>NC_090313.1:73558333-75055000 GCF_039906515.1 Pseudorca crassidens | reverse complement strand
GGCAGCTGCCCCCCCACCCCGCCCCGACAGGAAGCAGGTCACGCACCTGTCTTAACCTCCCCTTCTTAGCCCAGACGTTCTGCACACGCTTCAACGATGAACAATTGCTGCAATCAGGTACTGCGGACGGAAGGCTACACGGGGCCCGGCACTCACTCGGTTATAAAAGGATTATTACCAAAAGAGTGGTGCAAAGGAGTGAGCCCGCCTGCTCGGTTTGCTGCATGTGACCGATGCACAGTATCAGATAAAATGCTATAAACCTGTGTGTTCTCTTGAGGAGAAGCTCTAGGGCTGACGGCCTATCCGCGGAGGGTGGGCTGCTGTGAGCACAGTCCCCGCAGCTGGTGAAAGCCGCGCTCGGGGCCCACGGGACGCTCTGAGGAGGGCCAGCCCTCTGCGGGGCCTTGTCAGCGTGGCCCTGGGTTTGTAGGTCTCTCAGCACCTCCTCTGAAGAGCTAAGGAAACTCGTTGACCCGAGGCAGAACACAGCAGCAGCATCGGCTGGAGAAAGAGGCCGCCCGCGAAACCGTGAAGTAGCAGCGCCCTCTGCCCGCACGTGGCTGCAATAGCTAGGAAGCTTCTGGAGCGGGGCCGCCCAGAGAAGCCACCCAAGGCCTGGGGGAAGGAGTGCTCACAGGCTGCAAGGGGCAGCTCTGCTCCCACGGGGATCTGGGACTCATCTGAAGGGTCGGGGCGCCGGCTCTGTCCTTCCTTCCTCCCCTCCCCCACCTGCCCAAAGGGGACCCAGGAGGCAGCAAAGGACATAGCAGGGTCCCCCTAGTGTTCTGCAGGTTGGCCGGACCCCACAGCCCCTCCTCAGCCCCTGCTTATTCTGTGATAGTCCGTGGTTGACTAGCTGCTGGACGCATCACCATTACTATTATAAGCATCTCAATTATATCATGCTCGCCTCATATTGTGAGTATCTCAGTTACTACTCAGAGGTTAGAACAAGATGTCAGGGCTCCTGGGCTGCTGGTTATTCTCACTTCAGGGCCCTAGCAGTCCTGAAGCAAACAGTACCAAAAGCCCTGCACGGACATCACAGTATGAGGCAGTGTCACTTGATTAAAATTCCGAAAGACTGCAAAGAATCTGGTCCAATTCCTTGCCTTCTTCCCAGCCCCACCCACTGTGTCTTTCCTAGGTCCTGTTTTCACTTTAGCCCTCTGCCAGAGTGAAATGCATGTTTGCTCTGTCTTCACAATTCAAAACAAAGTTTACAAGACTGAACTTACAATTCAATTCAAAACTGAAATCTGAACTTGTCACGTTAAAACGCACTTCTCAACTTTCTTTCCTTTATATCCTAAATATCAAAACAACAACGATAACAAATCACCCCCCCCCAAAAAAAACCAACCCTCAATAAATGGCCTCATCAGGGGCTGTTAGTACACAAGTTTGGTACCAAATGTGCCTTCCTGGAGGGCAACGATCCCGAGCACATTTCTCAACAGCGCCGCTAAGATGCAGCTTCAACTGGAGTCCTCCTGCCATAGCCAGAGACCCAGATGCCGCCCATGGCCACCCCCTTCCCCAGCCCCACACCCACGCCTTCAGGACTCGCTCCAGCTCTGATTCCTCTCACCGGCTGAGGGCTCCGCGGAACCAAGCTGCAGTCCATCACCAGCTCCCTACGAGGCCCCTGCCCTAACTCCCGCCTCCCTCCCCTCCATCAACCTTGCGCAGAGCAAGTCTTCCCAAACCCACATCACATCACAAACGCATTCAGTGGCTTCCACTGCGTTCCAGGATTTCATCCATATGCTTGGCTTAGCCTTCAAGGCTTTATGTCTCTGCCTCCCGGCCGTCCTCCGAGCTTCGTCCTCCTCATTCCTGATGACTCAGCCACAGGGCCTCTCCTGGAATTTATGACACCCTCTCCTCTCAGAGTCTTTGTCCAACATTTTCCACCTGAGTTAGTCTTATCTATCCCTCAGGCTCAGCTTGCATGCCCCGGCTGTGAGCTCTCAACCTAAATTATTCTTTCTCGTGTGTCACCTTCCTTACACGGACACACTTATAACCATTCGTGTTTTTATTAGTTTTCAGCCCGGGCTCCCTCCTGGGGTGGTTAAGCTTCCTGAGAGTAAAGAAAGCATCTGTCTTGTTCACTGATATATCCCCAGCGCCAAGCCCCGGGCCCAGCTGGGGTAGGAGCTCAGCTGATGTGAATACACGAGTGGGCTTGGGGACCTTGATGTTATTACCTCCGGGACGTTTAGCGATTTCCTGCTGCTGTACATCTAGCGGTGGACGCGCGGTCCTAGGTGAGCGCACCCCCGGGAGATCGAAGGGCAGTGGGAAGTGCGGGAGGCGGTGGGGGCAGGCAGGTGAGAAGATTCTAGAAGAGTGACCCTCAGATGCAGAGTCCCCCTCGAATGGGGCTGTCCACGAATACGTGAGAAGCACGTTCAATGTTTACACTTGTGGCGGAAAATAGTTTTGTTTTCGTCGCTTAGAGTGCGGAAAGGCAAGGTCTCCCTACAAGAACGCTCCCCGCACCCCGTCTGGGGAGGATAACAGACAATATAGGACTTCTCCTCTGAGGGCAGATTTTGGGGTTTGTAGGAAGCACGCGGGTTTAAAAGGCTACTGGGACACAGCACGAGGCCTCTGTGTTCCCCGGAGCACAGCTCCAGGCTGCGGGTCGTGGTGGACCCAGCGGCCCGCAAGCTGCCCTTGGCGCCGGCGAGGCGGGCGCGCCCGGGGACCGTACGGCAGAGGGCGCCCGAGAGCCGGGCCGCGTCCGTGCGCGCGGGGCGGGCGCGCCTCCGCCACCTGTTTAACCGGCGGGACCCAGGGAGCGCGCCGGGCCGCCGCCTTCGCCACCCGGACGGCTCCTGCTTCCCGCCCTCCTCTGCCCCGCCGGGATTTCGCTATGCTTCTGTTTGAGAACATGCTGAGTGACCCTGTGGCCATCCGGAAAATAATAGCTGGCTATTACTGTCACTGTTATTATAATAATAGCTGGCTATTACTGTCACTGTTATTGTTATTACTGTTCCGGCGTAGAGGTGACACGTGGTCTTAAGAAAGGCGCCAAGAGTCTTTGGGATCTGGGCAGGAGTGGTGTTTGGGCAGTTGGTTTTTGTCTGCGGAGTGTGTTGTTTCCGTGGGTAGTGGGTTTTTCGTGTTGGTTGTTCTTTTTTGTTTTTGTTTTTTTATATATATATATATATAGGTTAAAATTTGTCATTCTGGAAAAAGGTACTTTTTTCCCAGAGTGATTTGACACATCTCTGGGGAAGTGCATTAAATTTCCCTTCTCAAAGGACTGATGGGAAGAGAACGATGGGAGCCACCTCTTCACACATCAAAGAAAATAGAAACTGTTACAAGAGAACGTTTATCAACCTTTAAAGCGCCCCTTCCCCCTCCCCCCCTGCACACCTCCATTGGGAATAAGATACATTAAGTCAAAGAATGTAGAACTGGAAGAAAGTTTTGAAATTAAACCACCTTCTTATGGTTAGGTAGATGGAACAGGAGGTCCAGAGGGGACATGAGACTTGTCCAAGGTCACTGTGTCACTTGAGACTATGTCATATGAGACTTGTCCAAGGTCACTGAGTGTGGTGGGGCAGATTTCCAGTCTGGAGCTCAGAGGAAAGCTGTCTCAGGGAAAGGGCCGTGGTGTGCATGAAGCATTCATTCTACCCTTTATAACATGATCATTTCAGGAAAGGAAGGGAAAACGAAATGATTTTAATCTCCTGGAATCCTGCCACTTCAAGATGGTCAATGTTAGTATTTTTGCTGTATAATTTTCCAGACTTTTAAACTCATATCAATACTTATTTCAAAACTTATATCAGTTTCCTAAAACTGCATCACACCATCCATGCTGCTTTGTAACCTTGTTGTGTGTGTGTGTCAACATACCTGGAACACTTTCTCATGTCACTTAGGAAACATCTACATCATAACTCCTAACAGATGTCTAACCATTCCATTGAATGGATGTACCATCATTACTTTAATCAAATTCTTGTTGAGAGACATCTAGTTTTCAAATGTTAAACTCTTATAAATGACGCTGTACTAAACATTTCTATTCATACATATTTTTTGCACATTGGTATTTACCCACTGATCAGTGTGACTTTTTGTAGGAACGCCGTACACAAGTCCCCACCTTTCCAAGCCCCAATTTTCCCCATCTTTAAGTGGAAGCAACCAGTACTGATCTCCTAGGGGTGCTGGGAGAATTAAATGAGGTCATAGATGAAAAGTAATTAGTGCTCTGCACACAGCAAGTCCTACATAAATATTAACTATTACAATATGATTGTTATTACCACAAGCCCTGAAGAAGGCTGCCTCCTCAGAATAACCCTCAGGGATTTCTCTTACGCTTTGAGCAAGAGTTACTGGAATTCTGCAAACGAGTTTTAGGTACTAAACTTGAGTCGCTAAAAGATATTTCCCTTTTTTCTAACTTAATTGAGCCACTGACTATCTGGTTACATAGTTTAATGCCAGTCAAAAGAGAAAAGCACCTGGTTCTACATTTGTCATTGAAGGTTCTTAAGTAACTTCAATGGACCAAGTCCTTTGTGATAAATAAAGTCCTTCTCTGATCCTTTCCCCTTTGGAAATGCTGAAAGCATAGCCTCTGGGTCCCAGTGCCTTCAAACTAAACTCTGCGCTCGCTCTCTCTCTGTGTCTCTCTCTCTGTCTGTCTGTCTGTCTCTCTCTGTCTCTCCCTCTCTCTCTCTCTCTCCATATATCCAGGAGCCTCCGCTATTTCGTAGTCCTGATAGGTGAGAGGGAGAACACAGAAGCAGAAGCTGTTTTCTCCAAACGTTTGGTTTTAATCTAGGAGGATATCCAGAGGTCACACTGGGACAGATTTCAGGTTCATAATCTCATCTGAAGATTTGGAAACCAATGCCCATTCTGACCAGTTCTTATACAAGTGACCCAACATATGTGTCACCCACATTTCTCCAAAGGTTGTCAAAATAGGGAACCCTGACCTTCTTTGAAAAGCTGGATGGAAGGTTCAGTGGTGGAGGACCCACTGAGGAGGTTAGAAGTCAGTGACCAAAGTTCAAAGTGACCAGAGCTTTCCAAACTGCCGCGAATGCCCGTTTCTCCATGCCTACTGCACCCTCCTCCTCTGCTCCACGGAACACGGGCGCTCCGAAGACCGCTGGGGTGGATGCGGCTGGTACACAGGTCCTTCCCAGCCACAGAGGTCACAGCACCAAACCCTGGGGGCCCCAGGTCTGTAACTGATGCACAGAATGACCCTCAAGTGCCTTTCGCGATGGTGTGCCTCCTTCCTTTCAGTGGGGACCAGTGACATTGTACTATAATGTCTCACGCCCAATGTGATGGCTTTGTCAACTCAGCTAGGCTACTGCCATGTTTCCCAGGATCTCCTTCCCTGCAAGGTTCTGAGTCAGAATTGGAAACAAGAAAAATGTGTGTAGGACTGAGAGGTGGAGGGGAAGCCCAGCCATGATGTCCTGAAGATGGGCATGGGACCTGGTGTCATTACCACCTGCCCGCACTGGCACCGCGGGCTGCAGGTGTGCTGGCGTGGGCGGCACTGGGGCCCGCGGTTGCTCCAGCTCATACCAGGTCTCCTTCTAGAACACCTCCACGTTGGGCCAGGGGTGTGTGCAGCTCCAGGCCCACAGCACCAGTTTCTTGTCCGGCGGAGGCAGTGAGACACAGACGCAGGGTCCAGCTCGGCCTCACAGGTTTCAGTTGGTCCTGTGGGTTCCAGTTAATCCTTCCAGGTTCCAGTTTGTCCCTGTTCTCGCCCACTTCACATCCAGCTCTTCATCCCAACTGCCAGCCCTGCGTGTCGATGGTGACTTCAGCCATCAGCAAATACAAAAGCCTCAGCCTTCTATGGACTTCCTCACCAGCTCCCACCCTTGCGTAAAGTCTTATCCCTATAATAAATCCCTCATTCCTTTTAACCCTGCTCTTCTGCTTCTGCGTATTTATCTGCAGGAAATAAAACTAGCATCTCAAAAGGTATCTGCACTCCCATGGTCATTGCAGCACTATTCACAACGGCCAAGACATGGGAACAACCTAAGTGCCTGCTGAGAGATGAGTGGATAAAGATGTGGCGTAGATGTACAATGGGACACTACCCAGCCATAAAAGAGAATGAAGTTCTGCCATTTGCAGCCACATGGATGAACCTGGAGGACATTATGCTCAGTGAAATAAGCCGGACAGAGAAAGAAACAGATTTTCTATGGTATCACTCATATGTAGGATCTAAAAAAGTCAAACTCATAGAACCAGAGAGTGGAACAGTAGTTGCCAGGGGCTGGGGAGTGGGGGGGGAAGAAGTGGGGAGATGTTGGTCAAAGGGCACAAACCTTCAGTTTTCAGATCAGTAAGTTCTGGGGATCTGATGGACAGCCTGGTGACTGTAGTTAATAATACCGTCTACACACTTGAAACTTGCTAAGAGGGTGCATCTTAAGTGTTCTCACCACACACACAGAAAAAAGTAACTATGGGAGGTGATGGAGGGGTTAACTAGTTTGACTGTGGTACTCATTTCACAATGTATACGTATATAAAATCACCACACTGTATACCTTAAAGGTATACAATTCTTTTGTCAGTTATACCTCAATAAATCCAGAAGTTTCTTTTTAATTAAAAAAAATTAATTAAAAAAAGTTAATTAAAAAAAGTTAATTAAAAAAATTTTTTTTAATTTAAAAAAATTACAGCAGGGCTTCCCTGGTGGCGCAGTGGTTGAGAGTCCGCCTGCCGATGCAGGGGACACGGGTTCGTGCCCTGGTCTGGGAAGATCCCACATGCCGCGGAGCGGCTGGGCCCGTGAGCCATGGCCGCTGAGCCTGCGCGTCCGGAGCCTATGCTCCGCAACGGGAGAGGCCGCAGCAGTGAGAGGCCCGCGTACAGCAAAAAAAAAAAAATTACAGCAAATGTCCCACAGCATGGGAGATGCTGACTTTGGGGGAGGCTATGCATGAGTGGGGGGAGCAGGGACAGTATGGAAAATCTCTGTGCCTTCTGCTTAATTTCACTGTGAACCTAAAAATAAAGTCTATTTTTACAGAAAAGAAAAAGAGAAGTTTTCAAGTGCCTCGAAAATGCGATGTGACGACTACAATTTGGGTACAAGGGGAAGCGAACAGTACAGCACAGTCCTTGCAGCAGGGGTTCTGCTCAGATCACAGCTGCTCCGCACACAGCTGTGTGGCCTGCGGTGGCTGCTAACACCTGCGGCCCCAGTGAGCTGTCCCACGGAGGGGAGAGGAGGACCCTGTGACGCTGAGGGATGCACAGAGTAACATATGCAAAGCACTTAGAACACCGCCTGACACACAGTAGGGGCTCAGTGTTTGCTATTATTATAATTCTGCATTTTAACCCAACAAATAGCACCTGAGTAATTAACCATCTCCCTTCTGAGAAAATGATCATAAAAGGGCCTATTTGCCAAGAGCGCCCTGGGAGAGAGCTACAAGGTTGAACTTAAACGTCGCCTCCTTTGTGGGGCTCTTCCTGACTACAGGCTGAGTTTCTCCTCTGCTGCATCTTTTCTTTTCTTTATACATTTTATTTTTGTTTAAATAGATACAGCTTAGTTAATCTACTAAGTTTTTTATTTTGTGAAGTATTTATTTTAATTTAATTTATTTAATTAATTTATTTATTTGGCTGCATCAAGTCTTAGTTGCGTTGCGCAGGCTTCTCTCTAGTTGTGGCGCGCAGGCTCCGGGGTGCGTGGGCTCTGTAGTTTGCAGCACGCGGGCTCTCCAGTTGAGGTGCGGGCTCAGTAGTTGTGGCCCTCGGGCTTAGTTGCCCTGCAGCATGTGGTATCTCATTTCCCCGACCAGGGATCGGACCCATGTCCCCTGCATTGTAAGGCAAATTCTTTACCACCGGACCACGAGGGAAGTCCCAATCTACTAAGTTTTCTAAATAAAACATTTTATTTTATTTATTTTTAAACTTAATTTAATTTTATATTATAGTTGACTTACAATGTTGTGTTAGTGAAACATTTTATTTTGAGGCAATTGGAGACTCACATGCACTTATAAGGGAAGATATACACAGAGATTCAATGTACTCTCTTCACTCAGATTCTCCCAATGGAAACATTTTGCAAAACTATCGTGTATTATCACAACCAGAATATTGATGTCGACACACTGGACACACAGGATGGTTTCCATCACCATACAGATCCCTCCTGCCTGATGCCCTGATTAAGCCACACCCACCTCCGTCCTTCCTCCCCTACCAGGTTCCTAAGTCCCGCCAACCACTAATCTGTTCTTCACTGCTAGAATATTGTCATTTCAAGAATGTTATATAAATGGAATCATGTAGTATGTAACTTTCGAGATTGTTTTTTTCATTTAGCGTAATTCCACAAGCTTCATCCTAGGTTTTGCATGTATCAATAGTTTGTTCCTCTCTGTTACTGACTGGTATTCCACAGTATAGATGCACCATGGTGAATGGTGAATGTTTATTCCCCCATTGAAGGACATCCAGCTTGTTTCCAGTTTTGGGTTTTAACAAATAAAACTGCTATAAACATCTGGGTACAGATGTTTGTGCGAACATAAGTTTTTCATTTCTCCGGGGTAAATGCCCGAGAGGGCAGCTGCTGCTTTCTACGGCAGATATACAGTTACTATTTGCCAAACCATTTCCAGGAGCGATGGTACCATTTTGTCTTCCCACCGTCAGTGTATGAGAGACTCAGTTTCTCTGCAGGCTCACCAGCATTTGGTATCATCATTCACTTATTTTAGCCATTCTGATAGGTATGTAGTGATATCTCCTTGTGGGTTTTTTTTGGTTTTTTTTGCGGTACATGGGCCTGTCACTGCTGTGGCCTCTCCCGTTGCGGAGCACAAGCTCCAGACGCGCAGGCTCAGCGGCCATGGCTCACGGGCCCAGCCGCTCCGCGGCAGGTGGGATCTTCCCAGACCGGGGCACGAACCCGTGTCCCCTGCATCGGCAGGCGGACTCTCAACCACTGCACCACCAGGGAAGCCCTCCTTGTGGTTTTAATTTGTGTTTCCCTAGTGGCTAATGACGCTGAACATCTTTTCATGTGCTTATTCACCATCTGTATATCTTCCTCAATGATATGTCTACTTATTTCTTTTGCCCATTTTCTAACTGGATGGCTTTCTTTTTTTTAACTGTTAAGTTTTGAGAGTTCTTGCTAAATTCTAGATTCTTGTCCTTTGTCAGATATTTGGTTTACAAATATTCTTTCCAGGCTATAGTTTGTATTTTCATCCTCCTAATGGGGTCCTTCACAGAGCAAAAGTTTTAAATTTTGACTAAGGTCCAATTTATCAATCATTTCCTTTTATGAATCATGCCTTTGGAATCAAGTCTAAGAACTCCATGTAGCCCTAGGTCCCAAAGATTTTCTCCTATTTTTTCTTAAGAGTTTAATAGATATACCTTTAAACTTAAGACTATTGAGTTAATGATTTGAACATAGAGGTCCAATTGCTCCAGCACTATTTGTTGAAAGGGCAGTCCTTCCTCCACTGAATTGCTTTTGCACTTTTGTCAAAAATCAGTTGTATTGTGTGGTTTGATTACTGAAGCTACATAGTAGGACTTAATGTGAGGTAGAGTGATTCCTTCCAGTTTTTGTTTCTTTTTTTTGTCTTTTTCAATATCATTTTAGCTATTCTAGGGCTTGTGCCTTTCCATATACATTTTTTAAATTAATTAATTAATTATATTTTATTTATGGCTGTGTTGGGTCTTCATTGCTGTGCATGGGCTTTCTCTAGTTGCGGCGAGCAGGGGCTACTCTTCATTGCAGTGTGCGGGCTTCTCATTGTGGTGGCTTCTCTTGTTGCAGAACACAGGCTCTAGGCTCGTGGGCTTCAGTAGTTGCGGCTCGTGGGCTCTAGAGCACAGGCTCAGTAGTTGTGGCGCACGGGCTTTGGTACTCCGCGGCTTGTGGGATCTTCCTGGACCAGGGCTCGAACCCATGTCCCCTGCATTGGCAGGTGGATTCTTAACCACTGTGCCACCAGGGAAGCCTTCCATATACATTTTAACATGTGTGTCTGTATCTACAAAACACCTTGTTGGGTTGCTCTAGAATTTTTATTTGCTTCCAGATAACATCCAAAGTGTGATGTGATCGGACATCTCCGGGGTGTCCTCACTTGAACAAGAATATCTTCAAGGCAGAAACTGCATCTTATTCATATTTGTAACTACCAGAGCACCTAGCACAATGCCCAGCATGTAATAGGTTCTCAATAAATATCTGTGGGGTGAGAGCACGAGTGGGTGGATCAAAACACATGCCTTCGGGTAAAGACAGACAATTTTACAATAGACAGACTCCGGTGTTTTATATTGCTATTAGGTCCATTTATACTTTCAGTTCACCTTATTCATTTCTTCTAGGTTTCCTTCTTTTTTTTTTTTTTAATTTGTTTGTTTATTTTTGCTGTACGCAGGCTTCTCACTGTTGTGGCCTCTCCCGTTGTGGAGCACAGGCTCCGGACACGCAGGCTCAGCAGCCATGGCTCACAGACCCAGCTGCTCCGCGGCATGTGGGATCCTCCCGGACCGGGGCACGAACATGCGTCCCCTGCATTGGCAGGAGGACTCTCAACCACTGCGCCACCAGGGAAGCCCCTAGGTTTCCTTCTTAAAACCCAGAGCTGGCCTGGACTATTTTGGTCATATATGAGCTGAATGTGTCACTTCTGTGTACAACACCCTTGAAAACTCATTATTCTATACACTGAATAAAATCCAAATTCCTCTATACCCCTCCCACACACACATAGAGACAACCTATGTCATCCACCAGTAAGAAAATATTTATTGGGATCTTAGGCTGTGTTAGGGACTATAAGAAATGAAAATAAAATTTAAATGGAACTCAAAAAAATGTTCAAAATAATCCATAAGAAAACACGAAAGAAAGAACAGAAAGAAAAATAAAGACAGAGAGAAAACAAATAATAAAATGGTAGACCCACATCCAACTATATCAATAATTACTCGAAATATTAGTGAAGTAAATATTTTAATTAAAAGGCAGAGATGATCACAAAGTATGTAATAACAAGCTTAAATATATGTATCTCAAGACATGCATTTTAAATATAAAGATACAGATAAACTAAAAGTGGATAAAAATAAAGTGGGTAGAAAATGGTATGCCATGCAAACAGTTAGCATAAGAAGGCTGGAGTAACTATATTAATATCAGATAAAACAGACTTTGGGAAAAAACAACGTGAGCAATGGAGAGAAATATTTCATAAGGCTAAAAGGATTGATACAACAAGAAGACAGAACAATCCTGTGGATGTATGTGCCTAATTATAGAACTTCAATATCCCTCAAGGAAAAGTTGGCAGAAATAATCCACAATCACAACTGAACATGAGTATGAATATCTCAAGCACTGATAGAACCACTAGAAAGAATTCATTAAGGAGATGGAACTGAGCAACAATATTAACCACTTTGAGTTAACTGATATTTACAGAACATCACAACTAGCAGGACACAACCACAGAATACTACATGATACAACTGCTCTTCAAGTGCATGCAGTTACCGGACCACAATAGACTATATGCTGGACCATGAAACAAGACTCAATAAATTTAAGAGAACTTAAATCATATAGAGTATATCCTCTGATTAGAACAGAATTCAATTAGAAATTAATACAACAGTACATCTAGGAAGACCCCAAATATTTGGAAATTAAACAATTCACTTCTAAATAATCAATGAATCAAAGAAGAAATCAAAAAGGCAATTAGAAAATACTTTTATCTAAATGATAATGAGAAAAGGTCAAAATTTGGGAGGTGAAAGTAGACAGTGCTTAGAGAGAAAGTTATAGCGTTAAATGCTTGTACTAGGAAAGCAGGAAGTTTTAAAAACAGAGACCTAAAGTTCCACCATAAGGAGCTAGAAAAGAAGACTTACCCAAAGTAACTGGAAGAAGGAGGATAATTAAGATAAGAGCTGAAACAAATATACACAGTTGAGAAAATTAACAAAGATTATTAAGTTTGACAAGAGTGCCAAGACAATTCAATGGGAAAGGAGTGGTCCTGTCAATAAGTGATGCTGGAACAATTGGATATCCACCTGCAAAAGAATCAAGTTGAGTCACTGTCTCACACCATATACACAAATTGACTCAAAACAGAGCAGATACCTACAAAATTCTTGAAAGAAAACATAGACATAAATCCTCATGAACTTGGGCGATGGTTTCTTAGATATGACACATGATCACAAGGGATAAAAGAAAAAAATAGATAAATTGGACTTCATCAAAATTTAAGACTTTTGTGCTTCTGAGGATACTATCAAGAAAGTGAAAAGACAACCTGAAGAAGAGATTTGAAAATTATATATCTGATAAGAAATTTGTATCCAGCATATATAAAGAACTCTTGCAATGAAACAATAATAAGACAAGGAATCCAATTTTTTAAAGGGCAAAGATATGAAAAAGATAACAAATGAGCACCAAACTCATGAAAAGATGCTCAATGTCATTAGTTATTAGGGAAATGCAAACCCAAACCACAATGAGCTATTACTTCATACCCACTAGGAAGGCTACAATCAAAAAGTTATATAAGAAAAAAAAAAAGTTATATAAGGAATTCCCTGGTGATCCAGTGGTTAGGACTCGGCGCTTTCACTGCTGAGAGCCCGGGTTCAACCCCTGGTCAGGGAACTAAGATCCCGCAAGCCACGTGGCATGGCCAAAAAAAAAGAGTTATATAATAATAAGAGTTGACAAGGATGTGGGGAAACTGGAACCCTCATACATTGCTGGTGGGAGTGTAAAATGATGCAGCTATTTGGACAACAGTTTGGAAGATCTTCAAAAGGTCAAACATATGATTCAGCAATCCTACTCCCAGATATATACCCAAGAGAACTGAAAACGTATGTCCTCACAAAACTTGTACTCAAATATTTATAGCAGTATTTTTCCTAACAGTCAAACTGTGGAAACAACCCAAATATCCATTAACTGGTAATGAACAGGCAAAATGTGGTACATCCATCCAATGGAATTAATATTTGGCTTTAAAAAGGAATGAAGTGCTGATACATGCTACAACGTGGAAGAACCTTGAAAACATTATGGAAAGTAAAGTCAGACACAAAAGACCACATATTTGTGATTACGTTTACTAAAATGTCCCAAAGAGGCAAATCTCTAGAGATAGAAAGTATTTTAGTAGTTCTCAGGCACTGGGGAAGGGGAGAGTGGGGAGTGACTGCTAATGGCATGGATTTTGGTGGGAAGAAGATAAAATGTTTTGCAATTAGTGGTGACGGCTGCACAAGTCTGTGAATATACTGAAAGCCACTAAACTCTACACTTTAAGAGGATGAACTTTTTGATATGTGAATTCTATCTCAATAAAGATGTTATTAAAATAATATCATCCACAATCTGAAAAAAGAAAAACAAAAATAAAGGAGACTATTATGAACAACCTTATGCCAAAAAACTCAGTACTTAGATGAAATTGAGAAAATTCTTGCAAACTACTTCTCAAAATTGATTAAATTAAATAGAGAAACAAAGTAACCCTATCTTGATTAAATAAGTTGAATTGTTATCAAAACTCTTTGCACAGGGCTTCCCTGGTGGCGCAGTGGTTGAGGGTCCGCCTGCCAATGCAGGCGACGCGGGTTCGCGCCCCGGTCCGGGAGGATCCTACATGCCGCGGAGTGGCTGGGCCCGTGGGCCGTGGCCGCTGGGCCTGCGCGTCCGGAGCCTGTGCTCCGCAATGGGAGAGGCCACAACAGTGAGAGGTCCACGTACCGCAAAAAAAAAAAAAAAAAAAAAACTCTTTGCACAAAGAAAACTTCAAGCCCAGATGGTTTCACTGACAACTTCTAGAAAACATTCAAGGAAGAAATAATAGAAATCTTACCAAAACTCTTGAAATATAGAGGTGGAGGGAATATATCCCAACTCATTTTACAAGGCCAGCATGCCCTGATACAAAAGCCTAATAAAGGCATTACAAAATAAAAAAATTATAAAATTGTGAAAGTCCTTAAAATAAATATTAGCAAATCAAATCCAACTATCTATCTACAACTGTAGCTATAACTATGTAGAAAGTACCATGACAAAGCTGAGTGCATCAGCTCCTACCTGGACCAGGGCAATAGCCTCCCATTCTGATCCCAGCTTCTCCTCACCACTGTCCCAGTGATCTCTGAAATGCAGATCTAATCACATCACTTCCCTGCTTGCAAGCAACCCTTCAGTGGCTCCCATTACTCTTAGAATCAAGACCAAAATCACTATTCTTTCTTGGAGGCAACTCTGATATTCAGCCCAGGCATGCTGATATGGATATACCAAGACATTGAAAGGCTTTTGTATTATTGGCAAACAGTCACAGAAAGGAGGACTCACACCATATTGGCCTGAGTACTCTACCTTGCTCAAGCCAGGTGACTGCAAAGGACTGAAACCCGGCAGGATTTTGCAGGGCCTTCCAAGAGACAGACCCCCCTCACTGTGTCCCCCACCTCTTGTCTGTAGAAAAGCTTTAGACTCCTAAGCCTTCCCTGAGCTCCAAAGAGCACATTTAATCAGAGAAGTGAGAAAATGTGAAAACAAAGGAAAGCAGTCAAGCAAGACAAAATAATAATAGCTTAGCCATATAACAAAGTCAAAGACCTTTAGTTCTTCCTCAAGGGCTATAGACAACACCCTGAGCTATAACCTTGAGTCGTTTTGCAGATACTAAAACCCCCACCAGGTGGAAGAAGTTAGCTGCCTGCTCACCACCACAGACCCCAGACCAGTTGGAGCTAGAAGGTTGATGACTGAGATTCCTGAAACATCATCCTTTTACCTCACCATCTGCCAATCAGACACACTCCATGACCCTCTCCCTCACACTGTCTTTAAAAACTCTTCCCTGAAAGCCTTCAGGGCGCTCAGGTCTTTTGAGCACGAGCTGCCCATTCTCCTTGCTTGGCGCCCTGCAGTAAATGCTGTACTTTCCTTCACCACAACCTGGTGTCACTAGATCGGCTCTGTTGCGTGTCAGGAGAGAGGACCCAATTCGTTTTGGTAATAGGACAAGCCACCTTATGACTTCTGATGTCACTCTGTACCTGGTCTGCCTCATGAAATGATGAGTCCCAGCGTCAGCCTCCAAGCTGAGCCAAGAGCAGGGCTGGGAAAGAAGCAAAAGAGGATGGGTCTGTAGATCCGGAGAACTGGAGAAAGGGGGACCATACATATGCCAAGGACTGGCCACTGTCTCCGTGCACTGATGCTGGGCCAGCGAGATTGATATTCAGTGGAGTGAGTTTTCTGAAGGTAAGGCTCATGAAACCCTAGTAAGCTAAGGCGATTATGTAATTCCTCTCCAAAGACTTAAAAATAGGAAGCCAGAGGAGGGATTCTTTTTTATCCCAAATAATCTTCCCTAATATAAAGTCTCTCCTTACATCTATTTTTTTTTCTTATTTATACCTTCTATTTCCTTGCTGAGATTTCCTGCTCTTTTATTTGTTTCAAGCATATCTGTAATTGCCCATGGAAGCATTTTTTAAAACGATAATTGTTTTAAAATCTGTGTCAGGTAATTCCGACATCTGTGTAATGGACATATTGGCATTTGTTGAACGTGTTTTCTCATTCAAGGTGAGTTTTTCCTGGGTCTTGGTATGACGGGTGATTTTCAGTTGTATCCTGGACATTTGAGGTATATTATGCCATGTGGCTCTGGATCTCATTTATAATCTCTATTTTAGCAAGTCTACACTGACACCACCATGGTAGGGCGAGAGGAGACTTCCTTACATTTATTCAGTCTCTTTCTATTTCATTTTCCTACACAAAATTTATCATGGAAAGGGAAGAAATCACCTAGTAATATTTTAGTGTCCTGTTCATCATGCATGCCAAAACATAGCAATTAAAATAAATAAGGTTCTTATGCACAGCATGGGGACAATTTTTTCATTCACTTAAAAATGTTTGGACCAGATGACAGCTTTCTCTTGGATAATTCTGTGTCCGCTATATCTTCCCCCACACATATATTTTCAAAGTACTCAATGATTTCATTTTTCCTGGAAATCCTGGTGCTCCTTGCTGTGAAATGACCTTTTTGTGTGTATGCGTGTATGTGCCTGGCTTTTCCTACTATGCCATAAATTCCTCAAGAGTGGAAACTATTATTTTATCTCCAAAACCTAGCATAAGATTTGACTCACAGTAATCCCTTAAAACATTTCTGCTGAACTTAACTCTGGGATATTCTGTATAACTTTTTCAAATTCAAGATTCAAAACAGAAATTTCAGAGTGATACAAAAAACTCTCTCAAGATCATTAATACTCAAAGAGACGAAAATGTACGACAATAAGCTATCATTTTTCTCCTCTCATTTTGCCAAAGATTAAAAAAATCGGTTACGCTAGAGCTGATATTCAGCATATAAACGTTCATCCAGCTGGTGTCCGTCTGATGGATGGGGTGTGTGTCTGTCCCATGTGGTTGAGCTTCTGTTTCCATTGATTGGTACGCCTTCTACGCAGTGGTATTTTACCATGCAAGTGGATATTCTGGAAGTCATGCCTGGGCTTTACTCTGTGCTAGTAAAGGTAAGGTAAAATGTTGGTGGCAATGTGAATTAATAAACCACTTTTGGAAAATAAACAATATCTATCAAGGTGTCTGAACCCTCTGATCCAGGAATTCCACCCCGAAGATAAACTCACATAAATGCACAAAGATAGATGTACAGGGATTTCCATGCCATGTCATGGCAACACGCTAGAAGTGTCATAAAAGCTCATCAGTAGGGATCGACGTCCAGTCAGCAGCTTCATGGGCGGCTGGCAGAGGCGTTCTCCTCCCTGGGTTGCTGCCGTGAGCTCAACAATCCCCACGGCAGCTCCTGCTTCCCCACCTCACTGACTATGGCAGGGGCAGTGGTTTTTCTAGAAAGCACCTGTGGCAGGGAAGTTCTTGGGGGCCCAACCTAGAGCCCACTCCTCCAGTCTATCCAGCGACTTCTAGAACACACTACCACAGCTGAGACCATAGCTGAGGAAGATGCTACTACGAGTACTGCAAATGCCTCCCAACTCCCATCACTCAGGATGCTGGTGCTGGACCCAGAAAAGGGAGCCTCACTGCCTGCAGAGATTATCCAGGAGCAGCCCCAGGGACCTCTGCCTCACTTCTGTTTTCCACATTCGTGCAAGCACGTGTGGAATGCAGCCTAATTCTATTGGGCTGCAAGGGAGGAGGGCAAAGAAGGTTTTCAGCTTTGCAGGCTCTGAGGTCAGACTGGCAATACGGGAAGAAGACGGAACTCAATGGCGAGTGCCCATGGACCAACCCAACATAAACCCTAGTTAGCGTTTCTTATCCTCTAATAGACTAGGAACCTCAAAAACTGGAAATGGCCAAGCAGCCTTGAGTAGCGCTATCTATGGTGGGATTGAGCAAAACCAACATTTTATTTTTAATTTGTTTTCAGATTCTCCTAGGTTTTGGTTAAGTACTTGAATAGTACCTGGCTCCCCCAGTGCCAACCCTGCCTCTTACGGATGCTCCTGAGGGCTCAGCCTCATTGTGCAGGCGTCCAAAGGTTTTTCAGGAAGGGTTTTAAAAATCAGCTTCTCAAAGGGGCACAAGACCCCAAAAAGGTTGAGAAACACTGAGCTGAGGGAAGTGGGGTTCAATTATAACACATCTGATCCTGAGTGGAGGTGGGGACAGTGTGCTGGTGGCCAAAACGGTCTGGTCCTGCGGGGGTCGCCAGCCCCCTCTGCCCCCAGTGTCCTCCCAGGGTCCCCTATTTATTGACCCTGGTCAGCTAAATTTGGTTGTGCATCACTGTCACCGGCAGAATTTGTTCACATACAGAATTCTGGTACCCACCTTAACCCAGACTTGCTGGATCAAAATTTTCAAAGACAGAAACCAGTCTGACCAGAAATCCAAATTTTTTAAATACCTGATGGTTGATTTAGGTACAGCACCAAGTTTGGGAACCGGGGCACAGAGAACTCCGTGCTTTGTTGCTTCCAGGTCCTGGTTTCCTCTCCTGGTGCTCCCTGCCCCATGCTGGCTGCTGCCCCGGTGACTCAGGACAGTCAGGGCACATGCCGGGGACAGGTAAGCACTCCTCAGTCACTCAGTGAGCCTGGGGAGCCATGGCCCAGCATGCGCTCAGGCTCCCTGTCTGGAGAAACGAACACTATCGCTCCTAGGAGGCACCGGGGAGGAATGACTCACGTCGAGAACTTTGAAATCTGCAGATAAAAGGCACTGCCGATCCCACACTGGAACTGCTGTCACAGAGACCGCTCTCCTGGGAGGGCGCGAGGGCCCTCGCAGACCACCTGTGCGTGAAAACGCCCGCCGCTCCACAGCCAACACGGCCCCGTCCTCCATCGTCAAAGTTACCGCCCCCGCACCACGCTGCGAAAACACATTGCTGCATGAGGACCGCGCTGCAGAGCACTTCTTCCCAAGTCTGACTCCAAAAGTTTCTGCCTGGGATCAACCCCAGCTGTGGGATCTACTGGTTGAATTTAACCCTATCTTCATGTCCCCGTGGACCTTAAACACTTTATTGTATCGGGCGGTAGTCAGCACGGGGTGAAGGGCACTGGATGACGTCTTTACAAGGCGGCCAGATGTCGCCACGGGGCCAGTAGCTTTTATCCCGCGGCTGCTGAATTTCATGTATATCATATTTATCAGCGGGAATATTGTCAGTTTTATAAACAGAAACTGAATGACCATAAATCATTCTGTGGGGAGGTAACTGGGGGGAATAGGGGCAGGTCTGTTTGTAAGGCTGCCAGCCAGGTGTGTTCACCCACCCAGTAAGCAGTCCTGCAGAGTGTGAGCCCCTCCCCGGACTGCTGGGCCCAGCTAGTGCCCACCGTTCGTTCTGCTGGGCAACACGCCCTGGCAGACAGGGCAGAATAAATTCACCAGCCTTGAAATCTTCATTGGCTTGTTTATAAGATATTCTCATATTTCCCTGTTCTTTCCACAACGTCAAGGTCGTAGGATCAGAGTAACTCCTGTCTCAGAGCCCAAACACATACAGTTAAGTACTACTGTTTGGTTTTCTACCCCACCTGCCACCCACACCCACCACTACAAGCCTACAGTTTGATTCCCTTGAGTTCTAGTCTAACTTCTTCAAGCTTAGGTGACATTGCATGACTGATGGATTACATCCACCTCTCAGCACTTACTGTGTGTACACAGCACGGGGGCCTCCAGGAAAACCCTAGTCTGGTTAGCACTATTAGAGCCCCCATTTTACAGATGGCAAAACTGAGGATCAGAGAGGCCAAGTAACCTGGTCAGGTTCCCACAGCCAGTAAGTGGCAGAGCCAGGGTTAGAAATCGTATTCAGTGTGTTTTCAAAACCAGGACTAACATGATGGGATGGAAAGGACTTGAGCAGACTGGGCCAGGGGTAAGGACACCCAGAAAACACTCCAAATTCATGAGCTTCAATCCAGCACCACTTTGTTTTGATATCTTTTCCAAGGACAGGAATGCTGGGGGGTAAAAGAGGGTTAGTCAAGAAAATAGCCCTTCCCTTGGAGGCGCTCAGGCTTGGGCATGCGTCCGTGTCATCTGGAAGTCTTGTTCAAGCAAGATTGCGGGCCCTCCTCACAATTTTCTGATTGAGTAGATCTGGGCTGGAGCCTGAGAACATGCATTTCTAATAAGCTCCAGCTGGTGCTGATGCTATGGCCCAGGGACCCCACCTTGAGAACCACTGCTGCGGCCCGTAACACTCAGCGGGACACCAGCTCACGGTTGTTCAGGGTTGTCCCTCAACAAACCTGGGTCCCAGCCCCTGCTCTTCCCATTCTCTCCCTCACACCCCGTCCCTCATCCATGCTCCCCCGCGGGCTGTCCTCCCATATCCGGTCCTGCCTGCAGGGAGTTCAGACAGTCACTGCCACCTTCAGCCATCATCTGTCCCAGGGGTCACTGACATAGAACACAGGAGGGAGGCGACAGTTCCTAACCCCATGGAATACGTTAGGGACGGCGGCATTTCAGGTGTCAGGTCTGTCTCTAGGCTGCCTGGATTTCCCTGGTCCCTTGGGTCACGCTCCACGTGCTCAGCATTTCTTCCACCTTCACATTGGACTAAGCTCTGCTCCTGATACTTGAGGGTACAGACCCAGATTCTCCTAGGACACGGAATGTGTACATACTTTCAAGAAAAAGGCACATGTCAGAAAAAAAGGCAAGTACAAGAAAAAGCTTCCAGGAGGTAGGATGCCATCAGTGCAGCTAAAAGGAACAGCAAGTTACACGTTGCTTCTGCCCACTTCACCCTCAGTTCTTTGCATCGGCAGCAACAGCAGAGGTGGCTTTTCTCCCTTTATTTTCGCTCCGTTCAGGTCCTGCGTTGCCTTCCAGTTACTCCTTGGGAAGGACCCTCGACCTCTTTCAATCCACACCTGCCTTTCATCTGCCCCGTCTGTCACCACACCTACCTCTGCCTCACAGTGACCTTTCCTCACACAGACTCCATTCCTGCCCTTTGCTGGCAGCTGGCCACGTAAGCAGGATGCACTGTCCCCATCCCCCTGCAACTCCTCCAGGCGGGGGTGCTCCCCTACCCACCCCCACCCAACCCCCACACAGTCCTCCAAGTAGAGATGCACCCCAGCCCCCCAGCCCCAGCCCCAGGTGGTAGCGGTGCCTTGTGGCACAGAGTTCGGACTCATCCGAGTTCTATTAACGAGTACATGAATGACCTCTTAGGTCTCATTCAGGGCACGTAGAAACACTGCAAGTTAGCCTCTAGAACAGACTCTGTGTGGTAACCCTCACTGACCAGGATCATCATTCTAAATAACCAGATACTTTTGCTTGGCCTGGTCAAAACCCAAAAGCTACCTGCAAGAAGGAAACTCTGCACTCCCTCTGCCACAACTCAACTCCTTCCCTCTGTCTGTCGTTCCCTCCCTCCCTCCCTTTCTTCCTTCTACCTACTGAAGTCCATCGAGTATCACCACGTGTCCAGCTTTCGGCTGGTCGGTGTGGATACAGGGGTGAATGAGGCCAGCACTCCAATCACCGACTCCAGAAACCAGTGCTCTGGGGGCCTCATTTCCTGGCCTGGGCCTAAGGTCCTTTCCCTGCAGGGCGGGGAGGGAGTGACTTGTTCCTGGGGCCTGGGATGAAGCTGTGTATGAGAGGAATGTTCTAGGCATAGGGATGACTTGGCTAACGCAGCCTAAATGTTTTACTCAAGCACAACGTACACACGGAGAAGTACACCACTCACAGCCTCGACCAATGTCCACACTCATGTCACCAGCAACCAGATGAGGAAAGAGAACCTGCCTGGCACCCACAGAAGTCACTGTTTCAGCCGCTTCCCCTCTCCAGCCAACAGTCACCACTATCCGACCTCAGAACGACATGAAACTTCATATTCATGGAACCACATTTATACACTTTGTCTCTGGCTTCCTCTGCTCTCCGTGAGCTTTGTGAGGTTCGACATGGCTCGTCCACGTCACGTGGTTGTAGGCACCCCACGTGGGAGAGCACTCCAGGCTCTGTTTATCCCTTCTCTGTGGATGGGTGCCTGGGTCGTTTCCACTTCGGTACCGTCACAAACAGCGCGGTGATGAGCCGTCTCGTACTCATCTTGGATGAGCCAGGAACCCGTGTCCGCTGAGAAGGTGCCCAGGGTTGGGGTTGCTGAGGCATAGGGTCTGCAGAAGTCTAGCTCTAGAGGATGCTGCCAACGGGTTCTCAGAGTGGTCCTATTAATTCACATCCCATTTCACCAACGCTCGGTACCATTTGTCTTCCTCACTGTGCCATCCCGCTGGGTGTATAACATCCTGGCTCTCATCTGTGTTTCTCTGAAGATGATGGATGCTGAATATCTGTTCAGAAGTTTAATGGCTATTTGACTCTCCTCTCTGGTTGACAGTTTTTTTCCCTGATTTCTTTCTTCTGGGAGGATTTTGCTTTATTTTTTATTTGCCTTATTTTTTGTCAACGTGAGTGAAAATTAGTGTTCATTTAGCATATATCTGGCTTACGCTTATGTTCATGGTCAATTGTCAGAGAAAACAATAACTATATTGATAACTATGAGAGATGGTATTTCTGACTGCTTACTGTCTTATTTCACCTTCACAAAGACCCTGAGAGGTAAGATACAATCATCTCCCCTTTTACAGAAGAGTAAACTGAGGCACAAAAAGGTTAAGGAACTTACACAAGAGCACACAGCTAGGACTTCCCTGGTGGCGCAATGGTTAAGAATCCACATGCCAATGCAGGGAACGTGGGTTCGAGCCCTGGTCCGGGAAGATCCCACATGCCGCGGAGCAACTAAGCCTGTGCGCCACAACTACTGAGCCTGTGCTCTAGAGCCCGCGAGCCACAACTACTGAGCCTGTGAGCCACAACTACTGAAGCCCACACGCCTAGCGTCCGTGCTCTGCAACAAGAGATGCCACTGCAATGAGAAGCCCGCGCACCGCAACGAAGAGTAGCCCCCGCTCGCCGCAACTAGAGACAGCCCGCGTGCAGCAATGAAAACCCAATGCAGCTAAAAATACAAATAAGTAAATTTATTTAAAAAAAAAAAAAAGAGCACACAGTTAAGTAAGTGCCCGAGTCGTGATCTAAACCCAGGCAGACAGCCCCACTCTAGGGCTTCCACTGTTTGTCTCTATCCTGGTCGGCTTCCAGGCCCTGTCACCCTCGACGCTGCACACACAACAGAGACCGTCCACCTCCGTCACCCAGTTAGGACTCTCCACTGTCTGCTGCGCAGCCTCAGCTGATCTGTTCTCCAGCCTCCACTGCTCCTGGGACACGGTTTTGCGGGTCATGGGAACGTGGTCTCTGTGTGTCCCGTATTTTCAAGGCAGTCAGCACGCCCTCTGCATCTTCGGTTTGGAAGATACAGACCTGATAACTGCCACTCCACGTTCTAGATGGAACTTTGAGGCTGGTGACTCCTTCCTGAGACCCCACCCCTGCCACCCTCTTTTTGTTTATGCCCTCATGCCATCCAAGTTTACTCTGTTTCCTCTGCGGAGTCACATCTCCTTTAAGGGGAGAAGCTGTTGTCTATTCATCTTGATATTACTCTTACTAAAGGAACAGAGGGGGCTTCCCTGGTGGCGCAGTGGTTAAGAGGCCACCTGCCGATGCAGGGGACACGGGTTCATGCCCCGGTCCGGGAAGATCCCACATGCCGCGGAGCGGCTGGGCCCGTGAGCCATGGCCGCTGAGCCTGCACGTCCGGAGCCTGTGCTCCGTAATGGGAGAGGCCACAACAGTGAGAGGACCGCGTACCGCAAAAAAAAAAAAAAAAAAAAGGAACAGAGGGAGGGAAATGATTGTCTCATAGAAGGTTTAATTACCACCGGGATCAAAATTATTTATCACTAAGCTATTTCATAATTTCCATCAAGAGCATCTACATGGGACAAAAACGGACTGAAAATGCCAGAAAGTATCGCAGTGGAAAATACAGGTCCTGCTATGCCCCTTAATCCCCTACCTTTGGGCTAAAACTATGGTGGAAAATAATAATAACATTTAAAAAATAATGATAAATAAACATGATAATGATGATTATAACAACAACGATAATAATAATGGAGTGTCTTCAAGAAGCTTATAATCCGTTCTAGGCCACCATTTGAGTAAACAGAGGGGCCTTGTACCTTGGTCCACAGACCAATCAACTTGAACTCCACTGAGAAAAAAAGGAAAAATGTAAAGCCAAGAGCGAACCAGCGTCAGCTCCCGTGACTCTCATCATCCTCCCCCCCCACCGACCGCTGCAGAGCACGTTTAGGGCTATGTCCTCAGGGCACGGGCTTCGGGCCTCGTCCTCCACGTCCAATGGAAAGCGAAGTCCTGCCAATCCAACCCTGTCCTCTCTGCTGCTCTTCCCTGGTTCAGGTTCAATTCTGAACCATTACAGTAGCCTCACCTCTGCTGACTGGTTCCCTGGCCTCCTCTGTCCCTGCCGCTGCAGTCCCTGCCCCTGCCTCTCCCACTGTTACCAGAATACAAAATCTAAGAGGCACATCCTTGAGTCCACCGCGGAAGGAGAGGGGCTTCTGCACCAGCCCCAGCTCCCTGGCTGCCTGCAGCTCAGACACCCCTTCCGTTGCACTCTCCACGCCTGTGCCCCACCAGTTCCCCTTCTACCTCATCCCGGGCTTTGTCTCCCAACTCGTAGACTTTCTTCTTGGCTCTGATGGAAGCTTCCAGCACTGTTCCGGGCTGGGCCTAGCACCCCACCCCCTGGCCCCCAGCCCCCTGACTCTGTCCACATGGAGGTCACGTGATAATATTCAAGGCCATCTGTCTCCTCTCCCCTGTGGTCCCGATTGCCCAAGAGCACAGACTGGGTCCTGTTTCTCACCCGCGACTCCTCTGAGCCCAGCCCAGTGTTGGGCTCAGGAAAGGTGCCCAGGAAGTTGATTCCGCCTTCAGAAGCCTCCTCGACCATTAGGGCCCCTGAGAGCCTCAGCTCCTATAGCCCAGGACAGGGAATCAGGCTGGAAGATGAATCCAACCACTTGTTTCATGGACGGAGAGCACAGATGACAGCGCGGTGTGCGTATGCAGCAGGAAATGAGGTCACTGAGACGCTGCCCTCCTGTGCTGATCCGACTGGGACCAGCCGTAGGGTAGAGCACATGGGCAGGTTTCTAACAGGGACAGCAGGCTTCTGGGCTACTTCTTGTTCTCCCCATACCCGTGGGAAAGAGCAGAACTGGAACCCAAGCCAAAGAGGGGAACGAGGAGTGGCTATTTCTCCCTCCCAGGGTTCCACCACCCAGCCACGGAGAATGGGCAGGCGTCGGCCGGTCAGACATGGGTCTTTTCAGGGCAGGTCAGGGAAGGCGCAGGCCCTGCCTGTGCAAGCAGCAGCATCGCTCCCAGGCTGGCACGCCCGTCACCTTCAGGCCACCCCGTGGAGAGGCCGCCAGCCCTCCCCTACCCGGTTAAGGGCAGGCTGGTGTGGGCTGCCCGTTATCAGGCAAAGTCAGGAAAGCAGAGGCCTGGCAGCTTAAACCCCGTGCGGGTGAGCAGACATCCAGGGACCGAGTCCTTGAAAGCACGCTGCTCAGAGCCAGCCACCCACGTACACACATTCCCAACACAGCACGGGGCCCACATTCAAGCAGCCGCATTCGGTCTGGCAGCCAGCACTGTAGGCCAACAGGCTTCCACCACCTCAGAGGACAGGCTGGAGTCCAAGGGAAATCTCATTACAATGGTTTTTCCTGGAAGGGCCCAGGCCCTGTCTAGGATGGGATGTCTCACTCCAGGACCCTGGCTCTTTGCACCTCACCTGCTGCCGACCCCCTGTGTCCTTTCGGAGGGCTGACCATGCCCAGACCAGGCACCTAGATTCTGCCCTGACTGCTACTAGCTGAGTGACCACAGGCAGCTCCATGACCCTGAGCCAGACTCAGCACAACCCAGCCCACCAGAGCAAAACCCACAGGACTTGCCCAGCGTCAGGGGATGAGTTAGTAAGCGTAAGTGCATCCACACCATGGAACCATACACTCCCGTTAGAAAAAAACTACTGATGCGAAAAGAACTCCAGAATGCATTGTTACGTGATGAACAACAAGGTCCTACTGTATAGCACAGGGAACTATACTCAATATCTTGTAATAAATATAATGGAAAAGAATCTGAAAAAGAATAGATATACAATGTATAGCTGATCCACTTTGTTATCAAGCAGAAACTAACACACCATTGGAAAGCAATTATACTCCAATAAAGACGTTAAAAAAAAGAACAGATATACATATATACGAAACTGAATCACTGTGCTGTACTCCAGAAACTAACACAACATGGTAAATCAACTATACTTCAATTTAAAAAAAAAAAAGATGACTCTGAGACGTTAGTCTGAATGAGCAGATTGACTAAAATATGGACCCAAGGAAGAAGGGGAAGGTTTTGGGAAAAGAAAATAAATTTAAACTTGAACTATTGAGGTGGAAATGCAAGAAATATCCAAATTAAGATGTTTAGCAGGAAACTGAAGACGTGTCAAGAGAGCGCATGAGACATGGTATTGATGATGGAGATCTGGGGCCATGACTTCAGAAGGGACATTTAAAGACGTGGGAATGGATGACAGGCTAGTCTTCAGGTGAAAGGGGCAGAAACCTAACTCCACCTGCTTTAAAAAATAAAGGGGGAGGGAATCTATTAGAATAAATTACTGTGTAATCTAAGGAGAAGCACAGATATGGCTGAATCTAGGTACTGAAAAAACACCATCAGGATTCTGAGGGGGAAAAGTTCCTACTATGTAAGTTCAAGAAAGAGAAAAGAGATTGTTGTTTAGCCCTAGTCCCAAGCCATGAGCACGCAGCCACACAGAAAGTGTTTCAAAGCCATCCCTATCACTTGGTGCGAGTCTCAGGCCAACGTCACACCTCCCCTCTGGAGACCAGCCACAACTGACAGCACAAACCAGCTAATCCTGAAATCCAAGCTTCCCACAGCTCTACATGAGGACAGCCCCTGCTTGGTTCGGACAGTGCAACACAGCTCTCCCAGCTGAGCGAGTAATAAAGTCGACGCGTGCACAGAACGAGGGGGATGTGCTCTCTCCTTACCGTGCTTCTGCTGCTCTCTGGCCACCTTCCAGCTCACCTCTGCTCGCCTTGATTCACACACCGGTCCCAGCCACTTGTCCACAAGTTGTTCCCTGGCAGCTCCAGGCTCCCATGGTCTGTAGAGCTCTAGTCCCAGAATTCCTGACAATGTAAGGAAAGACACAGGACTCTCACTGGGCGCTGGTAACAAGATTTCTTCCTCTTTCCCCTTCAGAATGAGGGATGAGAGTGGCTTCTGGCTGTTGGTTCTCTTAGCCCTGACAGCACCTCTACAAATAATTCCTTCTTTAATTTCTTCAGTTGACCTGTATGAATGGAATTCTGTTTCTACCCATGACCCTGCCTGATACAGGTGTCCAGCCCGAGGGTGAAAGTTACTCATTTCTCTTCAAAGAAAGGGTTGCTGAGCAGACACAAATATACCTCCACAACGAGGGGACCTACCTGAGAGGGTGGGAGGGGACACCAGCTGAGGACAGAGCTTTGGAGATGGCTGTGTCTAAGGGGCAAGAGAAAGGAGACAGTCTGACAGGGGAGGCTGTGGAATTCAAGGGAGTTATGGGAATGTTTTGAAGAAAATGTTATGGAAATACCCTGAGAGAGAGGAATACATTTCAATAAAGTTACAGGTGCCACTGAAGTTCAATAGTATGAGAGCTAGGAAGAGGTTCCTGGATTTATTGATTTAGAAAGTATTGCTACATCACGAATCATTAGAGAAATGTAAATCAAAACCACAATAAGATATCACCACACACCTGTCAGAAAGGCTATCATCAAAAAGTCTACAAATCACAAATGTTGGCAAGGATGTGGGAAAAAGGGAACCCTCATACACTGTTGGTGCAATCGCTGTGGAAAACAGTACAGAGGTTCCTCAGAAAACTAAAAATAGAACAACCATATGATCCAGCAATTCCACTCCTGGGTACATATCCAAAAAAGACAAAAGAGCTAATTCGAAAAGATACATGTACCACAATGTTCATAGGAGCACTATTTACAATAACGAAGATATGCAAGCAACCTAAGTGACCATCAACAGATGAATGGATAAAGAAGATGTGGCACATATATACAATAGAATATTACTCAGCCATAAAAAAGAATGAAATAATGTCATTTGCAGCAAGCAACATGGATGGACCTGGTGGGTATTTTGCTTAGTGAAACAAGTCAGAGAAAGACAAATAGTGTATATTATCACTTACTTGTGGAATCTAAAAGTGAAATAAATAAATGAATATAATGAAACAGAAACAGACTCATAGAGAACAAACTAGTGATTACCAGTGTGGACAGGGAAGTGGGGAGGGGCAAGATAGTGGTAGAGGATTAAGAGGTACAAACCACTATGTATAAAATAAATAAGCTACAAGGATATACTGTCCAGCACAGGGAATACAGCCAATAGTTTACAATGACTTTAAATGGAGTATAATCTACAAAAATATTGAATCACTACGCTGTACTCCTGAAACTAATAGAATATTATAAATCAACTGTACTTCAATTAATTAATGACCTAATTAAATAAAAACAACAAAAAAACAAAGTTATTGCTAACCTTTGAACAGTTTCAGTAGAATAGTGTGACGGTTTTAAAAGCATGCCCCCCGCCCATTATTTACACTCTTCCCACGAGGGGTGGTGCCTATAACCCTTCCCCTTCAATCTGGGCTGGTATATGACTGTTCTAACCAACAGAGTACAGCAGAGGAGGCATTGTGTAGGTTTTGAGGCCAGGTCAGAAATTGCATGAAACTGGGGGCTGGTCTTGAGATGCTCACTCTGGGCGAAACCGGACACCAGGTCAAAAGTCCAACTACACTGCATCTGCCTTGCTGATGCCCCAGGTAACAGCCTAGGTGAACCCTCACCTGACGTCCAATGTCCACTACCAGCCATATGAGTGAGCCACCTTGGACATCCAGCCCTCAGATGACATCAGCGCCAACAGATATCTGACTTAGACTACACGAGTCACCTCAGGCAAGAGCTTTCCCCCAGCCCTTCCCAAATTCTTACTCCATACAATCACAAGGAGAGTTCAATGCGTGGTGGTTTTTGTTTTGTTGTTGTTGTTTTGTGGTACGTGGGCCTCTCACTGTTGTGGCCTCTCCCGTTGCGGAGCACAGGCTCCGGACGCGCAGGCTCAGCGGCCATGGCTCATGGGCCCAGCCGCTCCGCGGCATGTGGGATCTTCCCGGACCGGGGCACGAACCCGTGTCCCCTGCATTGGCAGGCGGATTCTTAACCACTGTGCCACCAGGGAAGCCCTATCCTTGTAGCTTATTTTATACAGAATAGTTTGTACCTCTTAATCCCCTACCCCTGTATTGTCCCTCCCCACTTCCCTCTCCACACCGATAACCAATGGTTTCTTTGCTATATCTGTGTGTCTGCTTCTTTTTTGTTATATTCACTAGTTTGTTGTATTTTGCCTTAAGTTGCTAAGTTTTAGGGGTGGTTTGTTACACAGCAATAGTAAGAAACAGCTTTTGGCGCTGGAGGTAGGGTACTCCATAAGAAACACGTTTTAGACGTGTGGGATTGGGTTTGGGACTGAGCCAAAGCTCAGAGGACTTGGAGGACACTTTTAATAAAAGTCTGATGAACCCTAAGGAGGCTGTCAGTGATGGATTAAAAGGAAAATGAGGGAAAGGCTATCGGGAAAAGGAGGAAAGCAGACCCTTGTTATAAAATGGCAGAAAGGTTAGCAAAATTTCACTTGTGGAAATGTGGAAAATCAAAAACATACTTAATGAACTGATGACTCTGGCTACGGATATTTTTGGGCAGAATGTCAAAAGTGACAGTTGGCTTTAAAAAGAAAAAAAAACCTACGTTATCATAAGGTACGGCTAGAGAAAGGAAAGCTAAAAAAGAAGAAGGAATGATTCCATTTTTAAGCAGAATTTAGAGAAAATGTAAGAGAACCAGAACTTGCTGTTTCAAAAATAAAACTACATCTCATCTCCATATCTCCTAGCAGAAGAGTCTCAAAGTAAGAAAGTGCCTCACAGAAAATATCAAATCCAGGGCACTAACAGGGAAACATCGCAAGGTAAATATGAGACCAAGTACGTTACTAGGGCACCCTTTGTTATAAGACCTCAGAAAGTTCTTAAATGGTGCCTTCGTTGTATGTAAAACACACAGTCTGTTAAGGATCTTAAGGTCTTGCCTAGCAAACCCTGTCTTTTTTTTTTTCAGACCCTGTCTTTTAAACAACAGAGCTTCTAAGGATAGTAAGGACATTGTCTCAGACAGAAACCTTTCAAAGAGCCCAACGTGGAGAGGGACTCAACTTGAAAGATCTGCAGGCATGGCTTTTGTCTCATGCAGCAGACTATGAATTGATACACAGGAAACTCACACAGTTTTTAAAGGAATTGTACCACCTTTGAGTGAAAGGGACAGAGATGGTACAAAATGAAAAGAGGCTTTTAGACACCCTCCCCCAACTTTCTACGGGCAGGAAGCAGATCGAGAAAGCTACTCAGTTGCAAACATGGGCCATTTTTATATGGAAAAGGAAGGATGACTTAGGGCAAGGAATCAGGGTCCCAAAGAGCCACAGCCACGAAAACAACTTCCAGGAGCTCTAATGAAGGTATTCGAATCCCAGAAGGATTTCAGAATGCTATATCCCAGTGACTAATATGTGTCTCCCACTTTCCATTTTTTTAAATAGGAGTATCTATAAGCAGTTATCCCATGCCCAACACTGTAGTTCAAGTGAATGGAGAGCAAATCACATGATTCTTTAGTTCACAGATCTGTGGTCATTTTAAAACATGGTCCCCAAATTCCTTGATACTCCTTCCAATGAGAAGTGGGGTCCATTTCCCCTCCCCTTGAATCTGGGCAGGCTGAGGGTGCTTTGATCAATACAGCAGTGGAATCATGGAAGTGATGCTGTATGACTTCGGGTGTTAGGGTGAAAAGAACCACGCAGCTTCTGCCCGGGACACTTTGGGGACACTTCCTCTGGGCGAAGCCAGCTCCCATGACCACCCTGAGCCTGCCAGGTGGAGAGGTCATGAGGTATTCCAGTAGACAGACCCAACTGAGCTTTCAGACAGGTCAGCCGTCTGACTGCCAGCCAGGGAAATGAGGCATCTTGGAGGCCAGCCCACTTGACCCTTCAGCCCGAGCCAACATCTGCCTGCTGCCGTGAGAGAACCAAGGAAGAACAGTGCAGTAAGCCCTTCTCAAGTTCCCCACCTACAAAACTGTGAGCGAAACAAAACGATTGCTGTTTTAAGCCACTGTGTTTGGCAGTAATTTTCAGGCAGCAGTGGTAACTGGAACACACGAGGACAGTGCAAACCAGATTACACAAGGTTGGGAATTAATGAATGGTGAAGATATTGCAGCAATATGAGAGATTCAGCAGAGAAGGAAAGGAAAGATATGACACAGTGGGTGGAGGCAAGTGGACTTGAGGGGAAATTTCTTCTTAGGATGGGAGAGCTGAGCCAATGGAGAGAAAGAGTGAAGCTGTGAGAGCCGTCCTCAGAGAGGCCTAGCATGAGGAGCTCGGGTGTACAGAACCTTGGTTGGGGGGAGAGCAATTTCTGCTCCGACGCGGGAGAGATGGAGGGGATGATGAGTTTGGCTGTGAAGAGGATAGAGAACAGTGCCACCAGATGAAGTAAGAATTACTTCCTTAAAAATCAAACCTGGGACTTCATGTCAAGATGGACAGTGGGATCGAAAACAACCACATCCAAAAAAGACCTCTCTGCTCCAAACACTTAACAATATGTATAAGATATAAGGAGAAAAAAAATTTTTTTAAGTCATAGCTGGGTTCAAAATCAAGATAAACATTTCTTTTTATTAGAATTTCCAAGTAACACGAGGAAATGGCAGTGAGTAGTTAAACGGGGAAGCAATTAAGATAAAGACCATTGAAACTCTATTTAAGAACAATCCGGTCCCCAAAATCCTCTCCCGGGTTTGACTTACAAGACAGTGAAGGGGACTGCAGCTAGTGGGTTCGTGGTCTGGAAGCAGAAGGGACAGCATCTGGGGGTTGCAGGTCTGCAGACTAACCAGGAGGACTTAAACTGTTGTACACAGGATGAAGGAGCAAGTACCATTGTTTAGAGACTGGTGTGGGATAGACCCACTCTACCGCCCAAAGCTGCTGAGCTTCCACTGTTCATGAAGAATTGCAGGCTTCAGAAAGGTGGGATACAGACCCAGACTGGTGGCCGGCAGCCGACCCCAAACCACTCACTGGATCTATGCACAGAGCAGCAGGTAGCCAGCCTCTGGACTGAGGGCTAGAGGATCAGAGAGCACAGTCACAAAGCTTCTAGGTAGGGAGGGACCTTCTGGTCAGTTATCGCTATGCAACAATCCATCTTAAACCACAGGGGCTTAAAACAATACCAGGAAATATTTCTTATTCATTCATCTGCAATTTTTCAGGGTTCAGTGGGGATGGCGAGTGGTGTCAACTGGGGCATCTCAACTGGGGCTAAAGGACCACTTGGAAGAAGGCTCATCTACAAGGCTGGCAAATCTTCCCTAGCTATTGGGTCCTTTCCATGCGGGTCTACTGATGGAGTGGCTTCTTCACAGCATAATGGCTGGGTTCTGAAAGCAATTATCCTAAGAAACAAAAGAGAAACAAAAACCCTTTTATTCCAAATAAGTCTGAAAATAAAAAGAGAAATGCATTTAGAAGTTAAAGACTAAGAAAGCAGCCAAGAGTTTAAGGTTCAAGGTAAAGATGGAGGATAGAACATAACCACAAGCTTTTCCTTCCTTCCAAACGCCACTAACATAATACTCTAAGAACCAGTAAATCCAAAAGGATGAAGAGAATGGAAAAATAAGCTAGGAACAAAATTTCAGAATTTTTAAAGCAGAGAGATTAATGATAAAGAACTCAGACTTAAAAAATAAAACTGGGTCCTGAGCCAATAGTGGGGAAACCCCCAAACCAACATGATTTACACTACACACTTCAAAAAAATCTAAGGAACTGGCTGCATTGGTAACTTGTGAAGTGGGAGTGAACATGAGAGAATACCTTAAATACAGTGGATTGGCTGAAAGTCTGTTAAAAAAAAAAAGTCACCAAAATCCTCTCCTTTACTCTACAAAATTATTAGACTGCCTTTCCCACATCCCTCTCAAAACCATCACTGAGGTTTATTCTCTGCAAAGAATAAAATAGATGGTCTTGAACTGAAAGACACTAAACAGAGTTGACAGTGGGGATACTGTATCAAAAATGGACAGATTAGTTGCTAAGAAAGTAGAGCTTTAAAATCCTCATCACAAAAAAACTATTTGTAATTATGTATGGTGACAAATGTTAACTAGACTTATCCTGGTGATCGTTTTGCAGTATATACAGATATCGCATCATTATTGTACACCTGTAACAAACAATGTTATATGTCAATTATACCTCAAAAACAACAAAAAAGAAAATCGGTATGCTATATAAATAAGTGCATACTGGATGCTGAGATTCTGGGAGGAGACTGGAAGATTCTTTTCTGGAGAATACATCCAGTGCAAGAAGCAAAATCTAAAGACATCAACATCAAATATCTGACAAATAAGTGGCCCAGCCACATCACCCTATGGTAAGCCATGGGCCACAACACCCGAGTGCTTGAAGTTTCCCATCACTATTAGCTTTTCACTCTTCGATATGGGTAGACAATCAAGGATTGCCAGTCATCAGAGGAAATCTTGTAATCTGAAATAAAGAGACCAAAACAAATAAACAGGAAAAAGTCAACTTGGAGGAAACAGAGTTTGTGCAGGAAAAGGTGAGGTTTTTTTAAAAAAAATAGTATGAATATCCTTAGAGAGAAAAGATATTGCACCCGTGAAATAAGAACAGATGCTATGTCTAAAGGAAAAGTCACAGAATAATAAGAACTCTTGGGAATTTAAAAAATGTGACTGTAGAAATGAAAAACTCAGTAGAAGGAATGGCTATAAAATTGGGGAAATCTCCTCAAAAAACAGGTCAAAAGTCGAAGATATAAAAACAAAGCAAAGCAGATTTTTTTTTAAAATTTGAGAACCAGTCCAAGAGGTACCACATCTTAATAATGTATTTTCTGGTGGAAAAAAAAAAAAAAAAAACAGAGGTGAAATACTCAACAATGAAGTAATTCAAGAAAATTTCCCAGAACTAAAGGACATGAGTTTCCTGATTGAAAATGCTTACTAGAAGTCAGAAAGAGAAAAGCAAATACCGTATTCTAACATATATATATGTATGTATATATATATATATATAGAATCTAAAAATTAAAAAAAGATGATTCTGAAGAACCTAGGGACAGGACAGGAATAAAGAGGCAGACGCAGAGAATGGACTTGAGGACACGGGGAGGGGGAGCGGTAAGCTGGGTTGAAGTGAGAGAGTGGCATGGACTTATATATACTACCAAATGTAAACTAGATAGCTAGTGGGAAGCAGCCGCATAGCACAGGGAGATCAGCTCAGTGCTTTGTGACCACCTAGAGGGGTGGGATAGGGAGGGTGGGAGGGAGATGCAAGAGGGAGGAGATACAGGGATGTATGTGTATGTATAGCTGATTCACTTTATTATAAAGCAGAAACTAACACACCATTGTAAAGCAGATACACTCCAATAAAGAAGTAAAAAAAAAAAAAGAAAGAAAATGCTTACTGGATGCCTGACAAAACAGATGAAAATAGATCCACACCAAGTCACACTACTGTAAAATTTCAGAACAGTGGGGACAAAATGAAGATTTCACAAAGAAAAATAAATAAATATATCAAACATCAAACATTTCTGATCAGAAATCAGAATGGCTTTAGATTTCTCAAATACTGATAGAAGGCACTGAAACAATGCTTTCAAATTCTGAAATCTGCTCCCAACTGAGACTATTATACCCAGCCATATTATCAAAAAATCTTGGGGGTTAAAATAAGGTCATTTCACACATGTTGTCGCAGCCAGCTTTTCCTGCATAATGAACAGCAACAGCTCTCAAAGGCATACATGACATGTATTTTTATTCTTGCTTGTATGCCTAATAGATTAGCAGAAATGACTCTCCTTCAGGCTCTGAGTCTGCAGATCACCTGGCGAGGCTCTGATCCACGTGTAAATACTGAATACTGATCTAAGCAAAACTGCAATATAACTGTATTTGGAGAATGGGGGGATGGAAACGGTGAATATGTGTGGTGAGGCAGGACAGGAGAGAAAGCTAAATCCTTACTCTGGAGACAGAGTATCATAGTAGTTAAGAGCATGAGTTGTAGAACCAAATGGCCTGGGTTTGAATCCCAACGCAGCCACTTTTGAGATATATAACCTTGGGCAAGTTACTGAATCTCTCTGTTCCTCAGTTTCCTCACCTGTAAGATGGTATTAATAATAATACCCACTTCTCAGAGCTGTTATGACCATTAAATAAATTAACATATGGGAAATATCCCCAAAAAGTGCACGGCACATTCTAAGTGCTATATGAGTGAGTGTTATTATTACCTACCATGGTGGAAAACCAATAGAAAATGCCTAAACTGAAAAAAAAAAGTAACCATTTAATTATGTTATTTATAGACATGGATGGAAATACCAAAATAATTATCTAGGAGGTAAAAATGGTTGCCTTTGAAGAAAAGGGAAAAAAGGAAGGAAAAAGAAACTACTGTTTTCCAACAAAATTGTAGAAGTGGTTGATTCTTATGTGCATTATAACTCTGAGAAAAATTAAAACCAGAAATAAAGAAATATGAAAAGTGAGAAGATGTCAAGCCATGGATAAGGAAAACAGCCAATATATTTCTTTTTATTTATTTATTTATTTATTTTTGGTTGCGTTGGGTCTTCATTGTTGCGTGCAGGCTTTCTCTAATTGCAGCGAGCGGGGGCTACTCTTTGTTGTGGTGCGCGGGCTTCTCATTGTGGTGGCTTCTCCTGCTGTAGAGCACGGGCTCTAGGTGTGTGGGCTTCAGTAGTTGTGGCACGCAGGCTCAGTAGTTGTGGCTCATGGGCTCTAGAGCGCAGACTCAGTAGTTGTGGCACATGGGCTTAGTTGCTCTGCAGCATGTGGGATCTTCCCGGACCAGGGCTCTAACCCATGTCCCCTGCATTGGCAGGTGGATTCTTCACCACTGCACCACCAGGGAAGGCCCACCACTATATTTCTTGGATGGTTGAAAGCTAAATGGTTCTATGATTTTTAGAAATGAAAGGTAGAGATGAAATATTGAGTTCCAACAGCACATGGAAGGCGTCCATAGAAGGAAAAACTTGCTGATTTTTCACTTAATCCAGCAGACAGTATTATGTTTGTATTTAGAAAAAAACATAACAATTGGGATCAGTAACTCCTAACTGCTGCAGCACAGTATTCACTATTATTTAGCGTAATGTCTTAACTGCTACAGTACAGTATTCACTATTATTTAATGCATTGCTCCAGCCCTCCCTCTGTTCTATTCATTTGTGGTACACTAAGTAACCTGTGAATATTCATAGGCATAATGCATTTTTTGTTTTTCCAAATTAAGCCACTGAATATGAGAACATCAGATAAATTTGGGGGCTTAAACCAAACTTATTCTATTAAAAGTTCCCCTTTTGTCAATAGTGCCATTCTCTTACAACTTTTATTTTCTAGGTAGTTTTGTTCTTACCAGTTAAAACAAACAAGTAATCAATCAGTCCCTGAAAAACTTGTCCTAAAAAAAAAGAAAAAGAAACAAAAGCTAACAAAATCAGAATATGAAATCACTCCATATAAAACTAATATTATAAGATAGTCTGACAGAAACATATAAAAATATGTTTAGGATTTTTAAAGAGGGAAACGAAAGCATAACTTCAATTGAAAATGAAAAAGAAAATATTAAAAAAAAGCAGAAATAAAACAAAATAGGTCTTTTTTTAAAAAAAGAAACCACTAGAAATCTTATAAATGAAAAATACAACCACTGAAATAAAACATGCAACAAGTGGGATATACCCTAGACCCGACATAGTCAAAGATAAAGTCAGTGAACTAAAAAATAATCGTGAGGAATTAGCAGAGAATGCAGTACAGAGAGGCAATAAAAAAATTAATGAGAACTAAAGAGAGTTGGAGATAAGACTGAGAGGATCAAAGAAACATGTAACAGGAGAGCCAAAATAAATAAAAGAATGAAGGGCATGACAAAAGAAATATTTTAAAATAACGCAGATGCTTTGTCAGAATTGAAGAAACACATTCTTGTGCATGTTGGGTAATAAGCAGAAATTTTTTTTAAAATTAATTCCACACACAGAGACATTACAGTGAAATCTGAGAACATTAAGGATAAAGGGACAATCTTAGAAGCCATGATAGAAAAAAAGATACATTATCTACCAAGTAATTTCAACAGAATTCTTATCAGAACAGTAAATGCAAGAAGGTAATAAGCTAATATCTTCAAAAGCGCTGAAAGATGTGTCTGTGTAGGTACTTTAATATCTCTTGAGGAGTAAACTGAGACACTGCTAGCTTAAGTAATTCTCTCAAGATTCCACAGGTGGGATTTTTTTTTCCACAGGTGGGATTTAAACCCAGTCTTAGCTCCATAATCCAAATTCTTAGTGATGAACCTGCCCAGCATTTATAGGAATATAAGGAGAATTTGTATAATGAGAGAACAATTCACCAAACAACAGTTAGACTAAATATTTAACAACACGAAAATGAGAAAATTATGGTATGGTCACATAACAGAAGACTGAACAGCAATTAAAATGAATAAATTGTACCTACACCCATCCACAGGGATACACCTCAAAAATACAACGTACCCTCCACCAGAAACATGTGTCTAGACCTCTGAATCCTTCAACTAAAGAAGAATTGAAAGACTGATTCATGGTATGGTTCAATATTTTTCTTCTGAAAAATTTCCTCCTGGGAAATTTACCTATGTTACAGCTTTTCAACAATTTTGAGATTTGAAGGAGAGATGAGTAGAGTCTATTGTCTGAACTGAGAGTGTTTAAGGCATCTGAAATTTGAATAGGCTAACCATCTGATCATACCTGTAGAGGTGATATGAACAAATTAAACAATTAATTCAAAATCCAAGTGATCCTACTTATAACTGATCTCTTCTTAGCCTTTTGACTGGAATCACTTGTTTATAATTTGGGATTGCTCCCCTTTGAGTCTTCTGTTGACTTATGACAGAGGTGCAACAGATCATCTTATAGTTGTCAGGAACAAGGAAAAGCAGAAATTGAGAGCCAATTTAAGTTTATTCCTAAGGAGTTATATTAGGAAACTAAAAACGCGTGACAACAACCACCCATAAGATGATCTCACATGGAGAGACAATCCTTAGAATCGCAAATATTTGTTTTAAATGAAGAATTTTGGTATGATATCCCCAACTGGCCTGAGGACAGGCAACCAATGTCAAATACGGTAGCTTTTCCGCAACTATGTAATGACTAGACAAACAAATCCTACTTTTGAATTTAGAAGGGGAATTTTAGGTGTGGATGGTTGAGGCTAGTTCATTACCAGCCTCCTAACTGGTCTTCCCATCTGGAGTCTGGTCTCTCTCAAATTCATGCTGATACAAGGGCTAAAATGACACATGTTATTTATGACACGGTCTCCTAGCACCACACACCCCAAATAATGTCTGTCTTCTCAGCTAGACTGAAAGTTTAGTCGTGGCAAGGACTGTCTTATTCGTCTTCAGAGCTTTAATGTGTATGCTTGACTATACTGGATTTCAAAAAGTGTTTGCCAAATAAGCAAAACTCAAAGAACTGGTCATGATGTAATACTAGGGGGAGCTAGTAGGTGGCGCCAGGTTTTTTTGAGCTGAATGTTTTAAATCTCAGAATATTTGAGAAAAGAAATTCAAGAGCACAGGGGCATTTAGACCACAAAAGCAACCTTACTAATTGACACACTCACACGGGGACCGGGAAGAGATACACCTGTAAAGGTGTATTACCCAAAGAGCCCCCTGTGAAATCTAACTGTTAATAAAAAGTCCCTCTCTGAGAAATCCCTTTCTGCAAGATTTTAGGACCCAAAGTTGAATTTATGCCATTGTGTGGGGTCAGTAACTCTTTCCATGTTGACTTTTAGAAATGTGAACCTGCCCTTTATAGAAAGCTGTGTCTAAATTGTCCCCTAGTTTACAATGAAACTATGCACAGACCTAAAATAATCGAGTATGAAAATTTCTTACACTTTAATGTAAAGAAAAGCTCATATAATTTTTTTAAACTAAGGAAACTAAGTATAAGTGATTTAAAAATATTTGTTGACATATGAAAGTTTTAAAATTTGACTTTGGTGCCAAGAAGACATCTAGAGACACTGATATCTAAATTCTCTATATTTCCTGGAAAATCTAAAGCCCGGATAATTAATGAATTACTCAACTCATATGTACCCAGGGATTAAGTGTTATGTGAACCAGCTTTTAAATCCCTTCCGGAAAGAGAGGATTCTTTAAATTGTGGGTGGGCTAAGTAGCCAGGGAACAGTTCAATTTAACAAACATTTATCGAATGCCCGCTATGGACCAGGCACAGGGTTAGGTATTAAGTAGCCTCTGTTAAAATATAATGAACTTTACTTTTTAGCTATAAAAATACTCATTGTGCAGCACTAGAAAATTAAGAAAGGATAATAAGGGCACCCATAATACAACCACCCAATGATAGCTACTCTTAATATTGTGGTGTACGTCAATCTAAATTTCTTCCCCAATGGTGTGGGTTTTTTTTTTTTTTTGGCTGTGTTGGGTCTTCATTCCTGAGTGGGGGCTTTCTCTAGTTGCAGCGAGCATTGGCTACTCTTCATTGCAGCGTGTGGGCTTCTCATTGCTATGGCTTCTCTTGCTGCGGAGCACGCATTCTAGGTGCGTGGGCTCCAGTAGTTGTGGTACGCAGGCTCAGTAGTTGTGGCTCACGGGCTTAGTTGCTCCACAGCATGTGGGATCTTCCCAGAACAGGGATCAAACCCGTGTCCCCTGCATTGGCAGGCAGATTCTTAACCACTGCGCCACCAGGGAAGTCCCCCCCAATATTTTTTTAAAACCTAAATTTTTAAACTTCATTATAAAGAACTTTTTTCGCACCTAGCATTTTAACAAAAAATTTCTCAGGTTACTAAAAAGCTTCCTAAACAAAATTTTAATCTCATATAAGAATATATGTATTTTTAAGGCTTTGTTACCTGTTGTCAAACTAACCTACAGAAAAGTTGCATCAATTGACACACCCACCGGTAAAATATAAAATTACTCACTTCCACACATCTTCACTAATGGACATTAAGAGTCCTTTAAGTATTTGCCAAAATGACGTGCAAGCCTCATTATCTTGAGTTTTTCCCTATTTTCTGTCTTACATTGCAAGTTAGAATTAATATTGTTGATTTTCATATGCTTAATGATACTCAATGCTACTCCTTTTATAAATTTCCTCTTCATTTTCAAACTAAGCTTTCTATTAAAATGAAATTTTAATGTGAAAAAGGAATTCATCCTTTGCTTATTGATTTGTTAGAATTCTTTGTATTTTAAGGGTGTTGAGTCTTTGTCTTATGTGTTGAGATTTTTGAGTTTTTTTTAAAGTACAGATGCTTTAGATTTTTGTATAATTGATCATTTTCTTTTTGTTTTCTACTTGTGGTGTCATGCTTAGGAAAGAATTCCCCACTTCAGTATTATATTCATTTGTATTTTCTTCTAGTTTAATGTTACTTCTTTTAAAATCTTTAGTATGTCTGGAATTTAACTGGTACAAGGAGTAAGGGAGTATCTATTTTTATCTTCTTAAGAAATGCTTACCCACTTCACAAACCCACTTACTAGTCATCCCCCACAAAAGTAATAATTAAAGTACCACCTTCTTCATATAGTAAATTCTAATATATACTTTGATCTATGTCTGGATATCTCTTTTTCTCCACTTATCTGTTTATCTGTTTTGGCCCTGGAATCATACTTTTTGATTGTAAGTATATGACATATTTTAACATCTATTAGGGCAAATTTCTCCTGATTGCATTCTTTTTTTCAGAAGTTTAAAGAATATTCTTATACATTTATTCATCTAGATAAATTTTAGAAACATTCAGTCATATTCCCAAAAAAATCCCATTGGAACTTTTTATTGAATGTCATTATATATACATGTTAACTTGGAAAAACTGGCAGCTTTACAAAGTTGAGTCTCCTCACCCAGAAATTTTATTCAAATCTTCTTTTATGTCCCCTGACATCCAAAGTATTTGCAGTTTTCTTTTTCATATGGGTCCTGCATGTTTCATATAAAACTTACCCCAGATTTTCAGTAATCGTACATCAGATCACTTTTCATCACATTTCTAATAATTTACTGTTGATAATGACACTTGGTTATAATTTTCTTTTCCTGTATTTTCAAACTGTCTCTTTAGGGTAAAACCAGAAAAAATGGGATAACTTGGCATAAGACTATGGATACATTGAAGGACTCTGGCCAAATTGCTTTAAAATTTTCACACCACAATTAAAATATTTAAGAGTCCCTGTTTCATACCACCCTGAACTATTCAGTGTTATTTTTGTAAATCAATAATTAATTTTGAAGGAAATGGTATATTCTTGACTTTTAATTTACTACTTCTGAAGGTGACCATTTTCACATAAGTTTTGGTCATTTTTCAGTCATCTGCATAGAAGACAATGCCATGGATTGGTAGGTGGTAGATGGTATTTGCAAAACCAAAATGCCATTGGCTGAGAAAAATAGAGTTCACCTAGTTCAGTGATGAACTGGATAGAGGCACATTTAGTGACAGAAATAACTGAGGGTACCACTGGCATTGAGCAGGTGGGTGCCAAGGATGCTAGATGTCTCACACTTCATGGGACAATCCTGCATAATAATGAATGTCATACTGAACATTGTTACGAGTGAAAAACTTCTAATTTTCTGTGTTTTGAACCTAATTCTGTTTTACACATACCCATTTTTGCACCATTTTCATCTACACTGAAATTTCTAGGCATGGAACGCTAATGTAAATCAGGATAACATTGTAGGCTTTCTCGGTTTGGCTAGTCTGTGAAGACCTGAGGTGCTGGGGCCGCCTGGCCACCAGGAGCCAAAGCAGGTCAGAGGAGGGCACTACGGTAGCCCTGGAGACACCTCAGTGCTGGGCAAATGACCACTGCCCTTGGCCCCCAAGTTCCTCCTCCCCCCACCGGCCCCCAGACCCTGCCCGGCCTGTCCTGTGTGGTGCGCTGGCCCTCGCTGAGGTGTGCTGCAGGGCAACGTGCTCCTTTGGGTTGTGAAGACCAAGATAAACGTGCTAAGTGGATAAAATTTAAGACAGAGATCACAGAATTGATGGGAGGAGACAAGCCGTGTGGCTGACAGGGTCTTGGTGCTCCGGCTGGGTGTCAGGCCTGAGCCCCTGAGGTGGGAGAGCTGAGTTCAGGACTTTGGTCCACCAGAGACCTCCCAGCCCCATGTAATACCAAACAGAAAAAGTTCTCCCAGAGATCTCCATCTCAACACTAAGACCCAGCTCCACTTAATGACTAGCAAGCTACAGGGCTGGACACCCTATGCCAAACAACTAGCAAAACAGGAACACAAATCCACCCATTAGCAGAGAGGCTGCCTAAAATCATAATAAGTTCACAGACACCCGAAAACACACCACCAGACGCGGTCCCGCCCACCAGAAAGACATAATCCAGCCTCATCCACCAGAACACAGGCACCAGTCCCCTCCACCAGGAAGCCTACACAACCCACTGAACCAACCTTATCCACTGGGAGCAGACACCAAAAACAACAGGAACTACGAACCTGCAGCCTGTGAAACAGAGACCCCAAACACAGTAAGTTAAGCAAAATGAGAACACAGAGAAACACACAGCAGATGAAGGAGTAAGGTAAAAACCCACCAGACCAAACAAATGAAGAGGAAATAGGCAGTCTACCTGAAAAAGAATTCAGAGTAATGATAGTAAAGATGATCCAAAATCTTGGAAATAGAAGGGAGAAAATACAAGAAACATTTAACAAGGACCTAGAAGAACTAAAGTGCAAACACACAATGATGAACAACACAATAAATGAAATTTAAAATTCTTTAGAAGGAATCAATAGCAGAATAACTGAGACAGAAGAACAGTTAAGTGACCTGGAAGATAAAATAGTGGAAATATCTACTGCAGAGCAGATTAAAGAAAAAAGAATGAAAAGAATTGAGGACAGTCTCAGAGACTGTGGGACAAGATTAAACACACCAACATTCGAATTATAGGGGTCCCAGAAGAAGAAGAGAAAAAAAAAAGGGACTGAGAAAATATTTGAAGACATTATAGTTGAAAACTTCCCTAATATGGGTAAGGAAATAGTCAATCAAGCCCAGGAAGATCAGAGAGTCCCATACAGGAAAAATCCAAGGAGAAACACACCAAGACACATATTAATCAAACTATCAAAAATTAAATACAAAGAAAACATATTAAAAGCAGCAAGGGAAAAGTAATAATTAACATACAAGGGAATCCCCATAAGGTTAACAGCTGATCTTTCAGCAGAAACTCTGCAAGCCAGAAGGGAGTGGCAGGACATATTTAAAGTGATGAAAGGGAAAAACCTACAACCAAGATTACTCTACCCAGCAAGGATCTCATTCAGATTCAATGGAGAAATTAAAACCTTTACAGACAAGCAAAAGCTAAGAGAATTCAGCACCACCAAACCAGCTTTACAACAAATGCTAAAGAAACTTCTCTAGGCAGGAAACACAAGAGAAGGAAAAGACTTACAATAACAAACCCAAAACAATTACAAAATGGTAATAGGAACATACATATCAATAACTACCTTAAATGTAAATGGATTAAATGCTTCAACCAAAAGACACAGACTGGCTGAATGGATACAAAAACAAGACCCATACATATGCTGTCTACAAGAGACCCACTTCAGACCTAGGGACACATAAGACTGAAAGTGAGGGGATGGAAAAAGATATTCCATGCAAATGGAAATCAAAAGAAAGCTGGAGTAAAAATTCTCATATCAGACAAAATAGACATTAAAATAAAGACTATTACAAGAGACAAGGAAGCACACTACATAATGATCAAGGGATCAATCCCAGAAGAAGCTATACAAATTGTAAATATTTATGCACCCAACACAGAAGCACCTCAATACATAAGGCAAATGCTAACAGCCATAAAAGGGGAAATAGACGGTAACACAATCATAGTAGGGGACTTTCACACACCACTTTCACCAATGGACAGATCATCCAAAATGAAATAAATAAGGAAATACAAGCTTTAAATGATACATTAAACAAGATGGACTTAATTGATATTTATAGGACATTCCATCCAAAACCAACAGAATACACATTTTTCTCAAGTGCTCATGGAACATTCTCCAGAATAGATATCTTGAGTCACAAATCAAGCCTTGGTAAAGTTAAGAAAATGGAAATCGTATCAAATATCTTTTCTGACCACAACGCTATGGGACTAGATATAAATTACAGGAAAAGATCTGTAAACAATACAACCACATGGAGGCTAAACAATACACTACTAAATAACCAGTATATCACTGAAGAAATCAAAGAGGAAATCAAAAAATACCTAGAAACAAATGACAATGAAAACACGACGACCCAAAACCTATGGGATGCAGCAAAAGCAGTTCTAAGAGGGAAGCTTATATCAATACAATCCTACCTCAAGAAACAAGAAACATCTCAAATAAACAATCTAAGCTTATACCTAAAGCAATTAGAGAAAGAAGAACAAAAAAACCCAAAAGTTAGCAAAGGAAAGAAATCATAAATATCAGATCAGAAATAAACAAAAAGGAAATGATAGGAAAGATCAATGAAACTAAAAGCTTGTTCTTTGAGAAGATAAACAATATTGATAAACCATTAGCCAGACTCATCAAGAAAAAAAGAAGACTCAAATCAATAGAATTAGAAATGAAAAAGGAGAAGTAACAACTGACACTGCAGAAATACAAAGGATCATGAGAGATTACTACAAGCAACTCTGCCAATAAAATGGACAACCTGAAAGAAATGGACAAATTCTTAGAAAAAGCACAACCTGCCAAGACTGAACCAGGAAGAAATAGAAAATATAAACAGACCAATCACAAGCAATGAAATTGAAACTGTGATTTAAAATCTTCCAACAAACAAAAGCCCTGGACCAGATGGCTTCATAGGTGAATTCTATCAAACATTTAGAGAAGAGCTAACACCTATCCTTCTCAAACTCTTGCAAAATGTAGCAGAGGGAGGAACACTCCCAAACTCATTCTATGAGGCCACCATTACCCTGATACCAAAACCAAAGTGTCACCAAAAAAGAAAACTACAGGTCAATATCACTGATGAACACAGATGCAAAAATCCTCAACAAAATACTAGCAAACAGAATCCAACAGCACATTAAAAGGATCATACACAATGGTCAAGTGGGGTTTATCCCAGGAAAGCAAGGATTCTTCAATATATGCAAATCAATCAATGTGATAAACCATATTAACAAACTGAAGAAAAACCATATGATCATCTCAATAGATGCAGAAAACGCTTTCAATGAAATTCAACACCAATTTATGATAAAAACCCTCCAGAAAGTAGGCATAAAGGGAACTTACTTCAACATAATAAAGTCCATATATGACAAACCCAAGCCAACATCGTTCTCAATGGTGAAAAACTGAAACCATTTCCACTAAGATCAGGAACAAGACAAGGTTGCCCACTCTCACCACTATTATTCAACATAGTTTTGGAAGCTTTAGCCACAGCAATCAGAGAAGAAAAAGAAATAAAAGGAATCCAAATCGGAAAAGAGGAAGTAAAACTGTCACTATTTGCAGATGATATGATACTATACATAGAGAATCCTAAAGAGGCTACCAGAAAACTACTAGAGCTAATCAATGACTTTGGTAGAGTAGCAGGATACAAAATTAATGCACAGAAATCTCTTGCATTCCTATACACTAATGATGAAAAATCTGAAAGAGAAATTAAGGAAACATTCCCTTTACCATTGCAACGAAAAGAATAAAATACCTAGCAATAAACCTACCTAGGGAGACAAGAGACCTGTATGCAGAAAACTATAAGACACTCATGAAAGAAATTAAAGATGATACAAACAGATGGAGAGATATACTGTGTTCTTGGATTGGGAGAATCAACGTTGTGAAAATGACTATACCACCCAAAGCAATCTACAGATTCAGTGCAATCCCTATAAAACTACCAATGGCATTTTTCATAGAACTAGAACAAAAAATCTCACAATTTGTATGGAAACACAAAAGACTCCGAATAGCCAAAGCAATCTTGAGAAAGAAAAACGGAGCTGGAGGAATCAGGCTCCCGGACTTCAGACTATACTACAAAGCTACAGTAATCAAGACAGTATGGTACTGGTGCAAAAACAGAAATATAGATCAATGGAACAGGATAGAAAGCCCAGAGATAAACCCACGCACATATGGTCACCTTATCTATGACAAAGGAGGCAAGAGCATAAAATGGAGAAAAGACAGCCTCTTCAATAAGTGGTGCTGGGAAAACTGGACAGCTACATGTACAAGGATGAAATTAGAACACTCCCTAACACCACACAAAAATAAACTCAAAATGGATTAAAGACCTAAATGTAAGGCCAGAAACTATCAAACTCTTAGAGGAAAACATAGGCAGAACACTCCATGACATAAATCACAGCAAGATCCTTTTTGACCCACCTCCTAGAGAAATGGAAATAAAAACAAAAATAAACAAATGGGACCTAATGAAACTTAAAAGCTTTTGCACAGCAAAGGAAACCATAAACAAGACGAAAAGACAACCCTCAGAACGGGAGAAAATATTTGCAAATGAAGCAACTGACAAAGGATTAATCTCTAAAATATACAAACTGCTCATGCAGCTCAATATCAGAAAAACAAACAACCCAATCCAAAACTGGTAATAAGACCTAAATAGACAGTTCTCCAAAGAAGATATACAGATTGCCAACAAACACATGAAAGGATGCTCAACATCACTAATCATTAGAGAAATGCAAATCAAAACTACAATGAGATATCATCTCACACCAGTCAGAATGGCCATCATCAAAAAATCTACAAACAATAAATGCTGGAGAGGGTGTGGAGAAAAAGGAAACCTCTTGCACTGTTGGTGGGAATGCAAATTGATACAGCCACTGGAGAACAGTATGGAGGTTCGTCAAAAAACTAAAAACATAACTACCATATGACCCAGCAATCCCACTATTGGGCATATACCCTGAGAAAACCATTATTCGAAAACAGTCACGTACCACAATGTTCATTGCAGCTCTATTTACAATAGCCAGGACATGGAAGCAACCTAAATGTCCATCGACAGATGAATGGATAAAGAAGATGTGGCACATATATACAGTGGAATATTACTCAGCCATAAAAAGAAATGAAATTGAGTTATTTGTAGTGAGGTGGATAGACCTAGAGACTCTCATATAGAGTGAAGTAAGTCAGAAAGAGAAAAACAAATACTGTATGCTAACACATATATATGGAATCTAAAAAAAAAAAAGTTCTGAAGAACATAGGCTTAGGACAGGAATAAAGACATAGGGAATGGACTTGAGGATACGGGGAGGGACAAGGATAAGATGGGATGAAGTGAGAAAGTGGCATGGACATATATTCACTACCAAAGGTAAAACAGATAGCTGGTGGGAAGCAGTCACATAGCACAGGGAGATCAGTTCGGTGCTTGGTGTCCACTTAGGGGGTGGGATATGGAGGGTGGGAGGGAGACACAAGAGGGAGGAGATATGGGGATGTTTGTGTATGTATAGCTGATTCACTGTGTTATACAGCAGAAACTAACACACCATTGTAAAGCAATTATACTCCAATAAAGATGTTAAAAAAAAGATAACATTGTAACTTGATTTGTTTGGATATTAACAAGAGTCATTCAAGTTTGAAAATCATGTCAGTGATGGCAACATATTTGTTATTGACATTACCAATACAGCACATCATTCTCAATCTGTTTTTGTAGCGGCTGTCCCATTCACAATGATTCTAAGAACAGTGCAAGAATCTGTCTAAATTACTGAATCTTCTAGTGTAGTTATGCTCAAACACTTACATATTTTTACGTATAAAAATACGTCAGTTTATAACAAATCATTTACTTTTTATTTACCCTTAAACTTAGGTCAATTTAAACTTAGGGCAATATATTTTAATATTATTATTAACATATAGGTAGGTTATATTTTCTATAAATATAATTTCAAGATATAAAGGGGGGAATTGCACAACATTGGTATAAAAAGTGGATATTCACATCTTAAAATATTAACACTCTAAACCAAATTTATATCAGGAAATCAAAAATTGTTCAGTATTAGAATATATTTTAATATAATTCACAATACTAATAGATTTAAGGAGAAAAATCATGACTATCTCGATAAATGCTGAAAGCCTTTGAAAAAATGTAATACTCATCCCTAAAGATTCCTGAGAAAACAGAAATGGATTAAGACTTCCATAACACTCTATATTAACCACCTCATTTTATCTTCTGTATTTTCATGCTGAGACCTTCCTCATCCTCGAGGGACTACCCCTTCTACGGTTATCTCTCTATTCATAGACATGGTAAAGAACTCATCTGTGATACCATCTCCTTTATTGGGCTCTCACATTCCGGGGCATTACGTACCTGCTCTAATCACCCTGGAGCCAACTAGCAGAAAATTGGGGGCAGCCCTAGGTCCTAGGGCCTGCTGAAATTTTTCAAGCTAGCCATCCCAAGTCTGCTTGCTTTGCCTTGCCCCTTCCTTCCCATGGAAGCCGCAGTAAAGGCTTTTGACCACACTTCCCCTCACTCCCTCTGCCCGCCTGGGCTCACCCTGGGGTTTCCCCATGTGCCCCCCCACCCCCCACCCCCCGCCAATGGCGTGGCATGCCCCTTCCTTTGGGGATCTGTGAGTATAACAAGCTCTCTTCTTAATGGAAGTCATCTCTTGATCTGTTGGCCTTGCCATGCTTAAATAACAATAAAACCTACATTTTAAAACACATGGCAATGTATATATAATTCAGTCCTAAAGCCGGCTTCTTTTTTAATGGAGAAATGCAAGAGCTATTCCCACTAAAGTCAGGCAAGATGTCCACTATCTCCACAACTATTTAACATTGTTCTGGAGGTACTAGCTAATACAGTTTGACTAAAGAAAATGACATAAGGAAAAGAAAATTGAAAATAAAACTTTCTCTGGGGACTTCCCTGGCTGTCCAGTGGTTGAGACTCCGCGCTTGCACTGCAGGGGGCACAGGTTTGATCCCTGGTTGGGGAACTAAGATCCCGCATGCCACACAGCACGGCCAAGAAAACCCACAAAAAAACAAAAAAACACTGTCTCTGTTTGCACATGACAGAATAGCATATCTGGAAAATGCTAGAAAATGAAAGATGAAGCAATTCAAACGATAGAAGAATTCCATAAGATAGCAGGATACAAAATTAACACACAAAAATCAATAGCATTGACTTCAAGGTTCTGGTTTGACACGTAAAAAGCTTGGACCTCATCACTCCCAACTCCACAAAGAAGGAAAAAAAAGCTAAACAAACTGCTTCTCAAATCCATCAAAGAATTGAGGTCACAGGGCAAACTGACACCCTGAAAACTGGCGAGACAGACAGGCAGACACAGAAAACCACAGCTCACGGAGAGCAGAAGCTGCACCTGGAGCCTGACAGGAACACCTGAATGTAAGCCACTAATTTCTAGAGGCTGAGCGTGGGCTAGCTTGAGAGACAAAACTCCTGAAAGCCTAGTCTTGGGGTACCCCACACTTTCCTGAGTTTTACCTCCAGGAGTCCCACAAGGTCCTCAGGGGCAAGGGGAAAGTAACCGCTTTGAAATAAGCTCAGAGCACTCTGTTCTCCTCCACAATTGCCTGCCCTGAAGAGAAAATATTTTACCAGACCCGGGGAAAGCAAAATACCCCACTCCAGCCCATTCTAGTTTTCCTCACCTAATGGGGATGGTGGGGAGGTGACCCGTGAATGTCACCACCCAGGGCTCCTGAAAGACTGAGACCTAATCAGAGGCTCTATATAATGTTTCCCTTCCTCCCATACCTCACCACCACATTAACAGGACTCCTGGAGACGACAACTGAAAGAGCTGCAAACTTCAGACCCTATTTAAGAATTAGTCTCTAGGGAAACCTAAAGACGACCAGGGAGACAAAAACAAGGACCTTAGAAGAAATTCTAGCCTTGGAAACCACAGCTACAGCAAAGAACAAACACAGCCTAACTCCCAGCCAGATTAACACGAAACCTCACTCTAAAGGTCTATTTACCTCCGTTTCTCTTACCCAATATTATATCATGTTACATATTATAGGATTAAGCAAATGAGCAAAACCGTTGATGTTGTTGGGATCCAGTTCTCACTACAGAAGAAGTTTATACAATATGGAATATGGGAAGCTCGGACAGAACTCTGTGGAAATTGGAGACACTGATGTAAACTCATTTTTTAAATATATGTATATACATGATTATGTGCACATGTGTATCTGTACACATGCGTGTGCATGTGTACGTGTATGTATGTGTTTGCATATGTGTAGATACATGTTTCTATTACCCAGGATTGTCTGCTGAAAGGGCTAAGAAGCAAAGTACCCCAGTGGTAATGAGCACCTGGAACCCAGAGCTTGATCTCTACCACCATCCCCAGTGTATGTAATGAGAGCATCTTGGAAAACAGCTCATTCCAGGGCTTGACAGAATAGACACCAGATGAGCCTGGAATGTCATGTAATGCCAGAAAGTAAGGAACTCCTTTGTAAAATACAATGGATGCAGGTCATGAAAATCAGGTTGAAGGGGCTCCTGCTGGCCACAGCTGGCACAATATTTGAGCACCAAAATAATTAGTATAAGGACGAATTATAAAACATTCAAAAATAGGGATTCATGAGCTTATAACAATGATAAACAGACGAATCAAGTGGGGAAAAGGAAAGGCTCTTGATTACAGCAGAGTGCTGAGGGCCAACTGTTAATGTGGAGGGGGTTCCAGAGCTGGAAAACTGTCATTCTGCAACCACCAGGGTAGAGATTGGATCAGTGAAGAATCATCGGTGGATGAATGAATAAACAAACGTGTTGTATACAGACAGCGGAATCCTAGCGTTAAAGAGGAAGAAGATTCTGACACAGGATACAACGTGGATGAATCTTGAAGACGTTATGCTGAGCAAACTAAGCCAATCACTGTAAGACAAATATTATATGATTCCACTTACATGAGATTTCTAAAGCAGTCAATTCACAGAGACTGGAAGCAGCATGGTGGTTGCCAGGGTCTGGAGGGAAGGGGCATGGCGTTATTGTTTCATGGGTGCACTGTCAGTCTTGAAGATGAGAGGAGTTCTATGGATGGATGGTGGTAATGGTTGCACAACAGTGTGAATGTACTTAATGCTACTGAAGTGTACACTGAAAAATGGGTAAGATGTAAATTTCTGTTATATGAATATTTTATCACAATTAAAAATAAATAATCTTAAAAAGAAAACCATCACTGGATGCCAACCTCAGAGGGAAATTTTGACGAGGAACAGGCTTTTTCATTTTTTAAAAATGTCTCCCCGTAGATTGCTTCTCAGTTGCAATGAATAAATCTGGCAGCAACTTGATCAAGGATTAAAATTAACATTACCAATGAGAGCTAGCTGGACATCATGTGTCTCTACCTGTGATGCCCTTAGAAGGACACAAGAAACCTCAGACAAACACAAAATGAAGAATGTTCTATTAGGAAGATGGGAGGGGAGGAGGGACTATATTCTTTAAAACTGTCGACGTTGTAAAAGGCTATGGAAACGTTTCAGGTTAATGGAGGCTAAAGAGACATGCGATGCCTGACAAATGGGAATATTAGTTCAGCTGACAAAATTGGAATATTAGCAGTAGACTAAAGTATTATATCAATAAAAAAGGTATCAAGTAGAAAACTGTACTGTGCTTATGTAAGAGCATACATATTCCGATTCTTAAGAAATACAAACTGAAGTACTTAGGGGTTGGGGGCCATGATATATATAGCTGATCTGCAAATGACTCAGAAAAAAATTGGATGTGCATGTGTGTGTATCCTCAGTGCCTGGAACATAATGGGAACTCAATAACTGTTTGTTGAACAAAGGAAGAAGCTAATTAAATAACTGGTTATCTTAGTCAGCTTGGGCTACTGTAATAAATACCATAGACTGGGTGACTTAAACAAAAGGCATTTATTTCTCCCAGTTTTGGAGGCTGGGAAGCCCAAGATCAAGGTGCCAGGAGATTTGGTCCTGGTGAGAGCCCTCCTCCTGGCTTGCAGATGGCCAGCTTCTTGCTGTGTCCTCACGTGGCAGAGAGAGTGCTCTGGTCTCTTGCCCTTCCCATAAGGACATTAGTTCCAACACGGGGGCTCCACCCTCATGACCTCATCTCAACCTAATCACCTCCCACTGCACCATGAACACAATAATTAGTGCTCTGATGGTTTCCTCCAGTTTTGCCTCCTAGTTCACGCTTACATCCACCCTCACTTAAGTGTTTTCCTCAGGTCACTGGGACATTAAGGTTCTTCCGGTCTTTACCTGCTTTCAGCATCTCAACCCCTCATGCTTTCTGAATCCACACTTGTCATGCCAGGTTTCTACTTTTTAATCATTAATCCTCTCCCTCAAAGAGTCAGCTCCAAGAAACAAACAACCCAATCAAAAAATTAGCAGAAGACCTAAACAGACATTTCTCCGAACAAGACATACAGATGGCCAACAGGCACATGAAAAGATGCTCATTATCACTAATTATTAGAGAAATGAAAATCAAAACTACAATGAGGTATCACCTCACATCGGTCAGAATGGCCATCATCAAAAACTCTACAAATAATACACGCTGAAGAGGGTGTGGAGAAAAGGGAACCCTCCTACGCTGTTGGTGGGAATGTAAATTGATACAGCCACTATGGAGAACAGTATGGAGGGTCCTTAAAAAACTAAAAATAGAGTTATCATATGATCCTGCAATCCCACTCCTGGGCATGTACCCAGAAAAGACAAAAACTCTAATTTGAAAAGATACATGCTTCCCAATGTTCATAGCAGCACTTTTACAATACCCGAGACATGGAAGCAACCTAAATATCCATCAACAGATGAACGGATAAAGAAGATGTGGTACACACACACACACACACACACACATACACACATACACACACACACACAAACACATACACACACACACAAACACACACACACACAAACACACACACATACACACACACACACACACACACACACACACACACACACACACACACTGGAATATTACCCAGCCATAAAAAAGAATGAAATAATGCCATTTGCAGCAACATGGATGGACCCAGAGATCATCACACTAAGTGAAGTAAGTCAGACACAGAAAGACAAATATCATATGATATCACTTATATAGAGAATCTAAAAAAAATGATACAAATGAACTTATTTATAAAACAGAGATAGACTCACAGACATAGAAAACTAACTTATGGTTACCAAAAGGGAAAGTGAGGGGAGGGTCAAATTAGGAATTTGCAATTAACAGATCCACACTATTATATGTAAAATAGATAAACAACAAGGACCTGCTGTATAGCACAGGGCGTTATCTTCAATATCTTGTAATAACCTATAATGGAAAAGAATCTGAAAAGGAATAGATATGGGACTTCCCTGGCAGTCCAGTGGTTAAGACTCCACACTTCCACTGCAGGGGGCATGGGTTCGATCCCTGGTTGGGGAAGTTCCACATGCCACACGGTGAGGCCAAAAAAAAAAAAAAAAAGAATATACATATATATATGGTCAGGCCACCGAAGCCAGGATGGTCAGAGTTCCTCCCAGGGACTCCTCTGTTGGAGACAGATGGGAAGTTTCTCTTGCACTTGGATCCTAGGCTATAGAGATGGCATTGGGCTGACTGAGAACCATTTTCCCTACACAAAGGAAACCAGTTAGCAGTAGGTGAGAATTAAGCCAACTCACAAAAAGAAGTGAAATCAGATGTAGAGGCTGAGAGCCCTGATAACTAGCCCGAGGCTTTGGATCCAGCTGTGCCTGAGGTTTCCTCCATATTTCGGGTTCCCTGAGCCTACAAATGCCCTCTTTGTTAATCTGCACAGAGATCCTGTCACTTACAGCTGAGAGGATCCTGACTCACACTCATTGTGTGAGTGACACCTATTGTAATGAGTGACACCACCAGTGACAAGAAAAATAAAACTTACATAAAAATTCAGAGTTACAAGAGTTCTTCATTAGGGAAGATCAGGGAAAGTGGCATTTGAGCTTATTCCTAAGGAATGTGTTAAATCTTTTTTTTTTTTTTTTTTGCGGTACGCGGGCCTCTCACTGTTGTGGCCTCTCCCGCTGCGGAGCACAGGCTCCGGACGCGCAGGCTCAGCGGCCATGGCTCACGGGCCCAGTCGCTCCGCGGCACGTGGGATCCTCCCGGACCGGGGCACGAACCCGCGTCCCCTGCATCGGCAGGCGGACCCCCAACCACCGCGCCACCAGGGAAGCCCAGGAATGTGTTAAATCTTGATCAATGGAAATAGCCAAGAGAACGTTCCAGGTAGAAGACACAGAGGGGAGATGGTAAAAAATTGTCCAAACCAGCAAGAGTGTATTCATAGCAGAGCAGTACAGGAGGTAAGACCAAAAGGGTGAGTTTGGGCTGCTCCGTGGAGGAGCATTCTGCCTGAATATCCAAGTTCTATTGTCCGGCTGAACAAGGCAAATGTACCGTAGCTCAGGAGAGCAGCTGGGGCTGGAGACACGGGTTGGGAGTTGTCTGCAGAAAAACTATAGTTCAAACCCCCAAGTGACTGAACCACTCATCATCACGGTAGCTGTTGTATCCGGAGCATTCGTCGCAGGTTAGGCATTACGCTAAAGTACGGTAACGGCATAGTTTCCTTTTATCCTTAGAGAAACCCTATAAGGCAGGCACTGTGTTTTTACCCCATTTTGGAGTTGACGTTTGAAATAAGGTTACAGAGTTGGCCAGTTCAAAGTGACCGGTGCAAAGACCCAAACCAGTCAGTGGTAGAGTACTTAGGTCTGATCTCACTCCCGGGTACGAGCTCTTAAGCACCGCGCTGCACTGTGCTCCCCAGTGGAAGAACGTAGGAAGAGGAGAGGGGTGTATGAAGAATCTCGGGAGATATCTAACAGAAGCAAGATTGTTTTCCACCTCTAGGTGAGATAAGAACCTGGACCCACAGAAGCTATTTGAAGGTAGAAGAGCCAGGCAAGGATTTTTTGGATTTATCTCCATTCCTTGGGGTACACAGCTATCACTTCCACTCCTCTTCCAATAACAACCATGCCTAAAAACTTGCCCAACTACTTTCAGATGCCTTTTTCATGATGTCTCAATCTATCTTTTTAAACCGAACAGTGAAGAGGGTGAGTTTCTGTCAGCACAGGGAACAGAATGACTGCAGAAACAGACCCTTCTCCGTACTACAGGCCATAAGATTTGGGAGGCTATTTCTTAGAGTAACTAATGTTACCTTAGTTAACACTTAGAGAGATTCCACGAAAACATTAAACCAACCAACTCCTGAAATTTAAAGAAAAAATTCTTCCCAAACTTAAAATTTCACTAGGCACACTGAAGGACAGAACTGCCACTCTTGAGATAAAAAAGTGTGGTCTTAAAGACCACGTGGAAGAAATAATTTCAAAAACTAGGATAAACATGCAAAGAGAAAGAATCTGCAAAAGAAAATAAAAGTTACTTGGAAGACAGATCCTAAGACACCAGTTTGCAAGTAACATAAACAACAGAAGGAAAAATCGTAACAGGTAGAAGAAGTAACAAATAAATGACCAGGAAAATGTTTGTTATTTGCAGAGTTATTTATGCAGGTTTAGGAGACGTGATGAAAGGGCACACACCTAGGCATTATCCTATTAAATTTTAAAATGCCAAGGTAAAAGATAAATTTTGCATGCTTCTAGACCAAAGAACAAGTTACATACAGAAGAAGAAACAAATCAACTGGCACTGGACTTCTATGCAGGAGCAGAAGTCCGTGGAACGGAGAAGTAACGTTTACAAATTAGTAAGAGAAAAAGACTAGGAGTCAAGGATGTATCATATGTCAAGATACTATCCACTTTTTAGGGTGAAAGATATTTTCTGGGATGCAAGGATTCTGAGACCATCATTCACATAACCTGAAAAGGTTCCAGAAAGGACTCTGTCAAGAATAGGGAGGGGGAAGAATGTGGATGAGAAGAAGATGAAAAAAAAATTGAAAAAGGAAAGAAACAGCAAAGGAGTCAATGGTAGGCAAAGAACTTTGCGATACATATGGTTACCCTAACTGGATAATGATTGACTGGGAATTTGTACTATGAACACTAAGGAACCTTGAAATATGAGACACACTACAAAGGAAGCCTAATAATAGTCTGGGGCTAAGAGTACAGTTCATCCCAGCGATATCCAGGAATTGGGAACCGGGTGGGCATATGTAGAAAAGTAGTAACACTAAAATTTTCTTCTTGTGGCGGCTAAGGAGAGCATGGGGGGAAGGGAACTTGGTGAAGTAATATCATCTTGTGTAAGACTTTAGCAGTCTGTATCCAAGGACAATGATTAGGAATGGGAATACTGAATGGAAAGTACAGCAAAATTTCCAAATTCACATGAGGGAGGGAAGAGAATAGAGACTAACTGGATCAATCAGCAAAAATAAAAAGCAAATAACAAAATAAAATAAGGAAATAAGAAGGTAAGGTGAAAGACGGGGATGGTCACCTGGGGAAAGAAAGAGAAAAGCTCAGTTATATGTTGCTTATAAGAAATATAGTTTATAGGGCTTCCCCGGTGGCGCAGTGGTTGAAAGTCCGCCTGCCGATGCAGGGGACACGGGTTCGTGCCCCGGTCCGGGAAGATCCCACATGCCGCAGAGCGGCTGGGCCTGTGAGCCATGGCCGCTGAGCCTGCGCATCCAGAGGCTGTGCTCCGCAATGGGAGAAGCCACAGCAGTGAGAGGCCCACGTACCGCCAAAAAAAAAAAAGAAATATAGTTTATAAAAAGTTGGAGGGAAGGTTGAAAATCAAAGGATGGGCAAAAATGTAAACAAATATAAACTTTTCAGAAGGCAAGAGTATGCAAAATGCTGATGAAAGAAATTAAAGAAGACCTAAATAATTGAACAAACTGTATTCATGGATTAGAAGACTCAACATAATAAATATATCAATTCTCCCAAAACTGATACACACACACACACACACACACACACACACACACATTTTTTTTTTTTTTGCGGTACGCGGGCCTCTCACTGTTGTGGCCTCTCCCATTGCGGAGCACAGGCTCAACGGCCACGGCTCAGGGGCCTAGCTGCTCCGCGGCATGTGGGATCTTCCCGGACCGGGGCACGAACCCATGTCCCCTGCATCGGCAGGCAGACTCTCAACCACTGCGCCACCAGGGAAGCCCCTGACCTATATATTTAACACAATTCTTGTCAACATGTCAGTAAGCTCATTCTACAATTTACATGCAAAGGAAAAGGAACTAAAATATGTAAACAATTTCGAAAATGAAGAATTAAGTGTGAGGAATCACTCTACTAGATTTTTAAGAGAGTGTGCTATTTGGAGGAATTAAATGAAAGAGAGAACTCAGGAATAGACACACACAAAGATGCCCAACTGATTTTGACAAGGTGCAAAAGCCATTTATTAGAGAAAAGATATTCCTTCAACAAATAGTGCTGAAGCAATCAGTCATCTGTAAGCAAAAGAAAAAAAGGACAAAAATCGCACACCTGATACAAAAATTAACTCAAAATGGATCACAAGTTTAAGTGTAAAATATAACACTATAAAACTTTTAGAACTAAATGTAGGAGAAAATCATTTGGACCTAGGGCCAAGCAAAGAGTTCTTAGACTTGACACCAAAAGCCTGATCCACAGTAGGAAAAAATGATAAATTCAACCTAATCAAAATTTAAAACTTTTGCAAAAGATTCTATTGAGAGGATGAAAAGTACGTAACTTCATGGTATTGGCTTCTTTTTCACTCAGTACACCTCCCTTGAGATTCATGCAAGCTGTTATGTCTGTCAGTAGTTTATTCCCTTATTGTTGAGTGGTATTCCATGGTGTGGGTGCTCTCCAATTTGCTTAACCATTCACCTGTGGAAGGACATTGGCATTGTCACCAGTTTCGGGGCTATTACAGATAAACTGCTGTGCACACTCAGTTACAGATTTTTGTGTAAACATAAGCTTCTCTTCCTCTGAGATAAATGCCCAAGAGTTCAATGGCTAGGCCATGTGCTAACTGCATGTTTAGCTTTGTAGGAGACTGTCAAACTGTTTTCTACAGTGGCTGTACCATTTTACATTTCCACCAGCAACATATGAGAGACCAAGCTTTTTCACATCCTCACAAGTATCTGGTGTTATTATTTTTTATTGTGGCCATTCTATTAAGTGTATAGTAGTAGTAGTATTCTGGGTTCTCCAGAAAAACAGAACCCATAGGAGATATATATGTATATATATACATACACATGTGTTTTGCTGAAAGTTGCTGAAACAGCTGTTGAAAGCACAATTCATGTATATGTATGAATGAGATTTATTATAAGAATTTGGTTCACATGGGTATGGAGGCTGAGAAGTTCCAGGACCTGCAGTTGGCAAGCTGGAGACCCAGGAGAGCTGATGGTATAGCTCCAGGTTGATTCCAAAGGCCTGAGAACCAGGAGAGTCAATGGTGTAAATTCCAGACTGAGTCCAAGTCCAAAGGCAGAAGACCAATAGCCCAACTCAAAGACAGTCTGGCAGAGAGAATTCTCCCTTACTCAGCCTTTTGTTCTAGTCAGGCAGTCAACGGATTGGATGAGGCCTACCCACACTGGGGAGGACAATCTGCTTTTTTTGAATTTTTTAAAAAACGTACTGATTCAAATGTTGATCTCAACCAGACACACCCTCACAAACACACCCAGAATAATGTTTAACCAAACATTTGGGCACCCCACGGCCCAGTCAGGAGGACACATAAAATTAGAGTAGGATAACACATTGTAGTTTTAATTTGCATTCCCCTAATGATGAAGACCATCTTTTCATGTGCTTATTTGCCTTCTGTATATCTTCATCAGTGAAATGCTTTTTCATGGCTTTTGCCCATTTTCTAAATGGATTTTTTTTAACTATTGACTCGAGAGTTCTTTATGAATTCTAGTTACTAGTCTTTTGTCAAACATGTGGTCTACAAGTCTAGCTTGTCTTTTTATCCTCTTCACAGTCTTTCGCAGAGCAAAAGTTTTTAATTTTAACAAAGTCCTGTTCATCAATTTTTCCTTTTAGGGATTGTGTTTTGGTGTCAAGTCTAAGAACACTTTGCCTAGCCCTAGTTCCTGAAGATTTTCTTCTGAAAGTTTTATACTTTTACATTTAGATGATGGTATATTTTGGGTTAATTTTTATATAACGAAATTTAGGTCTTTTAAACTTATGGATATGCAGTTTCTTCACCACCATTTGTTAAAAAGACGATCCTTTCCCTATTGAATTGCTTTTGCACCTTGGTCAAAAATTAGTTGGGCATCTTTGTGTGGGGCTATCTCTGTTTTCCGATTTTCTATTCTGTTACATTGACCTAGGTATCCATCCCTTCACTAATACAATGCACTCTTGATTACTGTACTGTATATATACAGTAAGTATTCAAATTGGGTAGACTGATTCCTAACATTTTATTCTTCTTTTCCAAGATGGTTTTAGTTATTTTAGAGCCTGTGTCTTTCCATATGAATTTTAGAGCAATCTTGTCTATGCCTGCAAAAAGTTCTTGCTGGGATTTTGATAGCAACTGCACTAAACCTACAAGTCAGTTTGGGGGAGAACTGACATATTTGCTATGTTGACTCTTCCACTCCATGAGAACAGTATGTCTCTCCATTTATTTTGATCTTGTTTGATTTCTTTGACATTTTCTGGTTTCAATTTTATTGTCTTCTGCTCTTTATTATTTCCTTCTTTCTACTAATTTTGAGTTTATTTTGCTCTTCTCTTTCTAGTTCCTAGGGGTAGAAACTTAGGTTATTGACTTGAGAACTTTCCTCTTTTCTAATGAAATCATTTGGTGCTATAATTTTCCCCCTTGGCACTGCTTTGGCTGAGTCCTACATATTTTGCTATATTGTATTTTCATTTTCATGTCATATGCATTTTAAAATTTTCCTTTGATATTTTCTCTTTGGCTCATGTTTTATTTTGAAGTGTGATGTTCAATTTTCCAGGCTCTGGAGATTGTTCTGTTGCCTTTTAGTTATTGGCTAGTTTGGTTCCATTGTTGGTTTCTCATTTGATTCCATTAATGCCCAAGGGATTTTTGACAATTGCATATCCACAAGTTAAAAAAAAAAACAACTTGACCTAAATTCCATACCTTGTATAAAAATTAACTCAAAATTGAGAATTCCCTGGCAGTCCAGTGGTTAGGTTTGGCACTTTTATTGCCAGGGCCCAGGTTTAATACCTGGTTGGGGAATTAAGATCCTGCAAGCTGCACAGTGTGGCCAAAAAGTAAATTAAAGAAATAAATAAACTTCAAAAAAATTAACTCAAAATGAATCATGATTTTAATAAAACTTTCAGAAAACAGGGACTTCCCTGGTGGTCCAGTGGTTAAGAATCCGTCCTGCAATGCACGGGACGCCAGTTCAATCCCTGGTCGATCCCACATGCTGTGGGGCAACTAAGGCCACATGCCCCAGTGAAAGATCCTGTGTGCTGCAACTAAGACCCAACACAGGCAGAAAATAATTAATTAATTTTAAAAAACTTTCAGAAAACATACTCTTGAAACACACACTGTATGATTTCAATTCTATTCAATTTGTGGAGATTTGTTTAATCGACCAGGATATGGTCTATCTTGGTAAATGTTCCACAGCACCTGAAAAAAATTTGTATATTCTGCTGTTGTTGGGTAGAATACTTTATAAATGTTGATTAAATCTCATTGGTTGATTGTATTGTTCACGTCTTATCTTTTATGCTTTGCTGATTTTCCATCTAATAATTCTAACAGTTGCTAAAAGTAGGATGTTGATATCTCCAACTATAATTAAGGAATTGTCTATTGCTCTTCTCAGTTCTTTCAGTTTTTGCATCATGCATTTTGAGGTTCTGTTGTTTGCTGAATAGATGTGTAGGATTGTTGTGTCTTCCTGGTGAATTGATCCTTTTATCATTATATTATATCCCTCTTTATCTCTAGTAGTTTTTTTATGAAGTCTGCTTTATCTGATACTGATAGAGCCACTCCTTTTTTTTAAATTAATGTGTGCATAGTACACCTTCTTCCATTGTTTACATTTGATCTACCTATGTTGCTGAACTTGAAGTGAGTTTCTTGTAAACAGCATATAGTTCAGTATTTTTTTTAAAATCTACTCTGCCAATCTGTACCTTTTAATTGGTGTATTTTGACAATTTACGTTTAAGGTAATTATTAATATGTTAGCATTTAAGTCTGCCATTTTATTATTTCTTTTCTTCTTATTTTCTCTGCTTCTCTTTTCTTGCCTTCCCATGGGTTAGGACTGAACAATTTTTAGGACTGCATCTTGACTTATAGTGTTTTTAAGTGTATCTCCTTGTATAGTTTCCTCAGTGGTTGTTCTGCATGTTACAATATACATATGTGACTTACCACTGTCTACCGGCGTCAATGTTTTACCACTTTGCATGAGGTAAGGAAACCACTCTTCCATTCAAGTCCCATTACCCACTTTTTTTTTTTTTTTTTTTTGCGGTACGCAGGCCTCTCACTGTTGTGGCCTCTCCCGTTGCAGAGCAACAGGCTCTGGACGCGCAGGCTCAGCAGCCATGGCCCATGGGCACAGCCGCTCCGCGGCATGTGGGATCCTCCCGGACCGGGGCACGAACCCGTGTCCCCTGCATTGGCAGGCAGACTCTCAACCACTGCACCACCAGGGAAGCCCCCATTACCCACTTTTAAATATCATTGTCTTGAGTACCAGATATTGTTGTATTTTTGCTTCAATCATCAAATATGATTTATAAAACTCATAAGAAGGATACTCTATTGTATGTACCTGTCTTCCTGCTCTTTCTGTTGTTCTTCCTTCCCAACATTCCAAGATTCCTTCTTTTATCATTTTATTTCTTGTTTAATCTGGTTTCCTTTAGCTATTCTTTCAGGGTAGGTCTGTTAGCAACAAGTTCTTTTAGTTTTCCTTCATTTGCAGACGGCTTTTATTTCCTCTTCATTTCTGAAGGATAGTTTCACCAGATATAGTAATCACAATTAACAGTCCTTTGCTTTCCGTATTTGAAAAATGTTGTGCCACTTCCTTCTTGCCTCCAGGGTTTCAGATGAGAACTCTGTTGTCATTCAGATTGGTGTTTTCCTATAGGTGATGTGTCTTTTCCTCTGGCTGTTTTCAAGATGTTTCTTTGTCTTTAGTTTTCAGAAGTTTGATTATATGTCTTGGCATGGACTTCTTTAGGTTTATCCTACTTGGAGTTCACTCGCCTTCTTGAATTTGTAGGTTTATGTCTTTTACCAAATTTTTAGCCACTATTTCTTCAAATAATCTTTTGCAGCCCCTCTTTTACATCTTTCCTTCTAGGATTCCCATGATACAAATGTTGGATCTTTTATTACTGCTCCACACGTCCCTGAGGTTCTGTCCATTTTCTTTTTCAGTCTATCTTCTGTTTTTCAGACTGTGCAGATTCTACTGATCTGTCCTCAAGTTCACTGATTCTATCCTCTGTCACTTCTGCTCTACTAATGAGCTAAGCTAGCAAGAATTTTACTGTAATTACTTTGTTTTTCAGTTCTATAACTTCCATTTGGTTCTTTTCTTTTAATTACTTCTTTGCTAAGATTTTTTATTTTTTCATTTGTTTCAAGGGAACCTGTAATTCCTTGTTGAATATTTTTATGACGGCTGCTTAGAAATACTCGCCCAATAATTCCAGTATCTGATTCATCATGGTGATAGCACCAGTTGATCGTCTTTTCTCATTCAAGTTGTGATCTTCCTGGTTCTTGGTGGCAGGTGATCTTTTAATTATATCCTTGACATTTGGTTATTCTGTTCGAAGTCTCTGGGTCTTATTCAAATCTCTTACTTCAGCAAGCAGTCATTCTATTTAGATTTAGCACGCAGACTCTTGCCTAACTTTGTAGGCTCTAGTTCTAAAGACAGATGAACCTTTAGAGCCCTTGCAGTATTATCTTGGTCTGCTTGGTTTACCTGGTACATCTGGAGCTTCTACTGGTCCCTGCATGTACTGCCTAATGGGGCAGAAGGAGCTTCTGGAGGCCAGGCCACCTGCACCCCTCAGGTGGGAGGGGCAGTCTCAGGCCCATGGAAACAATAAGGCTTCAAGCTGCTCATCTGTGGTGAGATCCCCCTGGCCAGTGCCATCCTGCCTCCTGGTGTCTCTCAGTGGCAGAGGGGCTCTCTGGCCAGGCAGGGAAGAAGAGCATGTCCCTTGGTCACTTATTGTCAGTGGGTTTCCTGATTTATCCCACTTGCCGATACTGCTAGATTTGTCTGGTATTATTGGTGGGTCTTCTGTTTGATCCAGGAATGAGCCTACCTCAGCTGCCTTCTGTTGCTAGACTGGTGGTCAGGAAGCATCAGGCCTGGCTCATGTGGTTGGGTGGTTGTAAGATGCCCTATATCACCATGTTGTTCCTCCTGTTCTGGGGTCCCCAACCAGTCCACCTGCTTCTTTCTTTCTTTTTTTTTTTTTAATATTTATTTAGCTGCGCCAGGTCTTAGTTGCAGTATGCAGGATCTTTAGTTGTGGCATGCGGGATCTAGTTCCCTGACCAGGGATCGAACCTGGGCCCCCTGCATTGGGAGCAAGAAGTCTTTAACTACTGGACCACCAGGGAAGTCCCTGCTTCTTTCTACCATTCAGCGCTGTCCTTTGGTATCTCTTACGTTGTTTCAAGAGTTTACTGTTGTACTGAGAACGGAGGAACAGAGGAAGTGAGTCTACACCTTCTCATCTAGACCGCAAGTCTGATCTCCTCCTAGTGACTTTTATTGACTAAACCCAACTGCCAGTAAGAGAGTAAAAGAGCGTGTCGGTGCAATACGTAAAGGCAGCCTCCCAGAGCACAGAGCAGAGTGGGGAAGGGTGAAGAGTGGGCTCGGAGAGGCAAGCAGAGAACACCCAGCACAATGACCATTTTCTGGAGGAAAAATCAAAACGTTTTTAAATATGCAAAGACTAAGAGTATTTACCTATCCCATACCATCATTAAAAGAATACTGTCTGGGGACTTCCCTGGTGGCGCAGTGGTTAAGAATCCACCTGCCAATGCAGGGGACATGGACTCAATCCCTAGTCCGGGAAGATCCCACATGGCACGGAGCAACTAAACCCATGAGCCACAACTACTGAGCCTGTGCTCTAGAGCCCACGTGTCACAACTACTGAGCCTGCATGCCACAACTACTGAGCCTGCGCCCTAGAGCCTACCAGCCACAACTTCTGAAGCCCGCGTGCCTAGAGCCCATGCTCCGCAACAAGAGAAGCCACCGCAATGAGAAGCCCACGCACCACAACAAAGAGTAGCCCCCGCTCTCTGCAACTCGATAAAGACCGCGCGCAGCAATGAAGACCCAACGCAGCCAAAAATAAATAAATTTTAAAAAAAAGAATATCGTCTGAAGAAGGAAAGTAACTTCAGAGGGAAGGATGGAGATGCAACAAAGCAACACTGGAAATGGATAAAATATGTTGGTATATTCAATTAAACATCTGTTAACCACCCAGAGACCTAATTCTGTTATTTTAGAAATATGATAATAAGTCCTTAGCTAAAACAAGGAATACAAAAAAAAAAAAAAACAAAAAAACAAGGACTGCAAGGGGTGGTTCAAAGAGTAATTTAAATGCAGTGTTGTCCCTGTTTTGTTCTGAGGAAGACAGCAGTCTTAGATCACTTTAGACTCTGCTGGAAAATTTTTGATCATAATGGATGTTAAAAAAAAATTTAAGGGAACTACTAAAAGAACAGCTATTTCACCTATAGTTTCCAGTCACATATACAAGGGAAATGGAAATTATAGAAATTTTTACCAGTTTTAAAGAAGTCAGGAAAAAAGGAGAGGGAAAAGAAACAAGGTCAAAAAAGATGGTAAAGGTAAAACATCTATTTCTGCCATAGAGACTATTCTAACGAACAATTCATCAGATTACGCAAAATGCAAGTGTTTCAGTGAACTGAAGGTATATCACAGACAGCCTGCTTGGCGCTCAAATGCTTCTAAAAAAGTAAACCTTTGCTTTCTCATGAAAATTGATAATTAACCAGCTCTGTGGAGGATATTGATGTGGGGCGGGTGGGGGGTGGTGTTAAAAATCAATCCTTAGAAAAACTGCTTCTTGCTTCCCTTTCCTCTTTCCCCAGCTGCCTCCCACCCACCATAAACCTGGACCTTCAAACCCAACCCACTCCTTCCTTTCAGGCCTCTGAGCCTAGCACTTATTCTGATTCAGAAACAACAACACCAACAACAAAAAAAAAACTGTGTGGGGAAAGTAGTAATCAATTAGGAATCTCTTTTGCTAGAATTTTCCAAATCAATAAAGCACCCAGGAGCAGTGGCTATGTCTAACCCATCTTTAAATCCTCAGGCTTAGCAGAATAGTGACACCGAAGTTAGGAATATAAGAAAGAAGGAAGGAAAGAGTAGGAAGGTGGGAGGGAGGACGGGTGGGAGAATCAGTAAACATTTATTGTGCGTTTGCTGTGTGCCCAGCACTGAGGAGACAGAACTGCAAAGGCATGGTGTTTTACATCTGTGGGTCTGTGTCTGATGGTGCTGACGGCCTCGGCTCCACTTGCAGGAATCTGAGATTCCTTGGACCAGACAGAAGTGCTGAGCCCCTGTAAGCCATGCACTGTGCGCTGATGGCGGCCTCAAGCCGTGTCTTAGCCATTCAGGCTGCTCTAACAGAACACCACAGACTGGGTGGCTGATAAGTAATAGAAATCTATTTCTCACAGTTCTGGAGGCTAGGAAGTCCGACATCTGGTCACCAGCAGATTCAGTGTCTGATGAGGGCCTGCTTCCTGGTTCAGAGACAGCCTTCTTTTCGTTGTGTCCCCACATGGCAGAGAGGCAAAGAGCTCTCTGGAGTCTCTTCTATAATTCCAGTCATGAGAGCTCCACCCTCGTGACCTAAGCACCTTCAAAGGCCCCACCTCCAAATATCCTCACACTGGGGGTTAGAATGTCAGCATACACATTTTGGGAGGACACAACCGTTCAGTCTCAAGTACCCTGTGCTCATCCTTCCTCCTGTCACTAGGCAGAGTAAGTTAGGTTCACGGTGCGGTTAAAGTCATGTGACTAAACCCTCTGTGTTGGCAGAATTCTACCAATGCTCTTTCCTCTTCCTTCCCTGCAGGGTGAGAAGGTGACACGTGAAACTTGCTTGTGTGTGTCCTGGGTCATCCGCGCTCAGTCTAAGGACCCGTACCTGACGCAGGTGCATTTCCTTCTAGAACGCAACCTGAAAATGTGCCCATTGCACTGAGCGCACAAGCAGAGTTGCACGTATTTTTATGAAATGAGCAAGACAGTAGGGTCCTAAACCAAGGAATATTTGATAAGAACTGAGATCAAATTGAATCAAAGGGCCAAAAAATCAGGGCAATTTCAAAACCATAAAATAACCTTTAGGAAAGAGAAGAAATTTTGAAATCTACATAAATATATACATTCAGAACACCAAAACGTAATTTCTTACGATTGCTCTATAATGTTAGGGAACTCATTAAAATTTCTGGATATCATTTTTTAGCACTTCCAGGTCTAAAAACCAAGATTCTTTGAATGTCTCTGCCAAGTATGAGAAGACGCATTAGCAATGGTTCCCAGGTACACTCAATGACACACCCGTATGACAGAGGTGAGGCCACTTTGCTACAAAAATGACTTTGTGCAGCCATCGTAAGAGCTTATTCATCCTCCTTGATGTGAACTGGAATTTTCCAGGCTATAGAGGTTCAAAAATATCTTACTTGAGGTCCCAAGCTCACCTAAGCCACCAGGTATGCTCACCTCTGCACTGGGAGGTTTCTTCCTCATCTTTGGGGCTACCGAATGAAGTAGGGAAGAGTAATGAGATAAGTCATCTAATTTGGGAAAAAAATTGCTCAAAAGTGAACAAAGGGCTTCCCTGGTGGCACAGTGGTTGAGAGTCTGCCTGCCGATGCAGGGACACGGGTTCGTGCCCCCGTCTGGGAGGATCCCACATGCCGTGGAGCGGCTGGGCCCGTGAGCCATGGCCGCTGAGTCTGCGCGTCCGGAGCCTGTGCTCCACAACGGGAGAGGCCACAACAGTGAGAGGCCCGTGTACCACACACACACACAAAAAAAATGTGAACAAAAATGGGGACTTCCCTGGTGGTCCAGTGGTAAAGAATCCACCTTCCAATGCAGGGGACGCAGGTTCGACCCCTGGTCAGGGAACTAAGATCCCACATGCGGCAGGGCAACTAAGCCCATGCGCCACAACTACTGAGCTTGCACACCTCAACTAAAGAGCCCACTGTGCCACAAACTACAGAGCCCACACGCCCTGGCGCCCATGAGCCACGACTAGAGAGAAGCCCGTGCACCGCAACAAAGACCTGACGCAGCCAAAAAATAAAGAAAATAGGGCTTCCCTGGTGGTGCAGTGGCTGAGAGTCTGCCTGCCGATGCAGGGGACACGGGTTCGTGCCCCGGTCCGGGAAGATCCCACGTGCCGCGGAGCGGCTGGGCCCGTGAGCCATGGCCGCTGAGCCTGCGCGTCCGGAGCCTGTGCTCGGCAACGGGAGAGGCCACAACAGTGAGAGGCCCGCATACCGCATTAAAAAAAAAAAAAAAGAGCCCACTGTGCCACAAACTACAGAGCCCACACGCCCTGGCGCCCATGAGCTACAACTAGAGAGAAGCCCGTGCACCGCAACAAAGACCTGACGCAGCCAAAAAAAATAAAGAAAATAAATAAATATTAAAAAAAAAAGTGAACAAAAATGGGAAGAGTCTGAAGATGATATCCATTGCCTTCATAAACAATTTCTCTTTTAATCCTCACAACAACCCCATGAGGTATTATTATTATTGTCATTTCATGGGTAAGAAAAATGGGATTTGTCTCTTTTCATTTCCTAGGGCTGCCATCACAAATTACCACAGACTGGGTGGCTTAAGACAACAGAAATTTATTCTCTCACAGTGCGGGAGTGTCAGCAAGGGGTCAGCGGGGTTGCTTCCTTCTGGAGCCTCTCAGGGAGAAACCGTCCCTTGCTTTCTGCTAGCTTCTGGTGGCAGGCAACCCTCAGCAGTGCTCGACTTGTAGACACATCACCGTCTGAATAAATCTGTGGCCATCAGCCAACTTTATCTAAAGTTAGAAACATAGCTTCAGCCCACATGTTCTCTTTTCAGCAAATCTTCCATCTTAGCATCACCTCCATGGTCAGCAGCCTTAATTAATTCTTTATTAAGGTCACCAGATTCTGGAGTTTCAAATAATTTCTTCAGGTGTCGGCAGAGCCGTTCACCAGATGTATTATTGCTAATTGCTGACCGTGCAGATGCGACGGTGGAAACTCCTGCTGGATTATATGTCCAAGATGTTCCACACACGTGTGCCTCTGAATCACCGCCTATCTCTCTTTCGATCACAGCCGCTAAGTAGCAGGGACAAGTCCGAAATGCAGATCCCCTGGCTCTAGGTGCAAAGCGCCATTTCAGCTTCTCAGTTTTCTTAGGTTTTTCAAGTTCAAGTCCAGGGGCACACCGTGTGTGCTGGTCTGCTATGGACCCATCTTAACCACCCATCCTGGGCTCTAGAAAACAATCAAGTAAGAAGTCTGCCAATTCATCACATGGGGGATTGGGATTGATACATATACACTAATATGTATAAAATGGATAACTAATAAGAACCTGCTGCATAAAAAAAAATAAAATTCAAAAAATAAAAACCCAATTAAAGCTCCCCGCCCCCCCCCCACCACCAAAAAAGAGAAATCTGCCTGTTCACCATCCAGGACTTATGGACACATCCTAAGGTTCAGAGAACGCAGAGGGCATGTGCCACATGGACAAAGTCCTGAGCAAAGGATGAGGAGGACAAGTGCTGATCATGACAAGAGGCAGTTACTCTTCTCAGATGAGAGGACAGTGGAAACAGAGGGAAGAGCTCTGCCGTGGACGTCAACATCCCAGCGGTGAACACAACCTGAGAAACCGAGCAACAAAGTACAAAAAAATAGTGGCTCTCCTTATGCCTTTTTCTTACAATAATCATAATCACATGGATCACGGGTGACTATTCCTCGTTTTGAATTTGGATCTAGTAATATTTTCTGCTTCATCACAATGTCCTTTCTATGCTACTTGCCATTTTGTTGGCCTTCGAAGGACAAACGGAAGTTTGCCAGGATGGAGCATGGAAGAGGGCTAATCCCAGCAGTAGCTGGGGGTTTCGCGAGGGCGGGATGCCCCAGGAGATGCTGAGAATGGACATCTGATGGAGTAGGTGGTGCTTGGGGAAGCGAGGATTTGTGAGAAAGGCAGCTTGAAGACAGGGTTGGTGCCAAGTCGAAGGACTCACTGGGCTTTGCTAAGGGGTTGACTTTATAGGCACTGGAGAAAATAGATTTTAGATTGAGAAATCATAAAATTCACAGTGTAAGAAAAATAACTCTACTGGTAATGTACACATGCTGGGTGTGAAGAAGCAGCATCAGGGAGCCTGGGTGGACACCAGTCACAACGGCCCGGTGAGACCCAATCTTCCCTGAGGCAGTGCACAGGGCGTTAGGGAAAGACCAATGCAAGAGCTATTTAAGAGGAAGAAAGGACAGAAACTGGGAACCTAGTGAATATGTAATAAAGCAGAAGTCAAGGACATTAGACAAATCGTGGTAGTTGCAATGGGATGAGACAGGTGAACTACTCTTAAATGACTTTCCGGAATCAGGATTGACAACGTAGGACCAGCTGTCCTGTCACACTGTTCCATCCTAAAGCATATGTACTATTTTCCTACCAAATAACAGTCCCATGAACCTTCCTTGAGTGACTTTACTGATTCCCCTTTCCCTTTCTGCCCCCTAAGTGGGGATATCCTCAAGAATTTATCCATGGCTCTCTTTCCCTTTTACACTCAATCTTTCAGTAAGTCAGTCAACACCTAGGTATCCACACACCCAGCCCTGTTCTCTTACTTAGTTCATCTCCAAACGCCTGTAAGTCCCTTTAATTTACATTGCCCACCTTCATCCCAAACTCAGCATATTCTAAGAAGACGAATCATTACCTTTCCCTGAAAATTGGTCCCCTCTCTCAACACCCTCTTTTCTGTCCACTGTAAAGTTATTTTTTCAGTGTCCCAAACTAGCAGCCTTGAAGCCACCTTAGCAGTGAAAGAGCATAGGTCTTGAAGTCACACAGATTCTGGGTGAACATATATGACCCATCCAGCTGCTAATCATGCAACTTTGGGCAAACTCATCAGACTTTCTGACCTCTGCTTCTTCAATAGTAAAATGGGGGTAATAATATTTAACTCAGAGGAATGTCGTAAGATGTAAGATGTCCAGGGAATTCCCTGGTGGTCCAGTGGTTAGAACTGGGGCCTGGGTTCGATCCCTGGTTGGGGCCCTAAGATCTGGCAAGCCACGTGGTGTGCCCAAATTAAAAAAAAAAAAAAAACAGATGTAAGATGTCTGGATTTTTCCCTCTTTCTCCTTTCCTGTTATGACTCTAGACTATACATTTTCATATCTCCACTACCCTTTAACAGCATCTGAACTGGTCTAACGACTTCAGTCTCTCCTATTCTGGTCCATAATCCACGTTGTCATATTCATATTCCTAAAACACTGCTTTCATCCTGTTAGACATACTTGGTGCGCACAACCGGGTCCTTAAGTATGACTGAGACACGTGTGTACATGTATGCGCACGTGCCTCTTCCCTCGTTTTCTTGTAACTTACATGAACAGATCTTCCTGCTGCCTTGCACTCCCCTAGTATCTTCCTACAGAGGTGAGCTCAGGGCACAGACTGTGAGATTCAGTCAATGCCATTAGCCCAGTCATTAACAAGCCTATTCCTAGAACATTGTTCAACTTACAGCCATTTGTCTTCTGGAAGACACAAAGCTCATGAATTCAGGGCACTCCAGAAAACAGCAGCAGCAATGGAAAGAGAAAGGCAGAATTATTTTAGAGCAAAGTCTCCAGCGGGGTGGAAGCCATGATAGAAAACAATATCCCATTGACATTCACTATAATGGCAAACCACTGAGAAATTAACATGATGAAGAACTTGCATGAAGGTTATAAAACCCTGTGAGGTAGTTGCCAGGGACTGGGGGGAGGGGGAGGGGGATTGTTGTTTAATGGGTATAGAGTTTTCAGTTTTGCAAGATGCAAGGAGTTTTGAAGATGGATATGTGACAAGGTGAATACACTTAGCACTACTAGCCTGTACACTCAGAAATGGTTAAGATGGTAAATTTTATGTTACGTGTTTTTTCACACAAGTTTTTAAGTTTCTAAAAAAAACTCTGAGTAAAATCCTGAAGGAGATGAAGGTGTGCTTCTCAGCTGGAGAATTAATAAAACAGGAAGGAAAGCTTTAGGCTGGGGGACGTGCCCTTGCTGTGGTGTTCCCACCACAGCCTACGCTTGTCTCTGTCAGAGAGATCATCTCACTGCATTTCAATTTCCTCTCTAGTTGCCCGATTCCCTACTAGACTACAGGTTCTTTAAAGCAGAGACGACTTCTTTACTATGGCATCCCCTGTACTTAGCACATGTCGGTGATCCATAAATATTTGTTGAATATGAATGAATGAGAGCTAGACACTCTATTTGTGTGTTCTTGTTGGAATGCTTCTCACGTATTTATTATTAACTCACAGGGTACAATTCTCCGTGGTAGGTACTATTGTTGTTCCCATTTTACAGAGGGGGAAACTGACACACAGCGAGGTTAAGGCACTTCCCCAAGGTCACACAACTAATAAGTAGTTACACTGGATTCAAACCAGGACAGTCAGTCCAGTCCAGCTCCAGAGTCCATGCTTTTAACCACCCGCCAAGCTGCCATTCGGTAGATGAGAAATTTGTACCCTGGTCAGCTGAAAGTCCAAAGTCAAACTGTTAGTAGGTGATGGGGCCAGACCATACCCTACCTGCTTTCAGGAAATACCTGAAAACAGGGCCCCACGGGAAAGCCGAGTGTCTCTCCAGGAGTAGTGTGTTCACCAGCTCCCAGTAAAAGGTAGAAGAACTACACTCTCAGGGCATCTGGAGTTCTTTACTGCGTGTGTGTTTATGAATTTGCTTCCTTCCCAACACTGGAATCTAAGACTGGATCCCAGGGATCATGTGTTATTCTGCTTTATCCCCAAAGCCTGCCACAGTGCCTGGTACAGAGTAGACATTCAGACAAGAGTCTACTGGCAAGAGGGAGGGAAGAACAACCTTAAGCCCAGCTACCATGTATGACAACAGATCAAGGTCACAGCTCAATGCATCTGTAAGTCTATGAATTCCTGATAAATCTTGGAATTATAAATTCACCTCCTCCAAACTCACCAGTTGACCTCATTATGTTTATTATCTTCGTGGAACAGGTGACTACAGTCAGAAGGTTGAGCAGTAATTATTTAATGTATAAGTCCTCTGTACGTAGCATGAGTATTCAGGCAAACAAAGAGTGATCACTCTTTGAATACTTACAAGGAAGCAACGTTTGCAAAGGTCCAGCTAGTGCACTGTACCATCGACCCGAATTCCAGAAATGGGGATAAAAAGCAAGAGTCGGGCACGGACTGGTTCCAAGTAAACCTTGCCTTGTGAAGGATGGCAGTGGACAGGGCTGGGGAAGCAGGGAGTTATGAATTTCCTGAAAACTCATGCAGAATTTTGTGTGCTCACACACTCGTGCCTTCTTCTGGGGAAATGATCTGTGACATTTATTATGACCTCAAAGAGCTGCTTGACTAAAGCAACAAAATCGGAACTATAACTTCGGTATCTTTGCTTCCTGATTGTAGTACAATGTTTTCCTTCCAGCCAACAAGTGAGAAACAGCTACAACGCCGCCTTGGTATAAACTGAAGAGGTGCATTAGGGCCCCTCGTGGATGGAGAGGGTGAGAGAATGGAGATGGAATTTGTGAAACATTTAGTAACCTGACAGATGTGAAGGCTATGTGCAAAAACTGGTGCTGAGGTGCTAACTGCTTCTACTCCCCTCATTAGCGATTTTCTTAAAAGTTGAACAAAATCGAGTCCTTTCAAGTACACTTTTGAGAAAAGGGAGCTTGAGTTAGATGAAGAATGAGAAGCTGGTCTGGCCACGTGCCTATCTACTTGGTTTCGAGACCATTCCTCCGCCCTTTACCCAACATACTGGTCAAAAACAAAAACAAAAACTCGTTGAAACACCACTCAACTTTGTTAAATTATTTTTTCAGCTGAAATGTAGGTAAACCATCTCCAGTTCTTTTCTTTCCTCGTGTCAAGCAATAATCAGAACCAAAGTCCTAGAATATTATAAAGAGTAGATGGAATCAGTATTCTTTTCAAAAAAGCCCCCGGGGCTTGAAGGGAGGAGGCTCCTAGGAAACCAGCAGGAGAAAAGGGGGAAATTTGAATGTTTCCCCGTAAGTACTTTTCCTTACGGAACTTCTCTAGTTATTATATTTAAGTTTGGCTACTGGTCATATAAATACAAAAAGGTAAATAGTGTCACTCCAGTCTCTTGAGAAAACTCCAAATTCTGTGTAATTACAGGCCAGGAGACAGATAACCCAGGTTAGGGGCTAGAGACTGTGTTTGCCTTTTTGTTATCACCTGTCACAATTTGCTGGGAAGGTAAGAAAACACTGCTGTTTATCTGGACTCATGGCAATCTCTAACTCCAACTTTTAGAAACTTCAAGGTTTGACTGTGCCCATGTTGGCAGCGTCTAATAAATTGCTCTGCAAATGAAGCAGACGACGCTGATTGATTATGCTGTACGATACAGCATCAGTAAACACGGAAAAGATTTTCTCCTCCTAAACTGAATTTTAGGTCCATATGTATGTGCCTCTTTCCCAAAAACACAAATAGAAATTTAGATCCGTTTATGTACAGGCTGGTCATAAAATCTGACATACACAGATAAAAATTTTTTTCTGTATTCATGGAATACAAAATGTCATGCATGCTTGCTTGTGTTCAGACTTTAAGGACACCCTATATAAGGTGTTAGAATGACGGTGACATGTGAACCAATTGGGTCTGTTCTGAAAGCTTGGCATCCCAGTGACAACTTAGGTGTGAACTGGAGCAGTAAAAACAGACTAACTTGATCGTTTAAGCCCCTCAGCTTCTACTTTCCCTTCAACTATCTGAATGAATCAAGCCAGGAGAATCTCCTCGGCCTGTGTTATCTTTAGATAGTCGCTGTTATGAATGCCTGCATTGTAGGAGAGACGGTTCTCTTCAAACCAAGATATATTTCTTGATTATCGAGCAGAGTCATAAATATTTACATGCAAAGAAATAAACATGGAACACCCAAATCAAAACAGGCCCACTCCCTGCTGTTTTATTTAGATAGATTGTTCAGCAGAGAGAGCACTTCCTGACTGTGAAGACTTGGGTGTGAATTAGGAAAGCTCTCAGAAAAGCGCGCGCGCGCACACACACACACACACACACATACACACACACACACACACACACACATTGGCATGTACTGGAACGAAAATCAAGTTGACCAGAGGATTCAGACATTTAAATGAGAATTTCACATTTAAGGTTTTCAAAATTCAAATAATTGTACAACCGTTGATGTTTTATTAAACAAAAAGAAGAAATAATATACATTAGATTTAAAGACCCAAATTCCTTCCCACGTTTTAAAATATTGGGTTTAAATGATTAGAATTTGGCCTGGTTCCTACCTTAGGCACTTTCTCTAGAAACCTAATCCGTTTAGAAACATTCTGTGAAAAATAATTTACTATCCAGAAAGTTCTCCTGTTTCCAAGATAAGAAAGCCTGTTCTGCCATCCCAGCAGGCAAGGGTTGTTTAAGTTACTAGATAACAAAGTTGTTATTGATTCTATTATTTTTACTCTTCCTGATTCCCTGCAGTCCAAAGGGAGTTTGTCAGACCAAGAATGATTTTATAAAAAGGAGTAGTTGTTATTGTTGTAACTGGCCTCATTGTGACAGATGGGATCCTAGTGTTTTCTCACTGCTCTTTACTCAGGAGCTAGGAGAACAGAAAGCAAACAACCAAGAAACCAACACACTCATAGTAATCTGGAGTTCTCAGCGCTGAGCCAGACCACTTGGAAATCAAACACCAGCCATCTCCTGAATGCCCCCTTTTAGCCTGTGCTTATTGACCAGCTTAACATTCCCTTATCGCATGCTCATGTGGGCAGAATTAAATGGAATTAGCTGCAAATTATATAAAATTCATTTACCTTTAAAGGAAGCTATTTGGTCATGTTCAGTCTAGGGAGCGTAGAGCATTAAGACACAAGTTAATGGTACTGCCTGGAGATGGATCAATTTGTTTCGGTTTTATTGTCTCCCTTTATTTGCCCTTATATGTCAGCTGCTGTGGCTGGAAATGCCCAGCTCAACCTCTCTGAGCCCACGCTGGAGCCACATTAACACCCCGAGGAGAGTCCCACTGTTTCTAAAGAGCTCAGTGGTACATGAAAAGATGCTCAACATCACTAATCATTAGAGAAGTGCAGATCAAAACTACAATGAGGTATCACCACACACGGGTCAGAACGGCCATCATCAAAAAGTCTACAAACAATAAATGCTGGAGAGGGTGTGGAGAAAAGGGAACCCTCTTGCACTGTTGGCGGGAATATAAATTGATACAGCCACTGTGGAGAACAGTATGGAGGTTCCTTAAAAAACTAAAAATAGAATTATCATATGACCCAGCAATCCCACCACTGGGCATATACCCTGAGAAAACCATAACTCAAAAAGACACATGCACCCCAATGTTCATTGCGGCACTATTTACAATAGCCAGGTCATGGAAGCAACCTAAATGCCCACTGATAGACGAATGGATAAAGAAGATGTGGTACATATATACAATGGAATATTACCCAGCCATAAAAAGGAATGAAATGGGGTCATTTCTAGAGGCGTGGGGACCTAAAGACTGTCATACACAGTGAAGTAAGTCAGAAAGAGAAAAATACATATCGTATATTAACGCATATATGTGGAATCAAGAAAGATGGTACAGATGAACCTGTTTGCAAGGCAGAAATAGAAACACAGTCATAGAGAATAAACGTATGGACACCAAGGGGGGAAAGGCGGGTGGGATGAACTGGGAGACTGGGATTGACATATATACACTATTACGTATAAAATAGGTAACTTAGGAGAACCTTCTGTATAGCACAGGGATCTCCACTTCACTTCGCTGTACAGTGGAAACTAACACAACATTGTGAAACAGCTATGCTCCAATAAATATCAATTTTTTTAAAAAACGTTATGTGAGGGCTTCCCTGGTGGCGCAGTGGTTGAGAGTCCGCCTGCCGATGCAGGGGACACGGGTTCGTGCCCCGGTCCGGGAATATCCCACATGCCGCGGAGCAGTTAGGCCCGTGAGCCATGGCCGCTGAGCCTGAGCGTCTGGAGCCTGTGCTCCGCAACGGGAGAGGCCGCAACAGTGAGAGGCCCACGTACCACAAAAAAAACAAACAAACAAACAAAAAAAAACCTTACGTGAAATATATGTAAATTCCCATTTATCTCTTGAGATTTGGTGAATTTCTTAAGAATAAATTCTTCTGAAATGAAAAAATAATAAAGAGCTCAGTGGGAGAAAACACGATAATAAAGTAAGATCATGCTGATTCTTTCTCTTTAGTCACGTAGCGAAAGAATGGATGCGTAAGAGAGAAGGGGAAATCTGCAAAGATGTTTGGGATTTGCATGTGTGTTTTCCATGCAGAGTTTCAAATCACATGCTTTGGGCATGTTTCCATGCACTTCCTCACTTTAACCTCACAACAATCTCAGGACATAGAGGTATATTTTAGTTTGAATGTGCTTCATGCTCGTTCTTTAAGAGTATCTATGAGCCTCCATAGAGCAAATAAATTATAGTTTAAGTGTTTGTTGTTGTTCTCAATTCATAGTGTGCATGAGAATGACCTTGGGTGTATTTGTTTTTATTTTTTTTATTTTTTTTTGGCTGCGTCGGGTCTTCGTTGCTGCGCGTGCGCTTTTCTCTAGTTGCGGCGAGAGGGGGGGCTACTCTTCGTTGTGGTGCGCGGGTTTCTCATTGCGGTGGCTTCTCTTGCTGCGGAGCACGGGCTCTAGACCCACGGGCTTCAGTAGTTGTGGCACGCGGGCTCAGTACTTGTGGCTCGCGGGCTCTAGAGCGCAGGCTCAGTAGTTGTGGCGCACGGGCTTAGTTGCTCCGCGGCATGTGGGATCTTCCCGGACCAGGGCTCGAACCCGTGACCCCTGCATTGGCAGGCGGATTCTTAACCACTGCGCCACCAGGGAAGCCCTTGGGTGTATTCAAAGTGCAGAATCCCAAGTCCCACGCCACCCCCCATATGATTATTCAGTTGGTCTGGGATTGGGCTCAGAAATCACATGTTATAAGCAACCCGGTGATTTTGACACATACGGTTCGTGAATCACATTTCCAGCAACACTAGGAACCCTTGTGATTTCATTGATTGGTAGGAGTCTGTACCTTTGTGGGATTTGCCTAAACGTAATGTGTTGCAATATCTAACTGGATAAAATAAATGTATTCAAATGCAGCTTATCTCTGCACGAGGATACACTAAGCCACATCTACCATAGGAAGAATTACCAAGGGGAAAACTCAATGGGGTTGAGACCACAGTCAAAAAACAAGCCTTTACTTGAAACTCTGCAAGAGAAGGCATGGAGCCACCACAGAAAACCAAGGGTGAGGGTCTCAGCACGGCCGTTCTGAGTTTGGAGCTGCCTCTCCCACTTCAATCCCCATAGGTTGCTAAGTTTAACACTCTCGTATGGGTCTTAGATTTGGGGGACACGCGGAGGAAACACTTTGACAAGGGTGTTTCTACACCCTCACAAAGAAGACCAGGGTGGCAATGACCACCCTTGTGACCTGAAAGAGGCAGGAATGGAGCAGGATTCCAGCCCTGCTTCAGCCGGGACAGTAGAATCCTCCTCTCCTGAGCCATATGAGGGTTTCCTCTGAGTCTGTGATGACAGCTTCCTCTCCAACCTGGAAATGGAAGAACCACGGGAAGTGCAGTGGGAAGGGTCTCTGGCTACCAGACGGGCTTATATGCTGCATTCCTCACCTATGCGGGGGGCAGGGAGGTCATCCCAGTAAGGATGTGATTGGCTCAGGTCTTTCTTTTGGGCTTTCCTGGATGTAGAGAAGAAGCCCCGGGTCTCCCCACCCCTGTTCCTCTCTGTGTGGTGTGGTCAGGGCTGGCTGGAGAGGGTGCTACCTGGCCCTCCCCTCCTCTATCCCCTTTAAGCAGGGCCCCAATTTGGGGGCATATTCCCCTAAAACACAGGCATATATCCACCCAGTGCTTCCTCAGTGTTCCTGAATATTCCTGTCCAGGCCTACCTGTCTGAGAATGTCCTTAGACATGGGCTTATGGTAAGAGCTCTGTGGCTCTTTGGGCTACAGCAATTACCAATAGTTAAATGCTTGTAGGTGCATTAAAAGCAATGCCAGGGAAGCAAGGAAAAGATGACCATTTACCGAGTGCCTATGAAGTGTCTCATTGAAATATCACAAAAATAATAAAAAAATATTTCTTGAGTGCTACAATATAGCAAGATAGTATGATGTCATGGCCAAGAGAATAGATTCTAAAACCAGACCTCCTCAGCTTGGATCTAGGCTCTGCCACTTACTGGCTGTGTGATTCCACAGCCAGTAACACCTCTATGCCTCAGTTTCCTCCACAGTCAAATGGGATAATAGTACCCACCTCCTGGGACTTCAGTGAGGACTGACGTACGTAAAATACTTGCAACGGTATCTGGCGCCACGTGTTTGCTGTTATTATTACTCTACGCGATGGGCACATTACATGGAGCAGTACCTTTGGTTTCATTTTACAAATAAGGACAGAGCGCTTTCAGGGACTTATATAACTTGCCACGGGACACAGCTTGTGCAGGGCAGATTTGGAACACAGGTATATGCAACTCCTAAGACCTTTCCATCATATACCAAAGCCAAAACAAATTTCTACTACTGAATTTGTGTCATCAAAGTCATAGCAGACAGGTACATTAACAGCTATATAGGTGTTTGATCAATAAATTGAAAATACTCCTCCTTCAAACCACTAAGCCACGTGAAATGCAGAACGGCTCAGGAAGGCAGCTGGAGTGACCAGAAAGTGTGGGTCAAGGCTTCTTTGGGCTCCAGCAGGAACCTGGAGGTAAGGAAAGGCTCCCAGGAGAACAAAAGATTAGTCAGGAATCGGTGATGGGAGGGGCGGTGGAGGGCTAAGAAAGGAAACCTCAATGGAAGCAAGAAGCTGGTTATCCAGGACTAAGATGAGAAGGGAAATGACAAGGCCTGGGGTTTCTAGAGACTGCATATCTAGATGACAGGGCACAGATGGGAGCCTGGGTGAGGGCCGGGGATGAGCCCAGAGCTGCAAGGGCAGCCACAGGGATGCTGGAGGAGGCGGGAGCTTAGACCCTTTGGAGTCTGGACTTCCGTTCCCACTTTTCCTTTCAGCTGCAAAGTAAACTGAGGGCCTCAGAAGGATTAAACAAAAACAGGAGGAAAGGGCTAGTGGCGGGGTGGGGGGGGGAGAAGCACTAAGCCCAGTCCTGGGGTGCAGCCCCCCATGGGCCCCTTCCACTCTTCTTTCACCATAAAGAGAGCCAGTAAGTTAGAGAACAGACAATTGTCCAATTAAATTAGATTTTTAGGCTGCATTTATCTATATGATGGGGGTGCTGAATTACCTGGAAAATAATTTCAACTCTCCACTTAATTTTGCTCAATTATTTTGTCCTAGGAATCAATGGAAAGTCTTTGACTCAAAGTCTGAGGTCCTTTTTCCTGAACAAATTAGGTTTTCCTTGGCCTCTCTCAGACCTGGGTACCAGACTCTGAGGAAATCCTGGAGTAAGAAAGATGACTACCCTGGGGGGACTAAAGACCGGGTAATCTACCAAAATTCGAAGTACATGATGGAAGGAGTATTCTCATTCCACACATCACGTCGTTAGCTTTAGTGCTTCAACTCAGGGTATAATTTAATTTTTATTTTTAACAGCAAATTAATTATAAAGGACACCCTCTAATAAATTCCACACAAATGCATCACAAACACAGCCTCAGAGTTAAGTGATGTTCACATATTGTTTCCTCTTTACACTGGAATACAATGGCTTAAAAATTCTCATCGCCAAGCCAAATTCAGCCCTTGGCGTGCTTGTGAAACCACCGAGGAAGACTCAGCCACTGACCGAGAACAAGGTAACCTGTGTTCTCCAGGGCCAAGCCTCGCCTCGGGAAGGGAAGGGGGAAGCGGGCAGGCGAGGACCTCCAATATCAGCGAGGGCCATCAGGACGTCCTGCTAATAAATGACTTTTTCACTGTCCACACTATAATTGGTTTACAGCCTTTTTTGTTTATTTATCCATAAGAGCTGCTGTTAAATGGCTCGAGAAGGCTCTCGCCTAATGGCTCAGTATCGCTCCCGGGCCTGTGCGAGGCGAGAGGGGCGCAGGCGTCGGCGGGGATTCAGAGCGGAAATGCATTTCACCTGTAATGGACTTGGCGCTTTTATGATACCCTGAGCTATATCCACAGAAGAAACACAACACACGACCTTGCTCGGTGGCGGGTACATGTACGTACATTACAATTAGCCAATCCAAAAATCCCCCTACCTTCTTCCCACCTAATAAGAACAATAACAAGCGGCTGTTCGGCCGTGGTTTCCTGGGTCACTTTTTTGGGCAGCCAGCCTCAGAAAATGCTCACTGTGAGGGTGGGGAGGCCTGGGTGGGACATCTCCAGCCCACACCCCCTCGCCCCCCGCGTGTTGTCGTGGTTCAGCCCGGGGTTCCCGGATTTTGCCAGCGCGCGCGGGGGGCGGATTTGCTTTCTGCTGAGTGCCTCTTTTCTTTCTGCAGGGCCGAGCAAAAATATTAAATGGGAGCAAATGAAGCATCGAAATGGAGACCAATTTACAGAAATGTGCAATTAGACGAGAAGTGCAAAGTAAACACTCTGGATCTGGGGGGAGGGGCGGGCGAGGCCGCAGCAGCGGAGGGGGAGGAGGGGGCTGCTGGAGCGCCCTAGTAGAGGGACCGCCGAGGAGGCGAGCGAGAGCAAGAGAAGAGAGAGAGGGGGAGGGGAAAGGTGGCCGATCTTTGTCCCAAGCGGTGCTGCCGCCCGCTCATAACCACGTCGCCAAGTCAACCCGCGGCGACTCGGCAGATTATCTCCGAGGGTCAACACGCCGCGGCCCAGCAACCCCCCTCCAGCCCTGCCCTCCTGATCGATGTGGTCGCTCGCGGCCGGTGATAGCGGGTCCTCCGCGGACGCCGCGAACAATGGACTCATTGACGCGGGCGCGGAGAGATTAGGTGCGCGGGTCCCACGGCCTTTCGCTCCCTGGCCCCCTCGGACTGCAGGTGGCCCTTTTCCCTGAAGAAATCGCCGGAACTACCCCCGCTGCCCGGCCGCTCTCAGCCTGCCCTTTGGCGAGAGCCACGCTCCGACGATCCCCCGGAGCTGCGCGCGTCCCCACCATCGCGGGGACCACTCGGTGCCCAGCGCTCATCCCAACACAGATGTTGACACGGCACCAGCACCTCACAAGAGAAGGAATCTGTAGAGAAGTCCAGATTCCCAACTAGCTTTTGCTTTTTAATGAAAACGAGGCGTATTTCAGGGTAGCGCACTCAATCCGTATGCATTCGTATATTTCCACCACGAGGAAACATATTAAATCTACCTCGTAAAGGACTGGATGTAGTTTGCAGTTTAGGAAAGTCAGTGCAGTGATTTCCTCTTGCTGGTTCCTTGTGGTTCACGCTCCCTCTTGCCCAGGCTTTTCTGCAGTGGTGTCCAGTTTTTCTAAAACCCTCGTGGCGGTTCGAGGAATGTGGTCACTTCGGCAGGACGCCTAAGGCGAACCGGTCGGCGGCGTTGATCCTGCCTGGGTCCGAGGCTATGTGCCAACGCGACCCGGAGATAGTCCGTCTGCACCACTGGATCCGAAAAAGCATCTCTATTCAGTGAGGACCCCAGAGGGCCCAGAAGTTACCGAATCGGTGGGAGCCAAACACTGACATTGTCATAAAAACGCTGCGCTTTTCTTTCTTTTCTGAACGCTCCTCTCCCAGGCCTGCCTTGTTTCAGTCGGACGCGGGAATCGATGTTCTGCAGCTGACGGACTCCGGCCAGGTCTCGGGATCCGTGAGGAGCCATCTAGGATCTGGAAACCGGGGGCCAAGCCCCTGCCCCCGCCTCCGAGACACAAGAGGGGACGCTACTTCTTTTCCCCCTTGCCACTGTAGGAACCTGCATTCTGAGCTGGCCAAATGAACCCCAATTTCCCAAAATCAAAAATTAATAATGCCTTTCCGTTTTAAAAAATTTAGAAGCCACTGTGAATGCTTCTGAAGTTATAGTTTACACTCCAGAAATCCCCGGAGCACAGCCACAGGCAAAAACGTACTGCGAATCCTGGATCTTTATGTGCCAGTTCACTGACATCACTCGTGGTTGTGTACAAGTTTCATAAATAAAATAGAACCAACTGCTTCCGACCTGTAGAGCTGGGGTCCGCAAAATATTTTGACCGTATTCCCTGACAATTTTTTAAAAGTCTGTGTACAACCGCAACAGATGTATATTTATAAATTATACCAATGAACTAATATGTATATTATCAAACGTACAAGGAAAATAGACTGTTTAACGTATGAGGAAAATATGTTTCTATAAGTGAACAGAAAGTCTAGTAATTTCATTCGTGCCCCACTTTGGCGAGTACTGCCAACTGCACATACAGGTATAGTAAACTCGGCTGAAAGAGAAAACTGAAACGTTCAGGCGCTCGTGGGTACCTGGGCCCGGCTTCTTAAGGCAGCCAGCCAGGCCAATAATGGCCTCAGGCAGAGCCACGTGGGGCACAGCGGAGCCTATGGCGCGGCGGCCGCCCGCCCGTCCCGCCGGCACCGGGTCACCTCTCCGAGCGGTGCCGAGCTGTCAAAGCTGCAGGGGTGCCTCCGGGAGTGGGAGCGCCGCACAGCTCCAAGTCCCTGGCTCCAGCCCCCTTCTCCCGGTCCGCAAGGCCGGGCGGCAGCCATGAATGGCGAGGAGCAGTACTACGCGGCCACGCAGCTGTACAAGGACCCTTGCGCGTTCCAGCGGGGCCCGGCGCTAGAGTTCAGCGCCAGCCCCCCTGCGTGCCTGTACATGGGCCGCCAGCCCCCGCCGCTGCCGCCGCCGCCGCCGCCTCCATTCCCGGGCGCCCTGAGCGCGCTGGAGCAGGGCAGCCCTCCGGACATCTCCCCGTACGAGGTGCCCCCGCTCGCCGACGACCCCGCGGTGGCGCACCTCCACCACCACCTCCCGGCTCAGCTCGCGCTCCCCCGCCCGCCGGCCGGGCCCTTCCCGGATGGAGCTGAGCCGGGCGCCCTGGAGGAGCCCTGCCGCGTCCAGCTGCCTTTCCCGTGGATGAAGTCTACCAAGGCTCACGCGTGGAAAGGCCAGTGGGCAGGTAAGCCTGGCTCCCGCCCGCTTTGTCCTCACCCGGTCTCCACCCGGCTGCCCCTACCTCCAAGCGCTTCCCAGGACTCTCTCCCAGTTTGCGTCCCCAGACCCTATGGATAACCTAGAGTCGGACTAAAGCATACAGGGAGCTAACCAGGCCATTTTGCAAAGAAGCGCTTTTCTGGTCCAACTTGGAGCGTCTTTCCCACTCAGCTCTCTTCCTGGCAGCCTAAAGTCCTTCCTTCCCTGTCCGCTGAACTCCAGGAGCCCGCGCTCTCCCTGCGAGCCTAGGGCTGGCCGAGCTCAAGGCCTCGTACCCTCCAATCCTCCCCCAGGTGGGGGTCCGCCCGCCCAGGACTCCCGGGAGGGCGCGCCGAGGGAGCCGAGCAGGGCTCTGGGATGCTCCCGGCCCGGCCGGAGCGCGCCTTCGGAGCCCCGGGCCCCTTCTCGCCTTGAGCACCGCCCCCAACCCCCGCGGGCGGCTCCAGTAAAGAAAGCCAGGCCGTCTCAGGGGCACTAAGTAGGTGCAGAAAAGCAGAGAAGGAAAGCCGTACCCAAGCGTGCAAGGTGTCCAGCGGCCGGGGCTGGGGGTCACCGCAGGGCCGAGGACTGGTCGCTCACCCTCGAAACCGAGCAGCTGGGAGAGGCGTCTGCGATGCTCATTCACTTTTGAACCAACGGAAGTGTTTGACGGGCTCTCCCCGCGCTGCGTCCCTGCCAGTCAGTTCGAGGAAGGAGATGCCCTCTGGCACAGGCGAAACAGGGAGCCCCAGGCGCCGGCCTGTAACGGAAGGTCTTCCCGGCCCAGAGCCGGCGGCGAGCTCTGGCGCGGCCTGTGCGGCCGCCACACAATCTTATCGCTTCCGTGCCGAAGCCACTTCTAGTCACACCTGCACTGCAAATAGTGGACTTTTCTTTTCCTTCCAACTAACAGTCGGGAGTCAGGGGAAAGAGGCTGGAGGTGCCCGCGCCCCCCGCCCCGGGAATCCTCGGCCCCCGCCTGCCGAGTCTGGCTAGCCTGCCCAACTCTGCCCCTTGCGCAGCCAAGACGGGCTTGGGGACATCCGGGCTCATCCCCGGGGCTCGCCTCTCCCCACTTTCTCGCGAAGGCTGTGTGGGGACCGGGCAGGTCCTGAGGCAGAACAGGGTCCAAACTCGGCCGCGATCTTCCCCACCGGTGGCGAAACCCCGCACGACCCTTCCTCAGCCCACGCGGCCGCGGCCAAAGGCCTCGGAGCCTTGGCAAATGCGGGATTCTTGGGAGGCGGGAGGACGGCGTCCCCGGGCCGTGGGCGCGGGACTCCCAGTCCGTAGTCTCCTGCCAGGAGCTGCCTCCCGCCCGGGCCCCCTTCCCACGGCGCGCTGGGGGCTGGGGGCGCGCATTTCTCGAATCCCCGGCCCTCCTCGCGGCCTCCCCAGGAAGAATGCGAGGGAGGACCCGAAAAAGCCTTTCTGCGGTGGGGTAACTTCCCACCTCCCGGGGGTGTTACAGCTGCTCGGGTGGAGCTTGGGCTCGGGCGGACCGAAAGAGCCGGAAAGGAAAACCCGAAGGAAAATCGGCAGCCTTGCCGGGGCATGGGGTAGCTCTGGAAGGGTGACTTCCTCGGGCTGGAGGGTCGCGGTCGGAGGGGCCTTTGCCTGCGCCCTCTGACCCACTGCAGGCTCAGCCCGCCGGGGGCTGGGGGGCGGGAGGCGCCCTCCGGGCAGCTGCTTGCACGATGCTGCTGCAGCCAGGGCCGTCCTCCCCGGAAGCTCTGGAAGGAACCAAACTTCAAGGGTCTGGGAGCTCGCCTGCCCGCTCCTACTGGGGTTTCACACCCCTGGAGAGAAAGAAGTGACCAAAGGGCCTTTATACGTAGATCGGATATGCATACTACTAACAACAGGAACTTCCAAAACCCTCGCCCTAAGAAATGAACGGCGGCTGCCTTGCTGGCGGGCTTGCCCCTAAACGCCTCCCCCTGCGCCTTGGAGAACAGTGCAGGCTGGGGGTCCTGACGTCTTCCCAACAGCCTCCATCCTACGCCTTCACCCCCTGCCAACTCATCCTAGGCACAGCACCCCTGGGCTAGTGGGCCTTGCGCAGCCTCTCAGAGAGCTTTGGGGAGGCTGCCGAAAAAGGGCCAAAGCCCCGCGAGGTTGTGGGTTGAATTTATGAACTTCAGAGGACCTTTTCAGACGTTCTTTTAAGGCTCCCTCGTTTCTCTCCCAAGCCAAGGAAGGCTTGGAAGTGTTCAGACTCCGAGAGACGCCCCCAGCAAGCAGGACTCTGCTGACTCTGACCGGAGCCTCTGCCTTGGCTTCTGGGCACCTCCTTTTGGCCTGGGGGGAAACCCCTGGTGGCTTGTATTCTAGAAACACACACACTAGCTTTTGAACTCTAGTTGCAGGAGAAATGTCACATACCTCTGCCCTACGTACACGCCGATTTAGGACTCTTCCCTGTGTTTCGCTGGAACTCACCGCCCCAGAGTCCACAGCCTGGGCGCAGTCGGCATGTCACCCAGAAAGGAAAAGATCAGGGCCTGGAGGCGCACAGCCACAAACACCGGGTGAGCGGTGCTAATCTACCAGGCCGGGCCTGGCTGTCGCTTCCGCACCACCCGGGCTCGGGGCTCCTCTACCCTGCCAGGCTCTCAGCTCCCCAGTGGGGGATCCGGCCCCGAGGCTCCCCTCCCTAGCCTCCCCTCCTGCCTTGGCCAGTATTTGGGTCCCAGGACACAGAGGCTGGGGTTGACCTTCTCCGGGGCTCAGAATGGTTTCTCCCTTCTCGTCCAGGGCAGGTGCCCAGCCGAGGTTAGAATGACAATTATAGAGAATTTACCAGTTCTTGAGTTGGGGCTGACTACAGTATAACTTGATAGAGAGATAGTATATGGTCAGATATGACAATATATGTCATAACCTCGGGAATTTTATTAGCTCAAGGTTTTTCAAAGTGAAGGTTGCACCCATTAGTCGGTCGTGAAATCCGTTTACTGGGTTGAAACCTTGTTTTTAATGAAACAGTAAACAATAGGAGAAATTAGATAGCGTCATAGGTGGTAAAGTTTGGTTTAAGGTCCTAAATTTTTTTGTGTGGCAGTTACACATGTCAGTGTGTGAACTGGGTGATGATTTGAAATGTATTTGTTACTGTGGGTCATCGTCAGAAAGGTTTTTTTAAGTACTGTATTAAAGACATTTTTTTGCCTTGGTAGAATCCAGTCGGTTTAGATATCTGTTATGTGCATTTTAATCAGCACCAACCCAAACAGCGGTTAAGTGAACCAACATTCTAGAACCACTCGTTGATAGAGCCACGGAGAGAACCCATGCAGCTTTGACCTCCAAGAAAAGGCAAACCGTACTAGGGAAGGGCTGCGTGCCCCAGACTGGGCTCTCGGATAGAGGGCCTGAGCTCGGTGGCCCGAGCGGCTGGGAAGGGGTCAGGGCTCCTAGGATTGGGGCAAAAGGGTTGGACTGCACGGGTGGGGACAGGCAGGAGAAGCCAGGGATCAGGGACCACATTCACGTGCTGTGTCGCCCGCAGGTGGTGCCTACGCAGCGGAGCCAGAGGAGAACAAGCGGACGCGCACCGCTTACACTCGCGCGCAGCTGCTGGAGCTGGAGAAGGAATTCCTGTTCAACAAATACATCTCCAGGCCGCGCCGGGTGGAGCTGGCCGTCATGCTTAACTTGACAGAGAGACACATCAAGATCTGGTTCCAAAACCGCCGAATGAAGTGGAAAAAGGAGGAGGACAAGAAGCGCAGCGGCGGGACCGTGGCCGCGGGCGGTAGGGACGCGGAGCCCGAGCAGGACTGCGCGGTGACCTCGGGCGAGGAGCTGCTGGCGCTGCCGCCCCCGCCGCCCCCCGGGGGTGCTGTGCCGCCCGCGGTCCCCGCCGCCGCCCGGGAGGGCCGCCTGCCGCCTGGCCTTAGCGCGTCGCCTCAGCCTTCCAGTGTGGCGCCTCTGCGACCGCAAGAATCTCGGTGAGAGATGGGGCTCCTCCCTGCCCGGTGGCATCGGCCACCCGCAAAGGAGGGAGGCGCGGACCCAGGACCCCGGGTGTGACCACTGGTCCAGGCCGTTCGCTGGGGCAGGAGCTGGGCGGCCCACCCCAGACTGGAGGGGAGAGCCCGGGCTGTGAGGCGCCTAGTGCCAACTGGGGCGCGGTGGGGAGACGTTGGCCCACCTTCTGGAAGGAGAAGAGACGTTTTCTGAAATATCTGGGGCCTCTTTGGGTGATACTGTTGGACTGGCAACGTCTGTGCTGCCGTGCAGGTACCATCACTCCAGAACCGTGGACCTCTTTAGAGAAGCCGGCTCTTCAAAAGACAACAGAAACTATACAAACTGGAACCGTCCCCAACACAGCAGGCAAACTGGATGGAGCGCCTCAACCTGCCCGGGGAACAGAGCCATTTTTACTCCAGCCTCTGCCTTAACGTTTAGAAATAACTGAAAGGAAACATGTGAAGTTTCAAAGACCTAGTGAAATCAATGCCCACGGAACAGAATAATTCCTCCTTCTCCTCTTCTTTTTTAATCCTTTTAGCAGAACCACATCCTTCACCAGTACACATCCTTCAGCCTCCACCTCTTTCCTCTGAAGAAAAGAATGTCTTGCAAGCGTGGCTGGGTGGTGGCAGGGCTGGGGCACAGGGGCAGCGACAGCATCGCTGTACACCCCTTTGTGCCCAAACTCCCAGAGACGGCAAGGGGAGATGGGCCTGGAGCGAAGGTTTGGGGGAAGAAAGATGGCCCCTGAGCAATCACTACACTGAAGATATCTGGAGCTTTCTATTCCAGATGGGGATCTGGTTCCTGATCTCAGGGCAGGGAAGACTGTGTGGGGACAATCAGGGTGGCCTGACCCACCTTGGAAACTATCCACAGGGTATGACTTCCTCATCCTTAGAGATGATGAAAATGTATGTGGTTGGGGAATTTCAGGCAAGATGGTTATTTTTATTTAAAGTTTTAAAATTACCTAACAGTTCTTTGCAAACAGGTCTGTGGTTTCCAGGTCAGTTGCTTGTTTCAGGGTCTGGGCCTCGTGTTCAGATGATGTTTGTGGAAAACGTTTAATAAATACAGATAACGTGGAAAGAGAAGAAAATTGATTCCGCTTGCTTTGTATCAAACCCTTCTTGCAGTGCAATGATTCCAATTCATTTAAAAAATTAAAGCAGCATTTTTTTTTTTTTTGGCACTAACCAGGGAAAACCCGGTTAGGCACCACGTTTGGGTTTTAGGTTGGGAAAGCGTATCAGCAGGTGGATTTTCAGGTGTTTTGTTTTGTTTCATTGTAAATTTAGGAGTCACTTCTGAAAATGAATTAATTTCTTAGGCAGTAGAGCCCATAGGCATGGGGTTTCGGAGTGTGGCAGGCTGTCGATGAATAAGTGCAGAGCCAGAGATGCCACCCGGCCCCGCACCGAGGGGGACAGAGAAACGCCCAAAGCGGCCGTCCAGGCGAGGCGTTTTTCGGGGGCTCCTCCGAAGGAAGTGTTGCTCTGGATGAGTTTCCACCCCTGGAGCCTGAGGGCCAAGAGTGTCTTGTGTTAGGGGAACACAGGCCCCGACGTAGTGGGCTTCCAACCTCCGGGCCAATCTGCTCCTCCCCGCGGCCCTTGGACGGGCAGCACAGCCCCAGTGCACGCCTGAAGGCGCCTCCCCAGCGTTTCCACCGGTTCCGAGACAACGGCTCACTCCCAAGAGTCGCCGCTATTATTTTCGTTTGCAAAGAGATGCAGGGTTTGTTTTTGCTTTGTTGGTGGGTTTTGTTTCTGCTTTTTGGGTTTTATTGTTATTGTTTTTTTTGTGCGTGTGCGGTTTTCTTGAGAGAGAGAGAGAAATCGAGTCATAACGCCCCTCCGAATAAAAGAAGGTTCTGTGGATCAGAAAGGAGAACTTCCTCATCAGTGAGACATCTCACAGGCTGTGAGCCCCTGCAGCCTCTCCACACCCGCCTGGGCTCTGGAGTCTAGCAAGACTACATTCAGACCTCGGGTCCCTCAAATACCAGCCGTGACCCTGATAAAATTACTCCACTTCCCCCTGCCTCGCTTTTCTCATCCGTAAAGTGAAAGCGGATACCTCCTCATAGAGTTGTGAGGTTTAAACCAAAGAATACATGTAAAGCGCTGAATTCAGTATCTAGAAAGTAGTTATCCCTCCACAAATATTGGTTGTTTTATTATCATCATCATTTTCGGAAGCAGCTGGGGAATCGCAGCTGCAGAGACTTCCCGAGTCTCCTGCAGCCCCTCTCCTTTGACAAACCTCCTCTTGTTCATATAACCACTGATCTTTACTGAGCGCGTCCTAGTTTTAACGCCGCCCTTCCTCATAAATAGACTGCCCACAGCATCCTTCACCAGGAGAGGCTGTCCTCATCTGACACCAGGGAAGCTGATGCTGTGGGGTGGAGGGAAGACCTACCTGCTGGAGCTCGGCCGCCCGGTTGCTGGAGGTGCGGTGGCTTGTCCTCTGAGGCCAAGGAGGTCTTCAGGGCTCCACGCGGAAGCCGCCGCCCTCTCCGAGGCTCCGGGCCCAACCGCGCGCCGCGGCCTCCCCGCTGGGGGTTCCAGGGTTCGCCAACCCGAGGAGAAGAGGCGCGGGCCGCCCGGGGCCGGGCTCGGCGGCGGAGGGCGCGGTCTGACTCCGGCCGGCGTGCGGCTCTGCCGCTCTGCTGGGCTGGGGCTCCGGCCGCCGGGGCTGGTGCCTCCGCGCAGAAGAGGCCCGGCTTTCGGTCCCCCCAACCCTTAACTACGCGGGCCCTGGAACAAACCCCTGAATTCTGTGTTTCCCCTTCCATAAAATGGGCTCAGCACAAGGACGAAATGAGATGATGTCCTTCAAGTTTATTACCGGGCCTGGCGCACAGTCGCCAGGGCACGTGGTGGCGGCGGCGAAGTGTAGTTGCCATTAGAGGCCGGTCTCCCAGGGAGACCCAGGGAGACCAAGGGAGGCGGCGGAGAGCGGAGCCCGGCACGCCAGATGCGCCCGTAAGACAGGAAGGAGGGCGACCGAGCTCGGGCCGCAGCCACGCGGCGCCTCACCCGAAGCGGGACGGAGCGCGTAGTCCCGACTCCTCCGGCCACTGGGTCCAGGTCAGGCCCCACCGGGCGACCCGCGTGCGGCTGGACGTGCGCGTCTCCGAGTCTGAGCGGCCACCCTCGGCCGACGGGGCGCTGGGGCGCTCGGACCTGCCAGCCGAGCCCACGCACGCGGCCCAGACTCTCGCGTGAGGAGTCCTGAACAGTGAGACCTCCCTGGAGCCCGAAACAAATCAGCCAGCCCGGCCTCTTTCGGCCACTCAAGCTACCGCCGGGTGCCGGAACCCGAGGTGACTGTGGTACCCACCTCCGCTGTGGGGCTGCCAGCCTCCCTCTGCTCCTCAGGCACGGCGCGCTCCTCGGCCTCAGTGAACAGACGCACACCGCGAACGCCCGGGAAAGCGGCCTCGGCGCGGAGGGAGACGGGGTTTCGGCCAACGCAGAGCGCAGCCGCTGCGAGCGCGCGTCGGCCCGAGCGCCGCAGCATCCGCGGCTCGCCGTCCGCGCCTCCACGTCCGCCACTCTCCGAAGGGCATCCCCGCTGGACCATGAACCCCACCGTTCCTCCCGGAATCTTCCATCCGCGGTGAGGTACGATCGTGGAGCGCCGCCGGGCGCCGATGGCGCGCGCAGACCAGGCGGCTGCAGCACTGTCCGGGCTCAGCCCACGACTGTAGTCCCGGGCTCCGGAAGATCCCGCGCGGGCGCCGCAAGATCCCGCGCGGGCTCCGCGCCACACACACACACATCCAACACCAGGAGCCACGGGGAGCCGGCGCCGGGGTCGAGGACCCGGGCCTCCTCGTGCACAGCGTCGGGTCTCATGGTGTCCGCAACAGTGCCCGACAAAGTCCCCCTTTCTTTCGCGATAAAGTCCTTCCTGTAGTTTTGCTTACGGTTACTCAAAGACGTTCTCACCTTAAAAGCCAAACTCATACCACGCAATAACAACATCTGAGTTGGTGGTGATTTCAGGTCCTGCCTATTGTTTTCAACGGGTTTGGCATCTGCAATTCACTTGCCCCTTTCGATCCGGGACTGGCGCCAGAATGCATCCAGCAAGGTTTACTGGGCTCTTGCTCTCTGTGCCGACACGTCTGGAAGCCGCACTTGCCTGGTCGTCCCAATCGGAGATTGGACTGATTATCGGTGAATTGATCAGAGTCCATAGGAGTCACTCAGGTTCCCCAAATTTCTCCTTTTGAACCACAAAGGCTGCTTTGATTTCTCAGATTAATCTTGGCCCTGCGTCCAGGGCCGTCCCTCTCTCCACATCCTCTCCTTCAACTAGTTCCGTTCAATGCATTTAAGTTTGAATGAAATCTAAGTATGGCATTGCCCTTTCAAGTCGGTGAAGTCTGCCTGTTCTTCCATTCCCATTCTCTTCCTCCTTCTCTTTCTCCCCAGATCTGGGTTTCTATGTAGGTGTGGGTGTGTCTTAGGGTGAGTCTATCATCGTGTGTCTGGTTTTGTTTGTTGGCCTGTGTGCATTTTGTGTGCATGTGTTTAGGGTATGTCTTATGTGGACTGCAGTGGTGACAATGATCAGGGTGTAGGTAGGAACCACGGACACCTTACTATATACTCTTTTTATTTCCCCGCCCAGCGCAGCCATCTCCCAAGGGCCTGCTGACATTGCTGCTGACAAAAACTGTCCACTCAGGTAACTGTCTCAATTCTCTGTGTTGACACAGTGTTTGCAGGCAGGAAAAGCTGTCTTTAGAAGAACACAAGTTGGAACTTTGGTAGAAGCTGGCTGATTGCTGAAGTATTGCACGATTGCATAAGGAATTAAAATTGTTTTTCTAAGAAAAAAGTTCACAACTGAGGTCTTTCATACTTCAACAGCATCACCTAGAAACCCTCCTGAAAATCAAGTACTTAGAAGGGTCAGAAGAGGGAAGTTCTGGGTTAACACTAAATCAAATTTTACTCACAGCCATTCTGACAAGCTAGATGGGGGAGCAATAAACCTAATGGGAAGCCGAGGCAGGGCAACAGGAAGCAGAAAGGCTTCCCTGAAAAAGAACTGGGGGTGACGGAGCCACTCAGCTGGCAGCCAGCCTTCAGGAAATTGCTACATGTGGACAGCTTGTAGCAGCTTGTGGACAGCTGTGGGGAAAGGATCTGCGGGTGACTCGGAGTAGGAAGAAGAGGTGAAGCTCTACAAATAGTAGCTACCGGTAGCTGTTTAGAGAGTGAAGGTGACGGATACAGGTGTTTTAGGCTACCTAGTGATTACCTGCCAATGCCAGGTTCCCATATTAAAGTATGCTACATTTATATATCATGAGATAGAATGGACAATAAAATTTTATTCCTTTTTAACTAAAATTATTTTTCTCTATAAGTGAAATGCTATGGCTTTTGAAAGCATAGATAGCTCTAGCCTTAAGCAATATTTTATAATTCACTTTCAAGTTGAATTGTTTAGTCTTTCCCTAAACACAGAACATATAAACACCTTAAATATTTGCTGTTTCATCAGCATACCGTCAAGATTCTTGTCTGCATTATAGAATACACTGAACTCTCACATCTAGTCATCATTACACATACAAAATTGTAAGTGTTTTTGCTGTAATTTGTATCATTTGAATAAATTCTAATATTTTCCTGAATTCTCAATTAGTCTTATGTCCAAGGTAATGAGAATTTGAAAAATCATTTCTCCTACTTATACATGCTCTAAAAGATTCAGAAGTTTCACACATCTGGATATGTCTGGATATTGCCAATTTGAAATTGCTATATTACCTGGAACTATTTCCACTTCAGTAGTTCTAGAAACACAATAAAATGTACAAAATAACCTCCAAGATTTAAAAACAAATTGAAAATACTGTACAATTGAATTTATTGCAATAAATAAATGCAAGGTTTATTTTAATTTAATGTTGAAAGTCTAATTTTCTCGACCAGAAGTACAGATTATTTCTCCTCTAGATGAGGAGACACACAAACACGCAGACTTTGTAAAGCACAAGCCAACTTTCATGTCGCCTGTTGTCCTGAGATCCAGTGGAGAAGAGAGGGGAGGATCGCTGGACAAATACAGAAATTAACAGTGCTGGCTCTCAGCGCTCTGGGAAGGGTTTAACTTCCCCTTCTGCATCCACTATTTATGGCTCTTCTGAACAAGGGCAAATAACTTAATCCCTCTGAGTCTGTCTACTCGCCTGTGAATTACCGGTAATGCGATCTCATGTGATTGAGTGAGGGTTAAATACAATCATGTATGTAAGAGCGCATACACGGGTGGGTGGGGCGGTTCCTCCAGAAACTGAGGTCTTTCTCATCTCGCTAGAGCAAGGACAGCACTTCGCGCAGAAGACCTCAGAGCTGACAACAAGTGACACAAAATGAATGTGTGCCCTTTTGTCTGGGTCCTCAGATCCTCCCTCTGATGGGCGTAGCTAGGTATTGTCCTGGATCTTCACAAGAGAGTGTCTGGGCTGAAAAACCACATTGGTGCTGACCAAGCAGGAGCAAAAATAAACTACTAACTCTGTCAAATAAAGAGGCAAAACCAGTCATGCTGAAGTTACAGTTCAGACAGCACTGATGCCCCAATTCAACTAGCTTTATATGAAAGGTAGACATGTTTGAACTAATTTAGGGATTGTCTGTTGACCAAAGATAGAAAGTCTCTTTACAAAGTGGAATTTGTTTAGGGGTCCATAGGCTCCCCCAAATAGGTGAATGTCCCAGACCTCCTTAATAAGTCATTTCCTTAGATGCTACTGTGTGGTTAGGTTTGGCTGTGACTACTGGAAACCCCAAATAGCAGAGGCTGAAGAGTGAAGTTAATTTCTCTCCTACACAGAAGTCTGGAGGCAGGTGATTCAGGACTGGAATATTGCTGCAGAATTGCCTGGGGCCCAGGTTACTTTGACTTCCCTTTCTGCTACCCCTAAATTAGCCCCTCATTTCACGGTCCCATAGGGCACTCCAGCTATGACACCCACTTTCTAAGCAGCAGGAGGGAAGAAACAAAGGAAGAAGGGTAGGCCCCTATGATGGGTGGAATATTGATCCCTGAAAGATGTCTACCTCGTAATCCCTTGAACCTGTGGGTATGTTCTGTTATAGGACAAAAATGACTTTACAGATGTAGTTAAGTTGGGGACCTTAACTTAACTTAATCCTGGATTATCTGGTGGGCCCAATCTAATCATACAAACGCTTAAGAGCAGAAAATTTTCTCCAGCCGGAATCCAAGAGCTCAGCAGAAGGAAAAGTCAGAGAGATTCTGTGTGTGAGAGGATTCCAGGTGCCATTACTGGCTCTGGGATGCAGGACCCACGTGTCAGGACTGGAGAGAGGCCTCCAGGAGCTAAGGGATGCCTCCAGGTGACAGTTGGCAAGGAAATGGTGACCTCAGTCCTACAACCACAGGACCTGGATTCTGCCAGCAACCCAAGTTCTTCCCAGAGCCTCCCTAGCAGAGCTCAGCTGGCCAGCAACTTGATTTTGACCTTGTGAAACCCAGAGCAGGTAAACCTGCTGAGCCAAAGGGGCGCTCTTGACCTGCAGAAACTGAGCGAGCATACATTTTTGTTATTCTGTGCTGCTGTGTAGGAATTTGTCTTTGCAGCAATAGAAAATGAATACCATCCCCTTTTCTTGAATGACACTTCAAGGAAGTGACACCACACCTGCTTACACTTCATGAACAGTACTTAGTTACATGAAAACTCGTGGTTGCGTGGCAGGTTGGAAAGTGTAGTCTTTATTCTGGATGGTCGTTTGTCTAATTAAAAATGGGAGAGGTTTCTTTTTCTTTTTTAATTTAAAAAGGGACTTCCCTGGTGGCGCAGTGATTAAGACTGAGCTTCCAATGCAGGGGGCCCGGATTCAATCCCTGGTCAAGGAACTAGATCCCACATGCATGCTGCAACTAAGAGTTCACATGCCACAACTAAGGAGCCAGCAAGCCGCAACTAAGGAAGCCCGCAAGCCACAACTAAGGATCCCAAGTGCCACAGCTAAGGAGCTGGCAAGAGCCGCAACTAAGGAGCCCGCGAGCTGCAACTAAGACCTGGTGCAACCAAATAAATAAATAGAATATATTTTAAAAAAAAACACCATTCTTTAAAAATTGTTTTTTAATTAAAAAAATAAATAAATAGATGCAAAAATCCTCAACAAAATACTAGCAAACAGAATCCAACAGCACATTAAAAGGATCATACACCATGATCAAGTGGGGTTTATCCCTGGAATGCAAGAATTCTTCAGTATACGCAAATCAATCAATGTGATAAACGATATTAACAAATTGAAGGAGAAAAACCATATGATCATCTCAATAGATGCAGAAAAAGCTTTTGACAAAATTCAATACCAATTTATGATAAAACCCTCTATTTATGAAAGTAGGCATAGAGGGAACTTACCTCAGCATAACAAAGGCCATATATAATGAACCCACAGCCAACATCATTCTCAATGGTGAAAAACTGAAACCATTTCCACTAAGATCAGGAACAAGACAAGGTTGCCCACTCTCACCACTATTATTCAAAATAGTTTTGGAAGTTTTAGCCACAGCAATCAGAGAAGAAAAAGAAATAAAAGGAATCCAAATTGGAAAAGAAGAAGTAAAACTGTCACTGTTTGCAGATGACATGATACTATACATAGAGAATCCTAAAGAGCCTACCAGAAAACTACTAGAGCTAATCAATGAATTTAGTGAAGTAGCAGGATACAAAATTAATGCACAGAAATCTCTTGCATTCCTATACACTAATGATGAAAAATCTGAAAGAGAAATTAAGGAAACACTCCCATTTACCATTGCAACAAAAAGAATAAAATACCTAGGAATAAACCTACCTAGGGAGAAAAAAGACCTGTATGCAGAAAACTATAAGACACTGGTGAAAGAAATTAAAGATGATACCAACAGATGGAGAGACATACCATGTTCTTGGATTGGAAGAATCAACGTTGTGAAAATGACTATACCACCCAAAGCAATCTACAGATTCAATGCAATCCCTATCAAATTACCAGTGGCATTTTTTACAGAACCAGAACAAAAAATCTTAAAATTTGTATGGAGACACAAAAGACCCCAAATAGCCAAAGCAGTCTTGAGGGAAAAAAACGGAGCTGGAGGAATCAGGCTCCCTGACTTCAGACTATACTACAAAGCTACAGTAATCAAGACAATATTGGTACTGGCACAAAAACAGAAACATAGATCAATGGAACAGGATAGAAAGCCCAAAGATAAATCCCTGCACCTATGGTCAACTAATCTATGACAAAGGAGGCAAGGATATACAATGGAGAAAAGATAGTCTCTTCAATAACTGGTGCTGGGAAAACTGGACAGCTACATGTAAAAGAATGAAATTAGAACACTCCCTAACACCATATACAAAAATAAACTCAAAATGGATTAGACACCTAAATATAAGACTGGACACTATAAAACTCTTAGAGGAAAACATAGGAAGAACACTCTTTGACATAAATCACAGCAAGTTCTTTTTTGATCCACCTCCTAGAGAAATGGAAATAAAAACAAAACTAAACAAATGAGACCTAATGAAACTTAAAAGCTTTTGCAAAGCAAAGGAAACTACAAACAAGATGAAAAGACAACTCTCATAATGGGAGAAAATATTTGCAAATGAATCAACGGACAATGGATTAATCTCCAAAATATATAAACAGCACATGCAGCTCGATATTAAAAAAACAAACAACCCAATCCAAAAATGGGCAGAAGACCTAAACAGACATTTCTCCAAAGAGGACATACAAATGGCCAAGAAGCACATGAAAAGCTGCTCAACATCACTAATTATTAGAGAAATGCAGATCAAAACTACAGTGAGGTATCACCTCACACTAGTTAGAATGGGCATCATCAGAAAATGTACAAACAACAAATGCTGGAGAGGGTGCGGAGAAAAGGGAACCCTCTTGCACTGTTGGTGGGAATGTAAATTGATACAGCCACTATGGAGAACAGCATGGAGGTTCCTTAAAAAAACTAAAAACAGAATTACCATATGACCCAGCGATCCCACTACTGGGCATATACCCAGAGAAAAACATAATTCAAAAAGACACATGCAGGCTTCCCTGGTGGTGCAGTGGTTGAGAGTCCGCCTGCCAATGCAGGGGACACGGGTTCGTGCCCCAGTCTGGAAAGATCCCACATGCCGCGGAGCGGCTGGGCCCGTGAGCCATGGCCGCTGAGCCTGCGCGTCCAGAGCCTGTGCTCCGCAACAGGAGAGGCCACAACAATGAGAGGCCCGTGTACCAAACACACACACACACACACACACACACACACACATGCATCCCAATGTTCATTGCAGCACTATTTACAATAGCCAGGTCATGGAAGCAACCTAAATGCCCATCGACAGACGAATGGATATATACAATGGAATATTACTCAGCCATAAAAAGGAACGAAACTGGGTCATTTGTAGAGACGTGGATGAATCTAGAGACTGTCATACAGAGTGAAGTAAGTCAGAAAGAGAAAAACAAATATCGTATATTAACGCATATATGCGGAACCTAGAAAAAATGGTACAGATGAACCCGTTTGCAGGGCAGAAATTGAGACACAGATGTAGAGAACAAACGTATGGACACCAAGGGGGGAAAGTGGCAGGAGGGGAGTGATGAATTGGGAGATTGGGATTGACCTATATATACTAATATGTATAAAATGGATAACTAATAAGAACCTGCTGTATAAAAAAATAAATACAATAAAATTCAAAAAAATTTTTGTAATTAAAAAAATAAATAAAATAATAACTAAAAAAATGTTTTTAATGGGAGGGAACAGCATTAAAGGAGGAAGGGTAGAATGGATACTGGGGACAGCTAGCTGTCTCCACCACTGTTACCAAGAGTCTGCATTTAAAATTTTTTCCTCATAATTTGGTGCCTTCTGCAAAAGGCACAGATGAAGACAATACTCATTATTGTGTTTTTGTTTTTGTGGTACGCGGGCCTCTCACTGTTGTGGCCTCTTCCGTTGCGGAGCACAGGCTCCGGACGCTCAGGCTCAGCGGCCATGGCTCACGGGCCTAGCCGCTCTGCGGCATGTGGGATCTTCCCAGACCGGGGCACGAACCCATGTCCCCTGCATCGGCAGGCAGACTCTCAACCACTGCGCCAGCAGGGAAGCCCAATACTCATTATTATACATAGCCCACTTGTGGAACCCATGTGCTGGGATTTAGTGCAAGAAGGAAGTTTGTTCGGACAAATGTGCATGCTTACTTTCATCAGACAGTGAACACTGTACAAGGTATTGTTTGCCTTGCCTGCTCGAAAGCTCGAAACTAAACTCAACCGTGTCTCTCAGCCTGGCAAAGCAGATTGAGGAAGCCTGAGATTTTCCATCAGAAAAAGTTGGCTTCCATTTCTGCGTTCACCATTCATCACTCTTCTGAACTACATGGCAAATGACTTTGTATCTTTACGTCTGTTTTCTCATTGGTAAATTGGGGGAAATACCCATCTCACAGGATTGTTGTGAGGGTTAAATAATGTATGTGAAAAGTACTTTTTGGTATTGTCCTTATAAAACATTGTTATATGTCCTTATAAAACATTGTATCTCTTCTTCCTCTAAATCAACATTTTTAAAAGAGGAGGTTGCAACGTATTAGCCATTGATAATGTCAGTGTCATGGGTTGTTATCAGAATTTTTTTAATTAAATAAAATAAAATAGAAAATATAAGAGTGCATTATGGAGCTTCCCTGGTGGCACAGTGGTTAAGAATCCGCCTGCCAATGCAAGGGACACAGGTTCGAGCCCTGGCCCGGGAAGATCCCACATGCCGCGGGTCAACTAAGCCCGTGCGCCACAACTACTGAGCCTGCACTCTAGAGCCCTCAAGCCACAACTGCTGAGCCCACGTGCCACAACTACTGAAGCCTGTGTGCCTAGAGCCCGTGCTCCTCAACAAGAGAAGCCCGCGCACGGCAACGAAGAGTAGCCCCCTCTCACCGCAACTAGAGAAAGCCCGCACGCAGCAACGAAGACCCAACACATCCAAAATATAAATAAGTAAATTTATAAAAAAATAAAATAGAAAATATAAGAGTGCATTATGCATAGTGAGGATAAGGATTGCTTCATGAAACTTTTTCAGTTATGTATGTATATGTCTAATAAATCATAATATAAAATATATTTCTACCTTGATTGCCATACAAAGTTTGGAAAACACTGTTCTGAATTGGTGTTTGGTGTTTCTTTCTTATCTCTTTTAAGCCCTTTTTTTTTTAATGTCCTATTAAGTATGTGCCTGTATTGGAAAGTGACTCAAATTCTCTTTGGAGGGAGACAGTTGGGCTAAAAATGAAAGAGAAGGGAGAGCAGGGCGGTGGGGTAGAGCTCATGTCAAATATTTTTCACTCCAGATACAGTGGTTAAGCTCTTACTTCTAGTCGTCAGACCCACCCTTCCGTACTCTGCCTAGTGATGCAGGAGCTGAGTCGACACAGGAGAAGTGCTTTTCTCCCTTGGCATCTGGCCGTTGGTTCAGATCTGCCAGTCAGGAGGAGGTGCTGCAGGGAGGCTGGAGGGCTGAAGGCAGGACTTGTTTCTTCCTTTCTGCTTCCTGTTCGCCTCCTGAGAGCCAGGCCAGGCGTCTTCTGATAGCGGCGGTTTACTCCACGAGCAGCAGCGTAATCCAGTGTGCACTTTTCCCAGTGTCAGCACCCCCTCAAGGCATCAACGACCTCACAAGGGCGTCACCACTGTTGGCAGGCAGCCCCCCCCAGAGATGTGCGTCTCAGCCCCAGGGGCCGCCTCCTTCAGGTTTCTAAGGTTTTTAAATTTACAACCTCTATTTTGTCGCCCCAGCCCTAGGGTGGTAGCTGGGTTTTGCAGTTACTACCTCCTGGACAGCTTAGTGGCCCTTCCTACCTTTTCAGCTTTCATGGACCTGATTCCTCTCCCTGCTGAGTCACTTGGTTCTCTTCTGTCTCCTGACTAGATCTTGGACCAGGAGGCAAGTCAGTGTGTTTTAAGGGTGAGGCTGAACCGTGGAGGGGGAAACTGTGCGGTTTACATTCTTCTTTTCCAAAAGTTTCGCTGAGCATCCCTTCTTGGCTCCTTGGGGACCCCATATAGACTTAAAGTTTATCTATATGGAAAAATCCGACTACTTAGCTTATCCATTTAAGGCCTGGACTTTGAGTTTGAATTGTTATTGAAGTTATGTTTTTATACTGCTTTGGTGAGATGGGATCCCTGTGAAGAAAGACAGGGTGTCTTTTGTCTCCAAAGACATGTTATTAAGGAATGAGATGGGGGGAAACCTGGATCATTAGTTTAAAACATCATGTTACACAAAGTTCACATTTTGTTTTACTTCAGAAGCATTGGGAATGTACTATTTCTTATGTTGTGTTTATTTTTAAATCATATATATATATATATCATACATATACACACGTACATGTGTATGTTTGTATAATGTATTATTTTATAATAAAAATATACAGAGGGAAAGGCCCCCTATTAAGATAAGTGTCCTCATATGTATTCAAATCCTCTTAATCACACCATAAATCATAGAATATTGGGTCTGTTCATTGTCTCCTCCAGGACTGTCTCAAGTCTATTTCCGCCTCTGCTTCCCCACCACCATGGTTTCCTCACACCCTCCTCCTTTCTCACCAGCCCCACTGCGGGAGCCTCACTGGTCACACTATCTCCAGCTCCATTTCCCCCTGGCCACCCCTTCACTTCGCTTAGGCCAAGGGATCCTTCTAATTTGGGGATGTGGTTGTGCCCCTCCATTACCCAGAACTGCTCAGTAGCCTCCACCATCTGAAGGGTCACGTCCAAGTCCCCCAGCCTGGACCCTCAGGGACCTCCTTTCTCTGAGCCCATGAGTATATGTGCAGGTCCTGCACCCACTGGGCTGCCTCTAAACCAGAAGGGCTACCGACTTACCCTTCCTGTGCCCGCCTGCTTTCCCTCTGTTCCTCCAGCCTTCCCTACATTGAGGTTTATTGAGTGATAGCTCTGCTGGGCTCTGGACCAGGCCCTGGGTCCTCTCTCAAGTCTGGTAGCTCATCAACCACTGGACGTTCTCCATGAACCTTCCCCAGCTTCCAGAGTGTCCCTCTGTGATGGCTAGCTAGTCTCTGAGACGGCCCCCATAAATCATGCCTCTTGGTCTCTGCATCTTGGAGTAGTCCCCGCCCACTATGCCAGTTCTGGGCCTAAAGGAAGGCCTGACTTGTGTGTGCTTTTGGGAGCCACCTTGCTGGCGAGACTACATGAAGAGGCTGCGTGGAGAGGAGAAGCCCTGGGAGATGTGGAGACGGAGGGAGGCCCTGGCATCGCAGTGTCTCCGTGGAGCCTCTGGAAAACCCCAGTCCCAGCCGCCATCTGACTGCAACTGCATAAGGCCAGCAGTACTGCCCAGCCAAGTCCGGTCGATCCAGAAAACTGTGAGAGGCATGGACCCCTACGTTTGCTATGCAGTAATAGACACCTAGGACACCCCTTCACCAGGCCCTGCTCTCACTCTTTACTCCCGTAATACCTGTTGCATTCACACCTTTATTATCTCCCTAATCATCTTGCATTGTCTCTCCCCTCTACTAGATGGTAAGTTTCTTAAGGGCAATCCTCCTTATTCCTTTCATCTGAAAAGATTCAGTATGAAAATAGAAACCACCTGAGGTGTTTCAAGCAAGTGGTGATTCAGCGTTTACAAAGTCATTGGAATATAAGCTATCATTAGACTTTTGGCTTCAGGGTCATTTTGCCATGGTTGTAATCAGAGGTCTGGAAACTGCTGATCTTTCCACAGCTGCCCCACGTCCAAGAAGAGGATGGCCAAACGGTGGAATGTGGAGTTTGGCCATGGAAATACTCACATCTGCCGGAACCAGTCAGCCACGACTATCACAGGAAGAATGACTTCTGCCTTCTTTCTGTCTTCCAGACATTACATGATGGCAGAACCTTAACTGCACCCAGAAGTCTTGCCGCTAAGACTTCTGGGAAATGTAGGTTTCTGCTTCCAGCTGATGCTAAACAGGGGAGACTCACAGGGTTAGAGGTGGGTGATGAAGGCCAATGGACCTCACGTGTGCATTTCCCCGCCCCTAGCACGGTGCCCTGGCAAGTAGAAAGTCTTCAGGATAGGCTTGTTGAATGAATGGATGAAAATAAAATTAACTATTGTATCAATCATTCAGTCTAGCCTACAATTATAGGCCTGTTACGGACCCTTTCCTGCACTAGATGCTGGGAAGGAAAGGGTAAATATATGGTTAAAAAAACCAAAAAATTCCCAAGAGCAAAATCTGAGTGTAGAACTGAGCCCTAGCAAGGGTGGAACATGAGAGTGACTTTTGTAAGGTTGTCACTGTTGTCTGTTGTGGCGTCTGTATCTCCTGCCCTGCTATGAAAGTAAATAGACAAATACGGAATCCATTTCAGAGGTTAACTTTTCAAACTGTTTTGCAAATGTAACCAATTTCTCCTGGAAGTAAGGAGGTTGCTTTTCCAAGGCCAGCCTTGTAGCTGATTCTGGAAACATAAAGCATGTTTAAAGAAAATAAATCAGCCACAAAGGCAAGATTCTTGAAAATAGTCAAAACTAGGCCCATATTGACAGGTAAACTCTATGGCTTCACCTTGAACTTCATTTAACCTTGGAGGTTAAATAAAAGCACTTCACACTTACTATTTATTTATCCAGGCTGTCACTTATGGTGCCACGTAGCTGTCAGTTCCTCAGGGATGAGGAACAGAGACCAGAAATAGAAACTCAAGACTCCAGGTTTCTTTACTTAGTTCAGCCAGTAACTAGTAAAGGCAGGTTAAGAGCTCGTTTTCAGCTGTGCTCTTTTCACCATTTATAAAATGCAGGTATTCGATGGGTGACCAAACACATATTGCGAGAGTACTCCTCAATCCTGTACACTGAGTATCTGAGAGGGTTTGAGAGACCATACAGCTCACGTACAATTACAAGCACATCGGCCATTAGAGTAGTTTAGCCATTTGTAAAAACAAGACTAAGATTTTTTTTTAAAGAAATGGAATTCATCTTAGTAGGTTTTGTGGAATTTTTATTATTTGTTTACAATACTGTTGCTGTTTTTTTTTGAGTTGCTGTATAGTTTTTTTTAAGGCTAGACAAAAGTATAACCAGATATTCATAGTAGTTAACTCTGGGGAGTGGAACTGGGCATTCTTCTACATTTCACTTTATGTTCTTCATTCTATATATTAATTAGCAATGTACTCATTCTGACATTAATAATACTATTTTTTTTTTTTTTTTGCAGTACGCGGGCCTCTCATTGTTGTGGCCTCTCCCGTTGCGGAGCACAGGCTCCAGACGCGCAGGCTCAGCGGCCATGGCTCACAGGCCCAGCCACTCTGCGGCATGTGGGATCTTCCCGGACCGGGGCAGGAACCCGTGTCGCCTGCATCGGCAGGCGGACTCTCAACCACTGCGCCACCAGGGAAGCCCAATAATACTATTTTTAATGTTATTAATGATTAACTGTGGGTAGAGAGATTACAGATGATTTTTAAATCTTTTTCTTATTTGAACCTTACTTTATGTCTAGAAGAAATGGGCATGATTTAAAAGAACATTGACTAAATTGTTGCTTTTCCTACAGAAAGTGCAACAGATGTATCAAGTTACAGCTGGGGCAGCACTCAGAAGCCCTAAACACTTCTCCACCTCATTCATCATTGGCTGAGCTCTTAGCCTCAACAACCAGTATAGGCCGGGGTCAGAGTGCACAGCACTGGGGAAGCTGTGGGACTTAGGATGCCTCAGACAGGTCAAGGTCAGACTGCCTGGGGAGGGAAGGGGACGGCTCCGGGGGTGTGAGGGTGTGGGGACAGGAAGACACAGTCCCACTCTTTTGTGCCTGTTAGACCCTGGCCGGAGAATCCCAGGACCGTGGAGCGAATCGCCTTTATTACGGGACTTTGTATGCTGTGATTCCTTATTGCAGTTTTCTGTTATTGTTGTTTTTTATTCCATAAACTTGGATGAACTGCTTACAGTTTTACCAGACCCTGCGCCAATTACTGGGGATAGAAAAAGGCAAAATATAGAATCCCTACTCTCAAGAAATCCAACATCAAATCAAAAGCAAGAATCAGACTAGTGAAAGGGCACATTATAATACAGTGTGATTAGTGCTTGAACACAGATTTACACGAAGTGTTCAAGGAATACAGAGGAAGGGGACACCAAGCCTGGGGGATTCCGGGGAATCTTAGCAGAGTTTGAAGGAGGCGAGCTGGAGAGAGGGGACCAAGGGAGGGAGTTCTCTGCAGAGAGAAGAGCCAGGAAGAACGGGAGGCCAGAAAGAGCACAGAGAAAAGACGCACGGGTGGCTCCTATCGCTGCCGTCAAATTACTACAAACTTAGTGGCTTTGAACGACACAAGTTTATCGTCTTACGCTTCTAAGGTCGAAGTCTAAACTGTCGGCAGGGACTGCGCTCCTTGGTTCCTGCCCTTCCACCCATCATGGCAACCTCTGCTTCCACAGGGATCACATATGTGATGGCAAATCTCCCTCTTCCCCCCATGTATAAGCACTCTGGTGATGACACTGGGCCCACCGGATGAGCCAGGATGAACTTCCCCATCTGCAAAGTCCCTTCGCCCTGCAGGGCAACATCCACCGGTTCCAGGATTAGGACCTGGTGATGTCTGGGGCCGTTGGTCAGCCTGCTACTGTCCCCCTGAGGCTTCACGTGAATTCTTCTGCCCGGACAGCTCTTCTTCCTTGGGTCTGCTTCAGTGGCTCCTTCCCAGTTGCTGTGTAAACTTGGGCCATTACTTCACCTCTTGCACTTCGGTCTCCTCACCTGGAAAATGGGGAGAATGACAGACCCGGCCTAACCCGTTTTTGTGAAGCTACAGTGAGTTAGTGTACGGAAAGCACTCAGAGCAGCACCTCCCGCAAGAACTGGCCTTTTACTGTTGTCATTGTTATCGCTCCTTTTGTCACCGAGGTCTCTATTCCAATGTCACCTCCGCAAAAACATCTCTCCTGGCCACCCTAGCTAAAGTAGGCCCCCTAGTAACTCTTTACATGTCTCTTCCTCCCTCCCTTCCTCCGTTCTTCCTTCCTTCCTTCCTTCCTCTGTCTCTCTCTCTCCCCCTCCCTCTCTCTCTCTTTCTTTCTCTTTTTTCATAGCAATGGTCGCAATCACGTGACTTCCCTGTGGTGTGTACTTCTTGATGTATTCACTGCTTTTCCTCTGCTTCCTCCCCTAGAGTGTGAGCCCTGTGTTTCGTTCACCACTGATTCCCCCGCACCAAGCATGATGCATGACACATAGAGGGCCCACAGTCAACATCTGTGAATGAACAACTCAAACTCCGTAGCCCGCATTGTCCAGTAGAGTAGCCACTGGCCGCACACGGCTGCTGAGCAGTTGAAATCTGGCTAATCCAAACTGATATGTGCTGGAGGTGCAAAACGCACATTAAATTTAGATTTCGTGTGAAACAGTGTTAAATATCTCATTAATAATTTTCATATTGTTTGCATGTTAAAATGATAGTAATTTGGATATATTGAGTTAAACAAAATATGTTAACATCAATTCCAGCTGTTTCTTTTTACTTCTTTTTAATATGGCTACTAAAAATTTTACATTGCATATGAGATTTGGATTCTCTTTCTATTGGAGATCACTTCCCTAGAAAGCCCTTATGGCATGTGTTCTAAAAGCTGCACTGTCTGGGTTTGAATCCTTGGTCCACCATTTACTGGCTGTCTGACCTGAGGCAAATTATTTAGCTTCTTTCAATAAATGTTAGCTGTCATTAGCTAGTTTCCAAGGAAGAAATTATTCTGTGTCAAGAAGTTCAGAAATTTATAAATGTTTGCAAGTAGAGAAAAAGAATAATATGAATCTAGAAAAATTTAGTAGACACTAGTGGTTTGGGTGTCTTCACTTTTAATAATTTATGTTTCTGATGGTTTGTATTTTTCACAATAACTGTGTCACATTTGGGTGGAAAAAAATAGATATATTTTTTAAATAAATTAATAAAGTTTGCAAAAATTTCTTAAATTTGTTCATTGCAAATGTCAGTTTTCAAGTCCTAAAACTGAAGGCTCTGCCCCTGAAGGTTGCCAGGCATGGATGTCACACCTCTCATATCAACCCTGACAAAGGTCCATCATCTGAGAAAGCCGACTGCATCCCACTGCTTCTGAACTAATTCTGGGACATGCAGGAAACAAACATCCAGGAAACTATATAAAGAGTTTCCATGTTTCTTTTCCACATACTTCCTTTTTCCATTTTGACTTTCCTCTAATAGTTCTATGAGTGCTATAATACATAAAATATAGCCCTGTGCTGGACAGGTGCTCAGTAAATAGGGAATGACTCATTGAAGGAATGAATGCATCAATGAATTCAGTGCAACTAGCATCTCCCTTCTTCCCATCCTGTCCTTTATGCCTCTTACTGGTTTTTCATTGTTAGATTATAATTTCCCAATGCATTTGATTCTTTTTTCTTTTCCCTCCCCTGATGCCAACATCCTCCATGGATTTCTTTATACTTTTCATTTAATTTACCACTTTTATGCTCTGATCCTCTTTAATACAACTTCTGGCGAAATTTCAGGAGACCTCTTTGGATTCCTCCTTTCAGCCACAGTTACAGTCATGTTTTCAAAATAACTCTTCGTGTGTATAGTATACATCCATTTATCGTTTATCTCAGAAAGGGAGAATATATTTATATATTTATGAATATGAGTATATACTGTGATGATATAATGAACAAACCAGAATACAAATTTCTCCATGGGACAAATAAACCTGTTTTCTTTTTTTTTTTTAATATTTATTTATTTGTTTTTATTTGGTTGAGCCAGGTTTTAGTTGTGACACGCAGGCTTCTTAGTTGCGGCATGCAAACTCTTAGTTGTGGCATGCATGTGGGATCTAGTTCCCTGACCAGGGATGGAACCTGGGCTCTCTGCATTGGGAGCACAGAGTCTTAACCACTGCACCACCAGGGAAGTCCCCTAAACCTGTTTTTTTTCAACAACTAAATTGTAAGATTAAAAAACCCAAGAGACTGAAGAGTTAATCTCTACTATCGATTAATGAAGCCGTAAGAGATATAGCAATGGATCATAATTTGCGAACCTTTTTTTTGTACCTCATTTTTAAAAAACAAAACTATAAAATAAAAACATTTACAGGACATTTGTGTCATTTATGAGACAATTGTAACTTTGAACACAGACTAGATAATTTTTTAAAATAAATGTATTTATTTATTTTTGGCTGAATTGGGTCTTAATTGCTGTGCCCAGGCTTTCTCTAGTTGCGGCAAGCAGGGGCTACTCTTCGTTGCGGTGCGCGGGCTTCTCATTGGGGTGGCTTCTCTTGTTGCGGAGCACGGGCTCTAGGCGCGTGGGCTTCAGTAGTTGTGGCTCGCGGGCTCTAGAGCACAGGCTCAGTAGTTGTGGCGCATGGGCTTAGCTGCTCCGCGGCACGTGGGATGTTTCCGGACCAGGGCTCGCGCCCATGTGCCCGGCATTGGCAGGTGGATCCTTAACCACTCTGCCACCAGGGAAGCCCCAGACTAGATATTCGATGATATTAAAGAAGAACTGCTGTTTTTAAAATTGAGGTATAATTGAAATAACGTTGTATCAGCTTCAGGTGTACAACACGATAATTCAATGTTTGTATATATTGCGAAATGATCACCACAATAAGTCTAATTAACACCCATCACCGTACGAAGTTATAAAAATTGTTTTTCTTGTAATGAGATCTTTCAGGATCCACTCTCCCAGCTACTGTCAGATATGCAGTGTTATTAACTGTAATCACCACGCTGTACATTACATCCCCATGACATTCAGTTTATAGCTGGAAATTTGTATCTTTTGACTCCTTTCACCCATTTTGTCACCCCACCCCCACTTCAGGCAACCACCAATCTGCTCTCTGTACCTGTGAGCTCTGTTTGGTTTTTTGTTCTTTTTTATTTTTGATTCCACATGTAAGAGAGATCATGCAGTATTTCTCTTTTTCTGTCTGACCTTTTCACTTAGCATAATGCCGCAAGGTCCAGCCATGTTGTCACAAATGGCAATATTTAATTCTTTTCATGGCTAAATAATATTCCATTATATATATGTACCATATTTTCTTTATTCATTCATCCATTGATGGACTCTTAGGTTGCTCCTATATCTTGGAAATTGTAAATAATGCTGCAGTGAGCATGGGGGTGCATGTATCTTTTCAAGGTAGTGTTTTTGATTTCTTTGGCTAAATACCCAGAAGTGGAATTGCTGGATCATGTGGTAGTTCTATTTTTAATTTTTTGAGGAACGTCCATACTCTTTTCCATAGTGGCTGCACCAATTTACATTCCCACCAACAGTGTACGGGGGTTCCCATTTCTCCACACCCTCACCAACACTTGTTATTTCTTGTCTTCTTGATAACAGCCATTCTGACAGGTGTGAGGTGATTATCTCATTGTGGTTTGGGCTTCCTTAATGATTAATGATGTAGAGCATCTTTTCTTGTACCTGTTGGCCATCTGCCTGTCTTCTCTGGAAAAATATGTATTCAGTTCCTTTGCCTAATTTTTAAAATCAGATTGTATGGGGTTTTCTTGCTATTGAGTTCTATATTATATTTTTTGGATATTAACCCCTTATCAGATATATGGTTTACAAATCTTTCCTCCCACTCAGTAGGTTGCCTTTTCATCTTGCTGATGGATTCCTTTGCTGTGCAGAAGTGCTATTTTTAAGGTATGATAAAGATAAAAGTATTCATATTTTTTAAAGATATATTCTAAAAATTTAGAGATGCATTTATATATTTTGCATTTTCTTCAGAATATTGGGGAGATGTGAACAAAGCAAAATTGGCTATGAGTTGATCGTTATTAAAACTGGGTGATGGGAGTTCCTTATACTATGTTTCTTTTTAATGTTCTTGAAATTTGTTATAATAAAATAGTAAAACATAAAATAATTGCTTATCACAAAATAAATATAATTATAGAAAATCTGAAAAATACAGAAGAGTCTAAGAAAAAGGAAAAAACAAAACCAAAATTGCTCCTAACACCACAGCAGTGGTCTTAATCACTCATAGTTCGGTATGATTCCTTTCAGTCTGCAGTCTGTGCACATATACATATAAACACAGGTGTGTGCCTGTGGCTATTCTAAAGCATGACCACATCTTCACAGTCTTCCCATCAAGAAGTGGAATATATGTCCTCCCTCCTTGAATCCGGATGGGCTTGTGGCTGCTTTGACCAATATAATGTGGAGGAAGTAACTCCATGTGGTTGGGTCATGACAGGCCATGTGGCCTCCTCACTGTTTGCTGGGAACACATGCTCTTGGAGGCCGAAGCCACCAGGTAAGATGTTTGATGACCTTGAGGCTGTCAAGCTGTGAGGAGGCCCAAGCCACATGCAGAGGTTCCAGTTAACAGCTCCAGCTGAGTCACGTCAAATGAGGTGTCAGATACGTAAATGAAGAAGCCCCCAGCCATTCAGGACTGCCCAGCTGAGGCTCCGGGCAGTGGAGAAAAGACAGCTCCTGCGCCCCAGAGAATCCATGAACATATTGAAATAGCTGTTGTTTGAGGTGGTTTGCTACACAGTCATAGATGACAGGACAGAATTTGGTGCCTGGAAATGGGCTGTTGCCATCAAAATGCCTAAAATGTGGTGTTTGTTTGGGGACTGGCTGGCAGGGAGAAGTCAGGCAGGCATTGGGAAAGCTGATGGTGAGGGTTTGAACAAAGTGAGGAAAATGTTATTGGATGCTGAAGGAAAGGAGATACATGCTAGGTACTGGCAGAACGCTGTCACCTGGGATACCAGGGAAAATAGGAAATGTACTTAATAAACTCAGTAATCTGGCTGAGGAGATTTCTGGATGGGATATTAAAGGGGCCATCAACTTGTTCTAGCTGCCTACAGAGGATGTGAAAGGGTGAAAAGAATACACCGTTCAGTTACCAGTGAGGATTAAGAGGAAATGTAGAGGGCTCAGCTGGAACTTAGCCAGCAAAGGATTCTCTGAGCAAAGATCAAATCCAGGACACAGTAAAAAGAAAAAAAAAAAAAAAGAAAAGTGTTTTCAGAATAAAAATGAAGCCAAGGGCGTGACTTTAAAGCCCTTTGTTAGCACTTAAGAAAGGTAGAGGTGCTGCTTCATAAACTCAACTAGACAAAAGGCCTTGTCAGGATGGAAAATTTTTTTCCTCTTAGGCTCAGTACCTGGGAGCCTTCCAATTTAACTGACAAGAGACAGGTGAACAGGAGAAAAAGAACACACATTTTATTAATATTTTACCTGCATGGGAGTTCACAGAAAGGAAGTGAAACTCAAAGAAGTAACTAGACTCAAGGCCTTGTATAGCATTTTAACAAAGGAAAGGAGGTTTGGGCTTCGAGAAATGATACATGTGGGAAGCGGCTAGGAAATATATGAGGAAAACGAAAGGCCAATGACGGTCACTTTAGTAAAAGGTGTGTCTGTGCAGGCTCATCGTTGTGCTGACTCTCCACCTCCAGTGACAGAAGTTGCTCTCCACTTCCCGGTACAGGAGAGGGAGGATACCTTCACAAAGGGGGTTTTATGCCCTACTTTTAGGCAGGAGAGGGAAGGACAGAGAACTCTCCCTGGATCTGCTGACTCTCAGCTGCCTACGGCCCAGGCCAAAGTGGCACATGTTGAGACGCCACATTCTGGACCTCTTCTGCCTTCTAAGAATTGCAGGGAAAACCTTACAAGCGACCTCTGTTAAACAGCAGGGCTTCTAAAGCTCTAAAGGCATTGCTACACGACAGCCACATGGGCTCAGGGTAGACGAGGAATCTCAGTGGGTGACTTTAGCTAACGGAGCACGTTTTTTATAAATTGCGATATGAGAAACCCACAGAGATTTTGAGGGAATTATATCAGCTTGAACAGAGAGGAACAGAGGTGGTACAGAATGAAATGAGGGACTTCCCTTGTAGTCCAGTGGCTGACTCTGCGCTCCCAATGCAGGGGGCCTGGGTTTGATCCTTGGTCAGGGAACTAGATCCCACATGCGTGCTGCAACTAAGAGTTTGCATGCTGCAACTGAAGATTTTGCATGCTGCAACTAAAGATTCCACATGCCACAACTAAAAGATCCTGCATGCCACAACGAAGGTCCCACACGCAGTAACGAAGATCCCGCATGCCGCAACTAAGACCCGGCACAGCCAAATAAATAAACGAATAAATAAATATTTTAAAAAACAAAACAAACAAAAAAATGAAATGAGGTCTCTGGCTGCCCAAACTTAGGCAGAAGGCAGACTGAAAAAATTTACAATCATTGGCTCCTTTTTATGGGGAAAGGGAGGATGATTCAGAGAATGGGAACAAAGACCCACAGGAGAGAGGAGAAAGAGACCCACAGGACAGAGGGGAAAGTCCCAGACAGGCACTCCCAGGAGGCAGGACAGAGTCCTAATCAATAAGCGAACATCACATACTGGGATGGATTTCAAAATTAATATAAACCAATGACTGCTATGCATTTCTGTTTTCTCCGCTTTGGAACAGGAGTATCTTAGCAGTCATCCTATACTCGTCCTACTGTTGTATGTTGGGTTTATTTGGGGGAGGAGTGGCAGAAAACTTGTGTCTTTAATTCTTCAGTTTACAGACCAAGCAGAACCATACCCAAAGAGCTTAAGTCAAGGTGCCTAACATCCACCTGGACCTGATTTACATTAGGAGACCCTGTCACCTAAGCCTGAGCCCAATGCCTTAGTAAGTAACATAAAACTTGAGGAGGAGAGAACTTGGACATGGAGAATGTAAATAATTTGTGGGCATGGAACTAACTGTGGCAGTTTTAAAATATGGCTGCAAATCCTTTGACATTCCTCCCATGGAGAGGTGGATTTATTCCCTTCCTCTTGAATCTGAGAGGTTTGTAAATGCTTCAATCAATAGATTAAAAGTGGTGGTAAAAATGACACTGTGACTTCTGGAGGCTGACCACAATAGGCCATGGAGCCTCCCGCCTGCTCACTGGGAACACAAATCTGCGGAGCTCTGAACCACAATGTAAAAGCCTGACCACCCTGAGGCCTCCAAGCTGGGAGCAGGCTCGAGCCACGCCGAAGGGGAGCTCTGGTTAACAATCCACAATGATCCCAGCTTTGGGCTCCTTTCAGCCCAGGCACCAGATATGTGAATAAAAAAACCTCTAGGGAACTCCCCGGCGGTCCAGTGGCTAGGGCTTGGCGCTTTCACTGCAGTGGCCCAGGTTCAATCTCTGGTCGGGGAACTAAGATCCCACAAGCTGTGAGGTGCAGCCAAAAAAATAAATAAAATTTTTAAATGAAATAAAATTTTAAAATTAAAACTAAAGAAACCTCTAGATGATTTCTGCCCTGGCCACTCAAGTCTTCCTGAGGGTCCAGACATTGTGGAGTGGACACAAGTCATTCTTCTTGTACCCTGTCCAGGCTCCTGACCCACAGAATCCATGGACATAATGACGTGCTTGTTGTATGACACTGAGTGTGGAGCTGTTATACAGCAACAGAAACACCACCATATTAGTTTCCTGTGGGCGCTGTCACCAATTATCACAAATTTGCTGGCTTAAAACAATAAATTCGTTCTCTCACAGTTTTCAGGCCAGAGTCCAAAACTGGGCTGAAATCAGGATGTGAGCAGAGCCACACTGGAGACTGTGGGAGAATAGCTCATCCTTGCTTCTTCCAGCTTCTGGTGGCTGCTGGCATTTCTTGGCTTGTGGCTGCATCACTCCAGCCAACATGAAATCTCTCACTGCTCCTTCGTATCACTTTCGTGTGTGTGTGTGTGTGTGTGTGTGTGTGTGTGTGTGTGAAATCTACCTCTGCCTCTCTCTTATAAAGACACTTGTGGTAGCATTTACGGCCTACATGAATAATCCAGGGTAATCTCTCCATTTCAGGATCCTTAATTTAATCATATCTGTAACAACATTTTGGGGTGGGATTGTTGCTTTTTTGTTTTTTGGTGTTTTGGTTTGGTTTTGATTTTTATGTCCCTTTTTTTGGCTTGTTTGGTTTTTCTGCCATGCAAGGTAACAGTCACAGCTTCCAGGGATTAGGCTATAGATGTCTTTCAGAGGGCCATTTTTCAGCCTAGATACATAAATACATAGATACCTAGATGCAAAAGATCATGCTGTACATGTATATTCTTTTGCGTCATACTGTATATATTCTTTACAAGACAAAAGGAATAAGTATTCGTCAGATCATCAAACACTCTGAAAATAGCAGCTTTAATGGTTATGTAATATTCTACTGAATGGGTATACCATAACTTAGTTACCCAAAATATTAATATCAGAGACTTATTTCCAACTCCCTACTTCTGATTATTTCCTTAGATTAGTTCTAGATGTGAAATTACTAAACTTAATGAGTATATTTTAAGACTTCTAAAATATTGCCAAATTGCCATTCAAAAATATATTAATTTACAGTTTCATCAGTATAGGAGATGCCTGTTTATCATCCGTCACCAGATTGAGTATTGGATTTTTAAAAGCTATCAAACCGTCACCAGATTGAGTATTGGATTTTTAAAAGTGTTATGTTATTTGATGATATTTCATTAGAAGTCTGGTATTTGTCCTGTCATTTTGCATTGAATTTTTTTATATATTAAGGAAAATAATCCTCTGACATTTTGGTAGCAAAGGCTTTTTTGTCATTTTTAATTTGCTTTTCAATTTTGAAGATGACGGTTCTGATAGCTCTCTACTATTCTCCTTATAATTCTTACTTTGCCTTTATACTTAGAAAGTCTACGACATTCAGAGAGCAGACACAACCACGGTTGAAATAGCATGGTGTTCGACATCAGAAAGGCATGGGTCATAATCTATCTCATAGGGTTAGATATTGGTTTTTGCAAAGATTAAATAAGTTAAAGAATCAAGCACAAGGCCTGGGATGTGTAAACCCTCTGGTTCCTTTCCTTCTGTTTACTAGAAAATAATAGACTCAAGCAGCTCACAAAAAATGCAAATGCCAAAAAATATGAAAATATGCTCAACCTGCTTAGTACATCATGGAACATAAAATTAAGTTAGTTACCATTTTCTGTCCATCAAATTAACAAAAATTTAAGCAATAACCTCTAGTGCAAAGAGGCCATGGAGAAAGGGGAACTCATTATAGGCACCTGTGCAGTACTGTTAATTGTTAAACCTTTTTGGAAAGCAATGACTATATTTATTACAGTTTAAAGGCGAAAAAAAAGTTTTAAATTGAGCATTTTCTTTGACCTAGGATTTCCTATTTGAGTTATCTATCCTTTACAAATACAAAGAGGGGCTTCCCTGGTGGCGCAGTGGTTGAGAGTCCGCCTGCCGAGGCAGGGGACACGGGTTCATGCCCCAGTCCGGGAAGATCCCACATGCCACGGAGCGGCTAGGCCCGTGAGCCATGGCCGCTGAGCCTGCGCATCCGGAGCCTGTGCTCCGCAACGGGAGAGGCCACAACAGTGAAAGGCCCTCGTACCGCAAAAATAAAATAAAATAAAATAAGATACAAAAGGATATATGTAAAACGATGCTTACCTTTGGACCACTTATGATCGCAAAATGCTGACAGCAACGTGAAAATCCATCAGTAGTAGAAAAGCAGTTGAATAAATGTGTCTTTTCAGTTTCTACCCACTAAAATGTAAGCTTCCCAAGAACAAGGATTTTTATCTGTGATCTTAATGCTGTTTTCCCAGCACCTAGAACATAATAAACATTCAAAGAAATTGTTGAGTAAACGAATAAAATCTGGTATACCCAAATTTATAAAATGCAGTGGCCGTTAATAAGTCAGTTGGATTTAAAAAAAAAAGTCAGTTGGATTTATATATAATGACCTGGGGAAATGGCCATGATATATTATTAACTGATAAAAGCAAGTCACAACGAAAAGTATGACTTCATTCTTTTTTAAGGAGAGACAAAAGGAAGAACAAGATAAGTGATACACGTTTGCCTAAGCACAAAAAATTCTTGGGATGATATGCACCGGGGTGTTAACACTGGTACCCCAGAGGGATGGGATTGAAAGAAGGAGCAAATTTTAACTTTTTCCACCCCTCTGCATTGTTCAAACTTGTTGGAAGGAATTGTTCCGTGGAAGGCCTCAACGTGCGTTCATAAAAACTTAAACCAGACCAGGCTTTGCTATGGGAAGGACAACCTCTTTGAGTCCTTTGCCCCCGCGTTAGGAAAACAGGTCCTTGGCAACAGGTCCTTGGCGTTACTAGGTATTCTTTTTACAGTATTGGTTTGTTGCTTTTTTGATTTTTGTGCCCCTCCCCCCAACACAACCCCCGCCTCCCGCGAGTTTGCTCAGCCCGTCCCCTTCCTGCGGGTATCTTTCCTGTCCAACCTGCCAACTCCCCCTGCGCGCTTATCTGACCCCGTGCTCTGCAGCGGCACCCGCGCACCGTGTGCACGCCCGACCTTTGCCACCTTCCGCGCTCACGGCAACTGCAGGAGGATGTGGTTTACAGAACACGTGGACCGAGGCTTCTCACTCCAGCGCCCTTATTTCCGAAATGGTCCCCCCAAGCGCAAGGCCCATCTCCAATATTCAAAGGAACCCCAGAGGAGGGGGCCGGGCTTGGAGGAGGAGGGCGGGGCGAGAGGGGGAGATGAGGTGTGGAGAAGCACCTGCCGGCGCCTCCACCACTATTAATATTAACTTTTATTAAGACTTGGCCCTTCTCTCCCTGGGGCTTCACAAAGCAGGAAGCCAAGGGCAGGGGTGCAGGGAAGGGAATTGGCAGGAAGAGAAAACCTTGAGTAAATTATTTAGCCGTGAGTCGAGATTAAGAGTGATTCCGCCCTCTCCCCTCCCCCACCCGCAAATTGGGCCCAGGTTGGGGATCAGCCCTCAAACCGCCACTAATCGTTTCAGCTGGACGACATCTGGAGTCTGGTGAGGGGCAGGCCAGGGAGACGTCTGTCGGCGACACGAGGTGCGAGGGCGGTGGGCACCCACCGGGCCCCCGGCTCCGGGGGACGTGGCCTCTCCGCAGGTTAGGCCGCGCCTGATGGCGATGGAGGGAGGAGGCTGAGGCCGAAAGTGCCAGAGCGCGGCCGGGAGAGGCGCAAAGGGGTGGGCTTGTTCGCACCCGCTGGGCCAGGCGACACCTGCTGCCGTGGACCGCGGCCCTGCGCCCTCGGCGAGGAAGAGGGAGAAGCAGCCGAGGGCCGCAGGCTCTCCCTGGGGCCGCTCCTGCGGCGCCTCCGCCGGTTGCCCCTGCCGCTCCCCGCCCCCCGCCCCGCTGGTTCCGGCTCTCCCGTCCTCGGACAGTCGGGGACCCGGCCGCTCCGCCGGAGCAGCAGCGCCGCCTGCCGGGCACCTCGCGCAAGCTCGGCCGCGGGAGGGGCGGCAGGGAGTGGGGCTGAGCGCGCCGACCTCCCGCCTCCCCTTCAAAGTCAAGTCCCTCCCGCCCGCCCGGCGGCCGCCGCCGCCACCGCCCGCGGCGCTCAAGCCCGACGTGGAAGCCGCCGCCGCGCTACTCACCGGGGCCCGGTTCCCGGCACCTCCGCCGCCCATAGCGGGGCACGCCGTTGAAAAACTCGGAGTACGTTTAACCGTGATGACAAAAGCAGCTGTGGAAACCAAGCTGCTCCGAAGAGGAAAAGGAACGTGCCCGGGATCTCGAGGCGCGACTTCCGGGGCGCAGACGGCGGCGGCCCCCCCGGGCTTCCCGCCAGGTTGGTGCGGCTGCCACGGGGGCTTCGCTGCGCTTCCACCTCGGGAGGCGCCAGGCCGCCCGGAGACGAGCGCGGCCTTTCCCCGTCGGGCGAGGAGCCGGCGCGGCGTCCGAGGCCGGGAGCTACGCGACCCCTGCGCCCCGGCGCCCGCGGCGCGCTCCTGCGGCTCGTGGCGCTTGGGCGGTGGGTCCTGAGGGCCGTGGCGAGAGTCCGGTCCTTTGATCCGTGGGCCAGGCCGCAAGGGGAGGGGCGAGGCCGCTGCCACCTGAGCGGCATCTTCGCTGCAGGCTGGGGCCGCGCACAGACGCCTCGATACCAGGCCTACTGCCCTCCCCCCAGCCCTGTTGTAGACGACCGGCCTGTCTGGACATGAGCAAAGCATGCTTTCATTTTTTCTGTCTAAAACATTCAGAGACTCGAATCCAGGCAGTAGTTTCTCCGAGATAGAGGTGTGAGGTGGCGGCAAACTAAAAGTTCCCGCCAAGGGAGCAGCTTTGCTGCCTGTCTGTTTTGTCTGGCTTTACACTTGCGAACGTAGCGCCCAGCTTTGTGCAGCAATCCAAGCCCATCTAAAAATCTGCTCCCTGAACAGCTTGCGACGGCCCGATTGTGTGGTCATTTGGCCTTGTGGTTCTCCGTCCTGGCCACGTGTCCACCCAAGAGCAGCTATCATAACACTGTAGGTGCATTTCAAGACTCTAACCCTAGAAATGAGGAAGAAATGTTGCTTGTTGGTTTTCTGTGGGCTGAAGATCATGACCAAGACCTGTCACTCTGAATCAGGGTCTGTTGTGTTTAACAATATATCACTAACAGATGTCTAAAAGTATAAAGTTGGTTATATGAAATTCATACACACGATGAAAATTATAACAGGAACACATGAAAATAACTAGAGGAATTTGGATTTCTGAAATTTGCATTATTTCAATAAAGTGATTTGAGGGGGAACATTATTTTTTTTTAATATGTGTGGATTCCTTACGAGCAGTCTCTCTTTTTGTCCTTCCTGCATGCTTCTATATTGCTATTTATTGGACAATGGTCCCTGGTTCTCGCTCAAGTATGTCTTTCTTCTGTTTGCTTCTGGCAATGCACATACACCCTAACATAGGTGTGCCTAGAAAACGGAGGGAGGGCTGAAAATAGAATCTAGATCCATTGAGTTTTGTTGTGGTTGTTTTTAATATATTAGATGCACAAAGTGAAAGAACATATACTGTGGCTTTCATGAATAAAAGACAGAGCCTGGCGACACCATTTTTAACAGCTCCTAATCTGTGGTTTAGGTACTTAATCTTTGTCACTGATTCTACTAAATGTCAGTGAGTTAAAATTATTTAAGTGCCACCAACAAGCCATTGTATGCTCATACTACAGTGACTTTAGCTCCTACTTTGTTTTTCATTATTTGCTTTCCTGAGGTTGGAGAGGAATTTATCAACTACCACTTGTATAAAACCTATTATTGTCATACTGCAGATACAAAGTGTTATGAGAGCAGACTGTCCTGAAAGTTCTGAGATAACAAATGAACAATTAGAAAATAATTTCTTTCCTAGAAATTAAAACACAAATATTAAAAGACATGAAATGAAAAAAAAAAAGATGTGCTGATACTGATTGTGAAAAAAAGGGTGGGGGGCCATGAAATGCCTAGGTTCCTACTTACCAATAAAATTATTTGAGGCATAGACCCAATACATGACCTGAATATATTATTTTTTTAAGCACGTGTGTGTGTGTGTGTGTGTGTGTAAAGGGACAGTTTGGTCATCACTGAATCCCAGGGAACTCTTCTTCATAGATCAAAACTGGTTGTGTTATGGTTTATGGATTAGATCTCTAGCACAGAATCACCAAGATCCCGGAGAAAGAACAAACTGGTCATTAACTCTGGGCCTCTAGCAACTTAGTTGATATTATCCATATAAACTGAGGTTAGTGACAAATTCCAATTTGAAAAAGCTGTTGTTAAAACAAATGTTTGGGTACTAGAGACACAGACCCAAAAGGTCACCTACACACTTGCCCCCAGCTTCTCTAAACTGATACCTCCAAGAAGAATGTCAAGGTAAATGTTGCTATAATCTCTGGAACTGACAGATTCTACTTTCCTTATTTGGAATTTGAGGGGGTTTTCCTAGATCTATTTTCATAACCTTCAAGAAATGAATGATATAAGAAGTATATATTCCCTCTGGTTTGTAGCTAAGTAGAGAAAATATTTAGTGATTGTTCTGGCCCAGTATCACTGGGCTTGTCCCAGGTATCAATAAAACCTGCTTGGTTTCCTAAAATCATAGTCATCTCTTGAAGAAGAGGACGAGGCAAAAAGAGAAAGAAAAAAAAGACTAAATGTGAGAATTATGGGGGTTGGAAGATCGTATAGTCTAAATGGGATTTAAGAATATACTTTAAAAGTTAATTTAAAATTTCCAGGTAACCTACGTTATTTAGGTATGTTTTCTTTATCCTCCAAAGCAAAACTAATTTAACACAAGATCTGCTGCTATAGTTTTAATGTAAGGGAAGAATTATGGGGGCTAGAAGAAAATGCTTGCGTTAAAATGACTTCGAGGGAAGAGTCAGGCTTGAAGAATTCAATCCGCAGCAGCTTTTTGGGGCGGCCCCCGGAAGACTACGGAATTGAGGTGTTGAAATGGAAATTGTTTCAAAATAAAGAAACTCATCATACCATCTAGGTAGAGTATCTGCCTCTCTGCCTCCTTTGGGTTAAAGGATCCTGACTGATAATGAGGTTCCCAACTACAACCTCAACTAATCTGAGTCTCCTAATACAACTGGAAGTGTTTGGGGATACAGTATCTCTCCTGGGAGATAAAAGGGCAGGTAAGCTATGCAGAGCAGTAACTCATCTTCTCCTCTGGAATGTTAGTGCTTTGCCACTTGAGATTCTGTGCAGACACCTAGGCACTGGAAATCAGAAGACAACACACTTGAGGCTATTTTGACAAAGTAAGCAGAGCTGAATACATTAGAAAAACTTCTGGAAGGAGTTACTCTCTAATGATTTGAGAAATTATCCTCGTTCAAAAATTCACTTTAAAAAAAAAAAAATTCACTTTAAGCACGCTTGAGCCCTTCAGAGACGATGATTCATCGTTAAAAGGAGGAGGAGTTCATGTCATTATTGGGGTCTCATCACAAGTGTACACTGTAACTTGCATTTGCTCACATGACCTCACTTGATCGTCATATTACAAATGAGGAAGTTGTGGCTGCGAGGTTGTGATCTCCCCAAGGCCCTTAAACTAACAAACAGCAGCCTATTTCTAAAACAAGGTGCAAATAGTGCTCTTAAAAACATATAAGCTCTTCTTAAGATTCTGTAGCTGAGATTTCTTTATTTCTGCTTGTTGCCTTCTCTTATCTTTTCCTGGGTGGTTGTGAATGACAACAGCCAGAATACTGCTGTTTATATATTTAGATTTCTATTTAAGATTAGCGTTCTTGACTAGATACTTGACTATCTAGTAGGAGGCCTTCTAGTCGGAGGCCTCCTACTAGATAGTATCAGAAAGAAGTGAAACTCATTGAAACTGTCATTGCTTTCACTAGCAGTCCATCTTGTTAACTTTATTAGATGGATATGATAAAGTTATGAATTGTTTACAGGAAAAAAAAAAAGACCAGGCCTGTTTTCTCTCCATATATCCCCTTTCTTGACATGAGTTCCACAATACTGGTACACTCTTTCCTTATATTAATATCGTACCCATATTTCTGTAATTTTCTTAAAGGAACGTCTTGTGCAAAAAGACCCCCCTTTTTTTCGGGGGCGCCCTGCGGCGTGCGGGATCTTCGTTCCCAGACCAAGGATCGAACCCGCGCTCCCTGCAGTGGAAGCGCGGGGTCTTAACCACTGGACGGCCAGGGAAGTCCCCAAAAAGACTCTTAGTGGATAGCTCCCCTCCCCCAAATTTGTTTTTCTTAAACATTCACCAGATCCAAGAATCTTCTGCACCTGACTTAGTTTGTACTTAGTTTCAACAGGCCCGGGACCGTGGCGGGGAAGGCTCGCCGCGTGGGTCTGGGAGCAGCGGAGTCGGAGACGCCCTGGAGTTTGCACCTCTCAGCTGGGTCACAACTGTGTCCCTTTCCTCCAGAGGCAGCGAGCAGCGCGCGCCCCCGCGCGCCCCCTGGCGGCCCGAACCCGGGACAGGGCACCTGGAGGCCCGAGGGGTTGGGGCCCCTTGACCCCCGGCATGGTGCGGGCGGCGCTCGGAGCCGCTAGGTCTTGTCGTCAAAAATAAACCCGGGTGTCCCGGCGCCGACCTCCCTAAGCCTCTTCAGGCTGCGCCGCCCGCTCGCGCCCTGTCCCCGCGTTCCCCCGGGCTTGCTCCAGGGGTGGTGCCTTGGCGTCGGAGGCGTGGTGGCCTCACTTGCCGGCGGGGGCCCTCATTCCTGGCCTTTTCCGCGGCCTGGTGGCCGGCGGCCCGCTCGCCGCCCAGAGCAGGGTCCTGGCAGGTCCGAGAGCAGCCAAGCGCCCCTCCGCGCCCGGATGCGCGCCGCGCGCGGGCGTCAGCGCTCTCGGGCCGAGCCCCGGGAAGGGGAAGAACTTGTAATCGCTTGCAGCGGGACAATGCCGACTTTTGAACCTCTAACCACTAAGCAAACAACCCTTGTGCTCTCGCTCCACTGTCCAAACAGGGTTTATTGACAGGCGTTTCACAGCAACGCATAGCAACCTCGGCGGCGGCCCGGGGTCGGGCACGCGGGCGCGGCCGGGAGCGGGGTCCGCGCCGCCCTCCCCGCGCCGGGCGCCGGGGGACCTCCCGGTGCTCCGCGGACCCAGGTGCGTCTCCCGCCTCGGCCGGGCCGCCTCCTGCCCAAGAGGCGGGCCAGGCCCGCTCCCTCTGACTTCGGGGGCCGCGGGCCCAGCCCCGGAGCCCTTTCCCAATCCCGGAGTGAAAGGCGCCACCTGGAAGGGCCGCGGAATCGGGGAGATGCTCCAGGGGCTATTTCTGCCTCGCAGCTCCGCTCATCCTGCCCAGCCCTCGGGGCACCCCTTCCCTCGGTGGAGGCGCTGATTAGGGCTCCAGGCTGCCTGTGGGAAAGACCGCAACGGAGGACAAAGCCCTTCTCCGCAGGCCCCACCGAGAGCGCCCAGGTCGGCGGCTTCCAGGGCCAGAAACCTCAAGGGCAGCAGCCCCGTCCCCAGCGGATCAGACAGATAACGAGCAACCATCACTAAAAAGATCTTCTTTTGCTGGGTCTCGAATTCTTGTCTGCGGGGGGAGGTGGAGGGAGGAGCGGGGAAGGGAAACAGCGCAGGACAAGGCAAGGGGTGCAGTCAGAAAGGGCTCACGGAAACCGATATACTGGAGTCTACATTCGTGGAAACGTTGCCTTGGGGAAACAGAAAACCAAAAATTTTTACTTGAATGCTTGTGTTTAGCTGGATGGGGGGGGCATCCTGGGGAGAAGGGAGTCACCGATGAAGGGAGTGTGCGCGATTGCCTCAGTGTGGACTCGATGCGACGCTGTGAGCGGGCTCTCTCACCCTCACTCCCCAACATTCCCCCAGCTGAGAAGCAGCTGAGCGCTCAGCTGTGCATTTTGCCCACAGGCACCCCCAGGAGAACCACACATTCCACAATCCGAGGCTGGGCTCGGGCTTGGGGGCAGGGTAGGTCTCAGAACCTGCTCCCTCAGGCTTCTGCCGCTCTGGGGTAAAATGAGGTTGTCCAGATAACCTTCTCCACTCCCCTCCTTGATTTTCCTAATTCTAGCTGGCAAGTAGAGAGGATATTTCATTACTTAAAATACTACTAATAATAATAATTGCAGACAAAATCTGAAGGTGATAAGGACAGAATCTGAAATCTGGAAAGCTCCTTTATCTCTTTTTTTCTTTTTAGAAAAAAAAAATTCAACTGTGTTCAAATACCGCCCCCCCCACTTCCCTTCACCGTATCACTTCTCTCTGCATGGATCCAGAAGGCTTTAAAAATGCTGGCTTGGATGTTACACAGACCAATAACCCAAACAGCAGCAACAACAACAAAAACTCCCCTTTTTCATCAGCCCCCAGATTGTGAAAATCACAGGAAGTCCAGGCTGGCTCTGGCATTTATAGCACTGACATACATTCAGCCCAGAGAAGCTCTGGTGACAGGCTTTCTAAACAAGGCCCTGTCTCGGGCCCCCTCATCAGGCCTGGAGTCCAGTAACCTCCCCCTCACACCACACACTGCACATGCACCAGTCAAGCCTTTCCTGGCCTGGGAAGGGAAGAGAAGAAAGACAAAGACCTGGGGGTTCTGCACTCTTCAGTGGGTCCGGGTTTCCATCTCAGCCGCCTCTAGCTTCTGTGGTCTGAACCTTGCCTGCCCTTGAGGCAAGAGGGCCCAGCGGGTCCTTGGAGGGCAGTGAGTGGACAGCAGCCATCTTGACTCCATCCCTGGCGGTCCCCCAAGTCCCTCTCCCCCGTCAGCTCCAACCAGAGAGGCAACCTGCAGATTTTGAAGGCAAAGAGCTGAGGAAGGGGCTGAAAGGCTGGTCTGTTTAGCCAGTCCAGGCAGCGTTTCTGCCAGTACTAAAGGAAGCCCCAGTGGTCATTTCCCATCTCCTCAGTGGCAGAAAGAGTCAGACCAGAAAAAGTCAAAATCTGGGAGAACGTCTTCCTTGAGGCCTCCAACCGCACTTGTCTTTCCCCCAGGCCCCCATGTTTCCTTGGAGGGCTAGGTCGGTTGGTGAACGGTCGTGGGTGGGAGGGGAGGGGTCTTTCCTGAGGATTCTAGCAGAGTCCATGCTCCTCATGGCTCAGCCTGGAATTGCTCTGCTACCGCAGGCCACTGTGGGTCACTGGGTGACAGTGGGGTTTAACACCCCCCCAGTCGGCCCCAGAACCCCAGGGACAGGGCCAGGCACCGAGCCCTGCAGGGAAGACACGGGACTCAGGGGCTCCGGGACACTTCTCAGGGGACCTGGCTGCGGTTGGGGAGCCTGTGGCTGGGACGACGGCGGCTGCTGCAGCTTTTTCTTGTTGATCTTCCTTTCCTTTGCTCTGCGGTTCTGAAACCAAATTTTAACCTGGAAATGGAAAGGCGGAGAGAAACAGAAGGTGGTGAAGCGGCTGCGAAGGAGAAAAGGGACAGTGTTCGGCACAAACACCAGTGTCCCCTTCTCCGGCCAAACAAGTGCCCTCTGGACCTGAAGGATCCCAGCCCTTCACACAGCTTTCCATGGACGATCCCGTAATGGCCCCGCGCTGGGGTGCTTGTTGGAGCCCTTCCCAAGCCCAATTCAGACTCGAAAGAGAAGAGCTTCCCCCTCCCTTCTCTTTCCCCAGGTTTCTTTCCAAAGCAACCTTTATCTACAACTTTACTGGAAAAGTTCAGAGTCTCAGAAGCAAGGAAAACAGAAACCACCAGGCCCTTTTCACACCAAGCAAGAGGAGGCCAGGGCTGGATGTACTTCAAAATAACAACCTTTGGCCTCTCAAAGCTAAACTGAAATGTAATATTCCTCACCTTGGGGCTGAGAATGAGTTTTAATGTGGGGTTTCCTGACTGTGAATTTGACTTTTTTTTTTTTTTTCTCCCAGACCACACAGAGCGTTCCGGAGGCAAGCCTCAACCCTCTAGTTTTCATGGGCAGGGATTGGGGTCTTATATTAATTTTTTTGCCCAGGTACCGTGCTGGGTACAGAGAGAGTAAGCCTTTAAGTCTTTATTGACCCAAATAGAATTCTGGATTAGACTATACTCAGTTTTTTCTTGTACCTCCCAGGTCCCCCAAAATAGAAAAAAAAAAGTTCAACAATATATATTTTAAAAAAAGAAGACAACTAGAGGGGGAAAAAGTCTTAATAAAAAGCATCTGGAAGGAAAATGCTCTCCATCTTCTTGCTTTAATCTGCCCACAGAACTAGGTGGATCCTGGGGCCTGGCTTCTAACCCTCTTCACTGGACTCCCCCAGGTAGTGACCAGGCCCTGGAGGGTTCCCACCTGCCTCTCGGAGAGCCCCAGCGTGGCGGCCAGCTCGGCTTTCCGCCGGATGGTGATGTAGCGACTGTAGTGAAACTCCTTCTCCAGCTCCAAACGCTGGTGGTCCGTGTACACGACTCGGTATTTGTCTTTCGTCCTGGTTTTCACTGTGGAGGAAGGCGAAGTTAGCACTGAGAACTGCAAGGCAGCCCATCAGTCATGGGTAATGACAAACCTCCCTAACCCAAGAGCCATTTCTCTTCCTCCACCGCCCTGGGGGGCCACGGTTTGGCTGGTTCCTGCTGAGTCTGACAAGACCCCCCCAGAGGGTCCTGGGGGGAGGGTATGGGGCTATTCGGGACAACTAAACTGGTCTTGGGGTTAAGCAGTTTTTGAAAATTAAGAAAAATTTTAAACTCATATACGCAGAAGATAGCAGAACCCCACCACCGGTTTTGTAAACCAAATACAGTACCTGAGGCTGGTGCGGCCCAGAGGAAAAGAGGGCAGGGCAGAGGCACCAGAGTCCTGGGAATATTCAGATTTTCAGGCCTACCAGGGATAGAAACCTACCCTAAAAACAGCCGGCATTGTGAATATGTGTTGTTCGTGGTGGTGGTGGGGTGTTACTTTCTGTTTGTTTTATTAGAAGTGGGAAGGGGGTGCAGTAGCTGACGTGTTCCCTCAAGTTACCAGAAACACACACACTCACACTCACACACGCACGCCCTATCTATCGGGTGGAAGGAATTCTGAGCCGGGGTCTGGTAGGCAGATGATCCTTCTCTCTGGGGACGCTCTATACCTGGCCGAGCGTGGCTTGGCATTTGGCACTCTTTCTTTTTTAATCCTCCATTTATTTCTGCTGCAAACCCTGCCAGGGCTATCCTGACCAGTGATCTATGCTCATTGGATTGAGTCAACATATTAAACCTTGGATTGATTGTTTTACTGAAGGGCCTTGACAAACAGCACGACCAAGTCGGAGCAGGCCGGAGCCTGGTGTCTCCACCAGGTCTGTCCCAGGTCTGTCCCGGGGCACAGCCCCGCTCAGGAGCTGTTCTCTCCCACTTGGCCTCAGGTCGGGGTCTTCTCCCAGCAGAACAGGTTCAATCGCCCTGTGCCCGGTGCTACAGTTAGATCTAAAGGGTCTGGGAGTTGCTCGGAGGTGTTTAATGCCCCGCAGGCCGACTTTGTTCAGGTAAAACCCTTTGCAAACCACAACAAAAGCGCCCTGGGAAGATACAGGCCGGATCAGAGGGAGCTCCCCCAAGCCGCTGAAAGGAGAACACAGCCCCAAACAATGCAGGACAAGGCGATCTTATCAAAGAAAAGCCCTTTCAATGCCTTAATAACAACCGCATTCTGTTTGAATTACCACTACTGAGCAAATGGCGGCGGGGCTTTCATCCCCCTCCCCGCCAGGCGCATTAACATCAACACGGCCAGCAGAAGCATTTGAATGCGCGCTGCAGCCCCGACCCTGCGCCCGCGAAGAAATTAAAGGGAACTGACACGTCCTGGGAGCCTGCGCTGCCGCCTCCAACCCACTCGAGCTGCCAGCGGTAGTGGCCCCTTCGTACAGAGGAGCAAACTGAGAATCAGACTAGGTCACGCAGATAGTATAAGGCGGGGCTGGCACCGGAGCCAGGTTGGAGCCACAAAGGACAACCTCCAGGGCTGGAGAGCCGGGCGCAAAGTTCTCCCAGCCGAACTCTCCAGCAGCGATAGTGGCCTTGAGGTACTTGGGAGCGGCTCTGGCTGGGGGGCTGCCTTTTCCGTATCCCAGAGGGACCGGGGGACGCGGTGACCAGGACCCCTGTGCGCCCCGCGGCCAGCGCCCCAAGGGCCTTGGAGGCGCCCTGCACCCTCTGGGAACCAAGGCGGGGACTAGAAGAGGGGAGAGATGAGAGGGACTTGTCAGAATTCATTATTGACTGCGAAAGTCACCACCCTCTTTCCGGGCCCTAAAAGAGACAATGGCAGGGCTGGGAAGGTGTATATCAAAGCGGGCCGGGCGGAGTACCACCCCCCCTCGCCCCTTGACAGATGACACTCCGCAGAGGAGTCGGGCTCCGGCCCGCGGGCCGCGGTCTCCCCACATTAGCATCACAAGGGCGCCCGGCGCCGACTGCGGTCTTGCCACCTCGGCGCGGGACTTCACAGCGGCCTCTCATCTGCTGACCCCGCGGCCTGGGCTCCTGCGGCTCCCCTCCCTCTCCTCACCCCCGCCCGCCCCTGCTCCGCGGTCACTCTCCCGGGACTGGCCAAGGGTCTCCCTTAGGCCGCCCCAGCCCCGCCGGCTGCGCCCCAGGCAGGTTCTGTGGCAAAGAGCCTTCCTTGGAGCGCGCTCTGTGCAGGCGAGGGCGCCTCCTCTTGGGGAAGGGACTCAGCCGAGGTTCCAGGTCTGCCCTGAGGCCTTCTCCCCGGGCCGCCGCATTTCCCACCTGGTCGGTCCTGGCATGTGCCCAGTGACGTAAAAACCGAGGCCCAGAGACAGCCTCCAACGGCTGCTCTGATTTATACGGCTGTAATTGGCTATAAACTTCTGCAAAGTGTCCATAACCTGCGTGCGGGCCGGGCTGGGCCAGAAAGGAGGGAAGAGAAAAAAGCGGAAGTGCAGAAGGCTGGGAAAGACTTCGTGGAGTAAAAGGGACCCAAAAGGACTCTCTCACCACACCTACTGAACTTCCTTCCCACCCTGACACACATTCCGACACCAGAAGGGGCAGACCCGGAACCTACGACACACACACACACACACACACACACACACACACACACACACACACACGAGAGGAGACCCTGGAAAGGAGGGTTCCAGAGAAATGATCCGTGTCTGGAGCAGCGGCTGAATCTGCACCACGACTTCCTCTCCCTCTCCCTCTGCAGAAAGGAGGGGAGTCCCGGGGTGTCTTGTCCCAGCCCTCCGGCTTTTGATTGAAATAACCCCTTTGCAGATCAAAGGTTCAAAGACCCGGGCGCCCCCGCCTTCCCTACTTAGCTCCTGGGGCCAACACCTTCTTTCCAGCTTCAGCAGCTTTGCCGGGTCTCCCTACGCGCTGGAGCTCCGATGCCCAGAGTTGCCCCGAATGGGCAAATCTGGTCCCACGCGCAGCCTCGCCGCCCTCCTGGTCCCCAGACCACCACTCATCCCGGGTGGCCCGGACGGGCAAGGACGGCGTGCACAGACGGTCTAGAGCCCGGCCCGGGGGCGTTCCAGGGAAGCCGCGAACCGAGCGAGTGCGAGCGGCAGCAAGTGAGGAGGGCGATCCCGCTCCCGTGCAGCCGCGCTCCGCCGCCCTTCGCGGGACTCTCCCAAGAGTCTAAGGACGTTATGAATGAGGGACGGGAGGAAAGAGGAAGCGTCCTCTCTGTCCTACACTGAACACTGCTCGCGAGACCACAATAGTCACTCCCGACCCCAGCCAGCCCAGACGCAAGGGCCGGGGACCGGGGGGGCCGGAGCCCCCAGACGTTGTCGCCCCGCCCCGCCCCCCTGGCGCGGAGTCCCCAGACCGCCCCGGACGCCGGTCCGCACAGGGCACTCGCCGCCCCGCAGCCAGAGGCCGAGGCCGCGCCTTCCCCGGGCGCCCGCCGGCAGGGCGCCGCCGCGCTTACCTTGGCTGCCGAGCGACGGCTGCGCGGGCTTCCGCATCCACTCGCACAGGTTCCGCCGCTGGCCGCCGGGGGACAGCTGCTCGGCGGCGGCGGTGACGGTGGGCCCGGGGGGGCCGGGGTTGAGCGTCTGCAGCAAGCCCGAGGCGCAGGAGGGCGCGGCGGCCGGGTGGTGCGGGTGGTGGTGCGGGTGGTGGTGCGGGTGGTAGTCGGCGGGGCTGCTGTAGCCCATGGCGGCGGCCGGGGAGCCCCCGTTGAGGCCGTGGGCCACGGCGTTGGCGGCGGCCGCCGCGCCCCCCGGCGCGTAGCCGTTCCAGTCCTCGCGGAGCGGGGCGCCGTACGCGGGCGGCCAGGACGGTCCCGGGGACTGCGCGCTGTCCAAGTTCGCGGCGGCGGCGGCCGCCACATGGTAGCTGCCGTAGTCCGGGTACTGCGGGGGGCTGACGAAGTTCTGCGGGGCCAGGTTGAGGCCGCCGGAGTGGCGCACGGAGCTGGGATACATGCTCACGTCCTTGTCCAGGAGGTAGCTCACGTACATGGTGGCGAGGGCCCGACGGCAAACCTCACCATGCTGCCCGGGGACGGACGCGGGAGGCTGCCGGGGGCCGCGCTGGGGAAGGGGCGAGGGGGCGTAGGAGCGGCGGGCGGCTGCGCCCCGGCCTGCGGTGCTCCGCCGGCTCCTCGCGGCGCTTCTGCCTCTGAGGCGGTCCCTCCCTCTGGCCTGTCTCCTCCCTCCCTTCCTCCCTCCCTCCCTCTCTCTCTTTCTTCCTTCTTTCCTCCCACCTCCTTCCCACTAGGCTGCAGAGGAGGGGAAGACCCGCCACAGGCTGGTGTGCGGAGCCCCGGCCGGCGGCCTTACGTGATTAACGAGTGTTTACAAGACTCTATTAGTAATGACACAGACACCAATGGCTGGAGACGTCGAGGCGCAGCGTGCAGCCGGCGCACAACCCCCCGAAACACGATTTGCATTTTAAAAGATAAGGGGGGGGGCTCGCGAGAGGGCAGCGACCCATCACAGCTAAATATTCAAACCTTTATTGTTAAGAGCTTCCTCCTTCCAACCTGGTGCACTTTAACCTCCAATCACAGGTTCAAAGAATGAAATCAAGAGACTTGCAAAAGAGGGGGGAAAGAGCTATCTTGGTGGGTATCTGAATTTAGAGACTAAGGAGTCATGTTTCTGCATTTGCAGAGAAGGGGGGGTGGTCAAGAAGCTCCTTCCATCCCAAAGAGAAAAGAAAAGGGAAGCCATTGCTTTGATGACAACGTTTCTGGCCAACTCGGGAGGTGACGAGGCGAGCCCGGAGAAATGGGCCGGTTCCTTTCCGCTCTGCGCCCCTGGCCAGAACGACTGCGCGCCCCAAACAACTGTCACCTCTGATCATTTATTTTCTTCCCCAAGGAAACCGCTGGCCCTCCACACGAGATAAATTAAGACCCTAGCTGCAGGTTGCATCTCCGAGTTTGTCTCACATTTGGGATTCAAGTTAAAGCAATTAAATTTTTTTTTAGATTTTTGTTGTTGATGTGGACCATCTTTAAAGTCTTTATTGAACTTGCTACAATACCGCTTCTGTCCCGTGTCCTGGTCTCTTGGCCGCGAGGCAGGTGGGATTCTCAGCTCCCCGACCAGGGATCGAACCCACCCACCCCCACTGGAAGGGGAATTCTCAACCACTGGACCGCCAGGGAAGTTCTTAAAGCAATTAGAAAATTTTAAAAGCATTTACACTCAAGATTCAAAAGTCTTAACTGCAAACCAAGAAAGGGGTGGCAGAAGTCAGGCTAGTGGAGGGCGGTAATGGAGGGGAGCAGGAGGGTTTTTGCTAGAGATCTGGTAACGTTCTGTTTCTTGAGCAGGGTGCTGGTGTGTTTGTTGGTGGTGAAAATTAAGCAAGTTACAGTTATATGTTTATATAAATACGTGGTTAAAAATCAAGGAACAGGGAGTCTAGAATTTCTGTTAATATGTACCTAGGTATTTATGTCATACATCATACCTATGGCTTAAAAACACTTTCTCATTTGCAAAGTAAAACATTTCTCCGGAGAAAATTGTTTTTCATCTTCAGGGGATGGGAAGGGAACCCCGGGGCATCACTAACGATTGCTCCTGAAAAGCCCCGAGTGGGGAAGGTTTGAGAAAGGATCCTGCTTGGTTTTTGAAGCGCTGTGTCCCAGGGGCAGGGGCTGGAAGTGGTGGCTCTGGGGACCTGTACTGCGCGGCCTGGCTCGGGGCCTCCCACGGCGGATAGGAGCGCAGGGCAACCAGACTTGCTCCCTCAGGCGCCCATCTCGGTTTGGCGACCTCGGGGAGTGGGCCGGCGGTCGCTGTCTGCCTTCTCTCCGAGCCCAGACGGTGCTTCCAGACTCGGATTTGAGAGTCGCAGCGGCCAGGGCGGCGGGCTGGGCAGGCTGGCTGGGTGGCTTTGAGCGCTCTGGGAACCAGCGGGGCGCAGCCCCTCTCCTGCAGATCTGCCCTTGTCGCTTCTCACCGCCGAGCGTTCTCCGGCATTTGTCACTTCCTCTCGTCATTTCTGGAGCTCCTTCCAGTGTCCTTTATGTCCCTAGATCCTCTCACCTCCCTGGATGGGGAATAAAGCGGGCGTAGTCATCCTCTCCATTTTACAGATGACACCCACCCTGCCGCAGAGTGCAGAGAAGCCAGGCCCAAGCAGGATCAGGCCCTGGGATCTCCTACTTGCTGGTGTCCCCCGTCCTCTGTGTTTCCTAAGGAAGAAGGTTAACATTGGGGCGGAGGGGAGCGACCTGGCCACTCAAATGATGGAGACTGGAGCAGATCATCCCTGCGGGCCTCCGGGGCCTAGCCCGGGCAACTGGGTGTCATCAGACCTCTTGAGAAATAAAATAGGAAACAAATTGCAAACCCCAATACAGAATCCAAATCACTGAATGGGGAGGAGGGATGCAAGGGGGGTGGGCGTCTGCGGTCCTGATGGGGCGGGGATACGGGAGGTTAAGTGGTGGGCACTGCAGACTTTTGATCTAGCAAACATCTTCCTCCTCTTCCTGGGAGACACAATCCCTCTTTCCGCCCCTCACAACCCCCTCCCAAGCCTCCAGCTCTGGAAGCCAAGGCCCAGGCTTGAGCCTGTGTGTCTTCGGAATGTGGGCATTCTTTGGAACAATCACTTTATTGGGGACAGCCATCCCCTCCGCCCTGCGGTGGCCGCTTCCTGCGTTTTTATGGCCCGGCCGCCGGCCGCTGGCTAATTGTCCCGGTTTTCCAGCTGTGTCTCTGTGCTCTGCCCTGGAGAAAGGGCTCTGGCCTGCCTGCCCAAATGCTTTGGGAGCGGCCAGGGTTGATCTGTCCCCAGGGGTCACGCCAGGCCCTGGAGCTGGCCAGATCTCAGTGAGGCCCACTCACTTGGGGGTGTGGGGTGTGATGGCTGGAGAAAGGACACTGATTGGTTTCCTTCATGGAAAAATGGGCCCCCATGGCAGTAGCATGGTCCCACCCATGGTCCTGGGCCCTGGGCTGTGGGTGAGGGAAAAGGAGGCAACAACAATGTCCTTGGACAAGCTCCTTGGAGTGGAAATGTCCCCTCAGCTCTGGGTTGCCCTCTCAGCCAGGAGAGAACCCATCTAGGTCCCTGCAGGGGCAGGGTGGTGGGAGCAGTCAGAGAGGGGTGGAAGGTGGCTGATGGGAAGGGAGCCAGCGTGTCTTTTCATCCCCACGGCTTAGCCTCTGACAGCTCTTTGTGACGTGCCTATCCTCTGGAAACCTGCTCTAGATGGGGGAGGGGAGGCAGCTCCTCCAGCCTCGGGGTGCAGGGGTGGGGGCCTGGAAGGATGCAGGTGCCACCGGCAGCAGGGCCCCCAGCGGAGACCCAAGGAGCGTGGTAGCTTTCTCAGAGCCTTTTGGCCCGAGCTGAGAGCCACCTTGGACGGTCGTCCCCAACTCCACTGCTCAGGGCTCTGTTCCAGCCCGTACCTCCGTCTCCAGAGCAGCTGCAGTGAATTGCTCTGGAGAGAGGCAAACTTATTTGGGACGCTCGGGGGTGGGGTTGAGCTGGGGCTGAAGCTGTGACCCCACGGAACCAGAGCCCGAGCAGGATATTTAGGGCAGGAGAGGGTGGGGGGAAAGAGACCCAGGTAAATAAAGGGTCCGGAAGACTCCAGGGGCAGCCACCCCCCGGGTTATCAAGAGGCCGTCCCTTTGTTACTGACAGCGTAGCGGCCCCTCCACATTCCTTGGAGAGGGTCGGCGCTTCCAGGAGCCCGGCCGCTGGCAAGGGCAGGGGCACCGAGGGGGGCGGGGGCAGGAGGCACCGGAAGGGGCGGGCTGCTCCTCCGGGCAGATGAGACACTCCTTGAATCCACAGATCATTGACAGGGCTCTCTCCCTGCTCAAAGGTCCCCAGTGTTTGCTCCAGCTTGGGGGACCCTGCTTTTCCCCATATTTGTGGCTTCTGGAACTGGGGCACCCGTGACCCTTGTAACCCTGATGGGGCAGGCTGTCTGTATCCACCTTAGCATGCAAGCCTACTTTCTGAAGCCCCTTTTAGGTCCAGGAAATTATCCAAATAACGCAGCCCTTGCAGACTGCCTCTCCTCCCCCACACAGGAAGCCTTCACCCGGCACTGACCTGAATTCCCAGGATCGTTAAGGAAGAGTGAGAAGGAAGAGAGTGCTGTCTGATGAAATTGTTCACCTTGGCAGTCTACACTGATGTGGAAAAACGACTCAATCTCCACTTAATTTGGAGTCAGGGAGTTCTTGGGCCATCGCACTCAGTGGGCAACCCCCTCACACAAAGGAAGGCTCTATAATGGGTGGTTTGACCCCAACACACCCTGGCCTGCCACGCCACAGCCCGCTCGGCTAACATCTCTGGGAAGGAAATCCACCACAGTGTTCTTTCTGTAGGCCTCCCCGGAGTCCACTGCCTGCTCAGCCCCATCAGGTCACAAAGGAGCCAAACATGTTCGTCCTGAACAGCAGGGAGGGGCCGCAGCTGCCCACAGCTGTCCGGGCTTCATGCACAGGAGCAGATGTGTTTCCACCCAGTGGAGTCAAGAATGTTTTCCCCCAAGCAAACTGAGTCTCTCTACCAGAGGAAAAGTCCCTGAAATTGTGGCAGGTTATTGGTGGACTAGAGTTTTAACACTCAGGGTGCAGGAGAGAGGAGAAAACAGCAAGCTTTCTCATGCAGGGCAAGGAACACATTTTTTTTTTCTCCCCTCAAAGCCAGGAGGTTTGGAAAATAAAAAGCTTCAGGAAAGGGGCCGATATTTGGGTGCAGAAATCTGGTTTTGCTCACTGGCTGAAAGTTATGTGAATACATGGCGGTTGCACATTTTCTTCCTTTTTTTTTTTCTTTCCCCCCCTAAAATCAGTCTCTGGACACAGTGTGGATGCTGTGTAACACACTCTACTTCTGTGTGACGCATGAGCACAGAGCACTTGGGATCTCACCCAGAGGGAAACCCTGATGCTGGGGAGGAGAGGCCCCCAGGCCAGCAACACCTAAATGGTCTCACGTGGCTTTGACGTGGAGTTACCGCTTGTTCACTCCCCAATGTCTCGTGCCTAGAGTGACCTTTGTTTGTCATATGAAAATATGTTCCTAGGAGCCCCTACGCAGTAGGTTTTATGTGGCTAAAGGAAGTGGCTCAGATAAAGGTTCAGCTCTCCTTGAGTCACTGAGCCCATTGGGAAGTTACTCTCCCAAGAGGGGGGACAGAGGACTTAGTGTCTGTAGCCCTTCCATTTTACAAAGGAGAACTCTGAAGCCCAGAGAGGTTGGGTGACGTTCCCAAGGCCACACAGCTAGCTGTCCCAGTCACGACCCTTAAGTGAGCTACTATAGGGGCACTCTTTGTAACTCGGAGCACTCTGTAAAGATGTAAATTACCACAGGGCTGCTGGTGCCACCCTAGAAACACTGCCTTCTAAACCCCAAACCAACTGGCCTCCTTGCCGGAACCCAAACTCCCCGCCACTCACACCAAAGAGTCGCAGAACAACCAGGTTCAGCTGTTGTGACACTTCTGACTGCTTTCTTTCGGCGTCCTATTTATTTCTCCCTTTCACAGGCACCTGCTAACTGCGGTTTATTAGTTTATTGAATGGTGAGTTTTCCATTGATTCCATCCAGATTTTTCTCCAACTGCCAACGAAGGTATCCATCCACTCCGGTCCCACAGTAAATACTTTCTGAAAAAGAGCTCGTCTTTATTTTTGAATTGGAACCCGTATCCTGTGGCTGAACTCTGGCAATGTGTCAAATTTAAAATGACGAAAGGTTATGCCAAGAATTGGGTTGTCTTTCTTCCCGCACCCGTGTCCGTGCACATCTTTGGACACCCAGACCCTAAAGCGTACCTGTCTGGGTGACGAAAAGGAGGCCCCCATTCAGTTACCCGGTAACATAGGTGAGTGGGACTGAGCTCGGGAATTCCCAGCGGGGACGCTCGCCGGGGGGGCGCCCCCTGCTCGCCGGCTGGCCTGGGACATTTTAAGGGGGAGTGAAAGTCGGCGAAGCAGCCCCCCATCTCGGAAGGCAGCGTGCGTGGAGGGGTTGAAAGGAGCTGAAATCAGCTCCTTGCTCTCCAACTTTTCTTAGAATTGCCATCGTGCTTTCATAACGAATTAGTAAGTAAAAGTATTAATTATTCACCCTGGAATCCACACCACCGCTTCTGCGCCCCCTCCCCCGACATCGCTGGGCGCGCTCCGGGCCACCCCGCCGCCCAGGCTGGCGCGCACGCTGAGGTCCGAGTCCGCGGTCGCGGTCCCCGCTCGTCGGGGTTTGTCTCCCGCGTCCTGCGCACCGGAGCGCGGAAACCAGAAGACGTCTCCGAGGCCGGCACAGGCCCAGGACGAGTCACTGTTTGAGCAAAGATGTGGCAGGAAACAAACTGCCCTGCCAGACCTCGGCAGCCTCAGGTTACCCGCCTGCAGGAGGGCCGGCCTGGCCTCTCTGCTCCTACCGAGAAGAAAGCAGCAGCCCCCGGGGGCTTTTGCCGGGGTCTTCCCTGCCGGCGCCCACGTCTGCGTCCCGCGCCCTCCCGCCCGCGCGGCTGCGAGCGCTCGGGGCTTTGGAAGAGGCACTCCCCCTTCTCCCCCAGCTCCTTTGAAGGGGCGGATCTAGCGTCTTCCCCCACCCGGATCCCCTCCTGCAGAAATAAACAATTTCACCGACAAGCTTTGAGCCCTTGAAAGGTAACTGTGTAACTGGAGACACAGGTCGTGCCTTGAGAGGGCCAGATCGCATCCCCTCTCGTTCTAAAAATACGGCTGAGAATCTTGCCTTGGGGAGCCCTACCTATCTTAGCTTGAGCATATTCACGTAGAGAGCTCAGACTCTGCATTTTGGGCTCCATCTGTCTGAGAGCTGGACTCACCCCAGGGCTGGGCAAGGTACCTTCAATATAGTGTATTATTCTCAGTCTCAGGCCCAGCCCTTGGCGCTTGTATCCTGGACCAGAAAACCCTCTTCGCCAAGCGGCAGGTTTCTCGCATGTGTCAGGAAAGCCCCCAAGTCACCCTGGCTGGAGGGAGGTCAGCGTCTAGCCCCAGGCCCAAGGGCCCCAACTTTGCATCCAGGTCCTTTGTGATGTGCACCTGGTGCTCCTACATCCAGAGCAGGCTTTGGCACACGCCCGCCCTTGGCAGGGGAGGCCCTGGAGTTGTTCTACAGGTTCGGTGGGGTCACAGCTCACTTCCTGGCTCCCCTACCTACCACGCTGACCAGCCTCTGGCCTTCACCCTCACCACTAGCGGGCAACGTCTGTAAGATGGCAAAGGGGAGTGGGTTTCCGTGATTAAAATCCCTGTGCTACCACAGTGGCTTCTCTCTGTGGAAGGCAGCCCCCAACCAAGGGTGCGGCCACACCACTTTTTATGGAAAGGTTTTCTTGCTGCTGTGTCCCTCAGACCTGGGCTGGTCACTAATGGAGGTTCTTGTCTTCAAAAGGGCCAGCTCTGCCTCCACGTCTTACCCCGTCTGCGGTGAGGAGGACGGTATGGCTTGTTTCTCCTTTGCCAACAGAAGCCTACGGAGTATTTGTCGGGGTTCGTTAGACCTTCCAGTGCAAATGGCTGGCTGGCTGGGGGGTGGGAGAGAAACGTGGTGGGCTCCTCCTGTGTGAGTGGACTTTCTGGCCACCAGTGCAGAGCTGCCCAGTCTGGCCTCCTTTGGCCAGAAAGCTTTCTATGGGCACAGATCTTCCCTCATCAACCGCTTTATCAGTGCTATGGGGTCCCATCTTCATGGGGGGGGGGTGCGGATATCCAGCACTACTCAATGAGTGTTATTCAATTATTTTAAAAATTATGTTTAATGACTTATGGTTTCCAAGGACTCTGACAAACCAGCTCTCCTGGGCCCACCCCCCGGGAGAGACGGGAGGCCGCTGGCCCTGAACTTCAGGCCCGTCCATCCTAGAGAGCCCCCGCTCCCAGCCTTCTCTGCTCCACGGGGCGCCTCCGCAATACCGGCCCCTGCGGGGCTCTCTCCTGCCCGCCGTCCCCCCGCACGCTGCTTCCCCGGCGCTTTGCTGTCCCAGCTCTGGCTCCCGTTCGTGTCCCAGAGCCAGAGAGGCGCTTCCACTCACATGTAAATGTCGCGTGCAGCAACTAAGGTGGGAGAAGAAAAAAGAAACAGACAAACCGCTGAGGAATAAAAGCTTCCTTTTCCGTCTGTTTTGCTTTGCGCCTGGGGTTTGCAGGAGAGGGTGGGGAGCCAGAGAGAGCTCGATTAGCGCCCTGGAATCCGCAAAAGCTGGTGTCAGCGGGCCGCTAAGGGAGTGAAGAATTGGAGCAGGGACCTGGATAAATCGGGAGCGGCGCGGGGAGCGGGGGCCGAAAAGCACGCAACTATCTATTTCCGCAAAGCGTGAGCATGCGGGTAGCTGGACCAAAGGGCTTATTATTCGTAAGACTGCCTCGGTTCTCCCCGGCCTTTGTGCGCGGGTGTGGACGCTGTTCCAAGCGCAGCGCGCGCGCCCGCGGCCCTCGCGCGTCACGACGTGCGTCCCGGGTCGCTGGCTGGCGCGGCCGCTACGACTCGGCGGCTTGGCTCCCGAGGAGGTCGGCGAGACGCCGGCGGCCCATCTTCTTCACCTCGCCCAGTGGGGTGTTCAGCTCCTGCGCGGGTGGGCAGTGCAGCCGGCGCGCCCGCTCGCGGGGCACCGCCGCCCGGTTGCTGAGGCGCGCGGCGAGCGCAAAGGGGAAGCCGGAGCGCGCGCGGTACTGCGCGTTGAGCTCGGCCAGCCAGAGCCGCTCGGCCGCGCCCAGGCTCGTGAGGCCCGCGGCGCTCTGCTCCCGCTGCGACTCGGCGCTGAGCTCGCCCCGCTGCAGCTCGCGGCCCACCAGGTCCGGGTGGCAGCGCAGGACGCCCTCCTGGCCTGCGGAGAAGCACAGACACGCGGCGGGAGCGCGGTACCGCGCCCCGAGGGGTTTCCGAGGGAAGCAGGGTCCCAGGACGTGAGGAGGGGCAACTAGGGGTGTCAGGAGGCTCGGGGCGCCCCCCGCACCCGTCCCTCCAACCCATCCCAAACCTCGCGCCCCTCCATCCCCGCTTCAATCGGCCTCGGCCAGGACCCAGGGGCGGGGCGGTAAGTGACAAGTTTGTCCTTTGAGACCTTGGAGCGAGAAGAGCGTTGGGGAGAGGCCGCAGAGGCTCGGAATTTACGACTTGCTCGGGAGGGAGCAGGGACGCGATAAGGGAGCCCGAGCGTTTCGTATCTTTTCAAAGTCCTTTGCTCTCAGGGGGGCTTTGATGTCGCAGAGGGCCGGACACAAGGGCCTGAAGACTTCCTGCCAAAGCCACGGAATGGGTTTCGCTCTGTTCCAAAGGAGAAGGGCGGGGACGGTCCATGGGAGTAACGTCCGTGGGGCTTGGCGAATAAATGCCCAGGAATTGTGACCCTAAGTGTGAGTTCTGGGATTCTGGAATCAGGCATCCAAAGAGCTTTGCAGAGGATTAACTGCAAAGAAACCCATTTCCAGCCGAATTCTACGGCCCTTTGAATGAAAGGGGCTTTCCTCCTTTTAGGAAAATAGCACCCACTCACCACGCACCATTTCTGAGGCTCATTTCCCTTCTCCCACTGTAAATCTCAAAGAGCTTTCAGAGAATAACATTTCCTCGGAAGAGAGCTTCTCCTAACATTGGCCTAAAACCAGAAACCCCTGGTGTGATATCTGGGATTTCAAGTCCTAATCCAGCGGGGTTTTCCTGAGCCCCGGTCAATCATTTTGCTTAGCTCTCTAAAGAGAGAATTAGAATTCTTGGGGCTGGGCAAGGTTTCAGATATGGTAAGCAGGGAGCCGGATCTGTACAGGGGAGCTGATGACACCTAACTTGCTGAGTAGTGGTGAGGATTAGAGACAATTCATTTACCCAAACAGCACCTAATGCTAGCAAATGTTCAATAAACAGCCATATTATGTGGCCTAGTAAACTCAGTGTAACTGGGCTGCGATGTGGCTGGAAGCATCTGACCCTGGGGCTAGGGTCAGGCTTGGGGCTCCACTAGGAAAGGAGATTAACCCTCCCTTTAATTACGGTATAAACTTCCCCTGCTTAAATCTTACAGTTTCTGCACAGGTGAAGGATGATTGGGATTGTACCGTCTAATCGTGGGCCAATGTCCTGAGAGGCGAGAGAACTGGGGGGGAACATCTACACTGAAGTGAGGATTCAAGGGAGACTCGGAAAGGGGTAGGTGACCTTTCCAAGGTCACTGAGCCAGGAGCTGCCCGCCCAGGATCCTGGGCTCAAAACCACTGGCTTCGGGGCACTGGCTGCCCCTTCGAGGTTAAGGGGAGTTGAAAACGAAACTCATGTCACCAATAATCCCATCTCTGTAACACCACCGTTTGAGAACCCCTCTCCTGGGCCCTGTCCCTGGGGCACTGCAAAGGTGAAGTGGTTGCTTCCCACTTCCCACGTCCAGCGGATCCGGGGGGGTGCGAAAATGTAGGTGATAAGTTCCCTGCTTGGGGGGCCCCCAGCCCTGGGCCGGGAGGTGGCTGTGCCGGGCGGCTTCCCAGGCCTGAGGCCAAGTGGCACCCGAATCCGATCCGAACCCACCCAGCCGGGACCGCGAAAATGGGCGGCGGCGGGGTCCTGGGCGGCTCCTAGGCCGGAACCGCAGGCCCGCCCCGCGCCTCCTCCTTACTTATTCAGATTTTCAAAGACGCCTCGAGGTGAGGAGGTGAGGGGCCCGAGACCCCGCCTTCTCACAGGCCTCCCTCTCTCGGCTTCCCTTCCTCGTTTCTTACTCTGAAGAGGCCCAGCTCCAGCGTGGAGGATGCGGTTATCCACCGGAGGGCCCGGCAGGGGTGGGGTCTGTCCCCTGGCCGCCCCTACCAGACCCTCCTTTCCAGCGTGGGGCAGGGCCGCCAGCACCCCGGCCCTGGCACCCCGCTTCTCACTCGGCTGGGCTTGTCTCCCCTCTTGAAAACGTCACCTGGGGTTAATGTTTGCCCAGGATTAAGCATGTGTTTTCCACTGTTTGAGGGAGAAGAGGGGGAAGAGGAAAGAAAGGAGGCTGAGAAGACAAAGCCAAGAGAAGAAGAAAAGAGACTAGAAAAGAGGATTTACAGACAGACAGACAGACACACAGCCCTCACCTGCAGACAAAAGGAGATGGTGGGAGTCAGGCAGCGAGTGGTAGCTCTGCAGAAATAGAACCTGACCTCATTCAGCCAAAGACTCCATCTTTATTGCCCCAAATCACTGACCCCTTAGTCCTGCCCAGGAGGGCACTGGCCTGCGGCACAGCCCTGGTTCCCTCCCAGCGCTGCATCCCCCAGGCACTCCCAGCCGTGGCCTTAAACCCTAGTAGGAGGCTGGAGACCTCACCTGGGCACTTGCCACCTCGCTGCCTCAGTCCTGTGGCCCTTCCACCTGGAAAGCCTACGCCTAGCCAGGTTTGGTCAGTGGCCCGTGCTTCACGGCCTCTCAGTGCTGCCTTTTCTTCGGTCCCTCCTAAAGTCTGAGACGGTACTGCCTCTGCCATTGGCGTGCCACGTCTGGAGATGCAGGTGTGGACATGCGCTATTTGCTGTGACCACACACCATGAATCTTTGCACCTCGAAGAGTTCCCGGCACAGAGCGGACACTCCTCGCTTCAACAGGAGAGAGCAGGGCAGACAGTGGCGGCCACTGAAGCGTAGGTGGTTGGCCTGGAAGCCTATCACGGTCCGCCAGGATCCCCACACTGTACCAACTGGTGTGTTCTCCCTCCTGGTGCAGTGGACCGTCTGGACCAATCGCTCCACTTGTGTTCTTGGAGCCAGCCCCTCCTTCCATCTCAAAGGTTACAATTTCAAACATCAGTCCCACCACTGCCTTGTCCCGATCAGCACACAAACACTCCCTAGAGCCACTCACTCCATAAACAAAAGGAAAACCCTCCCTTGATTCCCCGTTGTTCCTCTAGTTCCTCCCTGCGTCTCTGCTCTTTCTTACAGCAAAACTCCTTGAAGGAACTGTCTCCTCAGCATCTCCACTTCCTCGCCTCCTCTCACCCCATCAAGCTTCCAGCCCCAGCCACCAACCAATCTGTACTCATCAGGTCACAGATGATGGACGGCTTGCTCAGGCCAGTGACCAGCGCTCTGTCCTCTTCTCTCTCAGCCTCTTGGGAGCATGTCACATGGTTGGCCCTCTCTCCTTGCAAGATGACCATCGCTTACCTACTCTCGTCACTGGTCCTTTCTCTGCCAGACCACTAACACCGAAGTACCCCAGGACTCAGTACTCACATCTCTTCCCTTCTGCATTCACACGGATGCCCCAGGTGTTCTCATCTAGTCCCATAGCTTTAACTGCCATCAGTTCTCTCACGACACCCAGATCTAGTCTAGTCCACAGCTTTCCACTGAGTCCCTTTGTTATGAGCCAACTGGACACTCAATATTTTAATCTGGGTGATGACTAGGCATCTCAGACCTACCAAGCTCCCATCCTCCATCCTGTCCTCTCAATTCCGAACCTCTAATTGTAGAAAACAGACCACCACCCACTCAGTTGCTCAGATTAAAAACAGAGAACTTATCCTTAATTTCTCTTTGTTTCTGACCTGCCTTCCCCCAACAAATCCATCAAAAACACCTGTTGGCTCTAACTAAAATCTATCCTGAGAATCCAGCCACATCTCTTCATCTCTCCTGCTCCAACCCTAGTTCACCCGACCATCACCTCTCACATTTACTGCTACCGCGGTCCCTCTTCCTGACCCCTCTTTCCTCCTGTCCCTCCACTCTCCACCATTCTCCAACCACCGTGGTCTTTCCGTGCCCCCCAAATGTCAAAAGTCTCAAGTTCCTTGTGTTAGGGTGGCCTTGTCCTAGATCTTCCACAGCTTCCCTCTCAACTTTTGGTTTTAAACTCAAATATCACTTCCTAAGAAAGACCTCTTTTATTACACATTTTCCACCCTATTACAAATTTTCTTCTAATAGTTTCTAGAATTGAAATGATCTTGTTAATTTATGTTGATCCTGTGTCACTTCACTAGAATGTAAGCTCACTGAAGGCGGGGACTTGTCTTGTTCAAGGCTCTATCCCCAGTGCCTGCGACAATTCCTCGTGCGTAGCAGGCGTTCAGTAAGTGTTTGCTGACTGACACATCACTCTGGGGAAGGAGCGTTATGTATTCTTTGAGCGAACAAACACATTTTGATAGCCTCATCTAAATACCTTATAGCCTACATTTAAGGAAATTATTAGTACCCGACTCTTTGATTCTTCCAACAACTGTGTTCTGAAATAAGTATTAAATAACGAATGATGGCGTTACTGCAATTCTGAAATGCCACCAAGAGGTACATGATTAACTCTGTTATGAGAGTGTTATTTGCTCTTTGATTTTTAACACAAATCAGTATTGCATCGGTTCGTCATTAGCCGTGTGTGTGTGTGTGTGTGTGTGTGTGTGTGTGTCTGTGTGTGTGTGTGTGTACTTTCTTCCCTTTACTATGCCATTCCTCTGGCTGGTGAATTAGGAATTGATTGGCTTGAAAGGGTACTTTGCCAAGCAGCGCTGGAGCTAAATATTAGTCCTGGACTGCCACCTACTGGTCAATAATCATCATAGCGTCTCCTAAATGGATTGTCGACCGTAGCTTCCTCTAGAAAACAGGATTTCCAGTTTTCTTTTAATGGTAGAGTGTTCTCTTGGATCATCTAAAACAAGTCCCTGACCAGTTAGATCATCATATCCTGAATATCTCTTTAAGGTCCCTTTTAGTTTTAGGATTCAAAGACTCTATGACACCCAGTTTGTTGCTTACTATTCCAGGAGTAAAGCTAGACTATGCCGTGAATCCCATTTTGCTTGATTATTTAAAACACCAGAGAGTGTCCTGGTGGTCTAGTGGTTAGCATTTGGCGCTTTCGCTGCCATGGCCGCGGTTCAATCCCCAGTTGGGGAACTGGGGTCCCACAAGCCTCGCAGCGTGGCCGGGGGCTGGGGAAAAAAAGGATAAAAAGTAAAAAGCAAAATAAAGTCTGGGACATCAAGCATTAATGTTAATTGAATAAATCAGTGAATGAATAAATACAACCCCTAGAAACTGTTTCTAGATTTTGCTTTTGATTCTCTGGAAAATCCTTCAAAAGCTGTTGGGTTGAGTGTCAGGGTTTGAATCCCAGTTCTACCACTTTCTAGCTGTGTCCTTGATCAAGTTACTTAATCTCTCTGTGCCTGAGTTTTCTTATCTGTAAAAGGGGGATAATAATGATAATCAAATGATAATGATAATTAAATGAGTTAAATGCGAGGTGTTTGGAAAGGTGACTGAAACAGCAAGAGTAAGGGTTAAATGCATTTTAGTCGTTGTTATTATTATTTCTACTGCTAGTGTCATCTGTCTAATGCCATGAAGGTGATTAGATACGGCTCCCAGCTGCCTGAGGCAAGTGGTCCGGGACGCCAGCCTAGGGCTGAGAAGCGGCTCGACCAGCAGGGAGGTCCCACCAAAGACCTGTGTCAGGTGTAGACGCAAACACACACCCAGGTGGTCCAAACTCCCTCCAGTTATTTTGTCCCACTGACCTGCCACTAAAGTCACCCCAGTTAAAATGTGTGGGGAAGGGGTAATACCAAGATTGATCATCTTTCAAAATCCTCTTAGGAACAATTTCATTCATTCACTCAGCAAACCTTTATCAAGTCCCAACATCCTCTCCTCGGGGTGGTGTGGGATTCTGACACTGGTCAGGATTCAGAGGTTCCCTAGTGTCTGAGGCCAATGGGGCAGCTGAGGGTTTGGCTTCGGAGAGGCCCTGAGAAGTGGGTGAGGATCAACAGGGCGCCCACATTCCTGTCAGCTTGATTTTATCCCCCTAGCCTCCCCTCATCCTATATGTGCCTACAGTGAATTAAAATGAGTTCCTTATTTGGGAGAATCCCCTGACAACTAGAAACCATGCCGGGTGTCCAAGCCCTGGGCGCACAGGTGAGGAGTGTTTGGAAAAGAAGAGACATTTGCTTCTCTCTCAGCCCAGATCCCTGTGGAAGCCCCTCTGTGAAGGCAGCCCATCCCCTCGAGGTCCCCTCAGCCCATCCAGGCTTCTCCAAGGACCGTGAAGACAGCCCAGGAGGCAGCCTTGGCTCCTAACATCCCGCCTCTGAACGAGGCCGTGTGCCCTTCTGAGTCACCTGGGGTTGGCCTGACCCTAAACTTCCTCATCTCCCCACTCCACACCCACAAGTGCCTCCTTTTCTCTCTCTACCCAAAGGACATCAGCAATGTCTTTCTCTTTCTGCAGAGGGAGTCCTTCAGATTTTTGTCTTTTCCCCCCTCACTCCCCCAGGGAGTTGCTGATCTGAGGCAGTTTACTTTCCTCCGCCATCTGGTCCAAACCGGCCCTTCCTGGTAAAAATGTCAGCCGTTTGCTCTTTCCCCTGGGCTGCTGAGATAGTCTGATACGGAGCTGTCTTCTCTGTTGCATACAGGACATTCCCAAAGCGAACACACGGCCGAGAGGGTGGGCCCCCAGCCTGACCTTTGGCCCCTGAGCCGCGCGGGGAGGCCTGAGGAGACCACTGCCTGTCCCTCTTTCCTGGTAACCCCGTAGCTTCAGTATTTAACAGCCATGTTCCCTGAGCCAACGAACGTTCTTTCACTCCAGTTTCCGCTTAACACTGCAAATCTTGATTCTCATTCACAGAGTCTGAAGGAACTTACTGACCCTTACAGCAAAGAGAGCTAAATATATATACCAGTGATAAGCAACTGGGCTCAAATATCTAAAATTATTTTGATAACAAAAAAGAAACAGACTCACAGGTCAGAGAACAAACTAGTGGTTACCATTGTGGGGGGGAATATAGGGTGAGGGGGGAGGTACAAACTATTGGGGGTAAGATAGGATCAAGGATGTAGTGTACAACACGGGGAACACAGCCAATATTCTGTAATAATTAAATGGAAAGTAACCTTTAAAAACTATTAAAAAATTTTAAATTAAAAGCTAAAAAAATGCCACATGACCGCCCCCCCCCAATTTTTTTTGATAAGCATATCTGAAATCCCTCTGCTGAGAATCTCAGTGTCTAACACCAAAGCCTTACCTGACTGTGGAAGAGCATCAGTAAAGACAAAAAAGTGCTGCTCTAAATCTTCCAAGTCAGAGAACGGGCGCTGGGACCGAACACGGCGGGGGCAATCAGAGGACATCTCTCGATGACACTCCCAAACACATCCACAAATTCTCCAAAGTCCATGGAGTTGACCTTCTCAATGTCCATCGCCTGTGTTCCACTGGCGGCAGCAGGACCTGGGCTCCCCTCCGGGTGAGTGAGAGACGCGTCTCTGCTCGCTGAGTTATATTTGCTGAAAGCATAGGCTTGTTTTTTATGCAACACCAGCTTGGCATGTTTTAAATGCCTCTGGGAGAAGCCGATCCAGAGTACTTGTGCAATCAACAAACACAGGCTTAAGGTCTAATCCAGGGAGCAGAGGTCTTGCAAAGGGGTAAGGCTATCCAACCAAATTCTTCCCACCATCTAAGCCGGCAGGGGCCATATTCACTCAGCACTCGAGCTCGATAGACTTTTTCTGCCATTAGCATTTTCATGTCAATGTTGTCCCAGGGAAGTTTTCCCTGGTAACCCAGGCAGGTCACAAGTCGACCTGCTTGAAATTCCATGTCCCGTCTTGTTGCTACTGCTGTGGAGAACAGGTAGTATGTTTTACTCTTTCTCTGCATTTCAAATGCTTTACACAATAAGTATCTAATAAACTCTCACTCAACAAGAAGCAGTGTCTAAGGAATCATTCTGCCCCATTCTCAGTTGTCGCCCAGACACCGTTATGTGTTATTTTCTTCCTGAATATATCTATCCTTATCTGAAATCCCCTTGCTTATTCTATTTATTTTCGTATCACCTCTCAGCCACAGTGAATTCTATGAGCCTGGAGACAGTGTGTCTGGTTTGCTTGTGTCCTGGGTGCCAAGAACCGAGACCTCAGGAGGCATGTAATAAACACCATGGGGTGAATTAGTTGACCAGATGACCACATAGATTAAATTTCTCACCCTGATACCTTTTATGTATACTCAAAACAAAAATCCTGTGGAAGAAGACATAGAGAACATAGATATTTGTGGTTGCCAAGGGGCAGGGGGTGGAGGAAGGAAAAACTGGGTGTTTGGGGTCAGAAGATGTAAACTATTATATATAGAATGGGATAAACAACAAGGTCCTACTGTAGAGCACAGGGAACTATATTCAATATCCTGTGACAAACCATCATGGAAAAGTATATGAAAAAGAATATATATATATACATATAACTGAATAACTTTGCTGTACACCTGAAGCTAACACAACATTGTAAATTAACTACACTTCAATTAAAAAAATAAAATTAAAAAAATACTGTGGAAGATAAAGTCAAAGGAAAGGAGGGGTCAGAATTTTAAAATATAAAGATAATTGCTGTTATTTCCCTGTAGAACTGAAAATGCAAACATATTTCCAAAAGTCATGCTAACTCCACACTGGCTTTCATCTGAATCAAAATTCAATGAGCGGATTTACAATAGTCAGGACATGGAAGCAACCTAAGTGTCCATCGACAGGTGAATGGATAAAGAAGATGTGGCACATATATACAATGGAATATTACTCAGCCATAAAAAGAAACGAAACTGAGTTATTTGTAGTGAGGTGGATGGACCTAGAGACTCTCATACAGAGTGAGGTAAGTCAGAAAGAGAAAAACAAATACCGTATGCTAACACATATATATGGAATCTTAAAAAAAATGGTTCTGAAGAAACTAGGGGCAGGACAGGAATAAAGACGCAGACGTAGAGAATGGACTTGAGGACACGGGGAGGGGGAAGGGTAAGCTGGGACGAAGTGAGAGAGTGGCATGGGCATATATACACTACCAAGTGTAAAATAGATAGCTAGTGGGAAGCAGTTGCATAGCACAGGGAGATCAGCTCGGTGCTTTGTGACCACCTAGAGGGGCGGGATAGGGAGGGTGGGAGGGAGACGCAAGAGGGAGGGGACATGGGGATGTATGTATACGTATAGCTGATTCACTTTGTTATAAAGCAGAAACTAACACCATTGTGAAGCAATTATACTCCAATTAAAAAAAAAAGAAAAAAAATTCAATGAGAGGGCAACCACATTAGCGTTAATAAATCAGTCACATTGGCCCGCACAGTCTGCGAGAGGCAGGTGACAATCTACCAGCAGCCACAGATTTTGTCCTAACTCTGTGACGTTTCCCATCCCAGGTCTCACCCTGACTGCCTGGGCCAAAGGGTCATGATTGAAGGACTGACAGAAAAGAAGCTGATGAAATTTGCTTTTCAAAGGGGATGAATCTGGGGCCAGAAGTACCACCACTACAGGCCACGTCTTCAAATATGAAAAAAGGTATAGATATCAGATTAACACTTGCACGTCGTATACCTCACATAGGTATGTGGAAACACACTGGATCCTGTAGTGTGTTTGCAGTTTCGGGCAAAGAACCCAGTGTGGAGGACATGGACCCGGGAGAGCGCAGGTCCAGGCTCTGCCACCGACCCACTGGCATTTGTCAAGTTATCGAACTTTTCTGCACCTCAATTTCTTTGTCTGTAAAACGGGGCTCAAAAGAGTAGTGACCTCATGGGATTTTTGCAAAGATGAAGTGAATTAATGTACCAAAGTGCTCCTGTTACAAAACACTGCAGAGGTGTTGGCCAGTATTGTGCACAATCTCTGCAATGGACCAGCTACAGAGTGTTCTTCTGTTCTCCCTTCTGCCACCAGAGTCAACACAGCCCTCTCCCATCCCTGCAAGTTTCGCAGACCCAGTTAACAGCCAATATCCACTTCTTCCCCTTCTCCCTCCACCAGCTCCCTCAGCCTCGGTTCATTCCAGCGCTGACCATGCAGCATCGCAATTCAGAACAGAACTGTGGGGAAGAGAAGGCGAGGTCTGTCTAGCCCCTCCCCCTCAGCCTTATTCCCTCCCTGGTCCCGGGCTCTCGGATGAGCAGATGAGCGGGAACGGAAGACAGAGCAGAAACCGAGGGAGAAGGGGTCCCGGCTCCACTGCTCTGCGTCCCCTCCCTCTTTGTGCGACCCTTACCTACCTTCTCCTCTTATTCTGCCTGTGGACGGTCTCCCTCACCCAAGGCGCTCCAGCCTGGGCCTGGAGCCTGGCGGTTCTCAGTTCCTTTGAGAGCTGCAGGAGAGATAGACATCTGCATTTGCAAGTGGAAACTCCTCTGCTCATGGAAATGCTGATATCACGGTGGGAAGGGCCTTGCCACTGACAGGAGATCAGGAGCCTAACCTTTTATTCTGTGTTATCTATTGCATAACAGTAGGAACTCCAAATAGCCCACTACTAACAGAGGAACCTTTAAGACACAGAAGGCTAAGGTATTAAATAGTCCTGGATATAGAAGCAACATCCAACAAAAAGAACCTAACTAAAAATTCCTGATGCAGGACCTGGCGAGCCAGGCCACTGAAGCAGTCTGGGGCTCAATTAACCCTGTTTGCCTCTTTCCCAGTCAAATCAAAGAAACGTAAGGTGGTCAGAGGTCAGGCAATTTCCATCCAACAAACCAGGCAAAGAGTTAAGTTACTGAATCGTACACTATCAACAGGCGAATCGTATGGCATATGACTCATGCATCGATAAAGCTATTGTTTTCTTACGTTACTTGATATAGAGTTGTAGCCTCGTAATTTGTGTTTAACCATACAAGCCATGATTCTTATGTTTTGGCTGCTGAATATATTATATCAGACTTCATTATAATTTTTCTTTTAAGAGACCTTTAGCAGTACATCGAGAAAATTCTTAAATAGGCACAAATTTTTATTTAGCTTTTTAGTTGAAACATTTCAAGTATCTGCTCCCTTCAACTATAGCCCTTAACTTTTCACAAGCAGAGCTTATGCAGAAGTTTTCTCAAGAAGATACCAGGAAGGCAAATTGCTTTCCTACACATGCATTTTTAAAACTAATTCATTAATTTATCTATTTTTGGCTGTGTTGTGTCTTCGCTGCTGTGCATGGACTTCCTCTAGTTGCAGCGTGCAGGCTTCTTGTTGCAGAGCACGGGCTCTAAGTGCTGCAGGCTTCAGCAGTTGTGGCGCACGGGCTTAGTTGCTCCGCGGCATGTGGGATCTTCCCGGACCAGGGCTTGTACCTGCGTCCCCTGCATTGGCAGGCGGATTCTTAACCACTGCGCCACCAGGGAAGTCCCTAGACATGCATTTTTAATTTGAAGCAAATTGGGAGCTGGAACTCGTGTGATCTTGCTGTTACCAGACTCATTTCATTGGCTGAGGACTGAGCTAAAGCAAGATGAAGTCCTGGCAGAAGGAGGCCAGAGGGCCGAAGTGGATGGTAAGATGGTGAGGAGGTGGCCAGCGTGGGTGACGGGTCAGGCCTGCATTTAATGTCTCCGGGGATCTAAGTAAGTGACTTAATCCTTCTCAGGCTTACGTCTCCGTTTCACCGTTAAACTGCCACAGAACAAGCTCCCACCTCACAATTTGTTAAATGAGAAAATCCATGTGGAGCCTTCAGCACAGCTCTGGAATACAGTGTGTTATCAACAAATCAGCACAATATAAAGAATTCATCCCAGCGAACCCTGAGGACATTATGTTACAAAAAGACATATCCTGCACGATGCCACTTATATGAAGTACCGAGAGTAGCCAAATTCAGAGAAGCAGAAAGGATGGGCTGCCAGGGGCTGGGGGAGGGGGGAGAGGGAATAGGGAGTTAGTATCTAATGGGGACAGTTTCAGTTTGAGAAGATGAGAACGTTCTGGAGATGGATGGTGGTGACAGGTGCACAACAGTGTGAATGTGCTTAATGCCGCTGAACTGCACACTGAAAAATGGCTAAGATATATACACTACTATGTGTAAAATAGATAACAAAGACCTACTCACAGCACAGGGAACTATAGTCAATATCTTGTAATAACCTATAATGGTAAAGAGTCTGGAAAAGAATATATATACATATATATAATTGACCAAATCACTTTGCTGTACACCTGAAACTAACACAACATTGTTAATCAACTATATCCCAATATATAAAAAAATTTTTTAAAAGCGTATATATACATATATATGCAACTGAATCACTTTGCTGTACACCTGAAACTAACACATTGTAAATCAACTATACATCAATTTATAAGGTGGCTAAAGTGGTAAATTTTATATTATGTATATTTTAGTGCAAAAAAAATCATCAAAGACTTTTCTGCCTCTTTAATTTGAAATTTAATACACGTTGGGTCTCCAGGAGCTAAAAAGATGTGTTTTTTTGGGTGATAAGAGCTCCTCCTTTTTTTTCTGTTGCTGATGGTGATTGTGGCCCAGACACTGGCAAATGTGAATTCTGATACGTCGTTTATGTTGGACAAAACCGACAGTGGGCCTGGCAGGCGAGTTCACACAAATCTGTTACTGAGAAGGTCCTTCACGAAGAGCTGAAGAGAGAGAAGCTCGATCGGGAAGGAACACAAGCGGCGGTGGTGGGAGAAGAAGGGCTGCAGCTGTGATAAGAGGTCACCCAGGTATCTCCCTGCTGCAGGCCAGCCCCTCAGGGTGTTTTTCTTAATTCTGGGAATCTCTAGGAAACAGTCTTTGTTTTCAGTATAGGAAGCCAGTCCAGGCTCAGATAACATTAAGCAGAGAAGGTGCTCCAAGAAGCAGCTCCAAAGCGCATTCCCTGCGCAGATGAACGCACGGTGTAGAATAGCGTAAATACCAGGTCCTCGGAAAGAATCTGACCCCAGGCTGCTCCATGACGGTCGGGAATGTTAAATAATGCACATAAAATGCACTATCATTCCCACGGTTGGTGAATACATGAATTGATGTTGTCTGCATAGAGGGTTATTTTTCCTTCTCATCAACGGATTGGCCTTTTCTTTAATTCTGCTTCTTACAATTTGTCTGTCCAGGGGCAGGCTGGAGTCCCGGAGTCTGGCTCGGTCATGAAAACAGTGGTCCCAGGGCGCCACCTACTGGCAAAGATTCCTACAAGGGCTCGGCGGCAGGGGCTGTCCTGGCGGTAGCAGCAACGCTTCTCTAAGATCCGAGCTTGTAGTTGTGTTCTGACACCTTTTAAAAATGTGTAGTTATGGCAGGGACACAACTTGACCCGAACTAAACCTGTGGTAAGAGCTGGGTTTAAAAGAGGCTAGTTTCATTTTCCCTTAGGAGGTTTTTATTTTATTTTTTTTAATTTTATTGAAGTGTAGTTGATTTACAATGCTGTGCGTTTCTGCTGTACAGCAAAGTGACTCAGTTACACACACACACATATACTATATATATATATATATATACTCTTTTTCATATTCTTTTCCATTATGGTTTATCACAGGATATTGAATATAGTTCCCTGTGCTATACAGTAGGACCTTATTATTTATCTATTCTCTACATAATAGTTTGCATCTGCTAATCTGAAACACCCAATCCTTCCCTCCCTACCTGGTCCCCTGAGAGGCTTTTCAATGCCATCCTTCCTTGGATTGGGACTTTGGGATGAGCAGATGCAAACCATTATGTAGAGAACGGATAAACAACAAGGTCCTACTGTAGAGCACAGGGAACTATATTCAATATCCTGTGATAAACCATAATGGAAAAGAATATAAAAAAGAATGTGTACATATAACTGAATCACTTTGCTGTACAGCAGAAATTAACACAACATTGTAAATCAACTATACTTCAATAAAATAAACTTTAAAAATAAAATAAATGCCATCCCTCCTAAGAAAATATTGCCTTTTAAATATCATATTTGGTACATACAGAAATTATGTTATTAAGTATAATACCATGAGGGGACTTCCCTGGTGGTCCAGTGGTTAAGACTCCGTGCTTCCGATACAGGGGGCACGGGTTCGATCCCTGGTCGGGGAACTAAGATCCCACATGCCTCACGGCACGGCCAAATAATTAATTAATTAATTAATTTTTAAAAAATAATAATACAGTGAGGAACGCCTGTGAACCCATTACACCATCCAACCCCTAAAACTTCAAATATCATGTGAAAATGAATAAATAGTAGTAATTGTATATTCACAGCTCCGTGTAATATCATGAGTGAATCTTAGCATAATGTTGGTTGGTTGTTTTTTTTTTTTTTTTTAATGAACGTAGGCTCTGGAAGTCTACACAGTGTATGACACCTTTTTTTGTAAAGCTCATGAACATCGGCTGTTCTTCACACAGTCTGGGGGCAGGAGTCATGGAGCCTTTCAAAAATATGACAGAGGAATTAGCCATCACCATAGGAGGAATACACACAGGCACAAACAAAACATCTGACATGGTTTCAGTAGGTTCACGACTCCAGTTAAGTCTCACCCTAAATCTACCATGGGAACAATTCCATAACGAACATCTCTATAGTAGAAATTTTATTTCCATTCATAAAATATATCACTAAATAGCTGAAAAAGTTACATATTATTTTAAAACATAGATTTAAAAAATCATATTAGCTTCTCCTTAGCAAAATGCTTTTGTCTTCTGTATTTACAAGAATATACTATACTTCAGGTACACAATTTTCACTCAAGCCAGACTGGGAAGGCCTGTGGATGTAGGTAGATGCTCCGATAAAGTTAATTATCAGCTCTTCTTGCCTTGTGCAAAGAATGACTGGATTTTACAAAAGTCCCTTTGGAAACAAGAGTAAATACAGAGCGCTTCTAGAGAAAAGTCCAGCAAAGCAGCAGTTGAGAATATATTTTCATTTAGTGATGAAATTAATCTTGTTTTGGTAATCTACAGCCTGTTTAAGGTAGGCGGGGGGGATGATGTCCTTAAAGACTAAATTGTTTCTCTAGGAATCGTCAATGTGAGCCCGTGGAGAGGGTAGCCCTGAGTCCACCTCTCTGCTGAAAGGTCGCCTGTTTTGGTAAACAGAAGGACGTTCCGAAACATGGCCATCCATGTTCTGATACATCTGCATGTGGGAAAGAGACAGGACACTCATTACCATCTGATGAAGACTTACGTGTCACATGCCTACATGACAATTGTTACTTTTCTTATGCATAGATCTTAGAGGATATTCTACAAATGAATTGACAAAGCAAATTTCATCCTTTTATTAATGGAGAAGTCAAGTCATAGTCAAATATTTCATTTCCTTATTGTTTCTTCTTTTAGACGTAAAATCTCAATCTAGAAATCCTGAGGCCATGCAGAAAAACCATAAAGGAGAAAGGCCATTTATACAGAGAATGCATAAACAACAAGGCCCCACTGTACAGCACAGGGGACTATATTCCATATCCTGTGATAAACCATCATGGAGGAGAATGTATAGATATGTATACCCGAATCACTTTGCTATACAGCAGAAACGAACCCAACATTGTAAACCAACTATACTTCGATAAAATAAATTTTAAGAAACTCAGAGAAAGGCCACAAAAAAGATCTGTTCTTTACGCAGTAAATACAGAGAATTGATGTCTCGGGTTTTCACTTGGGAGTTTAGTGACTTTAAAAATTTTTGTCCAAAATGAAAACAGCTCTACTTTTTTGTTTCATTATAGAGTTAATACACATTCATATAGATAAAATAAGCAATATAGAAAGATATATATATAAAAAAAAATGAAGCCACCATTATAGCTAGCTTGCTGTTCACACACAATTTTGTGTCGGGCGGCTGGGACTGTAGGTTCTGTTGTAGAACCTTGTTTTGAATTACAAACATGTTGCTCCTATGTTACATGTGTTACATCTTTTCACTATTTACTACACACGGGCATGTCCCATTTTTTAACGGCAGCCTAGGGTTCCACAGTACTGATGTACCATAGTTAAACTGTTGATGGGTTGGTTGTATCACATAAACTGAAAAGTGCACACATGACCTTGTCTCTCTTTGGAATAAATGAGGGAAGTGGAATTGCTGGACCAGAGAGGACGCACTTTTGAATTGTGAGTCACATCAGCAGCCTACCCTGCAGAAGGGTTTACTTATTCCTACTCCTATCTTCTGGGTCCGGGAACGCTCTTCTCCAGAGCCTTACCAGGGCTCCAGGGCCCGAGATGTGGAAGACGGTTCATACCCACTTTTGAAATTCTCTTTCTTTTTTTTTTAAAATTTTATTTATTTATTTTTGGCTGCGTTCGGTCTTTGTTGCTGCACGCGGGCTTTCTCTAGTTGCTGCGAGGGGGGGCTACTCTTCCTTGCGGTGCTCGGGCTTCTCATTACAGTGGTTTCTCTTGTTGCGGAGCATGGGCTCTAGGCACGTGGGCTTCAGTAGTTGTGACATGTGGGCTCAGTAGTTGTGGCTCGCAGGCTCTAGAGTACAGGCTCAGTAGTTGTGGCGCACGGGCTTAGTTGCTCCGCGGCATGTGGGATCTTCCCGGACCAGGGCTCGAACCCGTGTACCCTGCATTGGCAGGCGGATTCTTAACCACTGTGCCACCAGGGAAGCCCGAAATTCTCTTTCTTAAATGAGCTTAATAATCCTTGCCATTTTGTCTTTTCTATTGTCATGAATTCCTTTTCTTTCTCTCTTTTCCATTTTGTTAGGTTGATCATGCTTTCTAGGGTCCCTTTTTTCTTCTCTGTTGAATCTGAGATTATGTATTATATTTCTCCTTCACCAGTGGTTATACTTACATATTTAACACCCATTTTATTCTTGTATTTATTTAACAGTGTGGCTGCTCCCACCACAGAGCTCCTGCAGAATCTATACCTCTCCCACCCTTTTAGGAAAGCACTTTGCCTTGTGTTTTCAAAGAAGCCTCTGTTTTGGGTTTTCCCTCTTCAGTCTTAACTGCTTTCATTTTCTCGGGGATTTTCCATAATTTCTGGTCCACAAAGATCTCCTTCTTGCTTTCAGAGGCCATTATGGCCTCAGTTCTATCTTTTTTTTTTAAAATAAATTTATTTATTTTTGGCTGCGTTGGGTCTTTGTTGCTGCACACAGGCTTTCTCTAATTGCAGAGAGCGGGGGCTACTCTTTGCTGCAGTGCGTGGGCTTCTCATTGCGGTGGCTTCTCCTGTTGCAGAGCATGGACTCTAGGGCGTGCGGGCTTCAGTAGTTGTGGCTCGCGGGCCCAGTAGTTGTGGCTCGCGGGCTCAGTAGTTGTGGCTCGCAGGCTCTAGAGCGCAGACTCAGTAGTTGTAGCGCACAGGCTTAGCTGCTCCGCGGCATGTGGGATCTTCTGGGACAAGGGCTTGACCCCGTGTCCCCTGCATTGGCAGGTGGATTCTTAACCACTGCACCACCAGGGAAGCCCCAGTTCTATCTTTAAAATGTATATATTTCCCATAATTTATAGGGGCTGATAGGAGAAGAGAGATGGCGTGAGTTCAGGGGCCTTTCTGGAAGCAGAAGGCATGCCTGTCCCTCCCTCATACCACTGCCACTTCATCATCCCTTCACCCCGTCTGCTCACCTCTCCGGCTGCAGTCACCTCCTAACTGGTGTCCTTCTTTGTTTCTGTTGCTGTTGCCGTCCGAGGCACACAGGATCCCAGTTCCCCAACCAGCGATGAAACCCAGGCCCTGGTAGTGAAAGTGCTGACTCCTGACCCCTGGACCGCCAGGGAACTACCCTAACTGGTGTCCTTACTTCCGCTCTTTTGCCTTTGTTTTCCTGAACGTACTTTTATGCACCCTTTCCTTCCCTCCATCCAGAACTATTTGCTTAGTACCCCCTAAGATCATGTAGCTCAGCAACACAGTTTACAGCTGAGAGAACTAAGCACGATGCCACAGCTGCGTATACCATGGCGAACAAAACAGATGTGGTCACTAACCTACTCTCACGTTGACATTCATTCATTTATTTAATAGCCAGTTACTGTCTCCGGACAATGGGGTGACATCAGGTGATGTAAAGACGAGAGCACGTCATCCTAGCCCTCATGGATCACATCTAGTGAGGAGGCAGACAGACCCACAAAGCAAAACTATCACACAGCATGACTTGAGTTTCATGGAGAGGGATAGACAAAGTGTTAGGGGATTCAGAAGAAGGAACCTGAAATCGGAAGTTAGGGGAGAATTTGGAGAGGGGAAACTATTTGATCAGGCTCTTTTTTTAATTATCGAGGTATAATCGACATGTTGTTATACTTGAAATTAGTTTCAAGCGTACATCACAGTGATTCACATTTGTATCGATTGCAAAAGAATCACCCCAAGAATCTGGTTAACATCCGTCACCATCCACAGCGATCTGGGTCTTTATCAAAGACAGATATTGAAGCACGTCTGTCCATTCTAAAAATCTCATTGGTTCATCAGTGTCTGAATAATGCCTTAGCATGTTACTCAGTGAGCTCCCTGCTCTCACGCCGTACCATCAGGGTTGGGTTAGATCGAAAGTGATAACCTGAAATTTCTAGATGTGTTTCCCTCCCCGTCTCACTTGTTCTCCAAGAGCCATCTTCCTTCCTGGCCTGTGATGAAGCCGAGACAGAGACTCTACAAAAACCATTCACGTGGGTGCAAGGAAAGATTGCGCCAGGAATGCCGGCCTGTTTTCCCACCCAAGAGACCGGACGTGACGTGTTAGGCGATGTGAAGAGAAGAGACGGAGGGGCAGGGGCCTGCCCACTGTGGGCGGAGCTGCCTGGCATCGAGGTGCGGGATGTGCCTGTCTCGAAGGTGGCCAGCCAAGCGGCAAGTGGGGACTGAATCCCAGTGTCTGCTTCCCAGGCTTCTGGACTGAGCCCACAGCACCTGCAGGAGCAAGGGGCTCCTCCTGGGGTGCTCATCTCACCCAAGGGGTCCCATCCTCTAACTTAGCTAAAGGCGTTTCAGCTTGCTCTCAGCGCCTTTGATACTGGGAGGGAAAGGAACCTTCCATCGCGAGGGGTAGGGAGTGGAGGAGACTGGGGAAAACGTGGAGGATGGTCCTGGAGCACAGATGCCCTCAGCTGAATCCTCATCCACGGGCATCTTGCAATTCAGCCATCCCTGATACCTCTGAGGCCCCTCGAACAGAGGGAAGCGGGCTGGGACGTCCTGTGGGTGTGGGGATGTGAGAGGGGAACTCTGGCCAGATCAAGGTCGTCCTGAACAAAGCCAAGGGCACCTCAGCAGCCATGGACCCTCCATGCTGGTCACACCAGCTCTGCAGTCTTGTTTTCCTCCACCTGCCCCCACTCACCCTATACTTTAGTTACAACCCATTATTTTCCATTCTACTTTCTCAGCTCTGAACCTTTATTTATATTACTCACCCAGCCTGGAGCACCCTGCTCACCCCCATCCCCCAGAGAGCAGCCAAAAGCTACTCAGTCTTCACGGCTCAGCTCAAATAACGCCGCCGCGGAGCCGCACCCAACTGCCCAGCAAGTAAAAACTACTCATTACTTGTTTTTCTCTAAAACTCTGCTTTCGGTTTATTTTACAGTGTCCTTAACTGTTTACAAGTCATCCGCTCTGTAGCCTGAGTCCCCTGGGGGCTTTCCATCTCTCCTTTTTGTCCTAATTCCCCGACAATACTGAATTTCCATATGTGATTAAAAACAAAATCATAACAGGAGGAGAAGACACGTACCACCCTCACAGGTCTCTGGAAAGACTACAGAATTGAAAATGGACTCCTCATAATGTAGAAAAAGAGGACGGACGATCCATTTAAAGACTCAGATTCATATTCAACTAACATTTATCACCTGCTAAGTGTTCCCCAGGTGCTAAGTCTTTTCACATACATCACCTTATTTACTCCTTACAAATCCACAAAGATTTGTTAATTCCATATTTCAGATAAGGAAACTGAGACCACCCCTCCCCCAAAGATTAAGTGACTTAATTAACTCATATCAGAAGCAAACAACGGAGCCAAGATTTGAACCGAGGTATTGGGGGTTCCAGGTTCCTTTGTTCATTTGGTCTAGGGGATGGTTCCTCTAACTCCATCAGGCGGTACTGTTAAGAGTGAGAATCAGCAAAGTAATTCCCAGTTCCCAAAGCTCAAAGGTCACCTAGCTTAGCAACCCATTTTACAGGTAAGAAAACTAAGGCCCAGTGCTGGTATTAAGCTCTCAGGACTCCAGGTCGATGCTCTTTCCACTCTATTACATGATTGAGTTGTATGATTATTCCATACAAAACCTTCATGCTGAATTAGGTAAAGTCAGTGGCTTCTGGAGGTCAGGGATTACGTTTTATTTATTTGTTTGGTCCTCAGCACTGGTCACTTAAAAGCATTTAATTTCTTAATCAATTGGCTAAAATCTTCAGGAAAAGTTTTTCTTTTTTACTTTCCCCCTAAAAACACTTATCCATAAGTATATCTAACCCCATACAACTTTTTTTTTTTTTTTCAGGACAAGAGCAGCTTTACTTTTCTGAATGCTTTCCTTAATCTAATTATATTGAAGGATGGGTGGCCCTTTGTTTTGAGTTTCGGATTATGAGTTTGACCCCATACAACTTTTAAAGAGCAACCTAGACCAGTTGTGATGAGGAAGGCAACTTGGTACCTTTGGCACTTAGGAAATCAGCAATGAGTGTTCTGAGTTACAGAGTTCTTTCCTTCCTAATGATACTTTATAAGATGCTGTGCTGCTACCTACCGCTTCTTCCGCATCTGCCAGCTGACATCCTAAAAATGAAGTCAGGTTAGGAAAGGATGGCCGTTTCCTTGAGTCAAAAGCCCAGCAGGATTGCATTATAAAGTATCTGTAAAGACAACAGGAGAAGAAGCAAGATAGGAAATCTGAATGAAGCAAAATGGGTCACTTTCCACTTAACGAAGCCCCATTTATTGCTGTGGAGATAGCTGTTTATGGCATGTTCGTCCTGAGGCAAGGACTAGCTTAGATTTTTGAACTCATATGAGAAAGCACAACTTAGATGATGCATTTTGACAAATACAGTGTGGACCAGAATTCAGGAGAAGGGTCCCTCAAGTAAAGGAGCTGAAACCCAGAAAACATTCAGTTATGTTCAGAAATCCCCAAAACCAAAAGGAAGCGTTTTCTTTCCTTTTCTTTTCCTTTCTTTGCTTTGCTGTGCTTTCCTTTTCTTAAGAGGAATCATGGGAACTTCATACTAAAGAGTTTTACTTTTTTTCTCATGGGTTTGGAGCTAGACAGGCTGTAAATTTCCGATGTCAGCCGCTTTACGGTCTGACTTACACTTACATTTCTTCCGTGGCATAGAATGGCTGATCCATTTTAAATCCACTCTGGATGAGTTTGTAGAAGTTAGCATCAGCTGGAATCCCGGGGTAAGGATTGACACCTGAGAAAAATAAGAGGTTCTATAACCATCCACTCACCCTTCAGTTGTTTATTATTCACTCAATTGGCAAACACGAGGGTTTGTGGCTCCCTGGGCCAGCACTGTGGGGTGCTGGGCAGGAGAAGCCACGTTCTGGCAGGCAGGACAGACCAATGGACACCAGCACGTAAAAAGAAAGGGGCTCAGGCCGCAACAGAAGTAAGACTAGGCGGGCTCTGGGTCATGGCATTTCTTCCACCCTTTGACTTAGGAGCGGGGGAGGAGTGCAGAGGGGGCACAGTGCAGAAGCCCAGGGCTCAGGGAACTGCAAGTCTTACCAAGCGAGAATATTTCCCAGAGTAATATTCCGTATGACCAGACATCGCTCTTAATTGTGTAGATTCCCTCAAACAAGCTTTCAGGAGCCATCCACTTCACAGGCAGACGGGCCTGTGTCAAATCCAAGCGGAGATCAATGGTGAATTTTCCACGTACAAACATTCCTTCTTTTCTCGTTAGCTAGGTGATGACTTTTATTCTCTCCCTAAGGCCACACTTAAGGCTTCCTTGAGAAAATCGTATTCCTCAAGTGGGCTTTTTTTCACTTTCAAATTAATATTGTAACATAGTGGCCTTAAACAAACAAACTTTATTTCTTTAAAACTCAAGCTTGCACTTGGCATTGGTAAGTTTCACAGTAGACACTCGCTTCCTGCTGCGTAGCCAGGCACTGCCCCAGAGGTAAGTGGGGTACTTTGTTAAGGCATTTCTTGGAAGAATTTTAGTGGAAATGCCATCCACAAGAATGTGATGGGAGGAGCATTACTTCATCGCTTCCAGAAATGACACCAGGCGGGTTTCTGTGGTTTTAGTAATTCTCAGTAGCGTGAAAGGGGAGTTTTGAATTAGTACAGCCTCAGGTTAGAATCAAGACACGGGGACGGAGAGGTTCCTGGGGCTGAGCATTTTGTAGTATTTTCTTTTTCAGGGATTGAGAGCCCTTCACGGTGCACATTTAATCTGCCAAGTAAAATCAAAGCTCAAGAAAGATACCCTGTTTTAAACCCTATTCAAAAGGATGAGCTGGGAGAATCAAGCAGGCTAGTCTGGTTAATTTGATGAATTAAAGGGATTAATTGTGGTTCCAAATGGAATTCCCTTTCCTGCTTAAGAAACCACCAGCTAGTAGGGTAGAAACTTCATAGCCATTATTAGTTCATCCTATTTAAGACCGCAGCTACAATGAGGGAAGTGCAGATCCAAAATCAGCTGTGTGTCTGATTCTAGCGGGAACACAGTTTAATTTGATTTGCAACATGTATTGGACAACGGAATCTGGTTGGTTTATTCCCATAAACGCTCTGCGGCAAGTGAATACTCCTCATGGGAAATGCTGTATCATCACGCTCGTGCACAGACGTGGGGCTCAGACCACTCATGTTCTAACCCATGTGCTGTGTCATCACGAGCAAGTGACTTTTCTGTGCCTCAGTTTCCTCAACCACAAACGGGTACTTTGAGGACCAAATGAGTCAATACACGTCAAGCACTTAGAATAGCGCTTAGCACGTGGTAAGCACAATACCAGCATTTGTTATTATTATTACTTCACAAGTAGGGGCCATAAAGCAGAGAGAAATCACAAAAATGAACAGCCAGAAAGAACAGGGGCTTAAATCCAGGCAATGTCATTCTCAAAAACCATACCCTTTCAACTACACACAATCTTATCATCTAGTATTTTTAGTAGTTCTCTTATAAGTGACACATGTGTCCTTAGGTTTTTTTAACAAGTAGATTCAGTGATGTTTTAGGTCTCCCTGTGTAACAGTAAGAGGATGACAAATATTCATTAACTAACATTTGATTTAAATACTGTGCCTTTTTAAAATGTATATTTAATATTTAATTTACATGTTGTATTTTTAAAATGCTGTCTTGTAACAATTACCTATTCCCATAATGAAAGCATAACTCAATAGTCACTTTATAGATGAAGGAACTGAAATGAGTTTTAAGTAATGAGATTTTTTTTTTAAGATGTGGATTGCACTCAAAGCCCCCTAATTGCTAGGTGTGATGCTATTTTGCTCAACTTTTATTACAGATGGAATATTTCCGTGAAGCTGCAGAAAAACCTTTGAAGCCCAAGAAAGCAAACTGCTGGGAGGAAGTTTTCTGAGGTTAACATAAATCACAAATGCACTACAGTGAGTGCAGATGTTTAGATTAGTGATGACAAAACCACAAAATAACAGGATAAAACTACGTGAGAAGAAGCAGCCTTACATTGCCTCTGATCACGTAGTTGGAATCGCTCATGATGTCCCGAGCCAGTCCAAAATCACCGATCTTCACCACCTTCCCGTGGGTCACAAGGACATTCCTGGCTGCCAGGTCTCTGTGAACACACTAGAAGGAACAAACTGGGAGTGTTATTTACCAGGATGTCTATTATCACAGAGTACAATCTTTCTTCTCATTTCAAGTTCAGTAGGAGTTACAGATGACAGAACCGTCGTTCCTCGAGGTGTCTTATCTTTACTGGGCCCTGAGCCATCATCACGATGTGTAACTAAGTGCGTGAACAATGCTTCAGCCGTTGGTGCTGCTTAGGGAACATTCCCAGAGGCCAAAGGGGCCGGGTTCTGAGAAAGCAGGTCAACCCTAGCAAGGTGCATATCTTGCTATAAATAAGAGACACAGCAGCAGGGCCTCTAACGGGGTTTTCAGAGCACTCTTCTGTGGGGTGGAGACAGTGTCTTTTCTGATGGGAAAATACCTTTGGCAATAAAATGGCATAATATCAAAAAAAGAGGGAAAGTACTAGAAGTTTGGGAAGGTTGACTAAGGTGGAATTAGAAAGAGTTCCTGAATTGAGAGATGACGTGACTTTAATTCGAGTGGTTTGGCAAGAAAATTAACTCCACGGAGGAAGATTTTAAAAGAAACAGGGATTTCCCTGGTGGCTCAGTGGTCAAGAATCTGCCTGCCAATGCAGGGGACATGGGTTCGAGCCCTGGTCCGGGAAGATCCCACATGCCGCGGAACAACTAAGCCTGTGCGCCACAACTACTGAGCCTGTGCTCTAGAGCCTGTGAGCCACAGCTACTGAGCCCGTGGGCCACAACTACTGAAGCCCGTGCGCCCTAGAGCCCGTGCTCCACAATGAGAAGCCACTGCAATGAGAAGTCCGCACACCGCACACCGCACACCGCAACGAAGAGTAGCCCCGCTTAAAGCAATTAGAGAACGGGGATGGCCTAAAGGGAAAATGGGAGGGAGTTCCAAGAAACCAGATATACTTCAAAACATTCTTATTATCACAAGCCCAGGGGGAGAAAAGGCAGTGCCCCTTGACCTCCAATCGTGAGTAGTTTGAGAATTTACTTAACAACAGGCAGCAACCGGGCTGGACAGCCGAGGCAGATGCCTTCAATGTCTGTAAAGAAGCTGGTGTCAGTGCTACTGTAGACGCAGAGGTGAGAGAGGAGACATACTCCAATAGCCGGCAGGGAACACGAGGAGAGGAAAGTGCCCGGGGACTGGGGTGGGGAAGGATTCTGAGACAGTGATTCTTTTCACTGTTGAGCAAGGACGAGGACGCCCAACCGTGGAAAAGAAAAGTAAAGACGGCAGCTCTTTCTCTTCGGTCCCAGGTGCTTCGGGATCTGTGGCCCCGGTGCAGACGTGGCCAAGTTCAAGAACCACAGCATAAACAGCCAGTCCCCAAATGGCCCGGAAACGGCATCAAGAAATCCCGATCACAACTCTCTCTTAAGGGGGCGGACCCCGAGTTCCCGAGGAACGTGCCCTTTGCCAAGAGGCACAACAAGAAGGGCCTGTAGAAGGTGCAGGCCAACAACGCCAGGCCTGCGCGTGCACTGCTGAGGATATCAAGGCTCTCGGAAAGCCCAGGGAGGCCAAACCCAAGGTCCCAGAGGGAGCAGCCGCAAGCTCAGACAGCTCGCCTACATTGCGCACCCCAAGCTCAGGAAGCGTTCCCGCATCGCCAAGGGTCTCGGGTTCTGCCGGCCAAAGTCCCAGGCCGAGGCTCAAACCAAGGCCAAGGCTGCAGCTGCAGCTGCGGCTCCAGCTCCGGCTCCGGCTCCGGCTCCCAAAGATACCTAGGCCCTCACAAAGGCTCCAGAGTAGAGGCCTTTATCTGCCAATGTGGGAACAGAAGGACTGGTGTGACCCCTGGGCTGCTGTCTGCGTGGGGCTGGTGTCCTCCTGTGCTATTGGGACAAATAAACCTGAGGCCAGGATCTGTCAGTAAAAAGGAAGAATCAAAGGAAGGAAGGGAGGGAGGGAGGGAGGGAAGGAAGGAAGGAAGGAAGGAAGGAAGAAAGGAAGATAGAAAGGAAGGAGGAAAGAAAGAAAGAAAGAGAGAAAGGGAGAAAGAGAGAAAGAAAGAGAAAGAAAAAAGAAAGAGAAAGAAAGGAAGGAAGGAAGGAGGAAAGAAAGAAAGAAAGAAAGGAAGAAAGAAAAGATAGAAAGAAAGGAAGAAAGAAGAGAGGGAGGAAGGAAGGAAGGAAGAAAGGGAGAGAGAAAAAAAAGACAGCAACATGTACTTTCAATATCCATGAGTAAAAAAAACCTTGGGATTCTAACTGGGGTTGTGAGAAATATACAGATTAATCTGGTGAGAACTGACTTTTCTTTTAAACGGTGAATCTCTCCCATATGAACAAAACAGAACTCATTTATTCAGGTCTTCCTTTTTGCCCTTTAATCAAGTTTCACAGGTTTCTTCATGAAAGAAATATATCTTACGTGTTTCTTGTTTATCTTAACCTGTTTCATAGTTTGGTTGCTCTCGTGAATAGAGTTTTTTTCTTGTTCTTCAGAGCTATTGATTTATTTCACATTAATCTTTTTCTTAAAACTGGGATATAATTGATGTAATACATTCAATTGGAGATTGTACATTTTTAAAGAAAAAAAAATACATCTGAAATTATTCTGTCCAAATTCAGGGAGAAAGAGAAGAGAGGAGGCCAAGAGAGGGCAGTGGAGGAGAGAGAGGAAGAGACTAGGAGACCAAAGGGAAAAGGAGAGGAAAAAGTTGGGGAAATAAAGAGAAGTACTGGAAGGGAAGAAAACGAAGACAGAAAGTAGCCAGACGAATGGCTGAAATCGGTTCATAGGCAGCAGACACCTGAAATGTCAGAGAAGAGCAGAACTGAAAGAATATTATAGAAAGAGTGCAAAACTGGGGTAGAGTCCACGGTGTGAGGGGTCCCTGAGGTCTTCACATCACAGCCCCGATGGACCTGGGATTAGCAGACCCACAAGGCTGCTGCCAGCCCACAGCAAACTCTCGAAAGGGACACCGGTGCTTTGGGCGGCTGGCTTGGCCTGAAGAGCACCTGGGATCTGAGCCTCCGCTCACCCCCTGGGTCAAATGTAGGACACAGTCTAAACAACCTGAAGTGACTGTCCGACAGGGCTACACCTGGTTTTGAGGAGGGATTCCTGAGGACTTCCTATCTGGAAGCTTCAGGGACGTTGGACCGTCTGGGAGGGCTGTGATAACCGTCATTTAATAAGGAATCCCTGACCTTTATACTATAATTAGCCAAGAGCTCATGTAACATCCTAGGTGATTCCAACTGTGAACGGGAGGGAAAGACAGACCTTAGGAGATGCAAGTTAAAATAAACAAGAAAAAAGAAAACCCCACATCTCTTCTTCAAAATTATCTTCTTGTTGTTGGTGAGTTTCGTTTTTAAAAGGAGCTTACCGACTTAAATTCCAGAAATTCCATTCCTTTGGCCACTTGATAGGCAAAGCAAAGAAGATCTTCAAAGGTAAGTACATTCAAGTCCTCTTCTTCCTCCAGCCTTTTTTGGTTTTCGTATTCAATTTCATCTGTAAAATACAACTGGTCCTCATTTTTGCCAAAATGCAAAGAAGTTGCCTTATGGAAGGGGGAGGGGCAAGATGGGGGAGGGGATTTCGAGGTACAAACTATTATGTATAAAATAAGCTACAAGGATATATTGCACAACACAGGGAACATAGCTGATATTCTGTAATGACTCTAAATGGAGTAGAACCTTTAAATTGTGAATCACCATATAGTACACCTGTAACTTATATAATATTGTACGTCGGCTACACTTCAATTAAAAAAAAGAAAAGAAGTTGTCTTATAAATCTCTGTGAGCACCTCATGTACAAATGGAACTATTACATCATCTTCCTGGCGGCACCAGGGCTAAGCTATTTATGCAGAGAACTGTGCAGCCCAGGAAGGGTCACCTAAAGATTCTCTTTGGTTAGAGGAGTGAATTCTCCAGCTCTCTGGGGATAAGTCAGGGGTTTCTTTTGCACTAGGCAGTTTTGTCACACTGGGAAAAGAATTACCAATTATCTACTACATTTTATTAACTGTTTGTGCACTTAATGTTGTTTTTTTTTTTAAGGGGAATGAAACTCCTCATTGTGTGTGTGACACCACTAAAGTTTTTTTTTTTTAATAATAAATTTATTTATTTATTTATGGCTGCATTGGGTCTTCATTGCTGTGCGCGGGCTTTCTCTAGTTGCGGCGAGCAGGGGCTACTCTTCGTTGCGGTGCGCGGGCTTCTCATTGCGGTGGCTTCTCTTGTTGCGGAGCACGGGCTCTAGGCGCGTGGGCTTCAGTAGTTGTGGCACGCAGGCTCAGCAGTTGTGGCTCGCGGGCTCTAGAGCGCAGGATCAGTAGTTGTGGTGCACGGGTTTAGCTGCTCCGCGGCATGTGGGATCTTCCCAGACCAGGGATCGAACAGTGTCCCCTGCATTGGCAGGTGGATTCTTAACCCTGCGCCACCAGGGAAGTCCTTAATGTTCTTCTAGTTAATCCTTTCTTTTTTTTTGCCGCACTGTGTGGCTTGTGGGATCTTAGTTCCCCAATCAGGAATCGAACCCATGCCCCCTGCAGTGGAAGCGCAGAGTCTTAACCACTGAACTGCCAGGAAAGTCCCAATTTACGACTTTTAAAAAGACTAACCTGATCAAATAAAATAGCCCTCAGTGTTTATTAGTAGAAACATTGACATAAAATTCACACACTAAACTGGTGGCTTTTCACTACCTTTAAAGTAAATATGCATTGGGACTTCCCTGGTGGTGCAGTGGTTAAGAATCCACCTGCCAATGCAGGGGACACTGTTCGATCACTGGTCTGGGAAGATCCCACATGCCGCGGAGCAACTAAGCCCGTGTGCCACAACTACTGAGCCTGTGCTCTAGAGCCCACGAGCCACAACTAGTGAAGCCCACGTGCCTAGAGCCCGTGCTCCGCAACAAGAGAAGCCACCACAGTGAGAAGCCCGCGCACCGCAACGAAGAGTAGCCCCTGCTCTCCACAACTAGAGAAAGTCCAGTCGTAGCAACGAAGACCCAATGCAGCCATAAATAAATTTATTTTTAAAAAATGCTATAAAGCAAATATGCATTAATAAAGCCTATAGATGACATTAGCAAAGATAAACATGCTTTTGCATTTACACACTTTTTTAAAATAGCTAACACAGAACTCTTGTATCCATTTCTATTTGGAAGTGCTACTATTTAGAATAAAATATTACCTTCGGATTGAAATGAATTCCCATTGAACCCTGAGACAGGATCTGAGTCCGGGTGTATTTGGACTTCTCTTGAACCAGGCATACTATTAAAAAAAGTTATTTCATTATTTATGTTCTTCTTCTGAGTAGATATTTTATTAGAAAAAATACAATTCATCAAATAAATGAATTCCAATTATAAATGGGCTTTTAAATTAAAAGCATGGCATCAACTAGTCCTTTTAGTGTGTGTGGACATTAAACACATCTGTGTAATTGAGCCTGTCTGTCGAACGAGGATAAGAGTGATCTCTGTTATGTGTATGGAATCTTATGGTTCAAAGAGGACCTCACTCAATCCTTCCCACAACCCTACAAGCTTGGTGTCAAAGTCACATTTTATAAAAGAAAAACTAGGCTGGGTGAGATAAATATGATTCGCTGAAATCACGAAGCTAATAAAGAATGTGACTTTCCCTAGAAAAGTCCATGTATTATAGATCTTCTATGAAGACCTTTTAGTGTTTCAGCATCCTTTTTTTTTTTCCAAGTTGGCCTTTGTAAAGCTCATCCCCTTTTCCTGTGAAATTAATAAACAGTAATAAGGAAAGTCTCTTTTACTGTGTATAATATAGAACTCTTCACTGAGGAATTTTGTATACGTTATATACAGACAATGATTCAGTTTATTCCAGCATAATAGTTTACCCCAATTACAATGTCCACATCTTTAGAAAATAGCTTAATGCTTTCAGACCACAAATATTCCAAAAGTAATTGCTTCAGTGTGTTTCATACCCAGTGACTGGAAGGAATCAAAGGCACTGAGTGACCAGCATGTTGTCACTAACCATGGAGTCCTGGCCACACACGGATTCTCTGTTCTAGAATTCGGATGACATTATAGAATCCTCTCAGTTTGGGAATATGAACTGAGAAACGAGTGTAAAAGGGAAGTTTGGTGTGAAATGATTAAGGGCAGCTGCACAAAGACATGCATGGGGTTTCCACGGGGTCCCTGGTGTTAAGATGCTGGTCTCTGTCGCAGCCATTAGAAGGCCAGAGATGTGAGCTGAAACTTACATGCTAAGAAAACAAGGAAACTCAAACGGACCCTCCAAAAGTCCCCCAGTAAAGCTAACAGTCTCTGACAAATCCGCATTTAGAAAAAGGGAGAGGTTTCATGTAGGAGGGAACTAGGGATGCACTGTGGCTTGAGGAATCATTCTATCAGAGTGCCTGTGAATTCATTCAGAGAAGGATGTCATCGAGCTAGGACGTTCAGGTAATTAGCAGGAAATTTCCAAGGATAAGGACGAGCATCCCGCCAAACCTACAGCCCTCTTGGGACTGAGAATCACTCAGGATCCCACAGATGGCAGAACATACAAGGCAGAGCATAGAGACAAATGTCACCACTACTTTATTTTGTCCCCATCATTATGTCAACCAATCCATCCTAATTTTTAAAAATCCGATTTATGAGTTTAGAGCTCTTTTGTGCAATACTCCCAGGACCTGCACTACTTTCTAGGAATATATCAAGGGCTTTGGGAAAGGGGTTCATTCTTTCTACCAATACCCATGTGTCAGCCAGGAGGCCTGACATAGTGAATAATGCACCTTTCCTAAAACTGAATATACGTCTAGGAGGTGATTAGGCGCCGGTGGACAGAACTGGTTCAGCTACAGTACCTGTACTGTAGGAAAGGGAAAGCCTCATTGTTCAAATCAACAGGGAAACTATAACGAAAGATAAGAGACCTTTCTAGGTCTTAGAACCCACAGACCACACAAAATGCTGGAGGATGGCCTTTAGAAACTGGCCAGTGGGGTGTGTTTAACCACCATACTTTGTCTGTTCTGTAATGTATTATTATAAAACTGTGACCCAGTCTCTTACCTGGAATTAGGGGGTGATTGGAAAGTGGGATAAAAACTGAAATTATGTTCCTTGAAAATCTCCGTCCACGTCCTATGAAATTTTTCTCTTTTACTTCTTAGATAGTTGAGAAGGTCGCCATAGCAACAATATTCAAAAATCAAGTAAATTGGTCCTGAAATAGTGACAGTTTTAATCCTAGGTATACAGACACCAAATAATTTTTTTCAGACATCTGTGTGGCAGAAACCATACTCTGTGAGAACTCCCTTCTCCCCTGACTTGGGGAGAGTACAGCTCTCTCTGAACCTATCTCTTCTTGGACTTTAAATTCAATTTCAGACTTTTGCTCAAACTCCTTGGAAAGCTGTTGCCTTCCACTTTGGCCCGTGTGGCCTCACCAAGAACCACTGGCCACCTAAATTCTCCAGTTTGCAACTGGGAATAATAGGTTGACTGCGTTGTGAGCACTTGGTAAATATAAGCTGATTTGCGGTTTACCCGAGGAGGGAGAAATACATCCCTAGCCACCTCTTAAATCCATTTTCTCTTTATTTCTCTGTCCCAGTGCCCGGCTGGCTGTCCCAGAAGGAATGACCCTTGGGCACAGGGTTCAGGTACTTCTAGGCAGAAGCGAGAGAATCAGAGCACATGCTCTGTTGGATTCTGGGAGAATAGAGTTTGAAACCCCTCCTTGGCTACGCCTTACTTGAAGCAGCTCAGTCAGGGCCATGGCCAAGCTGTGCAGCTCAGCACTGCATCGGGGCCAGCTCCACAGCCAGGGAGAAGCACCCTCTGAGCAGGTAGAGAGACACCACAAAACGTACTTGCAGCGTTGTTATTATTATTGTGGGTTTTTTTTGGCTGTGCCACGCGGCTTGCAGGATCTTAGTTCCCCGACCAGGGATTGAACCTGGGCCGAGGCAGTGAAAGCCCAGAATCCTAACCGCTGAACCACCAGGGAAGTCCCTTTCAGTAGGTTAGAATATGTGGCTCATCCCGATGAAGACAGGCGTTGTCTACGCTGACCCATCTGACTCTAGAGTGAGGTGTGTCCAATCCCACTTGGGTTTGGGGGCCCACCCTGTGACTGAGAGAACGAGAGAAACACGAGAACAAACGCCCTTTTTGTCTTCAGGCTAAAACGTTTTCGATTAGGTGTGCTTAGTGGGAACTGGTTACCTGACAGGGTGCACGCCCCCAGCAGATTCACAATGTTCTCGTGGCTGCCCAGGTGGGTCATCATTTTGAGTTCAGACATGAGAGCCTCTCTTTCCGAGCTGTCTGCTTTTTCTGTCCATGGCAGGGCATCACAAATGTAAAATGAAGTAAATTAGGTATTTTAGGTTATTCAATAAATTAAAATTTTCCTCAGTTCAGAGTAGATTTGCACACAAGTTTTAAAATACGTACAATAATACATACATTTTGAATAATAATACCCTATGTTTTAAGGCAGAATTTCAAAGATTGTTGCATGAAAGTTGAACCAAATAATGTGCCTTTCTACTGGACTTTCCTCTACCTACAAAATAAAAATCTTTATAATTGACCCTTAAAAATAAAATAAAACAAAATAATAATAATACATGAGTTTCCTCCACAGTTGAAGTTAATAACTATGCTGAAGGGAGAAACATACTTTTTTTTTTTTTTTTGACACCTTTATTTGTTGAAGTCATAGAGTGACAAGATGGGAATGTCAGCAAGGGTGGTTGGTTCCAGCCTGTGACCCTCAGGTCTAGAATCTTAAATTTGTCAGTGGATCCAATGGTGAGAAGGTCAAAGAAGACCAATTCCCACTGACCAAGTTCTCAAGAGAGTCCCTAATTGCCCATGAGGAACAGAACTGCTGGGTAGGCTAGAACGTATCCACTTGCTCTCCCTGGAGTAAGTCTAGAGAGCTTGGCAAATTGCATTCACTATCGTGCTTAGAAGTGTAGCATGGAGGTACTTACTGGTGAACTGAAAGGTCTCCTGTCATTGAGGCCAATGTGCCCAGGTGGTCAGGACACCCCTGCCCGGGAGGGTGCTGGAGCCCTAGAGGCAAGGGCAAGGTCTCTGGGCCTCCCTCTCCAGGCACACGCCCCGCCCCCCGCAGCCCAGTCTGTTAACATATTCTTTCTTACAGATAGAGTAACTTTTCTTTACATTCAATGGACATTTGATTAGCTATTTCCAGGTGTCATTATTTTGTCCTGGAAGACATGTACCCTTTATGTGGCTTTCCCAGAGCTTTGATGTCATCTGTTTTGACTTGTGTGAGCTCTCAGGGGCATCCTAATTTGCAACTTCTTGGCTTGGGAGTGACATCCTTCACTGTGTGCACTGGGACCCACTGTACCTCAGGTTTTCCACTGCCTCATGTTTTATAGGGATTCGTGGCTTTCAGTCGTCCATGTCTTGTTTCTCGTGACCAAAAGCATATATTTTTACAGTGTGCTTAACTCCTTCAAAGCACTTTCATATACCACTACCGACTTTCATTCATTCAACAAGAATTTATTGAATGCCTACTGTGTATGAGGCAATGTGCCAGGCCTTGGGGGAAGAAATGATAGAAAGACACAGCCCCTGTCTTCCTGGAGCTTAGAGCCTCCTTGAAAGGGGGGACAGGTAAATGAACAATTACAATAGAGTGTCAAAAATGCCACATGGCACAAATAAACCTATCTATGAAACAGAAACAGACTCACAGACATAGAGAACAGATTTATAGCCGCCAAGAGGGAGGGGGGTGGGGGAGGGATGGACTGGGAGTTTGGGATTAGCAGATGCAAACTATCAGATATAGAATGGAAACACAACAAGGTCCTACTCTATAGCACAGGGAACTATAATCAATATCCTGTGATAAATCGTAATGGAAAAAAATAGAAAAAAGAATGTATACATATGTATAATTGAATCACTTTGCTGTACAGCAGAAACTAATATGACATTGTAAATCAACTATACTTCAATAAATAAAAATAAAAAATAAATGCCACATGGCAAATGAAAGTAGGGGTGTTGTCCCACAGAAGAGGGACACCTAACCCAGCCTTAGGGAGGGTGGGGAAGGGGACACCAAATGTCTACGCTGAGACCTGAGGGCAACTAGGAGTTAACCAGGTGAATTCACAGCGGGAAGGATGAAGAAGAACACGCCATCCTGAAAACAGGATGGGCCAAGATCAAGAAAGAGGACAGCATAGCAAAACATACAGACCCACCCTCATGAGGCTTACAGACTACGGAGGCAGCTAAGACATTAGTTAAATAATTAAACAAATATGTAATTGTAGTTGCGATCAACTTTACGGGGGAAAAAAGCCCACAGAGAGCTGGGATATAGGATCTAGCAAGGAACTTGAGCTCATCCGTGGCGTGAGAGAAGGCTTCCCTGAGCAAGTGGTATTTGAGTTGAGATCTACAGGAGGAGCAGGAGATAAAGACGTGAAAGGGGAAGCGGAAGCGGAAGGACGACCTGTGCAAAGGCCCTGAGGTGGGAGGGACCACGGTACTCCAGAGGAACTGAGAGCCAGCTGTGCTGTAGCGCTGGGGTGAGAAGGGAGAGGCGAGCTGCAGCCATGTCGTGCTGGGCTGTGTGGACCGTTCAAGAGAAATTAAAAGCAACTGGAAAGGTTAAGCAGGAAAATTATGTGCTCTGCTTTGCATTTCATAACCATCACTTGGGCTTCAAAATCCTAAAGGAGGTAAGAGTCCATATAGGGTAGTTGCTTGGAAGGCTAGTGCATCCATTCGGAAGGGATAGACTTGGTCTGGGTGGTAGTAACAGAGGTTAAGAGAAAAGAGGATAACTCAGGAGGCACTAGGCAGGAAGCCTGACAGGAATAGCCTACAGGGAATTAGAATGAGGATGGTTTCAAGGATGAGTCAGTCCTAGGTTTCTGGTTGGCCTGCCTGGGTGGCTCATGGCCGGTCATTGGTACTCGCAACCAATCAGTGAGAGAGGGAGGGCTGACAGAGAGCCAGGGTTGGAGGAGTCCACTTTGGATAAGCTGAATTCAAGGGACTCTGGAGACGTCCAAGCACTTGGACATAACCTGAAGCTCAGAAGGGAGGTGCAATCGTGAGAACCATTGGTACATGGGAGGAGGTCACGGGTAAGCTAAGACAGCCCATGAGCATGCGGAGTGAAAAGGGAAGGGGGCCCAGGAGCAAGTCTTCAGGAACTCCGTTGGGTGAGAAGCTGGGTGAGAAGATGAGGGGCCAGCAAAGGACTGTGAAGCAGTCAGAGGGGTAGGAGTAAACCAGAAGAATATGGTGACGTGGAAACCAAAGGAAGAAAACACAATAAAGATGGAGGGAACGGTCAATCGTGCCAATTTCTGCTAAAAATTCAAGTAATGCCCATTAGGCTTGGTTCGTGGTGATGGTGGAGGTGATGGTCACTGATCGCTTAGCCAAAGCCAGCTGGGGGCGCTCTTGCTAAGTGAGTGATACTAAGGGGAGGAGGTTAGGGAGAGCCAGGAGGCAGCGGATGAGAAATGAGTGGGAAGTGATACAGAAGGCGCCAATTCCCTCTTCTACCCAGAGTCTGTGTCGACATTGAAGACACACAGCTGCCTGTAGCAATGGTATCCCCAAATATTGAGGCTGAAAAAACCTAAACAAAGAAAGAAGAGGACGAAGAGGTGGCGTTTTGTGTTCACGACTTGTATTTTATATTCGTGACTTAGTTGACACCCACCCCAACTCGCTCCCTTTTTAGCTTTGAAGGATGGCAAGCAGTAACCATAGCAATGATGGAAAAGAGGAGGTGGGAGGCGTCACCTCCCCTCTTTGTGCGTCTCTGTGGCTATTGATCGATGTAACCATACCTTTCAGCATTTTGACTGCGACCTGGATTGAGACCCCTGTCTTACTGATTCCATAGGCGGTTGCATTCATCACTTTCCCAAAAGCACCCGATCCCAGGACCTTCCCTGCAAGACACATGGTGAGTGAGTGCATATTGAAGATTTTCCAACAAGAAGGAAACTCGACAGAAGCATTTGGAACACCTAATTCTTACCAAATTCTAAATTTTCTCTTGGAAACTCCCATTTGAGATCATATTCGTATTCTCTGAAATCAATGTAGAAGTACTCATTATCCAGAGAGCCGGTCACCTGCACCATCTGTAGCTGGCTTTCGTACCGAAATTGCTTCAGAGATGAAATAATGAGTCGATTAGCCATAGAGAGTTCTTCAGAAATGGGACACAATGCTGACGGTTTACCTTTGCTTTTACCTTTTTGTACTTGTGACAAATTAGCATGGTTAAAACGGCAATAAAGGGAAGACAGAGGCCAGCTGTTGCATAGAATGAGATGTTGTCCTGGATGAAAGGGAAGGGGCCTGCAAGAGAAGAGCATCAAGGAGCAGTGGATGAGAATTCCTGGTGGGTACGGTAGCAGAATGCTCGTTACAGTGTCTCCCATCCTGTCTGAGGAGCCTACAAGCCCTCTACTAATGCGCTATCCCCACAGAAGATCGGGCCATGTTCATACAAAGAACGATTCCTTCCCAGAATCCTGTCTGAGGAGCCCACAAGCCCTCTACTAATGCGCTATCCCCACAGAAGATCGGGCCATGTTCATACAAAGAACGATTCCTTCCCAGAATCCTGTCTGAGGAGCCTACAAGCCCTCTACTAATGCGCTATCCCCACAGAAGATCGGGCCATGTTCATATAAAGAACGATTCCTTCCCAGAATCCTGTCTGAGGAGCCCACAAGCCCTCTACTAATGCGCTATCCCCACAGAAGATCGGGCCATGTTCATACAAAGAACGATTCCTTCCCAGAATCCTGTCTGAGGAGCCTACAAGCCCTCTACTAATGCGCTATCCCCACAGAAGATCGGGCCATGTTCATACAAAGAACGATTCCTTCCCAGAATCCTGTCTGAGGAGCCTACAAGCCCTCTACTAATGCGCTATCCCCACAGAAGATCGGGCCATGTTCATACAAAGAACGATTCCTTCCCAGAATCCTGTCTGAGGAGCCTACAAGCCCTCTACTAATGCGCTATCCCCACAGAAGATCGGGCCATGTTCATACAAAGAACGATTCCTTCCCAGAATCCTGTCTGAGGAGCCTACAAGCCCTCTACTAATGCGCTATCCCCACAGAAGATCGGGCCATGTTCATACAAAGAACGATTCCTTCCCAGAATCCTGTCTGAGGGGCCTACAAGCCCTCTACTAATGCGCTATCCCCACAGAAGATCGGGCCATGTTCATACAAAGAACGATTCCTTCCCAGAATCCTGTCTGAGGAGCCTACAAGCCCTCTACTAATGCGCTATCCCCACAGAAGATCGGGCCATGTTCATACAAAGAACGATTCCTTCCCAGAATCCTGTCTGAGGAGCCTACAAGCCCTCTACTAATGCGCTATCCCCACAGAAGATCGGGCCATGTTCATACAAAGAACGATTCCTTCCCAGAATCCTGTCTGAGGAGCCTACAAGCCCTCTACTAATGCGCTATCCCCACAGAAGATCGGGCCATGTTCATACAAAGAACGATTCCTTCCCAGAATCCTGTCTGAGGAGCCTACAAGCCCTCTACTAATGCGCTATCCCCACAGAAGATCGGGCCATGTTCATACAAAGAACGATTCCTTCCCAGAATCCTGTCTGAGGAGCCTACAAGCCCTCTACTAATGCGCTATCCCCACAGAAGATCGGGCCATGTTCATACAAAGAACGATTCCTTCCCAGAATCCTGTCTGAGGAGCCTACAAGCCCTCTACTAATGCGCTATCCCCACAGAAGATCGGGCCATGTTCATACAAAGAACGATTCCTTCCCAGAATCCTGTCTGAGGAGCCTACAAGCCCTCTACTAATGCGCTATCCCCACAGAAGATCGGGCCATGTTCATATAAAGAACGATTCCTTCCCAGAATCCTGTCTGAGGAGCCTACAAGCCCTCTACTAATGCGCTATCCCCACAGAAGATCGGGCCATGTTCATATAAAGAACGATTCCTTCCCAGAATCCTGTCTGAGGAGCCTACAAGCCCTCTACTAATGCGCTATCCCCACAGAAGATCGGGCCATGTTCATACAAAGAACGATTCCTTCCCAGAATCCTGTCTGAGGAGCCCACAAGCCCTCTACTAATGCGCTATCCCCACAGAAGATCGGGCCATGTTCATACAAAGAACGATTCCTTCCCAGAATCCTGTCTGAGGAGCCTACAAGCCCTCTACTAATGCGCTATCCCCACAGAAGATCGGGCCATGTTCATACAAAGAACGATTCCTTCCCAGAATCCTGTCTGAGGAGCCTACAAGCCCTCTACTAATGCGCTATCCCCACAGAAGATCGGGCCATGTTCATATAAAGAACGATTCCTTCCCAGAATCCTGTCTGAGGAGCCTACAAGCCCTCTACTAATGCGCTATCCCCACAGAAGATCGGGCCATGTTCATATAAAGAACGATTCCTTCCCAGAATCCTGTCTGAGGAGCCTACAAGCCCTCTACTAATGCGCTATCCCCACAGAAGATCGGGCCATGTTCATATAAAGAACGATTCCTTCCCAGAATCCTGTCTGAGGAGCCTACAAGCCCTCTACTAATGCGCTATCCCCACAGAAGATCGGGCCATGTTCATACAAAGAACGATTCCTTCCCAGAATCCTGTCTGAGGAGCCTACAAGCCCTCTACTAATGCGCTATCCCCACAGAAGATCGGGCCATGTTCATACAAAGAACGATTCCTTCCCAGAATCCTGTCTGAGGAGCCTACAAGCCCTCTACTAATGCGCTATCCCCACAGAAGATCGGGCCATGTTCATACAAAGAACGATTCCTTCCCAGAATCCTGTCTGAGGAGCCTACAAGCCCTCTACTAATGCGCTATCCCCACAGAAGATCGGGCCATGTTCATACAAAGAACGATTCCTTCCCAGAATCCTGTCTGAGGAGCCTACAAGCCCTCTACTAATGCGCTATCCCCACAGAAGATCGGGCCATGTTCATATAAAGAACGATTCCTTCCCAGAATCCTGTCTGAGGAGCCTACAAGCCCTCTACTAATGCGCTATCCCCACAGAAGATCGGGCCATGTTCATATAAAGAACGATTCCTTCCCAGAATCCTGTCTGAGGAGCCTACAAGCCCTCTACTAATGCGCTATCCCCACAGAAGATCGGGCCATGTTCATATAAAGAACGATTCCTTCCCAGAATCCTGTCTGAGGAGCCTACAAGCCCTCTACTAATGCGCTATCCCCACAGAAGATCGGGCCATGTTCATACAAAGAACGATTCCTTCCCAGAATCCTGTCTGAGGAGCCTACAAGCCCTCTACTAATGCGCTATCCCCACAGAAGATCGGGCCATGTTCATACAAAGAACGATTCCTTCCCAGAATCCTGTCTGAGGAGCCTACAAGCCCTCTACTAATGCGCTATCCCCACAGAAGATCGGGCCATGTTCATATAAAGAACGATTCCTTCCCAGAAAATTTTAAATGACTCTGAACCCGTTTTAAAACATCATTTACTAGGGGTTTTAAGAATTACATCTATTTAAACCCACAGGATGTGAAAGTCAAATAAAAAAGATGTTCGTCTACTATATATAAACTAGATAAACAACACAGTCCTACTGTATAGCCCGGGGAACTATATTCAATATTTTGTAATAAACTTTAATGGAAAAGAATCTGAAAAAGAATGTATATATGTTTATATAAAACTGCATCACTTAGCTGTACGTCAGAAACTAACACAACATTGTAAATCAACTCTACCTCAATTAAAAAAAAAAAAGAAATTTGTGTTCCCACTATGAAGCTGTCATACGAATGTGGGGAAGTTAGTTTGGGGACGCTGGTGATTTTGAACCATTAGTGTAGGTGGTCAGGTTTCAGAATTGCTTAATTTAGGAGGGATCTAAATATCAAACCCAAAATGATAAAACGGGAAGCTAAAGGCAAATAAGGAGATTAACCAAAATGGAAAGTGGTAGAGGCTCCAAACTACTAAATCTGTTTCCCTAGAGCTGGATTTCTTGGTAGATGTCCATTATGCTGGGAGCTTATTGCTCTACCCACATCACTTGAATTCATGAGTCACAATGATGTCAGTAGAAGTCACTCTGCCCTTGACCTGCAAAACATGTATGTTCAGTGGGGATTCTTGCCTGACTCAGAAAGCCTTCTCGTCTCACACACTGAACCTATACACTCTTGTAAAACTCCCCAAATAAAAGCGAACCACAGGGACTAACTTCTAGTAGCGAATTCCTGAAGGTGGTGTGTTACAGTAGCAACGGCTGTCTACCTGGTGAGTTTAGAAGGATTGTTTCACAAGACGTGCCGAGGGAATTGTATGCACAGCACTTCACCAGGAACCCTTTGACGGCCTCGCTCATGTTCAGGGTGCTGCTTGATATCCACTGTCCAAATACTTTTCTGTTGGCCTTTCTATTCCAGATTCCTTCTGTGATCTCTTCTGTGCAGCTGAAAAGAAACAGCAGACAGAATTTAGACGGGCGGGGCTATCGTCGGATTGGAAGCGAGGGTTTCTCTAGTGGGGTCTACAAGAGACATCTATTTATTTATTTTTTAATCTTTTTTATTTTTGAAGAGACATCTATTAAAGGTTATCAGAAACAATCTATGACCATTTAGAATTACGGTCGACTCAGAAGGTAAGCATTTTAAATGCTTCATCATTTCTTCTTAAACTGAATTCATGAGACACAGTCAACACGTCAGAGAGAGTTTGATGTTCTTCTAACACAAGAGGGGCCAGTGTCTTCATTACTTGGGAGACTTGTCTGAACACTTCTTCCAGGTCCAAGACGGTAACGGGTACCCGTCAGAGGAGCAAGAAGCCTGACTTGCCGACGCCTCGGCGAGCACTTGAGGTTTCCCTGCAGAAACAACAGGGAAATCAAGCTCATGAAGTACAGTGCTTTCCAGAAAGGGTTTCAAAGTCAGCTTCCTATAGGCTGCTCACGTACTCTACGCAGTTTGTGCTCCTGGGAGCGTGTCTCATGCAGGGTGACTCAAAGAGGGGGTCCTCTTTCCCCTTGTGTCACCTTTTGTGCAGGCAGCCCTAAGCTTCTCTGGGGAGCACCCCCTTTTCCCCTGCTAGACCCCTCCTGGAGAGAGCTCAGGTGTAGACCTCCATCTAAATGAGTCTTAGCTTCAGGAGAAGCACCTGTAAAAAGTCCAGCAAAATGGACTCTCATCTTTTTATGGACCAGAGAAACCAAGATTATTTAAAAAAAACTAAATGGCAGGTAGTATGGCTTTTGGTCTTTCCTTAACAGGACCTTTCAAAGTACTAAAATCAATAAAGTCACACAGTAAAGCACCTTCAGAGGGGATATGGAATCAGCATCTTAGCTTCAAAGGATGAGCCCAGAAAGAGATCTGCATATCAACAAGCCAGTAGATATGAAAGTACAATTTCAAAACACTTCAGCATGTCAAAACACTTTTGTAGCATTCCTTCCCTAAGCCATGGCTTATCTCTTTCTGGTCCGAGTTAATACATTATTAAGGAGTTACAAGCGTAAAATAAAATTTCTCGACAGCTTCACTTACTTCTTATATTCAGCGTGAACATTTTTGTGAACTGGGCGTCATCATTTTCTGCATGGAAGATATATTGTCCTGGCTGGTGTTTATGGTTGCAAAACTTAGATATGCTGTTGGAAAAAGAATTAAAGACAGACTTAGCCAGATTCTTTGAGGAGATGTTGAAATGAATAATGGTGTGCATGGGAGTAAGTCTTCCTGAAGACACTCACTCTCTCAAGTTCAGTGGACAGGGAGGTTCCCAGATGCTCTTGCTACTCAAAGTGTGGTCCACAAACAGGCAGCATCAGCCCTGGTATTATCTAGGAGCTTGCCAGAAATACAAAATCTCAGGCCCCACCCCAAACCTACTGGCTCAGAGTCTGCATTTTAAGATGATCTCCGTGGAATTCACATGCACATTAAAGGTTGAGAAGCACTGATCTAGGCTGGAGCTGCTAAGAGAGACAAGAAGGTTCCGGCCCCTACTGTTACATACATTCCAGACTAGTCTGACTTCCTGGAAATATGGAAGAACCTTGGCAGGTGGCGGAGCCCATGGACGCCCCAGCCTCCTGAAAGGATAGCTCTCTGACATTAGTCCAAGGCAGGACCTATGACCAACCCTTGACTTACATAGTGATTGACAGTGATGACGGCTCAAATCCACTGAGTAGAGACATCTTTGAGTGGCTTCAGCAGGCTCTAGTATCTACTTGGAGCGTGCATCCCCCAAGCCTACCAGGTATATGGTATTGGGGATCACCCACCCATCCTAGCAGGTATACGGGATGGTGGATATTATAGGAGAGGTGGGGAAGCGAGGAGCTGGTGAATGTGCCTTCGTGCATTGAAGAAATAGAAAAAAACTTTCCCTTAGAATAAGAAAATCTAAGCCTTGCTCAGAAGATACTGAATTAGGCCACCTCTATATAGCCTACTTGAAGTAAAAAAGGAAAGGAAAAGTATGTATACACAGGAAATGTGAACAGGAGGAACTATATAGGATGCAAAAGACCTATGAATACGGCTCCGGTCCTCAGAGATATCATAATCCAGGTGGGTGGACAAAACCTGCCTATGTGGAAGAGTGAAAGCATTAAACTGAAGGCCCGCAGAAGATCAAAGAAGGCAGAGGCCAGTGTCGTGAGAAAAGTTCAGAGGGCTTCATAGAAGCAGGAATTGAGCTAGGTCTTTAGAGGTGAGTTGGTTTTCATGAGAGAGTAAAGAAAAGACATCCAAGCAGGGGGCAACGGCAATGATTTAAGCCATGGGACAGGAACTCATAAGGCCACAAGGAGAGAAACGGGGAGGCTTCTTGGCTAGAGCAGAGGTGCAGGGTGGGATGGAGCGGAACAGAGGGCTAAATGGGCAGGGTGGCGCCAACTGATCTGGGACCTTGGAAAACAAGCCTGATTCTTTCGACCTGATGGAGAAAGCAGGGAGGAGATGCTGTGGATTCCTGAGCAGGAGAGGAATGTTATGAACAGTATTTTAGTTTAGAGTGATGGCAGCAGGAAAGTTTATTGGGGGGAAGTCTGGAGGTAGCTGTTGAGGTAACCTAGGAAGTCATTCATTCATTCATGAATTCACTCATCCTTTCTCCTGTCAATGGTAGAGGTTATTTGTGGGAGGAATCAGGAATACAACAGTGAGTTAACAAAACTAGGTTTCTGTTCTCACAGAATTTACAGTTTGATGGCGAAGGCAGACAAGTCATGAGCAGTTACAGTATAATGTGGGAAATCTTAGGAGAGGAGAAGTAAAAGTTCAGATTTGAGAGTTCAGACTGTGAAAAGATGAGTGTTGTCCAAGGCAGGGAAAATGGGGAGGGAGAGGAAACAGCCAACCCAAGAGGCACCAGGACAAAAAGAAACAGCAGGTGCTGGATTGGACGTGAAGAGGAAGGAGAGAACAGAGTCCCAGCTGATTCCTAAGAGTCAAACCGCACACCTAGCAATCAATAGAGATTTTGAGCCCAGGTTTATGTGACACCAATGTTCTGCATCCTTAACTCGGAAGCTTAAAGGTAATTCTGACCGTGTATAGTGATGGGAGATTTCATTTCCTATCAAGTGAGCACTGAACAAGCTTTTTGTTTGCCTTGTTAACAAGAAGGCTGAAAAAGCAGAAAGCGGAGTTTCTTTTTCTTTTCTTTTCTTTCTTTTTTTTTTTTTTTTGCGGTACGCAGGCCTCTCACTGTTGTGGCCTCTCCTGTTGCGGAGCACAGGCTCCGGACGCGCAGGCTCAGCGGCCATGGCTCACGGGCCCAGCCGCCTCGCAGCATGTGGGATCTTCCCGGACCGGGGCACGAACCCGTGTCCCCTGCATCGGCAGGCGGACTCTCAACCACTGCGCCACCAGGGAAGCCCAGAAAAGGGAGATTCTTATCCTGACTTACTTCTGGACAGCCAGAAGGAACTGGCTGGTGAACTGGAAATGACAGAAAGATCGTGGGAAAGACAAATTATAACTTTAGGGAGAAAAGTAAGAATAGGTACATGCGATTTCCAGACTTTATGAAGGCAGGGTTTAAGTGGTCCAAGAAGAGACAGATGTGAGCTTCTAAAAGGGAAAATGTAATTCTCACCAGACAATAGCCAAAGACCCTGAAAAGGAAGAAGAGAAGAGATAAAAAAGAAGCCAGTGTGCTAGCCAGGGACCATGCCAAAAGCACCAATCAATTTGATAAAGAAGTTACCAGCTAATGAGAACCTACTGTATAGCACAGGGAACTCTACTCAATGCTCTGTGGTGACCTAAATGGGAAGGAAATCCAAAAAAAGAGGAGATATATGTATACATATAGCTGATTCACTTTGCTGTACAGCAGAAACTAACACAACATTATAGAGCAACTATAATCCAATAAAAATTAACATTAAAAAAAAGAAATTACCTATACAACTATTGATTATCACGCAGACCAATCTGTTTTGTAAACGTTTTCCCTCCTAAGTCTTTTGTGCTGTCTGAATGGAGCATGACTGGCCATGGGATAGACAAGAGAGCATCTGAAACGTTCTCATTCTTCCAGGTAGGAAATCGGTCACAAAAATAGCCTGAACACAAAATGGAATATCGAGATCCGTCTCAACCGCCTGTCTTCCTGTTTATGGCAGTTAACCCCAGCAAAAGCAACAACTGCATCGCCGACCCTCCCCTGGAAATTCCAAGGGGACTAACCGATTAGTACCAGGGAGTTGCAAACTTCCTTTTTCCCTGGGGTTTTTCTGAAAATGCCCAGCGGCCATGAGATGGGAGATCAGGAAACTGGAGTTCACAGTTGAAATATCTTTGGTGACTAAGAAGATGTATTCTCATTACAACTATGAGAAGGGATTTCTCCTCTGTTACAAGCAAAATGCAGGTGATTTTTCTCTTCCATTTAGCGCCCAGAGCTGGGGAGTTGAAAAGGGGCAGGTCCTTCCAGCAGCTCAGGGAGTAACTTCACTATAAAAAATGCTTTATTCAAAGAGCAAGGGATGATAAAAGTCAAACCAGAAAACAGGGAATAATAAAGCACAGACTGGGGAAGCTGGGAGCTTCTGAAACTGGAGAGTGAGGGGCTGGCAGGAGCGAGTGACTTTGCCCGGCACTGGGAGACCCCCATCAGCAGATCCTGCCCCCTCAGACTGCAGGACATGGAGGGGGTACAGCCTGGCTGAAGCTGAACCCAGTCTGCACACATTTCTGTCCAGAGTTAAACAAAGAAAGCCGGGCAGGGGGCAGGAGAGGTGCTGATGACTTTATATCAATCTACTTAATACCATGCTCATTTGTATTTTATTTCAGGGGAGCCCACAAGCCTGGGGAAGTATTACATAATCATTAAAAACCCAAGAGCGAAGCACAGCACATCTCATAAGGCAGCACACTTTTCTTTTCAAATAACCAAAGCACATGCCTGCTTTTCTGTTTTCTTACACACTAGGTATGAGAATCTCACACTTTTGAAATGAGCTGGTGTCAAAAGGCAGTACCAGAGTGATGGTTAAAAACACAGGCTTTGCAGGCAACTCTGCCATTGCCCGGTGGTGTGACCGTGGGCAAGTCACTGAGTCTCTCTGTGCTTGTTTCCTCATCCGTAAAACGAAGATAGTATCTACCTTTTATGGTTGTTAGAGGAGAAGTTTTTGTTGAGTTTTTATTAAAACGGTTTTGTATAAACTGCTTATAACAGTGCCTAGTAAACACGATAAATGTGTTAGATTGTCATTACTATGAGGCTTATGAAGTCCGGGAATCATTTGGAATAAAAAAGACATTTAGAACCTTTACTCTGGGGTATATATTAAGTGAGAAAATCACATTAAAATAAAGATGCAAAGAAAAAAAAAAAAACTAAAGTAAATGCCCATCAACAGGAGTTAGTCAAAATAAAATTTTCTAAAAAGAGGAATACTGTGTCACCATAAAAATGGTAATGTAAATAAGGTAAGCCATTAAAATGATAATATAAATAATAATAATGTACTTATTAACACAGCAAGAGATGATATTTTTAAAGTGAAAAATCAGGTGACAAATGGCACAATTAATTTCCTGTTTGTACAAAAACCTATACTTATATGTTTCTATCATGGTGGTTACAAAGTCTGAAATATAATTCCTGGTGGTGGAATTATGGGTGTTATTTCTTTTTTTTTTTTTTTTTCCCGGACGCGCAGGCTCAGCGGCCATGGCTCACGGGCCCAGCCGCTCCGCGGCATGTGGGATCTTCCCGGACCGGGGCACGAACCCGTGTCCCCTGCATCGGCAGGCGGACTCTCAACCACTGCGCCACCAGGGAAGCCCTATTTCTCTCTCTTTTTTTTTTTAAAGGCAATTTCAGAAAATAAAAGTGAATGAAAGGTATTGACTTTGCCCTAGGTGTGGGGCAAGTAGCATTGCCTGTTTCCATATTTAATAAAATGAGATGATGAGGATCAAATGAGATAATCCGCATAAAGGACTCCGCACATCGGCACATGGTAGGGCTCAAAGAAGTTTCTTTTGGTCTCAGTGAGGCTTCATGATGTGGTTAGTATCTTACAATTGAGGGGGCAGGGTTTGGTTGGAGGTTCCGCTATTTACCTCTATTAACCGCTATTTACGGTCCCCAAACGTCTTTCCTTCCTTTCTGTATACATTCAGGGTTCATCTCCTTCAGGGAACTAAAAAAGTCCTCCTAAAGAAGCTCAATACACTCCTGTAATCACATATCATTTATCGACTTGAGAGTTTGCTTTTCTCTTTGTCCTAAGAAGAAATATGTCTCACGACCCAGAACCCAGACTCCACCACACCACTGGTACCAATAAGTGCTCAGTTAATGCCTGTTGTGGGCAGAACTTCGACTTGGTAGAGTTGGGAAATTAAATATTTCAGGGAAAAAAGAAAATACAGGGATTGGGCATGCCTCAGGAGACTCTTTCAGAAGAACTTACTTAAATAATTATAACATCCTAATAAGTCGTATTGTGTGTGTGTGTGTGTGTGTGTGTGTGTGTTTAACTGTGAAACTAGGAAAAGCTAAGGCAGATTTGTTTATAAGTAAGTCTACAGAGATAGAAAATTAGGCAAACTAAAAGATGAAATATTCTAGAACCTTTTCCCAAGACCAGGCTGTCAGGATTTCATAAAATGTAAACACATAAAGGGAAGCCCTAATAAACTTTGGTGTAATATTTGAGGAAGTAAATTGGAGAAACGAAGCTGTGAAGGTGGGGAAGCTGTAAGATTTCTGGCACACATGCTGTGACCACACCAAAGCTTTTTCAGTAGTACTGTTATTACACAGACCTTTCGGTTACAAGTAAAAACTGGTGTCACTTTGCTTATAAAGTCCTCTCTTGCCCCAGGATGAAAATACTGTACTTCATAAACAAAATTCAGTTTGACTAAATTGTTGGACCTAAGTGATGGGTAAAGGATGCTCACTGTACTATTCTTTTAGTTTATTAGTAAATTTGGAACTTTTTATAATAAAAAAATGGAAAAGAACTCAGGTTCGAATTTAGTCTGCATCCCCTATCACAACACAGAGCCTCACGTGGAGAGCAGATGACATTTAGAGCACTTGTGTTCAATATTTTTGTAGTTCATCTTTTTTTTTCTTTAATTTATTTTTATTGGAGTATAGCTGCTTTACAATGTTGTGTTAGTTTCTGCTGTACAGCAAAGTGAATCAGCTCTACATATACATATATCTCCTCTTTTTTGGATTTCCTTCCCATTTAGGTCACCACAGAGCACTGAGTAGAGTTCTCTGTGCTATACACACAGAGGTTCTCAGTAGGTTCTCAGTAGTTATCTATTTGATACATAGTATTGTATATATGTCAATCCTAATCTCCCAATTCATCCCCCACCCCTGTAGTTCATCTTTTATTCAACATTTTGAGCATCTTTTTCATGATGAAGCAGACTCCATCTCACCTTGGCAAGTGGCCCATCACACCCCGTGCATCGTTATCACCAATTAATACTGTAGTTCTTCAGGAACTTTTTAAATACAATAAACACTGAGTGATAGGTGTTGTGGTGAGTGCCATGTGCTAGGTGTTGTGGTGAGTGTCATGGTCCCTGCAGTGCAAAGAGTATGCCACTGACTTATCTTTGGCCCAGGCTATGCACTTTGAGTTGCTTTCTAGGGGTGATGATGAATTCATTCATTTACTCAACAGCTGTTGACTGCACAAGGCATTGTACAAAGACAGAGAAATGACAGCACCTATCCCAACGGAGGTTATGAACTCACTATTGGGATTCAACAGAAAAAGAGGTTAACTTTGAATGAGAGGCACACATCACTATAGAAATCAGGATCTGCCCTGATTTATTCCTTTAGCTACCTCCAGAAGATAACTACTTGGGGTCAGGGGTGCAGAGTATGATCATGGGATGAAACAAGATTAACTAGCCCACTAGATCGCTCCAAGACCCATAGATCAGAGACACAGTCCTCTAATTAGTGAGTCTGTCAAATCTTAAGAATTGTGCCAGATGTCACCAGCACAAGCAGCAATGACCTCGCAGGTGGCCCCTGGCACTTAAATGTGCCTGTGTAACTTGAGGGGGTTGGGGGGAGACATCACCTTATTCACGTTTGTAGCCCCTTATGGCATTGACGTCATCAAGAAGACATTAAAGGAATATTTGTTGAACTAAATGGAATGGATCCTCTATCTCTTTGAATCAGGTTCAAAAGAGAATCCGGTAGAACTAAGAGCTTCTCTGACAGGGGGTCACAATACAAAGAAGGATGGGGAAAGTGACGGCACTGACATCCTGAACACAGGTAGTCAACTCAACTAACAGGAGAGGGGCTGACCCCCTGCCTTCTACTTTCAAAAGTTTGATGGTTCAGCATAAGGGCTTATGACAATGGGGTGACCCCTCCACGGCAGTGGTTCTCAACCCCAGGCAATTTTTTTCTCACCAGGGGACTTTGGCAATGTCTGGAGGTATTTTGGGTTGTCACAACTTGGGGTAGGGGTGCTACTGACATCCAATGGGTGGAGACCAGGGACGTTGCTAAACATCCTGTCATGCACAGGAGACCCCCAGAATGAAGAATTACCCGGCCCAGGATGTCAACAGCCTGCTGTTGAGAATCCCTGAATCAGGGGACTATGTGTCCGTCCAAAGGTTGCTTTCTTAATTACTTGAAAAATGAATGCTTCGCACATTAGGAGGTTTGGGCGAGAGGGCAGACGATGCCATGCAAACCCTGCGTTACAGCTCTTCTTAAAAAAGCAAACAAGGGTCAGTCACAAATCACTTTGGGGTATAGAACAGCGCAGTCATCAGGAAACAAACGGAAGAATCAAGATGAAAAGAGCTTATTCTGACTCTTCACCTAGACCCGTGCTATCCAATAGGAATATAAACAAGCCGCTTCGGGCTCCCCTGGTGGCGCAGTGGTTAAGAATCCGCCTGCCAATGCAGGGGACATGGGTTCGAGCCCTGGCCCGGGAAGATCCCACATGACGCGGAGCAACTAAGCCCGTGTGCCACAACTGCTGAGCCTGCGCTCTAGAGCCCGTGAGCCACAACTACTGAAGCCCGCACGCCTAGAGCCCGTGCTCCGCAACAGGGGAAGCCACCGCGATGAGAAGCCCGTGCACCACAATGAAGAGTGGCTCCCGCTCGCCGCAACTAGAGAAAGCCCGCGCGCAGCAACGAAGACCCAACGCAGCCAAATATAAATAAATAAATAAATAAATGAAATTTATTAAAAAAACCAAACAAGCCACTTATGTAATTTTAAAGTTTCCAATTAGCTATCTAAAAAGTAAAAAGGAGTAAATGGTAATAATAGATTTTATTTAACTCAATATATCTAAAATATTGTCATTTTAACATAAAATCAAGACAAAAATTATCGAGGTATTTTACATTTTGTTTGTCATACGAAGGCTTCAAAATCTGCTGTGCATGTTACAGCCACACAACATCTCCATTGGGACCAGCTGCATTTCAAGCTCCCAATAGCCATATGTGGCTGCCGGCTACTGTACTGAACAGCACAGATCCAGACCCGTGATGGGAATCACCAGAGGTTCTCATTAACAATGTGGAACCTGGGGGGACTTCCCTGATGGTCCAGTGGTTAAGCCTCCGCGCTTCCACTGCAGGGGGCGTGGGTTCAATCCCTGGTCGGGGAACTAAGATCCTGCCTGCCAAGTGGTGCAGCCAAAAAAATAAAAAGAAAAATGCAGAATCTGGGATCGTGCCTCGATTTTAGTTCAGCATGTTTGGAACGGGAGTCAGGAATCCACTGACTCTGATTCAGTGATTCAGCTGATTCCTTTACAGTGGTTTATGGACCCGTTATTGAGCATCAGTGATTGACTCTCGACCACTGACTCGCTGGAGAGATGACAGGTACCTCTCAGCTCACAGTCTATCCTGAAACCCTGTTACCTAGGATTAGTTTTAAGAGATAAGGGGTATCACAGCCATAGGAAATACAAGGAAGAGCTGTTTTTTTTGGGGGGGAGAGAGATAAATTAGGAGTTTGGGATTAACATATACACACTACTATATGTAAAATAGTTAAACAACAAGGACCTATTGTATAGCACAGGGAACTGGATTCAGTATCTTGTAATAACCTATAATAGAAAAGAATCTGAAAAAGAATATATATGTATGTATGTATGTATAAACGAATCACTGTGCTGTACACTTGAAACTAACCCAACATTGTAAATTAACTATACTTCAATTTAAAAAAAAAGAGAGTTCTTTTTTCTTTTTTTTCCAAAGAGAAACTTGACTGCAGTTGGACAAATCCCCAGGAAAATAAGATTTTCCTTCAGCACTCATCATTGGGCTATTTCTGCATTTATTTTTGAAAACTTAAATCAACACACCTATAGGTAGTGTTTTCCTGTTTTTAAGGGGTTTTACTTCCTCAGTCATCTGCAAACGGGCTGAGAGAGGCTCCGTGTACCAATAGTATGTACCCTCAAATGGGAAGTAGCAATCTGGTGACTCAGAAAATGCCAGACTCAGACTGATATGATCCTTTCCATTTTTCGTGCGGTGGGTTACACTATCTGAACCGATGAAAGTGCTGTTACTGTGTCCTCACATCTGCCGTTTGCTTTCTCGCCTTCAATGTCAATGTCACAGCGCATAAACTTATAATACAAAACCGCTCTTCTCGAGGGCAACCAGAAGGGTTGTGCCGAGAGTGATGATGTGTCCCGGGCTGAGTTTGCTCACCTGTACCCGTCATCCAGGCCACTTTGCTCACAAGGAAATGCTTTTCGAGAGAAGGTCCACGTACATCTGATTTGTGGGTATGCTTTAAACCTGACAGAAAAACAAAACTCTTCATACTGGTCAATTTCATAATCTTCACTTGATTTGGAAGCGTTTATAAATCCCTTTTCTGTTAAAAAAAATGCATTTTTAAGTTAGATAATGAGATTCATATGGAGGAAATATATTGAGAGGATAAATAAATTTTTATTCAGCAGTTTTATGCAAGAAAACTCAGATTTGATAGTTTAACAAGAAACGCAGGAGTCCTGTCCCCATTGATAAGCCTGAGCATGTCACCTTCTGATTCCTCTCAGCATTAGATGCAAATAATTGACACTCTTCCCAAGGAAATGTATAAGTAAACCTATAGATTTTGCTAACAAGTTCAAGGGCTTGAAGGGCTTCCCCCAGCCTGGCCAACCATGGACACAGAGGGGCCCACTGACAATCCCTGTCCTCAACCAGAATGGCCCCCTCGTGACACATCCCGCATAAAATAATCTCAGGTCACAAATAGAATAGTCTAGCCAGAGATATTCACAAGGTTTCCCTATGGAACACTTCCTTATTAGTTGAATAAGAGAATCCCTTCACTTCTTAGCATTTTCATGATGGCCGAAGGCTGCCACCTACTCCAAGATTACATAAAGCGTGATTATTGTCAGATCCTACAGAGCCCACCCAAACTTCCATGCATCTAAGTGCATGTCCCACCCTCTCAGCCATTGCTCTCTACCCCTGAGAGGCAGTTCTCAGGTAGTTCTTAGAACAAGTGCTTAATAAGGGTCGAGTTTGTGTCTGGTTCTCTGCCAGGTCTGGGAGTATAGGATAGAAGGGATTATTCCTGTCCTTAGGAAACTTCCAGCCTACTGGAAGACAAAAATCCACAAACAGAGGGTCACATTACAACGTGCTGCCTGCAAAGACAGTGGCATTCAAGCGGGCTTGGTTTAACCAGAAAAGGAAAGGAAGGGGCAGCTTGTACTTACAAAACTCCCCTAATTCAGTTTCTTTCTCAGCTTTTTGATACTAACATTATACTGAAAGCAGAATTTGCAGTACCTGCCCTACATTCCACACTAAAACAACTAAAAACGTGAGTACAGGTTACGTGCGCAGCCCGCATTACCTAGGATGGTGACCAAAGCTGATTTACTGGGATGCTCTGAAGAGGAGCAAGTGTAATAGCCAGTGTCGTTTCTTCCCACTGATGATACAAAAGCAAACAGAATCCGTACCATAGTTCTGTTTGTGGAATAGGTACTCATCTCAAAGTAGCTGCCCTAGATTTTAATAAAACAGAGTTTGAATGGAGTGATTTCCACCTGGACTCTTGGTTCATTTTTCTGCATTTTCAGGATGGAAGCTCATCCTCTCACCTCTTCCAGTGCTTTATTCTCTAATTCCCAGCTGAGCCCGAATCCATGGTTCACATGAACAGCTTTGCACCTTATCCATAAGGGTTCCCCTACTTTAAGAAATAATTGTGGCGGTGTGGTCTGAGGAGTTTGGTTTAGATCTAGAAGATGAAAACACCCCAGGTAAGAAAAATAGTGATTTTTTTTTTTCCTCATCACAAGATATATCCTGAACATTCTGCAGAACAAAGATTTTGATGGCATCTCAAATGTTCCCAACCATCTCAAAATAAAAGAGTCTTTCAGAGACCGACAAGGCTCTTATGAAGAAATGAGCACTCACAGAAATCTAAATATTACACTGGAAATGGCCTGAAGGAGCTATAGAATGTTTGAAATTGAGTAAGGACCTAGGGGTGATGATTAGTCCCAGCTCATCTCTAAGGAACACTCCCTGAGAACAGAACAACATGATGCTATGGTCTTACCAATAGTGAAGAGTTTCGTACATTCCCTGCCCAGCTCATTTCTTGCACAGCACCTTATGTCTGTTCCAAATAACTCATGGAGTACACTTGCCTCCTTTGTAATGACAGCTGGACTTTCTCCTTTACAGCTGCAATTAAAAAATAAATGTCAGTACCATTTTTTTTTTTTTTAAGATTCCATATATATGGGTTAGCATACGGTATTTGTTTTTCTCTTTCTGACTTACTTCATTCTGTGTGACAGACTTTGGTGCTTTGCGATGACCTAGAGGGGTGGGATAGGGAGGGTGGGAGGGAGGTTCAGGAGGGAGGGGATATGGGGACATGTGTATGCATATGGCTGATTCACTTTGGTGTACAACAGAAACTAACACGGTATTGTGAAGCAATTATACTCCAGTAAAGATCTATTAAAAAAATAAATATCAGTTGATTAAACATCTTTTAAAATTACAAATGAATGTTCAGGAGAAGAACCAAATTAAAGGTTCTAGATTTTAAGAGCCTGATAAGAAAGCAAAGACAGGAGCAGGTCACAAGGCAAACCAATTCACAACTAGTTAGTAATTCCTCATCTCACCCAATTAGAATAACACTAGAGAGAATCACGTAATAAAACAGTTTAAAAGCCTTTGTGTTTGGTGACCTCTTGGTTGTTAAAGAGAGAGAAAGAATGGAAGAATTGAGAAAAGACAGAAAAGGGGGGAAAAAAGAGAAAATGGAGAAAAGGAAAAGCATGATTAGGTTTTAATACAGCTTAACAAGGTGTAGGTATGCTTTCTTTGAAGCTCTGAAAAGGACAGCCAGTGAGAGGGAGAGAGGCCACAGTTGCAAATGTCCCCAGAGTCCCCGGAGCTCACAGAGGAGAGGGCAGTGTCACTTGAGGGGTGTCAGCCACACCTCGGGATTTGAGGGACCACCTCCCCTCTCCCGCCTCCTTAACCATCACCTTTCCCAAAGCAGATACGGCTATTGGACTCTGTGTATAGTCACATTTCTTCTCTTTATCACTTTAGTCAAATGTATTCTCGTCTTTGTTTATGCATTACTCCTTGAGTTTTTTTTTTTTAATTATAAGACAACAATAACTATGTTTATTTTGGAAAATCCAGAAAAACCCAAAGAAAAGAATATTAAATTGCCCACATTCCTACCACCATGAGATAACAACGGTTACTATTTTGCTGTGTGTAGCTTTCTAATCTTTTCTTTTCTGTGCGCGTGTGACGTATACATCTATAGGTAATCTCTTTTTCTTGTTCGTTTAAAATTTGGGATCCGCTCATATTATTTGGTAACCTGATTTTTCACTTTTTCTCCTTCTCTTTAGTTCCCTTTTTCAATAAAAGTGGTTTGGTAAATTTTAACTGGTTCAAATGGCATGAACCGTTACTTTGTGAGCACTTAGCTATGACGCATGAAAAACAAAAGTGAACATTTATATGGTACTTACTATCTGCCAGGCACTGTTCTATGCGCTTCACATGTACCAGTTCATTTACTCATCAGAGCGATTGTATTAAGGTAAGTACTGCTCCCACCCGCATTCTTCTGATAGGCGGGGAGGGGTTAAGTAACTTGCCCAAGGCCACACAGGTATAAGCAAAGCAGGGTTCAAACCCAGGCACATTCTACATCCCTAAACAATCGTATTAAACTGCTCTTAGAGTAAGCATCATAATCACAGATTAAACATTTATTCACAGGGAATTTCTTACTTATAGGGAATTATACACTAAAAGCTGGACCTTTCTTTTTCCCCAACCAAATGCTCAGGGAGTCCACAAGCGTGTAACTTAAAAGGGCTTTTATTCGTGTCATGTGACATCCAGGGAGGGTCCTACAGGTCAGTGACGTGACAGACGAGGCGCTCCAAAGGGCTCGTCACTAAGGTGTCCCCCACCATCCTCCCTGGGAAGCCCACACCAATCATTCTTTAAAAAGCCAACGTTTCCTGGGCTTCCATGGTGGCGCAGTGGTTGAGAGTCCGCCTGCCGATGCAGGGGACACGGGTTCGTGCCCCGGTCCGGAGCCTGTGCTCCGCAACGGGAGAGGCCACAACAGTGAGAGGCCCGCGTACCGCAAAAAAAAAAAAAAAAGCCAACGTTTCCTGTTAACAGGGTGATAAATTGTACAGACAGTATGATGTCAACTATATTAGAAAGAGACCGAAAAAGTAAAGTCATAAAAGCAGTTCTCTCTCCACATGTCATACCTGTCACTCTGTGAATCGCAGAACACCCATTCCACGGTTGGTTCTGGAATGCTCTCCGAGATGCAGACCAGGGCATCCTGATTTTCCATTTTTCTAAAGTAAGGTCTCCTTAACGTGTAAAGCAGTGTATCTAAAGCATCATAAATTATTAACGTTTTAATATTAAAAATGTTTCATATTATAAACATTAAAAAAAAAATAACTGTCTTAGCAACCTCCTCAAAAGAAGAATTCTGCACCATGAAGAAAAGTTAACCTTTTGTGCCGTAGCGGTGTCTTCTGCTCCACTCCAAATATATATAATAACATATCCCTCCTCACCAATATATTAAATTCAACTCTGGCTGAAATGCTAACTTTAGCATTTATTCTAATGCTAATGTCTTTATTTATTCTAATGTCTTTATTTATTCTAATGCTAATGCTAATGTCTTTGGGTATTTCATGAATCCAAAGACAACTAATGTTTAGTGGAGTGAAGCCACGTAAAAACACAAATATCAATATGCATGGGAAAAAGAAAAGTAGAAATAACATAAAGTTTATAACACATACTTATATAGTTTAAGACCCAACTTTCTTAGCATAATTGTATCTAGAACTAGGCAGAAATAGAGTAGGATGGAGGTAGAATTGGAACAGAGTTGAGAGGCTTGGTTCAGCCTCCTGTTCACATTGGACCCTCACACCTCTCCCCTTGCCCCTTCTCCCCCTCCCCCTCCCTTCACATATAAACTCTCTGCTTCTGCTCGGACCCCTTAGGAACAGCAGTTCATGACCTCCCAGAGTCGATCCTCCCATTTTTCAACAAACCTTTTTTTCTTTTCCAAAGAAAGTTTCCCATGCTAAATTTCAATCTTCCTCCTTATAATAAATTCTGTTTAAAAATAGTATCTAATACTTTATAGATATGTATATACATAGCAAAGAATATATGACGAGTTAATTTTGAAACATAATAATAAAAACAATACCCGTGGACCCACGCTCAATAACCAGAATAATAACAAATATCTTTGAATCTACTCTTGTCCTGCTTCTCCTTGTCTCTCAAGCCTAGGTTAACTTTATCCTGAATTTTCTGTTTATCGTTCTCATACTTTTACACATATTTCACCACATAGATGTGTGGCCCTAAACAATATACTGGTTTGTTTTGTTTGTTTTTGAGCTTCAACATACGGCATCACTCAGTATGCAGTCGTTCACAACTTCAGTTTATGTTTTTAAGATTCGTCCATGGTTTTGCATGTAGCTATGCTTAATTCATTTTGCTACCACTACATTGTGTTCCATGGGTGGATATATCACAATCTATTAGTCCATTTTCTTGCAGTGGACAGTTGGGTTGTTTCCTGTATTTTGTATCACCAACAATGGTGCTATGAACATCTTGGGCATTCCTAGTGAGGCAGGTGTGTTAAGTTTCTTTACAATATACCTAGGAGTACAACTGCTGGTCCATATAGTGTGAGCACTTCTGCTTTACACATAATGACAATTTGTTTTCAACAGTCTCCTGGGTATAAAACGGTATCTCACTGTGGCCCTAATTTGCATGTCTCAGTTATTAATTTAATATGTTTACTGACAATAGTGAAATGCCTACTCATGTCTTTTGTTCATTTTTCTACTGGTTTTTTTCTTATTGATTTATAGAAGTTCTTTACCTATTATGGCTATTCATCCTTTGTTGATTATGTGACTTCCAAACATCTTTTCCCATTTTCTGGTAGTTTTTACTTTCTCTCCCTGTAATTGCTGACCATTGGTCCCAATTTTACCCTCTAGAGCAATTTTTTTTTTCAAGTGAAGTTTGTTGCCACATGAAAATCCTTCAAATACTTAAAATCAAATGCGGAGGTCAAGGGATATCATTATCATCGAAGGCATTTTAACTAGTTAGCCCAGGTTTCCTGACTCATGCCAGAAGGGTTTCCTCTACGTTACACTGCAATCAATCTTCTTCTCTCCTCAAAAATATTTCCTTCTCTCTGCTAAACATTCTTAATTCCCTCAGCTGCTCCTAATCAAGGAATTCTAAGATCTTCACTATTCTGGTTGCTCTGTTTTGTCAATATTCACCTGAAAAAACTGTAGAACTGAAAAGAGTAATTTTCCATTAATTTCCTTAACCCAGACATTACATTTTCGTGAACGCTGCCAAGGTTCAGATTTCCTTTTTTAGCAACCATGCCATACTGTTGGTTCATAGTGAACTTGTGGTTCACTAAACCCTTTCCTCTTTTTCATGTTGACTGTTGCCAAGTCTACCCCACCTGATTTTTTTTGAATCCCACCACCCAGCAGCACGTTAAAAACAGTTACAACTAACTTGAATGATTGTTGTGCTATTTTTACATTATAAATCTTAAGTGAAAAGAAGTTACCTTAAATAAAGAGAGCAGATGCCCATTTATTTTATACAAATTCAAGTATAAACACTTGACAAAAAAAAAAAAGAGAGAGAGAGAGAGCAAGAAATCTCTTATTCTCTTCCAACCTAGGATTTACTGTCCCACAGAGGGGGGTCGGGGACTGGGGAGGGGGCAGGGAAAAAGACCAAAATCAAAGAGAAACAAGAGGTACCTCTTGACTTCTGACCTTCTAGGGCTCTGGTCCTATAAATATCAGAGTAATTGAAAGGCTTTTCAAAACAAATGTTGACCGATTTGGACTTTGCTGGGGTTTTGCCCGACAGGCTGACTTTGGAACCTAACACCCTGTCCCCAGCCCTGGTCAGATGACACTTGGGGGAATCGAAACGGCCACGAGTGCTCTTCTGTTCGCAGCTCTGAGTGCGAGACCCAGTGCGGTGTGGCCCAGAGTGTGGACCTGGCCACGCCCGGCCTCGGGCTGTCGTGCCCATTTCCATACCTCTCAGCAAGCCGTTCACCTGCGATGGTGGGTGCAGAACAGACTCGGCCAAGGGGAGCCGTGGTTCCCCCGAGCCCCGCACCTCTGTGGGCCGGACACACGTGCACCACAGCCTCCGCCTGGCAAGACACACCAAGGCGTAGCCCGGGAGCTTGCTTTAAAATGGATAAAGCCAGAGTTTCTGGAGCACCGCCCTGGCCCCTAAAGGCAGCGGGACCCATGTGAATGCCTCCACCGCTAGTCCCCATTTGTCACGTGGGGTAAAGCAGCCAGTGGGTACAGGGCTGAGTCCACACAACCGCAGGCCTGCGCGTAAGTGGGTGGAAAGAAGGAGAAGCCAGGAGACACGCAGATGGTGGTTCGGCCAACTGCACAGCTGCTTCCCTGGGTGAGAACTTCCACGTTGTTCCTGATGGTTTGCGTAGCGATCTGGTGTTTGTACGAACACAGGAGCCGCCAGGTCCATGTGCTTATTTAAATGGAATTTTTAATTGATTAAAATGAAAACTTCGGTCACGCTGGCCACATTTCAAGTGTTCACCAGCCACATGTGGCCAGTGGCTACCTTACTGGACAGAGCAGACAGACGTTCTCATCGCCTCAGACCGCTCTGTTGGACAGCTCTAAGCTCTTGACATCCGAGGTGTGTGTGGGTATCCCCATTTTACAGATCAGAACACTGAGGCTCAGAGAGACTACGTGACCTGCCCAAGGCGGTCGTATCAGATCCAGAATAAGAACTCAGGTCTTCTGACTCCATGGTCAAGATGCTTTCCACTTCTTCCCTGTCATCCATCCGTCGCTGAAAGAAACGGGGAGCCAGAAAATAGAGGATGCCCTGGGTTCTGAAGAGCATTCACTCTCACCATCCGTGGGTCACGTCAGGATCTCAACAGGCGATGGGGTGGTGGAAGCGAGTTCAATTAATTCAACTACGTATTGAGGGAAACCTGGCTCATGTGTCTGGGGAAGCCGGTAAGAGCTCTTGGGTCCTAACTGCTCCTTTAGAATATTGAGGGTACCGAGTAGCAAACAGCACTTACTTCTTATACTCACTGTAAACAATACTGTGTAATTGGTGGCTTCACTCTGAATAAAAAGTAGGTATTCTCCAGCCTGGGTTTCTGTCATTTTCAAAATGACCATGGACACAACTCCTCTGAAACACAAGAAAGAGAACTGGTTAATCTGGAAAACGTGTGAAACAAAAACCCTCGCATTTCACACTGAGTCAGAAGGTGGCTGGGCGCCTCTGGTCCACCTCGGTGGAGAACGCAGCTCCCGTCCTGTGCCGGCGCTCAGCCTGGGCCTCGTTTGCTTCACCTTGACCTTTATCCAGTCCCTCCCTTGGGAGTGAGCACCTTCACCTCATGCTGCCCAAGCCCCTCGGAGGGAAAACTCCTACCAAAAACGTATAGACTTGGTGGGACGCCCTCCTTGGCAGTAGTGGACCATTCCTGCCAATGACAAACCATCCTCCACAGGCATGTCTGCCGGCCACCCGGCCACCAGCCTCCGTGCCCCACGTGCAGAACCAGATGACGGTACAAGCAAGACTCACTGACATCAAGAACAGTCCGTTTTGTGCCCCCCTCCCACCCCCTCTAGAGGAAAGAATTCAAGCAAAATCAGACACAAAGCATTTTCCTATGAGGTAGTAATTACACTGATATATCACAAAGGAGAGATGTCTCAATGTGAGTATTTCTAACTTTTCAGATACTTGGTAAAGGTAAATTTGGCTAGGGGCATTCTCTTCAAAGAAACAACTTTGATGTGTGTTTGATATCTGTCCTCCTTAGCGCTTAGAATACTCTCTAGCAGTCTGTTGAGTAGTGTTGGATTTAAATGGACACTTTCTGACCTTTAGATGTTACTGCTCAACACTTGGCACCAGCTGGGAGAGTCTATGCAGAATCTCAGGCCCCGTCCACACCTACTGAATCGAAATCTGCGTTTGAACAAGACCCCAGGCGAACCAAGGGCACAGGATATTGGAACAGCCCTGATTTAGAGCTCCAAGCAGCATGGTTCCAGAGTACTGGTGCTTGCATTCATATAGGCAGTAAATTAGTAAGAAATATATGTATTTTCTGCTTATGCAGGTACCCTGGGGATGTGCTCTCTCTCTCTGAACCTTCACTCTCCTGGTATCACGTGAGAACTCTTGGGCATATCATACAAAACTCTAAGACGGTTATCAAAGCTTAGGTGTGCAATCTGTCTGGCTATGAGTCTAAGCCCAGATTTAATTTCAGTAACTCTTTACTATGGAGAAGTTGCTAAAAATGTTTTGGTACTAAGTTAACTAATCCACATAAGACCTATGATTTGGGCTGCCTGTCCTAGAACAAAAAGGCAACCTCTTAGCAGAGTAAAAAGAACCCTACTTTTTTACTTTGCGTTTTTTGGCCTCAATCTAACAAGAACTGTGTGGCATCAGATTTTAATAAGATTACCAGAACGTTTCTTTAAGCCAAAATTCTTAATAGAAGATTGCCTTTGGTTTAACGCCAAGAGAAAAGTAAGCAAAACAGAGAAGTGAGTAACAGGGTCTCAAAAGAGGAAAGGAAAATGAATGTGCTCTAAGATTTAGAACCAAACTTCAGAATTATAGCTACTGTCCTGAAAATTACTTAAACATTGGTTTGACCTTAAAGACACAAATGTGAATACTTGGTACAAGTCAGTCACAGATGTTCTCCCGTGTCTCAGTCAGGTGGCATGGAACCCCCTTTGGGTCACTGAGGGGCCATTTCCTGCATTGCTCCTAGAAAGACAGTGGTTCTTCTATAGCTTCGGGTCACCTGAGCACCCCAAGAATTAGAGAATAAAGCACCTTAGAATTAGTAAGTGGGCATGTCAATGGCCTGTGCCCCTTGCTTCCTGCCCCATCTGGTCTCGGACAGCAGGGGGCAGCAGTCAGCCCAGGGTTAGATACAGGCTTGGTGGTCAATCTACAAACCTTGGCCACGATATCTTTCTGGATGGTGAGACCAACGTTCCCCACATACAGATCAATTTCTTACTAAAATGCTTTGTGGATATCACATATCATTGCAATTCTGCTCATCACACTGTGAAACAAACTAGGTAAAGCCAAGGGTTCTTCCCCAAGGATTTCTCAGAAAGAAGCTTCTCACCGCTTTAACTAGAAAGCTCCTTGCTACTTTAACCAGAACGGAATGAAAACTTCCTAAGTTTTTACCTTCAAGACAAAATCCAGTTTAAAAAACAAGCCCATCTTTAAAATCCCAAATACTCTTCACTATTTGTTTTACATTTTGCCAGTCATCACTGCTTTCTTAGGCCCTAAATATACCTATACATCTGTATATAAGTTTTTAAATGAATAGACTTTATTTTTTAGAGCAATTTTAGGTTTATGGAAAAATTAAGGAGAAAAAAAAATTAAGCAGAAAGTACAGAGAGATCCTGCATACACCCTCGCCCCACTCCCACTCCTCACACACAGCTTTTCTATTAGTAACATCTTGCATAGGTGTGGTGTATTCGTTACAACTGATGAACCAATACTGGTATTAACTAAAGTCCCCAGTTTACACTGGGGTTCACCTTTTGTGTCGTTTGTCCTATGGGTTTTGACCGCTGCAAAAGGTCATGTATCCATGCCTTAGCTATTTTTTAGTTTATTTTCTTTCACTGGAAATAAGAGTTACAGTGAACATGTACAGAGATTGGAAAAGAAACTCTAAATGAAGCAAGAAGGTCTCTGTATGGCAAGAAACTATTCCTCCAAAAATCCTGACGGTTGCACATTGCCCCGCCCCTGCTTACCTGTTTTGTAAATCAAAGTGTGGCTGGCAATTCAGGGAGCTGTGTTTAAAGACCCAGAGACAGGAAATGTTCCCCGGGGTGGTGACCAGCACTTGCAGTGTGACGGATGCGGTCACGTCCACCTCCACGGTGGCCGCTTCGTAGACTGCCTCTGTGCTCTCGGGCCTCAAGGCACAGTCCAGGTCTTCCTGGGATTCTGATGCCTATGTCATAGACAAAATGATGCGAATTCACTACAAGTGCACGTTCAATGCATCTTCTTCTTAGCTGGAACCTTTATCAAATAAACACATGTTGACCTATGACACACAACAGCCAAGCACATCATAACCCACTGAGGATCATCATGTCTGACCAAAATGCCTATAAATTACAAGTCTCTAAAGAAAAGACAGATAACTGTAGGCTGCATTTCGAAAATGTTTTATAGACTGTTATGGGTTGAACTGTGTTCCCCCCAAATTCTTTTTTTTTTTTTTTGGCTGTGCCATGTGGCATGTGGGATCTTAGTTCCCTGACCAGGAATCGAACCCGTGCCCCCTGCAGTGGAAGCTCGGAGTCCTAACCACTGGACCACCAGGGAAGTCCCCCAAATTCATATGTTGAAGTCCTAACCCCCAGTACCCCAGAATGTGACCTTATTCAGAACCGGGCCTTTACAGAGGTGATCCCGTCAAAATGAGGCCATTAGGGTGGGTTCTAATCTTATGACTGATGTCCTTATAAGAAGAGGAAATTTGGAGAAGACAAGCACACGGGGAGAACGCCCTGTGAACACAAAGATGGCCATACAAGCCAAGGAGAGAGGCCTGGGACAGATCCTTCCTTCACAGCCTCAGAAGGAACCAAGCCTGACGACATCTAGATTTTAGCCTCCAGAACTATGAAACAATAAATTTCCGTGGTTTAACTCACCCAGTCTGAGACTTTGTTATGGCAGCCCTCACAATCACAAACTAATATACAGATAATAATCATAAAATTAAAGCACATAGGTATAGGGAACTCCTTGGTGTCCAGTGGTTAGGAGTCCGTGTTTTCACTGCTGGGGGCCCAGGTTCGATCCCTGGTCAGGGAACTAAGATTCCACAAGCCGCGTGGCTCGGCCAAAGAAAAACAAAAACAAAAAAGGAATACATAGGTATATGTTTTTGTGATTACTGGTATGCAGATAAGCATCTACATAGTAATAGTAAATTAGTATCTGTGTTAGAGGGAACTTAAAAACTAAAATATTGGGTTGGCCAAAAAGTTCGTTCAGGTTTTTCCGTAAGATGTTACAGAAAACCCAAACACGCTTTGTGGCCAACCCAGTATGTTCTGGGCAGACATCCCCGTAGGCTCATTGCCACCATCACACCCCTTGCCTGCTTTAAATAACTGAGATATATTGAGAGGACAGTGTGCTAGCAGCTTCTGCTGCTGGACCCCTCACCTCCTACCCCCCGACACATAGTGTAGCCCTCACACGTGTGTACGCACACACACACACACACACACACACACACACACACACACACACAAGCTTCTGCAGGTGAAGAGCAGGGTAGGGTAGCTCTTCTGCTACTGACCATAAGCCATATTTCTGATTTTATTTGTTCATTTCTTCAGTTAGTATCTGGTGAGTTATTTAGTCAATATCTGATACGAGCTAGACCACCTGCTGGGTGCAATGGGGCTAGGGGAAGAAAGACACTGACCTTGTCCTTGAGTTTTGACTCTAATAGGAAGAAATAACTAAAAGTGAAATATGATGTGCCCCATAAACAGATACCGACTACTCTGAAAGGTGCATTTAAGTGCTCTGGACCTTCTGAGGAGAGAGAGGTGACTTCCAGGCTGGGATAGAGGGGGTGGGAATGCTTCACTGGAGTACAGCAATTGAGCTGGATCTTAAAAGAGGGACATAAAGTAAAATCAAACAGGGACTTCCCTGGTGGCGCAGTGGTTAAGAATCCACCTGCCAATGCAGGGGACACGGGTTCGAGCCCTGGTCCGGGAAGATCCCACATGCCGCGGAGCAACTAAGCCCGTGCGCCACAATTACTGAGCCTGCGCTCTAGAGCCCTCGAGCCACAACTACTGAGCCCACGTGCTGCAAGTACTGAAGCCCATGCACTCTAGGGCCCCTGCTCCACAACAAGAGTAGCCACCACAATGAGAAGCCTGTGCACCGTAATGAAGAGTAGCCCCTGCTCGCTGCAACTAGAGAAAGCCCGAGCGCAGCAATGAAGACCTAATACAGCCACAAATAAATAGTTTTTTAAAAATTGAGTTATTCGGGCTTCCCTGGTGGCGCAGTGGTTGAGACTCCGCCTGCCGATGCTAGGGGACACGGGTTCGTGCCCCGGGCCGGGAGGATCCCACATGCCGCGGAGCGGTTGGGCCCGTGGCCATGGCCGCTGAGCCTGTGCATCCGGAGCCTGTGCTCCACAACGGGAGAGGCCACAACAGTGAGAGGTCCGCATACAGCAAAAAAAAAAAAAAAAAAAAAAAAAAAATTGAGTTATTAAAAAAAAAGTAAAAACAAACAAAACCCTGACATGCTAGGAGAAAATATTTGCAATGCATATTACAGATAAAGGAAATAAAGGGCTAATATCCCTAATATGTAAATAATTTTTTAGGGAATTCCCTGGCAGTCCAGTGCTAGGACTCCACATTCTCACTGCCCAGGACCCAGGTTCAATCCCTATTCAGGGAACTAAGATCCTGCAATCCTCACAACGCGGGTCAAAAAAAGGAAAAAATAAAATTTTTTTTTAACATTGAGGGACACAGGAGCCAAAAGACAGAAAGTGGGGAAAATGGGAGAAAATGTAGAAAAATGGGAGAAAGAGGGACTTCCCTGATGGTCCAGTGGATAAGACTCCACGCTCCCAATGCAGGGGGCCGGGGTTTGATCCCTGGTCGGAAAACTAGACTCCACATGCCACAACTAAGAAGTCCGCATGCCGCAACTAAAGATCCTGCATGCTGCAATGAAGATCCCCCATGCTGCAACTAAGACCTGGTGCCGAAATAAATAAATAAACAATAAGGGGGAAAAGAAAAAAGAAAAAATGGGAAAAAGAAATGAATAGACAATTCACAAAAAAGCTATAAAGAATGAACGTATGAGAAAATGTTCAAGCTCACTCATGATCAGAAAAACTCAAAACAACACTGAGATATCCCTTATCTATCAGACTGGCACAAATTTTAAAGTATTGGCACAAATTTTAAAGTATGACAACCCATTTTGTCAGGGAGGCTGTGAGGAAACAGCTACTCTCACACATTGCTGGGGGAATGCAAACAGGTGCAACCCTTCTGCAGGGGAACTGGAATTCGGCAACACCTGACTGAACTGCACTTCACCCTCTGAGCCAGCAATCCCATTTTGAGGGCTATATCTCCAGCAATTAATTGCACCATCATTTACAGTTGTAAAATACTAGAAACCGCCAAAATGCTCATACATAGGAGATTGACTGAATAAACTACGGCCCATCCACACAATGGAGGACATAAAGAAGGATGAGGACAAACTCCATGAACTGATATGCAGTGATTTCCTGGATAGACTGTTAAGTGAAGAAAGCTAAGGGCAAAAAGTATCTACTTTCAAGTATGCTACCCCTCGTATAAGAAGGAAGGAGATTAAGAAAATACACATGTATCTGCTCATTTGTGCACAAGAAACACAGGAATCATACAAAAATTCTAAAGGAACTGGTGAAGTTCAGGAGGTAGGTGGAAAAAGGATGGAAAGTTGGTAGTAGGCATGAAGAAGGCATGATACTTCTCTGAGTATATCTTTTTTTTTAAAATTTATTTAATTATTTACTTTTGGCTGCGTGTGGGTTTTCTCTAGTTGCGGCGAGTGGGGGCTACTCTTTTTTGTGGTGCACGGGCTTCTCATTGCGGTGGCTTCTCTTGTTGCAGAGCACAGGCTCTCGGCGAGCGGGCTTCAGTAGTTGTAGTTCGCGGGCTCTAGAGCACAGGCTCAGCAGTTGTGGCACACGGGCTTAGTTGCTTCCAGGCATGTGGGATCTTCCCGGACCAGGGCTCGAACTCGTGTCCCCTGCATTGGCAGGCGGATTCTTAACCACTGTGCCACCAGGGAAGCCCTGAGTATATCTTTTAGTACATAGCTTTAGCTTTCAGGACCATAGTCATGTTGCACATACTCAAAAAAGTAAATCATTAAAGCCAACCAGGATATAGGGGGAACTCAAAATGGAATACAAACCAAGTGAAGTTAATTGTATCACAAATAACTAACATAACCAGAGTGAAGGTGGTGGGAAAGAAAAGAACGAACATAAATAACTTCGGAAAATAATGCTTTGGACACTATAAGGTCAAAGACAAAAAGAACTGCACACAAACACTGTATTCTGGTGTTGTATAACAAATACTGTTGTCTGATGTTGTTTAAGAATTACTAGGTCTTAATACAACCCTGAATATTGCATAAGAATATAATTTATACGACATAAAACACAATGCAGCACTTAATACTAGGAACTGAGATCAATCATCATTAATTTTTTTTAAAAAAAGCTTGTGTTTTATAAGAAAACACTTAAATGTGTGCAGCTATTTTCTCACATTGAAAAAACACTTACAGGGACTTCCCTGGTGGTCCAGTGGTTAAGAATCCGCCTTCCAATGCAGGGGACGCGGGTTCGATCCCTGGTCGGGGAACTAAGATCCCACATGCCACGGGGCAACTAAGCCTGTGCGCTCTGGAGCCCCCATGCCACAACTAGGGAGAAGCCTATGCATCACAACGAAGAGCCCGTGGGCCACACCGAAAGATACTGCGTGTCGCAACTAAGACCCGATGCAGCCAAATAAATAAATAAATACTAAATAAAAGACACTAAGACTTTAGATTGTCATAGCGAATAATATTAAATTTTTTCTTGTCTGCACAAAAATACTATGTATGCAAAATGCCTTAATTATTAATAAGTCAATGTGTTATGACACCAATATGTGTTAAAAAGTTAAACCAACCATGTTTCTGGCATAAAAAAGAATCATGTATTAAATCAGGAGTTTTAGGGTAATTCTCTGGCGGTCCAGGGAACTGAACTCTGCCCTTTCACTGCCAAGGGCTTGGGTTTGATCCCTGGTCCAGGAACTAAGATCCCGCAAGCCAAGTGGCACGGCCGAAAAAAAAAAAAAATCAGGAGTTTTACATGCATGTAGAAGGTTGTTATTGACACCTATTTCACACTGCTTAAAATTTGAGAATATTTTTAATATCTCTGATTTTGGGAGGGAAGTGGGGGGTCCAGGGCATCATGGCATGTGTCTATGTATTATACTTACGTTAAAGAAAACAGAGTGACTATATATCTGTATGAATCCTTAACTGGATAAAAGCCATAGAAGTGGCTAATTTATGTTCACTTTTTATTGTATATAGACTTTTAATATTTTCACTTCTCAGTTATTTAAGCTTCCTTCATTTGAGTAAATAGCTAGGGTGCGATAGATGAATAGCATGAAGAAGAGTAACGACAAACAAGGTCGGAACTTGGAGTCAGAGCCAGATTATGGAGCGACGTGCATGTCACTTGAAGCCGTGGGAAGACCAAGCCGGGCTGTAATGGATGTAGCCCTGCTTCAGGAAGACCCATGTGGCAGCCCTACGTGAGCTGAACTGTAGAAGGAAGAAGCCACTTATGATATTATTGTGACTATGAGGGCTGGAATTAGGGAAGTGGCAGGAGGACTAGGGAATATGAGGTGGTTACAGGAGAACTAGGAAAGAAAGGAAATTGACAAGACTTGGTAACTGACTGAATGTGAGGGCAAGGGAGAGGAAGCAGTCCAAAACGAGGCTGAGCTTTCAAGCCTAGGAACTAGACAGGGCCATAAACAGAAATCCATTAAAACAAGAAGATGCTTGGGGAAATAGAAATGAAATAAATTATACAGGTGTGTCTCAATGAGCAAATGGAAAAATCTACTTACCTAAATCCAGGAGACGGTTGGAAATTAGGGATTCAGGCTTGAGAGAGAAACCTGGCTTCTTTTTAAGGAGAAAGGGCAATTCCTGTTTCTTACTCATTCTAGTATCACTGTCCTTCCTGAATCTAAACCCGAAGAGAACAAGGCTCTTGATGGAATGGAGTGCCAGGTAGCAATGAGTAGAGACGCTCATCTGTAGCAGATATGAGTACATAGTATACTTAAATACGCAAAAAAGAAAAGCCCATAAGCCATGGCAGGTGTCAATAGCTTACAAAGTATGGTCTCTAGAGAAAATAGCTAAAGTTGTCATTTTAATATTACTTTACCAAGGGATTCGATGATGATGTCCCCACTGATGAATCATTGTTTCTATGGTTGATTAAAACGCACTTGATCACAGGCAGATCTTGATTTCTGATAGTCTCAAATATCATTGCGGAAAAAACAACTGTAAAACAAAATAAAGACGATGATGTTGATCCATGCACACCTTAAAAAGAAAATACGTGTTTGTCTTACAACAAAACAAAATGTAATCAAGGGAGGGACTTCCCTGGTGGCGCAGTTGTTAAGAATCCGCCTGCCAAGGCAGGGGACACGGGTTTCAGCCCTGATCTGGGAAGATTCCACACGCCGCGGAGCAGCAGCTAAGCTCGTGCGCCACAACTACTGAGCCTGCGCTCTAGAGCCCGTGAGCCCCAACTATTGAGTCCACGTGCCACAACTACTGAAGCCCACGCACCTAGAGCCCGTGCTCCGCACCAAGAGAAGCCACCACAATGAGAAGCCCGCGCACCGCAACAAAGAGTAGCCCCCGCTCGCCACAACTAGAGAAAGCCCGCGGGCAGCAGCAATGAAGACCCAACGCGGCCAAAAATAAAAATAAATATTTTTTTTAAAAAAATGTAATCAAGGGAAAGTGGCCAACAGGAAAGTGTGTAGGAAATATAATTTCATAAAAGGTAAGTCTTACTATCAATCAGGAGTGGAGGTCCTTAGAGCAGTGTTTTCCAAGGGAACTTTCTGCATGATGGAAATATTCCTTAGTGCTGTTCAATAGGGTCGTCCTTAGCTGCATTTAGCATTAAGCATTTGAAGTGAGGCTAGTGCAGCTGAGGAACTGATTATTTGTATACCAGCCATTTTTTTCTTCTTTATGGTTTCCTGGTGCATATAAACATTATGTTTACACTATATTGTAGTCTGGTAAGTGTGTAATAGCATTATACCTAAGAAAACAATGTACGTACCTTAATCAAAAAATACACTCTTAAAAAAAAATACACTCTTGCTAAAAAATGCTAACCATCATCTGAGCCTTCAGTGAATTGTAGTAGTCACATCAAAGATCACTGATCACAGACCACCGTATCAAATATAATAATTATTGAATAATTGAAATATTGTGAGAATTACCAATATGTGACACAGAGACACAAAGTAAGCAAATACTTTTGGAAAAATGGCGCCGACAGACTCACTCGAGGCAGGGTTTTCACAACACTTCAGTTTATAAAAAATGCAATATCTGTGAAGCACAATATAGCGAAATGCAGTAAAACAAGGTGTGCCTATTATCAGCAGTTCATTCCCTTTAATTGCTGGGGAGTAGTCTATTATATAGATACAACACAACATTTCAGTTCATCCACCTGTTGATAGAATTTGGATTGTTTCTACTTTGGGTATCTTACAAATAAAGTTGCTATGAACATTGGCATAAAAGTCGTGGTTTGGATGTATGAGTTCAGATTCCTTGAATAAATACCAAGGAGGAGCATACCTCACTCCTGTGGGAGGTGTCTGTGTCACTTTTTAAGTAAGTACCAACTGTTCTCCAAAGAGGGTGTATCACTTTATATTCCTATTGGAGTGTATGAGAATTAGCTGTACCATGTCCTCACCAACGCTTGGTAGGATGAGAATTTTTAATTTTAGCCATTCCAAGAGGCATATTATGTCTCATCATGGTTTTAATTTGCATTTGCATCCTTTCAGATGCTTGTATGACATCCTATATATCCTTTGGTAGTATGTCTGTTGCATCTTTTGCCTTTTAAAATTGGGTCGTTTATCTTCTTATTATTGAGTTTTGAGAGGCGCCCCCCCCCCAGTTTTATTGAGATATTGTTGATATATAACACTGTATTAGTTTCAGGTGTACAACATCACAATTAGATATATGTATTTATTGTAATACGAGTACCACGATAAGTTCAGTTAACATCCATCAGCTCACGCAGTTACTAAAGTTTTTTTTCCTGTGATGAAAACTTTGAAGATCTACTGTCGAGATGTGGATGGACCTAGAGTCTGTCATATAGAGTGAAGTAAGCCAGAAAGAGAAAAACAAATATCATATATTAATGCATATATGTGGAATCTAGAAAAACGGTACAGATGAACCTATTTGCGGGGCAGGAATAGAGACGTAGATGTAGAGAACGGACATGTGGACACAGTGGGCAAGGGGAGGGTGGGATGAATTGGGAGATTAGGAGTGACATAAATACACTACCATTTGTAAAATAGATAGCTAGCAGGAACATGCTATAAAGCACAGGAAGATTAGGTCGGTGCTCAGTGACGACCTAGATGGGGGGTATGGGGGGAGGGTGGGAGGGAGGTCCAAGAGGGAGGGGATATATGTATACATAGAGCTGATTCACTTCATTGTACAGCAGAAACTAACACAACATTGTAAAGCAGTTATACTCCAATAAAAAAATAAATAAACAAATAAATAATTAAATAAAGGTCTCTCAGCAACTTTCAAATATATAAGAGTCCAGGTAGCCCCCACTTTTTGAAAGTTCACTTTACGCCACTTCACTTTTACAAAAGACCTGCATTAGCACCTGTTTTCACTAACTGAAAGAAATCTGAAGAGGATTTTTGCTTTTATGAAAAAAGGTGAAAAGCAAAAATAGCATCAGAGTTTGTTCGGTAGCGAGCTCTCATAGGGGTGGCTTGAACCCCAAGCAAGGAGAGTGGAACTGCCAAGCTCTTTCCCCAGAAACTACGCTCAGCATCTCACCATCAAGCCATCATAGCTTTGTACTGTGTCTGTGAGCATCTGTGCTTTATCTCCATTTATTCTGTGTATCTGTTTGCAAGATGTGTCCCTAAGTTAATAGCTTCTTCACTTTACACAATCTGAGCTTGCAAAAGGTTTCACAGGAATGCTCTATTTTCAGATAGTGGGGAAACCTGTATTGGTAACTATAGTCACCATCTTGGACATTACATCCCCAGAACTTATTTATGTTATAACTGGAAGTCTGTACCTCCTGACCACCTTCACTCATTTCTCCCACTCCCTACCCCCACCTCTGGCAAACACCAGTCTCTTCTCTGTTTCTGAGTTTGGTTTTTTTTTTTTTTTCAGATTCCACATATAAGTGAGATTATACAGAATTTGCCTGACTTATTTCACTCAACATAATGCCCTGAAAGGGCATTCATGTTGTCACAAATGGCAGGATTTATTTCTTTTTTATGGTTGAATAATATTGTATATATACAGTTGACCCTTGGACAACGTGGGTTTGAACTACACAGGTCCACTTACACATGGATTTTGTTCAATAAATATTTGGAAAAATTTTGGGAGATTTGTGACAATTTGAAAAACCTCGCAGACGAACTGCATAGCCTAAAAATACTGAAAAATAAGAAAAAGTTAGGTATGTCATGAATGCATAAAATATATGGGGGCTCATTGGGAATCGGGCACACCAACTTGGGTTCAGCAACAGATCTATGATCAGGACTGCCCGTACCTGTAAAGCTGCTAACTAGCCTTGAAGGGAAAAGATAAACACAAGCTGTCTTTTGGTTGTACAAGGAGGTCTGGACAATGAGTAACTTTTTCTGGATTGGTTTCATCGATGCGTTGCCCCTGAAGACAAAAAGTACCTTGCCCGTAAGGGACAGCCTTGGGTTCTTTTGATACTGGGCAACGCCCCTAGCCACCCAGAGCCCCATGAGTTCAACACTGAAGGCGCTGAAGTAGTCTACTTGCCCCCAAATATCTAATTCAGCCTCTAGACTGGGGGGGTCATAAGGACCCTTAAGGCTCATTACACACAGTACTCGATGGAAAGGATCGTCAACGCTATGGAAGAGAACACCAACAGAGAGAACATCATGAAAGTCTGGAAAGATTGCACCACTGAAAATGCCATCATTGTTAGAGAAAAAGCCGTGAAAGCCATCAAGCCTGAAACAATAAATTCCTGCTAGAGAAAACTGTGTCTAGATGTTGTGTGTCTGACTTTACAACAGAGCCAACCGAGGAAATCATGAAAGAGATGTGGACATGGCAAAAGAGGTGGGAGGTGAAGGGTTTTAAGATACGGATCTTGGAGAAAGTCAAGAGCTAATAGGCACCATGCCCGAGGAATTCCCAGAAGAGGATCTGATGGAGACGAGCACTTCCAACCAGAGCCGCACAATGAGGTAGAAGACACAGAAGAAGCAGTGACAGAAACCAAATTGACACGGAACAATCTGGCAGGAGAGTTCCAGTTATTCAACACTGCTTTTGACTTCTTTTATGACATGGATCCTTCTATGATACAAGCACTGAAACTAAAGCAAATGGTGGAAGAAGGGTTGGCACCATATAGAAACATTTTTAGAGACAAGAAGCAAAAATGTCAGAGATAAATTACGATGTATTTCTGTAAAATTACACCAAGGGTGCCTACCTCTCCTGCCTCTACCTCTCCCGGCTCTGCTACTCCTGAGACAGCAAGACCAACCTCTCGTCCTCTCTCTCCTCCTCAGCCTACTCAACGTGAAGACGACAAGGATGAAGACCTTTATGATGATCTGCTTCTACTTAACAAAGAGTAAATCATCATCGTGTCCTACAGTTAATAAACTTATCTCCTGTGTATGTGTGTATCTTCGTGTGAAAATCTAACTGTATGAGATGTTTTTGTGTCACCATCATCATCATCACCTACGTATTCATCATGTAGACCAGTGGTCCCCAACCTTTTTGGCACTAGGGACCAGTTTCGTGGAAGACAATTTCGTGGAAGACATGGACCACGGGCAGGGAGGGGGAGGGATGGTTTAGGGATAATTTGAGCACATTACATTTATTGTACATTACATTGCAATATATAATGAAATAATTATACAATTCATCATAATGCAGAATGAGTGGGAGCCCTGAGCTTGTTTTCACTTGCCATTCACTGATAGGGTTTTGATATGAGTCTGCAAGCAATTGTTTATTATGGTCTCTGTGCAGTCAAACCTCTCTGCTAACGGGAATCTGTATCTGCAGCAGCTCCCCAGCGCTAGCATCACCGCCTCAGCTCCACCTCAGATCATCAGGCATTAGATTCTCAGAAGGAGCGAGCAACCTAGATTCCTCGCAGGCACAGTTCACAGTAGGGTTTGGGTTGCCGCTCCTACGATAATCTAATGCTGCTGCCTATTTGACAGGAGGTGGAGCTCAGGCAGTAATGCGAGCTATGGGGAGCGGCTGTAAATACAGATGAAGCTTCGCTCCCTTGCCCGCCACTCACTTCCTCTGTGCAGCCCAGGGTTGAGGACCCCTGGTGTAGACCATTGTGTGCAAGACTTGTATTGAAGTGGATAGCCTATCCTTATGTAGGCATAAGGTGAGTGATATTTAATATAAAATTAATAATGTTTAGTTTTCTTACTGTTTTATAATTTTGCTTTCAAAGAATTACATTACCATACTGTATGCCTCTCTACTGTAATTGGAGAAATTGCATATCAGTCTGTCACCACAGGTAAGTGCTTTTGTAAAAAAATAACAATTTTTGCGATATTGTATTACGAACATGACTGTAATGCTGTAGGCCATAACATTTTTATACCGATTCATTCATTAATATATAGGCTAGGGAGTTCCCTGGTGGAGCAGTAGTTAAGATGCCATGCTCCCAATGCATGGTGTCTGGGTTCGATACCTGGTCAGGGAACTAGATCCCACATGCATGCCACAACTAAGAGTTTGCATGCCACAACTAAGGAGCCGGTGAGACGCAACTAAGGAGCCCGCCTGCTGCAACTAAGACCCAGTGCAGCCAAATAAATATTTTTAAAAATTATAAAAGTATATATATAAATAGACTAGGCTAACATGAAGAGCAATCATATCACTTAACACTAAGCTATCATAACGCAGTCATATTGTTGCTTCTTCATGATCAGTGCAGGAATCGTTATAAGTAAATACGAATTTCTTTTTCATTATTATTATTATTTTGGCTCACCACACAGTTTGCAGGATCTTAGTTCCCTGACCAGGGATTGAACTCAGGCCCACGGCAGTGACAGCACCAAGTCCTAACCACTGGACTGCCAGGGACTTTCCCATCTTTTCATTTTTGATGTGTAGTGTTAGTAATACATATAACACCTACAGTGTTTTGTAACATGTAAGACAATATTGATGTAGGTGCTGACAGATGATTCATCATGTAAACAGGCAATGGAAACTTACAGCGCTGTTAAATACAGTATAGTACCGTAAATGTATTTTATTTTACTTATAATTTTCTTAATAGCATTTTCTTTATGCTAAGTTTACTTTAAGAATACCATGTGTAATGCATATAACATACAAAAGATGTCTTAATGAACAGTTTATGTTATCAGTAAGGCTTCTGGTTAACAGTAGGCTATTAGCAGTTAAGTTTTGGGGGAGACAAAAGTTATACTCGGATTTTCAACCGCACAGGGAGTCGGTGCCCCTAACCTCCACGTTGTTCAAAGGTCAACTGTATACGCTATATTTTCTTTATTCAGTCATCCATCAATGGACACTTAAGTTGTTTCCATGTCTTGGTTACTGTAAATAATGCTGCAATAAACATGGGGCTGAAGACATCTCTTTGAGATACTGATTTTGTTTCCTTCAGATATACACCCAGAAGTAGAATTCCTGGATTATATGGTACTGTTATTTTTAATTTTTTGAGGAACCTCTATACTGATTTCCATAGTAGCCATACCGTTTTATATTCCCTTCAACAGTGCACAAGGATTCCCTTTTGTCCACATCCTCACCAACACTCATTATCTTTTGTCTTTTTAATGACAGTCATTCTAACAGGTGTGAGGTAATACCTCATTGTGGTTGGTTTTTTTTTTTTTGGCCATGCGGCATGCAGGATCCTAGTTCCCCAACCACGGATTGAACCTGTGCCCTTGGCAGTGAAAGTGTGGCGTCCTAACCACTGGATGGCCAGCAAATTCCCTCATTATGGGTTTGATTTACATTTCACTAATGATTAGTGATGTTGAGCGCCTTTCATCTACCTGTTGGTCATTTGAGGGTCTTCTAAAAAAAACGTCTGTCCACTTCCTCTGCCCATTTTTTAACCAGACTAGCTGGGTCTTTTTTTGCTATTGAGTTGTATGAGTTCTTTATATATGTTGGATACATGATTTGTGAATATTTCCTCCTATTCCATAGGTCACCTTTTCATTTTGTTGATAGCTTCCTTGGCTGTGCAAAAGCTTTCAGTGTGATGTGGTCCTATTTAGTGTCTTTTATGTGTCATACAAATTTTAGGGTTTTTTTTTCTATTTCTGTGAAAAGTGCCATTTGAATTTTGATAGAGATTGCCTTGAATCTATATATTGCTTTAAATGATATGGACATTTTAACAATACTGATTCTGCCAATCCATGAAGACATAAATTCTTTCCATTTATTTGTATCTTAGGCATGTTCTTTCATCAATGTCTTATACTTTTCAGTGTAGAGATTTTTCTCCTCCTCGGTTATTTATTCCTAGGTATTTTATTCTTTATGATGCAATTGTAAGCGGGATTGTTTTCTTTTTCTGACAGTTTGTTGTTAGAACCACATAGATTCTAACAACCACAGAATAGAACCACAACTGATTTTTTTATATTGATTTTGCATCCTACAACTTTACTGAATTTGTTGATTAGTTCTAACAGGTTTTTGGTGGAGTCTTTACAGTTTTCTATCTATAATATCATGTTATATGCAAATAGAGTCAGGTTTACTCCTTTCTTTCTGATTTGGATGTCTTTTATTTATTTTTCTTGCCTCATTGCTCTGGCTAGGACTTCCAGTACTATGTTGAATAAAGGTAGCAAAAGTGGGCATCCTTGTCTTGTTCCTGATCTTAGAGGAGAAGCATTCAGCTTTCACCATTGAGTATGATGTTAGCTGTGAACTTTTAATATATGGCCTTATTATGTTGAGGTACATTCCCTCTATACCCGCTTTGTTGAGAGTTTTTGTCATAAGTGGATGTTGAATTTTATCAAACGCTTTTTCTGCATCTCTTGAGAGGATCATATAATTTTTATCCTTCATTTTGTTAATGTGGTGTATCATATTGACTGATTTGCAGATGGTGAGCCATCCTTGCATTTGTGGAATAAAACCCACTTGATGACGGTATACGATCCTCTTCATGTACTGTTGAATTTAGATTGCTAACAATTCCTTGAGGATTTTTGCATCTATGTTCAGGGATATTGGCCTGTAATTTTCTTTTCTTGTCGTGTCCTTTTCTGGTTTTGGTGTTAGGGTAATGCTGACCTCATAAGATGAGTTTGGAAGTGTTCCCAGCTCTTCTATTTTTTAGAAGAGTTTGAGAGGATTGAAACAATTCTCCTTTAAATGTTTGTTAGAATTTATCAGTGAAGTCATCTGCTCCTGGATTTTCTCTGGGAGCTTTATTTTTTTGTTTACTGATTCAATCTCCTTACTAGTAATTCTGTTCAAATTTTCTGTTTCTTCATGATTTGGTCTTGGTAGGTTGTATGTTTTTAGAAGTTTATTCATTTATTCTAGGCTGTCCATTTGGTTGGTATATAATTGTTCATAGTAGAGACATACCTTGTTTTATTGCACTTTGCTTTATTGTGCTTCACAGATGTTGCATTTTTAATAAGGGTGTGGCAACCCTGCCTTGAGCAAGTCTATCAGAGCCATTTTTTCCAACGGCGTCTGCTCACTTCATGTCTTTGTGTCACATTTTGGTAATTCTCACAATATTTCAAACTTTTTTGTTATTATTAATTTGTTATGATGATCTGTGATCACTGATTTTTTTTTTTTTTTTTTTTTTGTGGTACGCGGGCCTCTCACTGCTGTGGCGTCTCCCGCCGCGGAGCACAGGCTCCAGACCCGCAGGCTCAGCGGCCATGGCTCACGGGCCCAGCCGCTCCGCGGTATGTGGGATCCTCCCGGACCGGGGCACGAACCCGTGTCCCCTGCTTCCGGCAGGCGGACTCTCAACCACTGCGCCACCAGGGAAGCCCTGTTTAGTACTTTCTTAAACTCTCTCTCTCTCCATGCAAATTCTTACTTTATTCATGCATTGTTTTCCTGACCTCAGTGAGCATCTTTATGACCATTATTTTGAACTCTTTACAGGTAAATCACTTATCTCCATTTCACTGGGGTTTGTTTCTGGAGTTTTATCTTGTTCTTCTGTTTGGAACACACTCCTTTCTTTCTTCATTTCCCTTAATTCTCCATGTTGGTTTCTGTGAATTAGATAAAACAGCCATATCCTCCCAGTATTCACAGAGTGGTCTCTTGTAGAAGATAAATCTTATCTTTCAGCCCAGGCTTAGCTCTTGGTTGTCTCTCAAATTGCCTTCTTTGTGCTTATTGTCTCCCAGTAGTGAGGGGGTACCATGACTTGTCAGTGTACCAAAGGGGAGGATCTCAGTCAGCACCTAGATGCACAGCGATGGGAAGCTGGATGTTCAGGCAGTGGCAAGCAGACCTCTTTCAGGGAGAGAATGGGAGCTAGTGTTTCTTTCTGCTCTCTCTGCACTGAGCCATAAGGGATAGCCAGTTAATAACTGTTTCTTTGTTTGCTACGGTCCAGTGGGGCCCACAAATGCAAGACCTGCTGGCCACCAGATCAAGGGGGTGTATCCTCTGCATGGCAGTCACAAAGGCCAGGGTTCTGATATGTGCAAAAGCTCCTTTCAGAGAGATATCAGAGGGGGGACGTGTAGATGGTGCTTCCAGCCTCCCCAGTCTCAGGCAGAATTGCAGTCAGTTCCTAGATGTATGTTAAATTAGGAGTCTGACCCTCAGGTTGAAAGTAGGCCTCTTTAAAAACAAACAACCCAATCAAAAAATGGGAGAAGACTTAAATAGACATTTCTCCAAAGAAGACATACAGATGGCCAACAGGCACATGAAAATATGCTCAACATTGCTAATTATTAGAGAAATGCAAATCAAAACCACAATGAGGTATTACCTCACACTAGTCAGAATGGCCATCATCAAAGAGTCTACAAATAATAAATGCTGGAGAGGGTGAGGAGAAAAGGGAACCCTCTTGCACTGTTGGTGCGAATGTAAATTGATACAGCCACTGTGGAGAACAGGATGGAGGTTCCTTAAAAAACTAACAACAGAGGGAATTCCCTGGTGGTCCAGTGGTTAGGACTCCATGTTTCCACTGCCGGGGGCCTGGGTTCTATCCCTGGTCAAGGAGCTAAGATCCCACAAGCTGAGTGGAGCAGCTAAAAAAAAAAACAACTTAAAAATACAGCTACCATACGATCCAGCTATCCCACTCCTGCGCACATATCTGGACGAAACTATAATTCAAAAAGATACATGCACCCCAATGTTCATAGCAGCACTATTCACAACAGCCAAGACATGGAAGTAACCTAAGTGTCCACTGACAGATGAGTGGATAAAGAAGACGTGGTACATATATACAATGGAATATTTCTCAGCCATAAAAAAGAATGAAATAATGCCATTTGCAACAACATGGATGGACCTAGAGATTATCATACTAAGTGAAGTAAGTCAGAGAAAAACAGAGAAAGACAAATATCATATGATATGACTTATATGTGGAATCTAAAAGTATGATACAAATGAACTTATTTACAAAACAGAAACAGACTCACAGACATAGAAAACAAACTCACGGTTACCAAAGGGGAAGGAGGGGCACGGATACATTAGGAGCTTGGGATTAACAGATACATACTACTATATATAAAACAGATAAATGACAAGGTCCTACTGTATAGTAGAGGGAACTGCATTCATTACCTTGCAATAACCTATAATGGAAAAAAATTTGAAAAAGAATATGTATATACTTACAGGTATAACTGAATCACTTTGCTGTACACTAGAAACTAATACAACATTGTAAACCAACTATATACTTCAATAAAATTTTTTTTTAAAAAAACAGGCCTCTTTAAGGAAGAAACTGGGAGAAGGACGTTTATGTCTGTTACCTCGGCCCAGAGCCTCAGGTATAGTCAAAATGAGTCCTTGCAAACCTTTACAAACTGTTTCTTTGTTTGCTAGATTCTGGTGGGTCTCATGGACATAAGCCCCACTGGCTTCAGAGCCAGGTGTTTTGGGGGCCTGTCCCTCAGATGGAAGTCCTAATAGTAGGAACACTAGATGCCGGGTCCAAACCCTTCGCTCCTCAGGGAGAAAATTAAAGTTGTGAGTTCCTTACCAATTGCATGTTGCTGTGCTGGGGGCTGGACTTATGGCAAGACTGTGTCTCAGTCTTTTCTATCCATTTCAAATTTTTTTTTTTTCTCATTTGCCTGATGTGTAAGAGTTGCTTAGCTGGTTTCCGGATTTCCTTCAGAAGGAACTGTTCCATGTGTAGCCGTAGATTTGGTGTGTCCATGGCAGGAGGTGAGTTCAGGAGCTTCCTTCACAGTCATCGTCGAGTTTTTAAAAAATGTATATTCTGGATACAAGTCCTTAATCAGATATGTAATTGACAAATATTTGCCACGAACCTGTGACATGTCTTTTGAAGACCTGAAACTCGATCTTGAAGATGTCCAATTTATCAGTTTTTCTTTATGCTTTTGGTTTTGTAACTAAAAAAATCCTGGTCCAATATAAGGTTAGAAAGATGTTCCCCTAGGAGTTTTACAGTTTCAGGTTTTACATGTAGGTTTTTACATTTACATTTTAGTTTTAAATTTAGGTCTGTGATCCATTTTGAGTAAACTTTTTATATGGTATGATACATGAATCAAAGTTGTTCATATGACTGTATCTGCAAATGAGTATCTAATTGTTTCAGCACCATATAGTGAAAGATTATGATTTCTCCATTGAATTGCCTCTAAACGTCCATCAAAAATAAATTGATCGCATATTTCTGATTTATTGCTGGAATTCCTATACTTTTCCACTGATCTATTTGTCTATCTTGGTGCCAATTCCGCATTGTCTTATTATTGCTTTATAATAAACCCTGAAATCAAGTATTATTAATATTCAAACTTTGTTCTTTTTTTCAAAGTTGTTTTGGGTATTCTAGGTCTCTTTCATTTCCATATGAATTTTAGAATAAGCTTGTCAATTTCTGCAAAAAGTTCTGCAGGGATTTTGACAGGAATTGTATCGAATCATTAGATTGATTTGGGCAAAACTGACATTTTAGCAATATTGAGTCATACCGTACATAAACATTGTATATATCCTTTATTTAGGGCTCCTTTAATTTCTCTTAGCAACGTTTTGGAGTTTTCAGCGTACAGATCTTGTCTATCTTTATCCCTATTTCATATTTTTGTGCTGTTTTATATTTTTCACTTCAATTTCTGATTGTTACAGAAGCACAATTTATTTTTCTACACTAAACCTGTAACACGCAAACTTACAGAATTTGTTTATTAGTTATCGTTACTTTTTTGTAGGTTCCATAGGATTTTATACGTATATGATTAATGTCACCTGCAAATAGACAGTTTTACGTCTACCTTTCCAATATGGATGCCTTTTCCTTGCCTTATTACACTGGCTACAATCTCCAGTACAATGTTGAAAAGAGGTAGTAAGAATCGATATTCTTGCCTTATTTCTAATCTTAGGATAAAATACTTAGTCATTTGATGTTAAGTTTGATGTTAGCTAAGTGTTTTTCATAGATACCTTTACTTAGTTTGAGGAGAATCATTTCTATTCCTAGTTTGCTGGGAAATTTTATCAGGAAGGGATGTTAAATTTTGTCAAAGGCTTCTTCTGTATCTATTGAGATAATCATACAGGTTTGTTTTTGTTTTTTAATGGCTTTTTTTTTTATTCTGTGAATATGGTGAACTACATTGATTCATTTGCAAATATTAACCAACCTTGACTTCCTGGAATAAACACCGATTAGACATGATATATTATCTTTTGTATATACTGTTTTTTTGGTTTTTTCTGCGGTATGCGGGCCTCTCACCATTGTGGGCAAAGGCTCAGTGGCCATGGCTCATGGGCCCAGCCGCCTCGCAGCATGTGGGATCTTCCCGGACTGGGGCACGAACCCGTGTCCCCTGCATCAGCAGGCAGACTCTCAACCGCTGCGCCAGCAGGGAAGCCCATGTATACACTGTTGAATTCAATTTGCTAAAGTGTTGCTAAGAATTTTCGCATTTATTTTCATGGCAATTATTGGTCTGCAGGTTTGTTTTTTGCTTGTAATGTCTTTTTCTGGTTTTGGTATCAAAGTAAAGCTGGCCTCATAGAATGTGTTGAGAAGTATTATCTTCTCTTCAATTTTCTGGAAGAATCTGTGCAGTATTGGTATTATTTCCTCTTTAAATACTTGGTAGATTCCCCAGTGAAGTAATCCAGTAATTTTCATTGTGGGAGTATTTTAACCACAAATTCAATTTATTAACAGACATAGCATTATTTAGGTTATCAATTTTTCCTGGATAGCTTTGGTAGTATGTGTCTTGCAAGGAATTTTTTCCATTAAACGTTAAGTTGTCGAAGTATAAAGTTGTTAATAATATTTCCATATTATCCTTTGAATATCTATAGATTCTGTAGTGGTGTTGCCTCTCTTACTCCTGCTATTAGAAATTTGTGTCCTTTTTCCCTCTGATCGATTTGGCTAGAGAGGTTTAGCAATTTTATTGATATTTTATTGCTCTTGGCTGCACTGATTTTCTCCCTTTTTCTCTATTTAATTGATTTTCACTCTGATCATGTGTGCTTCCTTTGTTTCTTACATGATTTTTTTTTTTTTTTTTGGCTGTACCACACGCTAAGAGGAATATTAGTTCCCCAACCACGGATCGAACCCATGCCCCCTGCAGTGGTAGCACAGATTCTTAACCACTGGACTGCCAGGGAAGTCCCTTACATGGGGTTTAACTTGTTTTTTTTCCCCTCTTGCTTGTGCTTAGATTTGAGATCTTTATCCTTTTCTAGTAATTTATAGCAATATAATTTAATGCTGCTAATCATTTAATAATTAATAATTTAATACAATACATTTCCTCTTAAGTACTGCTTTAGAGAAATCCCACAAATTCTGATAAATTGCATTTCATTTAGTTCAATATACATTTTCACTTATCTTTTGTTCTCTTCTTTGACCCATGTATTATTTAGAAATGTGTTATTTAGTTTCCAAATATTTAAGGATTTTCCATTTATCTTTCTGTTATTAATTTCTAATTTAATGCCGTCAAAGGATACACTTTGTATGTCTTGAATCTTTTAAAATTCATGGGGACTTCCCTAGTGGCACAGTGGTTAAGAATCTGCCTGCCAATGCAGGGGACACAGGTTCGAGCCCTGGTCCGGGAAGATCCCACATGCCACGGAGCAACTAAGCCCATGCACCACAACTACTGAGCCTGACCTCTAGAGCCTGTGAGCCACAACTACTGAGCCCGTGTGCCACAACTACTGAAGCCCGCGTGCCTAGAGCCCTTGCTCCACTGCAATGAGAAGCCCTGCACCGCAACAAAGAGTAGCCCCCGCTTGCCGCAACTAGAGAAAAAGCTTGTGTGCAGCAACGAAGACTCAATACAGCCCAAAATAAAAATAAATTAATTAATTAATTTTTAAAAATAAAAATAAATAAATAAAGGAATAAAATTTATGGAAGCTTGTTTTATGGTCTAAATTGATGTGTATTGCATGCAACTGAAAAGAACCTATATTCAGCTGTTAAGTATTCTTTAAAGAAAATTCTTTAAAGAAAATTAGGTCAAGTTGGTTGATACTGTTGTTCAAGGCTTCTACATCTTAATGCTTTATTTCTCTTTCTTCTATCAATTACTGAAGGAGTGTTGAACTCCTTGAATTTAATTATGGATTTGTTCATTTCTCCTTGCAATTCAATCAAATTTTGATCCATGTATTTTCAAGCTCTGTTATTAGATACATAAATGTTTAGGATTTTTATGTCCTCTTGATAAATCAAGCCTTATAGCATTATGAAATGACTTTCCGTCCCTAGTAATATTCTTTGCTCTGAAATATACTGTCTAGCATTTTAGCTTCTCCCGTTTTCTTTTGATTAGTGTTAGCATATGCAATTTTTTCCCCTATCCTTCCACTTTTAACCTATTTGTGTCTTCCTATCCAAGTCTGGTTTCATTTAAGAACATTATAGTTGGGTCTTGCTTTTTTTTTTTTTTTTTCTTTTTAATAAAATCTGACTACCTCTGCCTTTTAATTGTGATATGTAGATTACTTAATGACATTATTGATACGCTTAGGTTTAAATCTACCATATTATTCTTTGTTTTCTATTTGTCCATCTGTTCTTTTTTCCCCTTTTCCTGTTTTTCTGCCTCCTTTGGGAAGAACTGAGTATTTTTTATGGTTCCACATCATCTCCTTTCTGGGATCATCACCTATAATGCTTTGCTTTTTTTATTGTAGTAGCTGCTTTGAGGTTTAGAGTATATGTCTTTATCTTAACGTAGTCTACTTCTAACTGCTCTTATATCACCTCATATATGATATCAGAATACAATAGTATCAGTATATACTTACAATAGTACATTTCCATTTCATCCCTCTTTAGGCTTTGTGCTATTGCTGTCATACAGCGTACTTCCACATAAGTTTTAAACCCCCCCAAAATCACTGATATTATTTTTGCTGTAAGTAATCAATTATCTTAACATTTTAAACATTTTTTTTAAAGTCTTCTATTTTACTCCCTTTGGGTGGTCAACTATACATGTAATTAGAGTTCTTGGAGAGAATGGGGGAAAGGAGGACAGAAGAAAATATTTGATGAAATAATGGAGAAAATTCTTTCTACATCTGATGCAAATGATAGAAGCCCAACAAAACCCAAGCGCATGAATCAGGAAGAAAACTGCAAAAGGTACATTATAATCAAGTTATTTAAAGCCAATGATAAAGAGAAAATCTTTTTTTTTTTATCGTTGCTAGTAATGACACGTGTTCTTAATCATGTATATCCTGAATTCCTTTTTCATCACAACACACATAACTGTCCCATTGTATACATGTAATGTTTTGTATTACACAAGGTATCAGGCTTGTTGAATATTTGCCAACAAAAGGATTTTTTGGCTGAGAAGGAATCCAGACAAGAATGAGAGGTCACTAGTACTTTAAAGACAAAATTGAATGTGCCAACCAACTTTAAAAAAATCAACCTCTTTTAGAGAACCTATAGTATTTTGTCATAGCAAGTAGCCACTTTCAACAAAGCCCCTATTTGGGACTCATTAAAGAAAGTCTTCATGCTCCTTTTTGCTATTGTCTGGGAAAATCTTAAATGCATCCAGAGAAAACAGATACATTCATACGGCAGACTTACATGTATGTTTGACCAACTGAAGTCCTCATGTAGCTCGCTGATTCTCTGTTCATTTTACTTTGACTATTTTCTCTGTTCATTTTGGATAGTTTCTATTGCTGTGTCTTCAAGTTCACCAATCTTTTCTTCTGCAGTATCTAATCTATTAACCCCAACCAGTATAATTTTAGTTTTTACCTCTGGAAGTTTAATTTGTGTGATTTTTTTCATATTTGCTATTTCCCTACTTAACACGTACAAGCTTTCCTCTAGCTTCAGGAACACAAGGAATATAGTTATAACAACTATTTTAATGTTCTTGTCTAGTAATTCTATATTCTATGCCATTTATGGGTCTCCTTTGGATATTTGAGTTTTCTCCTTATTATGGGTTGAATTTTTATCTTTTGTTTGTCTGTTAATTTGTAACAAGATGCCAGACATTGTGAATTTTACCTGCTGTCGGATATTTCTGTGTTCTGCTAAATATTCTTGAACTTTTTTCTGAGATGTAGTTAAGTTCACTGTAAACACTTGATCCCTTCAAGTCTTGCTTTTAAGCTTGGTTAGGTGAGACCAGAGCAGTGTTTAGTATAGAGCTAATATTTCTCCACTAGTGGACTTCATCAAAACTAATAACTTCTGTTCTTCAAAGGACACAGTTAAAAAAATGAAAAGACAAGCCACAGGATGGGAGAAAATATTTTCAAAACAAACAACCTGATAAAAAACAGGCAAAAGACTTTAGGAGACACTTCATCACACAAAACATAGCATGGCAATTAAGCACACAAAAAGGTGATCAACATCATTAGGGAAATGCAAATTTAAACCACAATGACATGTTGCTACACCTGTTAGAGATGTTCAAAAACAAAACCAAAAAAACTGACCATACCAAGTTACGACAATGATTTTGAGCAACTGTACATGCACTTTGAAAAGCTAGCACCTTCTCGTATAGCTGAATATTCACTTAGCATACATTCCAGTGATGCAACACCACTCCTAAGATATGTACCCAAGAGAAATGAAAACCTATGCTCACACCAAGACTTATGTTCAAATATTTATAGCGGCTTTTTTCATAATGGCCAGAAACTAGAAGCAAACTCATGAACTTCAGCTGGTTAGTGGATAAACAAACTTTGCACATCCATACCATGGAATACTACACAGCAATAGAAAGGAAAAAGGATCCGATATACATAACAACATGGATTAATCTCAAATAATTACACTATGTGAAAGAAACAGACTCAAAAGTCTATATATACTGTAAAATCCCACTTACATGACATTCTGGAAAATTTGGGGAAAATGATAGGGACAAAAAAAGAGATAACTAGTTGCCGGGGTTGGGGATGGGCATCAGGGTTGACTACAAAGGGGCATAAGGGCAGTTCTGGGGGAAATGGAAATGTTCTCTGTCTTGATAGTGGTGGTAGTTATGTGACTGTATGTGTTGGTTAAACTCATAGAGCCATACAGTAAAAAGGGTAAAGTTTGTTATATGAAAAGTATACCTCAATAAATCTGACTTTTTAAAAAGCCAGAGGAAGAATTTGCCCCCATTGATATGAAGGCTCTTTCTGAGAATCCGTTCCAAAACCCTGGTAGCACTTCCCAGAGTCTCGTTCCAAACATATCCTGAGCAATGAGGACAACTTCATTTGTTTGTTTGTTTTATTTTCTTGTCACACCGCGCAGCATGCGGAACTTCCCTGACCAGGGATCGAACCCGTGCTCCCTGCAGTGGAAGCCTGGAGTCTTAACCACTGGCCCACCAGGGAAGTCCAAGGACAATTTTAGAATCGGAAGAGAGCTCCTGAGGGGTGGTAGGGGGATAAGTGGAGAAAGAAATTTGGCACCCATCTAAAATAAAATTTTAGGTAAAAGTAAAGTCTACTCCACTGAAAAAGTGATGGTTTTAGACATTATAAAACAAATCAGAGAATGTCAGGACACCTCACTGTCAAATCCTCCAAGTCAAGTCTGCTGTGAGGCAGAGAACCCGGTAAGACTTGAAGATCTGAGTTCCAAGTCCAGCTTTGAGTTACCTGCTGTGATAACCCTGGATTTCAGCAAGTCGTTTAACCTCTTTGGGCCCCACTTTCCTCACTTGGTAAAAGAGGGCAGCAGACCGGATGGTATAATGAATATATTTGGTCTTAGTCCTGATTCCACAAAGCTCCTAAAAATCCTTGGAATTCCCTGAGGGATAGGAGTGTCTGTTGTTAATCATAAGGGACCCCTTCTGGGCACTCCAGAGTTTATGCTAACAAGGCAGTTTAGGGTGGGGCCCCTCTGTAGCCTCAGGATGGGGCTGGTCACAAGAAAGATCCAGAGATTGTGTGTTCTTCCTTAGACCTGGGGAGCTCTCATCCTTGCCAGTCAGTCTATGCTCTTTCTCTGTAAATTCCCATGATTTTAACCACAGTCTATTTGCTCAGGAGTTCCACATTCATACCTCCTGTGTGTATGGCTGTATGTCTGGGTGGCCCCCAGGAACCTTACTCTCAGACTGAACTCCCTGTTTTCCTTCCTAAACCTACTCCCTCCCCACCCCCACCCTGACAGTGCCAGCACACCCACTGTCACCAAGTCCAGAAACCCAGAAGTCATTTTCGACTCCTCCCTCCCCACTACTTCCCGTCATCCAGGCAGCTGCCAAACCTTGACGTTTTAACCTCCTGATAATCCCCAAATCTCTCCGCAGCTCTGCATCTCTATTACCATTGCCCCAATTCCAGTCCTTGTTTGTCTCTGGCCTGGACTACTGCCAACAGCTTCCTAGCTGCCATGTTCCCTGCCGTGTTCCTGTCTGCCTGACACGCATCCTTGACACAGACCCCAAAAATGTCGTTCTAAAATACACATCGAGCATCTCCCTCAAACCCGTCGACAAACTACAGCACTGGTCCTTACCATTTGAATCACGAATCCCACTGAAAAATCTGATGAAAGCAATTAACCTTCACACACACATACACACACACCCCGTGAAGGATGCAACGGACCCCCTGAATTCCATCCAGAGACTCTTGGACCACATGATAATATCCAAGTCCTTTATCACATCACTAAAACACTCCTTACACATCACACACAGAGCCTCTGGTAACCCTGAATTTTTTTTTAAGAAAGCTACCCATTGAACAGGCTTCAATTTTCTAAGTCACAACTTATTTTTTTTTAATATTTACTTATTTATTTATTTATCTTTGGCTGCATTGGGTCTTCGTTGCTGCGCACGGGCTTTCTCTAGTTGTGGCGAGCGGGGGCTACTCTTCGTTGCGGTGCGTGGGCTTCTCATTGCGGTGGCTTCCCTTGTTGCGGAGCACGGGCTCTAGGAGCGCGGGCTCAGTAGTTGTGGCTCACGGGCTTAGTTGCTCCGCAGCATGTGGGATCTTCCCAGACCAGGGATTGAACCCGTGTCCCCTGCATTGGCAGGCAGATTCTCAACCACTGCGCCACCAGGGAAGACCCTCACAACTTTTTAAATGAGGGTTCCCCTATCCTCAGACATTGTGCCTCAGTAACCAGGATGGAATTACAGTTTCCGTCTACCCTGTGTTTCTCACCTCTGTACCATTTTCCTCACTGTCCTATTTGCCTGGAATGTCCTGATCCTCCCCTTTCCCTATCAAGTCTTACCTTTCTAATCAAGGGTCTGGCATCACCTCCTGTTGGAGGTCTTGCCTTATTTTCTCAGTCTGCATTAGAGGCTCAGCCTCGGTGCTTATTTCTAAAATTACTCTGCGATTTTCCTTTTACATGCCTTTTCCTTTTACATGCCTACCCTTTCCCACCAACGCCCCTAACATTAGACCGAGCAGGAACCAGGACTGTCTGGCACCTACTGGACTACACGGTGCTCCCAAGGGTCTAAGAAGGCAAGGAGGAAAATCCCGTGACTCTAAATCCTGACGCTTTCTTCTGCAAAGCACCTGCCTAACCAGGGAAGCAGCTGCACTTTACAGGTATTATCTGATGAAGGAGTCAGACACTGCTTATCTCCTTTTCTCAGATGAGGAACTTAAGTGTAGAGGCATTCCGTGCCAAAATAAAGAATTCACGTTTCCTAACTGTGTAGCTAGTCCTGACATATTCATCTGCATCACTTCCAAGAACTGAATCCCTCACATTGGGAACATCGTAACTCAAATAGCAAAGCAGTTGAAGACTGAATTCCGTGGATATCTTCAAATCAAAACACAATGGTTTAAAGAAATAATGACAATAGCCTGTTTTAAAGTAGACTGTAAATAATTTTATGGAGGTTTCTTGGCTACCAATTGACTTACAATGACAGCAGTGAAAAAATATTTTTACTGTTTAACCTAAAAAATAACAATAGTTCCTCTTTTAGGATCTTATGCAATTCCTCTAGCCACAAAAGAACACTGTGTGTGTACTTTATATTATTTTTAACTTTCCTCTCCATGTGTCGGGACCCATCGAACAGAATTGCGTGATTCCAACGAACGACCATCAGAGTTCTACAAAGAGTTCCAGCCGCAGGGGTAATTCAATCACTTATGTGTAAAGCTCACAGACCCCCAAAAGACAGAAAAACCTTTGGCCACACAACCATGGCTACCTAACTAAGAAGTAGCTAAGGCTTTTTTAGCAATCTTGATGGAAAAATACTAAGATCACAAAGTCATCTGATGAAAACCAAAAGCTCTATTCAGGCAAACCATCTACTGTGAGATTCACAAGACTTTGCTATTTCAGAGTGAATAAAGGAGGGAGCATAGTGGCGAGACCAAGCTAAGCAAATTACAAAGCAGGCCAAGCGAATTTTCAGCCCCTCAATTTCCCCTCTGCAAATTCTTATTCCTGTCCTCTCCAAGATCCCTTTCAAAATCAAGAAAAATGATAAGATACCATACTTTTGAGATTATTTGCTTTTTTGCCCAAATCAGAATCTTGACCCAAAGATTAAGGCAATATCTGGTGGCTACTTGGGGATCCAGCAAGATAGCAATCTTGAACACTGACTGGTAAGGGCTCTTGTCACATTGCTTTGTGAGTTTCATTAGAGAATGACCAGCTGAGGGGAATAAAAAGAATTGTGGAGAAAGTCATGAAGCTGAGCTCTCCTGTGGACTTCTCAGCTGAGCAGGGATACTCCCTGGGGAGTAAAATGCAGTCCACAAATTTGTTCCAAGAACCATTTGGAAAATTACTTCTTCCTAGGACCTAAAAAAAAAAAAGGGGGCCATGTTGCACCCTGGAACAACCCATTTGTTTCATTTTAAATGGAAGAGCCGTTGCTTTCCCACAACCATTGGACACAGTATATCCATGTTTAAGTAGTTTTAGGGGACGACAGCCCTGGGATTCCTATTGTGACCTGGTCAAAGCTTCCTTCGTTGAAGCATGCTGTTTTCCATCCACAGATATTTAGCGATCACGATAAACGTGTTGGAAGGTTTAACTCACTGAAAGCAAGCTCTGTGCTGAAATGTGTTCTTGGGGAAAGGCGATGACCATGCATGTTTAAAATAGAACGGAATTAACTATTGATATGTAAGTTCTCCCCTCCCCATCTCTTTCATCTTTGTACCCCCATGCGCCTAGCACTGAAATAGGTATTCAATAAAAGTTGGTCAAATAAAAAAATTCTTTCTCATGCAGGCTTCCTCTTCTTCTTTCTTAAGTCCTCCCTGGAATATAAGTAAGTCTTCGTCCCCCACAATTAATATCTCGTCATTACCTGACTTTTTTCAGTCAAACAACAGGAGACGTCAATAACACCACCAACAAAATCTTTACTGATAACTGAGAATTAATGAAAGTGTCTTTTTAGTTATAAAAAGTAGAGCCAAGTAGTTCATAATTAAACCTAAGAGGATAATTTACTACAGATCCACGTGAAGTACCCAAGAAGAAATGAATGGCCAAATCTAAATTTGTATGATGGTAACAATTAGAACCAAGACTTTTAGGATCGAAGGGGACCTTAACACCAGGTCACCAAGTCCGGTGTCCCATCCAATTCAAACCAATCTTTGCATAGCATCCCTTCCCTCCCCCTCCTCCTGAATCGGTCCCCTGTAGGCTACCAGCTCACAAGAAGGCAAATAGTAAGACAAGCAGCAAGGGCAAAGGATGCCAACTAAAACGTGTAGGTCAAAGCTCTGAATGGAATTTTCTGACACTAATGAGAGAAACAGTTGTCAGTTACTGAAATACTGAAATCCTCCTCCTAGCCACGATCAGCACAGAATGCAGCTAAGGCCATGGAGAGCATGTGTCCATTCTTTAAATACTACTTAGAAAACCTCATCATTATTTATGAAAGGTAGAGCTTACAATATAAGGGAAATGGGGATGGCGTCCAAAAATTCAAGGAATGTAAAGCTTTTAAACATTTAAAGTCCTCACTTTTAAGCTTCTCACTTTGTGCTTCTTCGTTCAAGAAAATCTGTAACAGCAAGGATTGGCAAAGATGTGAAGAACCGGAGCTCCCGTACACTGCTAGTGGGAATGTAAATTGGTAAAACCACTTTGGAAAACTGTTTGACAGTACCTACCAAAACTGACATACGCCTTCCCTTATAATCTAGGAATTAGACCTGAGGGTATCAAAGAGAAATGGGTGTTTCTGTCCCCCCAAAACATGTAAAAGAATATTCACAGCTGTGTTGCGTTTCATTACACAAAATTGGAGACAATCAAAATGTTCTTCAACAACAATGGATAATTAAATTGTATAATCTATTCATACTAAGGAATAGCACCTAGCAATGGGAAAAACAACAACACTGCTACTAAGAACAAGGTTGGATCTCATAATCACAACGTTGAGTGAAAAAAGCTGGACATTAAAAAAAACATAATGATTTGGTTTACACGAAGTTCAAAAAACAGGCAAAACCATGGTATCAGAAGTCAGAATAGTGGCTACCTTTGGGGGGTATAATCTGAGAGGGGGCGGAGTTAGAAGTGCTCTGTGTCTTGATCGGATGATTACGCGGTTACACAAACACTAATGGAGTTGTGCTATTAAGATGTGTGCATATTTGCTCTATGTGAATTATACCTAATTTAGAAAAATCTGGAGAGAGATATAGGAATTTCTGAGATTGTCCCTAAATATAAAAGAATTCAATGCAGCTTAACTATAGTTTCATGTACTGATGTTTATACTTTCCGAAAGCCTTTGTATGCTGCTGAAAAATCCACTTACTGCTAATGTTGTACATAACAGAAAGCTAACTTTTTGTAACAGACTCTGAAAAACATATTGTACCATACATTTGAAATGTCCATATTTCCCAATTAACAAAGATGTTTAGGAAATGCAAGATGTTTTTCCGCTCTTTTCCCCCTTCTGTTACATTTTTTAAATCTATAATTCTGAATTATTTGAAACAAAATCTATTGGAAATAATTCCTGCACGTCCATACTGCAAATATTTTATGTACCACAGAGGATTCAAGAAAGACTGCGAGAATTTTGGGGCTGGAGGAGTCACAGCCAGACTCCTTCACTGGACAGAGCACAATGCCGGGGCCGGGGACAGTGAGGGCTGGTCCCCCAAGGCTGCAGAACTAGGACCGGGACCTAGAGCCTCCCCGGCTCCCAAGACTCTGTCTCCTTCACCCTAAACGCAAGTCAACCCTCTCGTTCTTTCCAAATAGATGAACTGGATCTAAAGGGTGTTTTTTGTTTGTTTTTTTTTTCCAGTAACAACTGTGCTACCCAGAATATTTGGGAACAGTCAGCTGAGTCCTTGAAAAGCCCCTTGGGGTTTAATGCCGGGATAAAAATCGAGTACAGGAGGAGGGGGTAGCTAGTATTTTAAGATGTAAACCCCGTTTGCATAATATTTCCAAAGTAAGTATTCATTGATCCAACCGACATTCGGCGGGTAGGGGGTCGTTACCCGAGATGACTCGCTTTGGGGGAGAACGCGGGCGCATCTTCCCATCAGAGTTCACTCCCTAAATCAAAACCTCAAAAGAAGAGTTAAAGACGCCACCCAGGAGTCTACGGTAGCCGGAGTCGGTGCAGGCGAGGTCCCGGACCCCGGTGCCCAGCTCGGGGCCGCAGACTCGGGCTGCCGGCCCACTACCCGGGCGCGCGGGCCGAGCGGGCAGCCAGAGAGGCGGGCGGGGCGGCCGCAGCCCCAGGCAGCGTTTCGGCGAGGCCGCCTGCGGGGTCGCGGCCGCCGGTCCGTACCGCGGCCCGAGTCGGAGCGGCGACGCGAGAGGAGGGGGAGGAGGACGCGGGGTGGGCCAGGCCGGGGCCGCGGGCGGGTTCTGGGCGAGCCTGGAGGGCGCGAAAGAGGGGAGGGGCGCGGGAGCGAGGGAAGGAGCGGGGCGGGGAGGCGCGCGGCGGCGGGGACGGAGGAGGCGCGCGCCCGGTCCCCGCGCGGGGTGGGGGCCGGGGGCCGCGGGGGCTCGAGCGGGCGAGCGGGGCCTTACCGAGCAGCGGCAGCCGGCCGCCGAGGCGCGCCAACGCCGGCATGGCCTCCCGAGCCCGGGGTCCCCAGGCCGCGCCGGCGCAGCCCTGCGATGCCGCCCTCAGCGGCGCGCCCCGCGCTGCAGGTGGCTCGCTTAAGGATGCGCGTCACCGACCGCAAATTCCCTCGGACTGGTGCAAAGTAGACGGGGGGGAGGATCCCTCTCCCCACCGGCAGGGGCTGTGCCGGGGCGCCGGTGCCTGGCGCAGCGCTGCGGCCGAGCCCACGTGCCCACCGTGGTCCGCAGCCCGAGCTCCGCGGCGCCCGGGGCCCCCCGACTGTGGCGGGGGAGACTGGGCGCGGTTCCGCCAGGGGAAGTCGCAGGGGCTCCGCGGCTCCGGCTGGGGAGGAGGCACGGCCAGAGCTGCCTGGCCCCCGGGCGTCCTGGAACCCTTTGGTTCGGGTCCCGGAGCGTCGGGACTCTTCAGGAAGCCAGCCACTCGCGCGCGGGGGCCTTTGAGGCCGCAGGATGGGAGCTACATCCGCGCCACACGCGGACGCCTCTGGCTGGCGCGCAGGCGAGCAGAGGGTCGGGGTCCACGCCCGGTGGATCCTAACTGCGGACCGATTTTCTTTGTCTCCCCCTTCATCTCCTAGGATGCCCAGGACGCTGTCCACAGCGGCAGCGAGAAAAACAGGCTCGGTTTCAATGTCAACCAAGGCAATCACGGAGGCTAAAAACCAGCCATAGAAACAAAAGCAGAACACACAGTGCATCCCAGGGGATGTTTTGAATTAACCATCCCGTAATTCTTGTTCTTCATCACATAATATTTCAAGTTGAAATTATTTTCATGGCAATAATTTGAAGATTGGAAAGCCATGGATGCCGGCTCTGATTCTTCCCTTAACCAGCCCTTGACCTTCCCAAGCACTTGTTCTCTCAGAGTCCCAGTTTACTCACCTGTAAGTGAGCGCAGTTGACCACATGGTTTATAATGTGTCTCCAGGTTCTAGGAATTCCATGCTTTTAATTATTTTAATCATGTTCTAATCAAGCGTGATAATTGCACGTTCTCAGCCGTACAATCCTTTTCCTCAGCTGTAGTCTAGAGTAGGATAATTTTCTCCCCTAGAGCATAACAGAGACTTTAAAAGTGGTGTAGCCACTATGGAAAACAATGTGACAGTTTCTCCAAAAATTAAAAATAGAATTACCATATGATCCAGCAATTGCACTTCTGGGTATATACCCAAAAGAATTGAAAGCAGGTTAATGAAACGATATCTGTACACCCATATTCATACCAACAGTTTTCACAATAGCCAAAAGGTGGAAGCAACCCAGATGTCCATCCACAGATGAATGGATAAACAAAATCAGGTGAATAGATAAACAAATATGGTATATACATACGATTGGACTGTTACTCAGCCTTAAAAAGGAAGGAAATTCTGCACATGCTACAACATGGATGAACCTTGAGGACATGTTAAGTGCAATAAGCCAGCCACAAAAACACAAACGCTGTGATTCAACCCATATAAGTTACCTAGAGTAGTCAAATTTGTAGAGACGGAAAGAGCGGTTGGGTTGGGACTGGGGCCTGGGGAAAGGGGGAATGGAGAGTTGTTGTTTGGTGGGGACAGAGTTTCAGTTTTGCAAGATGAAGAGAGTCCTGGAGATCGGCTGCACAACAATGTGCATGTATTTAACACAACTGTACACTTAAAAATGGTTAAGATGGTACATTTTATGTTACGTGCATTTTTACCACAATGAAAAGTAAAAAAAAAAAAAAATTTTTTTAAGCACCTACCTTAGGTTAGACAGAGCTAGAGAAAGAAACGTTGAGTTCAGTGAGACATGAACACATAAAAGCAGTGAGGCAGGCTGGTGATGGGAAGAAAAGTGGGCTAGCAGGCCTTCCAATTGCCAAGATCTAAGGCATTACCTTTTATTTACAGCTTGATTACTGCTTTCAAAGAAACTAATGATTACAAGTTTGAAACATATCAGCTTGGGTGGAGCACTGTTCAAGGACACAAAATCAATTCAAAATTTATTGCTGCGTTTTCAAAGAATCTTAGACATAAGGCAGAAAGCTGTGAGGAGAGGTAGTAAAAGGGGAGAAATAAGAATGGTTTCTATGTACTCTTGATTTTCCCTGGAAATTGGTGGAGAAAAATAATTCTAGAAAGAGAAAATTTTATGGACTGAAACATTTTGGAGTATGAGGTATAGGCTAACATTGTTTTAAATTTTATTTATTTTATTTTTAAAATTTATTTTATTGAAGTATAGTTGATTTGTAATGTTGTGTTAATTTCTACTGTACAGCAAAGTGACTCAGTTATACATATATATATACATTCTTTTTTCATATTCTCTTCCATTATGGCTTATCACAAGATAGTGAATATAGTTCCCTGTGCTATACAGTAGGACCTTGTTGTTTTTCCATTCTACATGTAGTAGTTTGCATCTACTAATCCGAAACTCCCAACCCATCCCTCCCCCACCCCTCCTCCCCCTAGGCTAACATTTAGAAGGTGAGGTGCCCATCATTCCTGGAAGTGTGCCGAGAGCCATATCTAATATGATACCTAATTTGTTTGTCACAGCAACACTCTAAGGAAGGTAGCCCTACATTATCTGGAGCCCTAGATTGTTTGTCTAGTTATGCACACCCTCGTGTAAAATTTTGGTTCCAGAGCTCGTGGCAAGAAGCAACCAGGAGGAATGAGATGAAAGAAGAAATGGAAGAAAGAAGAGTAAGTTTGTTTCTGGGTTGAATGGAGGGTCTTGCATTGGCCCTACAAAGGATCTATTTTATCTATAGATTCTTACCACCATAATGCTTAGCTGCTGCATAGCTATGAGTAAGTAGTCTTTCATCTCATGAATATCTCTCCAGCCCTTAAATTACACAAATCTCTCTCTCCCCCTTCAAAAATTGTTACATATTTCCAATGACAATCTATAGGTGAAATGCCTTAATGTCACTTTTAAAATACAAAGCGTTGTTTTCCTGAAAATAAGAGACAAGCAGAAGGAATATTTTAATAGGATTCCCGCGAATTCAGTTGAAATATCAAATATATAGTACAATTTTACACATCTTTTATTAATAGAGAATTTGAACCCACCAATTGGCAAAATCTGACAATACCAAGCATTAGCAAGAATTCGAATCAATGGGTAACTCTCGTCCACTGCTAGTGGGAGTCTAAATTGGTATAAACACTTTGGACAATAATTTGCCATCACTTACTGGAGTTGAACATCTGCACACCTTACACCAGCAGTTTCAGCCCTGGACACACATACACTTTAGAGAAACTCTGCACACGAGCACCGGGAACCATGAGCAAGAATGTTCGTAGCATTATCGACTGTAACATCAAAAGACTGGGGACAATCTGGGGACAATGTCCACTATCAAAAGGATAAACTAGAGTCTATTCATAGCAGCACTCTATTGCTATTTAACCTTTGTGATGGGTGCTTGTTCATTTTATTATTCTTCTCTAAAATATATAATTATTTTTATACACTGCTGTAAGTATGATGTATTTCACAGTAAAAGAATATTTAAAAGGCAGTTTGACAGCACACTTCCACCTATGAAGAAGTCTTATCCAAACAAAACACATTTGAATCTGATTAAGACCCCATTAAAATTCAACTACCAATTTATAGGAAACACATGGGACCGTGGAACATGGTAAACAATGACACAAGGATACAGTCTGAAAATTCCAGGCCCTAGTAAAGTTTATAGAACAAATCTGGTTTCTTCAACAAAAATTTGTAAGAAGAAAGAGAAAGAGAGAGTTAGACGGTTGACCTTTAGGTTAAAAGAAAACGAACAGATACATCAAGCAATTGCAGTGTGCAGTGTGAGGATTCTTTTGGCTTCTGACTTAAGCAAAGTGAAAAACGTGTAGAGAATAATCAAGAAAATGTGACCACAGATTTTATCTTTGATGTTAAATAATTATTATTCAAAATTTTCTATGTTCACTAATGATATTGTTACGTATTTTTAAAATAGTTCCTATCTTTGTAGCAGTGCCTGTGAAATATTTACGGGTAAAATATAAAATCGGGAGGTTGAGGGAGGAATAGAAAATGACAGCTAATGAGCAGAGGGTTCCTTTGGATGATGAAAATGTTCGAAAATTAGATTATGGTGATGGTTGCGCAATTCTGTCAATACACTAAAAACCATTGAATCGTACACCGAATAAGCGAACTATATGGCCTGGCAATTAGATCTCAAAAAAGCTGTTTAAAATGATAGAAAATTTGAGATTTTCTTCAAAATTATTTGATGTGGAGGATTTGAGTGGAGGAATCAAAATTGACCGTGTGTGAGTCATATCAAACCTAAGTGACAGTGACATAAGCTCATTATACTTCTCTTAGAAATTTTCTATAATAAAAAGATTTGGGGGAAAAAAGATTTTGAAACGATGGATTAGTGAAGTCATCCTGAACGTGCAGAAGATAACTATCCTTCCTTAGATATCATCAGCTACTCTTTACTGTCATCTTACTAACCCACCTAAATGAGATGAACTGTAGCATAACCTTGGGAACTGTTTCCAAGATGCAAACTTGGTGGCACACAGGTGAACTGCAAACCTCTGATGGCAGAATTTTGTGATAACTGTTTATGTCTAAGATGATTTTAAAATAATCATCTCCTTACAATTCCTGGCAACAGAAAATGTATTAGTTTGGTAAGGCTGCTGTAAGAAAGTACCACAAACTGAATGGCTTAAACAATGGAAATGTATTGTCTCACGGTTCTGGAGGCTAGAGATTTGAGTAAGTTTCCTTCTGAGAGCCTTGTGGGAGAATCTGTCCCATGCCTCGGTGCTCCTAGCTTCTGGGGCCTTACTGAAAATCTTTGGCATTCTTTGGCTTCTCCTGTATCACCTTGATCTCTATCTTATCATCACATGATGTTCTCCCTGTGTGCGTGTGTCTCTGTGTTCAAATTTCCTCTTTTTATGAGGACACCAGTCATACTGGATTAGAACCCACCCTAATGACCTCACTGTAACTTGAATGCCTCTGTAAAAACCCTATTTCCATATAAGGTCACATTCTGAGGTACAGGGGGTTAGGACTCCAAAATATTTGGGGGATAGGTGAGGGGGAATGCAATCTAACACACAATAGATAGGTTTCAAAATCAATGCCTAGAAATTAATTCATACGATTCTTCTACAGATTAGTTGCTAGCTGCTATACTGAATAGATTTCAAGTGTATATTTTGTTTTACAAAGAAATATAACATGGATGACTTAGAAGTTAACACAAAAAATGGGAACAATTAAAAATTATGCTTTCATAAACAACAAGGTCATGTAACAGAAAAGAATGTGTATATGTGTGTGTATATATATATATATATATAATATATATATGTAACTGAATCACTTTGCTATACAGAAGAAATTAACACAACGTTGTAAATCAACTATACTTCAATTTTTAAAAAATTATGCTTTCAAAGAGTTTGGGGTAAAAAGGATACAAAACTATATAGTATAACCTGTGTTAGGTTAAAGTATAAACAAATATATATATATATATACATATCCCTAAATGACTGGAAGGCAGTACACCAAAATGCAAACTGGTTATCTCTGGCTTGCCATGAGGAATGAGATGGAATTGTTCCTCCAGTTAAAAATCTAAGGCTCAGTACCTGCTGTATAGCAGAGGGAACTCTACTTCACTTTGCTACTCCACTTCACTTCACTTTACAACACTGTAAAACAACTATACCCCAATTGAAAAAAAAAAGAAAGAAAGAATCTAAGGCTCAGAGCTGTTGGGTGACACACCCAAGGTCTTTCAGCTAGTGAGAGGCTAATGGGATTCAGATTGGCTGGAATCCATCCTCCTTTAAACCATTATGCCTCAGTATAATAATTGCTACCATGTGAGTGCCTATAATGTGCCAAACATTGTACTAATCACTTTACAACTATTACCTCTCTTAATTCTCATTACAATCCCATAAGTTAGGTACCATTATTCCCATTCCAAAGAAGTCTAATAAGAACATAAATCCTGAAGCAGGGAGAGATGGATGATCCAAGAGGTCAAAGGAAGGATTTCATGGAAAGAAGACAAATTATGAAGATGGTGGCATCTGTTGTCATGACGACTTGGCCCAACTTAAATTGTCAAAAGTAACTAAGGGGACTTCCCTGGCGGTCCAGTGGTTAAGACTCTGAGCTTCCACTGCAGGGGATGCTGGTTCAATCCCTGGTCGGGGAACTAAGATCCCCACGTGCCATGCTGTGCAGCCAAAAAAAAAAAAAAAAGTAACTAAGGATATAGAAGATTTGGACAACATAGTTAACAAGGAAGAAGTTTACATACCTATTTGAATCGGTATCTTACAAGCAGAGAAAATATCTCCGTTTTGAACATCCGTCACTTTAAAAATATTGATCATATACTAGGTCACAGAAATTAATCTCAAAAGAATACATTATACTCTCTCATCACACTACAGTAAAGCCAAAAAGTTAATAATATAAATCCGAATCCCAAATCTGGGAAGCTTGTGAACACTCTGCTAAGTGATATTAGGCTCAAGGAGGAAATCATGAATTCAGTAACCAACAATACATAAAATAATGAAAATAAAAACAAAATCGAAGGAAAGAGGTAGAGTTTTAGCAAATCAAGAAAGTCTTAACACCCAGCTAATTAACATACGTCAGACAAATGGAATAGAAAAGAGTGAGCCTGTGGGAAGGGGGTTATGAGAGAGCAAACTTAGGTCCATTTACATATCAAGGAAGACCGAAAGCGACTCTCCTAGCCCAGTATCCAGCAAAGAGGAAAGGACCTGGGGGAGCCACAACACTGAAGGGGCAAGGGGAAGAAGGGGACTAATTGGTGGGGGAGGGCAGGATAGCCTCCTAACGCCCTGCCCCCTAAGGAACCAGGGAATGAGGACTTCAGGAAGGGCAAAGACAGGGAGACCAGGTCAGTGCAGGTTGGCCCAAAGCCTAGCAGTGGAATTTTCAGAGATAAAAAAAGGACTTGCTTTTCTTTCTTTCTTTCTTTCTAAAATTAATTAATTAATTTAATTTTATGGTTTTTTGGCCATGCCGTGCAGCTTGTGGTGATCTTAGTTCCCTGGCTGGGGATTGAACCCTGGCCCCAGCAGTGAAAGCACTGAGCCCTAACCACTGGACCACCAGGAATTCCCAAAAAGGACTTGCTTTTCTTGTCCACAGGGCTCAGGAGTACCACAGGCTGCTGAAGCATAGAAGGGCAGTTTAGCTGGGGGCTGAATCCCATCCAGACAGAAGAGCAGAAAGTTCTGATCAGAAGAAACTGAGAATCAAAAAGACAGTTAACAAGTGTTGGTGAGGATGTAGAGAAATCAGAACCCTCATACATTGCTGGTGGACACTGAAAATGTTGCATCTGCTTTGGGAAACAGTCTGGCAGTTTCTCACAAGATTAAACATAGAGTCACTGTATGACTTGGCAGTTCCACTGCTAGGTACATACCCAAGCGAGATGAAAACGTATGTCCATACAAAACTTGTACGTGAATGTTCTCGGCAATTTTATTCATCATAACCAAAAAGTGGAAACAGCCCAAATGCCCATCAAATGATGAATGGGAAAACAAAATGTTGGTGTATCCATATAATGGAATATTATTTGACCAAAAAAAAGAAAGATAGATGCTATCACATGGTGAACCTTAAAAATATTAAGCTAAGTGAACGAAACCAGTCACAAAAAACCACATATGATATGATTCCATTAATATGAAATGTCCACAATAGGCAAATCAATAGAGACCAAAAGTAGATTAGTGGTTTCCTAGGGCTGGAGGGCGGGGGGGGGGGCGGGCGGTGTGTACTGCAGATGAGGATTGACTGCTAATGGGGTCTGAGGTTTCTTTCTGGGTGGTGATAAAATTTTCTTAACTTACGTCATGGTGATGATTGCACAACTCTGGGAATATACTATAACCACTGAATTGTAAGTTTCAAGTGAGTGACTTTGGTGGTATGGGAATTTAATCTCAGTAAATACTTTTTTTTAACAAAAAAAAAAAGGAAGAAAGAAACTGAGAATTGTATGCGTGCAAGAGTCAGCAGCAGAAGTAACCTTGGGTTTAAAAAAGGAATCATTTGATTCAGGACCCAACCCAACTAAGGAAACTACCCCAGGCACCTCATAGGTCCTCAGAGAAGACAGTAACTAACAAACTGCTCTACTGCTATTTTTGCAGTTTTCGCTTTGTTCTTATTTCTCTTGTAGTTTCTTGAAGTAAATTTTTTTTTTTTTTTTTTTTTTTTTTTTTTTGTTGCGGTACGCGGGCCTCTCACTGTTGTGGCCTCTTCCGTTGCGGAGCACAGGCTCCGGACGCGCAGGCTCAGCGGCCCATCCGCTCTGCGGCATGTGGGATCTTCCCGGACCGGGGCACGAACCCGTGTCCCCTGCATCGGCACGCGGACTCTCAACCACTGCACCACCAGGGAAGCCCTTGAAATAAAATATTTAAAACTATAAACATAGTTTGTGTTTGGTAACAAGATAGTAACAGTAAAGCTCGTGGTGTTTTCCTCTGTGGGTCTGGGTGGTGAGTGGAGAGAGCAGATGATGGAAGAAAGGAAACACTCTTTTGGGTTGTGGAGGAATAAAAGGAGTGGCCCCAGCTCAGCGCCAAGAAGTTGATGGAGGAAAAGGGAATGCTAATTAGTTGTGGGTTTCCCACTCTTCCTACACAAACATGTTCACTTGGGGTCTCTGTGCTGTCCCCTGCCTACCCAGGGCTCTTTGGTATTTATCTTTCTCCACTCTCCTCCACGCCCATGCAAAACTTGTAGTCTTAGTTGCTATTCCTTCAGACTTCTCTTAGGTGGTAGCCAGCTAGTCTGCTGTCTTATTTAACTACAGCCACTGTCTCAGTTGTCTTGCCACTCAGATAATACCTCTTAACCCTCCTCGCTGGCTCCACTTCCTCTTTCTCTCCCGCAGCACTGGTGTTCCATTGAGTTAAAATCTTTTCTCTCCTCTCTGCCCTCCTGGTGATCTCATCTACTTCCAGTACCATCTCGATGCCAAAGATTCCAAGTTCTCCACCTGCAGTTTATACCTGCCTCACCAACTACATACCCATTTTCGAAATAACCAAAATGTGCTCCTCCTGAGACACACTGCCCTGGTCTCACCAGTCACCCTCGTAGTAACGTCTCTTAAATCTTCACATTCAGTTCGTCACCAGATCTAGATCAGGAGCTGTGTCCTAAATATCTTTTTACTATGTTCCCTCCCTCCATTCTACCCTCAGTTGCCAATCATTTTCGCAACTGTCTTGCCCAGATTATTACCATCACCCCACTACCACCATCTCTGTCCCCTTCCCACTGGGATCACAATGGCCTCTCTAAAACTTTGCTTCAGTAAAGCCTATGATGATGCCACATTTCATGTTATGAAGCGTTAACATTTGCTAGCCTTCATAGAGCCGGTGGATTCAGACAGAAGTCATCAGTGGATGCTAAGGCAGGTGGTAGGAATAGAATAGTGGTACAATCTCAGAATACCTCCCTACAAAATACGAATCAATTACAAAGTGATGAAATTGATGACTCTATAGAGGAGAAACCTAGCAGACACCAACTTGACAAGGTGATCAAGGTTAACATCACCTATAGGACAGGTCAGCATGGCATGTCTCTTGATGGGATGTACTGAGAAGAACACAGTGTCATTTCTGTGGTGTTCTTTCCAAGAATGAATTACCAGAGTCTGGTCATGAGGAAACATGAGCTAGCCTAAAGCTGAGGGTCCTTCCATATAATGTAAGACCTGTACCGTTAACTGTCCAGGATGCAAAAGACTGAGGCATTCAAACAACTAAAGAGCCTGAAGAAATATAACAGTGGAATGTAACACATATTCCTGAGTAGGATCCTGGACCAGAAAGGGAAAGAGACATTGTTGAAGGCAAAATCTGAAGGATATCTGTGAAGGGTTCGTATCCTTGTTATGTAAGAAGGTGTCTTTGCTTGGGGGAAATACAAACCAGAGGGTTTAGGGACTAGTCTCTCTCTCTATGTGTCTGTAAAGAGAGCATGAACACAACAGAATAAATGCAATAAAATGTTAACAGAAGAATCTAGGTGAAGGAGATATGGGAATTTTTTTTACTATTCAGACAAATTTTCTGTAAATTTGGGATCATTTCAAAATAAATTTTTAAAAAAATTTTAAATTTATTTTTGGCTGCGTTGGGTCTTCACTGCTGCACGCGGGCTTTCTCTAGTTGCAGAGAGCGGGGGCTACTCTTCTTTGTGGTGCGTGGGCTTCTCATTGCAGTGGCTTCTCTTGTTGCAGAGCACGGGCTCCAGGTGCCCGGGCTTCAGTAGTTGTGGCTCGCGGGCTCTAGAGTGCAGGCTTAGTGGTTGTGGCGCATGGGCTTAGTTGCTCTGCAGCACGTGGGATCCTCCCGGACCAGGGCTCCAGCCTGCGTCCCCTGCACTGGCAGGTGGACTCTCAACCACTGCGCCACCAGGGAAGCCCAAAATAAATTATTTTTTAAAAGAAATTTCTTGCCTTCCGTATGTGCTTTTTCTTTCCTCTGACCTGCAACATGGACATGACAGTAATCCCATTTTGATGATGCAGATAAAGGCAGCATCCTAGGGATGTGGAGCCACACATGGAAGGTATTTAGGATTCGAATGAGAGCCCTGAAAGCCTGGGCTACCTACTACCTATGTACCTCTAGACTGCTGCAGGAGAGAAATAACCTTTGATTCTATTTAATCCACTGTATCTTGGAGTCTCTTGGTAACAACAGCCTTGTCTGTACCCTGTTTTTATTTCCACCACTCTTCCGTATAAACCCAAAGTTAGAGTCATAGTGAACTAGATAATTATGTTCTACCTTGTTTCCATGTCCTGATACTTGATGCTGTTTCTGTCCTGAATGAACCATTTCCCCTTCTCACCATTTCCCTTGCCACTTCCAGTCTGCTGAACTCTTATTCTCCTTCTAGATTTACCCTGGGTCACCCACTCTATCAGTCCCACCTCATCCCAGCTGTGAGTTACGGATAGCCTATAGTATTTGCATTGTATTTACAACTATTTACAAGTATTAGGTATTATAAGTAATCTTGAGGTGACTTAAAGCGTACAGGAGGTTGCACATAGGTTATATGCAAATACCAGGCCCTTTTATATAAGGGACTTGAACATCCTCGGAATTTTATATGCATTGGGGTCCTGAACCAATCCTCTGTGGATACGGAGGGATGACGGTATGGTGGAGCCTGGACTGTGGACATTCTCCTAGTTCTTCGTTGCTACTTCCACACTATTACCTCCTTTTTTCCCTCTCTCTGTTAAAAAGAATATTCTTTTTCTAGCAGAAGTATATATGTTTACTACAAAAAAAATTTAGGAAGTACACACCCATACCCAAATACCTGTAAGTACCAACTAGTAACTACTAACAATTTGACGTTAGTCCATCCAAATTTTTCTCTATGCATGTATGTATACATAGACTTTTTAAAAAATTAATATTTTTAGAAAATAGGACCATCTTATAATACAATTTTATAGCTTGCTTTAAAAAAAATCAAATGTTGTCCATGTTGATTTTTCTACAAAATTATTTTTAATAGTTAGAAATTCTATCATATGGATGAATCATAATTTATGTAACCAATCGATGTTCTGGGGCACTTTACAGCTAATGTTATTTTAATTACTATTCAGTTATGGTTGCAAATTTTAGGACTTAGTTTTTTGAGGCTTTTGAGCTCTACTTACAAATCTTATTTTATTTATAAATCTAATAGAGTTTGTCTTGAACTTTAAAACACTCATTTTTACTTGTTCTTGGTTAATAATCATCTATAAATTTAAATTATTAATTATAATTTATTATTAAGTCTCCTTAAGTATTTGTTTTGTCAAATTCTCTTAGACATTTCAAGTCGTAAGTCACACACTTAGTAAATTTTTTCCTCTTTAGCACCTCAAATACCTAATCAATCAATCAGACCTCCTCAGCATTTAAGGAGTATTTACATGCATAATAAGGCAAAACTTGTAGATTTAATAATCAGATTCCCAGGAATCCCCTGGTGGTCCAGTGGTTAGCACTGTGCGCTTCCACTGCAGGGGCCCTGGGTTCGATCCCTGGTCGGGGAATTAAGATCCTGCAAGCCGTGCAGCATGGCCCCCCACCCCAAAAAGAACAAAAAAACCCCAGATTCCCTTAAATGCTTAAACATTAATTATAAATTTAATTTGTTAAATATTTCTAAGTATTTCACTTAAAAACATAAGTCTGTCAGATTCTCTTAAACATATCAAATACCTCAAATCATGAACAAAACATAGAAACTAAAACAAACAATGATTACAAAGTTTATGACAACATCTATTAAAAAATATTAACATTATAATTTGGCTTTTTTTTTTTTTTTTTTTACCATCTAAAAGCTTATTTGTATACTTTCCCAGAGTTGCAAGTTTTCTTGTCTGACTAAGAGAAGCTCAGGCTGGCTGCGACAGGTAAACTTAGGCTCACAGGTTATTGATTAGGTGTCAGGTGATGAGAACCTGGGTGCACCTTCCAGAATAATTCACACTGGCCAGTCTTTATTTGGCTAATCATTTCTTCAAACCATGTTTTTGGTTTTGGGGTTTAAAAGAAAAATCCAGTACATTATGTATTCCTCTTGATCACTGCCACTCTTTTCTAACTATAACTTCATACATAACCTTTCATTTCCTGAGTCAAGTTGCACCCCCATCTAGTAACTCTCTTCATTTCTTTGCACCTCTCCATCCAACTGTGATCGTGACGATGTACACCCATCCAACCATCTATCCTCAAAGACCATTGACACCATTGCTGCCAACAACTGTGATTAAAATGTACCAGTCCATTTTCAAGGTTACACCTTGACGGTCCTCTACCTCTGAAATCTTAGATTTCAATACACCAATCTAATAGCAACTCCCAATCCTTCCCTGGTCTGCACCTTAATTCAAGTCTGATTAGATTTGTGTGATTAAAAATCTGCTGGGGAGATTAGGATTGACACATGCACACTACTATATATAAAACAGATTAATAAGAACCTACTGTAGAGCACAGGGAACTCTACTCAATACTCTGTAATGACCTATATGGGAAAAGAATCTAAAAAGGAGTGGATATATGTAAATGTATAACTGATTCACTTTGCTGCACAGCAGCAACTAACACAACATTGTAAAGCAACTATACTCCAATAAAAGTTAATTAAAAAACAAACAAACAAACCAAAAAGCCCAAAGACAGAAAGCTGTACTTAAAAAAAAAAAAAAATTCTGCTGGGGTTAGTCTGGAAGGTGAGCTTCTGCAGCCTTTTAAAGGAAGGAGAGGGAAGAATATGGTTTGATAGAAAGCAGTATAAAGGATCTGTTATCAATCAGGACGATTGCTATGTGATGGCCCTGCAGGGAAAGATCACTGGATAAGTCAGGTCACAATGGAAAACTCCTGTCGGGGTGCAGTGAGAGATGAGTTAGTTAAATGAAAGGATGAGGGGATCAATTTTACATGAGCCCTTTAATTTAAAATGGGAATTGGGTGTTATTCTCAGAGCAGCACAAGTTTTCACGCCATGGAAAAGCAGCAGAAATACTGAAACCTTGCCAGTAACATAGAAAAGTCTAAAGAGTGATTGAGGATTACTCCCCTATGGACAAAACCATTCCTGGGCACTTCTGTCTATGGAGTTTTAAAATAAAGTTTTGGAGAATTTTAATGATGCTATTAACATTTTAGGGGATGGATCGTATTTCATATACTTCAGGTTTATTTTTTCAATAATCATAAACATAATCCTAAAAAACCCCAGTGTTCCAGCAAACAGTGACCAAATGTCTTCAGTCAGTTACGACTGCAATACTATACACACAGGTATCAAAAACATTTGATTACACCTCCAGATTTATGGTTAACGATGGAAAAAGAGTCACTTTAAGGACTTTGCTCCGAATCACTCTCAATTATTCAAGGGATCATTAACCAATTTTGCTTAAAGTTCAAATGGCTCACAACCAGCTTATTCCCCGTGGTCGGCAGCCTTTAAGATGGTCCCAAGGATCATCTCCAGCTCCTGGTGTAATAACCGCCTCCCTCCCCTGAGTGTAGGCTGGACCTAATGACTCCCTTCTAGCACGCGGAAAAAGGCAAGTGATAGGACGACGTGCGGGGATTAGGTTAGGAGATGATGGAGGCTTCCATCTTGCTTGCCTTCTCTTCGTCTCGTTCAGGCTCTGAGGGAATCCGCTCAGCTTCTCCACGGAGAGGTCCATCCACAAGGAACCAGTGTCTCTGGCCAAGAGCCAGTGAGGACTTAAGGGAGGCCTGACAGTAGCCTCACACATGTGTTCAGAGGGCCACTCCCCACCCCCACCCACCCCCACCCGCCCCCAGTTGGGTCTTGGGAGGACTGGGTCCGTGGGAGGCTCTGAGCCCGAGGGGGCGGAGCGCACCTCAGCCACGCCCAGATTCCTGACCCTGAGGCTGTGAGATAACAGTTACTCCTTGTTTGAAGCTGCTAAATTTGGGGGTGTGTGTGTGTAATCTGTTAAGCAGCAATAGAGAACTAATACACTGCCGTGTCTTAGTCTATATTGAAACCTGAATAAGTGAATTGAGAAATGTAGGGGACTTTGGTCAAGCAGGAGATCATTAAATTCTCCTAAAGGAGAAAAAGTTGGAGTATGTTGAAAGCAAAGAACAATGAGAATTTATTAGTAATCGTATATCAAAATTATATTTTTTATTCTAGCATCAATATACAATTTCCTCTGGGCTGACCTTTTTTAGTAGGATGAATGAATTCATGTTGATTCATCCACATTTCCATCTTTAGGCCCAGGAGCTTGTATTTGTGTACTGGTTGCGATGTGATGTAACTGATGGCTAAAGAAGATGGGAAGAACAAATGGCTCAGGCTAACTGAAATTGAAGCCGTAGGCGTTCTTGAGATCAAGGGATAGAGGCAATCATCTTTGACTCTACCCTAGAGGTCTCCAGCACAGAGCTGTCCAACAGAGATAGAATGCAACCCACATATGTAATTTGAAATTTTCTAATAGCCACACTTAAGAAAAATATTTATTTATATTTCTATTATATTATTTATATTTATTTATCTCGCTGCGCTGGGTCTTAGTTGCAGCACAGGGGATCCTCAATGCCTCGTGGGGGATCTAGTTCCCTGACCAGGGATCGAACCCAGGCCCCCTGCACTGGGAGTGTGGAGTCTTAACCACTGAACCACCGGGAAGTCCCTAGTAGCCACATTTTTCAATGAAGAAGGAACCGGTGAAATTAATTTCAATAATTTTTATTTAACCCCAAATATCAAAAATATTATCATTTCAGTATGTGATCAATATAAAAATAACTTGATATTTTAGTGAGTTTTTTTTGTACTGAGTTTTCAAAATCCAGTGTGTATTTTACAGTTACAATGTATCTCAATTTGGATGCTAAATTTTTATTTATAAATACTCGAATTGTATTTGCATTTCATAAAATGTAGACTTGAAATAGTATATTTACACACCCAGATTGTTCCAAACATACTTCAAAGTTTTCTAATAACTGAATTGAGTATCATCAGTTCTTAAAAATAAGTTAATTAAAATTAAATACAGACATTTAAAAGTTTAATTCCCCAATTGCGCTGGCCATCTTTCAAGGGCTCAGTAGACACAAGTGGCTGGTGGTCCCCGAACTACACAGCACAGCTCTGGTACAGGGTGGGCATTCAGTAAATTGTTGCAGGGGGATTTCCCTGGTGGTCCAGTGGTTAAGACTCCACGCTTCCAATGCAGGGGGTGCGGGTTTGAACCCTGGTCGGGGAACTAAGATCCCACATGCTGCGCAGCCAAAAAAAAAAAAAAAAAATTAGTCATGAGTTAAACAAAAACACTGCCTGAAATTTCTTCCAGAAAAAAAGAATTGTTAGCAATGGTTATCAGTTTGTTAACAACCAGAGTATTTTCAGTTTCATGTGGTTTTACTTATATTAATAACCTGAAAACTGACAGCATTCTCTGCACAGTGGAATTTGAACTCTGAGTCATCAGAGTCCCTCTGAAATGTTTAAATTCTTTGATGACACTCATTTATTTGTATTTTTGATTCGTGATAATTTGGGGATTTAAAATTCTCCACCGGGGATGAAAACCAAAGCGACTAATGAATTATGAAGTCATTTTAAGAGTTAAAATGGCAATAACTTTTAAAAACACTTTGATAGGAATATTACCTTCCTATCAAAAAATTACTACATTGATTTTGCATATTTCTAAACCACACAGATCTCACCCCCCTCTCCCCTCCCCCATACATTCCATCTTTCGTGGTTCCAGTGACGTAAGTCAGAAGTTTACATTTTAGATTGGGGTGCAGTGTACACCTGATAGACTGCAAAAGACTTATAGTACACATATGCTATTTCTGGATATTTAACAGCAAGGAAGTACTGAATGGTCATCTTATCAGTTAAGTTACTTTCCTAAAGCTAAAGCTATTTCTTTCCTAAAGCTAAAGTTATTTCTGTCCTTCTGGTAAATAGGGAAAGGGTTCTGCACAAGTATTAATAGAACCTTAACAAGCTTAGGCTGAGTTTCCAAATAAAAGCAGAGGGTTAAGGCTTAGAAAATGTAGTGGGTCTTCGCTCTTTCCGCTCCCCCCTCTTTTTCCCCCTTTCTTCTTCTTCTATTTTCTTTTCTATTTTTTTTTCCTTTCTGAAATTAAAAACCAACCATCTAGAGCTGAGCTGGCCATGAAAGTTGAGGACATATATATATGTCATAGTATCATTACTAGCTCCAAACATTTTCCCCCTATGATAGAAAATCCCATCCACTCCGCTAGTTACTTACCTGATACTTGTGCATTTTTCATCTTTGACATTTTAATTATGTTTAGCCAGACAGATAAAATTTCTCAGCTTTCAGCAGGTAATTTATTTTCCGAGAAAAATGTTTGTTGATTTATGGGTTAGGGGTTCAAATTAAATAGGCACACAGAATATTTTTCTTTTAAAAATCTAAATCTAAATTCCCAATGTTTTTTGGGTTTTTTGTTGTTTTTAAAGAAGTGGTACGTGGAAAAACCACAGACATTGACAGTTCTGAGTCAGAAAGTGGTTCAGAAGAGCTGGGCTATAAAAGTGAAGAAATTTTAGGAAAAATTAGCCAAATAATTTTGCTTATATTTACCTTTTTATGTATGCCAAGAGTGCATATAATAAACCCCTAGGTCTAAATAAGTCTAAAAGAGCTCTTTCTATGAATATAAAATAAAAATTCTAATTGATAAGAAGACAGTTTTCATTAGTATTATGTCAAATAACAGTGTATCTTACCGTATATTTGATGGAATGTAATAATCCAATTCACAAAATAATTTTTGAATATAGAATATAGAGATGTTCTAAAATATAGGAATGGGGCTTCCCCGGTGGCGCAGTGGTTGAGAGTCCACCTGCCGATGCAGGGGACACGGGTTCGTGCCCCGGTCTGGGAAGATCCCACGTGCCGAGGAGCGGCTAGGCCCGTGAGCCATGGCCACTGAGCCTGCGCGTCCGGAGCCTGTGCTCTGCAATGGGAGAGGCCACAAGAGTGAGAGGCCCGCGTACCGCAAAATAAAATAAAATAAAATAAATGAATGAAGTTGTTGTATATTTCTATAGGTAGTTTAAGGCACCCAACACAATGATTTGATACATGCATATATTGCAAAATGATCACCACAATAAGGTTAGTTAACACATCCATCACCTCACATATAATTACAACTTTTTTCTTTGTGTAGTGAGAAAATTTGAGATCTACTTTCTTAGCAATTTGCAAGTATGCAGTGTTGTAAGCTATAGTCACCACATTGACTCGTGGATCCCCAGAACATACTGATCTTATAACTAGAAGTTTGTACCCTTTGGCAGTTTATATTTTTTAAACGTTGACTGGCTGCTCTTTGGAGAATGGATTGCACAAGATAAAGTAGGAAGCTAACACAATCTTCTAGGAGAGATATGATGGTGATATGAACAAGTAGTGTGGCAGGGAAGGGGAAGAGGAAAGATGGGATGTATTTTGAAGGTAGGGTGAAGGGAGTTAGGGAAAAGGGTGCTCAGGATGACCCTCAGGTTTCTGCCTTAAGAAACTGGTGTTGGAGATGCCCTTTACTAAGATGAGAAAAGCTGGCAGAAGTTTGGGGAAATAGTGAGAGTGCAGTTTTAGACATCGTATGGTTGAAAGGTTAATGAAAATTCAAGTGATAATGTCAGGTAAGCATCTTGACGTACAAGTCTGGAGGTCAGAAGAGAAGTCTGGATGGGAGAGAGAAATTTGGGAGTCACTAGTCTATGGATGGTATTTAAGCCATGAGACTGCTGGGTGAGATCACCTAGGAAGACAGTACAGAGCGGGGAGCAAAGAGAGTCCAGAACATATGCTGTCCAAATGTGTTCATGGCTCTGCAAGAAACTGTACAGCAGTGAGAAGGTTTCCCTTTCCATTGGCTCATTATTTTGTCCATTTGTTTTTTCTGGTATGTATATCGAGAACTTCCTAAGTGAATCCTGAACTAAAGGTCCTGGGGTATTTTTTTCCCTTGCCGTCAGAGCCAAAGGGAGGACCCGGGTTTGAGGCAGGGGGGAATCTGTTCCCCATATATAATTTGGGGAACATTCTTTTAAAAAGTACAAGTTTATAAACATACAATTAGGCACAAAAGTAAATATTTATTTAGAACTGGAAAAGATATCACAACAAATTGCAGATTTTAAAAAGTTGACAAATACCAGAGATGTCACAAAATCAAGACAATCTTATTTCTACTTTAAAATTATTTCAATCAATTAATAATTAACTGCCTGACACATGCATATATTACTTCTTCCTACCTTTTCTGGCTACATAATTTTTGACTGCCTCTTTACTTTTAGAAAATCATATTCTATAGAGAGAAGAGAAAGATATTGAGTCTTATAAAACATGGTCTATCAACTTTTTTTATTATTAATAGTTTAAAATTTCTGCATCACAACTCGTGATTGACTATGTCACATGAATTTTTAGAACCGTTGTCAAATCTGGGAAAATCTCAGGAAATTTCTTTCACATACGAGCAGTAAGATCTCAGCGCTATTTCACTGCTTTGGCGCCAGTGTTGCATGCCATCTTGTTTAGAGCCCTCAGACTTCGTCAGGAAAAGACGTGTGAGATACAGAAGCAGAGAGCATATAACTTCACACAAGACATGTTGCTGTTTGTAATACTGCTCTAGGCTTTGTCCTACAAACACAGGGATTCTGACAAATTCTATTTTGTGCCACTCCCACTTTTTAAAAAATGGTTTGCTTGTGCTTGTACCTGTTGCATTACTGAACACATTCCTGACAGGAGAGGACTTCCATTTCGACTAGGTGTTGATGAGAAGCAAAGCCCCCAGCTTACAATTTCACATGTTTGATGGCTGGAAGAATTTTCTACAGACTAGGCTGTAGCTTTACACATTTTCAGTCTTGTTTCTCCTCCACTCCCCAGATACTGCATGCTTTGTACTGCAGTCCAACCTCTGGTCCTGCATCCTTGTGTCATGGTTCACGGTAAGTTGTCATGGGGAGGTAGGAGTCCTCTTAGAAGCCATTTCTATAACCTGGATGACTATGGACAACTTAACTATACATGGAAGTGACTATGAATCCCATAAGTATATTCCACTAAACCCAAACCGCATAAATATCTCCCCAAATCAACATCCCCAACATGACTCAACACAAGGGGAAGCCTGAGTGGAAAGAGACAATAGTTCTAACCAGTTGTGATTAAACCATATAATTGTACACATACCTGTGACCATGAGAACACATGACTGGGTCCCTCCCAAGGCCTTAGCAGGGCCCTGTGCAAGCCCCCTTCATTAGTTTCATAGTAAAACTACCTCTGGTCAGAGCCTGAAATCTTCAACTACAGAGGTGTTAACTGCTCACAGGTAGGTACCTCTTTATCCTCTCCTTGTGGGTGGAACAGTTATGTCCCTCCTGTGAGTTAGTCTTCGGGAAATCTCAAGGTGATGGTTTGAGTTGCTGCTCTGAAGACCTTGGTGTCCAGTTTTCTTTTCTTTTCTTTTCCCTTCTCTTCTCTTTCTAGCATATGCATACTGAGAAACATTTTTGTTCGTTTTTTTAATAAATTTATTTATTCATTTTTGGCTGCATTGGGTCTTCATTGCTGCCCGTGGGCTTTCTCTAGTTGCGGCGAATGGGGGCTACTCTTCGTTGCAGTGAGTGGGCTTCTCATTGCGGTGGCTTCTCTTGTTGCAGAGCATGGGCTCTAGGTGAGCAGGCTTCAGTAGTTGTGGCACATGGGCTCAGTAGTTGTGCCTCATGGGCTCTAGAGCTCAGGCTCAGTAGTTGTGGTGCACAGGTTTAGATGCTCCACGGCATGCGGGATCTTCCTAGACCAGGGGTCGAACCCATGTCCCCTGCATTGGCAGGTGGATCCCTAACCACTGCGTAACCAGGGAATTCCCACCCTTTTCACTTTAAAGATTAAGTTGTTAATTTTTTTTTTTTTTTGCCACGCCACACGGCTTGCGGGAATCTTAGTTCCCCAACCAGGGATTGAACCTGGGCCCTCATCAGTGAAAACGCAGAGTCCTAACCACTGGACCAACCACCAGGGAATTCCCTGGAGTTGTTATATCTTATTGGTGACTTTAACTTCTCAATATGAAATATTCTTCTTTATCTCTAGAAGTTTTTCTTGATTGTGTTTGTGTTATATACATTTTACCATCCTTTTATTACTTTCAATTTTTTTGATTCCTGATTATGGCCAAGTATATGATTGATTTTTGAAATCTTCCACGGTTACATGAAAGTAACATGAAAGAACACATACTTTGGTAATAGGGTACAAAGTTCTATATTTGGCTAAAAACCAAGCCAGTTGATTATATTATTAATATATTAATATCCTTGTTTTTTTGTCCACTTATCTGTTAAATTATTTTTTTACTTAATTTATTTATTTTTATTTATTTTTTGGCTGCGTTGGGTCTTTGTTGCTGCGTGTGGGCTTTCTCTAGTTGCGGCGAGTGGGGGCTACTCTTTGTTGTGGTGCACGGGCTTCTCACCGCAGTGGCTTCTCTTGTTGCAGAGCATGGGCTCTAGGCACGTGGGCTTCGGTAGTTGTGGCACGCAGGCTCAGTAGTTGTGGCATGCAGGCTCAGTAGTTGTGGCTCATTGGCTCTAGAGCACAGGCTCAGCAGTTGTGGTGCACAGGCTTAGTTGCTCCGCGGCACATGGGATCTTCCAGGACCAGGGCTCAAACCCATGTCCCCTGCATTGGGAGGCGGATTCTTAACCACCGCACCACCAGGGAAGCCCTATCTGTTAAATTCTGAAAGAGGTTTATTAAACTTTACTATTATAATTGTCTGTGTGCGTGTATGTGATTTTAACCGAGTTCTTGTATTGTTAGGTGCTTTTGGATTTTTGTATTCAATATTTATTTGGTGCCTAGAAGTTTAAGATTATTATTATTATGTGGAGTTTACCTCCTCTTACCTTTACATAATATTCCTCTTTTTCACACTTAATGCTTTGGCCTTAATTTTTCTATACTTGATATTAATAATCTCAATCTTGTTTTCTTTTTGCTTGCATTTAGGCAAACATCAAAACTAAATAAACTGTTGTACCCAGATCCTTGCTATGTACTAGGTAATGTGAGGGGGTTAACAGTATGTGCCAAAGACAGTTTCTTGCTTCCAGGAGCCTCATTTTAATTTTACTAATGGCATATCTCATTAAGAGTCTTGGTTTAATACATATATTTTTCAGCACATCTCCTAATTTAAAGCTTTTCATCGAAGAGTATAAACTAAAAAGGTGCACTGAAACAGGTATCTAATCTTTGATATGGTAAAATCAATTATTAATATAGAACTATCAGCTTTAAAATTATAATAATGGACATATTATGCATCGTAGAAAAAAGGGGTTTTCCAGAGTAGGGGTGCTTGCTTAACCAACAGAAATGGTGGCAGTGGGCTTAGCTAAGTTGAAGGAACTTCTGTAAGGCTGGTGGTAGCTGTATGGGATGATAACAATGGTATACTTGATTATTGGGGTTATTTCCAAGGTACAATTAATATTAAAATTGTATTTGATTTTAATGTATTGCACAGGAATGCAATAAGAATGCGTGTCTTTAAGTCCCTTCAAAACTTGTAAAGAAAAGTAGCAAATTGCTTTTACTACCACAAAGACCCAAAAGTCTATACGATGCATACAAGTATATATGTATAAGACAGTGATGAAAGACTCTCTCTTCTAGTAGAGTGTCACGGACACACTAAAAAATCTTGCAACGTATCAGTTATCTGTAGCTAGCACAAATGGGAAGGCTTTTTTTTTTTTAAAGCCTTTACTGTATTTGTTACAATATTGCTTCTGCTTTATGTTTTGTTTTTTTGGCCGCGAGGCATGCGGGATCTTAGCTCCCCAACCAGGGACTGAATCCGCACCCCCTGCATTGGAACCACTGGACCACCAGGGATGTCCCCAAGGCTTTTGTTTTTAGTGCACCAAAAATCTGTCAAAACAAGATTATCACTAGGCAGTTGCTAATAACGTTGTATAGAATTATAGAGCAGAACTTGGAGCATAAGATGACATACGACTTTACAGATATTTATAAAGGCAGTAAATTTCATTTCTGGGATTCAGAAATAGTTCTAACTTATCCATGTGTAGTTCCCACTCTAAATTGTCTTGAGGGAGAATTTTTTTAAACTCGGGCTGCTGTCATTAATAGAATCACTAACTACTCACAAAATACGACATTCCACCCCCCCCAATTATTGGTACTTAATACAAATTAAAATTAGCTTCTAGCAAATCTGCTGCTGGGGTAGTGTCGCTGGAGGCCACCCGGACAAAATATAATTCTCACAGTATATCCCAGAGCAAATATAATTGATGGATTATTTGTAGTGTTGAACGTAATCTTTATTGGCATGAAAATGACTTAGAATTGACCGAAGATTTACTATTAGTAAAGGGTGCTCAAGAATGAAGGGTTCTTTAGCCTTAATACGGGTAGGCAGTTGCCTACAAAATGTGTTTTTAGGGGATATGAAATGTGTGAATAATAAGACTCTTAGACAATTTTTAAAAAGCAAAGATGACCATATAATCAAATCAGTACTTTCCTTTTAGAACACTTATTATAGTTATGTGGGAAGATTACACATTTACATTCTAATAATGCTGCCATTGTTATTTATTAATTTATTTATTTTGTGGTATGCAGGAGGCCTCTCACTGTTGTGGCCTCTCCCGTAGAGGAGCACAGGCTCCGGTCGCACAGGCTCAGAGGCCATGGCTCACGGGCCCAGCCGCCCCCACGGCATGTGGGATCCTCCTGGACTGGGGCACGAACCCGCGTCCCCTGCATCGGCAGGCGGACTCTCAACCACTGCACCACCAGGGAAGCCCCGCTGCCATTGTTTTTATGAAATTATTTTCAGCATCAGCTTTTTAACCACACAAGAACACTGGCTTTATTTATATTGACATCATTATCTTTAATCACAAATGACATGGCTTGGCTCAGTAATTTTTATTATTTCCCATTACTGGCTCTGATAACTTTGGGTCATTTCCAAAAATCAAATCTTCCCTTAAAAATGAAGAATTGCTACTACGAGGATATTTTTAGAAATTCGATTAGAGTGCTTAAGTAAATCTCAAAAACACATTATAATGTAGAGTAAGCCTAGTTTTTGCCAAGATGACTACCTGGAAAGTAATATTCATTTAGATTATCAGGTGAAAGAGAAAAAAAAAATCTCATTGTTTCATCGTACTTTCCACTTCTTCCATCTAAAACCAGGAAAATTGCTGAATTTGTGAACATTAGTGCTAGAGCACACAGAATCTTGGAGGTTACCCCCCCCCCATTAGTATGCAATTATGGGTTTCAAAATCCTGGACTTGCTTGAGGGATACTTGAACAGAGAATCTAAGGAAATGAAATATGGATTTGATGCATTTCAGTGAAGGATGAGGAGGAAATATATTTAATCCTGAGGTGGGATATAGATAACAGTAAGAACATCCAGAATGAGAGGATACAAACTCGAATGAGATGGTAGCAGTTCAGGAGAAACATCATAGAACAGAGGAGCTCAAAGAGCCTAAGCTGACTTATTTTGGGGCAAGTCATAGAACTTTATAGATCTTTTCAAATTCTCAGAATCCCAGTATTAACATAACATCCTCATTTTAACTGTTTCACAGGATTTTTGGGAGAAGTGAAAAACATGCCTGGTTGCTTTTGTAGGCTGTGAAACACTGTGGAATTTGAGGCATCATTATAGTACTTGCCAATATCATCATCATGTAAGTAAAGGGATGCATGAGAGAGTGCTAAAGAAGGAATATTAAAAGTAATAAAAGTTGTCAGAAGTAGAATCCCTTCTATGCAGAAAGGTGGTTAAAATTACTTCGCAAATAAAAATTTTGTTTACTCAGTGGCAGAGAGATTATTTTCACCATGAGGTTCTCATTGTGTCATTCAATTCTCAGGACAGCCCCACAAAGTAGGGATTATTTCCATTTTAAAAATTAGGAAACTGAAGCTAAGTGAGGTTAAGAGATTTGCTAAAAGCCACATGGGTATAATGTAGTAAGAACCAGGTTGCAAACCTCATTTTAATTCCAAATCCAGTGTACCTTTTTGTCTCATTAACATTACATTTTGTGTTCACAACACAAGCTAAAAGCTCAGAGGATATTCCATGCATTGTCTTGAATTATAATAAATGAATTACTTGAAATGTATTCCACGAGTATTTCTGCAAGTCCTACCATGCAGGCGACATTGAATGGCAGAGGCAGGAGAAAAAACGAGAGAAAAGGGTGACTGGAAGCCAAGAGAGAGAGGAGTGCTGCAAAAAGGGTGAACGCTGCTGAATATTCTAGAGGAAATATAAAAGAGCTGAAAAGTACACAATAAATCTGCTAACTAATACCAGCGATGGCGCTGGTAAAAAACAAAAATATTTTAACATAGCAAGGGCAAATGTCAGCTTAATCTCCATTAAGAGACGAATGGATGATTCAAGTATTAAATTGCCTGTGAAGAGAAGCTGGAGCAAAAGAAGGAGCCCAATGGGAATTAAAAAACTAAAATTTTAATTACATAAGCAGGCATACATTCTTCTTCGAAAATCTGGAACATTACAGATAAAGCTAAAATGCCCTTTGATCACTACTACCAATCCCCATCCTGTTGGCAATTTAATGTTTATCTTTCCAGCTCTTTCTGTACACATTTGTACACATCCTTATAGGATATAATGATTTTTACGTAAAAGGTGCTATATTCCACGTATTTACCTGCATCATGCCTTTTTCATTCAACAGTAGGTCTTGGGGAATACTGGTGCATATAGGACCATTTATGAACATTTAGGTCATTTCCAATTTCACTGTTATCAACAGCACCTCAAATGAGCATCGCACGTATGCCTCCTTGGGCACACCAGTGCTTCTTTAGGGGAGATACCAAGAGTGGCACTGTTGGGCCGGAGGGTATGGATATTCAAAAATTGTATAGATATTGCCAAATTGCCCTCCAATGTGGCTGTGTCAGTTAGCCCTCTTACCAGCAGGGTTTGTTTCTGAGACTTTTAAAAACAAGGACAAAAACATTACTGCTTCTGATTACAAGAGGTTCACAATATGAAAGAATAAATGCCTTAAAAAGTATTTCAATGTACATATTCACATCCTAAGAAGAGGGTCAAGAGAGAGAAGACACTGGATGGAGAACGACTAGATTCCTGAGGAAATGCTAGGGCAGGATCAGAGCATGAGTGAAAGGATTAGTCCTGGATGGAAGAAGGGCCCCTCTTCTGATGAGGTTTGCCGGTGTCTCCTTTCTATGGCTGTACGGAACAGAAAGCAAGGTACAAGGGTTGCGATGGGGGACTGAAGGAGGTGGACGAATTTTAAAGTATAGGGAAAATGAGAAAGCAGATGACTAGGACAATGTTTCTCAAAGCAAAACGGTTCTGAAAAAAGTGGTAAAAATTTTTCGTAAATTCTGTGTATTAAATCCTGCTTTTATATGGATCTTCTGAAAAGTTTTCTGAGGTGCAAGTTTCTTTGATTTATGGACACGATGCTGAGATTCAATCAATACATGAAACTCCCGGCTGTGAAAACAAAATAAAAAAACCCAAAGGGCTATTTTTTCAACCAGCCCTGGGGAAGCTAGGTGATAGTCGGATGCCGGTTTCAGAAAGTTTCACCGTTCTTTCCACCCTCTGCTCCTCTTTCCTCCAGAAGGAAGTTGATCCTAGTGATTTCAGCCCACGCATTAAACAGGAAACAATAAAAAATGTATAGAATTCATATTTTCCTAAAGGGAACTTAAAAACTTCTGATACAGGGCTTCCCTGGTGGCGCAGTGGTTGGGAGTCCGCCTGCCGACGCAGGGGACACAAGTTCGTGCCCCGGTCTGGGAAGATCCCACGTGCTGCAGAGCGGCTGGGCCCGTGGTCCATGGCCGCTGAGCCTGCGCATCCAGACCCTGTGATCCGCAACGGGAGAGGCCACAACAGTGAGAGGCCCGCGTACAGCAAAAAAACAAAAAAAACTGCTGCTACATGTTATGTACAAAACTGGTTTATGCCACATTAACAGAGAATCACAAGTTCGGTGTTGGTACTTTTTGTTCCTCTTTGTATTCAGTTGTATAGTAGTTCCAAATTCAAAGCGAGAAAAGCTGCTCTGTATCAAACCTCTAAGCAATAAATGTTCTATTTTAAAAACGGCAGGTTGCCGGTCCAAAAAATTAAAAAATCCTGCTTTTCGATAATTACAACATATCAACATATTAAAGACTCTGAAAAAGACTTCAAGTTGTTTGAGTTTCTCAAACTTTCTCAATAACAGAACTTTTTCCTTTGTGTAATATCAATTAACATGCTGTTAAACCAGTCTTCCATGAAATATATTTTGAGAAACACCGGACTAGTGAAAATTTAAAGAAACGGCCAACAACAAATGTCCAGCTTGGCTTCACAAAATTAATTTATTGAAAACAAAATGAAACCAAAAATACAGAGAACAATTTAACAAACAACCATGTACTCACTCCATAGAAGGAAAAGGTTACGATTAAATTACAATAAAGTTTATTTATTTATGGCTGTGTTGGGTCTTCGTTGCTGTGCGCGGCAAGCAGGGGCTACTCTTCATTGGGGTTTGCAGGCTTCTCATTGCGGCGGCTTCTCTTGCTGCAGAGCACGGGCTCTTGGCGTGTGGGCTTCAGTAGTTGTGGCATGTGGGCTCAGTAGTTGTGGCATGCGGGCTCTAGAGCGCAGGCTCAGTAGTTGTGGCGCATGGGCTTAGCTGCTCCACGGCATGTGGGATCTTTCCTGACCAGGGCTCGAACCCGTGTCCCCTGCATTGGCAGGCGGATTCTTAACCACTGCGCCACCAGGGAAGCCCCTACAATAAAGTTTTAATGCTTATTTTCTATTATAGAAATAATATATGTTCATGATACAGATTTGGGAAGTAGAGGAAAGATAGGAAGAACCTACTCTGTCATCTTGTCATCTTAGCAAAACCACTGTTAATGTTTGAGACAGTTACTTTAATCTTTACTTCTATTAAGCTTTTTATTGTTTACATCATCACAATAAAACAGCACATACAATTTTGTATCATGTTAAATACTTACACTGCGTCATAAGCACTGTTGCACAGTTCATGGCTTTTTAATGGCTGCATAATATTCTCTGTGAATAGTGCACTGTTTAACCTTTCCCTTTGGTTTTAGAATTTAGGTTGTTTGCAACTTTTCTTGTTTGGCTTTCATAAGTCATACTGTAACAAGTATACTGCAGCATAAAACTTGTTATTTATGGCTACCTTCTAGGATTTGTTTGCCAAGTAAAACAAGAATAGTTCAAAGGTGATGCACATTCTCCAGGCTCCTGAGGAAACACTGCTAACTTGCTTTGAGGGTGCAGGGTGGGGGGCGGCTGAGGCAGTACCATCAGTGCTGCACTAAAGAGCCTGTTGGCTCTGTTGCCCCGGTTCATCTTAGGTTTCATTTTGTTAGCACTGCTCCATGTTTTCCACTGATGGAGATTTACAAATCCTAATCTGTCCCTTATCACACTGCCTGTCTCCACTGGTTTTGCAACAACACACTGCAGATCTGCTATTCTTCATCTAGGCAGTAGAAAACATTGTTTTCATTAAAAATAGGTTAAGGACAGAGTTCAAAGCAGGACAGTAAAGACCATGCTGACATGCGTCAATTTATTAATACTCTGGATATTGTTCAAGGAGCTCCAAGGCCAGCTTTATCAACATTTTGATTGACTAATCAAAGTACTAAAGTCGCCTAACTATAGCAGGATCTTAGCCTACGTTTCTCCATCTTGTTCACAGGGATTTAATAGAAAACTTTGTCAAATGTGGTATTGAAGGATGATCTACTTTATCTTTGGCATTTCTCTCATGATTCTGGTAACTCTTGAGGACGAAGGCTGTATCTTACACATTTCTCATAGCAGAGCCTAGCACAGAACTTGCTTGGTACATAATACACAGTAGATTCTCAGTAAAGGTTTGCTGGAATGACATGCTTAATTTGTCGTGAACTTAATGAATCTCTTGTCTCACCACAGACACCACTTTCCTTTCCAAGTCATCCAGAGACACATATGCTTATTTTAGAAATGGTAAAATGCATAATGGAAAGAGCACATGTTTTGTGATTAGTAGGCCTGAGTTCAGGTCCTGGCTTTGCAAGGATAAGCTGGTAACTGTGTAACTCTAGGCCTTAAGTTTGTTCATCTATAAAATGGTGATAACCCACCTTCTTTACTTTCCTCATAGGGTTCTTATGAGAATCAAAAGGGACATCTGATCATGTTATTAGTTGACTTTTTAAAACCTTGTGATAACTTTCTATTGCCCGCAAGAAAAAATTTAATCCTTTAACATGCTTTTCAAGGATTTCGTGATATGGTCCCCACTGTCACCATTCTAACAATCTAAGCTCTTTTTCACCTCAAGGCCTTTTGCACAAGCTGTCTGCTTTGCCTGGAAGGCTCTTTCCTACGCTCTTACATGCTGACTACTAGTAGCAGCAATACTACTAATAGTGATAGCTACAACCTACTGAATCCTTACTAAGCATGGGATACTTTATATGCATTATTAGTTTCTCCTTTACCAAGTAGGTAGTATTCTTACCTGGCTTACAGATAAGACACAGAGAAGTGAAGCAACTTACCTAGAGTAACACAGCTCTTAAGTGTTGCCACTGGGTTACAAACTCAGATCTGTCTGAATTCAAAGCAGATGTTCTCAAGTCCTGCTATTAAGCTATCAGCTTTCTCCAGGAAGCCAACATCTTTAATATCCTCTAATAGCTAGTGTGAAAAGGTTAGCACCTAAGACACTCATTTGTGATGGCCTGTGTACCATGTGTCTCCCCAAGGAGAGAATAAACAAGCCATCTGAACTCAGACAAGACTGCATTTTGTTTTCTTTTGCTTCCCCAGCTCTGAGCTCAGTTCCTGGTACACGTGATGGGCATTAATAAACATTTGTTGAGTAAATATACATGTGGAAATATTTTTAAACAGAAAGACACAATACAATGTTATTACTACTTCGAATTTAGCAAAGGAACGTCACCAGGCTTACCAGTTTGTGGTCTATGGAATCCACTTTCCCCCTTTCTGCAGTGTAGTACACTTGCTTCTATCCGTTCTTCTGTGACCTCTTCTGTTTGCCACAGTTCCTCAAATTCTGCCAACGAACACCCCCTCTTCCAATTGCCTTTTGAGAAGACCTTTCGCAGAGGAGAAAAACTAAAACGTTAAAGTTATTTTCCCTTCATAGCAACTCCTTAAAATTCCTTAAAACTTTTTTTTTTTTTAAATAAATACAGCGGAGCATAACATCAGCGATCGGTGAGGGAAAAAAACTCTTTTAAAAATGAATTTCGAGTCAAGACTAGGCCGATTGGAGAAAAGAAACCCAGCGCGATTTTAAGGGAAACCTTCTGGTGCTGCCTAGGCAGCGGTGTCCCCAGGTGGCATCTCATTGTTCATAATATTTTACTGAAGGCTTTCAGTAATATAAATAGAGAAAACAGGTGCTGCACTCAGCTGGGGGTTTGCCCAAATCAACCTTCTCAGATTCGATTTTTGGAATAAAAGGCCCAGGAGTTTTTAGGCAATCAGTCCCGTAGTTCTCATCACCCACAGCGGGAAGGAAAAAGAGGAGGGAGGGGAAAAAGCGAGGGTGCGGAAGCGTGGCGAACAGACAGAGCTACTCTCCCAGCAGAGCAAGGGCTTGGGCTCCGGCCCCAGGTGCGGCCCCTCAAAATGACAATCACATTCTGTAAATTTCGTCGTTTCAATTAAAAAATGACGCCTGGCTTTATAAACAAGAGGACATACGAAAAAGGGAAGGCATTCGCCTCGTGAGAACTTCCCGAGCCGGCTCGGCGTCGGGGATCGCCGCCGCGGTCCGCCCGTCCAACCGCCGCCGGCTCGCGGATGCCCAGGGGGCCCGACGCCAGGCCAGGATAGCCCTCGCGCTCCCGCTACCCACAAGCCCCTGCGCCTCGACGCGCAGGCGCACCGGCGACGGCCGTCTCAGGAAGAGGAAAATGGAATAAACAACTCGGAGGAACCAGAGCGCGAGAGAGCGAGTGGAGGCAGAATTTAAAAATAAACCGGCTCCTCCGCCCTCCCCGCCCGTTCGCCGCCGCCGCTCCCCCTCCCCGAGCCCGCGTCCTCGAAGTCCCCGTCCAAGCCCGCGCGCCCACCCCGTCGTCCCGCGCGGCCCCTTTAAGAAAAGAGAACGAGAGAGTGAGTGAGAGAGAATCCCAACTCTCCCCCTCCCCTCCCCTCCTTCCTACCCCCTCCTCCCTCCCCTCCCCCCCCTCTCCCCGGGCGGCTCCGGCTCCCGCAGCGGGACAGACCCACCCGCCCAGGCATTTCTCCGGCACCGGCAGCGTCTTCTTTCCCTCCCCGGTCTATGGTGGCGGCGGCGGCTCCTCGGGCGGCAGCGGAAGACGAGGCTGCAGCGTTGCCATGAACAGTGGCGGCGGCCTCCCGCCCCCCTCGGCCGCCGCCTCCTCTTCCTCCTCCTCGCTGGCGGCGGCAGTGGCGGTGGTGGCCCCGCCTGGGGTCGGGGGTGTCCCCGGCGGGGCGGCGGCGGGAGTGAAGCTGAAGTACTGCCGCTACTACGCCAAGGATAAGACTTGCTTCTACGGGGAGGAGTGTCAGTTCCTGCATGAGGACCCAGCCGCCGGAGCTGCCCCGGGCCTCGGCCTCCATAGCAACAGCGTCCCCCTGGCTCTGGCGGGCGCGCCCGTGGCCGGCTTTCCGCCCGGAGCGGTCCCGGGCGGGGGAGCCGGGCCGCCCCCGGGGCCCAAAAAGCCGGACCTTGGGGGCCCGGTGGCAGGAGCCGCGGCCGGTGGAGGAGGCGGCAGCGGGGTCCTCGACGGACCGCGGCTGGCAAGTGAGTGTGGTCCGGGCTAGGAGGGCGGCCTCGGCCTCGGGACGGCGGCGGAGGGAAGGCCCGGGGCCGGACGAGGCCCTGCGACCGAGCCCGGCCCGCGGGTCCCCGCCTTCGCCTCCCTCGGCGCTCTGAGAGGCCTAGGCCAGGCCCGAGCCCTCCTTCCGTCTTCCTGCTTCCCCTCCCCACAGCCTTCGGCGAGCCCGGGAGCAAGGGGAGGCTGGCTTCTTGGGAACGTGGGTGGTGGACTGGGGTGGTGGAGTGGGGGCGGGGAGGAAGGGGGATGGGTTGTGGCGTGCGGTGTGCGGGAAAGGGGGTGTCGTTTCCGGGGGGTGTGGAAAGGGGCTGGGTTTGTGGGCACACGTGTTCTGCGTGCCCGTGTGGAGTGGAGTCGGCCGAGGGTTGAGGTCGCCGGGTGGGTGTGTGTGGGTCGGGGGCGGGATGGGAGGGCGGGCTCTGAGGCTTCGTGCGGTGGGTTGAACGAGCGGAAAAAGTTTGTGCAAGGCTTCTGGGAGAAAGGTTTTCCAGGCAGGAAATGCTTTCTAAGGATGAAGAGCGAACGGACAGCCGCGTTTATCGTGTGCTGAGGTTGAGTCGGGAGTTGCGAGTAGGGATTTCACAGGACTTGCATTTCAGCATGGTTTTCCTGAAAGCTGGCAGAAGTTTGCAGGGTGTCACTAGGGATCTCGTCTTCTACTGCTTTGTACCAAGCGAACCCTTAGCGTGGAGCCTTGAAAGCGTGTCATGTGCAGCGCACCTTTGTGTGCGACTGAGCACTTGGATGCGGATATCTTAGGACTGTTTGCATAGTTTTTACTTTCTGTCATTATCAGTTGCCTTGCAACTTTTGAGCCGTTAGTGAGTGGAGTTTGAAGTTCTAATAAGTGTGAGTGTAATCTGTTTTACAGAATGTTGCCCTTAAGGAAAAAGTAGAGGTGCCAGATTTTCCTTTTTTGTTTTTGAGTTTGTTGAGCATTTTTAAACCAAATGGGAAAGTCCTACTTTCTTGGGAATTCTAAACTGATTTCAGATCTGAAAATCATTTGATAGGCTACTTAACTTGAATGTCAGAACATTGTTGTATTTTCTTTTTTTTTTTTTTTTATTAAACTGTAAACGGACTATGTACTTGCCTTGATGCTTTAGCAGTTACTTGCTCTATGAGGACTGTAAGTGTCTTCCCAGAGATACGTGTGTGTGTTAAAGATTGTTTCTTTTGCTGCGATAGGCTTTACTTTAGTGCAGATATATTTGGTGAGGGTGATATGCTAAGAAGATTAATTTGTAACTTAAAATGTTCTGTCAAAATGGTTACTTGATTGGTGGAATTTTATCACTTTGGAGTAGCAGCTTTGCATTTTCAAGGTAAACTTGCTGTATGTCTTGAGTTACGGCTCAAATTAATTCGAATTATGTTTGATTAGTAAGCAATGAAACTGAACAGTATTTGTTACCTACAGGAAGAGACACTTTCAAAAATGCAGGTATTTGATTTAATATGTGATATTTCTAGGATCTTCCGATAAACAGAGGTAGTAGATTTGGGACATGAAAGATAGGACAGGCTGTAAACGGGTGGAAACAGGAAGGTGGAGGAGAAACACTAGCAGGGACTCAAAGGTGGGGATCATTTCATATCTCAGGAACAGAAAGGAATTGGGATATAGGGTCTTGAGAGGACACAGTTAGTGCTAAGAAGGCATTTTAAAATTAACGTTTAGTCATTCAACAGTTATTTGATTAAGTAGCTGCATTATGTAGTTGGATTCTGTAGGGCTTGCTTTAACTTAACTGGGTGAAGCCTAAGGCTCTTCTTTTCTGCTGTAGGCTTCTTGGTACCTCTCAGTGGTACAGATTGTGACTCATTTTGGATGAGATAAAATTGCCTCTTATCAATGAGTGGCAAGTCAAGTTGTTCAGGAATCAGGGAAGAGGATTGTGTCGGTGATTTAATGGCTACTTTGAATTTGTACACTTTATTGTTTAATTTTTAGTCTACTCTCTACATTTTACTGTGTTCTTATACTGTATCTTTTGAGACACTTGTTAATTAAGTGTATGAGGCAGTTAAACTGGGCAACACACTCTAAGAGGTGTTGCTATAAGGAGAAATTTATATTTTGTTAGTTACTGACCTGATTATGTAGAGTCACTGACACAATTTTATTTTGCTTTTATTGTTTTCTTTGCTGTTCTTTAAATGTAAGAATGTAGAGTATTTCTTTAGCTGAGAGGTCAAACAGATCTGCTCTGATAAGCTGGGTCTGCCTGCAGAAATACTTTGGGCTCCTTGGGTATCTTCTCTCTGTGTGTGTGTGTGTGTGTGTTTTAAAAGTTTTTTTAAATTGAGGTCTACATACCTAGGGAAGAGTATACAAATCATAAGTTTTGGAATTTTCACAAGATGAACACATAGCGTATAACAGTACTCAGATCAAGAAATAGAACATAATCAGTACCTTCCAGAAGTTTTGCTCTTCTTGCCCTTTGCCAGTCACTCCCCTTTCCCAGAGGTAACTACTGGTTTCAGGCACTACCTTATAACATTGTAGATTCATTTTTCATGCTTTTTTGAGCTTTATAGGAATGGCATCAGGTAGTATGTACTCTTTTTGTGGGCTTATTTCTTTCAGCGTATTTATAAGATCCATTCATGTTATATAGGAACAGCCTCTTAGTCTCATTCTTGTGTAGTGTTAAATTGTATGAATATACCACATTTTATTTTCTCATTTTACTGTTAGTGGGCAATGGAATGTTGCCAATTTTTGTCAATTAAGAGCACGGTTTTGAACACCCTTGAACATGTGTTTTGGTTCAAGTCTACGAATTTATGTTGAGTTACGTGGGAGTGGAATTGCAGGCTTGTAATAGGGCATGCAGATGTTCAGCTTTAAGTAGATGACTTCAGTTTTCTTAAGGGATTGTACCACATTTACATTCCCTCTACAAGAGTAGGAGAGTTCCAGTTGCTTCACATTCTCCCCAACACTTGGTGTTCCATCTTATACTTTTAGGCATTTTGGTGGCAAATCTTATGTTTTTAATTTGCATGTGTGTGGATTGTAATTGAATTAGTTGACAACATTTAAAAAATCAGAAGGTTTAACATTGAAATACAGATTTCTGGCTTCCTTTGAAGGGCGGCTCTTTTGTATATTGGAATTAGGTCTTTGGTGGGGCAAGACTCTCCATTTTGCCTTATTACTGACTGGGTGACTTTTCTATGCCTGGCTCCTCTTGGCATTTGAGTTTTTGACCCTTGCTTTAGTACTTCACATTTGCAGAATTGTTTTGTTAGTGTTTCACATTCTGTTAAAACTTTAGAGGTACATGCAAGAAGAAAATTTTATCCTTATTTTGCAAGCATTGGAAAACTGAAGCAGAAAGGCTTTTTCTTCTCTGTATGGCGTTTCAATCTTGTGGTGTTTCAATCTTGTAAAGGAACTATATTTTCTTTTGTTGCTTACTTTTTATCTATACAGAGTAGTACATTTTCTCATTTCAAGCTCTTCTGTTGATGTGGCAGCGTGGTAGTAAACATGTTCTGGCATTCAGGATTGTTTGGGAAATAACAGTTTATTTTTTTTAAAAAGCATTTACTTTAAGTTTTTGACATTTCTTGTTTCTTTTGGACCTGGGATCTTTGAAGGCTTAAATGTGGTTTGATTTGAGTTCAGCTGAATTATTGATTCTTGATATTTTAAAGATGTAATTCTAATATTTTCAACCAGCTAGACTTTTCATCTTCAAGGTGCTCAGTTTTTAGCAGCTAAACTGTTATACCAATATTTGTATTTCATGCACATTACTTATAATTTGAAACCCAATAGATTTGTTTATTTTACCGCAGTAGACTTATTTTCAGTTCTACTAATTTAGTTAGTAATGAAGCCTTTGGCATAAGGCACATCTAAGATGGGCCTGGCTCTCTTATCTACTAGCATTGTGATCTTGGGCAATTTTTTAACCTTTAAGCCTCAGTTTTTCTCATTTAAAAAAATGGAGGTAGTAATAATACCTACTTAAGAGTTGTGATAGGGTCACACGTGACACTGTCAGTGCATTGCTTGGCACATAGTGAGGTTTCAGGCTTAGTTGCTGCTGTTATTGAGTATTACTAGTAGTAAGTCTACAATTAGCCTGTACATTTCCTTATCTCCCAATTTTTGAGAGTATATTTTCAAGACCAGTAAAATAGCTACAGATTATTGAACTGCGGTTGTCTGTCCAAATGAAAGAAAGCAGGGGGTAACTTGAAGTTCATATACAAACTTCGGAGTGTATGATTACGTGTATGGCGAAACTGTTTTTGTTTAAGCCAGGATTATACTTTTCATCCCACAAACCTGAATCAGCTAACAGAAAAGTGAGTACTGGGAATTTGCCATTAGGATAGCTGGTATAGATTTGAACATTTTTATTTGACAATACACAAAGTAGACAACAAAGACTACCATTCAGTTCACTCCTTTAATGTTGTGCTTGCAAAGTGGCAGGTTTTGATCTGGGTGATAGGAATACAACATTGAATGAAACAAAAGTCTGCCCTAATGGAGGCTACATTCTAGTGGGGAGTACAGACATGTGTATAAGATAAAGTCAGATCTTGAGAAGTTTTATGAGGAGGGCTTAGAGCTTTATGAGGAGTACTCAACAAGGGTTGTCCTAAAGTTAAGTCTAGGTAAGAGTCAGTTAACAAGTAAAAGACTGCTTTGCATGGAAGTGCATTTGAAATGACTCTAAAGAAGATATGTGATTGCCAAAACAAAACAATATCTTCCTATTTTCGCTCTTTTATAGGATTTTTCTGTTTTTAAATTAACTTTCTATTTTGAGATAATTGTAGAGTCACATGCAGTTGTAAGAAATAATACAGAAAGAGCTTTTTGTCCCATCACTGTTTCCCCCAGTGGCAATACCTTTTATAGCTATAGTACAGTGTCACAACCACATTGATTGATACAATCCACTTACCTTATTCAGATTTTCTGAGTCTTATTTGTACTTGTGTGTGCATACGTGTGTATATTTAGTTCTGTGGAGTGTTATCGTGTGTATGTTTTGTGCCTGCCAACACAGTCAAGACATAGAACAGCTCTGTCACCCTCAAGTGGCCCTTTTGTAACTCTCCCTACCACTCCCTGGCAACCACTAATTTGCTCTCCATTTCTGTAATTTTGTCATTTCAAGAATGTTCTATAGGGCGGGGTGGGGGTGGGATGAACTGGGAGATTGGGATTGACATGTATACACTGATGTGTATAAAATGGATGACTAATAAGGACCTGTATAAAAAGTAAATAAAATTAAAAAAAAAAAGACGCTATAGGGAATTTCCTGGTGGTGTGGTGGTTAGGACTCCGTGCTTCACTGCCGTGGCCTGAATTCAGTCCCTGGTCCCGGAACTAAGATTCCCTCAAGCTGTGGCATGGCCAAAAAAAAAAAAAGAATGTTCTATAAATGGAATTATATAGCATGTGATCTTCTGGGATTAGGCTTTTTTTTTTGACTCAGAATAATTCCCTCAAGATTCAGCCAAGTTGTGTATATTGAGAGTTTTTCTTGCTGAATTTTTCTCTTTTCTTTTTAACTTGGCAGATTTATATCTATCTTTATTTTGGAATGGCTTTTTTTTGTCTGTTTGTTTGCTTTTCTATAGGCATATGTGCTTTTGTGTACAAAGGTATGAACATTTACAGCACCTAGAAATAGTTTTTAAATCTATTTTAAGGTTGAATTTAATTTAGTTTTTAAGTTAATAAAAGCTATAAACTTTTCTGTAAAAATTTTCATTGGAACAGCAGTGCATAAAGTCAAAGTAAGCCAATCTCATCTTATTGCCCAGGGTTAATCATCATGAATAGTCTTGTGTATATGACCTTGATTACTGCTAAGGGGCCTGTCTCCAAATACACTCACATTGGGGGTTAGGGCTTCAATATGTGAATTTTGGGGGGAAACAGGTCAGGTCCGTAACATGGGCACGCATACACACACTCAAGTTTTAGAGCAGTATTTCTTACATTTGTTTTTCCATATTAACTTTATATTCTGTTTATAAGGTAGTTTATGAGCTGAAACTATACAAAGGAATGTGATAAAATATTTGTTTTATGTACTGTTATCATATAATTGTTAACAAATCAATACATAAAATATTTGTGTCTCCTTTCAGTATATAGGAATTATTTCTGGACTGGGGGTCCTGAGATTTTGATTTTAATACTCTCTTACAAAGTAACTTTGATCTTAGGCTAGCAGCTTAGTCCATGTGGAAATATATTTCCTTATCTGTAAATAGGAGAAAGGGGTATGGAGTACATGATGTCTAAAATTTCTTCAGCTCTAAAATGTTTCTGTGTTTTTCTAAATGTTTATGTTCTAGAAAACGAATTTATTTCATGTTCAATCTTTAGAATTCATCTTGTTCCCTTCCCAACAGCTTTTAAAATCACTGACCTCTCAGCAGCTTAACTTCAGTTTAGGGGAGGACATGCTCATTTATCTTGGCTGAGTTAATTGGCATGGGGGGTAATAGTCCTCTTCCGATAAAACCTCTTCCTTTTTTGATGTCTTTATGGGTACCTTGCTTTTTCTTTAAAAAACTAAAGATGTTGTACCTATTTTTCTAAAACTAGTTTTTAATTATATTTTTACTATTAAAAGTTCCAGCTTTAGAAAACTGGGAACAGTATCTTGCTTTTGGAATTAAAAACGTACTGCATGCACAGGTTAAAAACTTAAATAGCACAAAAGGGTACACAGTGAAAAACAGTCTCCCTTCTTCCTTAATTCCCTGATCCCTCTCCAAAAGACAGTCACTCTTTCCAAGTTATTATGTATCTATTCAGAAATATTCTTTGTCTGTACTATGACTCATGTTTACATTAACCTATCTGTAGCACATGCCGACACACATATACACGTGTGCACACACGGGAGCCTAATGCACTTTGAATTTTTTCAGCAAACTGCATATCTTCTAGTTTCTTCCACATCCACACATAAAAATACACCTTACTCTTTTTAGTGGCTGTTTAGATTGTTTACGGTCTTTTACTATTACAAATGATGGCCCTAAGCTGTTATATCTTAATGTATTATGTATACCAATACATAAATTAACACAAAATATAATGTACACATATGTTAAGGAGCGTACAGAATCTTCAGTAATCTGGTTTAAACTTGTTACATCAAAAAAAAAAACTATCTAGAGGCAAGTACAGTATGATCTCACTTACATATGGAATCTTAAAAAAACCCCAAACTTGGGGCTTCCCTGGTGGCGCAGTGGTTAAGAATCTGCCTGCCAATGCAGGGGACACGGGTTAGAGCCCTGGTCCAGGAAGATCCCACATGCCATGGAGCAGCTAAGCCCGTGTGCCACAACTGAGCCTGCACTCTAGAGCCTGCGAGCCACAACCACTGAGCCCATGTGCCACAACTACTGAAGCCCGCGCGCCTAGAGCCTGTGCTCCGCAACAAGAGAAGCCCCTGCAATGAGAAGCCCGCACACCGCAACAAAGAGTAGCCCCTGCTCACCACAACTAGAGAAAGCCCATGCGCAGCAACAAAGACCCAATGCAGCCAAAAATAAATAAATTAAAAACAAAAACAAAAACCCCAAACTCACAGATACAGTGGAGAACAGATTGGTGGTTGCTAGATGCAGGGGTCCAGGGGGGTAAGTGAAGATAGTCAAGAGGTACAAACTTCCAGGCCTTTTATTCTCATAAAACACTGGAAAGTAGGTGTTATCATTTCTGTTTTACAGAGGAGGAAAAAAAAAGACTTAGGTTAAATATGCTGTCAAAGATCAGTAGTTGGCAACTGGCTGAGACAGACCTTATGGGCAGTTGTATTTGCTAAAAGTTCGTGCTCATTCCACAGTGCAGTACAGAAAAGGCTGGTGCGAGTGTCTGCTGAGTGGTCGAGGAGCCCCTGTTTCTTGGGCCTGCATCCACTGTGCTGTCAATCTAGTGTCTTTGAGTCTCATTGCCTCATCAGAAAAACGGAGGCAATAATATCATTTGCATGGGGTGTTTTATAGAAGTTGGTTGTGAAAGTCTATTGTATCTTTTATCAACTTTTAAAAATACCTACTTTAAAAAAGGGCTTAATTGTAAATAAGTGTTTATGTAAATGTGCTAGTAGAATAGGGCATACCAGAAAAATATCAGGAGTAGTCCCAAATCTCAGTTTACAGATAATTTAGATGGGTAGATAGTTCAGAAACAGGTAAGAATTTAAATGTTTAAGTAGTTGAAGACAGCAATAAGAGATCAAAGGAAAAAAAATTTGTCACATGAATGATATAAACAGTATCTTAAGAGATAGAGTTGTGTGTTAAACACAACTTGGAATAATTGGGGTATACATTCTAGAGATAAGAGAAGAGGAAAATAACATTTATGATTACCTATGAGACAGGGTGCTAGGCATTCTGCATAGGTTACTTCACTTGAGTCCCTTTCACAACCCTGTGAGTGAGCTGGGATTGCCTTCTCTTGCAGATGAAGAAATGAAATTTAGAGGGTTTTGCTCAAGGTCATTCAGCTAGTGAATGGCAAGAGTTGGATTAGAACTGAATGACTAACTTCCAAGTATTTTGGTTTTTTTCCATTATACCTGGGTCTTGAAGAACACAGAGTTGGGGTGTGTGTGTGTGTGTGTGTGTGTGTTAGAATTGATGAAGTGTGGACCTTCAAAATATAGTGAGTTTATCATTTTGACTGGAGGAGAGAATTCAATAATGTTAGGATTATTGTAAGACCTTTTTATAGTAGGTGTATACTTTGACATTATAATCTTTGATCTTTTGGAAATATCTGTGTAAGGTACTCAGTTTTCTCCATGATGGATACACAGTTGTCTTAAGTCCATTTATTGAGTAATCCCATTTTTCTCCACCGATTTTAAAAAGGAACTTTGTCGAAATATAATTTACATGCTATAAAATTCACCCATTGTAAATGTACAATTCAATTACTTTTAGTAAATTTATAGAGCTGTGCAACCATCAGGATTTTTACAAGAACTTTTAAGATACTGTTTCATTGTTTTTCATAACTTTTTGTGGAAGTTTGCAGGGTAGATGGTATGAGGCTCATTTTACAAGTCATGGTATCATCTCTACTTTATAACCGTTTTGCCTAAGACATTGTGGCTAGTAAGTGGCAGAATTGAGTCTCAAACCCAGCACTTTCAGGAAATACTAGAATGATAGGTTGAGAACAGATTGTTGAGGGCTTTTTAATGTCAGACTAGGAAGTTTGGATTTCATCCCTTGGGATGAGCACTGCCAGCATCTTGTCTCTGATGTCCTAGTTGGCAGAGGAGAACCACTTAGTAGTTTCAGCTGGGCTTTTTTTTTTTTTTTTTAAAAAGCATGGTCTATGGAACTCCAGTCCCTCAGGCTGCTCCCAAACTTAACTACTAATAGCCTGTTGTTGACTGGGAAGCCCTATCCAATAACATAAACAGTCGATTAACATATTTTCTATGTTATATGTATTATATACTGTAGTCTTACAATAAAGTAAGCTAGAGAAAAAGCTATTAAAAAATCATAAGGAAGAGAAAATACATTTTCAGTTCTGTACTGTATTGATTGATGTAAGTTTACATTGTATGCTTACAAGGTGAACCACTTTCTGTCTGTACCTACATCACTGTTGCCTTATACGATACAAAGTGTCATATGTTTTACTAACACTAGGCATCAAAAATGAAAAGATAATGTGAAAAAGAAATTCATATTTATTTACAGGTGTCCTGCACCGATAATGAAGAAGCAGCAGTATGATTGCTTTATGGTAGCTTAGTGTAAGTGACATGGTTGCTTCACAGTAGCCTGGCCTATACGCTAATAAATGAATCATTATAAAATTTTCATAGTCATATTCATTATACAGTATTGGAAGTGTTACACTTAAAGAAAAACACTTAACCTGTGATGATAGGTTATGTCACCTGTAATAGTTTCTCCAGTTCAGAGAGAGAGAGGCATACTGTACGGTAATGTAATTCTTTGAAAGCAAAGTTATAAAACAGTAAGAAAACTAACACATTAATTTTATATTAAATATCACTCACCTTATGCCTATGTAAGGATAGAGTGGTATCCACATTTACATATATTTTATGCATTCATGACGTACGATTTCTTCATTTTTTTTGATATTTATAGGCTACGAGGTCCATCTTTGAGTTTTTCAAATTGTCACAAATCTCCAAAAATTTTTCCAATATATTTATTGAGAAAAAGTCTGTGTATAATTGGACCCATGCAGTTCAAACCTGTGTTGTTCAAGGATGAACTGTACTTACCAGGAAATAGCATCTAAAACATTGTCCATCACTTTGTTGGTATATGATGGGTTGTCTTAGTAGTTACAATGATTCTGTATTATTCCACCATAAAATCGACAGAAAGCTTGTCTGTATCCCTCGGCTCTGTCCCATTGCTCCCACCGTAGAATTGGCTTACTGAATTATGAGTTAATATGAGACTGCTGGTCTGTTTCTTAAGATGTGTTATGAGAAACAGTCCTGAGAAACTTGTCTCTGTTTAGCATATGAAGATTCACAGGAGAAATTGCAGTGGTTTATATTCTCCTGTCTTCTTGCAAAGTTAAAGAAAAAAACTTGATGAGAAAAGTAGAAATGCAAGTGTGCTTTGTTTCTTCATGTTGTGCTTGGTGGCTCTCAGGTAACTAATATAAAATAAATAGCTATCTCTGTGGGAAAAAAAATTTCAACTTGAGCATTGTTTAACAAGTTTCTAGAGTTGAGACAGTTTTATTTGGTTCTGCCTTTTCTTATGAACAGGTAAATAGAAACAAGTGTGACAGAGATTTGAGACTTTAAAACTTATTTGGGAACAGAGAAACTACATCAATGTTTTGTGCTTTTAAATAATTTAAATACTTGAATTTTCCTTCTCTTTCAGTTCCTGGAATAGATGGAGGTGCTTTAACTGATACCAGCCTCACAGATTCATATTTCAGCACCAGCTTTATTGGAGTTAATGGATTTGGAAGCCCTGTAGAAACAAAGTATCCCTTGATGCAGGTATTGTTGGTATGAATTTATATGGCACTAAACACTGAAGTTTATTCCGGGGATGGAGACATCTGGAGTTTTCATTTGTTTTCACTTTTGTTGAGTGGGAGGTGGGATTTTAGGAGGTGATGAGGTAGGTGGGATATAGGTGAGCCGTCTCTTGTAGGTTTGGAGTCAGGGTGAGCTTTCAAGGGTGGAGTTGGAGAATGTAGAGGACGGATAGAAAGAGACTGGTTTCACTCCTCTGTGTGTTTTGTTGAGTGTGGAATGAGAGCCTTTGAGGATCGTGAGACCATAGAGGCTGTGGAGTGTGTTAAGAAAGCGCGGGGACGTATTTAGAGAACAGAGAAGAACCTAATTTTATAGAATCTGTGAGGTGTATGAAGGATAATATGCGTTGGGAGAGAATACTAGAGAGTGTTTATTGACTTACAGTCATTCACATCCTCTTGGATGGATACTGGAGTTTATATTTTATGGATAAGGAAACAGTAGTTATGTGTCTTGCTCAGGCTAAAAAGTTATGGAAGTGCAATTCAAAATAGTTCTGTGACTTTGGTTTTAAATACCTGGCTATTGAGTAAACTTTTCATTTGATGTGTTATAGAGAGTATTTCGAAGTTTCTGCATAGATGATTGTAATCCAAGCAGCAGCATTTATAGGAGGATTAGAGTGTCACTGATGTGAACGATGGATTGGAGGGGAAGACGCAAAGAGGGTCAGTCTTAACTTAATCGGTTGAATATTCTTAATTCTGTATTCCTCAAAGATATTATGTATATATATTTTATGTTTCAGAGAATGACTAATAGTAGCAGCTCCCCAAGCCTTCTAAATGACAGTGCCAAGCCATATGCAGGCCATGGTAAGACTTGGTCCCTTTTTCTCTTACAGATATATGTATTTCTGACTCTAGAAACAATATGTCCATTGTAGAAATTTTGAAAATTACAGATAGATGTAAGGAAGAATATGATCTGTTATCTTCACACTCAGAGATAACTAGTATTAAGGTTTGGATATATGTATATACATACATATACACATAATACATAACACTTTATATACATAATAATACCTGAGATTGCATTAAATATACTTTTAAATTATAACATGAGTGTTTCTAGGTCATTATAAATTGAATCCTTTGTTTATTTTCATAATTTACTTACTTTTGTTTTTTTAAAGTCCAGTATTGGACTTATGTGTATGAATCTGTTCATATTTTGAGTTATTTCTTTTGGAAACATTCTTAGACATGGAATTACTGTTTCAAAGATTATGGACATTTTTAAGCCTTTTGATACAGAATTTCCTTTTCATATCCTAATTTAAAAATAAATGTTTCTTTTGTATCTTTCTGCATCCTATTTTTAAAAATAAATGTTCAAGAATGGTTTTTTTAAAAATATGTAACAATATTAATATTCTATATCGGTAAAATATAAACAGTTATTTATAACGATGAGAATAAGAATTTGCATGTTGATTATTTCTGAGATAGACATTTTATGTGTGTGTATCGAATCTCTCTCATTACTTAGAAATTTCTTCTTTTGCTGTAGGAAAATATAGCGACATTTTAATATTGAATAAAATTATTAGAAACTAATGTGTAGCATTATAATATTTTTGGCATTCCCATAGAGTTTATATGCTGACTTTTAAATGCTATCAAAGGTAGCGTAAAGGATGAATAATACCTATTTTTAGTCTTGAATGTATAAATTACATAAAAATCTTGTATCTTATTATTTTATTAACTTCTTTCTCTTTGCATTATTAGTTATATTAAATTAATGTTAATTCTAATGAAGGACTAGACTGTGAAAATCCATACAGAAGAAACCAGAGAAATTAAGCAGCAATTTATATGTACTGCATTATGAAGAGATTTAAGGTTCCTTTAAATGACAACATTTACTCTATTTTCTTTAGGATTTTACAGATAATTTAATGAGAAACATAGAATTAACTAAAGCTCAGAAATGAAGACAAAAATATTTCAATGTATACCATGTATTCCTTTTCAGAAACTCTTCTGATTTGTTAAGTGAGAAACAATTTAGAGATGTACTTTTGTTTGTAACTTCTGGCCGCAGAGTAATAGAGCTTTGAACCTATAAAATCTTTGGATTTCATGTTTGTGTTTTGAAACATTTAATATTTTCATCTTTAAGAACTTAATTTACCTTATCTTTTTAGTAAGAATATCAAGTATGTGGTGATAAACTTAAAAATATGGAATATTCTGTAGGGTAGATGGTTTTAAGGTCTTGCCTAAGTGTTAACATCCAAGTCCTATCGCTCAGAGTATGTTTGACTACTCTCCCTGCCACCCCTACTCCTTTTTTATTTTTCTTATGGTTTGGTCTCAAGAACACAAACTACAGGAAGACTTCCTTCATAAACACATTCCTAATAACATGGTTAAGATCACCTTTTTTTTCTATTTTATTTTTCTTTTGGTTCTCAGCAAATAGATGCATTCTAATTTGTATAGCTTCTGAATAGATATGTACTGACTATTGGCTGAATGAAGTAGTCTCCAGTTTGTGTTTCATTCAATTACAAAATATTTGAACACCCACTGTGTGAGGCACTGAGTTTATTGTTGTGGTATATGATTTTTTTTTTACTACTTTATAAGCATTCAAGTTAAACATTTATTAGATTTATAGGTTTCCTGAGTTGTCTGTGTGGAAACTTATATAACTTACCTTCCAGATCCTCTAACTTCACCTGCTTCATCCTTGTTTAATGACTTTGGTGCCCTCAACATCTCTCAGAGAAGAAAGGTAGGTGAGATGGAAACTTACGTGAAACTAAATGGAACATAGGGGTGATACTGGGATGTTACCTACATAATGGTCAGTGTTCTCTTAAGTGGGGGAGGACTGTAATGTTTTTCTTGCTTTTTGTTAACCATTTTCCTTGGTGTATATCTCTTATATGCAGAATTTTATTTGATCTCTGTGCATGAAATAGAGACATTTTATGTGAAGGGATGAAATCCTTCTTACTTTTGCTCATTTTCTTTATCTTAATGCATTCTTTTTAAGATAACAGCAAGTACAACATTAAATTAGATGTTAGGTGACCCATTGTAGGTATATTAATCATCTTTTAACTTTATTTTCTGACTGCTTTGTCTAAATACCAAAGATTTCTCCCCTAATTTAAACTCCTCATTACAAGGCAAACTTAAAATCTTCAGCTTTTCATAATTGGCCCAACTGTTTAAAATCTCTTTATATTAGAAATTTAATTTAGTTTTATTTGGAATTGAGGTTGATAGACCGTGAATCGATTTTGAAGTACCTTGCAGTAGTTTATTATAGTTTGATGCCTTTGAGTCTTACTGAGAATCATTATGTTAATAGTAATAGTAATCTAGAGACAGTGCTAATTTTGGTTAGGATCAGTAGCGGCTGAAGATGTTTAGGAGGTTGTAAGTCTTGGCGGAAATTACTATAAAGTTATAACTAATTCAGTTTCCTAAGTAATAGGAGAAAGATCAAAAAGAAAATATTAATTTTAGAAAACTGATGTAAGCTTAAGGTGCTTTAAGGAAGTCTGATCAGAAGGTAGTATAGAATGAATTTCAAGAATACTAGGTAGATGTTCTCTAGACAAGAAAATAAAACTGTGGGGTCAGGTATGAATTATATCAATACCTCATGTACCTAGTATTATCTCCTTTTAGAAAATAGATGAGAACAAGGAGGTAATTAATTACAAAATGCTTTTAAGCAGCTAAGATTGGTAGACTAAAAGGTATGGGTTTGGTTTTATAGACTTCCTTACAGGCTCTCACGAAGAACACATTTACTTTTGCTTTACGTACTAGTCTCAGAAATGGGAATATGTATTTTCTAAATCTCTGTGGTAGAAGTGGAATAGAGTTGGACACAAGCAGTGAGAAGTGAGTGAGAAGTGACAGTAGACAAAACCTTCAATATGGAAGGAAGCAGTGAAGTGCTGGAAAGCAGGTACAACCTAGAAGTCAGGTTATTTGGAGCTGTTTAGTGTAGGGGAAAACAAAAAGCCCTTAAGTAGTCTTAAGGGTCCCGCAGTAGCTTTTTCACATTTTTTAAAATAATAATCTGTTAACTGTGATAAGTAGCATTTCTGATGTATGAGTAGAAAGTAAGACTAGAATGGCAAATAAATACTTATGAGGGTTTGGTGGATTGCATCTTAAAGTTGAAATATGTGATTTAGAGCTGTTGACATTAATTTTGTTGTTGTTGTTGACATTAATTTTTGACAAAATAGTAAAGAGCCCTGGAGATTTGAAAAAGGAGATTATAATACCCATCCTTCTAAAATTTATTTTAGTGAAGGAAAATAATAGAAGGAAATATTACTATAAATGTGACATCTGTATTTGGAGAGAGATTAGAATGTATCCCAGTGGAAGCAGATTAGTGAAGTGAGCACTATGCTGCAGTTTTTGAGGTCCTGGATCTCTAGCTTTGTGACCTTGGGACCACCTTCTAGGCTGTAATCTTCACATCTGTGAAATGCTGAGCATGGCCTGGATAATTGCTGTGGCGACTTTCCTCTCTAAAACTCAATGTTTGGCTAAACTGAAAGGACCTACGTGTCAGCCTCTACTTAGAAACTCAGTATTCATATAGTATATCTTTGAAGGACCATATTTTCTTGCCATTTATATTTAAAATAATATGTAGGGACATAGAGACTTTTTTCCAGTAGTGGGCTACATGATTAGGAATCTTTGTGGGTACAGGTTGCATATATTTTTAAATTGTTTGTTAATGGTTGAGTTGAGAAGGTTTAAAATTCCTTTGTATTAGAAATACTCTTGGTAAAACAAAAACTCTTGGTATGAGAGTATTGCATGCTGTGAATTAAAGGCATATGGAGACTTTGTCTATTCTTTTTTTAAAATTTAATTTAATTTTTTTATACAGCAGGTCCTTATTAGTCATCAGTTTTATACACATCAGTGTATACATGTCAATCCCAATCTCCCAGTTCATCCCCCCCCCACCCTCCGTCTATTATTCTTTTGTTCTAGTAATTTATAACGTCTGTTTAATGATGTAATTTTAGTGGAAGTACCTCAAATTTATGTAAATATTCAATCATAATTCCAGGTGATCTAAGCAGGCTATCATGATAACTCAGTGACATTTTATTTCAGAATGAGATTGGAAAACAGGCAGTTAGGCCATACTTACTACTATTTCATGGCTAGTTAGATAAATTATTTTCTGAAAATCTCAGTTGGGCCAACCCCTGAGCTGCAAATGCTGCTTTTTGCCTGTGGGGTATGTGAATTATTTGGATCTGATGAGTCAGATATTTTAACTGTGGGCAGTCTTACTCTGGGCTGTGTGAAAAACTTAAAAAGAATGGGCTGATGTTTTTCTTGCTTTCCTCAAATCTAATTCAGGAGACAGTGCATGACTCTACTAGAGAACGTTTACACAGCGGTGTATTAATCAGCGTGAATTTAAATGTGTGATGATTGCCTAGTAGCAGAGAATTCTCTAGATCCAGAAGAGTTTATGGAGAAGTTTTGAGTTGTGGTTTTTGAAGGTGAGGAATATGGGGAAGCAGACATATTAAGCAGAAGGAATTGTTTGATTACAAGTAGAGAGTTAGGATCTTCAGTAAATTTAAAAATTCTCTTCTATCACAGATAAGCTAAGAAACTATGGCAGAGGGCCTTGTGTCTATAAGGACTTGTTGAAGTAAAATGTGTGATGTGAAAAACAGTATAGAAAAAGGTTCCTAGCCATTTGTCTGGGTTGGTTTATTGTTGTCAAACATGTGGAAAATTTCCTGAAGAGCTGTATGCTGAGAATATATATGCCTTAGGGCACTGATGCTCATAGTGTGGCGAGTGACTGGAGCTAGACGGTGAGTTGTTTCCTGTCTGTAGGGAGATAAGTTAAAACGTTAAAAGTAAATGTTTAGAAACTTCTATAACAATCTGATAATACCACAACATCCAAATGTGTCATCATTTTTCTAGTAATTCATTTTTGTTTTATGAACATATAGGACTATGATGCATAGGAAATTTTTAAAAAATGTGATCTTTCACAGTTGATATTTGAGAAGCACTGATTTTTAAAATTTTCTACATTAGAAATACATAAATATAGATAGGAAAAGTAACCTTTTATTTGTTACTTTTATTTATAAAAGTAACATTTATTTGAAAATGTGTACAATTATTGTTGGCCAAGGGTGGTGGTGGAAGGAATTGAATTATGGCTGTAAACTCAGTGGGAGAGGTAAGCCCCCCAAAACACTGGAGATGGAGTTCTGTTGAAAATGGGAGTGAATATATTAGACATTAATGCATAAGGAAACCTTAACAACAGGGTAGATAAAGCCGAGAACTGGTATGACAGAAAAAGACCTGAGAGTCACTGGGAATCACAAATGTGGTCTGGACAGCAGTAAAATTTTCGGTCAGAACTCCTGTGGGAACAAAGTACCTTTATAACAAAGTTAGATGTAGAGATACAGATATTCATAAATAACATGATGATATCTTGCTAACTGTTCTTGCTAAGCTGTGCAGCCACAGATGATGGAGACAAATGTTCCTTCAAAATTTGTGTCTGGCAATCTTGGCTTTTTCCCTTTTTATATATTTCTTGGTCCTTCTTTGCCCTCTTTTTTAGTTGTCTAGTCATTTTCCTATTTAGCTTTCTCCCCTCCCCACATTAAGGCAAAACCACTCTGGTGCTCATCATTTACATTTCTTACTTTAATTGTACTTTAGTATGACGTTTCAGTCAATATGCAGCTTTACCTGGGCATTTGCATTTTATTTCTGATAATGGGATGACAGATTTTCACTTCTGTAAATCTTTTAGGTTTTAATAACAAGTTAAATTCTTTGGGTTTAGAGGACAAAAGACTTGTGAAGTATCATGTTTATTTCTTCTGTTCTTGATTTTAAAGCTCTTTGTCAGGATGAGGGAAGTGGGATCAAAAGAGGCTGGCTTATCTCCTGATGGCTTATTTGTGAGGAAGTGTAGCTGGTGGAGGCCTAGTTTGGGATGATTCTGCTTGATCTCAGTTTGGAACCTCCTCCCCACTGTTCTCAAATCTTAAGAGCATCCTTTCCTTTTTGTATCATCTGTGTTACAAAACTTACTGATCTATATATATAGTATGATTTCTGATTAATTTGACATGTAAGAATTTTTGTGTACATTTCTGTTCTAATGTCTTCAAAAGATGACTTTTACACTATTTACTTTTACATAGGGAACCAAATAGGAATAACAAACTGGTGAGTGTTATGGTAGAGTTCTTTTATGGAGAAAGCTAAAGTAAATTTGGAGAAATTAATAGGATTATGGCCTAGATAATCTGGGATGTAAATCTTTCCGCAGTCCTTCTGATGGTTAGGCTCATTTTAAAACAGGGAACTAAATATTGATTGAACGTGGAACCAAATATTGATCTCGGGGAAAAAATAAAAGGTGAAGAGAAAAGGGGGAAGATATTGAAAAATAAATCGTAATGGGAATCACAACCTAAAACTTCACCTATAAAACCATTTTTAAGCATTTTATATATGTTCTCAAATACTGTTTTACTTAGTATTTAGATTTCCAAGTCAGCCACATCCATATCTTTTCCCCATGAGTATGTGCAGGAATGTTTTTATGGAAAATTGTATTTAGAATTCCAAATTAATACACTCAGAGCTATTCTTCTTTTACTGGAGTTGACTGAACCTCCGTTCACCTCTGCTTGCCATGCTGTGGGAACGTGCACAGGCTTTGGATTTAGAGATATGTATGGTAGAATTGTTGGAGTCCAAGTTCCTGTAGGCAGGGGAGCATCATGGTTCCTGTTTATAGCTTGCTTAGAGCTCATGGTGAGTTTTTATCTCTCTCCAAGAGCAAAGAGTTGGGAATAGTAATAACCCAGTAGCACTAAATAATGGTCAAGGTTTTAGGGTTTGGAGTTGGGTGCCAGGCAGTCTGAATTGAATCCCTGTTTCTTCACTGATTGTCTTTGTGTCTTTAAGCTTAGTTAAACCTTTCTGTTTCTTCATTTGCAAAATGAGAATAATAATACCTTAGTACCTGGCATGTAGAGGTGTTATGAGGACTAAATGAGAAATGCCCAATAAACGGAAGCTATTATTGGTAATACATGGTGCTAGCCAAACCTTTCTAGTCTTGTTTGGGAACTGTTAACTATTATTAAATAAATAAATGTCTGTTGCTACTCACTCTGGATCAGGCTGTATTAGAGTTGTCCATTGGAAAAGCCGTTCTCCTGTAGTTGCTTTGAGAATGTCCATCTTTTCTTTGAGGTGTTCAGGCCCCTCCTCCCCACATAGCTGTTAGCTTCTCAAACATATCCTTCAAATTTGGTGAAAATACATCTGGGATTTTCTCACTATGCAGTGGCAGACTTGATTTTATTTATGTTGACAATGATCTTCTGTATCCGTTTCAGGTAATATGGTAATACTTTTATAAAATTAAATGTTGTATAATTTCATTTTATCATTTAGTCACCCCAACAATTCTTTGAGAGAGATCATTTTTTTCCATTATACAGATTGGGAAATGGAAGTTAGATCAAGTAATTTACTTGGAATAAGATAGATAATATTTAGTTATGTTTCAGAGAAAAAAATTTTTCTAGGACAGTATAGAAGGGTAAGATCTTCTATAAGGTAAAAAATGAAGAGGTAGCGGAGAGACATGGTAACATGCAGAGGAGGAGATAAAACATTGACCTTATGCCTGCCTTTTTTCCCATTTATATGATTATCTCAGTGTAAGTTTTTGTAAACAGTATAAATTTCTAGGGCAAGAATATACAATTAAGCTTTTGATAATTGATAGCTAACTTTTCAGAAATGTTGCACAAATTTATATTTCTACTCATGGGTGCTGGTTTTTCTGCAGCCTTGAAAACACTGAGATGTAAAAATCTTTCATATCTTTGTCATTTTATAGTCAAAACCCCTCATTGTTAAAACTTGATTACTGCTGCTATTGAGCTTCTCTTATGTTTATTGACCTTTGGTGTTTCTTTGGTGTCCTATGCTTTTATTTTACTGTTGGGATATCCTTTTTAAATTTGTTGTAAACTCTTTCTTTATTAGACATTTAAGCTGCTTCTTTGTTTTTCGGTCTTGAATTTCACAAGTAATTTATGCTGTCAACTTTGAAATGTCATACTTATTACTCTGATTATCTTTTATTAAGTACATTAAAAAAGAATAGAATATTAAGCTCATTTTGTTAAAATAACATGGTAATTCCCTGTCTGATGAGTTGGTGATTTTATATTGAAAGGACTGTCATTATTTTTATGTAATTTGAATCCACTATCATTTTTATTGCTAATGATCTATAGTAATCAACTTCCCTTTAGCAAACAGTTACATTCTCTCTCTTCTCTGTTTTGTCAGACTTAAATGTGACGTTCTTCTTACTGTTTAACCCGTCAGTCTATTCTTTTCCTAAAGCGATGGATTAGATTAGATTGAAACTTGTTTAACAATATGATAGTTCCTATAGAAAAGGGCTCAACTTTGAAAAAGTTAATTTTATTTTCCTCCTAAATGAAGAGTCCTCCAGGGTGAACTTCCAGAATTGTGTTGAGATAAAGGTGTGCTTTGGAAAGAACAGATTAAGTTTTGTTGTAACAAATTAGGAGTTCAGCCACGTATTTTCTCTACTTTATTTTAATTCGTACTTTGTGTGCAGTGACAACTTGCTCTTGTTGAGTCAAGAGTCTTCAAAATTTATGATTACAAGGGAATTTTGTCCTGTTGATTGATTTAAAAAGATCTCACGAGAGTTTTTTGTTTTGGAGGCTTTTTTTTTTTTTTTTTTTAATGCGGTACGCGGGCCTCTCACTGTTGTGGCCTCTCCCGTTGCGGAGCACAGGCTCCGGACATGCAGGCTCAGCGGCCATGGCTCACGGGCCTAGCTGCTCCGTGGCACGTGGGATCCTCCCCGACCAGGGCATGAACCCGCATCCCCTGCATCGGCAGGCGGACTCCCAACCACTGTGCCACCAGGGAAGCCCTGGAGGCTTTTTTTTAGGTGTGTATGGTTGTTTTGTGTTTGACACGCTACCGTATTTAAACACGTGAACTGAAACAGCATGGCTTTTGTATACAGTATGTAATACTGTTGACTATAGTCATTATTTAGCTTTAGCTTTGGGGATTTTGAGTTGGTTCTTACCTAATAATGGTAGTTTAGTGAAACCATGCTGCATCTGCCACTTGGACCTGGGAACTAGTAGATCATTCTGAGATATTCTGGTTGGCTTCTTTACACTCTACTCTGGGCACTGTATTTACAAAGTGTAGTAGCTGATATTAAGAGTTTGGTATTACTGGTGGTTCATCCCTGTTTTCCTAGGAAGTAGGGGTCAGGAATAAATTAGTAAAGATCAATTTAGAATTCTCATCCACAAACATGGTAGCCTAAGTTTTAAGCTAAATTTAACCAAAACTATATAATTTTTCCTAACTCTGTTTAATTCCCAAGATTTGTTCTTGCATTTTGAAAGTGGGGAGGAGGGAGTGGCTTAATGAAGTCTCTGTAGCTACTGTTTCTCATTGATCCCATCCATGCCAATTAGAGTCAAAGAGAGAGTGATTAATGTAGGAATTTGTATTTGGTCATTTTAGAATTAGCTAGAATAATGTTAAGATTGTAACATGTTAAGGAATACTATAGAATGTGGAATAAATTTAGTTAAGAGTACAAGCTCTGGAGCCTGACCTTATGTTAGTTTTGAGATTATAGGCAAGTTATTTTAACCTCATCTAAGCCCACCCTTCTCATCTGTAAAGTTGGTTTATAATGGTGCCTATCTCACAGAATTTTGAGTATTAAATATATTAATGGCTATTAAGTACCTGGCATAGTGCATTGTGCTTGTCAAATGGTAGTTGTTGTTGCAGTCTTCTGCTGCTTATAATCCTGCAATTTAAAAACATACGTTTATCTGTTTCTGAATGTGTGTAAGATTATTTATCTTTGATTAACCACTACCTACTTTAAGTTCAATCATAGTAAAGAGCATTGCTGAAGATATTCTGCTTCATTTCAAGATTCAGTTTAAGCAAGTGTACACATATAAATAAATCAAAAGGGAACCTTTTGCTAATAAGCAAATAGGCATTTTAGCATGATGGTTGCTTTTGATAAGGGACTAAAATTCATATAAAATTTTTATGGTCATTACAGGTGATAGTTTATTGTAGAAATAACTTTCATGACTTAAAACAACATTACTCACTTGCACTTAAAAGATTTTAATAACTTTGACATGGTATTTTGTTTTTCTACATCTTGTGTTCTGGTTCTATTCTAAAGCAAAAGACTAAAAGAAGTCGTAGTTTGGTGTTCCAAGTCTTTAGAAATTGAATGTGACCTTGCTTAACAGCTGTTCTCATTTTTGGTGGCATAAAACTCCACTGTAACGTTGAGGTTTTGAGAACAGAAGTAATGACTACTTTGTAGGCTTTCTTAAATTTATGTAGATAATATAGTGGGCCTCTTCTCCCAGGATCAGACTCAGTAGAGCTTAAAAAACATTTCTGTGTGTGTAAATCCTGTTCTGCTCTATTTGACATAATTTAGATTACTTTTTACCTAGCAGCGTCCTCTGTTTTCATCCTCTTAACATATATGTGATTTCTGTATTGACTCCACAGATTAAAAGATCTTTTTCATTTATAGATGTTTACCTGCCCATGAGTCTTTAACAATGACAGTCTGTTTTTCTGTAGACCCACTTTCTGTAGACCTGCTCACCATCCCATCCTATAATTGGCTTTATTTAAACAGTGAAAACCTAAGGGACCTAATATATTTCCATGAAAACCTACAATTACTGATAATGAATGGCAGGACAAAATACAACATAATCTTTGAGGCTGGCTTGTTTTTGTTTTTGATTTTTGAATCTTTTACTCGAGAAAATTAATTGGAGCCCAATATACAATCACTTATAGGTTTAGATTTACTATTCTAAATTGATTAGGTGTGAGAGCCTTTAAAATCCAGGTGTATTAACACACCTAATTAACTAATAAATTAAGTAGAGGTAGTTCCCTGTGTCTGTATGGAAATTAGCTAATTTATTTGATTTAAAATATTCAAATGGTTTTAATCACTTTGGAGTCTATTTTTTCCGAGTGAGTTTTACATTAACCACTGACGGTTAATGGAAATGTAATCTTGTATTTAGTTCTCATAATAACAAATACGCTAAACAGTTAGGGCGTTTAATTAATTGAGGGAAAACCAGTGTACGTCAGAAGAGGTCATAAAAGAGAAATGAAAGTTGATTTTCAAATAAATATACAGTAAATTTTAGGCCAGAGGTTTCTGTTAGTGGACCTCAGACCCTTAGAAGTGGCAAGAGGTAGATAGGTTGCTGAGTTGTAATTGCAAAAGACAATGAGTTAATACATTTCATTAAACATTGTCTAAAGGGAGATAATATCAGTATTTCATATATGTGCACAACTATTTTCCAAGTATGTGAAGATGTTTGATTAATAAAATACAAATTGTTTAAAAAAGTGCCATTCATAGTAGCTTTAAATCATCATTGTTTCAGAGTATAAATAGTGAAAGCACAGTTATTCTGTTTTCCATGTTCAGAGGGCATTCTTAAAATTCAGGGCATTGGAAACTTTTTGTGCTAGGATAACAATTGATTTCTCTAGTTTATAACTAATGATTAGGTTATGATATATAATAACAAGGCCTGTAATGTGAAGTATTGTAGAGATGATGCTGTTTTGCAATTTTACCAAAAAAATTGTGCTCTGAACATTGGTCTATAACAACATTTTCTATGTGAGCAGTGGTATTTATATATTTTTCTTTTGCTAGACTGAACTTTTTAGGGGAAGAGAATAGATCTTACCACTGTATTTCTCTCTCTTTTAAAAAAATCTTTATTGGAGTGTAATTGCTTCACAATACTGTGTTAGTTTCTGTTATACATCAAAGTGAATCAGCCATATGCAGACGTATGTCCCCATATCCCCTCCCTCTTTTTTCTTTTCTTTTTTGCGGTACGCGGGCCTCGCACTGCTGTGACCTCTCCCGCTGCGGCCGGTTGCGCAGGCCCAGCGGCCACAGCCCACGGGCCCAGCCGCTCCGCGGCATGCGGGATCCCCCCGGACCGGGGCACAAACCCGCGTCCCCTGCATCGGCAGGTGGACTCCCAACCACTGCGCCACCAGGGAAGCCCTCCCCTCCCTCTTGAGCCTCCCTCCCGTCCTTCCTATCCCACCCCTCTAGGTCATCTAGGGAGGGCAAAAAGCCTTATGCTGAAATGTTAAGTGAATGAATGAATGAAAAAAAATGTGTTTGCATTTAAGGTTTTGAAGTAAAACAGTCCTAAAAATTAGCTTTTATTGTTCTTTCTTTTGACACAGTCTGGAGACTTATCGTATTTGTTAGGAATGAGAGTGGATTTCCCTTAGTCCTAAACCATTGGATTGGTCTTCTGTGGACTAGGGCAAGGATTTTTGAAGAGCCAGGGCTTTGGGGGCTATGAGTAATGGTTCTGAAGGCTCTGAGTATTTAGGGCAAGCTAAAGGAGTGGGATGTTAACTATTTGAACCCCTATCCTTTTTTTATTTTGGGGGTGGCCCCAATTTCTGTTTTACCACTAGTTGTTTCTTATCCAGGCCTCTTCCCTGACATTCTCTAGAACTTTATTGCTGGAAGGATGATCACCAGACCAGCAGCACACTAGTAGTCTTGGGAGGTTTTTAGAAATGCTGAATCTCATGCTTCACTCTAGGTCTGCTGAATTAGCATCTGTATTTTAACAAGATCCCTAGAAGAGTATATGTTCATTACAGTTGAGATGTGCTAGTCTAGAATACATTCTCCAACTTTTTCAAGCCCTAAGTTGTTATTTTTTAAATGCCCAATAAAAAGTGTAAAACTGTTTTCAACTACTGTCTTTTTGTGCTGTTTATTTAGATTTTGTGAAGAATGATAAAAATCAGTTTTGTGGTGAATCTTGAGACTTAAAGTAAAAATGATATATATTAGAGAGAGAGAAAAAATAGTTACATGGTATGCTGGACATTTTACCACAGGAACAAAAAGAGAATGGGAATTTTGATGTACGATGTTGACTTACTAGGAGGTGGAGCAGACAGACTGGTTACTTACCAACAGGACATGACTTTGCAAAATGCTTCCGTTTCATAATAACCAGCAGGCTGGACTGGCAAGGAGGCTGTCAAGAGTGGAGGATCAACCAGGAAACATACCTTTTTTTTGACCAACACATTCTCAAGATTGGTTTAGGAAGGGACTGCTGGAAGCTAAGGGGCAAGGAAGAGGGCTTGTGCTTTTGTTTGCTCTGGAGGAGGGGTTTGGATCTTGTAGGACTCAGAAGGCTTTGGGGAAAATAAACATTTCCCATAAAATGCTGTTTGCCCTTTATTTCCTCACCTTCCATTTGACTTCTCTATTTCCCGTAGACCCTACTGTCACTTAATCACCGATAGTTGTTTTTAAGCCAGCAGCTCTTTCCCCAGCCACGCCTTCGCCTTCTATTTGCATTGCAGTTTCCTGGAGTTCCCATCCTTCACCTACGCCTGTGATTCTCAGGTGGGGGAGTTTTGTCCCCCGACTCCTGCAGAACATCAAAGATAGTTTTGGTGTCACGACCGGGGCAGATGCTGCTCATCGTCCTGCAGTGGGCCACGACAGCCCTCCACAGCAAAGAATTATCCAGAGTCTGTAGTGCTGCGTTTGGGAAACCCCAACCTGGATTATCGTCAGAGACCATTGATTTATCTACCTATTTCCAGTTTAATTCTCATTCACAAGCTTTCAAGAGTTCCCCATTGCCCACGGAGTGAAGTCCAAACTCCTTGGCATAGGATACAAGACAATTCGTGGTTTTTTATTGCTTTCAAGCCTCCTCTTTCACTCTCAAGTTTGGCCCTCTACTAATGATAGACTGAAAACTTGTAGTTTTCCCTTAATTGACAACAGAGTGCCTGTATGCCTATACATGTGCATTTTTCCTAACCTACAAATACATCTTTCTCTCCCACTCACTCTGGTTTTGTTTTGTTTTGTTTTGTTTCCTATCTAGACACTTGCTTTAACACTGCTCAGGCATTCATCCTCTCTGTGAAGCCTTCTTTGCCTCTGTTCAATTGGTACCTTGATTATATATGCATTTTTCATATCACAGTGAGTGTGTTCTGTTCTCATGACTTTGTTAACCACTAGGTTATGTCCTCTTTTGGAGGGAAAGGTGTGTGTTTTATTCATCATTGCATTCCAAGTACTTAGAACAGTTCTTGATACAAAGTAGGCTCTCATGTTTAGTTGAAAATACATTTTTCCTTCAAGGAATAAATAATAGTTCAGATAATTTGGAAATTAGCTTTGACATGAGATTTTACCATAATTTACATTCTGTGCAATGAGACTTCTGTCTGTAATCTTTTTGGCTCACCATCATGCTCTGTGTTGCTGCCATCTCTTTACAGATGTCATTTGTCTTCTCTTGCTTATAATGGTATTTAAATGGTATTGATACCTTAGGTCTTTTCATTCAGTATCACATAGAAAGTTTTACTTTTGCATTGGACTTTAGTCTCTGGCTGTTTATTGAAGAAACTTAAATCTGTAGCGGCACAAGTTTGGGGATCTCTTCTACCTAAGAGGAAAGGTCTTGGGCTAATTATAGGTTTTGGGGGTGATGGGGAGGAGGGAGAGGAATAGTGAATTCCTTTTTGGAAAAACAAACATATAATGAGAGCTGCTGGGGTGGGAGAATTATACACTGGATTTATTTAAAACCTTTTTTTCTATGTTGCTTAATGTACTACCATGAGAATAAATTTCACTAAGGTAATAATTGGCTCAAAAACAAGTCTGGATTTGTGAAGGCTCTAAATAACAGAAGAACATTTAAAGCAATAATTTTCTTGCTTTCAAATGTATGACTAGAATTTAGGTGTCCATATATATATATAGAACCTATTTGACATGTTGTGATTTTGTTTAAATAAATACTCTTTGATGTGTTGAACTTTTTTGATAGGATCATGTTTAGCCCAGACGTTTTCTAAAATACAAATTTTAAATTAGTGAAGGCTTAATTAAGGCTATATTATTTTTGCTATATGTCAGAGCCTTATACTTGTGAGCTATGTTATTAAAAATAACTTGCTTTAAAATGTTTTCATCTATAATTTGGTTCTAAAGGGTATATTTCTATTCTCATTCACAAAAGTTGCTTGTGATGTAGACACAGAGTAATCGAATTGGTTCAAGGTTGCATAGAGGTGGAAATATTTTAGCTTCATGAAACTTTACCCACTGCTATAATTATCGGATAGATGGGTAATCTAGTTTCGTTTCTTATGCAAGTTTAATTTTTGAAGAAGGTTAATTTCAACTATTTGCTTCAGCAGTCTTAAGACAGAACAATGAGTAAACATAGATTTTCTTATTTTAGATCTTAAATTAGATACCTTCCCAAGAATGTATCAGTATTCCTTAAAGGGAAAAAATATATACAGATTCCCTTTAAGATGTAATTTAGTACAAATTTGCTATAATTAAGAGAAGTAAAATGGTGGAAACTGTTCATTAACCTTCATGTATGAAAAAATCCCTGCCAACCACTTTTAAGATTGTTTACTAACTTTATTATTAGCCAATGAATCTGTGCTTTTATTAGGCTACTTAGTATCAATCTGTTCAAACTACTGAGATTTATAAGACCAATGAAATTTGTGTATTTTTTTGTCTGAGATTGTTGTTTTTCATTGAGTACAAGTTTCACTGAGTACAATGCCTGTTTAAGATAGATCAATTTGTACTCTGCCCTAATGGGCATAGAATTTTAAAAATTAAAAAAAAATCCATTCCTTGAAATTAGCTGCTGCTTCTAAGTGGAGTGGTTCTCAGTAGGAAATAAGGTAGTGAGATGGGGAGGAGAAAAAGATATATAGTGTGAAGAAATTTTTTTACCTGTATTTTGTGCCCTTGAAGCCATTTCTTCATATTGCAGTGAGAATAGGTAAGTGCCAGTGGAAAAATATTTGCAAAGCATTTACTTTGCTGATAAGTTAATTTCTGTTCACTAAACTCAGATTATAATGTGTTTCACTAAAACAGTTGTTGTTTTATGTAATACTGTTGTTAGGACTATGGGTTATTTTGGAGGTGTGTGCGTACTGGGGGTGGGGATGGGGAATGGGGGGTGGTGCTAAGGACATTAGAGGGAGTGTCTTAGAAATTTTACTTGTTTCCTATTCCACCATTCTTGATATCTTCTGTATGTTAGTTATGTTAGCTTAGGTTAGTATGGGGGATGTTAGGAGTGGCCTGGTTTCTTTCCTTCTTTTTCCTAGCCAAGGAAGTATCGCCTGGGGATGCTGGAGGAGAGGCTAGTTCCGATGGGATCAAAGGCACGAAAAGCAAAGAACCCTATTGGCTGCCTTGCTGACAGGTGTAAATCAGGAGTACCCATCAATATGGTTTGGTGGAACAGAATCACAGAAAACAATTTACAGGTAAAAATAATTTTATTAGACATTTTTGAAAAGTGAATATTTTGGCTGCTTTCTGTGTCTGTGTGGGGTGGTGTGTATGAGATTGGATGACTTAGCTGATACACTTAGGTTTTTTGTTTTCTTGTTTTTTTTTTTTTAAATCAAAGTAAGATTAGTGGCCCATTCACTAACTAAATGATTTTGTTTTGTGGCTTTTTTTTGAACTTTCTCTGCTTGTAGTATATTTTCCTATTCTTCCATTTAATTTAGTTTTTCCCTTTTGGATTTTGTTTATAGTTAAGTTTAATTATTTTTAATACACAAAGTTTAATACATTAAAAAGTCATATAAAATTTATTACAGAAAATCTCATTTATTTGGAGTCTGAGCAATAGAAAGCTCCACATGTTGTCTTTCTGTACATTTTTACTAGGAGATAAAAATTGTATGTAAACTTGTCAAGTGTTGGCTGTAAAACCAACTTCAATAGTATGTTGTCTTAGAGTTATTATACATTTCAGTCTTTGCATTATCTGTGCTAATGAAAATGAATTTTTATAACTCAAAGGCTAGCTTTTGTATGACTCTGAATCTGAAGTACTTACAAAATAATTTGAATTATATTCCATTTTAATTTGGATTATAATTATTATAGTCTCATTTAAAGAAATTGGTAATTGTATAAAATAGCTCTGTTGACCAAAATTTCAGTTTAGCTGGAAGTAGAATATCTTTCATCCCAAACTTTCTGAGTACATTGGTATTTTTTTAATATATTGCTAGCCAAAAGCCTATAACCCCACATACACATATCACACACAGAAAAGATATAACAGAGTCAACAATTGGTTTTATTTCTGTCAGCAACTTTGTATTATGAAGGGGTTCCACAGTATTTTGATCTGTTTACTGTCAATGCCATAGCAGTATCTGTGTCACCTTGGGCACAGAAATAAAAAAGTTATTCCCAAAATACTGCAAAACATGTTATTTGTCTCAACTGAAAATTTCATAGTATTTTTCTAAATATAAGGAAAAACAGGGAAATGGAGGGGGGTGGTCCACATAATCAAATACTTAAAATTTCCGTGGAAAGTTTGGGATATGTCCATTACGAATAAGAATTCATAATGGACATATCCTTTATGAAGAATGTGTACTGAATTCTTCTTTTTGAGATCAGGAGAGAGGTTTGATGTGGATTGTTAGAATTATTTTCCAGTTTTAAAAAGAAAGTCTGAAAATAAATTGGGCTCCAGTTACGTAAGGACAGATACAGGTGGAAGTGAAAGTGCATGTAGGTTGCAGGGGAAACACGGATGATGCAGAGGTACGGCCACTTGACCGCCCCTCGTTGTCCCCCGTATCTCAGGGGCAGTTCCAAGGTACTTCTCTTTAGCATAGCTTGAAAAATCATTAGGTTCGTTTAAAGAATATATGCTAGGATTATGCTTTATTTTTAATTAAAAAGCTAATAATAGATTTGCATTCAGTGTGCTAAAGATTGAATTGATGCTGTCTGAATCTAATATTTCAAATACTAATATTATTTTGTGTTTCATATAATTCAAATAGTTCTTTTTTAAGGATGTAAGGAATGCCTTATTAGCTTGATGTGATGTTGGAGGGGCAAGAATGCCTTACACTATCAGTCATGTGTTGAAGCATTGAAAAATACCCACCCGGTGTCCATTACTGTCTTTGTGGATTCCTAAGTTGGGTACCTGGTATTGTTTATTTAGAGCAAAGAGTATGTCAGTGCAATTTTCTTTTCTATTGGGGTTTTTATCTTTTTGTTGTATGAGAAAAGTAACTTATATAAGTCAATTCTGTACCTATGCCTTTTAATTTTGTATTATGTTTACCTTCAAATATTTTAAAGATTTTTCACATATAAAAATTTTAAAGGATTGTGTAGCCAGATATATTAATCTTTCCTGCTTCATTTGTTTCCTTTCCCTTAAAGCTTAGGTCTTCTCAATCCTAAGGTTAGAAAAATATTTATCTATATTTTATTTTAGTGATTATAGCTATGTTTCTTAAATGGTTACCTTGTGCCACGCACTGTGCTAAGCTCTTTACATGTATTGTCTCTTTTGGTCTCTTATGGGACAGTTGTTACTGTTAAATGAAGAAACATCTTCAGAGAAGCTAAGTAACCTTAAGGTTAAATGGTAGTCGGTAGAGGAACAGAACTTTGAACCCATGTTTGTCAGGCTTCAGAATCTCTTCACTTCTGTGTAACGTAGTTCTAGTTGTACTAGAGCTATGATTGATGTAATTGTCTAAATGGTTAACTGAACTTCTGTAGGACAACTTTTTTTGAGGATGAGAAAGGGTATGTAGGTTTCCAGACATGGACTGTAGCTTATGCATAACTCCACAGTATTTGTAAGGTCAGTCTTTTTTCCTCATGATTCATCTTTTTTTTTTTCTCAGTGACATTTAACTGTCTCTCTTTCTGGAACTTTAAATATTTGTTTACACTGATTTCTTAATCTTGACCTAACATCTTTTTGGAAAACAAATTTTGGAAAAACAAGTTTTTCCACTTCTGAAAACAAAACAAAAAAACCCAAACAAACAACTAACTAACAAAAACCTTAAAACAACAACAGAAACTTTCTCTGAAAGTTTCTACCTGGATCATTCATAATTGCATTTATTCTCTTCAGTGCTGGATTTCTTTCAAGAGCCCTATGATTCCCAGCCTTTTAGTACTTAATAATCTTTTTATTAATTTTCTACCAAGAATCTTGTGATATGAAAGAGTCTGTCTGCTGAACACAGGACATTTGTAAAACAGTGATTCATGCTTTCATTCTAAAATATATAGTATGCTAATTAGAGAATCAAAGAAATTTAATATTTTTCTTATATTGTGGAGGTAGCTTGGTGGAGGCCAAATTTATTTTTCATATGGCTGTTTGAAATATTGATCATTCCCATCTGGTCTCCATTACTACTTCTGTGGAGTTCCCACTTGGGGACCCTTGAAATAGATTCTAGTCTTTTCTCTGATTTCTTTACAACCCATTTATTCCTTCAGTGCTTGGAGTTTGGTGTTAGCAAAAATTTTGCTGGAAACAAATCCCAAAGCTTGTCAGAGGTCTCCTGAATCACCAAATCCAACAGTTTCATCCAGTACTTAATACTGCTGGCCACTTTTTTATTTGAAGCTCTTTCCTCATGCATTCTTGTTTCTTTGTTTGCTTGCCTATTTATTTATTTATTTATTATTGGCTGTGTTGTGTCTTCATTGCTTGCTCTAGTTGCGGCGAGCGGGGGCTACTCTTTGTTGAGGTGCGCGGGCTTCTCATTGCGGTGGCTTCTCTTGTTGCAGAGCACGGGCTCTAGGCACGTGGGCTTCAGTAGTTGTGGCACACGGGCTCAGTAGTTGTGGCTTGCAGGCTCTAGAGCACAGGCTCAGTAGTTGGGGCACACGGGCTTAGTTGCTCCGCGGCATGTGGGATCTTCCCGGACCAGGGCTCAAACCCGTGTCCCCTGCATTGGCAGGCGGATTCTTAACCACGGCGCCACGAGGGAAGTCCCCACCACGCATTCTTGACTCTGTTTCATCCCTGCTCTTTGTGAGCTCCTGTTCTTGGCTCACTTGTTCTTTGCTTTCCCGTGTATGCCTAAGATTCTTAAATTTTTATTTCTTTTAGAACTGTCTTCTCAGTTCAAGACCCAAATCTTTCATGCCTTCTGGTATCTTTGCATGTAGATGTATATCCCTCTATCACTACAAATTTGGCAAGTCTAGAACTCAGTGTATTTTTCTCTTCTCCAAATCTACTGCTTCTTTTATATTCTCTTTATATTCCTTCTTTAGTTAATGGCTTTATCATCTTCCCGGTCACTGAGAGTACATAGCTTCATTTCTTCCCTGTCTTCTCCCATATTCTACCATTTATTATGAAAAGGAAACTACTGAGGTTTGACTACCCATTAATTGAAAGATGATACATTGGACAATTTACATTTGCCATCATATTAAGGCTCTACCACAATAGTGACATATTATCCCCATTTGAAAAATACGGAAATTGCAATTTAGACAAGGCTTATTGTTCCTACGTGGTAGAGCTGGGATTCCAGATCTATTAAATTTTATATCCTGAGATTTTCCTGCTATATTGTCTGCCTCTAATCCCCATTCTTTAAAATTCCACGGTATCTTTTTATCCTTTCCTTTTTCTTTCTTTTTGTTTTTAAACATAACTGACATATATACCCTCAGTGTATCTTCTGAATAATTTTTGTCACATCCCTTCAGGATCTGTTCAGCCTTTCTAGGGCTATCTCTCTTTAACTGTCCACATGTACTAAATTCTAATCATATGGAATCTTTTATACCTCATATAATATGAAATACATTGTCAGTTCTCTGTACCTTTTTATCTCTGTACCATTGTTAATAGAGCCTAAAAAAACTTTCTTCCCTTTTCCTTTTTTTTTAAAAATTTATTTTTATTTAATTTATTTTTTTTGGCTGCATTGGGTCTTCGTTACAGCATGTGGGTTTTCTCTAGTTGTGGTAAGCGGGGGCTGCTGTTCTCTGCGGTGCATGGGCTTCTCATTGCTGTGGCTTCTCTTGTTGTGGAGTACAGCCTCTAAGTGCGCGGGCTTCAGTAGTTGTGGCTCGCAGGCTGTATAGTGCAAGCTCAGTAGTTGTGGTGCACGGGTTCAGTAGTTATGGCGCATGGGCTTAGTTGCTCCGCGGCATGTGGCATCTTCCTGGACCAGGGCTCGAACCCGTGTCTCCTGCATTGGCAGGTGGATTCTTAACCACTGTGCCACTGGGGAAGTCCCCCCTTTCCTTTGAGAGTAGCTCAAATGCTACCTTTTCTGTAAATACCTGCTCAAACACCTCAAAGAAAAAAAAGTTTGTTTTTTTTTTTTACTCTTCACAATACTTAATGTTATTTCATTCTCTCTTATATTGGTTGTTTACCTGTCTTTTCCAAGTGAATTGTAAATACGTGTGACTAGGCATGTGTTGTTTATTTTTGTACCCTTAAGGTATTCTGCTTGTCTCTAAATGTCATTGTATAATTTTATTTTCTTAGGCAATATGTGAAATTTGTGGTAGTTTATTTTAAGAATTTTATATATTTTGAAAAATTGATCATTGGTTGTCTGGGATTTATAGCCATCATATATTACTATTGTTTAGTTTAATTATCACAATTGATTTAGAACATAGGGTGGTGATTTCTTTTGAAATGTTAGACGATCTTCTCTTTTTCTTTTTTATTTCAAAATTTAACATTGTAGAAATATTCTTGATATTTTTCAGTCTTCTGAGCCTGGTACTAGTCTTATTTCTTGACAGTGTTATTATGTGACAAAGCTCCTCTGTTTTGTATTTTTCTCATGGTCTCAGTCTAAACACCGAGCAGGTGGTAGATGGAAGGTCACCTAAAACTCTGCATCAGCAGTTCTTTATTTCACTGAAGTGCAAGTTCACTTTCATCTTTCCTTAGTCTCTGCCCAGATGATTGCCCATTCCTCTGCCTGACCAATCTGCACGTGAATTTGAGATTTTACATTTGTTCTATGATTACGGCTCAAATGCCGTTCAGGATTGAACTGTTTTATCACCTACCTTATAGAATTATTGTGAAGATTCAGCTTTCTGTTTGAATCTATTATTTGTGTAGTAGATATTAAATAAATGTCCATTCCTCCAATTTGACCTCATCCCTCCTAAACTTGGTTTTTGTTTCTGTTTATTTAGGGTGCTCTCAGTTATTTATACTCAGATGTGCATGGCATTGTGGTATATATGGAAAGAGGCAGTGACATTAAGTGTCTCTTAGGGGCTCTCATTTTAATGCTGACTCATTTGAATAGTTTAAAAAATTACTTTAAAAATGCGTTTTTTGAAGGGATAACAATGTGTTCCCATCCTTCATGTAACAATCAGATGTCAACTTGAATGAAAGGATGGGAAATGCATGGTTTTATAAACTTCTCAGAGTATTGCAGGTTAAGATGTACCTAAAAGTAATGACATGTTACATAAAGTCTTACTTATATATAAGTATATATATTTATATATATAAAAGACTTTATGTAACATGTAAGTCTCATTTTGTCTTAGACCTTTGGAAATAGTGGAGTTATGAATCATAAATTACTAGTATTACTGTTGTTTTAGTTTACCTCCAGAGTGATGTAAATGAATGAGAACTGTTGGACTGTTGGGTGTATTAGGAGATTCATACTTGTTAACATCTCTTTTGATGGTGTTTTTCCCCCTTGTGGTCTGATTAAATGGCATTTCTTATAAGTATTTAATTTGTAAGAATGCTCACATTAAAATCTCTTGGCCCACAAATTCAGCTGTGAATTCTAGTTGCTTGTTACTGTTGCTTTTAAGATCCCAGGGAGGTTTTGGAAACTCACTGCATATCCTTCAGTCTTTAGTTAGTTACTGAATTTTGGTGTTATTTCAGGATATTTCTAGTCTCTATGCCCCAGGAAATGAGGTCCTTTGGGCTTTAGATGGAGTGGATTGGAATTTATAAGAGTGAAGCTTCAGTCCATCTACTCAGGGTTCCTCAGGACTTTGAAAAGTTACAGAACTGTGGGGCAGCTAAAATGATATTACTATATAAGTTCTGATTTCTCACCCACAGCCCATCCCAGACCCTCTTCTTTTCTCCTCTTCTCTGCAGCTGCTATTCTAAACCTTTACCATTCACCTCAGACCTGTTCATCCCCTGTGTCACTTTTGAGTAAGAGACTTGTGTTCTTCAGAGGAGGGAAACAAGAGGTCATTGAGAATGAATTGCTTCATATGTTGGCTTTCTAACTATGCACAACATTTTCACTTACACCCTTTCCCACTATTTTTCCTTTGGTTGCAAACAAACAGGTGTTCCTTTACTATATCCTTCAGAACCTGTCTTTAGTCTCTCTAGCAATTTATTTCATTATTTATCCCTTTTCAGTTTTAGACAGTCTCTCCCTTGACATTGATGTCTTCTTCCTAGCTTGGTCTTCCAGTACCAAGGAGTGCTACATGAGGAAATATTCTGTGGTCAGTACATTTGGGAAACTGTGTGATACAATTTGAGAACTGCTTCCTGCTTGTTGCTAGTTCTTCACCTTTCATTCATCCCTTAAGTCCCAGCGTTTTACCTTTCACTTTCACCACTCTATTGAGACTCTTTTTGGTAAGCTTACCTAGCTACCAAAAGTCACAATTCTTACTTGACCTCTACTGCGTTTGACATTGTCGTCCGTTCCTCTTTCCTTGAAACTATTGTTCTCCTAGCTCTGAGACTGTTCTTTATTAGTCTCTTTCAGGGACCTCTTGTCCCTTGCCGTGCCCTCAGGAACTCTCCCAAGCTCTGTCCTTGACTCTCCTGTCTCTGCACACAGTGCCCCTAGGTGATCTCACTTATCTTCATTACTTCAGCTACTCGCTAGTCACATTTGACTCCTATATATATATATACACACACACACACACACACGCACACACACTACCTGCTTCTGAACATCTTCATCTATATGGCGTAAGACTTTAAAAACTCAGTGTGTCTAAAATGAATACTATATCTTTTCCTTCAAACCTGTTCTTTCACTCACACACATCTGTACACACTTACTCACAGCTATATGCCCACTCTCTGTCTTGGTTATTGATATCACCCAGTTGTGAGTTCTTCATTCTTCCATCTTCCATATCTGCCACATTCTTTGGCCACTAAGATCTGTTGATTGTGCTACCTTGAAATTCTCTTCACTTTTGTTTTGTTTTGTTTTGTTTTGCGGTACGCGGGCCTCTCACTGCTGTGGCCTCTCCCGTTGCGGAGCACAGGCTCCGGACACGCAGGCCCAGCGGCCATGGCTCACGGGCCCAGATGCTCTGTGGCATGTGGGATCCTCCCGGACCGGGCCACGAACCCGTGTCCCCTGCATCGGCAGGCGGACTCTTAACCACTGCGCCACCAGGGAAGCCCTCTCTTCACTTTTAATGTTAACCAAAGTACAGTTTAGGCTCACCTCCACTTCTTACCCGGACTATTACTATTGTAGTCTCTTACCTGGTTTCCTGCTTCTGGTCTTTTCATTCAGACCACTACTTGGTTGATTTCTCTTCTTTGTCATCTGTTCTTTGTCATTAGAATACAATCCAAGTCTCTTAGAAAGGCATCCAAGGTGCCTCTTGACCCCTCAGATTACTGCTGCAGGCCTGCTGAACAGTTTGCAGCACGATGGAGAGCAGCATGCTCTTCCTGCCTCTGCCTTTGAACATTCTCCTTGCTTGCTGTGCCCTTCTCTCTGCCTTGACTCAGCAAACTTGTCTTTTAGGATTCGATTCAAGCATATGGTCTTATGACCTAATTAGACAGCTCTAAGCATTTGTTCACTTTTCCTCGCACTTCACATTGCTGTAATTAATGTGTATATAACATACCGGCTAGCAGTGAATGGCACACTATAGGTAGTTATTTTTTTTTTTTTTTGATACATGGATGTTCTGAGCTCTTGGGAGTGTGGAATTGGGTTCAGGGTACATTCTGTACCTGTGAAATGCCAGCCTGTGAACTTCTAGAACGTAGTGCCTATGTTTCAAATATTTTGTTCTCCACAGTGCCTAGCACAGCGCCCAGCACATTATCTTTTATTATTAGCTATTCAACTAGTTGAATGAATTAACCTGGATTAACGATTATCTGGTGAGATGAGTATTTGGCCAAATTTAGTCCTGAATTTAAGTTTTGTACATTTTCTTAAGTTTTCCTTTGGTATAGTTTCAAGACATAAAATATCATTATGGAAAAATGTTTGAAAAACCTTAATATATGTTAAATTTTGTGATTAAATGTGGCAGGATTCTTGGTTAGAAAGAATGCCTCCAAGTAAGTCTCTATTACTATGCAATGTGACAAATAGATTTTACTGATATATAGTTATGGATAGAAGATGTACATAGGTATGCAAGATAGTTATAGCTGTGTAAAGTAATTATTGCCTCTCTGGAATGTGGTGATGGTCTTGCTGTCTCCTGGATTACTCGTTAACGGACCTAAATGGATATTTTTGCTTCTTTTAGGGAGAGTAATATTTCTTCCCAACTTTATTGAGATACTGGGTTGGCCAAAAAATTCATTTTGGGTTTTTCCTTAGCATCTTATGGAAAAACCCGAACGAATTTTTTGGCCAACCCAATAATTGCCATAAATAGGAAGAGTAATATTAAGAATTAACTAGGTAGAATATTGAGAATACCTCGGTGATGGTTAATGATTACTGTTATTGGAGAACTTTGACATGTAAATAACTTTTAATGGAAGAGGAAGCATTTCATCTGTTTTTTTTTTTAAATTTATTTATTTTATTTATTTTATTTTTGGCTGCGTTGGGTCTTTGTTGCTGCACGTGGGCTTTCTCTGTTGCGGCGAGCGGGGGCTACTCTTTGTTGCTGTGCATGGGCTTCTCATTGCGGTGGCTTCTCATTGTGGAGCACGGGCTCTAGGGCATGCGGGCTTCAGTAGTTGTGGCCCACGGGCTCAGTAGTTGTGGCTCACAGGCTCTAGAGCACAGGCTCAGTAGTTGTGGCGCACGGGCTTAGTTGCTCCGCAGCATGCGGATCTTCCCGGACCAGGGCTCGAACCCGTGTCCCCTGCATTGGCAGGTGGATTCTTAACCACTGTGCCACCAGGGAAGCCCCTCTGTTTTTGTTTTTAAATGCCTTCTATCCTCCAGATACAGATTTTTGCTTTTTTTATATACATTGGTCCTACTCGTCTCAATTTGAATATTGCATATTCTCTGTGAATTCTTAATACCACTCCATTCAGTGATGATGATATGCAAAGAAAAGGGAGTAGTGTAAGTGGCTTCATAATTTACAAATCTTAACAAACTTTCTTAAAACTTTTTTGTAAAAGTTATATATGTTTATTGAAAAAAATTCACATACTACAGAGAAGTACAAAGGAGGAAGCAAAAATGTCCCATTTCCTCACCACCTAGAGATAGAATCTTCTTTTAACACTTCAGTGAGCATCTTTAGTTAGAATCCTTTTACACACCTGTGCACATGCACGTACACACATTCTCCCTCTCCCTCCCTCCCTGCCCAACCCGTTCTCTTAGGCATATGCACACCATTTTACAAGAAGCAATTTAGTATAATTGCTGTATTGTAGCCTAATTTTACTTTATTTTTTCTCAATAGTGGTATTGGCCTATTTTCATGGTAAATAAAAATATATCAATTCTCATGATTTTTTAATTGCTACACACTATTGTATATACCATAATCCACATAACCAGATCCCTATTGATAGATATTTTAGTTATCCCTCCCCCCACCACTTTAAAAAATCATTTAAAAAATCTGTGCTAAATGGAATCTTTTCTACTTGGGTGATTTTCTTCTTAGCCTAAATTCCTAGATGTAGGAATACTAGGTCAAAGGATATGCTTGTTTTTCATTTTGGTACATAGTATCAAACTATTCTCAAGAATAGTGTTACCCATTTCTGACAAACTTTATGAAAGATGAACTAATGAGCGTCTTTGGAAATTAATGTGCCTGTAGTTTCACACTCTTATATAGAGAGAGTGACTTTAAGCTGAGTTCACAGAAATGTTTTTGTTTGACTCTACCATAACATAAAGCCTCTTACTAATTGACTTTCATCTGGCAGGTTCTGACATACACATGCCACTTTGCCCTTAAGATAGTCAGATTATTAGTAGGAGAACTTATATTTAAAAGAACAATGGTGTGAATCTCTTGTAAGCGGTAGTAGTCAACTTTCCTTCACTGTCCCCACCAATTTGAATCTGATTTATTTAGAGAATCATATTTCCTCTATTGGGTTGTTTTATCAGAAGGCCCAGTTTACTTCAGAAAATTTGTAAATTGTGATATTAGACTAATTTCACAATAGTAGTAGTGTTTTTTGTTGTTGTTTTTTTTTTAGTAGTAGTGTTATATGTTAACTTTTATAAGATGAAACTTGACTGGTCTTAAAATATTAAGTTTCTGAATAGCCCAGAAGTTGAGTATATTGTGATAAATTTTAAATTGACCATATTTGGACATGCTTGAAATCTGGAGAAATAACAACCCATTAAGGCAAAAAACAACAACAACAACAAAAAACCATGTAGAAATATGAACTTGGAGGTTCTGGTTAGCCATTTGACTTCTCCTTTCTGTCTCGCCCTGTTCCTCTTTATTCTGTGTTATTCATGAACACTGAAGACTAGTAAAAATCGCTCTGAATAGTGCTGCTCTTTATGTCTATAAGTCTCATCTTTTTATGCCTTTTTAGATAATTTTATCAAGGCAAAATTCTTGCCTATCCCTGCCTTTCTCCTTCATTATCAGTATCCTCTTCTACCTTTCCAGATAATTCACTGCTCTCTGCCCTTGCCAAGACACAGACACACACAGACATACATACAGCCCTCTACCTTGAGCATGAATCTTTTGAATTAGTCCAAAACTAGGCCCCTTTGTCACTCTAAAGAGAGAAGAATAGTAGTGAAGAGGGGAGATTGGAGTCATACGTTCTGGTAAAAAGTAGATATGGCCAAGATTAGTATCAACGTTTTATCTCTCTCTCTCTTTTAATGATTTAATTCAGTCAAGGACCGTGGAGACTTGACCTGATCAGTCTTTGGATTTCAGCAATTAAGTCATTAAATAAAACTTTCCTTCTCTTTCTTTCTTCCCATTTTCCCCTCCTTTTTCTCCTCCTCCTTTTCTTTTTCTGCTTCTCTCTCTTTCTTTTATCCTGGCTGAAAGTAGAAGATGGATTTGAGTTGTGCAAGACTGGAGTCAAGTTGGTCCGTTGGGATGATGGTAACCTAGACTAGGGCACTGACAATGACATGAGTAGAAGTAGTTGAATTTGAGAAATATTTAGGATGTAGAATAGACTGCATGACTTGATGCTGACTTGATGCTTCAAAGGTAACTGCATTATCAGAAAGATAGTTGTGACATAATTTATCTGTTTAGGAAAGAGATTGTATAGAAAGCACAACAAAACTTGAAAAACCAGCTTTACAGGGAAGTAGTTGATTTGTTCATAAATAGTTTGAATTAATAGTTGCAAAATATCTCTTTACTGGTGGGTGTCTGATCCAGCCAAAACAAGGAGTTGGCTAAATTTTATATATTTATAACTTAAGCTCAAATTAGGAATACCTTATGTTTGGAAAACATCACCACAAAATTTGTCTTCTGACCAAGGTGGAAGAACAGGGATTAGACTTACCCTCCCTCCAGAAACAGCTAAAAAACTGACCAAAATATATGAAACAATTTTCAAGACATTAGATATCAGGCAGTGAAAGACAGTGATCCCTGATAGATGGGAAACAAATGAGGTGAGCTCCCCGTGATTACCTTAGCTCACTGTTCGGTGGGCAGTTTCTGAGCCTGGTGCCTAGAGCGGGAACTCGGGTGGAGCCTAGTGATCTATCTAATTAGGGAGACCAAACTGGAAGTTTACAGAGGCCAAGCTGGATATAGCTCACAAAAAAAGTACTGGAGAGGAGAGAGCTCATACATAGAACTTTGGATGCTTACAGAGATTCTCCTTGCATCTTCAGCTGAGTACTGATCAGAGGCTATGAGTGAGGAGTTACTTGAACTGGAAAAAGAGATTCCTGAAAAGATTACAGGAAATAATTCTCAGAGCTCACACGAGGCCAAGAATAGTTCCTATTCCCACAAGCCAACATGGAAAGCATCATAATTCATGAAGCATTAAGTAGGGTAATGGGAAGTCTTTTGCCTCAGTAGTAAGACCAAATTAGCCTTAGAATAAATGCTGCCCTAGTCTTAACTAATAAAGCTTAAAAGCAAGACCTGAAAGAATCAGACTAATTTTTAATCAGTTTAATGACAATGGAGAACAAAGCTCAAGAATATTTATAGCAATAAAAATATATCTAGGACTTCCCTGGTGGCACAGTGGTTAACAATCCACCTACCAAGGCAGGGGATATGGGTTCAAGTCCTGGTCCAGGAAGATCCCACATGCTGCGGAGCAATGAAGCCCGTGTGCCACAACTACTGAGCCTGCGCTCTAGAGCCTGTGCGCCACAGCTACTGAAGCCTGTACACCTAGAGCCTGTGCTCCACAAGAGAAGCCACCGCAATGAGAAGCCTGAGCACTGCAACAAAGAATAGCCCCCACTCGCTACAGCTAGAGAAAGCCTGCGTGCAGCAGCGAAGACCCAATGCAGCCAAAAATAAATAAAAAGTAAATAAATTTAGTAAAAATAAAGGAAAAAAACAAGGCATCCTTAAATATATATATATATATGTGTATATCTCCAGCACCCAAAAAGATAAAAGTGACAATATTTGGCATTTGATCAAAAATTACCAGCAATGCAAAGAGGTAGGAAAATATGACCCATAAGGAGAAGCAAATGTAATCAATTATAACACATAAATAGTATGTAAGAACATCAGAAGAGTTATTATAACAATACTCCATGTGTTCAGGAAACTAGGAGGAAAATTAAACATGTTAGTGTAGACAAGGAAGACCTACTAAAAAATCCAAATCAAACTTCTAAAATTTAAAACTACTTTGTCTGAAATGAAAAGTATTGGATGGGATTAATGACAGATTAGACATTGCATCAGAAAAGATTAGTGAACTTGATGACATAGTGATAGAAACTATCCAAAAAATAGAGAAAAAGTGAGCCGTGGGATAACTTGAAGCAGCCTAACACACTTGTATTTTTAGTCACTGAAGCAGGGTGGGGGAAGGGCAAACAAAAAATATTTTAAGAAACAGTGGGCAGATATTTTCCAAATTGCATGAAAACTGTAAGCCCACAGATCCAGGAGCTCAATGAACACAAGCACGAAAGAAACATGGGGGAGTAAAAACCGCACCGAGGCACACCAGACAAACAGCCAGAGGGAAACATACTCACTTTTGAGGAACGAAGATGTAAGTGATAGCATATTTCTTGTTGGAAACAGTACAAGCCAGAAGACAGTGCAACGATAACTTTAAAATATAGGAAGAGAAAAAAAATGTCAACTTAGAATTCCGTTCTTGGGAAAAATGCAAGGATGTAATCCATTGGGTGCATTTAAAGACTTGTGAAACTTTGAATAAAATGTGCAGTTTAGTTAAACTTATCGCACCAATGTTAATTTTATGGTTTTGAAAATATACTCTAGTTATGTAAGATGATGTCTTTGGGGAAAGATGGTGAAGGATACTACTACTTGTGAATTTTAAATTACTTCAAAATTATATATTTTTTAAAAAGCAAAATAAACATCTTTTTAAACATACAAGAGTTGAAAGGGTTCACCTGCAGTATATGTGTACTTAATAGATATTAATGAAAGTACTTCAGGCAGAAGGAAGAAAATACCTTATGGATCTATACAAAGAAATGAAGAACACTGGAAACAGTAACTACATGAGTAAATATAAGAAACTGTCCCCCTTACTCTGTAAGTCTCTTTGAAAGATAATTGACTGTTGAAAGCAAAAACGGTAATAGTGTGTGGTTGGGTTTATAGCATATGTAAAAATAAAATATATGATGATAATAGCACAAAGTCTGGGAGGGGAGAAATGGAAGTATAATATTGTGAGCTTGTTACACTATATCTGAAGTAGTTTAAAATTCAGTGATAGTTGGTGTTATGGACTGAATTGTGTCTTCCCCAAATTCATTTTAAAATATATATATGACTGTATATAGAAGTGGGCTTTTAAAGATTTAATTAAGGCTAAATGTGGTTGTAAGGATGGACCGTAATCCAATATGATTGGTGTCCTTAGAAGAAGATGAAGAAATACCAGGGTTGCACACACACACAGAGAAAAGGCCTGTTGCTGTGAGGACACAGTGAGAGGATGGCTTTCTGCAAGCCAAGGAGAGAGGCCTCAGGAGAAACAAACCCTCTTGGCCCCTTGATCTTGGGTTCTCACCTTCTAGAACTGTGAGAAAATACGTTTCCATTGTTTAAGCCAGGGGTCCCCAACCCCTGGGCTGCGGCACAGTATTGGTCTGCGGCCTGTTAGGTACCGGGCCTCACAGCAGGAGGTGAGCAGCGCGCAAGTGAGCGAAGCTTCATCTGCCGCTGCCCATTGCTCACGTTACCGCCTGAATCATCCCCCTGCCTCCCCCGTCTGTGGAAAAATTGTCTTCCACGTTACCGGTCCCTGGTGCCAAAAAGTTTGGGGACCGCGGGTTTAAGCTGCTCAGTGCGTGGTATTTTATTATGGCTCTAGCAGACTAAGATAGTCAGTGATAAGTTAAATATACGTACTGTAAAACCTAAGATAATCACCACAGTAACAGAACAGAGAGAGTTATAGCTAACAAGCCAAGAGAGGAGGTAAAATGAAAATTAAAAAAATCATTTAATCCCAGAGAAGGCAGAAAACAGAAAAGGAGACCAAAGAACAGGTGGAAGAAATGGAAAACAAGTAACAATATGTAGATAGATTCAAACCCGAACTTATCAGTAATCACATTAAATATAAGTCTTCTAGACATCCTAATAAAAAGGCAGATTTTCAAATTGGATTAAAGAAAAAGAGCAAACTCTAACTATATGAAGTTGACAAGAAACCTGCTTTAAACATAAACACAAAAATAGATTAAAAGTTATACCATGCACTAGTCAAAAGAAAGCTGGCATAGCTATATTCATGTCAGAAAAAGTAGATTTCAGAGCAGAGAACATTACCAGGAATACAGAAGGTCACGTGATAAAGGTAAAGGGGACAGTTTATTAGGAGCATAGATACGCCATTTTTAAATGTTTATGCACCTAAAAACAGAGTTAAAATATATGAGACAAAAGCTAGTAGAATTGCAAGGAGAAATAGACGGTGACACGGATTTCAGTACTCCTCTCTCAATGAGAGGAAGAAAATCATTAAGGAGATGGGAGGCCTGAGCAGCTCTGGTAGTTTACTCGTAGAGCCCTGTGCCCCACAGCAACCACATGAATACTCTTTTCAAGTTCACATAGAAGTTGGTCACCAAGACAGACCAATTCTGGGTCTTGAAAGAAGTCTCAATAAATTTAAAAGGGTACAAGTCATACAGATGTGTTCTCCGACCACAAGAGAATTAAATTAGAAACCAGTAACAGATCTTTGGAGAATCTCAAGTATTCAGAGACTGAGTAACACACACACTTTTGACTTACTCATGTGTCAAAGAGGGATTAGAAAGGGAGACTTAAAAGTATTTTGAACTGAATGAAAATGAAACATGCCAGCAGTTGTGGGATGCCACTAAATCAGTAATCAGAGGGAAGTCTGTAGCACTAAATGCCTGTATTAGAAAAGGAGAAAAGTTCCCAAATCAGTGAGCTCAGCTTCTATATTAAGAAACTAGAAAAAGAAGGACAAATTAAACCCAAAGTAAACATAAGAGGGATGAATCTTAATGATGCAAAGTGAAAGAAGCTAGTAAAAAACCCAGCACCTACATATGTATGTAAGATTCATTTATATTAAATTCTAGAAAATACAGACTAGTCTATAGTGACAAAAAGCTTATCGGTGGTTGCCTGGAGTCCAAAGCAGTGGAGCAGAGAGGAACAGGAGGGAGGGATTTCATTCAGGCTTGTGGAAGCTTTTGGGCATGATGAATGTAGTCATTTTCTTGATTTGGGTAGTGGTTTCATGGTGGTCTACCTATGTCAAGAGTTATCAAAGCTTACATTTAAATATGTACAATTTCTTATATGTCAATTATATCTAGATAAAGCTGTTCAGAAAAATTTACCAGGTCATTCACGTTCATTCAGAGAGTAGAAAGATTACTGATAGCAGCTTATGAAGCTATTAAGAGGTAAAGCAAGTTGAGCTCGTTACAAGGAGTTTTACTAAGGAGGGTATTTTATGGTTTTATGAGGTTACTGTGCGATTTTAAAAAGCCTGACCAATATTCAGGAATAGCAGTGATTCCTCAGTCATTCGTCACATCACCTTAAGACAACTTTCTTTTTCGTACAGACCTTTTGGCATATTTGCAGTGAAATATTACATAATATTTTGTGTTTTTATTCAGTATAAACCTCTTCCTGTCATTCTACCTAATTAAAAATTAATGGCTGAACTTTTTATTTTGTTTCACTGTTTATTAAATTAGTCCCTTAATTTATGGGACTAATTTATTGTGTTATTAATAAGTACTCTTGATTGTAGTGGAGTCCAGCAGAGTATTAAATTCTGAATTAGACTTTAAAAGTAACAGTTTCCAAGAAATAATATGATAGTAGAAAAGCATAAAGTTGTATTAATCTTGAGCTAGAAACCTCAACAGAAAATTACTTCATTTGTAAAAAAAAAACAAAACCTTTATCAGTCATTGGTAAAATAGGAAACACTCTATCATTTTGGTTGGTTGGGATGTCTGAATTGAAACATTAATTATTATTTCATTTAAAATATAATGATAATAATTACAACAGTGCTTTATAAGCTAAAGGCCAGGACTCTTGACTTAGTATATTTCTGTCTGGAGAGGACAGGTAGGAATCATATCCAAATGTTGGGGGATGATGTTGGTTTGAAGAACTCACTAAATAAAATGCACTTGGTTCTTTTGGTTGTGAAAGTTGCGGTGTAAATTTAAGTGTGTGAGAACCTAAAACTCTATTGATAACTTCTCACAGAGTGAATGTCTGCTGTTTGACATAAACATTGATTTTTTTCCCCAAATGTACATTTAGAGCTGTTTAAGATATGAATGAAAATTAGGACTTAAAGTATGAATAGAGGGCTTCCCTGGTGGCACAGTGGTTAAGAATCCGCCTGCCAATGCAGGGGACACAGGTTCGAGCCCTGGTTCGGGAAGATCCCACATGCCGCGGAGCAACTAAGCCCGTGCGCCACAACTACTGAGCCTGCGCTCTAGGGCTTGCGAGCCACAACTACTGAAGCCTGCACGCCTAGAGCCCGTGCTTCGCAACAAGAGAAGCCACCGCAATGAGAAGCCCGCGCGCCGCAACGAAGAGTAGCCCCCACTTGCCGCAACTAGAGGAAGCCTGCGCACAGCTTCAAAGACTCAACGCAGCCAAAAATAAACAAATAAAAATAAATAAGTATGAATAGAAATTAGAAATTATGAATAGAAATATAATTATATGTATGTTAGAAAACCCACAAATTTAATATTATAGGAACATATTTAGAGAGTTATGATGGGATTATCTAAGTCACAGGGTGGGAGTAATAAAACTTTGGTGTTCTTTTTCACTATTCCTTTTCTCGTTTATTCCATTCTCTTTAGTGTTGTTGAAGTTAGACAAATTTATATAACCCAAGTCCTTGACTCTTCTTTCTAGATATAACCTTTGCCTCCTAAAGCTAAAATAAATTGTTTATTTTCTTTTCCTTTTTTTAAAAACTTTATTTTTGGCTGTGTTGGGTCTCTTTTGCTGCTCATGGGCTTTCTCTAGTTGCGGCGAGCAGGGGCTACTCTTGCGGTGCGCGGGCTTCTCGTTGCGGTGGCTTCTCTTGTAGCGGAGCACGGGCTCTAGGCGTGCAGGCTTCAGTAGTTGTGGCTCGTGGGCTCTAGAGCGCAGGCTCAGTAGTTGTGACTCGTGGGCTGACTTCTTAACCACTGTGACAGCAGGGAAGTCCCAATCGTTTATTTTCTGATGAACAGAGATTTCATTTTAATGTGATACTGGTTTTAGTTACCAGTTTTGCCTTATCTATCTCTAAAAAAGTATTCTTTTTAACATGTTAAAGGTGTGTGCCTATGGTATTTTGTTGCTTTATAAAACCCTTATATATGTTACAAACCAGTTATATTAAAATGGTTTAAAGAATGCATCTTTTTATTATATAGTTATATATAACTTTTATTATATAGTTCTTATTTTAACTAATTTTATCATGAGAAAGTATTCTCATTATTATAATTTCTCATTAAGTATTTTTAATAGTTCTCTAATCTGGTTAGAGGAATTTATATTAACTGTTAATAATAGTAGCGCTACTCACTTATTCCTAGATTTTGTTTTTTGTGTTATACCTACTATGTAATTCTTTTTTCTGCCATTTAAATTCTTTAACCTTCTCTCTCATCTCAGATAAACTCATCTGAAATAAAACAAACTGTCTAACCACCCAGACAAGGGAAATGCCTTGCCATCATAAATCAGGAAAAAAAATGGAGGGAGGGGTTTAGGCCCTTCTTTTCACTTCTTAATTAAAATTCATTGCTGGTAGGTTTTTTGGATCTGTGGTTGTTGAATCCCTAAAAGTTGCAGTTTAGTGTATACATTTTCATAGTTAATTTTAATAACTTCTATCATAATAAATTTGAAGGACCTTTATTATTTGTTATAATGGCATTTTATATATAATTTATTTGGGGGAGGTAGAATAGATTTTCCCCTCCTTTTTCTCCTTTATAGGATCCCTTAAAAATAGTCTTTCAGACTAATTTAAAATAGATTTGATTTAGAGAAACTCAGCTTTGAAATCAAAAGTCTCTTATTCAAGGTAAATGTAAGGTATAAATGAAATGGAAAGTGGGTGATACTTTTTCTCGGGATTAGATTAGATTAATTTCTTTGTCTAAATTTGCTGTCTCTTAGTAATCTTGTAATCCTGAAGTATCCATCTCTCCTAGGCGTTTTGAACTCTTACCAAGTTATCTGATTGCGTTTTGACCTCTTTTACCAAGTTATCTGATTGATTTTATCTTGACTTTCATCTTCTACAACAGATTCAGCATTAACTAGTACACACTGATTTAGCTCTGAAGGGGTCCTCTTGGTAACCATTTGTTCTTTTATAACTAGGGATTACTACGTCAATAAAATGCGTTGGCTTATTTTCTACTCCAGAAATTAAGGAATTGGCCGTACTTTTAAAGAAAATGCCAGTGTTTTAAATTTGGAAGGTTTTAAAATAGACACATAAGTGACAGAAGAGGACTTTTTTTTTTCTCTTTGGAAAATATGTTTTGGTTCAGGCCTGATTCTTTTTTTTCTTCAGAATTTTATGTCTTAGATATGGCAGTAAAAGAGGTTCTCTGTACATCTAGTATATTGTAGTTAAACACAGGTTAACATTTTTTCTGTATTTTATTACTTTGCATTTAATTTTAGCTGGAACGTAACTAGTAAAATATCATTTGTTTTAGAGTTTAAAATGAGGTTAGCCTCTTGACTTGCTATTTTCCAAATTTAATATTTTGAACTCTAACCTAGCAGTTTAAAATGTCATTCATATTGAGTAGGGAAGTTGTTCTTGGATTGTACAGTAATTAGTCCATCTTTTTATTTTATGCCTTCTATGGAAGTATTTTTCCATTTTAATGATCAGTTCTAAAATACTTCAAGTGATTAAATTTTTTGCATCGTGATTCAGTGTATTTTAAACTTAGCTTATATGTATACAGAAAATGTGGGCTGAAGTATGAACATACTAAATTATCTCTTTGGTCGACCCTTTTGGAAGTTGAATTCAAATATCAATGTGTTGAATCTTCACTGTACTTAAGCATGTAGGTCACAATTTCAGAAAAATATTTAGGATATTCATTTTTTCCACATGGACAAAATATAGACCATTTGTGAAATTGATTTGCAGTCTTATAACGTGCTAGTCATTCTTAAAGGCAACATGCCACTTGACTAGATAAGAGGTGGCATTGTACAACTGGGAGGAAATTTTTTTATCTCATAGTAAAATGTTTTTTAATATAACAAGTTACATGAATACTTAGCAGACATTGGAGCCTCTATTATGTTTTTCTTATATCTTGAGTCCTCTCGTGTGTTTGCCTTGTTTTTAAGTGCTTTTCTTGTCTTTACTGTTATTTAAATACATGGTACTATATTATTGGGGAAATGTCTTAAGTGCTTATAAAGAAGGAAGTGATTAATTTTGGAATAAAGGCAGTTTTGATCTTTATCCTGGTAGAAGTGGTTTAAAGACGTTAAATTTGAAACTTGTTGGCTCAGTTTTGAGGCAGTTTCAATGTCCTAGTTCTCTAAAATGTGTTAGGATAGTTTGGTAATGATGTATATTTGACAATAAAGGCAAATTTTCATGTTCTGAAGTTAAATTCTGCAAATGAAATGATTAAAACCCTCAAATTTGATGAAAATTTTTCTTCAAGAAATTTAATTATCCCACCCCAAAATATGAAAACTAAAAAACACTGTAAATGGCTTTCAATAAAATATTTTACTCAGTAAATAGAGCACTGTGGAATAATGCCTAGTAGATTCATTGTCTTTTTGGGCTTAAAATGTGTTAACTTACTATATTTGATTTTTAAATAGACACCAAATCCTACTGCAAGCGAGTTTATTCCCAAAGGAGGAGCAACCTCCAGGCTCAGTAACGCGTCCCAGGCACATGCGTCTGCCTTCTCTCAAGTATTCTCTCACCCATCCATGGGGACTCCTGCTGCTGCTGCTGGATTAGCCCCAGGTAAGTTGAGTAACTGTTTCCAGTGAGTTCCAGATAGCATGTCTCTAAGCACATTTGCTGGTAGTTTACCAGACCTGAAATTGTATTCTTCAGTGAGTCATATTTGAACACATTATGAGTTTTACGTTCTAGGTTTTGGTACCATAGTCCAAATGTAGTTGAAAATTTTAAAGCAAAATTTAAATATGAACAAAAATTGAATATAAGGATGTTTAAAAGCACAAAAATAAATTTAAAGGAGAAAATGGTTATTGAGAAGAAAAGTCTGTCTGGGCCATAGTATTTCCTTAAGTTCATGATAATGCTCTTTCACTCAAAAACTTCTGTAAGAGCGTCAAGGGCCTCCTTTTGAAATAAATTTCTAAAAAATAATTTATATCATTTAAAAGAAAAGTTTAGATGTATTGCCTTTCAGGTGTTTGGCTATAGATCTGTAGCAGTAATTCGAATTGGGTAAAGTATTGTAAACAATGGCAGGAGAGAAGTGTGAACTATTAGGGGCCACTGAGGCAGGGAAGACAGTACACCTCAACACTTCCTTCCAAGGTTACCCGAAATGGCAGGAAGAAGAATTCGAAGAAATGCACTTATACCTCAGGGGTCCTGAGGCATAGTTCAGAGTAACCCTTTGAGAACCCTATCTTCTTAGAAGTTCCCCTCTTTTATCTAAAAATTCATGCAGATTTTGTATTCTGCTTTCTAACATAAACACATATCAAAATATGAAAGTTTTCTTAGATAATTAACATCACCCATTCCTACTGCTGTGTACCTTAATTAGACAATGTATGCAGAATTATATTGAATTCATAGTAAGTGCTGAGCAGGTTGTCTTGTGTCTGTGAAATGGTTGAGCTACCCAGATTATGTTTCTGGAACCTGTACTGGAAAATCATCACTTGGTCCTGAATGTTTAAAAAAACAGAAACAAAAGGAAATTTATATACATTAAATGAAGCCAGAAGATCTATCTAGATCAGCCTGGAACTAGTACTGCCTCCAGGGCTTAATCTAATCAGTGATGGTGATAAATCATTGGTTTTGATATTGATATTGAAATCAAGGACCTTTTTGGGAAGAAGAATGAGAGAAGATAATGATAACTTTATGGAACAGAGCATCCGGTTTAGTGTATAAAGTATCAAGTGTATTCAGAGGCTTAATAACCTTGCGTTGCCAAGGATTTTATCAATGCCTACTTCCCCTCACCTCTCCCTCCTCCCCTTCTCTCCCTCCCTCTCTCCCTCTCTCCATCTCATTCTCCCTCCCTCCCTTCCCACTCATCTCCCACTCATCCTCCCCCACCCCAGTGAGCAGTTGATCATTTTATTAACTAAACATAACCAAGAATTACATACCTTTCTGGTGAAACTTTTAAGATAATTTTGTGTGGAGGGCCTTGAGATATACCTTGCAACTCCTTCCCCCTTACTTGTCCCTTTACCTTTTTTTCTACTTTGGCTCTTTTCAGGTTCAGTTAAATTTGTAAACATTTTCCATTCTTCCCTAGAGAGCAGTGTCAGAATTGAATATCCCTGGTAGCCCTAAAGTTTTACTTGTAAGTAATGTGCTGCTATGATTTTCTCCCATTGAGGTGTGTGCACATTGTTTACATGAGCATAATCTACATGTCAGCTGTACATCTGAACTTTCTTAGGGATTGTCCAGACTTCAGAGCAGTGTTTATAAAGCACCCACAGTAACAAAACCCGTACGCCAGTCAGAACCCTTTGGCTTTCTTAATTAAGCACCAGTTGATTTTGGCCTAACAGCACATTTTCCCTTGTCTCATAAGTAAATATTTTGTTCACATCTTTGATCAGACTAGTTCAGGCTAAAAGATGGGCTTTTTAAATACTGGAGGAGTTAAAAATGTCAAAGGGAATTTTAGATACTGAAAACATTTAATTACAAAATCCGTTAATGCTGTGGTATTTGTTTAAGGTTTCCAGTTGTTATTAACTTGTGTGTAGGTAGGTGTTTCATTGGTCCCCATTGGATTTCACAACCTAAATTTAGGATGAAATGAATTAATTTAAAACTATTTACTCTTCTTCTACATAGCCCTAACATTAAAGTGGTCATTCTGCTTCCTATTAATGAAAGTAATTACTGTCTGGAACCATTGGAAATAGGTCAGTATATTATATTAAATGTATTCCTGAATTCTTTACACCAACTATTTAAAAATTGTTCTTTATTCAAATGGCAATCAACGAGGCTAAAATATTTTCCAAAAATACTGGAGTGATTAATGGTTTTGCATTTATTATTTCTCCATATTTTCTCCTTTTAGTTAATGGCTTAACACTCTGTGGAGATGAACAAAGGAAAACAAAATTAAGTCTGTACTTTCAGAAAAACATTTTATCCCTTCAGTGTCTTCCATTACTTCTTACCCATAAATATTTTTTTCAAGGCCTAGGAGAGGTTCTTGGTATTTTCACTTTAAGACTGTAGAATAAGAAAGGTCATAGAAGTTTATTTACCTGCCTTAGTGGTGATTTAACTGATCTTTAATCCTCCTTGTCTACTATAGGTGTAACCTAGTGATAATTTTCAGTTATAAAGTTTCATTTTCTCTTTTTTTCAACTTCTGTTCCAGAAATTAGTACCCTTGAAAATATGTCAAATTATTGTTTTCCTAAAAAATATGAAACCTTAAATATTTTGGCACTCAGATGTAAACTAGAGTAATGTCATTTTCATTATATGTGAAAAAATACATATTTAAATATATCCTTCGACCAAAAATGTAAAAATATTTGAGCAAAGTTGAGTAGATGTTAAGATTTTTATTTCCTCAGATCGTAAGGAAGAAAAACGTAATGTGTGGAACAAAGTGGATCCTGAGTGAATCAGGTTCCTCTAAAACTTGATCACTTTAAAAACATGATTTGTATTTTAAAAAGGTTGTAATGCAAGAAGTGAAACTTTATACAAAAATTATTTGAATTTAAATAGCTAATTGGGTCTAAAAGGTATTTGAAAGTGTTAAATATATGCAGCACACGTTAACTTTCCATTGACTTGTATATACATTTTATTTTAATTTAAGAAATGAAGGAGCTATAGGTTTAGTTGTTTTCCGCACATTTAACCGGAGAACGATAGCTGTATTTCTACGTGTCTTCTATGAAGGTAGTTGTAAGCGTTAGTATTTGGGCTATGGCACTTAACTGGGGCTTAATTGTCTTTTAGAACCCCTACAATTATAGACATATTTTTAATTTGTAAATACACATTTTTCTCTGGTCACAGATTTTATTATCCTCTTGGAGGGCCACAGCCTTCCAAAAGTTAAGAATCACTGGTTTAACACACCCTTAGCAAAATTTTATTTCCTGAGTGTGATATAGTAACAATACCTTTAAAGTAATGTATAAAGATATATTTTTCTAATAGGTCTAGTTTTAGGCAAACATTTTTGGAATAGCCTTTAGAAATGAAAATATGACTATGCTAAGTATGTGAAAAGACAGCTTATACTTTAATTTTTTGTGCCATGAAAAATAATTTTATCATGAGAACTAATTGCTGAATGGTTTTCTATCAGAATTTTTCCTGAGAGTATTTTGATGTGGTAGTAAACTTGGTAAGCTAAGTCTTGGTGTACTTTAATTACCTCAGTCTTGGCCGTAGTCTGTTGAAGGTGATTCTGAGAGAGGTAGCAACAGGAGCGTACATTTCTGGGTAGTGTTCTAATATGTCCTCTGGTGGTTTAGTGCACAGTTGTGACTCAGGAGTTGAGCATCTCTTGTTCTGCTTGATTGTGTGTGTACACTTGGGAGAGGTAGAAGGGAGTTCTTGAATTTGAAGATGCCATCATTGATTTATAAATGAGAAAGAGAGCCATAAGTGACTTTTTAGTACTTTCAAATATTCATTCCTTCAAGATGAGAATGGTGCAGATTTTTGGACCATGAGTATATTTTATTGTAAATTATTATGGTAATCTCAGATGATTGATTTGATGAGCAGCATCTAATAATTATACTAAACCTATCATTATTAAATAATTGTATTCCTTCATTAAAATTTAATCATAATATTTTAGAAGAATTTTAAAGTATATTTTTAGATTTAGTTTTTTTTTTGTTTTTGTTTGTTTTTTGCAGTATGCGGGCCTCTCACTGTTGTGGCCTCTCCCGTTGCGGAGCACAGGCTCCGGACGCGCAGGCTCAGCGGTCATGGCTCACGGGCCCAGCCGCTCCGCGGCATTTGGGATCTTCCCGGACCGGGGCACGAACCCGTGTCCCCCGCATCGGCAGGCGGACCCCCAACCACTGCGCCACCAGGGAAGCCCAGATCCAGTTTTTTGAAACACTTAATCATTTCTTATATATTCCTGCGAGTGCCAAATTGATAGATAAAATTGGCTTACATTCTTTATTTTTTGGCTTGGGCAAGGTATGGGGAAAAAGAGGAAGGGAAAAGAAAAGGGAAAATTAATATTCATCCGTCATTCTTGTTGAAAAATATTTAACTTTTAATATATATAATGTACTATTTAAAAATATTCTCATACTTCTAATGTTGAAAGGTGATATTTTTTTTAAAGTTCTGTGCTAAAGAATAAAGTTCTCTGATTCTGTGATGTTTTATATCATAATGAAGAAATGGAGGCTTCATTCATTTCAGTTGCATACTAGTTGGCCGATGCGGTAATCTGACACTGGTCATTGGTCTAAGTGGAACCTTTGGGGTTTCCATGGTTCAGCCTTGTGCCAGTTTAGAGGTGGCATTCCTGAGAGATTATCATCTAGCTTCTGCTTTTTCACTTACAGTAATAAAGAATTACGTAGCTAACCAAGGTAGCCCAGTGTACATTTTAATAGTTTGAATAAAAAAGAAAATTAGATCTTTTGTTGAACTAAACTCTGTCTTGTGTATCTTTTATCCATTAGTCCTAGGTCTTTTCCTTGAATAGAATAAATTAAAATCTTTCCTACATGATAGCCCTTTCAGTTGTTTTTTTAGACTAGTTGTATGTATGTGTGTGTCCATATAACTGATCTGTTTTTGACGCAAACAAGAGAGAGGGCAAACTGGGAAAATACTGTTAAAATTAATAAATTGTATAAGTCAAAAATCATAGGTCATAATGCTGTAACACTAGTGTGGGTAAAATTAAATCCTCAGATATGTCTACCTACCTGTATTACTACTCTGATATCCAGCTAAGGAGTGTATGTACCATTGGGAAAATAGGTTGCTAATGGATTGAAGCTATGGTTTTGCAGATGGTAAATATCTAAGTTCATATTTCAAATTTCTCTTTGTATTTTAGGCTCTACATTAAAATCACTCAAGGCATAAAAACTATAAGCTATCATTTTAGATTATTTTATGTTTTACTAAGTAGTATAATTATTGAAAATAAAAATTATACAAAATATTTAGGTAATTCTAAAACATCTCCCTGTTTCATATGATGTAACTCTAAAACAGATTTTCCTTTTAATTATTTTTCATTAAATGAATTTTGTGGGACCGTCAAGTAATCCTACCATGAGTTTATTTTGATATTTCCATCTGAACTGGTTTCTGTGAATTATTTTTACCCTTAATAGCAATAGCGGTAGTTTACCATTAAAGTATTCTGTTTTAAATGTCAGTCTAGATTTCCTAAGCACATTACAAATTTCTTAAGAAGGGACGGAGTCACTTCTTATCTAGCACAAATTTAGGCATAAAGAGGGTGCCTAATAAATGCTCATTTAACTAAGCTTCATTTTTATCTCAGAGAAAAAATTTTAATTGGTGGCTATCTCTTAATTACAGTGAATTTTAATGATCCTGTAAACATCTTTGAAGAACTAGATACTGCAAGTGTTCAAGAGGGTGTAGGTGTATTGTCACATGAGGAACAGAAATATGCCTGTTGAAAGTTTAACTTTATCAGAACTAGAGTTGCTCTGTGTTTTGAGATGTTAAAACATTTTTAAAACCAGTCAAAATATTTGTATTATTTTTAAATTGCATGTTTCCATTTTTTGTAACTACTTTGTTTTTCAGGTATATTCAGCAGAATCACTCAAACATGTCCAGGTTTTCTAATTGGGGCTTGCTTTCTACATTAAAAAATAAAAGAAAACTTTATAGTTAAGGTCAGGGGTCCCTGAGGTTTTTGTGAAGAAGGCCCTGTAATGTTGAGCTCCTCCTAGGTGGGGGCTGCTCGGCGTATGCATGTTTATGGGTACAGATGGTGACGTCCCAGGGAAGGTTACTAACAGTAGAACTGTAGAGCCGTAACTGGGTTGGGAGTGCCTGCTGGCTATATTTCCTTCCTGGTTGGGAATTTCAGGACACTGAGGCAAGACGTTAATGGCGCGAGGGGGATGTGGCTGCCGCAGCTGGCTTGGAGACCTGCCAGGTAAGGCTTAAAGTAGCTGACAGTGGATATTGTTCTGCTGGTTGGGGAATCCCTGGTTAATGTGTCCTGTTAGGTTTGAGCGTTTCTATTGTGGACTTCCTGTTTCAATCTCATGTATTGGCTAACTTGTTCTTTAACTGAGAAGTAAGGGCTGGATGGGAGTGGGTAGGGGTTCCCTTCATCTATAGGTTCACTGATCTACAACTGTAGCAGCATCTCCTGCTGTTTTGGGGCTGCTTTCATTGGATCGTGACTTGATTGCCTTTGGAACATGGTACCAGTTCTTCTACTAACGTAGCTATGTAGCTTTCAGCATGCTGTTTGATCCCTGTGTTTTAGCATATTCATTTCTATGAGAAGATAATAGAGAATTTTAAAAGTCTTTCTAATCTAAAATTGTATTGTTTTGTGACATGTTGATCAATAGGAGGTAGATAGGTACACTAAAAGGAGACAGAAATGAAAACAGTGATGCGAAGTAGCAAAAAGGAGAGAAGAGTTTGATTTGTGTGTTGATACTAGACTTAAAAAGGACTTTAAAAGGTATATGGACTTCCTTGACATAGTATGTGTAAATAGAAAATCCTTTGTATCACAGGTACAGATGAGGGGGGTTTTGTTTCAGCAGTGTAAGGTTAGGGTCTGGGGTGAGTAGAGTGTTGTAGAGGTCCTGAATGAACTGAGGCAGGGAGAGACAGCATGTATTTGTGAGTGCCCAAGAACATTCCTGGTTCTCAGCTGGATGTGGAGAGTTAGAAGTCAGTCTTTTTATTTCCTTTGAGTCAAATAGGTTGAAACCTCCAGGGATCATTTTTTTTCACCTTTTGGCTCAGTGGAGCATTGTAGGTACTTAGTAGAGAGAGAGTGTTTGTGTGGACAAAATTACTATGCTGTGTGTGACATGTCTAGATAGGAATGGTCCTCTAATTCTGTAGGAATGAAGTGAATGGTGGCAGGCTCTTTTATTGACTTGCCCTGATTCTTCTCAGCCTGACTAGTCATATTCATATGTGAAAGTCATCTTTTTTTCTTACTCTTTTTGCCTTTTGGATGTGCATTTACCCTACGGTAGGGCATGGGGCAGAGTCTTAGTAAAAGTAGAGGAATCAGAGAGATGTATCCCTTTAAAACCCTCAGTGCACACAGGCATGTAAACTCCAACCATGTACACGAGCAAAAACTCAGATGTGGACTAAATGTTGATGGTGATAATATTTAGTTTTTGATTTTTTAGTCATGAATCTCTTACACATTGATATTCTGAAATGCGATGTTTTCTTATGATTTCATGAACATCTTCCCATATTTGTGATGTGGTTATCCAGATTTTAGAATGGTATTCCTATAAATAATAACTAGTAACTAATAGTCCCTTTTGGTGGGGGGTGTACCTTTTAGAAAACAGTACAGATCAATAGGATATTAATATAATTGTTGTCACCAAAATGCTCCCTAAGCCATAGTTACTATGGACCATAATCTTATTGCCCACTGTTGTGATGTGGTAGGCTAAACGGCTGAAACATGGAGATCCAAAATGTAGTGGCTTCACATGACAAAAATGTATTTCTTGCTTTTGTAACAGTCCAGGACAGATTTTTCAGGTTGTCTGGGATCCTGTTCTCCATGTACTTAAGGACCCAGGTCAAAGGGTTTCTAGGCATCTCTCCAGTCAGCTGGAAGGGGGAAAGCATGGAGGAGCCTGAGTGGGAAGTTGTTATGGACAAACCTGGAAATTGTCTGCAAAGTTTCTCCAACCATGACTGTCCACCAAAATCCAGACTTTCATCTTTTTAAGCAGCTGGCCTGCATGCTCCAGTCTTCTTTGGATGCAGAATTTTAAGTTGACCCTGGTTATCTCATATAAAGGCATTTTGGGGCATTATCTTATTTACATCTTTTGTATCTACTTTAAAGAAATCACCAAAACAGCTACAGTAACTGATTTATCTAGCATCATGGAAAATGAAGCTCTCCATCACACTTGAATTTTTGGATATAAGAAGCTTTATGGCTTTCATTGTCAAAACTTCATATTCTCAGCAATTTTTCAAAGAAAGACTGCCAGACTTTGTAGTTTCTGTTGCTTCACGCAGAGTTGACTTTCCTTTGATGACTCACACTCAGTTTGACGTGCTTCAGGTGATTGTAGTGAACCGGAGCGCAGTTGCTACATTTTAGGTAACGGAGTTTGAAGAGCAGCTTGCTTCAGTGTTATGTAATTACTTGGATTCTTCACCCTTTCCATCGTCCTCCCACCTCAATCAGATTATAACTCCTTGGAGGTAATTTCTCTTGCTCTCTGAGCCTATTAAAGTGCCTGAATGTAGTACCTTGAATGGACATACTCAGACAATTTGAACCATGTTAGTGAGTTCTTGCTGGCTTTTTATTGATGACTCTGTTGTGCTGTTAGTATTCCTAACTCCAGGACAGTGGTTCTTCAGTCTGTCAGAATCACCTGGAGTACCTGTTAAAACCCAGCACTCCCTGGGTCCCATCCCCAGAGCTGCTGATTTTGTAGGTCTGTCTGGGTGAGCCAGGGAATTTCCTTTTCTGATGTGTTTCCAGGTGATGCTGCTGATTTTCTGGGGAGTCCATTTTGAGAACTACTGCTCTGCTTAATGCTCTGTGCTGCCTTCTCTCCTCTTTCTTCTTAACAGCCCTTTTCTTCTCCTAATCTGCGCTTTCTTTAAATAAGGAAAAGACTTTGAGGCAAGGACGTGAACTGTCGCCTGTGAATAAGGTGCATGGATGGGGCTTTAAATTATTCTTTGGCTGAGGCTGATGTCGCTTTTCTGGTTCGAGTCTGTGTACTGGGTAACTGAAGTTACCAGATAAGTAACCATTGAATGAATTGTTACAGGGGTTCCTGAAGCTCAGCCAAGATCACAAATACCGTTTAAGCGAAACCAGGCCACAGGGCTTTCTTCTACCTTAGTAATGCTTATGGGACACACATAATGTAAATCAATTGTTGATACATCTCATAAATTTTTCAGAATGTCTGAAAAATGCATAGCATACGTACCGTGGCTGTTTAAAATTTTAAACCTCACGGATCTAGAACTAGTAATCAGATATCTTTTATTTGCATGTTACGTTTTAATATGTATGTTTTAAGATTTTTATGTAAAGGTCAACTAAGTTGTTATTAATGTTAAAGAAGTAAGAAGTGTTTATTGATTCAATAACATTTTTTGAAGCCAGACTAATTTTTCTTCTTAATTTGTTACTAGCTTTTATTTGTTGGAAAGAAATTTAAAGTTAAAATTACGTTGTTAACTAATTTAATCTTATTTTTTGTGACTATAACTTTTTATAATCAGACATGGTTGTCTTGGAGTATGTTTATTGTTCATAAACAATACAACATAATTTATCAATGAATGAAGCATACCATTTAGTCATAAACATTCACTGTCACTTGAGAAGAAAAATGGTTCTTTTGATCCAGAAGAGTTTGTTTGGTAGCTAACACCTGTCCTCCTCCCATTTTGTTTTGACTCTGTTTAAATAATGTACGTGTTATGATTTAAGAGATTGACACCATTGCAGAGGCTAGAGAAGATCCTATTAATTCAGATAATTTTGTCAAGTTTGGGGGCAAGCAGGTCACTGTTCTGTTTCTTCAGATATTATAGTGATCCAAGTAAGTGACCTAACATACAGGCCAGAGGGTATAGTTCTTAAAGTTGTAATTCAGTTGTTTTTAAGACAGTTAAAAATCTGGACAAGTTATTCACATTTTGGGAGGTTTAGGTACTGTAGTTTACACATAATATTCTAACATTTGTTGAATTAATTAATGAAAACTCATATGGAAATGAGGCTCTTGATAGAGGTAAGGCTGAAGTTAGGCCCAATGGAGGATTACTGTGTGTAGACATGGAAAGTGAAATAGTTGTGCAGGCTGTGGTCTCCATCAAATATTGTGTACGAGTATGTGGCCGATACAACTTGGGTTAAACTCATAGTATGAACTGACAGTATTTACCTACATTTGGTCAATGAGATTAAATAAATTTTGTGAGGAAGCGTTAGGACACTTGATAGTTTTATTAATGCTTACAGTGTTTTTAATATCCAGGTAGTCCAAATACCTTTTATCACGGGTAGATATTCAACTAAAATGAAGTATGCTTATAGAAGTCAGTTGCTGAAATTCTCTAGATATTGAGGGGGAAATCAGAGGTGGAATCTGAGTTGCATTTATATTGGTTTGGTCCACATGGCTTTTATTAAAGGTTATTTATATTTAAAAAAATAAGTAAAGAAAGCATTTTGGAGTGTGTTTGAAACTTATTTTTATTGTGTAATGTAATGAAGAGAGAATCTTTGTACTTCTAATCAAATACAATTTTTAATAATTGAAATGTTACCGTAAATCAGTAAACATATTTTACTTTTTCTTTATATTTTCCTAAAAGTAAAAGTAATCACATTATGGCTTTCTAGTTGTCATTAGAATAAACTCCAAGTCCCTTACTACGGTATATGATCTGTGTCTTACATACCTCTCGAATCTCACCTTTCCACTCTTTCCGTTGTGTGTTCAGTTCCAACCATACTGGTCTTCCTCAAATATGTCAAGCTCCTTTCTGGCTCATGTTCTTTGCATGTACTGTTTCACCTGTTCTTTCCATGGATGGTTCCTTGCGTTCTCTTAGGTGTCACTTACAAAGTGACTTAAAGTGTCACAGAGAAGGGCCTTTGACTAATGTAGAGGAAATTTCCCATCATTATTTTTCATGGTGTTCTCCTGTTTACTTCCTTTTTAGAATTTACTACAATTTGAACTTGCATTTTTCTTTGTATTAGAATGAGTGGTCCTCTTCATGCCTATTGGAATATAAGCTCCCTTGTGGAAGGAACTATGTCTACATGCTTATTAAATATTTTTAGAATTAAAATAATTGAAAATGACTACCAGATTTCTTTTCTTCATGGAGGACCTCCTCTGATATAAAATACGTATCCTATTTGAGAATATGTATTTGAAAATGGCAGCAATTTTCCCATCTCTGTGCCTTCCTCTACTTGGAAGGCTCTTCAGTTTCTTGAGATCTTGCCTGTTTTTCACTGATTAGGTCAAATGCCTCTCTTTTTTTTTTTTTCTTCTCCCCCTTTCAAAGCCATTTCTACTTCTGAAGTCATTATTACTGTCTTACATCTCTATGCTTCTATAATGTTTTCATTATCTCTTAATGTTTTTAAAGTTTTGTCTGTATGTTTTATTTATTTCCTTCACTTAAAGTTAAATGCTTCTGGAAGCATTTTTATCATTTTATCCACTATTGTGATCACACATGGAGACCTAGAGTAAACACTAAAATTGAAAAATTTTAAGCACTGTCGTGGGCTTTATGAGTAAACTATGAACTTCATGAAATCAGAACTAGATCTTATTTCTTGAATTCCTGGAACCTTGCTCAGTGCCTGATCTCCTGCAGTGGTTCCGGTAAGCTTTCATATGTAGTTGCAGATTAGCCCGTGGTGCTTTGCATATATAGCTTCCCCGTCCCCATGTAAGACTTATGAAGTCAGAAACCTCACATTTGGAGCACTGCCATTGTCTGTAAGTTTAAAGATTTCACAGGAGATTCTGACATCTACCCTTTGAGAGAAAAAAAAAAGTTCAGAATTCCAGAAAATTTGTGGGAAGGTGAGATTTTATCTGATTCGAGTGAGGTTATCCAGGATGAAGTTTCATGGAAAACCCATAAGATGGGTTTTAAAGGATAGATAGGATTTCTTTAAACATTTTTAACACAGACAGTTGAGAATCTGTGAAGTTTATTTTTTTTTCTGTTTGTTTTAACCAGTTTATTACCATAATAGAGAATTGTTTTCGCTCAGTTAGTGAACTTTCATAAAGTAATTCATTCTGAGTTAGGTAAAGACAGATGTGAAGAAAACGTCAGGCGCAGTACCGAGCCATAGGCTTGGAGCAGGGTCCTCCTGGAACAGGCATTACCCTTAGATGCTGATGTAGGGGAGGCCACAGAGTTCGCCTGGAGGGAATAGAATAAGGCGAGGTTTTTTGCCAACTGGCACTTTTTTTAGACAAACTATACGTTGGTACCAGTGTGCAGTGATTCCACATGACAGTTTAAACTACTATCATTAATTAGCTCACATAGATGGTTCTGTTTACCTACCTTAGGCTCTTGGTCACTGCTTCTGTTAAGTGGAGTTTCTTATTCATTTATCTTTTCAAAGAAATATTTTTGAAGTTTGCCATTTGCGTGACGTGGAGAGCCACCATTCTGAAATATCAGAAGAGTGGAATTTTCTTTTCAAATTAAAATTGCTAGGCAAGTGAAAAAGGTTAGATTGGGCAGGAACTTGGAAAAATGAATGAAAAATGACACTGAGATAAAATGTCATGTATTTTGAGGTACCTGGTGTCTCTTTTTTAAAATGTTACCAATTTTCTTTGCTATTAGCACCCCTGAGTTTGGCACACTGTTTCTTTTTTTTTTTTTACATCTTTATTGGAGTATAATTGCTCTACAATGGTGTGTTAGTTTCTGCTTTATAACAGAGTGAATCAGCTATACATATACATATATCCCCATATCCCCTCCCTCTTGCGTCTCCCTCCCACCCTCCCTATCCCACCCCTCTAGGTGGCCACAAAGCCCCGAGCTGATCTCCCTGTGCTATGCGGCTGCTTCCCACTAGCTATCTATTTTACATTTGGTAGTGTATATATGTCCATGGCACATTGTTTCTTGAGGGTTGTCAGGATGGGGGGAGAGAAGGCAGGACTGGACAGCAGGCTGGGAGCACGTCGATATCGGACACCTGAAGCTCAGCAAGCATCAGAAACATAAGACTTAATTACCATTTCTGCCCCTAGAGGACCTGTGAGCCAGGAATACCAAAGCTTAATTAGAGTTTAGAGAACAGTGGTTTTCAAACATTTTTTTTAAAGCAGCAGAACTCTTGTGAAGTCTGTATGTAGTCCCCAAATCTAAAATTATATAAAGCAGATAAAACTGGCATTTACAGGGTCAGGTTTATTAAACTTACTCATGAAGTTATTCAGTGAGAATAGCAAGTCTATGTGGTATTATGTCGAACCCAGTAATTTGAAATCGGTGGGTGAAGGACAGTAATTAGTCTTATATTCCTGTCTCCTTTTCTGTATTTTCTGTCATATAGTAACATAAAAATCATGATTCACATGAATAAGTTGTGCACCCATTTGTTCAGTTTTCTCTGAGTGCATGTGCATTTAAATAAAGATTATCGCAGTCACTGCCTTCCTAATGCAAGATCCATGTGTATAGGGGGTGACGGGAGAGAGGCTTTATTCTGGGCCTCCATGAGAATACCCTAACCCAGCACAAGCTAAGTATGTTGGTGATGATCTCTAGTATGTTAAAAAAGAATGCATGCTAATTTGGACCTGCATTTGTGATTTTATTGTTGATTTACTAAAAGTGAAAAAAACAGATGAAATTCAAATCAAGAATTTACAGAGCCCCGAAGCATTTCTGGAAGCTTAGGGTTCTGCTCAATGCGATTGAAAACCACCGGCACAGAGCCCTGTTTCTTGATGGGAAGCGATCCACTGGTACTCAGGTTGAGGAAGCTGGGAGGGTTGCTGTTTTTCTCACCTGAACCACAGACTACAGGGAATGATTTGAGTGGCCATTTGGTGAATTCTCCCCAGATAGTTTATGACAGGTACCATTCATTACATACAGTGGGATTTAACTCTCCTTTCTCTGAGAGAGGCTGGGAAAATGAGGAATGAGTAAGGCTTTAAAACCAAACCAAAACCCCCCATAACCTGTCAGATGCTTATATTCAAAAGAGTAGTTTTCAAGACAGTGTGTAGTCACTACTAGTTTTGTCCTCCGTAAATCTGAGCTCTGAGGCACTGAGGTTCTTGGTGGAGAATCAAGAATTTTCCATATTAGAGCTTGGAAGTGACAAGGGAAATTTTTTTATTAGAATTTTCCCCACACGAATAAATGTTTTAGAAAGGAAAGTTGTGCTGGCCACCCTCACGCCTCCCTCTGGAGGTGGTCTTGAGGAGTGTGTGTTCTGTGAAAAGCTGTTAGCTTCATGCGCCGGAAAGGACAAAATAATGTTTCTGAAAGTAGCTTGAGTTCTTTGGTTGCCTTTCTTCTTATGGAGGTTTTTCCCTCTTTTTTTTCATAACAACGTATTTTTGTAGCCAGAACCCCTAACTCATGAAATGCAAAGCCCCCCCCCCCCGTTTTGTAGTGGTATATTTTGAGGCTCTAAGGCTGTACATGTTGATTTTTTGGTTTTTAGAAATAATAGGGAAGGCAGTTCACTATTGCATATCTTGAAACAGAACATGTTACTCTTTTTATCTTTTAATTCAGAATATTCTCTCTGACCAGTGAATATGAGGACCTTGCGTTTAGGGAATTAAGTAACATTTCACTAGTTTTTTATGTATGGCCATAAGCAAAGCTAGTGCCCTAGACATGTAGACTGCTTCTGGGTGGAAATATTTAATTCCCCCCACTACACACACACGCACACACACACGCATGCACGCACGCACACGAAAGGCAGCTTTTCACAGATTAAAGAAAACAAAATAACAGCTTTGGCCCTTGAAATACTTTCCGTTTATAGTCCTTGCAAATTTCTTCTTGGGTGAGAAACCCTATGGTGTGTGTGATAGCTTCTCTTGCAAGCTTTTTAGTTTTAACATTTCTTACTGTAACTGAGTGAAAGCTTTAACGAGGAACTGCCTATGGCATATAGATGCTTTCAGTTTATTCGCTACTCCTGTAGCTGAAAGGAAGTTGAACTATTTTTTGGACCCATTAAGTTGTCCTTTCCACTTGGGTGTTGAAAGAGCTTATGAGCAGTAGCTGTTCTGATTTTTGTTGGTTGTTTTCTCTAGGGAACAAGCTACCCTCTGAGTCAGCACTGGACTTGAAGATAAATCCTACAATTCATGAAACTGACTGATCCGACTAAAGGATGGATAGTTTGGGCAGCGTTGGACAGCTCTGAGGGGTCTGTTTGTTTAACTGAAGGGATTGTTGCGTTCAGCAACTTTTAATTCCCCTAATCATAAGGGGTTGCTGTTGTGAAAACAGGGTTTGTGAAGGAATCAGTTCTGGCAGTTGACATCAATCAATATTCTTACTGACTTTGTTTTCATTTTATCACCACACTTAATGAAACAATTCTTTAAAGTGTAGAAATTTTACTATTTGTTGCCAGCAAGAATTAGTATGCTCCTGAGAGGTCAGCATAGGATTTTAGCAGTCTACTTATGAATCCAAGCTATCCTTTTTCCACATGGGGTTATAAACATTTCTCTCCAGTAAACCTTTTGGCATTTGGGTTGTTTCATCTTTGCAAAGGTAGTTTGCATTTGTGGCTTGCAACTTTTAGGATTAAATTGAACTTAACTTGATTAGTGTATATTTTACTAGATTAGTGAATAATTTTTATCGTGGCTTATGGCTAATATTGTGATTTTGATAATTAACAATTTTTACCTTAAAAGGTTATTTTTTTAGTTTCAGTTTTCAAGGAAATGAGGATAATTTTAATGTTTAATTAAATGGATTTTTTTATATGAGACATGAGGGATTTAAGCTATAGAAAGGAAAGTTTTCTTATCCTAATATTCTAGGCCATTATAAATTATGCAGGAATACTGTGGATTGTCCTTTTGGAGGCTTTTAAAAACAGGGTGTGGCATGATACAGGCAATACTTTGGCCAAAGGTATATACATCTGTGTGGTAACAAATAATTTTGTGGTTTAAGAGTTAAAGGGTTATAAATATATTAATTTTATTTTAATCATTTGAAAGTTAGTATGATTTAAAATATATAGGAATAATGGGAATTTTACCTAGTCAATATTTGAGTTGATTATTGTTTAGGCTAGAAGTGGAAGTGATCATTCATCATGTCAGGATTTGGAAAATTGGGCTTTTAGACAAATGAGAGTTTATACATTTCAGCTTTAGGTTCATTAGTTGCATGATTATTATTACCTTAAGCCTGGTACTTTTGATTAATAACAGTTTTAGCCAGTTTTGATAATTATCTACAAAGCTGAATTTGATTGAATGATGGAATTATTATGGGGAAAGAAGTAATGACTGTAAAGACTAATATTATTTTAGCTTTTACTTCCTAATCCTGTTGCTTTTTGGATAGTGGTTTGTTTTATTTTGTACAGTCTATTTGAGGATTAGATCCACATTTAAAATGTGAGCATGGCTATATGATGGTTGTCTCAGTTAAATCTTTATTTATGTCCACTTTTTAAAGTTTTCTTACCTGTGTTTGTGACTTGAAAGTGATGGTAGGGCTTCCCTGGTGGCGCAGTGGTTGAGAGTCCGCCTGCCGATGCAGGGGACACGGGTTCGTGCCCCGGTCCGGGAAGATCCCACATGCCGCGGAGCGGCTGGGCCCGTGAGCCGTGGCCGCTGAGCCTGCGCGTCCGGAGCCTGTGCTCCGCAATGGGAGAGGCCACAACAGTGAGAGGCCCGCGTACCGCAAAAAAAAAAAAAAAAAAAAAAAAAAGTGATGGTAAAATGTCCCCAAAATAAAATTTAGTAAAATATTTACATGTTTTTACTTAATGGCAACATCTTGACGGATTATTGCCATTTAGTCCCTGGATTCTTAGATGCCATCTATTATGAAATGCGTTCCATTAGTGTAGTAATAGCCTTTGCTGGGGTCGGGGGGTGGGGGCGGCGGTGGAATTAATATCATTAGACATATAAACTTAAAAAAAAGAAACTTTAATAAAGAAAATGACCCAAACTTTCATGTTGCTAGGAATCCTCAGAAACACTAATTCAAGTCTTTAAATTCTAATTGTCTTTAAATTCAAGGATTTTCTGGATCACCCTTGTCTGTAGCGGTTATACATAGCTTCCTATGACTTGTTTCTTTTCACAGTACCTAAACTTTTAGGATTGGCAGTATAGTTTTGAGGCTTATTGTAGAAATCCAGAAACTTGAACAGAGAAGTGTTGTGAACTGGTTGTACCATCCTCCCCTCCTTTAATATTTTATATGTTCTGAAATTTGACAATTCTTATGCCTTTAATCACATTTTCTCCTTAAACTTTTTCTTCTAGGTGCATTATTTTTATATGGCCTTCAGGGATTTAAATTTGGGTTAAATTCAACAGCATGGAGTGCTCCGCTGGGTTGTACTAGCACTCAAGGGACTTAGATTCTAGCTTCATTTCTACCTTCACTGAGTTTATGTGCCTGAGCTGTGTCAGGCCCCATTGTCTAATTTGTAGAAAGGGGAGAAGCTTAGTCTACTTCTGGCTTAAAAATTGGAAATTGTAAAACATTCTCTTCAGACTGTTGGCAGTTTATGAAGTAGATTCTCATTTATCTTTGAATTTAAGTAGGTAATTGTATGAATTCAAGTGTGACTCAATAGGGTGATTTTCATTAAGCAAAATACTGACTAAGGATTTCTAAATTTAGGGTTTTTAACTTGGTGTATTTTATTACAAGGCAGTGAAGATGATATTTGTGCAAACAAACATGCTCAAGGTTATTCAGAACATAAACTTAAAAGAAAAATTTTAAACGTAAAGTTATTAAGTATTCAAACAGCTTTTCTTTATGTCTTAACTGAATTAAATAATTGTGTCATGGGAAAAATTTAGTGTACATCACAGAACATCACTTATAATGGAGCTATTTTCTCCTAAAACCATTCTTACCACCTTAATAGACTTCAGATTGATAGTGTTTTCTCTATCCTTCAAATTGCATTCAGTTTTTAAAAACTTATTTTATCTATTAAAATGTTGAATTATAGTGTTACCATTTAAAAAGCAGCACATATGTATATGCTCCGTGTATATATACATTTATTTTATTTTATATATTTATTTATTTTGGTTGCATTGGGTCTTCATTGCTGCGCACGGGCTTTCTCTAGTTGCAGTGAGCAGGGGCTCCTCTTCGTTGCAGTTCACGGGCTTCTCATTGTGATAGCTTATCTTGTTGCAGAACACAGGCTCTAGGTACGCGGGCTTCAGTAGTTGTGGCACGTGGGCTCAGTAGTCGTGGCACATGGGCTTAGTTGCTCTGTAGCATGTGGGATCCTCCTGGACCAGGGCTCGAACCGTGTCCCCTGCGTTGGCAGGCAGAGTCTTAAACACTGTGCCACCAGGGAAGTCCCTATATACATTTATTTTAACTATAAATGTCTTTCAGGATTTAGGATTATTTCTTTAGGGTACTTTCCAGAGCTAGAATTTCTGGGACAAAGGCTGTGCATAGTTTTTAAGCTATTGAGATTGAAAGCAGCAGTTTTTGTGATGTATACACCAAGCCATAGCCAGACGATCCTCTTCAGGATTACTCCAGAAGTCCAACAGTTATTTATGAAGAATAAATTTTGTTTCATACTTCCAAATTTTATTTTTATTTTATTTATTTATTTATTTAGTTAGTTAGTTAGTTGCACCAGGTCTTAGTTGTGGCTCCAGGGCTCCTTTAGTTGTGGCTTGCCAGCTCCTTAGTTGCAGCACACAGGCTCCTTAGCTGTGGCATGTGAACTCTTAGTTGTGGCATGCATGTGGGATCTGGTTCCCTGACCAGGGTTTGAACCTAGGTCCCCTGCATTGGGAGCACAGAGTCTTATCCACTGAGCCACTAGGGAAGTCCCAACACATGTTTTTTTTTTTTTTTTGGCCATGTTGTGGGATCTTAGTTCCCCAACCAGAGATCGAACCGGGGCCCTCGGTAGTGAAAGCGCAGAGTCCTAACCACTGGACAACCAGGGAACTCCCCTCTAATTTTTACATAAGTAAACATTTTGAATGGCTTCTATAATATTAGTATACTAGAAATTAAAATATGCCAACTAATGATATTATAAAATCTTTTCTATTAACATTAGTAGCTGAAATCCTAGTTAAGCTATAACACATATACTTACATTTATGGTGTGTGTTTAGATAGTTTAGATACTAACGAAAGGAGTTGATGGAACACATAGGTTCAGCTCCGTTTTACATGAGCTGTATTTAATTTTTCTTTGCTATATTTCCTAGCGACGGAGGGTACATCTCTAATTATATAATTTTTCTCAATGTGTATGGACAAACTTAGTGGAATCAACATAAATCCATTGCCCTAACTTACTTACTTAGCTTACTAAGCTTACTTTTCCCCCTCCTCCCTCTTCCCTGAGGTACGTTTAGATGTAAGAAACAAAACATTTGCCCTTATATTTGTCTGTAACAGTATTCACTACACTATAGAGCAGAATTATGACAAAGTGGTGGCTGTACTGTAGTAGACAACTTAAGGTATATGTGCGGAAGTGAGCTAACATAGTGTACTTAACAGAGCCTGCTTGCAAGGTTGGCCCTGGGCTGATGTCTGGGACCTCGGAGGTGGGGAGTGTTCCGGTTTTTCCCTAACTGATGAGGGTGGTTTACTGTTCCTAGACTCTGTGCAAACAGTGTGGTTTGTGCTGCTCACATGCTTTCCGTCCGGGAGTGTGGGATTCTGGTGTGTGCTTCTCTGTAAAAACCCTGGTGCTTCTCTGAGCAGATATATTGCCTTTGTGCTCCTGGACGAAGAGTGGGCCGTGTGACCCCTCGTGAGGAAGGGGGCATAAGGAAGCCCACAGATGAATCCCTCTAGTCTCCACCTGCGTCTTTGCCCCTTGAGATCTGGATGTGTACGTTTACTACACTGCTGTGGTAGATCTTAGTCGCGAGTGCAACCCTGTGCTGAGTTCCAGTGACTTTCTGAACATGGAAGTGGTCTTGGGGGACCCCCCCACACACCAGTCAAGGATCTTTGTTACTAAATTTACTGAGAAACTGTAGGGATTATATTTTAAAGCAGTTTTATTTATGCAGTAGTCATCAACATCATACGGAGAATTTAATGCATTTCTGATGTTGTTCTGTAATTTTTAACATTTTATTTCAGAAAGTTCTACACAGTAGAAGTCTGTCCTGCGTATAGGATAGCTGTCTAGAGTATCCTGGGGATTTGTCTGACAGGTTGCATCAAATTGCAGAGAACTCCATGACATACAGACTTAACTGTCAATGATTACAATTAAACACTTTCTTTAGACTCACTTTCTCCTCCTGCTAAGAACAGCTAGTGGATAGAAATGGACTAAGAAATAAAGCTTGTCTCTGACTCACTGAAAGAGTGAGTGGTGGAGGGAGGGGGAGAAAAGCGCTCTGATCTCAATTTTAGAGTTGTCCTTTTATACCCACCCTTTAAGTTATCATAAGCAATATCAAGGAAAAAGATTTATTAATTCATTGTATGTTTAAGATCCTGTTAGAATTTAGGAGTATAAACTTAGTGTCTGTTTTTTGGGCTATAAACTGTGCATTGTTTTATTTGGGAGGGGGTGTGATTAGGGAATTTGGTTTAAAAAAAAATCAGTAAAGTAAGAAATATATCTTTAGTAGTAACTTCGTTTTTTTTCTTCCTGGATATGATCATATAAATTCCTTACTGTGATTTTCTCTTGGATGAGGTCCCAAATATTGGCCCTGTTGTTAAGTAGATAAAACGCTTCCTCTGTTTGTCTTTAATTCATTCATCTGTTCAGTATGAGATATATTTTGGTGATTTCTAATCTAAACCATTCTCTTCAGTGTAGCCATACGTGACAGTTTATTACTGAGGATTTAATGTGGTTATTGGAACTTTGTTAAAGTTAACAACTTTAGTTACAACAGCATTAACAATTTTAGTTAACATTAGTGTAATCTAGATTTACCCAGGCTGCGTAGATCTGGAAAGAGTAGTACTAGAATAATCAGACTGCTGTGTTACAAGAATGCCCTTCACCTCAAATTCTTCAGATTCTTCTCTTTCTCTCACATTTGCTTGTTTCACATTTGCTTTTAAATAGTGACAACTGGCATCTATGCCACTTGATAGCATGAACACTTGCTTTTCTCCTCCCAACTTGTTATACTCAGTTAATTCTGGTGTTGGCACTCTTCATTTCCTGTTTGTAGCTATTGCTGTACCAAGAAGAGGAAACTTTCACCTCTTTCTCTTTCCTTTTCGATAAATGTATTGTGTGCTGACACCGTGCCATTACGTGTGTAGTTGGGGATACAGAGAGGATGAAGGCGTAGTTCTCCCCTGCAAAGAGACAGTTTGCATTGTGCGCTACTTGCAGCAAAAGATAAAGTACAAAATGATGGGAATAATTTTTAAACATGAGCATCAGGAGAATTTTTATAGAGTAAGAAGATTTTTCAGAAGTTGAATTGGAATTTACTGTGAGGGTGGGGTTTAGAGAGCTCGGTGTTGACAAGGAGGGTTGTTGATGAGTGTACCAGAGGAGGGGACAGTCTTCAAGCCTTGTGGATCCGTGAAGCAGCCTGGTGCCTTCAGGGAAGTTGTATCGAATCTTTAGATGAATCGAAGAGGATCGTCACGATTTCAGTATTGTCTTTCTGTCCATGAACATGGGCTCTCTGTCCAGTTCTTTTTTCCAGGTCTTCTTTAATGCCTTTCCACAAAGTTTTATAATTTTCTATGTTCAAGTATTACATATATTTTGTAAGATATTCTGAGACACATTTGTGGTAATTGTTGGTATTATAATTTGGCATCTCAAAAATAAAAATTTTCTAGTTCATTATTCTTAGTGTGAAAATATGTGATTGACATTTGTGTGTTGGTTACTTTGAGACATTCTATTTCTAATAATTTGTAGATTATTTTATATGTATATATACATATGTATATGTGTGTGTGTATATAAAATTTGAACACTTACTTGCAAATAATGATGATAATCTCTTCCTTTGTAATCTTTTTTCTGTTGTTTTCTTGCATTGGCCCTTTAGTATGGGATTGTAGAGAAGAAATCATAGTTGACATTTTTGTCTTGTACCTGATTTTAAAAGGGATGCTCCTAATGTTTTCATATTTAGGAGGATCTTTGCTCTGGCATCTTAGATACATTTGTATCTGAGAGGACACCTTTTAAAAAATTCTTTGAGAGAAGAAAATATTACATTTGTTTTTCCTAGAAGGGATTTAAAAGCGATCTTAGCATTTGTTCATGAGGCATTTATTCAGTGACTTCTGAGGGCCTCAAAGATGAGCAAGACAAAAATATACACTTTAATGGAGTTTATAGCTTTTATTTTTCATTTTATGACATTTTTAGTTTGAATTGTTTATCATTATCATGCCAATTAAAAGGTTTTAGTTGATAGGTATTGCCAAATATTCTTCCAAAAGAGATTGTAACAATCGACACGAAAAATGTATGACAGTATTTATATGCCATCTACCCTTTTAATAATTGTCTAAATAAACTTTTTAATCTACGCCAGTCTGAGCCAATGATACGCTGGCTTTACTTTGCATCTCTTTTAATTATCAGTGAATATTAGCATCTTTTTATATGTTTGAGGCATTTAATTTTCTTTTCTGCAGACTGACTACTTGTATAATTTGTCCATTTTCTATTGGTTGCTTTCTATTTTCTTAATGATTTTAAGAACTATATAATAAGATGATTAGCCTTTTACTAAGTGTTGCAAATATCTTTTTTTTGCTGTGTAGAAATATTTATTTTTTGAAGAAGTTAAATTCTATTTTGACCTTTGTGTTTTGTATGTCTTCATAACATTATATTTAAAAAAATGTTCTTTGAGATACTTTTCGTTTTAAACTCTTAAATATTAAATCTGAATATTTATTTGTCTTTTTTATGGGTGTAATGAATGGAAGGGTGAGTCACTTTTATTTATTTTATCTAAATAACCATCTGTTTGCTTTTATCTTTACTCAATTCGTCATTTAGGGATGGCTAGTAAGTTGGCATATCTGACTACTGTCCATCTCCTCCCCTGAAGTTTTATCTTATGCTTATTTTTTCATATATATTTGGGGTCAAGTTTCATGCTTATTCTGTTGTGTTGACCCACTGTTCATGGGAGCCTTTATCCAATATTTTTGTTACTATAGCTTTCATCACTTTTTTAGTATCCAGTGACCTTATACAGTACTTTTTTCTTCCTTTTACTTTTTCAGTCTTCTTTCTTCTTCTTTTTTTTTTTTTTTTGTTCTTCCTCTGTACTTGCTTTACTTTAGTAATTTTCCTGGCTATCTTACTGCTTATTTTTCCAATGAATATAATTGGTTTGGCTAAATAAAAAAAATTATGTTGGTTTTCTTATTGAGCTAGCATTATGCTTTTAGATTAGTTTGGGGTAGAATTGACATTTTTACAACAAATAGGTACAGGTATTTATTTTCTTTTGTTCAAGTTATCTTTTGTTTCTGACAGTAGAGTTTTACCTTTTTCTTCATGTAAGTCCTGCACATCCTGGGTAAGTTTGTGCCTAGATATTTTAGGTTTTTATTGCTAGTTAATGTAAGTGGAATTTTGTTTTTTGCAATCTGTTTGTCTCTCCCCCCTCTCCAACACACACACACACACACACACACACACACACGCACACACACACTCCCTCTCTCCCCCACCCCCCACCCCATACGCCCATTGGATTAATGGAGTTTTCTTGATCCTTCTCCCCTCACCTGCAGCAATAATTTAGGTATTAACTATTTTTGTTGAGATGTAATTCACATATCATAAACTTCACTCTTCTACAGTGTACAATTCAGTGGTGTTTAGTATACTCTCAAGACTGTGCAACCATCATCATAGTCTAATTCCACAGCATTTTCATAACCCTAAAAAGAAACTTCATACCTTCCTATTAGTAGTCACTCCCCATTTCCCCCCTCCTCAGTCCTTGGAAACCACTAATTTACGTTATGTCTTTATGGATTTGCCTCTTCTGGCCGTTTTATATAAATAGAATCATACAACGTGTGGCTTTTTTGTCTCTGGCTTCTTTCACTTAACAGTGTTTTCAAGCTTCATCCATGTTGTTGCATGAATCAGTATTTTTTTCCTTCATACAGGTGAATAGTATTCCATAGTATAGGCGAGATCACATTTTGTTCACCCGTTTATCAGTTGATAGACATTTGAGTTGTTTCCACTTTCTGACTATTATGCATAGTGCTGCTTTGAACATTCATGTACTGGTTTTTGTGTGAAGATAATGTTTTCAGTTATCTTGGGTAACATACTTAGGAGTAGAATTACTGGTGTTTAACAGTTTGAGGAACTGCCAGACTGTTTTCAAAGTGATTGCATTATTTTACACTCCCACCAGCAATGTGTTAAGGATTTCGTTTTCTCCACTTCCTCACTAACACTTGTTATTGTTCTTATTTTTGATTATAGCTGTCATAGTAGGTATAATGTGGTATCACTGTGGTTTTGATTTGCATGTTCCTAATGATGTTGAGCTGCTTTTTACCTGCTTATTGGCCATTTGTTTATCTTCTTTGGAAAAATGTCTATGCAGATCCTTTGCCAATTTTAAAATTTGGTTATTTTTGTTGTTGAGTTATAAGAGTTCTTTATATATTCTATATACTGGACCTTTACTGAATATATGATTTGTAAATATTTTCTCCCATTCTGTGGGTTGGCTTTTCACTTTCTTGATGGTTTCCTCTGAAGTACAAAAAGTTTAAAATTTTAGTGAAGTCTTAATTTCTTTTTCTTTTTCCCTTGGTTATGTGTGCTTTAGGTGTCAACTTAAGAAACACTTGTTTAGCTGAAGATCATGAAGTATATGCTGGTTTTCTTAGAGTTTTATAGGTTAGTTCCTGCATTTAGATTTTTGAGGTAATTTTTGTGTACGGTGTAGGGTAGAGGTTGGATGTTACGTACTATGTTTTGGTTTTGTGTATGGTCACCCCTAGAATTTTACCATGCATGCTTTACTCAGTATGAACTTGTTGAAGTCCTTCCTGCCCTCTTTCAGTGTTACAGTAACCTAGAATTTTAATTACACTTTGACTTGAACCTATCTCAGCCTAATTGTTTCACTGTCAGTGCTTGTTCAGATTTACCCATACATTCTTTTATTCTGTGCTTTTTGGGGGAAGGAGTTTTCTTCTGTATTGAAGTGGATCATTTAATTGTTATTTTGCCAAGGAGATGTGAGTGACCTTAAAAATGTCTTTACTTTTCCCCTCACTTGCAAATTGTGCATAAACTTTAAGATGACATTTATTTCCCTTACTTTGAGCACATTTTTTCATTGTCTAGTGTTGCTGATCAGTCTCCTGTGAATGTAATTGTCCTTTTTTTTTTTTAAAGATAATTTGTCTTTTTTTGCTTTTGTAGCTTTTTAGGTTTTTCTCTTTATCTTTGGCATGCAACAGTTTCACCTGATTGATTGAAAGGGACTTGTTTTTACTTATTCTGTTCAGGACTCTTGTTTAGGATTTCTGGAATGAGGATTTCCTAGTTCTTGAATATCCCAAAGCTTTTCTTCGAATATTGCTTCTCCAGTATTTTCTTTATCCTGGAAATTTGCCTTCTCATTCTACCTTCTGTGTATCTTATCTTAACCAGTCTTTTATATTTTCCAAGCTTTGTTTCTAGATTCTTCTCTGGTTTACTTTTCTTGTCTTTGTGTCTACCTTGCTATTTAACTCACCTGTTAAGTTTTTTCTCCTTTAATTTTAATGGTTATAATTTTTACTCTTATAGAATATAGTTCTGTTTAAGAAGGACAAATGGGACTTCCGTGGTGGCGCAGTGGTTGAGAGTCCGCCTGCCGATGCAGGGGACGCGGGTTCGTGCCCCGGTCCGGGAAGATCCCACATGCCGTGGAGCGGCTGGGCCTGTGAGCCATGGCCGCTGAGCCTGCGCGTCCGGAGCCTGTGCTCCGCAACGGGAGAGGCCAAATGTTTGTCACTTCTTTCATGTCCTTAATCATTTTAGTTGTAGGGTTTTTAAAATCTCCTTTATAGGGTTCTGTTATCTGGGATTCATTGTTTTCAGGTGCTAATTCTCAATGTATTGTGCATATTTGATTCTCATTTTGGGAGTTCTTTTCACATGGGATTATTTTCTGGGGAGAGATCATGTTTGTTTGTTTGTTTGTCGAAATAGTTGGTGTTTGCTTTACCCAGGTGTCCATTGCCAGTGCAGTTTAAGTTTTATAATTACCCACTGGGATCCCTATCACACAGAATCTCCTGGGGCTTTTTCTCTCCTGCACCTGTGCATGGTGCAGGCATTAGGTTTCCATTTCTCTTGAACCCCCCCCACCACGCGCCAAGCCCTCTTCCTTTCCTCCATCTCTGTTCCACAGACAAGCCTACCTATTGCCTGTGGGCTGACAGGTAGCAGTTTTCTCCTCCACCATTGCCTGATGGTACAGCTTTTCCAGACTCCTGGCTTTACACTGGGATTTGAATTTCATTCTCCACATTTTATGTGCTGAAGGCCATGTTTCATATGCCTATGTGAACATGGAAGCCTTAACTTGTAGACACCATATCTGGCCTGGGATGTGGTTTTCCAAAGTTCCCACAGTATAATCTCTAGTTCACAATTTTGCCTTAATTTCTTGCTCTTGGAGTTTTTGCTTTTGTTGCTATTCTTTTGATTTCAGCTATGTTTTTAAGTGTGGGTATTGTATTTTATCGTGCAGTTCTATGTGCTCATAGTTTTGGTTGGGGTTGAGGGAGGGTATTTGTTTTATTTAGCTCAGTCTCTGATTTCCCAGAAATATGATTGTCTTAGGTGGATGTTTGTGTTTAGGAACGATTCATTTGGTATTTTGTAATACTGGAGCCATTTACTTTATGCATTCTGTCATTATTTACAAGAGTCTTTTTTGTTTGTTTGTTTCCTTGGGTTTTTCAGGTATAGAATTATGTCATCCAGAAACACTGATACTTTTACCTTGATAAGTTAACCTTAAATTTTAAAAATTTCATTTATTTTGTTCATTGCTCTGGTTAATTCGTCCAGTGGGCATTTCTGTATTGTTCCTCACTTTTCTTTGAATTGGGTACTTTTAAGAAGGATTTGTTCGAATGTTCTAAAGCGATTAACTTACACATGACTTAAATATCTCAGTTTGCATATTCACTTAATAAGAAATTACAGTGTAATTATTGTATATGATCTCACCAAAATGTCATTTTAAGAGTTAATTACAAAAGTAATGCAAAAAATAAATACACAAATTAAATATTTTTAATTCAGATTTTTTTTAAAATACAGATTTTCATTCTTCTTGTTTGTCTCTCATGGTATCCTCAGTGTGTTGCTATGTTTGCATACGTGTTCATGTGATTGAGTACTAATTAATAGCAAACTGTTGTAATAACCACAAGTAGCGCCCCTGCCTCCACCCCCCCATATAAGGGAGGATGGAACTTATAAAGGAATATTTACATGCAAGAGAGATGAAATGGAATCTGTTCATTCTACTTCACTTTGATTTTTAGTTACTGATTTCTGTAGTAAGGTTCTGCTCCTTTGTGCTGTCTGTAATTTAGTGTTACATGCAGGCAGTTAATATTAAGTGTGTTGTGCTTATCGTCTTCACAATACCAAGTACAGAATAACTCTCTCCAAGCAGATGTGTGTGTATTTTACTCGATTCTTTAACATGTTTGCAAAATATTTTGGTGGCACAAAGCTATGCCTTTTGTGGCTGGATGTTTCAGTAACTTAGAGGTCAGTTTCCTTTCTAGCTTCCCATACAACTTAAATATTCTGTTACCCTTATGGGTGGTGATCCTTATTACTGTTTTACATGTTTTGTTTTGTATGTGTTTAGATCATGCCAGCCAGCCTCAGCTCAGATATATTAACTCAGATTTCAGTGCTGAAACTTTGTACTAGAATAGCCACAAAATTTAAAATTCTGCAGAGAGAGCGTGTAGCTTACAACCTGTAAATTCTACTAGATTGTTTTTGGTAGTCTTTTTCCTCGTATTTTGCCTTAAGGAGAGATTCTACCTTTTGTTTCACTTGTACGCCTGCTCTGGTGCCAGACTCTTCCCCTCCTCTCCTGCTGCACCCCACTTCCCCTACCCTGGTCCCACACGTCGTTTAAGTTGTCACACTAACGCTCCTAAGTGTAATGGACCCCCTTTCTGTTCTCTGGTGTATGGCTTAGGGGTTGGGCAGCTGTATTAGATATTGGCTAAGAGCACAGGCTTTGGAATCAAATAGACCTGAGTTTCAATCTTGATTCTTTTGTTCAGTAACCTGTATTTGCCCTTACAATAAATTTTTAAAAATTATTTTTAAGTTAGTTTCTTCCTCTGTGAGGTGACTGTTGATATACCTACCTCACAGGGTTGTTGTGAGGATTAAATAGTCGTGTATGTGAAGCACTTTTATTACTGCCTGACATAGGGAAAGTGCTTAAGAATTGGTAGCTGTATTTGCTGATGTTATTAATTTAAAGGTAGTAAACAAATTTACTCATTTTTGGTGACTTGGCCAGTTTTATATTGGAAGGGCTTAGAGACTAGCTTTAGGAAAACTGTAGATGCATTTCATATTAGATGAGTGGGGAGTATGTATCTTTTGAAAATAGTTGAATAATCCTCCCAATTTTTGCAGTATGGATTGACCTACAATTAAATGTATAATATACAGAGTTAGAAAAAATACAGAACTCTGGAAAAGTTTTTTAAAAATTAGGCTCATATGTAGGGCTTCCCTGGTGGCGCAGTGGTTGAGAGTCCGCCTGCCGATGCAAGGGACATGAGTTTGTGCCCCGGTCTGGGAAGATCCCCCATGCCGTGGAGCGGCTGGGCCCGTGAGCCATGACCGCTGAGCCTGCGCGTCCAGAGCCTGTGCTCCGCAACGGGAGAGGCCACAACAGTGAGAGGCCTGCGTACCACCAAAAAAAAAAGAATCATGAGTTTTAAAAATTAGGCTCATATGTTAATATAATAGCTTGGCTTCCTTATAAGTATTTTTCTAAAGGGTTTTAGACTTTTAAAGTTTCTCTTAGATGTATTTAAGACATACTTGCGAAATTCCTGGCCTATTTTAATGTCAGTGTAGTAGACATTGTGTTATAGCAGGAAGAGTATTAAACTGGAAGTTTGGAGACTTGGGTTTGAAGCCTGGCTTTGCTGTTGGCTGTGCACATATGTCCTTGGTCAGATAGCAACCCCCCTGTGTGTAAATTTCTGATCTGTACTGCGGTGCTTGTTACCTGAGCTACCTTCGTTGCTCAGAAAATCAGACAAAATAATTATGTCAGGGCTCTTTAGAAAATACAGAGGGCTATCCAGAGTAAAAATAAGTATTATCTCAGTTCTCAACCTTATTTTTATTCACCTACATCTTTTCAAAAAACAGTGTTCGTGTTTTATGAATTCTTAGCAATTGAAATTCATATCCCTGTTAATCATATTTCTGTGACCAGAAGCATTTTGGTAACTTTTTTCTTGAATCGTGAGATGGCATATTATTTCAAATGTGAAGTTTTTCAGTTGTTTCCCAAATAGCCAGAAAATAGCTCCTGGATAAGCTAATTCTTTCAGGAAGTGTAACTAACTGTGGCTGGAGAAACCATTTTCAGTCTCTGCTCAGAACTGATCGCCTCCATTAAGCCTTTGACTAAACTGTGCCTGGTTTTACTTAATTTGCATTCCATCTGTATGGAGGCATGGAGTTGACAGTACATTCGTTTCTATTTGAGTGTTTCTGTAAGCCATTTTATGTCTTTTACATGTGACCTGGCCTTGTTTTCTCAGATAGCTTGGAATCTCCTGAGGGTTGAAGACAATTGTCCTTTCCCTTTCTCCACCATAGATTCATGATAGAGGATGCTCTGCATACAATGGTTTCTTGCTAGTTGTGTTTAGGTAAAACTCGCACTAGAGCAGAGTATGCATCTGCAGAAATTTTCAGTTGTCTACTATATAGCGTATGCCTGTTTAAAGACAAAAGGCATCAAAATAGTATACGTCTTGATTTTAAAAAAAATATGGTATTTAAGCGGCCATGTATTTCAACTAAGACTAGACTTAGTTTTTTTTTTTTGCTTTTTCAAACCATTCTGTTGGTAGTATTTGGCCAAAAGAAATCTAATAAATCTCATTAAATAATTTTATTTTTTGATAGTAAAATATTTTAGGGGTATGTGATATTTGTATTGTTAATAGCCATAGTTTTAAATGATTCATTACAAAAAAGGAATTATGCCTTTTATTAAAGAAAGGCTTTTATAAAAGGCATAATTTTATAGTCTCAGTTATTTCTCACTTTTTGATTAATTTATTAAATTATCAGTAATTCTTATTATTGAAGTTTCTCATGTAAACCTTGATATGGAGGAGACGTATTCTTACAGTAAATATCCTAATTTATTTGGGAATGACTATATTTGAAAAAAAGAAATTCTTTACATTTGCTTTTAATCAGAGCTTTCTCTAAAACGAGACAAAATTGTCTTTTATTTTTGAACTTAAAGAATTTTGCTAAAGATGTTTCTTCCAAATGAACGTTTGCATTTTATTTTCCAGATTTTTTTCTCTGAAACCAGTTTTTGCTTTCTAAGAAACATTTTTACATCTTCTTCAGGAATGTCATTGTCTGCTGGATCTTCCCCTCTGCACTCCCCCAAGATCACTCCACATACTTCTCCTGCTCCCAGAAGAAGAAGTCACACTCCAAATCCAGCCAATTACTTGGTGCCTTCTAGTGCCTCTACACCTGTTAATAATCCTGTCTCTCAGACTCCATCTTCTGGTCAGGTGATCCAAAAGGAAACTGTCGGTGGGACGACTTACTTCTATACAGACACAACTCCAGCACCTTTGACTGGAATGGTATGTCTGCATTTAAAGGAGAAAAGAGAGGGCTCTTATAACAGCTTCTTCTTATTAATGAGATTAATGAGGAGGTTTACCCAGTCCTGTATCTTTATACTGTGATGTGAAAAAGTAATTAATTTCTGACTTAGATGATAATTCCAATCTCTTCTTACCTGTTCAAAGTAATCTGTTTCTGCATTAATAATATCTCTAGTTTTGGCCAAATCTGCTTGTAATCAGAAGTTATATTTAAGCTCTAGTTTATTACTTTATGGCATGTTTTGCTTATGGGGTTACCTAGTACTTGTGCTAGCTGGTGTTGATGTTTGCTGACTTTTGTTTGTAGATACAGGTAGTTTCACCTCTGAAGTTAGAGAAAGTAGTTAGAGAAGTAGATGGATTCTTATCAGTAGTTGCTGAGAGCAAACCGATGATAAATGCTTGCTCAGGCGAGGCAGTGATTTAATAGCTAGAACTCTGGATGGTGGAGGACACAGTGATAGGAGGCCTCCAGCATGGGTCACTGGTAAGGAGGGAGGACGTTCAGGGAGCCCTGATTATGGGTAAGGAAAGAGCTACCAAAGGACTGTAGGGGGAGAGGGGCTGAGAGGGAAGCGTCATGTTCCATAAATTGTACACTTTTAGTTTCATAATTTTGTCCATGTTCAAAAATTATTTAGCTATAGAAAAATAAGTAGTAGATGAAGATCTCATGAGTAAGAAAGCCAAATTCCATTAAAATATGAATGCTGGTCTAAACTGTAGATATTTGACAAAATCATAACTGACAGGCTTAGATGAAAAGTATGTTTGGATTTTGGTAAGCAGATTTTGACCCCATAAGTTAAATTAATGGTTTATTTTGATTACATTTAATATTTTACTAAAAGGCAGTTTGAGTGGAAAGACAACAGATTTTTATTTTTCCTTTTTAAGAGTCCCAGTTCTGCCATTGTTTTGTGACTCTTGAATCTTAGTACCTCTGAGACTGGTCCCCCGATTGTAAATGAGGTTAAGCACACGACCATCGTATGAGAAGTAAATGTGAAAACATTTATAGAAGTACTTGTAAATCATGTAAAATGCTTTCTAAAAAATAATAAAATAGCTAATAGTTTCTTGTTTTGTTTTGTTTTTGGTCAGAGATCTTTCAAAAGTTATCACAGAACAGCTTGCCGAACTGAAGGTCAAATAATTGAGGTAGAGTAGAGACTTTCCTTGGTTCTTTCAAGTAAGAATTCCATCCATGTTTTACTTTTGGGGGGAGGGGTTATCATATTTTATCATTATTTACGTTTTTTATTTTATCATATTTGTAGAAAAAAGTTAGTTTAATCTATGAAGAGGTTCTTTTGTCACAAAACTGTCTCAGCTGTTTTTGTGGAGATTATATGTGGCACATTTTTGTAATGTTTTTACCCTTCAAACCACTCTTAAAAATATGCTCCTGGTAAACCTGAGGTAGTCATGCCCAACTATACTACCTGATATAAGGAAACCAAGGCAAGAAAAAGGAGGCACTCTTCTCCCTTCAGGTATAGGTTAAAGGAGACCTTACAGGTATTGCAAAATCACTTCCTGGTTGAGGTCCAGAGCAGAAGAGCCACATGAGGGCAACAGAAATCAAATGAATTCATTTTTAAAAGAGAAAAAAAAATGTTTGTTTTGGCTTTAAAAATGAAAGAATAAAACAAAAGATATTTTAGGATGTACTTGATTTTGTATCGTGGACCAGTTGAAGGGAAGGAGAGGCAGAGGAAAAAGGGAAAAAAGCGGGGTGGTGAGAAGATTCCAATTGGAAGAGGCAAAGACAAGAAGCTGGAAGCAGAATTGAGTAACGTTGTTGTAGTTTGATTGGAAGGTATATTGTCATACCCTTCTGTTCACCTCCACTGCTGACCCAGAGTATGTTGGTCCTCTTTTCTGTTCTAGTTTGAAGTGTTAAGTATCTAGATAACATTTTGTTTCGTTTGGTCGCTAGAAACCCTTAAAGAGGACAGTTCTTTGGGCGTCCACGGCAGAGTTACTACCTGATCTGACTGTGCCCAAGCACCGTGAATATCTACTTTCTTCCTCTCTTCCAGCTGCCTTAAAAAAATGCTTACAAAGAGCTCCTTTTGCCTCTCATTGGACCTGAAATTTTACTGTATCTGAAGAAATGTTTCCTTTCTCATTAGATTTTTAAAAACTTGTTATTCCAATAAAGATTATTTAAAAAATGAAATCATTCAGAAGGTGTACTAATAATAGCTTTTCTCAGGTGTTTAATTCACTATTATTTAAAGGTTAAAAGTATCCATTTGTCACTGTCATTTAAAGATTAAAACTTTATCGAAATAATGATAAAGCTTATCAATTGATCATGATATTTTCCCCCTTCCTATCTTTCAGGTTTTTCCAAACTACCATATTTATCCTCCAACTGCACCTCATGTTGCTTATATGCAACCAAAAGCAAATGCACCTTCCTTCTTCATGGCTGATGAACTCCGACAGGTATGCTTTCAGAGTTCGGGGTGGAAATACTTAATGTCTTTCGTGCTTTAGCAAAGAACTGGAGAAAGAACAGAGCTCCTTTCAAATTGTATTACTTAATCAAATATGCTGTAATAAAGAAGATAGAATTTACAGTTTATGAGACTAATTGATATTTATTTAAGGAAACCCATTTTTAAAGAAAATTGCAAGTAACTGTGTTCAGATGTAGAACACGGAGTAGCTATTTAAATGGGCCACCTTTTTGCACGGCACCTCCTGTGCACTGGAAGGTCTCTGAAGTATATAAATAAATAATTTAAATGGTTTCTAACCACTAGACAACTTTTTGCTAATATCTGTAGTAGTTGGCTAATAAGTAATTTGGCCTAGAAATGAACTTCATTTTTAAGGCAGCTCAATATTTTCTGTAAAGTAGGTTTTATAAAATTATTTAGTTTTTTTTGGCAGTGTTGAACAGGTATTATTTGGTATGTAGAATTTTACTTTACTCTTCGATTCTCAGAAATGTTTTTGTTTCACAGAAGTAAGTTGCACCAGTATAAAATAATGTTTGTAGAGTGAATTATCGACGAGCTTGGCCACAGAGCTAGCCGCATGCTCTGGGTTATAGCACTGCTACTTGAAACCAACCTTAGCGATGGGCAGGTCTATCCAGGACTGGAATTTAGACATTTCACATTATTGGAAATGTTATGTCCTGATACCAACATTAAAAAGTACACATGCCAAAAATATTAGTACTCAGGCTCTTCAGTTGCAATAGAAAGTCCAGATTTCAGAAGTTGTGTTTAGATGTAAATATACTTGTTTTCTTTTCTTAGGAGCTGATTAACAGACATTTAATAACAATGGCTCAGATTGATCAAGCAGATATGCCAGGTAAAATGCAAGTTGACTGACGCTTCCTTTTGAAGGAGAGTGTCATCCTTATCTAGTCCTACATGTTTTTGTGCCTTAAGCTAGCTAATTACTATTTTATGACTATATTTATTTGAAACCTACTTAAGAAGAATTCCAAGATGCCATTGATCTAGTATTTTTTCAAAGAATTCTACATGTGACAAGATTCTAGTTCATCCAAAAAATAGGTAGTTTTAGAATTCATGGTGATTTACCTCATCGTGCACTAGAATATTATTATCTTTTGAAACGATGAAGTATAGGTACTTAAGTAGGGGTGGGGAGGTGAGTGTTATTATTATTGAGGCTGCGGCATGCCAGACAGGGTACTAAGGCTTTCTGTGTGTAAGTTTTTTCCTCAAAAAACTCCTGTGGTATAGATACTAACATTATCACCTTTGTTTTACGTATGAGGAAACTGAAGTTAACAGGCAGGTTAAGTAACTTGCCTCTAAGAACAAGTGGCTAGTAATTATCTGACCGAGTCAGAATTTAAACCTCGGTTTTTCTGACTGTACCATGATGTTTCTCAGCATTGAAATCTCTTTGCCTAGCTTATTCAGTATAGGCACAATGAAATGTGGTGTAATTTAGGAAAACTTTATAAATAATACAGTAGGAATACATTTGCTGTAGCGATAATCTCAGAACACCTGGTTGTAATCGCGAATTCAGCACAGTCCACTGTGTATCCTCTTGGTCGCTAAAGAGTTCAAAGGAATATGTCTGTCTGGCTGTTACGTCTTAAGGCTGGGCAGGAAACTTACCTGTCATAGCCTTTGAAATGTTCACGTTGGAATTTTCCTTACTATTAAGCATCGTCTTTGAGGCCCTAGCTAGGGTAAAAAAAAAAAAAAGTTAGAAGATGCTATTTACAGTGGCTTCAGAATATCAGTACCTAGGAATAAGCAGAACAAAAGATGTGTAAGATATCAGTGGCAGAGATTTACTAAGGTGTTAAATAAGATAAATATAGAGAGTGAAGTACGATATTCATGAATAGGAGGACATAATGGTTGCCATTTTCGTAAACTAATCTATAGATTCAGTATAATTTCAGTCAAAGCACATGAGCTATTCTTAGTCATATACTTCTGACACCTAATTCATGTCCTAACAATTTAATTGTTAAGGGCTCAGTCCCATAAGACCACTCCTTCTTCAGATGCCAGCTGAAATGGGGTACCCAGGCTACTCAAACTTCTCTCTGGCCAACTACAAATTTGGGGGTTTCCACAACATGCCCTCAGGTTCGGCGATTAGCTGGAATGACTCACAGAACTCGGGAAAGCACTTTGTAAACTGTTACTGGCTTATTATAAAGAGTACAACTCAAGGAACAGCCAAATGGAAGAGAGATATGGGGCAGAGTGTGGGGATAGGGTGGGGTGTGGGGAACTTCCATGCCCTCTCCAGGTATGCCACCCTCCCAGCACCTCATCATGCTCACCAACCTGTAAGCCCTCTGAACCCCTCTGTTTAGGAACTCTTAGGAATGTTTCCTTGTCTTGGTGTGCTTGATTAAATCTCTGGCTCTTCGTGATTGACTCAGTCTCCAACCTCTCTCTCCTCTGTGGAAGGTTGGGGGATTGGCTGAAATTTCCACACTTCTAATCAAGATTTTATTTTATTTTTTTTATTATATTACAGCATAGCAGAGCTTTTCATAGTATATGATAAATATATCAACGAGTAAAGGTCCAAGACTACCTGAAGCACTTTGAAGATTATGATTAGGGTTCTGGGTGTATTGGGGAGGGGAGGCTTGGTTTGAGTCTATAGTAACTGAAACAGTGTCGTAATGGCACTGGGTTAGACAAATTGATTACTGGAACAGACTAGGGAGAACCTAGACACATTCTGTGATAGAGGTGGCTAATCAGTGGGGAAAGGAAGGCATTGGAAAAAATGGTTTTCTTTATGGTAAAAGATTGTATTGTTACAATTGTATCATGATCTCAAACCACATGCAAAAACCAGTTCCAAATAGATTAAGAATTTAAATGTCAAAAGCAAAACTTTAAAATTCGTACAATGAAACACAAATGAGTAAATTTAATCTTTCCGTAGAGAAAGATTTCCTATACTGGAGGCAAAAATTCTTGACTCTTAAAGAAAGTACTGATAAATTTTACTGAATTACGGTTAAAGGGACTTCCCTGGTGGTGCAGTGGTTAAGAATCTGCCTGCCAATACAGGGGACACGGGTTCGAGCCCTGGTCCGGGAAGATCCCACATGCTGCAGAGCGGCTGGGCCTGTGCACCACGACTACTGAAGCCCGCACACCTAGAGCTGGTGCTCCACAACAAGAGAAGCCACCGCAACGAGAAGCCCACGCACCACACAAAGAGGAGCCCCTGCTCGCCGCAACTAGAGAAAGCCCGCACGCAGCAACAAAGACCCAAGGCAGCCAAAAATTTAATTAATTAATTAAAAAAATTAAAAACACTCCAAAGATATCTATAGTAAAGAAAAAACTTGAAGAAGGTATTTACACAATTGACGAAGAAAATAAAAACCACAAATTAGTAAGAGCCTGAAAAAAAAACACAACAAAACAGAAAAATGGCCAAAAGGTAGGAATAGGCATTTCAAGAAAGTGGAAATTCATACAACGAAAAATCTATGAAGAAATGTTGAACATCACTGATGATCAGGGAAAGACAGATAAGATATCATTGGAAAGTCTGACCATGTGCAGTAGTAGGATGTGGATCCACAGGTTCTCCAGTACATTGCTGTTGGTTGTATAAATTGGTGAATGTGTTATCACTTCAGAAAATTCCTGAAGCTGAATATCTGTGTACCCTGTGATCTAGCAGTTCTGCTCCTAGATATAGGTCAACTATATATTTTTAACTAGAAAATGTATAAAGTATCCATAATATCACTGCTTACAATAGCAGAAACTTTGATCAGTCCAAACGCTCATCTTGAAGGACAGTGGGTGAATTAACTGATACTGTCAGACAATGGAATATTACATGGCAGTTTAAATGAAGAAAGTACACTTCATAAAGAAAGCAGTAATGTGGAAGAATCTCAGTAATGTAATATTAAGTTTAAAAGTGAGCTGCGAGAGACTACATAGAGCATGATACCTTTTTATAAAGTTGAAATTTATATATGTATTTACATTATCAATAAATGCATGTGTATATGCATATATACATAATAAAATTTTGAGGAATACATATAGGTATAATGAAACTATATAAAAACGGAAGGAAGAGAGAGAAGGAAGGCAGAGGTTGGTAGAGAACCATGTATTTAGATGACCATTCAAGTCAAGGTCTGAGGCTTCGTTTTGTGTGCCAGGTTTGCAGATGCTTACCGTATTATTAAGAATAATTAACTGAATAAAAGCAGGCCATGCATGGACATGAGCTCGTGATTTGAGCGTCACAAACTAAAGATTGTGGTTAATCCAATTCTGTGCGCCCGTGTTCAAACAAGGTTTAGTAAGTGGTTTTTTCTGTCGCTTGTCTCACTCTGATCTTTTTTATGTCTCGTGTTTACTATTAACCTTTGACTCATTTTGACTCATTTATTAATGTTGGTCTTACTGACTTTTTCCTTTGCCTTTTCCTTTCTATTCTTCATACTTCCATCAAATTAGGACTTCTCAACTCAAATCATCATTTGTTTCCTGTAGATCAGTGGCTCTCAGCCAGGAATGATTTTACCCCTCGGGTCATTGGGTCATTTGGCAGCGTCTGGAACGTTTTTGATTGTCACAGGTGGCAGCGGGGTGCTACTGGCTACTAGTGGGTTGAGGCCACGGATGCTGCTAAATGCCCTCCAGTGCGCAGGACAGTCCCCGACAGCGAAGGATTGTCTGGCCCGGTATGTCACTAGTGCTGAGCTTGGGAAACTCTGCCACAGGTTTACCGTGGAGAGCCTCAGGCATTCAGTACCTTAGAGCCAGTCTGTCATTCTCTGTGTTCTTTGAGCGGACGTTGGGTTGGATAGAGGAAAGACACTAAAATTTTCTTTATCGTTATTTTTAATGTTATTTGGTTGAACTGAGCCCCAGACTAAATATTGGGCTGAATTAAGGAGTGCACTTGTCTGGGATCTTCCGAGTTGGTTTTCTTTACTTTGATTTTTGATGCCAAACAGTGATTGAGACACCCCTGTTCCCTTTATTGGTACTTAATTTTGTGCATTTGTTAAACTGAACTAGAAACGAAGAACAGCAGAGCAACAAATGAATTTTCCTGTCTATTAAGGGAAACATTTGGTTTTCAAGGTTAATATTAGGCCACATATGATTATTTCAGAGTAGACTGGGAAATGTAGGGTTAAAAGATGATTTTCCGAAAAAAGGTTAAAATCAGGATGTACAGATATAAAAAGGAGAAAGTACTAAAGATTTTATTTAAGTTGTGAGGGAGCCAATCCTGTATTACAAAACACATCATAGATGAGGAGTATTGAAACAAATGTGTAAACTGTCTTTTCCACAGGGGAGGAGGGAAATCCGTCGAGCCTTCACCAGACAGCATTGCCTATAGACGAGAATTATTTTGCAGTGCGGTATTTATCAGTTATTTACAGCTTAACAGAGGTGTAAAATATCTCCCACAGAATCAGACGCCAGAGGGTTATCCTTTAGACAGTGCACCGTTTTCCACTGAAGCACAATTGTTTTCCTTCAGTGTGTAGAATTCATGACTTGCTTAAAAGTAGACAGAGGGAGAAGGGAGTTCAGAGCATAACATTTTTAGCTTATTGTGGCCCTCACACAGTCTCTTTGTCACACTGATGCTCTGAGTGCCGGTGTTTGGTGTAGTAAATTTCAAGTCCTCGTTGTTGGTCTGTTAGCTGTCTCACCGCTCTTTCCATTTGTTTTAGCTCACTGGAAGCAGTCTCATCCATCATTTTGTAGTAAACATGCCAGATCTTCTGTAAGATCTTTCCTAATACCCTTGGAACTGGCTTTCCTTTCCATGGCTTTGTATTTCCATGTGTAGTGGTTCTCAAAGCACGTGACCCAACAGCAACTTTTCATTATCACCTGGGAACTTGTTAGAATTGCAAATCCTTGGGCCCTGGTTTAGACCTACTTGCTGACTCAAAACTCTGGGCATGGGACCCAGCAAACTGTGTTTTAACAAGCCTCTCGGTAATTCTGAAGGGTGCTAGAGTTTAAGAACCAGTGCCATGGTGAATTGTACTTTTTTAAAAGCTATTTTGCTTGGTACTGTATTGTTTTATGTAAATCTCAATCCTTTTTCTCTAAGCCTCTTGATAAGAACCCGTATTTCATTAATATGTGTTCACTAATACATAGTGGATACTCAATATATTTTTACTAATTTGAAATTAATTCCCTTATTAAGTGCTCCTTATCAAAAAACTAGGAAACAACATTTATTCATCATTTGTTTCTTTGTGGAAATTGAACTGATTGTTCAAATAAAAAATAGTAAGTGGGCAAAAGTTACAGCTATATTCACTTGTGTGTATATTTCCCTTATACCGCCTTTCTTCCATAGAACATGCCTTGACCTTGGTTTGAAAGTTAACAATGAATTGATGTTTGTTTTTCACTACGGCCAAAATTCGATCTAGGGGTTAAGAGCACAAGACTACGGAATCAGAATCCTGGGTTTGCATCTCAACTATCTCTCTAGATGTGTGATTTTCACTTTCCTTGTTTATGAAATAGGGAATCCTATCTCATAGAATTGTTTCAAGAACTAAGAGATAATGAGTGTAAATATTTGGTAAGGGCAGAGGGGTCATTTTGGACCTGTCTTCTGGAATTTCTTAATGACGTTTCACTTGTATTTCTTAATAGGAAATACAGGGGAACATGGCAGGCATAGTGGGAAAGCTGTTTCAGTTTTTTTCTTTTGTGTTTTGCTAGGTATTCAAACTGTGCTATTCCAATGAATGGTTTGAGAGTTTGATACAGATTGCTATATTTGTACATATAAATCGATATACATACACAGACATATTACATATACACTCCAGTTTATTGTTATTTGTTTTCAGTTTCTTTAAAAAAGAATTTCATATACTTAACACCATTGTCTAAATATGTTTTTACAAAATAAGATGTTTAAAGACAAAAACTGTCTTGATTTTTATTTTACATCAGAATCAGAAATGGTTAATATCTCATAAGTGATAATGCGAATTGTTTCTAACAGCTGAGAAACAAGAGTGGTGTGCTATTATAAAAGACAAATATTTTTGAGTGCATGAAATCTAGTTGTTCTTTTGTTGTTTTATAATGCCTGTTTTTATTGATAGTGAGACGAGTGTGTCCTATAGAATTGTTATAAATGTTGACACTGTTCTAGAATACAGTGTGTTTGATACCTGGTTTATAGAGTTGGTTTCTTCTTCATTACTTTGAGATCTGAGAGGTTTGTGAATGTCTGCAAGTTAAAGTCATCTTCTTATGAATTACTCTAGCAGTCCCTACAGAAGTTGACAGCTACCATAGCCTGTTCCCTCTAGAACCACTGCCACCACCCAACCGGATACAGAAATCAAGTAATTTTGGATACATTACGTCCTGCTACAAAGCTGTAAATAGCAAAGATGATCTGCCTTATTGCCTTCGGAGGATACATGGTAAGGAAGATAAATTATCCTCTTTTAGGAGCATATTAGTGAGGCTAAGATTATTCATAGATTCCTAAGTGAGTTTATTTAACATGAATTTAAAGGATAATACATATATTATTTCATTTGGAAATTAGTATTTCATAAGTGATGTATAACATGGCTTTTTCTGCACATTTCTTTTTTTAAAAATTAATTTATTTATTTTTGGCTGCGTTGGGTCTTTGTTGCTGCGTGCAGGCTTTCTCTGGTTGTGGCGAGCGGGGGCTACTCTTTGTTGCGGCGTGTGGTCTTCTCATTGCGGTGGCTTCTCTTGTTGCGGAGCACGGGCTCTAGGCGCGGGCTTCGGAAGTTGTGGCTTGCGGGCTCTAGAGCTCAGGCTCAGTAGTTGTGGCGCACGGGCTTGGTTGCTCCGTGGCACGTGGGATCTTCCCGGACCAGGGCTCGAACCCATGTCCCCTGCACTGGCAGGCGGATTCTTAACCACTGTGCCACCAGGGAAGCCCTCTGCACATTTCTGATGAAATAAGGGGGAGATGTCATTTACAGGTTAGCAGAAACTTTTTTCTTTTTTCAGGTTTTCGTCTTGTTAACACAAAGTGCATGGTATTGGTGGACATGTGGAAGAAAATCCAGCACTCAAATATCGTGACCTTGCGTGAAGTGTTTACCACTAAAGCTTTTGCAGAGCCTTGTGAGTGACTTGTCATGGTCTTTTTGCTAGTGGGCTTCATTATTTGAAGCCAGATTGCAGTAATGAGTGTTTGTGTTTTATTTTAAGCTCTTGTGTTTGCATATGATTTCCACGCTGGAGGAGAGACTATGATGAGCAGACACTTCAATGACCCTAATGCGGATGCCTATTTCACAAAGAGAAAGTGGGGTAAGAAAAAGATTCAAGCAAGCTGTGTTTGACAGATGCCTTTGCTCTGTGGAAGAGTAGTTTTGTATTTTAAAACACATGTAAATTTAGCCCTGTAATCATTCAGCGTAAAGACCCTGTTGCATTTAAAAAAGAAATACCTTAAAGAAATGGAGTCAATATGTAACAATAGGAAATAACATGTTACGTACATGTATAGACTGAGATGAAGGTGGGTTATGAAAGACTCGTGTAAATACCTGAAATTTAAGTAGCTGAGAATACGATAAAAGGCTTTTTTTCCTCTTAAAATTTTTTTTCTTTAAAAAATATAATGCTTTCTGGGGCTTCCCTGGTGGCACAGTGGTTCAGAGTCCGCCTGCCGATGCAGGGGACGCGGGTTCGTGCCCCGGTCCGGGAAGATCCCACATGCCATGGAGCGGCTGGGCCCCTGAGCCATGGCCACTGAGCCTGCGCGTCCGGAGCCTGTGCTCCGCAACGGGAGAGGCCACAACAGTGAGAGGCCCGCGTACCACAAAAAAAAAAAAAAAAAAAAAATTATAATATAATGCTTTCTGAATAAAGATGGTTTGGAAAATTCAGTAAATTGAAAAGTAATCCCTGCAACTTCACCACCCAAAGCACGTCTCTTGGTATATTTCTTTCTAGTCTTGGTTTTTTGTTGTGTTTTGTTTTGTTTTGCATACTCCAGTGTGCCGGTGTGTCATTTATCAATATGTAATTATTTCCCTAAACAAATGCTTTTGCTTGAAGGTGGGATTCTGTGTTCCTTAAGGAGCTAGTCTTCAAAATAAATTTTCAGGTAACTTTTACTTAAATGGGGAATATTTTCTTTTTTTGCCCCTTTCTAATATTTACTTAAAGAATTGTTTTTTAGTTCAAATATTGCAAAGAACCAAAATATTTTAATTACATCCTAACAAATGATTATTAAAGGGTAAGTTGTTTCAGAGTAAAAATAAATCGATTTTGTTGTGTCTATTAATTAGTTTATGTTTTGGGGTCAAGAAAAATGTATGTATCATTTTCTTGTATGGGGGCAGGAAAGAAACATTACATTCTTGGCAGTGGTTTTTAATTTGTTAAAGATTTTCCTGAATATATCCTGAGAGGAAGTAAGGAGGGAGAAGACTTGAGTCCACATTCCAGTATCTTTAGGATCATGACTCCTTTAAGAACTGGCATTATGGATAAAAAATGTATTCTGTTTACTTGTAACTGTGCTTTCTGACAGTTGAAAGAAGAAAGCTGTGGTTACATGGCTGTTTCACATTAAAAATCTGGTCACATAGTGTGGTCATTTGTTTCCTTTTGCCATGTCATCTGTAGCACATACATAATTTTGTTGAAGGGGATGTGGTGTAACTTTTCCTACAGATGAATATAGCTGTAGTTGTTCAAGTTTATTTTAGTAATAACACCTGTGAAGTGACTGTTGGCTTTAATTTACAGCTGGGTTTCTCAGCCTCAGCACTGCTGACATTTGGGGCTGGATAATTATTTGTGCGGGGCCGTTCTGGGCATCGCTGGGTGTTCAGCTGCATCCCCGCCATCTACCCACTAGATGCCAGGAGGAGCCCCTCCTCCAGTTGTGACACCAAAAGTATCTCTAGGTGCCTCCAGATGTCCCTGAGGGGCAACACGGACCCCTGTTGAGAACCACTGATTTATAGCACTCCTTTCCAGTTTTTTTTTTTTTTTTAAATCTTAATTCTGTTTTTTGGTGTTGGCTGACTATTTGATATATTATGTTTACATTTTCCTAGGAATCAGTTCTTTTTCTAGTATTGTTTGAATGGTAGTAACTTCCCTAAATGTACCATATATACTTTAATTTACAACAATTTATATAATACAAGGCAATCCTCTGTTTTCCCAATATGAATATTAAAAAAAGAAGGAAAAAAGAGCCAGTGTTTGTGTAAACTTATAGAGACATAAATGGAAGTATAATGCTTTCTTATACTATTTAATTTGTTAATTTAAAACAAACTAAAAAATCGCATATTGTAATAAATATTCTAATAAGAAAGTGGCAATAATAATAGCGTACCATATAGGGACTGTGATAAGAGGTTTAAAATGACATAATGTGGGTAAAGTAACTAGACAGAATCTGGCACACAGTATGCACTAAATATTTGCTATGAATATGTAGCTATAAATATTTGCTATAAATATTTCTTTTCCTTATTACCACACTTATTAAATAGTTTTATTTAAACTCTTCGTGGTTGTCTTTGATGTTGTCTTGACATTTATCACTAGAGCTACTTTTTGAGTCATCTGTCACTGTTTTCCAGATGGTATTATCTTTAGTTCTGTCTAAACTGAGGGATAGCAGTTTTTGAATTTTGTGTTTGCTCTTCCTTATTTGCTATTTATTATCTCCACAATTAACCATTTAACTGTGTTGCTTTTATAACTGATTCAGAAAAGGTTTGTTTACAACCATATGAACACTTGGATTTATAAAGTCATATTCCCTGAAATAATTACAAAATCAAGATTAAATTTATACGGCTTCTTTTCTGCTGATTAACAGTGACCCAGAAAGTAGTATCAAGAAGCACTTAACAAGAGTTGATAGAATCAAAAGGATTACTTTTCGTGGTAGACCAGATCATTTTTGTGTTTCTTCATTACACATAAATGACCTTCAGTGTTTTACATTTATGTTTTCTGTGAATTGGATGTCATTTCATCTAACTGGCTTGGCTATAATAGGGGAGGCTGAGCAGTATGAGGAGAATAAGAAAACACTCAACATAAATGATGGTAGAGACTTTTGTTTCCCTCAAGCCACAGGTGTGTAGTTGCCACACACCTGAATGGTAGTATAGGCAAGGGTTAGCCACAGTTTAAGAAAAATAATCTCTGCAGTTCCTGTTTTTAATCTGAGCTCATTTATTTGGCTCACAATTAAGTATAAATTCTTACTTTAAATAATTTTTGTGCAATAATTATAATGGTCACAGAAAAGAGAAGCTCAGTGAGAGAGCTCTGCTGCTGCTAGCAATATAAAGGTATAATATCATAAATAAGAAAATTTGGGTTTGTTTCTTAAATTCTTCTTGCTTTGCATGTTTTAGTCTTTTAGTTAATTATTTAAATGAAGATGCCATTTTTTATTTGCTTTTATAGGTCAACACGATGGACCATTGCCCAGACAGCATGCTGGATTATTGCCAGAATCTCTTATTTGGGCATATATTGTCCAACTGAGCTCTGCATTGCGTACCATTCATACAGCAGGTTTGGCATGTCGAGTTATGGACCCAACAAAGATTCTGATAACTGGCAAAACAAGGTACTAGCATTTTGAGTTTTGGCTTCTTTATTGAGCATCTAACCTATGACAGCTTAGTAAGCATAGCATGATGATTTGTTTTAATTCTACCTTTTCATATATTCCATCCAGAAGAACTGCCGTGACTTTGAGTTCATTTGTAAGTTTTCTTAAAATGTTGAATTCTTAATAAGATGCCTGGTTATTAACCAAGATTGTGTGAGGGTTTGGGAGGTATGTATGGTTAAGGTTGGGGGGATAGCAAACAGTGTCAGTACAACTTTTCTGTGTACAACTGTGGTTCTCACATTTTGTCACGAGTCCCAATATTCTGGAGGGCTTAGCATAGGCTGTTGGGCTCCACCCCCAGTGTTCTCATTCAGGAAGTCTGGGGCGGGGCCTTAGAATTTGCATTTCTAACAAGTGCCTGGGTGACTGATGCTGTTGCTGCTGATTGGGTTTCATGCTTTGAGAACCAGTGATAAAGGGTTAAGTAACACAGACCTTGACTTCACTAGAGTTTTATTTGAGTTGCTGAAATTTTGAGAGTTGTCTTGGGTAGCATAGCATAAAGAGCTTAAGGTCTAGTACCAGGTTACCTGGGTTCATATCCTGGCTCTGTTAGTTACTTAATTAACATCTATGTGTTCAACAGTCTGTGAGACAGGTACTATTATTATCTCCATTTTCCATATTTGTAAGGTACCTGCCTCATAAGATTATTGGGAGGATCAAATGAATTACTACATATAAAATGCTTTGAATGTGCCTAGTACATGTTAAGAAGCTAACTAGTCCTCTTTTCATGAATAACTAATAAAGAAGCAGCTCGGTTTGGTGAAAAGACCACTGGCCTGGTAGTCAAAAGATGTGTTATAGTCCTGGCTTTATCCATTCCTGACTTTTATAACCATAGGCCTATCAGTTGATGTCTGTGATGTCATCTCTAAAATGGTGATTGATAGAGGTTATGGGGGGTAGGACAGGAGGTAAGACCGGATAGGATTCTGAGATCCCTCCTAATATCATAAGAAATGTTCAATTTCCAGTAGTATATAATTTTTTTTAAATCTCATTTTAATTATTTTCTTTAAATTTTCTGGTCTTTAAAGGTTGCGAGTAAATTGTGTTGGAGTTTTTGATGTTTTAACATTTGATAACAGTCAGAATAATAATCCATTGGCATTAATGGCTCAATACCAGGTGAGTAAGAATTAACATGGATACTTAATAACTTAAGGCTTGATTTTTTTTTTAAGATAAATTTTGTTTATTTTAAAGTTTTTCAGGGTTTTAAGTCTAGATTTCAGTTTATGCTGGGGGTGGTCTCTGTGCAAACTTTGAACATGTATTTTCTTAATCCCTGTGCTGTGTTTAGTGTAGAGCCCTTATACGTTGGCATATACAGAATTAATGACAGTGTCAGAGACTCCAGCTGTTTGAATGAAAATGCATTTATTTGACAAGGAAATTTGTCCTCAGCATAGATTAAAACATTAATTAGTCAGCTGAATGAAATATATTAAATGACATTTTACTTTTTTTTCACTTTTTAGTGTGTTAAAAATCACACCTGTTATTTTTACTTTTAGAATAGTTGTCCCACTATCAATCCAAAATTTTTATTTTCAAAGGAAAATTTTTGTATTGCTGTTTTCTAAATGATTTTTTTTCTTTTGCTTAACCAAAACCTATCACTCACTTCTTGTACATTATTAGAATTTGGTTATAGTCTGACTTCATCATAATATTGTGGACTTAGGTCCCATTTTGTTCTTAGCTATTTAGTTTTTATTTCTTGATTAACACAATGTGTAGCAGAGTAAGAACCTACCTCTGCAAGGAGCATTAAGTGTAGTTGCTTTTGCTTTGATTACCCTGTGCAAGTAATGTAGCTATTTAAAGTAAATACTTCGTATCATTCAGTTCGTATTCATATTTTTTGCAGGGTATGCAGTTGTCATTTTAAGACAATGTTAGTTTCTTTCATGTAAGAAATCTTTGTTGTTTCTGAACATGTATTTACTTACAGAGGTTTGATGTAAGGCAGAATCTCTTGTTTACATGGAGAAGCAAGGAGGAGAATACCTTCCCTTCCCACTGTCCTTCTCATTTCATTCTCTTTTCTTGAAATCTTTGAAAGATTTAAGTTCACTTTATGAGACAGAATTTCAGAACAAAAGGAAAGGCCAGAAGGAGAAGTAGAGTCCAGGTAGTTTTTAGTATTACAGTTGATTCATGCATAAACCTCTTCCTTTGCTACTGGACCGTGGACAGTGCAGTCCCCAGACTTAGAGCCACTCATCACATTCAGTTGTATGCAGCCTTTACCCAGCTTCTTCCCCTCTGCTGGTGCCCACCTACCCCCAGCAGCAGCCAAGCTGTTCTGGTTGGTAGCGCCATCTAGTGGGATCTCCATGGAAGAAACTGGCTACCCACCCTCCCAGCCCCCAGCCCCCAGCCCTAGCAGCTTTCTTCTGCAGAAGGGAATTTGCTCCCTCTTTCTTATCCAGGTTGGTTGTTTCTTAGCTGTTTTCCTGCTTATCTTCTGTCTTATACTTAGTGCCTAACTAATTGGCTCTGAAAATTTTTCTTCATAATCTTTGTGCTCCTGAAAGTGACTGGTTATTGACTGTTAAAATACTAGTGATCTTTATATATCCAGGAAAATAATATTAAACTTTTAAAGAGAAATCAGACATTATTTAGAACCAGTGCCATCAACCTCTATTGCAAGTATCTGGAAACCCCATGTTCCCAGTTTTGTTTTTTACGTGCAGTCTCACGGTATCTCTTCAGTCTCTTCTATTCTGAATAGTTCCTTTTTCTTTTTAATTACTTGTATAAGATAAGACTAGTTTGATTTTGCTTTTCTGTGAGTATCACATCAGTGTTGTTTTCCATTTTTTATTTGCAAATGTCCGTTATTGGAGTTATATTATGGGTTGTGTAGTTAGTTACCTTGAAAAACAACTCTTCATAAGAAAAAATAATCCCAGAGTTTCAAAACAAATAACTTTAAAGTAAGGATTTGGGGCAACTTGGTAAGTCAGGAACTGCCTTCATTCATAAACGTGGGCTACTTTCAACCAGTTGTCACCCTCCCTTTATTTTTCAGCGGTAAAAGTTGTATCAGGTTTTCTTTTCTTTCCTTTTTTTTTTTTTTTGGAGTGGGTATATATGTGTAGATTTTCCATGTAGCTTATAGAGTAAGGTAAAGGAGAGAATTAAAGGTAGTCCCAAACGGGGGATTGTGATTTCACAGAGAAGAGGGTATATGAGAAAGGAGTGCATTGTTTCTTGTAGTCTATTTTTCATAGTCTGTTTCAGACACGTGAATAGAGACTGACTTTCAGTAAAATGGACATAAATAGAGCCGTAGATAGAATCAGAGAAAAATCAAGAATCAGGAAGAAACTGAAAATGAGTTGGGGGGAAAACCTCCAGAATTCAACAAATGGGGGGCAAAGCCAGATGGAGGTAAGAAGCAAAATAACAAATGGAAAATTATTTAGCTGGGAAATAAGGAAAGGAGAGTTACTGAGTTTTTACGATGTTAAACTCTCTTAATTAAGCAGGACTTCATTAACCTCTTTTATTTAAAAAGATCAGTTCTAATTTAGTCTGGATTATGAGACATGTATACTCTATTTCTAAAAGTGGGTATTCCCACCTTGAGTCAGCTTCAGAAAGGTGGCGTTTACACTCAGAATCAGATGGCCTTATTTTTTATACCCATAACAGTCCTTCAGCTGTCTTGCACTTTGGTTTTCTTATCTCATAACAGGGAATAACGGAATGTTCTAGGTGGGAGGTTTAGTTACAGCATCAATTCAGGGTGGAGCTAAACTGAAGATTTTACTGTTTGAGGGTTGGGAAGCTGTGTGTTGCTACATGCTGCTGAAATACTTAAACAATAACAAGCTTAACTTTGCTGATGACATTGGACTGAAACACTTGTAGAAATTTACAGTTAGCTTTTACGTGTACTGATTTCTCTCGATCAGCATTTTTAGGATTTCATTAATATAACTGTGAATGTTTTCCTTGATCTTGAGAATGACCGTGAGGAACCCTTCCTGAATTCAGTCACGGCAGAGCCATCCGGAGAACAGAAACGCCACAGTATTCGCGCCCCTCTCCTTGTCACCTTCCCCCCTGCCAGCCTGGGCCCCTAACTCTGCCACTAATGAAGTTTCAAAGTTTCTCTGGCATGAATCCTTGGCATCTCTTTTCCTGATAGATTCAAAGCTGTTTGTCTAATCAGTTCTTCCGCTGATTATAGGATCTCAGGCTCAGCGTCAGATTCATATGTGCTAGATTTGGATAAAGTTTTAAATTTGAACTGTTTAATGTTAATAATGGAGTTTGTTTTCCTTTTATTCTTTACTATTTGGGTAGAATGTTGTTAAGGATAGCTGTATAGTCCTAAAGTTTCATTAGTGATTGCCTTGAAATACTCACCTGATTTTGCAAATACACCATTTATAAACTTCCACGAAACCAGTGATTCTCAACCCTGGCTGCATATCTGAATCTCTTATGAAGGTTTGAAAAATACCAATACGTATATCTTGCCCCAGACTAATAACACCAGAAGAGGATGAAGGGATAGCCACTGGGTGACTTTTTGTTTGTTTTTTGAGCTTCTCAGGTGAATTTTAATGTAAAACTAGGTTTGAAAACTCCTATACTAAACCAATATTCCATAAATAAACATGTATCCAATAATTCAGATGAGATCTCAGATTGTGAAGATTTATGTAAGTTTTCTGTAAAAATGACTTCAGATGATTTCATTGAACTCTGAACTACTCCATTGTCTCCTAGGCATGTGATCATTAATAGTTCACCTGCCAAGCAGGGCCACCTGGGGTGACCGTTCTGTTTCCTGGAGTTTTAATAGGTGGTAGAGAGCTTGCCTCAATTCAGCCAGCTGTCTTTTAAAAATTCCTTTTGAAGGAAAGCCTCAGAGTGGGAAATCTTAAAAAAAAAAAAAAAAAGGGTAGGAAATCAGGTGGTTACAGAGCTCAAAGATCTTTTATAGTACAAAACGGTCTGTTTGGAAACAACGGCAGATGGAATGTCATGGGGGTTTGCAACATTGTCAGTGTCTAGGGAACCTACTCTGAAATCAGGTAATGCTGCTGCTGTGTTTGGAATAAGGGAATTACTTTTCTTCAAATGAACTCTCACTATATTTTGTGCATCATGGAAAATGAGAAAAGTGCCTATCGTGAGTGATCACTGTAAAGCAACTAACTATATGGTAACCAACCTCAGATTTCTTGTAATAGTAAGGATATCAGCTCTATTTAAATATAAAAATTTAGAAAAAAAATTTAAAGCAGCAGTTCTGCAGTTGGCATGTGACTTGCTTCAGGTAATGTTTCTTAAAGTACCCCCCAGAACTGCCTTCATTAGAATTACCTGGGCGCTTTAAACATGTTGGGCCTGTTCCCATACCTCCTGGATGAGAATCTGGGGTGGAGCAGCTCAGAAATGGTCTTGTTAATAAGCTCCCAGGTGACTGATAAGCTCCAATACCTGGGAACCTTGTGCTGAGTTCTTCAGCTTCTTTGTAAAGATGCTTTTTCCATGCAGGCAGTAGTGTCAGTGTATTAAATTTGTACCTATAAAAGAAAAATTAAAAGTTATATTTATTCTTTCATGTCAGCAAGCAGATCTGATATCATTAGGAAAAGTTGTGTTGGCTTTGGCTTGCAACTCTTTGGCAGGAATTCAGCGAGAGAATTTACAGAAAGCCATGGAACTGGTGACAATCAACTACTCCTCTGATCTGAAGAATCTGATTTTGTAAGTTTTAATATAATAATCATATGAGATAAGACAGATTTTTCATGAGGGCCTTTTAACAGTGATTTTATTTTAGTTTCCACTATTTAAAATCAGGCAAAACATAATTAAACAACTTTTAATTTCTTTGTTTTTATTGCTAAGTATGTATTTCTTGGAGTAAATACATAAACCATCACTTCTCGGCCTTTTGGCTAAGATCAAGTGTAAATTCATAAACCAGTGTGTTTAAATTAGTTATTGATGTTGTAAACATTTGGCGAAAGGCTAGACCCTGTAAAGCTGCATTGGTATCTATGAGCTACATATGACCTTTTAAGTTTAAATGAATTAAAATTAAATAAAATTTAAAATTCAGTTCCTCAGTTGCACCGGCCACATTTCAAGAGCTCAGAAGCCGCATGTAGCTTCTGGCTAATATACTGGACAGCGTGGACGTAGAACATACGCATCATCTCAGAAAGTCCTATTAGTGCTGCTCTCCAGAGAGACCAGTGTCTTTGTAAAAGCTGTCATAAGTAACCTCACGTGCAGCCCGGTCCTGTGCTGTGTGGCCCAGACACCTGTTCCAGAAGGCACGTGTGTGAGGTCCCTATGCTTCTTTCTCCTCCTGTGTCTTCATACTCCAGGGAATCCTTGAGCATAGGTCTGAAATGATCTTGGCTTAAGAGAAGCCATGTGGACTGCAGTCACAACAGTCTAAGATGGGTCTGACATCGGGGATTCCAGGGGATGGGCAACCATAACCCTTATTATAAGTTATTCAAGAGAACAGATGCTAGGAAGTCTCTTTTGAAATTTTTTTCTATGATGTTCTAGAAGCAATTAGAGCTTATTGATCCTTTTCAGTCTCTTTTAGCTTCCAGCTGTTCCTTCTGATCTTTCTGTGTAACCCTGGATGATCCAGTTTCTTTTTGGACTAGCCCTGTGGTATGGAATTGAGGGATGGAGGATGGGGCTGCCCACCTGTGCTTTGTTACGCTGGCATAAGTGTCCTGCTGGTGACAGAGCACTGGAAGCCAGTGGTTACCTGGTTCCTTTTAATAATCAAATAAGTTGATTTCTCTTTTAAATAAAAATATTTGTTTCATATATTTTCACAGCAGTGATTTCTAGCTGTAGCTTACAATACCTAGGATGTCTTAAATAATCTCGTTATAATTTTCCTTTTTTAAAAAAGTGAGAGTAAAGGATATAAATATAATAAATTGGCCATAAGTTAATAATTATTGAAACTGGGTAATGGGTTCATGAGGATTCATCATATAATTCTCTTTCCTTCTACAAATGTTGCGAAATGTTCCTTAATAAAAAATGAATAAACAAAAAGGTCATACTTCCATACTAACCAATAACTAAAATATACAGAGTAGTAAACTGTGTATCATGCACTTTTGAACTGATTGATATGAATTAATTCACCTAATTCTTCCAATAACCCTATAAATTAGGTACCATTATTAGCTCCATTTTAGAGATGTCAAAACTGAGGCTTGAAGATGTAAAGTAACTTGCCAAAAGTCACATAGCTTATACATAGTTAGTACACATATACTATACATAGTTAGATACAAATATGTCAGTAATTACAGATGAATAGCCAAGACATAGATTATCCACATGAGTTTATAACTGTTCCTTTATTCAGCAAAAGAATGCCTACTATATGTCAGATGCTGAAGACACTTCTGAATAAGATGAACAAAATTTCCGTCTTCTGGAGCTTCCACCCATTATAATGGGGAAGACTTAATAAACATATAAACAAGTAAGATGTTTGCAGATAGTGATAAGTCCTATGGAGAAAATAAGGTCGAATTATAAGCAGAGAGTGAAAGATTAGGAGGCTGCTTTGATGAGAATGGTTAGGACGTGGCTTACCTATCAGAATAAATAGTAAGAGATGATTGATAATCATTGTATTCTGACAGGTGGCCTTTTGAAACGTGTAATATTTTTCTGCCTTAGTTATAATGATAGAAGAAATTGATTCAGTCTTTTCTGATGTGTGTTAGTGCATGAAGATTTCTCAGAAATAAATATACCATGACAGGTGGTAAATGAGGTCACAGAGCAGGAGACAGCTTCCTAAAAAGCTGAGGCTTATTTAACGTATCAAAATGGAAGACCTAGTTTTAGTTTCAAAAACTATTTTTGAAGAGCAATGGAAAAATTTCCCCATCTACAATCACCCCCATTTCACCCCTCCAAAAATATTTGTAACAATCTTTTCATCTCCCACTATTGTAAAGAAGGGTTTGAGAATGGAAATATGGTAAGTCTAACTCTACCCAGCTTTCCTTTCTCATTTTCATAATAGTAAAACATTTAGAGAAAGAGACATTTTTACAGTTTTTTCCATTGGCTCTTAAAGTTTTCCAGAGAAAAGAAATATAACTACTAAGCTTTAAAAATGAACTCGACTTGCATGAAAAAATTTTTTCCGAAGTTGTGCACACTAACATGCTGGCGGCAGCAGTGCCCGTGTGCTTGGGGGTTGTGTTGTTTTGTGAATTGCGTGGTTGGCATTCAAGTGATCCTTCTCTATTTTGGTTAGATATTTGTTGACTGACCAAAACAGGATGCGAAGTGTAAATGACATCATGCCCATGATTGGTGCTCGATTTTATACTCAATTGGATGCTGCTCAAATGAGAAATGATGTCATAGAGGAAGACCTTGCAAAGGTAAAGTGTGTAGTTAAAGGAGTGTGTACACACCTGCATCTGTGTGTATCAATAGATATAAAACAGAGTAATTACTGTGCTGAATATAGTACACAGCTGGCTAAGATTGTTTGCAGATATTTTTGTCCAAACTTAGTGTTCCGTATTTTGATTTCTTAGGTCCTCTGGGCATTTGCTTTGTTCTTTTTTGTTTGCGGCTTTGCTACAGTCATGAGACACAATCTTGATTTTTTTTTTAATGTGAATTACTTTAATAATTCTTAAAAATGGACAGCTGTAGGGGGCAAGGAATAAATCACAAGCTTGTGATTACCATACACACACTACTATATATATATATAAGATAGATAACCAACAGGGACCTACTGTATAGCCAGGGAACTCTGCTCCATATTCTGTGATAACCTGTATGAGAAAAGAATCTGAAAAAGAGTGAATATATGTGTATGTATAACTGAATCACTTTGCTGTGCACCTGAAACTATCACAACATTGTAAATCAATTATAATCCAATAAAATTTTTAAAAAAGAAAAAAATGGACAGCTGCATAATCTTCTTGAGTATTACTATTGAATGAAATGGACATGTTGTATTCAAAAGTATAACCAGAAGGTGGGGATATTAAGATTTATTGTTTAAAGGTAATATTGGTACAGGATACCAGTTTTGTAAACTTTTGCTTTTATATTCAGTTAGCTGGAACATTAATATTCTCTCTCTTTTTAAAATGTTTTATAGGAGGTTCAAAATGGAAGACTGTTTAGGCTTCTAGCAAAATTGGGAACAATCAATGAGAGGCCGGAGTAAGGATTTACAGTATTTTACAATGTGTTTTCAATCAAGGGCACTATTTGGCGTAACAAGAATGAGTATACCTTATTCTTACTGGTTTTATCTGGAAAAAGAAAAATTCTCATGTAAAGTGACCTTAAGCCTATTGTTAGCCATTAGGGTGTGGTTTTCTAACCACAGCGTACGTTGTTGTCCTTAGGGATTTCACACACACACACATGCGAACAGAAAATACACTGTGTTAGAAATCTCTGTTGTGGTTTGCGTACGAGGGTGCATTTTCTGCCTGTCAGTACTGCCTCTTCCCTGTCTCCTTTCTGAAGCCTGTTCAGTTCAGGTTACCTTGGTCAGATTAGATACTTCAGATGTTTCTAGCCGTTCTTCTGCTAAAGTGCATTATTTATAGCTGTCGTATCAGTGACATTGGAATAGCATCACCATCTTACATTATTTGTTGTTTAGTTCTGCCTTGTTTGTAAGTTAACCATATGTTCAAGAAAGAAGCAAGTTTGGTGTTTGTGCGTTATACCTGTCCAAGACAGGTAGAACAGTAGTGCAGCTGTTGTGACTGTAGCATAAGTTGCATTTCAGGATTGTTACCTCTGTTAATAGAGATAGGTGACAGGTAAATATCATTGCTTGGGAGAACGTTTTGACCACAAAATTTAAGTTCCCTTAGCTTTCTTCAAAGTTAAAAGATTCAATTAGCATTTTCCCTGATGATTTTTCTGAATGAAGAGAACATGACTATATGTTGAACCATTTAAAAAAGACTTTTAGCTGCTTCTTTCTGGCATTTATCTCTTTTATTTAAAAAAGTATAATGCTTAGAGTGCTGTTCCTTGATTTTTCCTTCAGTGTTTAAATTTTTCTTCAATTTGTAACTCAGCTAATGACTTTGTCCTGTGGAAGATGAGGCTTTCTCTCTCACACCCCCTTCCCTTAACTAAGTACACACACATTGTACCGCTTAACCCATGAATTTTGAGATAAATCTTTATTCAGTGTTGGCATTGTTAGAACAAGGTAAATATTGTTCGTAGCTGCCTTGCATAGTAAATCATGACTGTATTTCCTTTCTTTTGTATTTTGTTTTTAGATTTTTGTTTTCCTGATGTTAATTATTGTCTTATATAGAAAACTAAACAAGTGAAAAAATATTTACCACTAGTTCATTCCAGACTCTCTGCCAGAGTTCTAAAATACCTTTCAATATGGTCAAAAATGGTAACCTGTCAGTTCCCTTTTTTCCCTCCCCTTAGAGAAATTGCACCTGGAGCCTCTGCCCTTTACTCTCTGGGCTCCTTGGCTTCAGGCCTGCTCACACTCTCACTTTAGAACCTGAGCTTCCCTGTGCTGTTCTCATTGTCTCTCCCTTTGTGTTGCTTGCCCTGTTTCTTGCTTTTTTCCTTGGTTTATTCTTTTGATTTAATGAAGCACAGCCTTCAGTAGCTTCCTGAGAAAGGTGAGTTTTTTGAGTCTTTGAAAGTCTGAAAATACCTTTATTCTACTTTTATACTTTATTGATAGTATGATTGGGCATATAATTCCAGATTGTCCTCAGAAAATTCTTTTTATTATTTAAATCTTTTGAATAGATTTTATATGAACCAATTTATTAAAAAGTAGAAAAGGGTTTGCAGTGAAAAATAAAAAATCTCTCTTTCATACCTGACACCCCCAGTCTCCCCAGTTCCTCCCACCAGTCTTTTATTAGTCTCTTGCACATATTTTCCGAGTTACAACTGTATATTCTTATCACCCCTGTCCCCCCACTTCTAAATATCTACAAATTGTAAACCATGTTCAGTGTTCTGTTTGTTGCTCTTTTCTCATAACAATATATTTTGGAAATCTTTCTCTTTAGATGTGTTTAGTGTATGCTCAACACTATTGTCAATAGTTAACAAATATGACCTAACTTAATCCTCCTAACAGCCCTGTGGTGCTGGGTACTGTTAGTATTCCCTTTTAACCCAGAAGCTGAGGCATAGAGAGGTTAAAAACCTTGTTCAAGGTCACATATGAGTCAGGATTCGAATCCAGACAGAATGGTGGTCCCAGAGTCCATGCTGTTAACCACTGTGCTGTGCTTCCTCATAATTTATGGCCATGTAATAGTCCGTCCTGTAGGTACACTGTAATTTATTTCTCCAGTTCCTTATTGATGGGCATTTGAGTTGTTTTCAGCCTCTTGCTAGTATAAGCAATTCTGCAGGGACTGACTTACACATACTTAATTTAGTGTGTGCACAAATACGAGTTCGACTGTGATCGTTAGGTCAGCACCCGTTGTAATTTGTGACTGTAATGATGGCCCTTAGACGGGTTTACCAGGCACAGTGCATGAGAGTCTTTCACCAACAACACTTCTTTCAAAATTTCGATTTTTGGGGCTTCCCTGGTGGCGCAGTGGTTGAGAGTCCGCCTGCTGATGCAGGGGACATGGGTTCGTGCCCCGATCCGGGAAGATCCCACATGCCGCGGAGCGGCTGGGCCCGTGATCCATGGCCGCTGGGCCTGCGCGTCCAGAGCCTGTGCTCCGCAACGGGAGAGGCCACAGCAGTGAGAGGCCCGCGTACCGCAAAAAAAAAAAAAAAAAAAAAAAATTTTCGATTTTTGACAACCTGACAGATGAGAAATTAAATCTCAGTGCAGGTGTTTTTGGTATTTACTCATAATGAGCATGTTGCCTATCTTTTTGATTCATTTATATTTCCTTTTCTGTCTCACCAGATCCTTTGCGCATTTTTGTTTTCAGTTGGATTGTCTGTCATCTTGATGTACAGGAGCCAGAGAGATTTACCCTTTGTGATCATTTTCTTTGAAGTTTGTCATTTTTCTTTTGACTGCTTAATCTTTTCACACGTAGGCATTTTTATGGTAGTCTAACTGATCAAACTTCTTTTGTACTTTTGGATTTTGAGTCATAGTAAGAAAGTTAGAAGGCATTTCTACTCTAAGATTGTGAAGGGATAATCTTGTAGTTCCTTCTAGAACACTTCAGGTTTCAATTTTTTCCTGTTAAAGTTTTTTATATATTCAGAATTTATATAGGATGTAAGGTACGAATCCAACTCCCCCCACCCCCAGACGACTACCCAGTGGTCCAGAAGCTGTTTATGGACTAGTCTAGCTTTTTCCACTGGTTTATTAAGGCAGCACCTCTTTCACACCATCATGATTGACATTTTAAAATCTAGTAGTGTTAGCTCTTTCTTATCTCCATTTTATTGTTTTTTGTTGTTTTCCTAAAACTTAAATTATCTGTATAAATTCTAGAATCAGCTTGTTTAGTTAAAAAAAATTTTTTTAAACCTGATGGTATATTTATCAAGTTTATTAGTAAACTTAAGGAGCATTTGTGTTTTTAGATGTGGAGTTATCTTAACCAAGATAATGACATGTCGTTGTATTGCTGATGTCTGCTTTAGTGTTCTTCAGTGTTTACATTGTTCTTCATATAGTTATAGCACACTAAGTTTGTTCTTAGGTATTTTTTCTTGTTGCTATTATAAATGGGAATTTCCCCCCATTCTGTCTTCTTAGACTCCTTATCTAAGGATAAGGAGTTATCCTTGTATGTGATATGATTGATTATATCGTTGTATGTGAAAACGATTGATTTCTATAAATTTTGAACCTTGGTACATTAGTGTTTGGATAGTTTTTCAGTAAATTCTTTTGGGTTTCCCAGGCATATAATTGTGTCTTCACATAATGACAGTATATTTCCTCCCTTCTAATTTCTATACTTTTGATTTCTCTTGAGTGATTGTGTTAGCTAGTACCTCTAGTACGTAGTTAAGTAATAGTAATGATAGTTTTCTTTCAGAATTTGAAGCGTCGCTCCATTGTCTTTTAACTTCCAGACGGACTCAAAGCCATTTTCTTTCCAAATCCTTCTCCACTCCCCATGCTTTTAGGATTTTTTTTTTTTTTTTTTAATCACTGATGTGCAGAAATTCACAACGATGTGCTGTGGTGTGTGTGGGTTTTTGATTCATTCTGGTGAATCAACAGGTGGGCATTTTAATCTTGGGAATTTATGTCTTTGAGTTCTCGGAAGTTGTCTTATTGTTTCTTTGAAAACTTTTCTTCTCTCTTTCTGGAACTCCCATTGCTTAGCTCTTAGGCCTTTGCAATTGATTTTCTAATATTCTCTTCTATTTTCTATATTGTATCTTTCTGTTTTACTTTCTAGGCAATAATCTCAACTTAATTTTGTCTAAAATTAAAGGGCTTTTTCCTAATCCTTTGAATTTTTGAATTTCTGCTATCATTTTTTAAATTTTCAACAACTTTCTGCTTTCTGCTTTCTGCATGTTTCTGTCTTATAGCATTTAATTCCTTTTCTCTGAGACTGTCAATTATAGATTTTTAGTGAGTGGGTTTTTTTTTAATTTATTTAACTTTTATTCTGTTCCCTGCAATATCTCATAGAAAAAAGAACAGTTTGCTTTGTTTTGTTTTATTCTGCAAAGGATTTCTGATCCTTGGCTGTTCATTCATATTAAAAATGACATCCTTAAAAGCTAGGGGGAAGTTCCTTGTGGAGGCAGGGATTATATAATAGACTGTGTGATAAAGCAGCATGATGTTGTTACGTATGGTTTTTGTTTGTTGTTGGTAGACTTCCAAATGTCAGTATTTCCCTTGGGTAGGTCAGCTTCTGCAGGAAAGAATCTTCCACCTTCCGTTTGTTGTATGAACCCAGATACATGACTGTGGTGGGCTTACCCCTCCTTGTTCTCAGAATGCAGATCTAATTTTTAAATGTGATCTAAGGCTGCATGGTCTGACCTCTCCCTTTTTATCCTTGCTTCAGATGTGTTTCTTTCCTTTTACTGTCCTCCTCGCCTCTAGTGCTGTCTTTGCCTGGCTTTTCACCCCTCCTTGTCCTTACTCTGCACCCCTCCAGTTCTGCTCCCTCTCTTCTCTTCTCTTTTCTCCCCCAACCCCATCCAGCTACACTGACCTTTCCTAAGTTTCTTAAGTGCTCCTTGCTCTGTCCTTTGCAAAACCTCATACCTCTGACTAAGGGGCACTCTTCCTTTGGGAAGAGCATCCACTCCTTCCCTAGAAAGCCTTCCTTGCTTTCCCAGGTGAATTCATGTTTCTGTTCTATACCACATCCCTTCTTCTTAATAGCATTCTCTAAATAAGCAATTACTATTTGAATGTCTGTTTTCCCCACGAGCCTGTAAGTTCCATGGGTCACTGAAAACTTAGCAGTGATCATCTGGTCAGTTTTCCAGTTCTTAGCAGCTCACTTTCACATCATCACATGATGGTAGGAAACCAGAATCTACCCCCTTTTTGCTTCGTAAGCATTTCCCTGTTTTATGCTCCCAGTAAAGCAGAACACCTGTCTGACCACCTCTCTCTACCGTATGACCTGAGGGTGGAGGAGGAAAAGGATAATCTCTTTCAACCTATTTCTAAAGATATCTGAAGACATTTGCTTTCTTCCCCATTTTATCTAATGGTAGGGCCCTAAAGAAGGAAGTGATTATAAAATAGGAGTGTGTAAGGGGGGTGATTGCCTTGAGAAGTGGCAAGTGGTATTCATATACTTTCATGTTCAGTGAGATTAGTTTTTAAAAATCTATGGGCAATCTGGACATAAAATTTGATTAAAAAAAACTACACACAAACGCTACTTTCTGATTTATTGTAGAAAACAATAAAATTCAACTAGTTTTGAGTCTGAAGTATAAACATATAGCCCTGTGGTATACAGCATGAGTTACTGAGGTGAAATATTACCTTCCCCCAGGTTTCAGAAGGATCCTACCTGGTCGGAGACTGGAGACCGTTATCTGTTGAAACTCTTTAGGGATCATCTTTTTCATCAGGTGACAGAAGCGGGCGCTCCTTGGATTGACCTCAGTCATATCATTTCTTGTCTTAACAAGGTAATTTGTATCTGGACTTTTAAGATCACAGTGCTGTTATCTACAATTTATAGAGCTGCATCGCCTACAGATACTAAGAGACTTAAGAAATTAAGATGTAGTCTGCTATAGTGTACAAGACATTTTATTAATAATTATTAGGTGTACCTACTTCATAACAATTTGTAGAATGGGAGGTTTTTTTTTTTAGATGTTGGGGGTAGGAGTTTATTAATTTATTTATTTTTGCTGTGTTGGGTCTTCGTTTCTGTGCGAGGGCTTTCTCCAGTTGCGGCAAGCGGGGGCCACTCTTCATCGCGGTGCGCAGGCCTCTCACTATCACGGCCTCTTGTTGCGGAGCACGGGCTCCAGACGCGCAGGCTCAGTAGTTGTGGCTCACGGGCCTAGTTGCTCCGCGGCATGTGGGATCCTCCCAGACCAGGGCTCGAACCCGTGTCTCCTGCATTAGCAGACAGGTTCTCAACCACTGCGCCACCAGGGAAGCCCCAGGGAGGATTTTTTTTAACGCCTACATGAATAATTTAAGAATTCTTCATTGTGGACCTTTCTGCTGTGATAAAATGTCACAGAAGGACTGCCTCCCACACCCCCGCCCCACTCTCTTTTATTTACCAAGTGTAGTTTGTTATAACAAACAAAGCAGTATTTTGTGTTTGACTATTTTTTAAAAGTTGAATTCCTTTCTTCTCAGTCATTGTGAGTCCTGCATGTCCTTAGTTCATGTGCTGTCAGCTGTGGGTGTTAATCAAGTGTTAATAATAGTGAAAACGCAGTACTGGGCATATCACTAGACCCAGCTGTGATAAATGGAGAATTAGAAGTGATTAGATGAAGTAAGCAGGTAGAGATGTATCATAATTTTGAGAGGTGAGCTTTGTGTTTTTGAAAGGGCCAGGAGAGGTGCGATTTATGGAGGGAGGGAGGAGTGCATTTTCCTTACGAATTACTTGGAATTACAGAGAGAATGGTCTCTAGAAGTATATCCTAGCCTTTGTGTATAGGTTTATATCTAAATCCGGGGTTGGCAAACTGGCCTGTGAGCCAAATCCTTGTGCCTGTTTTTGTACAGCCTACAAGCTAAGAATAGTTTTTACATTTTTAAAGGATTGTAAAAACAAAACCAGCTAAGAAGAGTATGAGACAGAGGCTTGTGTTGATATATGGCCCTGAAATTTAGAACACTTACTGTCTGGCCCTTTATAGAAAACATTTGCTGACCCCTGGTCTAAACTGTCCCTAAATTACAAGGACTGGAGGAGAAAATACCTACGGTGGCACATGATTTAGAGCTGTTGGCGTACGGTGTGCTAACCCTTCAGGTAAAACACGGTGGTGTTATTTTTAAGCCCTACTTTGCCGTGTTTGAATCTCCTTAAAACTCTTTAGAGAGTATTGTCAATAAGACAGAACAAGACTATGTTATCATTGAGCTAACCTGGTACAATTTGTATATTCATTTGCCCTTTTCCCTTAAGGGGAAAACATTTTTCGTAAGAGCAACAAGTGGAGAATAATTCTACCAGATTTTAGAAAACAGTATCCATAGTATCAAAGCACCAGTAATTAAAAATATGTAGAACTAGAATAAACACTGACAGGTGGATCCTGTGGAAATAAGCCATGGACAGACATCTTAAATGAAGATTATTTAATGAATACTCTCATCCACTGTGCCACCAGGGAAGCCCCTAGGACAGTTTTTTAAAAACGCATCTGAGTTGAAAAGTGTGTGCATAGTGATTAGTGATGTAAAATATTTATGAATTTCTAGAGGGGAATGTGACAACATTTTAAAAAATATTTCATATATCACTGTTGCAAGTGTTGTCCTAAAATAGGCTTGAACTTCATATGTTGTGTTTCTGTCTGTTTCAGTTAGATGCTGGTGTGCCAGAAAAAATAAGCCTCATTTCCAGAGATGAGAAGAGTGTACTTGTGGTGACTTACAGTGACTTAAAGCGATGCTTTGAAAATACTTTTCAAGAACTGATTGCAGCTGCAAATGGTCAGTTGTAGTATTTGCTTAAAAAAAAAACCAGGCGGGATATGGCCGAGGAGCTTATTAACCAATAGCAAATTGCACTACAGCTGAACTGTTCTCATCATCTCATTTCGCGTTTGGGAAACAAGCAGAAGATGAGCAGAGCTGCTTGCACTTGGGTCAGGTGCGCTGTTACTTGAAAGGAAGAATGTTTCACTTATCCTTGAGCTGTGGCTGCCGGTGGGCCACACCTGTGAAGAGTTTATTTTAGATTAAGGAGCACCGTTAGGGGAATGATGTTCCAGCTTTTGTTTTTTCCACTTGTATATGCACTAATTTTAATTTTTTAAAGACTTTTTTCTGATCTTTGAACTTTTGCCACATTGTATACTTATTAAGGGAAACGATTTGCAAGGAGGTTTTTGGGAAACAATGCTGGGCAGCATTTTTGTCACTGAGGGTTGCAGAATTTGCTCTTTTGGGGATGGGTTGCCCTGAATAACATAAGGGACCAGGTAAATGATTTCATGGAAGTACCATATAGTGCATAATTCTTGTAAGAGTATTGTATGCAAGCTCTGTATGCCACCCACTGTTAGTTCAGCTTGAGATTTTTTTTTGTGTGTTTTTTGTTTTGTTTTTAAGAACACACAAAAATTTCAGTGACTTGTTGGGTGTGAATTCCCCTACTAGTTGATTTAAGTCCTTTCTGAATGAGGGTTAGACAAACAGGAACTGAAGGAGCACACAGAGCTCTTTGCTCCAAATTCAACCAGAGCCTTTTTTTAAAAAGGCGTTTCCCTGCTAATCAGATACATTTACATTTATGCCATTTTTTAACAGAAAAAAATTAAGAAATTGTGTTAAAGGCCTGAAGTTCAGGAGTATATTGCTTTAGGTTTTTCCCAGTTTGCTTTTTTGTATAAAGTTCTGTTCTTTGAACCACAGCTTTATTATGGTACTTTACACTGGATACAGATACAGAGACACTGTTCAGAAGACGAACCAAACACAGCGGTGGTCTGGCATCAGGAGCTTTCTGAAGTTTTACAGCCTGAATCTGGAGGGAAAACAATCTGCTGTGCCTTTGCAGTCACTGCTTAGCCCAAAGTAATAGTGCTTTTGATAATAACTATGTGGGATATTCCTGAATAAGTCAGTCTCAAAAGTCTGGAATTTTCCTCCTCTTAACTTTCTTAACATTTGGACGTGCAGTTGTCGCCAAACTTGGGTATTCATGGAATTTCTAGTTAATGAAATACCTATACTTTGATACTGAAGACTGCCAAATACATAGGAATTTTCTTTCATAAAAAACAGTAATGAAGACTCTATCTCCTTTCCCAGCACTGAATGTTTTGCTAGCACTGGGTGCTCATCATGCAACTATGAAGAAAATGTGGAAACTCAAAAGGTCAGGAAAGACTTCCAAGCACTTGCAACTGATGTTACAGTCTTCAATTTTAATAACTATACATATTTGTAGTTTTCAGAGAAGTTTTTAATATTTCTCTGTCCACTTTTTATAAGCTTTAAAATGATTTTCTCTGCCTTGAGATTTGCATCAAGAAAAAGCACCTCTTCACCCAAAATCTTTGAAGACTAGAGACACGCTTTACATGTTTTAACAAGTGTGTTTGAGTCCACGTCTGGTAGCATCAGTTGTTGAGTTAAAAAGAAAATCAGTTATTGCATTTGATCAGGATGGATTTTAAAAGAACATAGTGCTCAATATTCAAAGGATAATTAACATTTGCCACCATAATGTTCTTTTTTTATGTAAAAGGAACAGGAACTTGGAGACATTAACATGCAAAAGTCTTTTATCATTATTAGCTCATGTATTTGACAAAGAGCAGCTGTCTTTTTATATGTTTTTTGACAAATCATATTGTAATTCTTTTGTACAAAAAAGAACTACTTGTATTCTAGAAGAAATATGAAATGCTTAATTTATAAGCGGGCTGGAGATTTTTTCCAATATTGTTTTCTTTGAAAATGAAAGGGGATCATCTATTTTAGTTTCAGGGTCTGGGAACTTTTTGAAAATTTAATTTGTGGACCAATGTTTTGCAAAAGCTAAGGAAGGGCAGGGGTAAAATAGGGCTTGATTTTCTCATTCTGTGTAGACCAGCAAACTTCCCTCTGCGAGGCCGGTTCAAATCACAACCCCAAGAGTGTTTGCATCATAAATGCTAGCTTGCTTCAGCCCCTAGTAACCTCAGGACTTGGTTTGAATAAAAAGGTAGACAGCTGATATGTTTTCATGAGTAAATATTGTCAGCCAGAAAACAGTTGGTGTCAGGTAATACGTTATTTTTTTTAAGCTTTGTTTTATATTTATTTTTCATTTAGTTTTTATTGGGAATGGTTTTCAATGGAACTCTTAGTTCTGCTTAGGTGTTTTTTGGGGGAGCCCTCTTTTCCATAGTGTAATTCCATTTAACAGGTTGTCTAAAAGTTAGTCTTTTTAACTCATAGGAAGATTTTAATATCTGAAAGTACTCAAATTAAGGATATAAACTTGCACACCTTCCTGTTACGACAGATACAAGCACAGAACGGACAACCCTTGAAATCATGTAACGTTGGTCATTTCGATTTTTTGTTACCTATTTTAAAATCTGTTAATGTATTTACTTCATTGTAAATATTTTTGAGGGTACCTTTGTATTTTGCTTTTGACCTTGGTTCTGTAATTTGGATGTCAACAACTTCCCTGAAAAGCACCAGTATGTTAAGTTCTAATGTCATGATCCCAATATGGGTTATTCATCTTTAATCCTGTTTTCATTCTCTACGTGTACAGCAGTATTTTTAATAAAGAATTACAGAGAGAAGATGGTCCTTTTTTTTTTTTTTTTTTTTTTTTTTGCTACCAGTTCATTTAACAAGATGATGTTTGTTTTATGATTGGTACTTAAAAGGCCAAACGTTTCATATGTGTTTTGGAGGAACTTTTGGTCTTTGGATAAAATGGTGGCAGATTTATTTGTTAATTTACCAAATATCTGTTAAATGCCTAACTTGGATCTGTTCTAGGCACCAAAAATGCGGATAAGTATTTTAAGTACTTGTTCTTTACAAAATGTGGAGTTACACCCAAACATTTCTAAACAGTACACGGCATACCGTGTAGTTTAGGAGGGAGGACCTACCTACACGAAAGGAATGACATCTGCTGGTCTTTGATTCAGACGCGGTTAATTTACTATATAGGTGAAGGTTCCTCTCCCCCCACCCCCCCAGAAACATCATTCCGAATAGAAGGGTAGAGAAGGAAAATATGACAAAATGGTAATATTTGTTGAAACTAGGTACTCATTCATTAAATATAGGCCTACCTCAGACATTGTGGGTTCAGTTCCAGACCACTGCAATAAAGTGAGTCACATGAAGTTTTTGGTTTCCCGGTGCGTACAAAAGTTATGTTTACACTGTACTGCAGTCTGTTAGGTGTGCAACAGCATTATGTCTAAAAAAAATGTATATACCTTAATTTAAAAGTACTGCCATCATGTGAGCCTTCAGCAAGTTGTAATCTTGCAATAGTAACATCAGAGGTTCCTGATCACTGTAACAAATATAGTAATAATGAAAAAGTTTGAAATACTAAGAGAATTGCCAAAACGTGACACAGAGCCCTGAAGTGGGTGAGCAGTTGCTGTTGGAAAAACGGTGCCTTGAGACCTTCCTCGATGCAGGGATGCCGCAGACCTTCAGTCTGTAGAAAAAGCAGCATCTGTGAGGTCTGCCTGTATTTATTGAATGCCTGTTATATGTCAGGCATTGTTCTAGGAACCAACAGCACTCTGACAACAACAGACAAATATTTCTGCTCTTAGAGAGCTTTCATCCTATCAGGGAAAAGGAGTATATAGTAGTTAAGAGGTAATAATGGTTATGGAAAGAAAATAAAGTAGGGTAAAGGGCGTGGATAGGGTTGCCAGATTTAGCAAATTAAAATAGACAACACAAAATTGAATTTGAATTTCAGATAAACAGTGGATAATTTTCTTTTTAGCATGAGTGCGTCTCAAGTATTGCATGGGACACAGGATCATTTGTTTATCTGAAATTCAGACTTAATTAGCCATCCTGTGTTTCATCTTGCAACTCTAGGTGTGGGGAGTTTGGTGGTGATGGTAGAAGGTCAGATGGGACGATGTGGGTAAGTAGGTCTCCCTGAGAAGGTTGTGTTTGAGCAAAGACTTGAAGAGAAGGAGCCAGGCATCGCAGATGTCTGAGGGAAAAGAATTCCAGGCCGGGGAACGTGCCGGGAGCGTCTGAGGCAGGGCAAGCAGGCTCCCAAGGCCAGAGCAGAATCGGCAGGAAACTTTGGCGTTTACTCCTGCAGGGGAAGCTTCGAGGAGGATTGTGAGCAGGAATAGCATGGCACAGCATTTGAAAGGATCACTCGGGCTGCTCGTTAGGGGGTTTGGGGCGGGGTGACGGGGAGATAGCTGTAGAGGCAGTGGGAAGCAACTGGATTCTGAATACATTTCAAAGGTAGAGCCAAGAGCATGTCCTGATTTATGATTTCTAGGACGTGGAGTAAGAAAGAGGAGAGGAATCAAAATGACTGAAGATTCTGGCCCACTACTGACAGGATGGAGGATTCTGCTGAATTGAAAGAGATGGTTGTAGGAAGAAAGGGGTTTTTGGAGGGAGGAAGGGAGGGGGTTGGCACGGGGAAGACGGGGAAGTGAGGAAAGACAGTTGGGAATTTGGTTTGGGGCCTGTTAAGTTTAAGATGTTTAGTACACGTTTGTGCTGGTTTTTTATTGTTAAGTGACGACGGACCGTAAACTTCAGTGGCATAAAACAACCCCCATTTTACTCTCATGGGTTCTGTGGGTCAGGAATTAGGACAGGGCACAGCAGGGACGGCTTAGCTCTACCCATTATGTTGGACCTCAGCAGGGAAAACTCCAGTGCCAGGAGGGTGGGGGCTGCAGTCATCCGACCTGGCACCTGAACTGAAGGTCATGAACTGGACTCAGCTGGGGCCGGTCAATGGAGGTCCCAACCCGTGGCCTCTCCGTGAGGCTTGGGCTTCTCCAGCTCTGGCGACTGCGTCTCTGGTGGGACCGGTTGGAGAATGAGTGGCCTCGGGTGGAGGCTGATCTTTTCTGGCCTGGCCTCGGACTCATGCACGGTCACTTCTGGTACATTCTGTTGCTGACGAGTCACAAAGCCCGCTCTGATTCCAGGGGAGAGGAATTGGATGGGGAAGTGACAAGGACACTGCCAGAGCTCATGTGGGATGGGAGGTATTGGTGCAGCGAGTTCTTGGAAAATACAATCAAGAGATATTGGTTTAGCACTCACATAGGAGTTCGGAGGTTAGGGGGAGAGCTCTGGCCTGTACATGCAATTTGCAAGTCATTATCATATAGATGTCATTTCAAGCTTTGAGGTTGATTGAGAGCATGAAGAGAGTTAGTATAGACTGAGAAGTGGAAAGGTCCAGGGGCAGAGCCCTGGGGTTCCTGGAACACTGTTCAAGGATCAGAGAAAAGAAAACCAGTATGAGGCAGAAATGACCAGTGAGGTGGGAAGAAAAATCTGTGATGTCCTAGAATCAAGGTGTTTCCAGGAATAAGGGTCAAGGTGTTAAGACTGAGACTGAAAATGGCCACTGAGTTTAGCGACGTGGCGTCATGGATAAGCTCCCCATGGAGCAGCTCCTTTTCAGTGAGTGGGAGAGAAAGCTCGGCTTGAGTGGGAGGAGAGGAACCAGAAACACAGAGTAGTATAACCAGCTCTTTCAAGGAATTTTGCCGTGAAGAGGAAAAGAGAAATGGGGTGGTAGCTGGAGGGGAAAGCAGGGATGGAGGGTTTTGGGTTTTGCCAGATGGGAGAGGTAATAGCATGTTCGTATGATCCAGTGGAAAAGGGAAGATGGGCAGGGGTGAGGGGTGGTGAGTTGCTGGAGCAATGGCCTTGAGTCGAGGAGAGGGAGGGGCTGCGTGTACCCCGGGTGTTCTGAGTCGGGAGGGCAGAGTGTCCGTGGTAGGTGGGCAGATGTGATGGTGGGATTTTGAAGTTCTCTTGACTCCTTCAGTCGTCCCATCGATGTGAAGGGTATACTGATAGTGCCTATCACATTGGGTTGCTTTGAAAATTAAATGAGTTTATTTCTCTAAACCACTTGGAATAAATAGTTCCTGGCACATAAAACTTAGTTGCTATGTTTGAGTCTAAGCCCTTACTCTTTTTAAAATGGGTTTTTCCTCTGTGAAGAGTTGTGGTGATCAATCAGGTTTTTTTCATTTTAATAATCCTTTATTGAAGAGCATACACACGTGCGTTTGCATGTAAGGGTACAGCTCAGTGAATGATCATGACGTGAACGTACCTATTTCCCACACCCAGATCAAGAAGTAGAACATTAGTGGCATCTAGTGGGTTTGGGGGGTTACTTTGTTTTGTTTTTTTTCTCTTAAATGTCTTTAGTTCAAAAAACAGAAGGCTAGTCATTCCTGTGTTGGGATCCAGGATATTTCTGAAATATTTCCTGGCCTGTGAAATCCGTAAGTCTGGTAATACGTTTAACACTGAGGAGTCCAATAAACCTTACTGGGCTATCCTGCTGCTGGACAGAAGAAAAAATTCCGTTCCCAAATGTACAATAAGTTTCTAGAGTCATGAGAAAACTTCTAAACGATGACGTGACCCCAATTCCTTGAACATTCTTCAAATCCTTTGCCTAAATTAGTGACTTTTGTGTTAAGAAAACCAGTAACATTTTTAAAGGATTTCAGATTCTCGAAGATAAAATGCTTTTTGCCCTCTTCAGCTAATAACCACAAATTTATTGAGATTAGTCATTTATCCCTTGTTCTCGCCTTGTCCCAAAGAAAGCAGGCCTGTTTTCCCTGGAAGTGTTTCTCCAATCTGGTTTGCTTATGATGTTGTTAGGAAGGTGATGGTATGACCGCTTTCTAAGACAATGTGTTGGTCACTTATTCTATGTCTATTAGTGGTTACCTCAATGGTTCCTCTTTCTAGGATGTGATCCACAAAACAAAATTGAAGAATACGTAGCTAGTGTCCTTTTCTTAGGGAAGCTCTCGTGTCACTGCCTAGTTATTTCGTATGGTTCCCAGCACACAACCTCTAATACACAAATATACACCCACGCGCGTGTGTACACACACACGTTCTGTGATTATAGTAATGTTAGTGTTTGGGAAAGCCTGCCTCTTTTTAATTGAGGGGACTTTGGTCTGCAGCCAGCACTCGCACTCAGTCTGTACATTCTACTTGTGATCGTATTCATTTTATATTTTGATGCTGATTTACTGTTCGCAGTGTCTCAATCGTTGAGAGCAGCCACTCTGTGGACTGGTAGAAGCTCTGTGCCCCGTCTTTAGTGGCGCCTGGTTTCTGTTTCTTGTGCCGGATTAGTAATTGGTATTTCGTGAGCTCACCCAGAACACCTGTCCACTCCCCCGCCCAGGGAAACCAAGACCCCTTTTTTCATTTATACGCAAAATGGAAAATATATGGATGTTTCTGTAAGTTAATTTTATTATATGAAGATAGCATACAAAGTACATTCATAGTGACTAGAGATGTAGGACGAGATTCTCTTACTTATATCTGCAGCATATATTCTTGGTTTGTATAAAAGTAACTTTAAAATTCCAGTTTCCTTAAATAGTTCTGCACAAAACACACACACACACACAAATATACATATAGTTACTACCACTGTCGGTCAAAGACGCGCTCCTTCTTTGATCAGTTAAAAGGGGCCGACACGTGGTTGTTTCCTGTGTGGCATTCTTAGGGGCTGGGAAGCGAGGCGCAGCCAGAAGGCTGAGGTCACCTTCTCAGGGTTTGGATCCACTTGCTCCACGGGCCTGAGCGTCATTCTTAGACCAGCTAGATACAGGCTCGCGCGTGGTTCCCGTCCCCTCCTACCCACGCTGCTCCGTGTCCTTGATCTCACAAGTCCTGAAAGGGAGTACTTGTCCCCTCGTTGTTCAGGCCAACCATTTCTGTCGGAGATGACAAATGGGTCTAATAATACCATCAGTCCACTAGTGATTGCATTTTCAGTGCTGTTTCAATGAACCCGTCTGGGACAAGCCCTTCGCCACTGGATACACTCATTCCTCCCAGCTTCCAGTTTTCATTCTATGTTAAGACTCCAGATAAAACCGGACTGATGGGACAGACCCGAGTCTCTGAGGAAGCCGGATTAACACAGTCTAACGTGTTCTTTTGGAAAGATGGTATTACTAAGGCCTCTTAATGATTAAGAGTTAGATTATTGAAATCAAGACATTATATGCATAGCTAAGGTTTTGCTTTGTTTTCACTAACTGCTGGATCCTTAACTGATTTGAGAAGACAGGAGAATCGATTGTGGTCTTCTTGTAATTGCCCTGTTTGACCTCCTCCCGGTTACCTGATTTCTACTGTTGCCAGGGGTCACAGGTGCTCTCGGGCTTGTGAAGAACAGGAAGAAGGCCCCCCTCTCCAGGGCCCTGGCCCGATACTGTCTGCACTTGACTCTTGCTGGAGACTGGCCAGAGGCTCCTCCAGCAGAGTCCCCGCCCCCGGAAGCAGCCGATGTCTTGCTGGGGACGTTCCAGCTCTCCCATCTCTTCATACGAAGAGCCTTGAAGCGAGACTGTGGCACACGGGGCAGGAAGCACAGGCCCATCTATCACTTCCGTCTCAGGTTCTAGAGTTAAGAAGGGAAGCGTCCTCTTCTCTACCAGGAGCAGTGATTCCTTGTGGCCTGTCTGGCTCCAGCTGGCCCCAGAAGGTGTGCACATCCTAAACACGCAGCATCACGCAGAGCCAGTGAGGGGTCCAGGGCCTCTGGACCCTGAGAAGTAGGCACACTTTGGTACCCTGTCTCCCTATTTCCATCATCCTCAGACCCAAGGCAAGGCCCAAAGTAGATGAAAAGAGGCTTTTCTCCTATTGTCGGCTCATTAACTAATATCCTGAGTCCCCATTCTAGAAGTATCTTGCATAAATTACATACCACCTTTTTCCTCAAGGAGCATAAAGTGCTTAGTAGACATTGGTCAATGCTCTTCTGTCTAAGAGGCGAGCGTGGGTAGGGTCTCCACCGAATAAGAAGGACACCTGGTTGACTTCTGTCCTCGGGTCGCCACGGTTTTCGGGAGTTGGTCTGGTTGGCGTGGAGATGGGGTTTTCACTCCGCCTTCTCTTTTTTCCTCCATCTATCCTAGTTTGGGTCTAGAGTAAACCTACACAAGACTGTTTTCCTTCTCCTCAGCTTCCTTTTATAACTAACTGTACGAAACAGGTTAATACCAAAAACTGAGTTAAGTGTCTTGACTAGATATTAATACTCCAGATGGAATCTGACAGTATCTTTGAAAACGTGGCTTTCAGCCGAACCGGTGACCTAGGAGACCAGACTCACTGGGCTGAGCTTCCTGGGAGCGGCGCGTGGGGAGAGGCGGCCTCCGCCCCCGGCACCCCCCGCCCCGCCCAGCTCAGGGGGCGGGGTCAGCGTGTCCTGCTGGGGGGCCGGCGGGGGGACGGGCTTGGCTTCGAGCTCCACCCAGCGCTGGAGACGAAAGCCGTGCCCCGTCTCGGAAGAGGCACAGAACCCATCCCATAGCTGAGGTGGTGCAATGTGCTTGGTCGTTCCAAAAATTACGTTTGGCCTTTTTTGGCCTCCGCTCACCGCCCACCCCCTGTCCTGTCTGCTCCCTGGCTGGTTCTCGAACGTGGACCCAGTGGCACTGTCCCCATCCCACTGCGTCCCCGTGCCCTGTCCTGTTCTCTTCCTCTCTCTCCTCCTCCTCCCAGGCCGTGTCAGATGCTGCAGGGCCCCAGAGCCACGCCTTTGCAGCACAGGCCGGTGACAGGTGACAGTGTGTGTCATCAACCAGCCGGAGCCCGGCGGCCCTGGGGCCCCGGGGAGGAGAAGCAAGTCCTGGGGCTGAGGAAGGATTTCTCCTACCCTCTGAGTCCCGCGAGGGTTGGCAGTGGTGCTCTTGGCTTTATCTATCTGGGGTTACATTCTTGTTAGTCAAAAGAGACAAAAAGCACTATTAACAGTCACACAAAAGCAGCTAGCTTCTGTGGAAAGGAAAAGGTGTCGATTTATATATGCATAATACTGGCAAAAGCTACTTTTCTGGGGGTATAAATACACACGTGGTTCTAGAAAGAAGGCTGTGCTGAGTCGGGCTCTAGACGGGTGCAGTGGAGTACGGGACCACGGAGTTGTAGTCGGGTGGGGGAGAGCAGCACGAAATCTTCCTCTCCAGCTCCGAGGGGTCATAGGTGAATCTGCGCCGGCCTCTGCTGAGGTGCCCACAGCTGGCATGGCAGAACGCGGGTCTGCTGAGGTCAGAAAGGCCCGACTCCTTACTTGTACTTGTTACTCTCAAGCTAAAGAAAGAAAAGAAAAGAATCAAAGTTGATTTCTTGGACACACTCAAGTCCACCCCTTAGTGGGTCGTTTGCTCATAGGCGTCCTGGGGTTCATGGCTGTGGAGTCCCACCTCGCCCTCTGCCAGGGTCTCTGGAGCTGTGCACGGCCTCTCTGCCACCAGCTGGGCGTCATTCCGCCGGCCGGCCAGGGCCCAGGGTGGAATTAGTTAAGGCAAACCCAGAACTGCTGGTGGAAAATAGCCCCCAGGCTTGGGTCCAGCCCTCCCCTACGCCTGTGATTGGCTCAGAGATGCTCCCCAGCCCCGCAAATATTCAAGTCGAATCCCTGGAACCTGTGAAGAGCACTTTATAAGGCAAGAGCTGCGACTCAGCTAAAGGATCTCCGCAGGCGTCGCCTGGCCTGCGTCCCCCAGGTGGGACTCAAGCACAATCACACGCGTCCTTATAAGAGAGGCGGAGCGGGCGTCACGGCGCACGCAGGAGGAGCGGGAAGGTGGGGCCGAGGAGACGCCGGGGGCGGCGCCGCTGGAGGAGGAGAGGCACGGTCTTCCCTGGGGCCTCCCGAGGGAGCGCAGCCCTGTGACACCTTCATCTTGGACGTCCGGCCTCCGGAACTCCTGTGTCGAGACACCGAGTTTGTGGAAGTTTGTTACAGCCGCCTGGAGAAACTCCTAGAACGTCCTACGGAAAGGTGAGCACAGCCGTCCGTCTCCCTCTCCTGTTTGTGCTCCAGAGGAGAGGCATGTCCAGTTAAGGCGGTGTATCGCGGCAAGGGTGAAGGGGCAGGGGACTGGCTGCTGGCTTCCGTGCGTCGCATGCAGCCCAGGACGCCGCGCCGGGCAGAGGAGCTTTTCTTGTCCTCCCGTGTTTGGTGGGCTTAACAGCTGGGATGAGAATGAGAACCCCGGGCGCCACGACGTTGTTGAATTGGCTCTGCATTAGCGCGCCCAGCCTTTGATCCATGTTCTATGTTTTAGTCTCCGAGTAGAGGATGCAATGGGTGGTTTTCCTTTTTTTCCACACGGGAAAGTGTTTCTGGAAGTGTTTTAAAGTAGGAGACAAAAGCGCGTGGGTCCCGCTTCTCCCGTCACTCCTCGCGGTGTCCCCTGACCTGCCCGGCGCGCGGCTCCGGGCCCCCGGGGGGGGCGCCGCAGAGGACACGCGTGCGCAGGTGTTCGGGCCCGCACGTTCCCGGCCCTCCAGCTCCCTGGGGTTGATGCGCTGTGGCCACCCTTTGACTTGGATCAGGGCCAGCAAACTAGCCGTGCGCTGGCCACCTGTTTGTGTTTTTTTGTTTTGTTTTAAGCAACAGATGTATTGACGTATAACTTACATACTATGCGATTCACCTATTTAAAGCGTACAGGCCAGTGGTTGTTAGTATATTTACAGAGGGCTCTTCAGGGCATTTCATATACATGGAATCACGATGCGTAGTGTTTCATGAGCGACTCTTTTCACTTAATTCAAGGTTCATCCATGTTGCAGCGTGCATCGGTACCTCATACTTTTTATTGACAAATCTCCTTCTGTTGTACGGATATATGCATTTTAGTTATCCATTCGCCAATTGATAGACATTCGAGTTGTTTCTTCCTTTGGTCATTATGAATAACGCTGCTGTGAACATTTGTGTGCAAGTTTCTGTGCAGACGTAAGTTTTCATTTCCGCGGGGTATATGCCTACGGAGCTGAACTGCCGGTTCCTAGACTAACTCTGTTTAGCCTCTGAGGAACTGCTAGACTGTTTTCCGAAGTGGCTGCACTGTTTTATGTTCCTACCAGCGAGCATACAGGGTTCTAATTTCTTCATCTCCTCGCCAGCACTGACTCTGATTCCAGCCATGCGGGCAGGTGTGAAGAAGGGGTGTCTCATGTGCCTTGCATCTCCCTGATGACTAATGAGGTTAAGCGTATTTTCCTGTGCTCCCTGGCCGCGGCTGCCTGCTTCTGTAGGGAGAGGTGACCGCACACAGCTGCAGCTCCTTGCTCGTGTACTGGGGACGGCTGCTGCTGTAAGCGGCAGAGGCGAGCCTTGGTTTACCCTCTGGCTCTGTGAGTCAGCAGAGCCCTGATTTGGGTACAAGAGGAGCAGGACGGTTCTGCCTGTGGGTGAGTCGGGGGCAGGCATTGGAACCGGGAAGGGACGAGCACCGAGAGGGTCCAGCACCCTGGAGGGTCCAGCGAGAGCCCACGTTTTCTGACGGCATTGCCACCGGCCGCTGTGTGGAGGAAGGAAAGCCACGGTCCACAGGACATGAGCACTCACTTGGAAGGGTTGGGGTGTCAGGAGGGCAAGTCTCATGACTGGACGGCAGTAGTCGGGCCCCTCCTGTGCCGCTGCTGCCGGCCCGGGATGGTGAGGGGTGCGCGTCCCCTCCCCGCCCCTGTGAGCAGGTCTCCATCTGACTGTGCACTGTTGACAGTTGGAGACATGGGGCTCCTTTTTACTGAGCGGCTGTGCTGCATGGGCTCGGACTGCCTGTCCTTGCCCGTAAAGCAAGTTCTGTTTTCCCTTAAATCCCAGTCTTCCTTCCCAGAACATGGCACTCAGATGTCTGATTTTATGCCCTCTTTCCTGTCCTTCTGGGGAGAAAAAAGTGCTTTCTGCACGGCCTGGACACTATGGTCTAGGAGGGCAGGTAGCCCTCAAGTATCGCCATGAAACCCTCTCCCCCGGCACCTTCCTTCTCGCCCCTCCGGGAACTGGTCAGAGCCCCCCAGCGTCCTTACTCAATCTTCAGCGAGGCTTTGGGTTTACTCTCGGCCCAGGTGAAGCGCTTTAGCAAGGGAGAGGCCAGCAGGGTGCCACTGTCCAGCTGGTAGTCCTGAAGGGAAGAAGGGAAGAAGGAAAAGGTTACACCTCTTGCTTGACCTGGAGGGGCCCATGCCAATTGGGGTGTGATGTTGGGATGCGCATCTAAGGTCACTCCAGGCTCTGGCCTCATCTTCCACACTCCCTGCCTGTGAAGACACAGCATTGTCTCCATATCGGCAAGTCTAAACTTTGTCAGTCACAAGAAATCCCTGTGCCCAGTGACTGAGGCCCTTCCTCCTGACGGTGAAGAAAGCAAATGTAAACAAAAGGGAAAACTGCGGGTACCAGGTGAGCGTTTTTCCTAGTCAACTTTTATGCAAATTATTGCTTAAATATATTAAAGATAGTTGGGCGGATGACTTGGCAATGATATGTAAAGACTCTGAGAAATGATAAAGACATGGTTTAATTTTTCTTGAAGATTCTACAGAATTTTTAGGCCCTCCTGTGTGATGGTTTCCAGCCATTCTGTTTCCTTGTTGGTTCGTATTTAGCACTGAGTTTTATGCAGGGTCCTGACTCTGTTAACACGGCGTTTCCAGTGAGTGGACCCCACACGTGGTTCCTGCCACCTTCAGTCCCCCCGTGGCTCTGTCTGTGTCCTTAACTATCCGTTAGTAAAGGAGCCTCAGGAAGGGGCCTGCCCCAGTTCCCGAGCTACTCAGGCGGGCAGGGCTGAGGGTCAAAGAAGCCTTCCATGTTTTGTTTCGTATCGTCTCCTTGGTCTTAAAACCAGTGTTTCTAAGCAGCAAACCAAAATTTCCAGCCACTTTGCCTTTGTATTCACCAGCTTATTTGTAATTTTTTTTTTTTTTTTAGTGTTTAAATAATCTTTCCTCTTTTTCTGGTGTGTTTGGAAGGTTTTGGTGTTTTTCAGTGGTGACTGTGCTGTGTCTCAAGGCCACGCTTTGTGGTCATCACCTTCACACCACAGTAGGGTTTTTTTTTTGCGGTACGCGGGCCTCTCACTGCTGCGGCCTCTCCCGTTGCCGAGCACAGGCTCCAGACGCGCAGGCTCGGCTCAGCGGCCATGGCTCCGCGGCATGTGGGATCTTCCCGGACCGGGGCACGAACCCGTGTCCCCTGCATCGGCAGGCGGACTCTCAACCACTGCGCCACCAGGGAAGCCCCCACCGTAGGTTTTACAGGCCTTTTTTTGGGTCACGACTCCATGAGCGGCCCTGAGATGCAGCGGCCGTGTCTCTTGTCCAGCCCTTCCTCTCCTCCCCTTATTCTCTCAGCCCGACATCCCAGATCTTTTAAAGGGACGAGCTGGTTGAGGCCTCTTGTTTGCTGGGCTGTATGGATCACTTTGCCCTGTGTGGTTGGGTGGGAACAGAGGCCTAGGAGATTCTTCCAGGATCTCAGAGCTGCTCGTGAGAGAGGGCTCTCTGTCGCACCACGAAGGTGCAACCACTCGCACAGCTTTGAGTTCCTCTAATGCTCTGAAAGCAAGGTTCCATCACTGATGGCCAAGAAGCTTAGAAACACACAGTGAGGTTTCGTAGGGGACTGAGTTACGCCCAGACAAGGACATGGGCCCTGGAGTGAATCCTGGGTTATCTTCAAACTACAGAATTACTTTCAAATTAGCTCTGTGTATTCTATGTCTTGTCAGCCCCCCTGAAATGGTCATTTCAGCCACCACTGATTACTGGCCCCCGTTGACCTAGAGCCACCGGACGACTGGAGTCTGGGTGCACTGAGTAGGTTCCTTCCACTTCCATTACTTACATCAAGCATGGACGTGGCATTTGGTGAAAGTTCTTCAAAGGTTTTGACTTTTTCCAGGCTGATGAAATTGAAAGCATTTACATATCTAAAGAAGAAGCAGAAAGAGTAATCAAGACAGGAAAATGCATCCAGTTTTGATTAGTCAGGAGACATGGGCACCACGTCCCAGCTAAGGTGAACCCAAACACTGGGAGTCACCTCATCCCTCTTGAGGCTGCAGTTCTCTGGCTGTGTTTCCCTGGGAATGCAGACAGTGGTGCTACTTCCTCCTGTGGTTGCTAATCCACGTTGCGTAGTTTTGAGCAAGACCCCAGAGGGACCCTTGAGAGACGAGGCAGTGGTCAGGCCTCTGGTCCCCCGTGGAACCAGATGGCGTCGGGCCAAGAAGAGACCTGGGTCGTCATCTGGTCTAAACACCCATGTTACAAAGAAATGGGAAATGATGCCCAGAGAGGTGATGTGGCTTCACCATGTACAGCTGCTACTTCTGCAAGGACATGACCCGTCAGGGTCCCACAGCTGATTCAATGGCATAATCGAGCACCAGGGCTAGTCTTGTGTATCCAGGTTTGCGATCACAGATCGGGAGAAAGGGGTAGTATTTGGATGAGCTCCCTGTGGCTGCCTGCTGAGCTTTGGTTGATCTGTTAGGAGGGGCCGGCAGAGGGCCCCACTGTACGCCCCCTCACCTGCGGCCCTGTCACCACCGACAAGGCCCCGTCTCTTAGGCGAGCTCCCTATTGGGCCCAAGGCTAAGCAACAGACCGGAGAGGCCCGTGTAACTTTGACACCTTCCTCCCCAGGTCTGACCCAGTCCGCCCCTGCTAATTTATTTAATCCACGCTTACTTTTCTCATCTTTAAAACAATGGATGGGGCTTCCCTGGTGGCGCAGTGGTTGAGAGTCTGCCTGCCGGTGCAGGGGACGCAGGTTCGTGCCCCGGTCCGGGAAGATCCCACATGCCGCGGAGTGGCTGGGCCTGTGAGCCATGGCCGCTGAGCCTGCGCTCCGCGATGGGAGAGGCCACAGTGGTGAGAGGCCCGCGTATCAGGCCAAAAAAAAAAAAAAAAAAAAAAAAAAAAAAAAACAATGGATGACTCATCTGGGCCGGTTGTGAAGTATGAATTGTGCCGCTGACCTGTGACCCCAGCACCGCAGATCTGGGCCGGCCACTGGACTTCTTCCAGGCCCGTCCCAGACCATCGGTCTTTCCAGCTCTTCCCTAGTCGCCTGTCAAGCTTGACTGAACTGAGGTTGGAGCCCTAGGAGTGTACCGACTGCAGGCAAAAATGCTAGAAGGCCCACAGGATAGTCAAAGTCCTGAAACGAGTCCTGACTACACGGGGACAGGGAGGGAGCGTCAGAACACCTGGGTTAGAAGTTCTGTTCTGCCGCTTTCAAGCCGCACAGTTTTGGCGAGCTGTCCTCTGTGGAGCTTTAATGTCCCCACTTGTATACCAGGAACTCTTCATAGGATTGGTTTGAGCATTAAAGGAGGTGATGTATGCAAAGAGCCCAGCATGGTACCAGACCACACAGCACGTGTCTAACCATGAGCACTGAATGCGTGTGACACACGTGTCACCGCTAGGACTGAGGTGCTGACCCCGCCCAGCACGGCTACTCAGTACATCTTTCTTCCCTTACACCTTCTCCAATTTCCTCTAGGCTAACGAGAGGTACTTAGTTTGTCAGGTAAGAAAACAAATCCACTTTGTTGCATTTTATCGAAGGTATCATGAAAAAAGTCAAGGTCATTGGGGGGAACAAAAGAGGAGTTCTTCTAGAATAAGACAGACTAAAGAAATGAAAGAAAATGCAAAGTGTTCTTGATTGGATGATGCTTTGAAAAAAGGTACATAAGACATTTGGGGAAAATAATGGAGATTTGAAAATTTCATAGCATGAAGGGATTATCCATTTTCTTTGGTGTGGTGGCACAGGAGACTGTCCCTTACGAGATGTACACCAAAGTGTTTAAAGGGAAGGTGTTACAGTGCCTTATGCCCTTTTCCAAAAGGTTCGGCAAAAGGAAAAATACACACACACACACGTATCGAGTACGTACACGAAATGAGGTAAAAGGTATGTTTGGGTTTAGGAGGTGGGCTTTTTTCTATGTTTGAAAATTTTATAAAATGAAGTTGGGGAAAGAGAGATCTTACCTGACATTATCAGAACTTCCTGAATTAAACTTTGGAGCAGAAATATCTTCCTTGAAGAAGTCCTCTGAGAAGGCAGGAGTTGAGTACGTAAACCCACTATTTCCTGTCAGTATGGCATTGAGTGGGATATAGTCCTTGCCATCCTAAAACACCAAAGACAGGTGTAGTCACATGCATGTCTACTTCAGCCTGTTTCTGTGGGACACTGTTTCAGTTCAACTATGTCATTTCCACAATCTTGCTTGTGTCTGGGGAAGATAAGTCTGCACACACCCTCACACGCCCACACCCCCCCCCACACGTGTTTTCTTTTACTCCTGAGCTCAGCTATTAATAGCCATTAAAATAACAGACAAAGAAGACACTCCCTTGACTTATATTGAAGGCATCTGGCCTTCTGATATTCTAGATAAATTTACCTGTTGTACATTGGCTTGAAGCAAGTCGCCTAGTTTTTCCACAAGTTCTGCGAATCTTGGCCTTTCTTTTGGGTCTTTGTGCCAGCAGTCCAACATGATCTGGTAGCTGTTGGGTGAGAGCACAGCAGAGATTGCTGGAGAGCAGTGGGGAGTACATAGACTGCCCTACACACTGGCCAAGTGATGGGTGTTGTCATGGGTATAAAGATGACGCTTCTCGTAGTTATGTAGTGTTTGCTCCACTTTTAGATGTGGGTACGCAGCCACGACACAAAAAGGCTGCTCGCGCCAGGTCCTGCTGGTAGTGGAAAACACGTCTACACAGGTAGACTCTCAAACCAACCCCCCCGGAGCCCATGACGACCCAGGCTGTTGGCGGGAGCGGGGGCTGAGCTCTGAGTGAAGCCGAGCTGTCTGGGGGGAAACGCCAGTGGTCACTCGGCCATGAAGTATCACGTCCTCCCCTCCCTGTGCAAAGCAGGACAGTGTCCTTAAAGGTGGAAAGTGGATACAGACACAGATATCCACGGGTGAATAGTCTGCAGTCTTAGGACCTTCTCAGGCTGGAATGACGGCTGCCCTGGGCTCCTGCATGAGCACATGGGATGTCTTACCCCTCACAGTTGCCTTGCCGAGCTCAGCAGTGGAGGTGGGCAGGGGGAGGCACTGTGTACACGACCGACATCGCTTCCAAAAGGTGGACGTCCACACAGAGTGTGGGTAGCTCCTCGGGCCGTATGCTAGTTCCTTCCATGTGGCTGACTGCCCCACCCCCAGCATCTCAAACTGGCCTCTCCCCGCACAAGGCAAAAGTACAGGCTGGCTTCTGGATATGAAACCATTTGTCTTAGTGTCCCAGAAGCCGACTCTTGTCCCGGGATTTAAACGTCAACAGGGTTCCTCTGTGATGCTCCTGACACTTTAGGCCGAAGGGTATCAGGCTCCTCTCAGCCACGTCTGCAGGGAGTAGAGGTCTCTGCCTGCCCCTTCTGGGCAAACCACCTGCCAAGCATCTGTACACACACTGGCTTAAGGATCTATTCTCTTTGTTCTCGGGATGTTGATTGTAAGTCATCTCTTCTCTCGGGAGATCCCCTAGAGAGGACTCTGACCAGGTCGGATCAAAATCTGAATGGGCCTGGACTCTGGATCTGGGTCAGAACCCGGCTGGGAGCCCTGCTCAGGCAGGGACCTCCTCTCCAGACCCCTCACCTAACCCAGGGCCTGCCTGTGCGCACTCAACAGGTGTCTGCTGAAGGAAGTCAGACTGATCTCCTAGAAGAGAACGCGCTGCTCCTTCCACGAATCCCTAATTCCCAAGGCAGACCGCAGACACGGCTGGGACCTGGGCGCTGCCGGGATGCGCCTGAGGTGACGCATCCCTGCTGCCACCTCTCAGGTGTGAGCCTGCAGGCGGCACCCACAGCTCCAAGTGTCTCTTAAGGCTATCCCTATTTTGTGTCAAAGTCTGTGAGGTGGCTGACAGGGAGAATATAGGAAGGTTAAAAAAAAAAAAAAGCAGAGTATGAGGAGGGATATAAAAATAACAGTGAGAAAAGGTTGAAACTACAGGCAGAGTTAAGATGCACAATTTATATCATGATTTTGAGTAGTTTGACAGAGGCAGTGCTCTAAGCTTCCAGGCAGCTGGTGAAAGGAAGGAATAACCAGTTAAATGGTGCCCATGAGCCGGAAGCTAAAAATAAACCAGCTACTTGGAGGAAGGATGGCTCTTCCCAGAACTGAAATCTGAAAGGAGGTTCTTGTAGACATCTCTCAACTGCATCATTATCATCCGGGTCATAATGACTTCATGGGATGGCCTTGTGCATCGTCTTTCAATGCTGGCCAAGTCTCAATGGCAAAAAATACCATTCAGTAAAAACAATTCTAAGAGGCAGAACAGTGTGGTCCAGGTGTGTCTGTCCAAAGGCTCTGATTTAACCCCAGGATAAACTTCTAGGTACCCAAGGGGTTGGGAGCACCACGTGGTCTTCAGAACGTTCCACGGGCACTGGTCTTCACAAGCAAACTCTCCTGATACTTGGCTGGTGGAGCTGAGGTCCTCCTTTCTGATAGGATATCTGCTTGCTGGGTACTTAAGTCTTTGTTTAGGGACGGACAGGAGTTCATAACGATCACGTGTCTGAATTGCTAACTTTCCTCCATTTGTCCAAACTTCTGGGTCAAGACTCTTTTCAGAAGGTGATTCTGGTTCCCTCCCACCTGTGTCTCATCTACTGGACCTGTTTGACCTAAACCCTAGGGGCGGGCTGTGGGTTGACTTGTTCTAAGAGCGGTGAGGGCCCTTGGGTGAGTGTGCTGTGCGGTCCGGTGTCAGGTACCACTGCAGTGGGGCTCAGCTTATAGACACCAAGGAGGCTGGGACTCTGGGCTGTCGTCACTGCTCTCTGGGGGACACAGGACAGGTCCCTTAACTCTCCCTGACGAGCAGTGCCTTAGAGTGCGGGCTCAAGGCACGTGCTCCTTCCAGGCAACCCAGGCCAGCCTGCTAGCGACCACAGGGCTAGAGTAGTGTAAGACGGTCCCATGTGGACCTCATATTAAGGTCGGTTGACGCATCTTACTAATTTATTGAGGTAGGCACAGAAATGCACGCTACAGAGGCAGGTGGTCACGAGACTCGAGTCTGGGACCCTCACCCCAGGGCTGTGGGCTGCGGCAGAGGCTGGCCTGTGTCTGCCTTACCTTGTCTAAGGCTCCCTCGTCTCTAGCAAGAAACAGATTCTCAGAGGCCACTGGAAGAACAGTAAATATATACACAGATATTCTATACAAGGCAGCCAAAGCAAGAAAGGCTTGAACCAGGCAAAAAAAAAGGGGGGGGGCATGCCCTGAGAGTAGGGAGCATTTGGTCAAGCAGAGGCCCCAGGCTTATCCCGACCAGCATCACTTCGCTGCTGAGAGGCAGCTGGTGGGGGAAATGCAAGGCCTGTGAACAGGATTCTCCCAGGTTCCTCTCTGCTGAAACCAGCCGAAGGGACCACCTGCAACTCTTGCTGTTTTTTATTTTGATTCTTGGTTTCTGACTTCTAGTTTCCACTCCTCTTGCCTAAGATTCAGTGCAAATCATCTCAAACACCAAAGAAAAGGAAAAAAAAAATCAAAACATTCATTATTTCTTCCCTTATTGAAAGACATCTGATTAAACAGGCTCTGGGCGAGGAATGAGTGACTCACGTTAAAACCGTTTTACATCACTAAGTAAACAGGTTTAATAAAGAAAAGAGACACCAGTTACACCCAACCCCATGGCCCTTCTAGAAAATGAGCCAGGGGTGACGGGACTGTGAGAAAAGCTTCCTTTCCAAGCTATCACCCAAGCTCCCAAGGGCACGCCAATTTAGACCAAGTTCAGGTCACAGAACCCTAGTTCTGAGAGCTGCCCTTCATCCTCACCCGGGCCTTCCCGCTGTTGGAACAAACAGGAGGGAAATGACTCCAACAGCTTTCAAACGCTGAAGGTTTGAATTCTGGACTTCTCAACAAACGGATCACAAAGCTCCTTCTTTGTTTTTATAGTTTCTAAAATAAACTCCCTAGAATTGAGGGACCATCCTTCTTTCTGTGGACTGGGGTACAAGTGCTACCTTATATAAAGACTTGAAGGTTTGATAAAGTCCAAGTGAGTTTTGGGCCCAAAGCTGATGTGAGTTGTTTTGGACCAGAACCTGGATAAGAATTGGAAACACACCCTGCAGGCGTGTAGCGTGGTGCTGGGGGCTCTGGACTCAGACTCGGTTTGCTTAACTAATTGGCAAAGTGGCAAATCACTTAGGTGTTCTGTGCCTTGGTTGTCTCATCTGTAAGACGGAGATAATAACAGCACCCACGTTATAGGGTTGTTATGAGAATGAGGTAAATTAATATGTTACAGTGCTTAAGACAGTGCCTGACGCTTAATAAGCACTAAATAACTAATAAAGGCTGTGGTTGGCGACCGCAGTCATTACTGTTAGTCACTGGGGACTTGCTTTTGAGATTTTCAGATTATATGGAAAGTCCAAGGAAATATTTAATTCAAAGCATGAGTGGACATATTAGACGTTTCTTCTAAGGAACATGGGGTATATTCCTAACTTAACAGTCCTGTGATCTAGGGAGCTCAGTCCAGTGGACTGCCTTTAAATCTGTCTCCTCTCTACTTAGCTGACAAATCATGAGACTTCTCAGAGGCTTAGTTTCGTCACGCATCCAATTCAGGTGAAAATTCCTGTCTGCCTGCCCCTCAAGCGGGCTGGGATCTTCGCTTAGAAAACTGTAAAGTGCAAAGTCATCTCATTTTAAACCAGACCTCCTGGTGTCTGCCCCTGTCCACCACGTAAAAGCAGTGAGCACTTGAGAACTCTCCCGCCTTTAAAATCCCTCTCCAGTCCAGCGCAGGCCTGGGGCTAATCTAGCCGCGTCCCCAGCTCTCAGAAGGGCCTTGTGCTTTGCTGGCAAGGACACCACGTACGACTGAGAAGGCCGGGTCCCTTCTCCCCTCTGCACTCAGGCCGCTCCCCAGCCCCGCCTCCGTGGCCCGAGTCCCCCGTCCTCACGGTCCCGGGTCTGACCTAGCTTGTCTCTGGGCCGTGAAGGAAAGAGAGGGCACTTTGGCCAAGCGCACACTTCCTTCGTTCCCTCCGACTCCTCCCAAAGGCCGTCGAGGGGCTCCTCACAGCCCCAAGTTGTGCGGGTGGGAGGGGGAGGGCCCCCTGTCTGTTCGGGAAAGGTGGTACCGCCGCGAGCATGGACAGGGCGGGGGGGGGGGGGGGGAGTCCCTGTCTAGCAGCCTGACAGAACTGCCGGGGTCATCACCTTCCTGCCCAGGCCTCAGGGCAAAACACCCACAGAGCGTCAGGAAGACAGAGTCTGAGAGGGGCGAGCAAGCGCTTGTCCAAGGTGGACAGCCCTCACCCTGGTCCTCCCGTCCTCCTAGAGCCACGGGGCCAAGCAGAGGGGCCCCCGCCAGCAGCAGCCCCAGCCGCCTGCTCCGCACAGGCTGAAGGTGCCTTGTTGCCCACGCGGGCCTCTGGGGAGCAGGGTTCCTACCCAGTCCAGACCCCCGTTCCTCTCCTCCACGTCTCCCCCTACGCTCCAGCCAGCCCCCCACGGTCCCGGGTGTGGCTGGAGGGCCGGTCAGCTGCGGAGGCCGTGGGCCCACTTTGTGAGCGGGCACGGGGTCTGGCCTCCACTTCCCGGGCGGGCTGTTCAGTTGTGCCCGGGCTCCTAGCTAGAAGCTGCGTTCCTAACCTCGGCTCGCAGCTACGTCGGGGGTGGAGAGAAGCCCTAGGTAGGGACGGGTCCAGGATGTGACGCCTCGCTTCTGGAACGTGCTCCCGGCACGGCTGGGCCCCAGGGGGCTAGGCAGGGGCGACTCTGGGGTAAGGAGAGCCCCCTGCATCTCCCAGGACAGGGGCTCTGGACGTCAGCAGCACGTCCCCTTCCTGGGGCGGCCTGGCCGGGGGTGCGGGGGTGGGGAGCCATGGGCTGGAGGTGACGGGGGCTCACATTTCGGGCGTGGCGTACTCCGGGGCCCGCATCCTCATGCCGTCCTTCAGGCGGCTGCAGAAGTCCTCGTCCATCTGCACGCCCGGGTACGGGGACCCACCTGTACCGGAACACAGGGCACGTTATGGCCTCAGGGCACGAAACGCCCCGGGGGGCCATTCCGTGTCTCTTTCCTCCCTTCCAGGGGAGGGCTGGGTAGTGAACTCCTGGTGATGGGAACGGACCTCAGCGCCCAGCGCAAGCCCCAGGGCAGCTCAGCGGATCCTTGCTGGCGCTCGGCGCCCTGGTGCTGGGTGTCAGATGCCCGCAGGCCGTTCCCATGGCTGCTCTGGTCTGTTGGGTCAGGAGAAAGGGTGGCACCTGAGGGGTCCCTCCCCTCCCCCTACAAGGAACCCTAGAGAAAGCCCAGCCTTTAGACTCCTCCCTTGAGTTAATGAGCTGCTTTTTAAAAAGCCAGTAGACTCGGAGGCGGTCACTGGTGGCTCACTCGCACCTCACTGAGAACGACTTGAACTCACTACTCTCGTGTGAGGTTCGCACAGCACTGGGGGACCGGTTGCCATGAGGGGCCCGAGGGAAGGGGGCCAGGAGCTGCGGGACTGGGCTGGCTGCTGTGGGGCGGGGCTTGCAGGGGGCCCCGAGGAGCCGGGACTTTGCCTTTTGCCAGTTTTTCTGGGCAGGATCGCAGGTAACCGTCCCTCTTAGAGGGACTGGTGGCTGAGGGAGGGCTCGGGGGTAGCAGGCCCTCCCGATCTGCCCTGTTCCAGACCTCGAACCGAGTCTGTCTCAGCATTTGTTTGTCTGCACTTTCGAGTGATTGCTGTCAGGAGGAAGCAGCTGGGCGGCGTGCAGCACTGGCCCTGTGTCACCGCGGGGCCACTGTGGCCGCCAAGCTGCTTTCAAAGACTGGAAGCAACAGGTGCCTGTCATCGAAAGCAGAGGAATGTTTTTCACACATTACAGGAAACCAGGGATGTTACTGGGTGACTTTTTATTTGCTCTGCAAGGCAAGTTTCTGGCAAAGTCCGAAAGCCTCTTGGCTAGACCCGGCGTTCGGGAGGCCTCGGTGCGTGTCTGCGAGCAGATGGGGGCTCCGGGCGCACCTGTGCTTGAGCGCCTTGGACGCGGCTTCCAGCCACCGCAGTGGGTGCTGGTGGAAGCAGGGTAAATACAACCAGCGTAAACCAGTGTCGGGGGCTGGCTGTGCTGACATCAGAGGCACGGGTTGAGCTGTGTTTGTTGGGTCTTTCCTGGGAAATTCTGCGGGGAGGGGGGGACGCAGGGAGGGAAGAGGAATGGGTGTTTGAGGAATTAGAAGAAGGGGGCCGAGGACAGGGAAGGAGCAGCCAGACTGGCTGAAGACAAGCCTGACTGCGGCTCTTACTCCGGTCAGACCTCGTTCACGGCCCTACGAACATCTTTGCGGCGCAGGCGCACGTGCACACGCCACCCGCCTGAGCCTACGTGGGTGTCAGATGCTGATCTGCCCGCGGAGGCTCGGCAGAGGGGGCGCGCGGTCCTGGCCCGTCTGCTCGCGTCCTGCCCCCGGGTTTACCTAAGGAGAAGATCTCCCACAGCAGTACTCCGTAAGACCACACGTCGCTCTTAGTGCTGTAGCTTTTGTCAAAGATGGATTCGGGAGCCATCCACTTCAGAGGAAGTCGAGTCTAGAAAAGGGCAAGGGGGCCTTGAGCAGGAGAACGTGACGACAGAGCACATTCAACCCATGTGCCCACGGGGTCACCTCCCAGATAACATTTGGCCTATAAGTCATTTCCTAGAGCAGCGATGGTTTCCCAGCATGGAGGAAACTCATAACATGCAGTGTTACGCTGCAAGGGGGAGAGCGGTGTGCTACACCAGTTCCTGTGATGGCAGCAGTTGTTCACTGAGCCCTTCCTACGAGCACAGCATGTCCTGACTCTCACTCTGTAAGAAATCCTTCTCCCCACAAGAGCTCACACTCTACAGAGACCTGGGAAAGAGTGATCTGAAGTAGAAGGCATCCTGAAACTCGATAATTTCCTGGAATTTTTCTTAAGGATTTCGAAAGTCATTCCTATTAAAAAAAAAAAAAAAAAAAAGGATTTAAAAAGTCATTGAATGGGGGGAGTTGGCAAAGGCGCCAGAAAGAAGGAAGTTGATAGTTGATGGACAGTATTCAGGACGCCATGTGGCTGGCTTTCAAGCAGGAACTCCAGTGAGTTAGGCCCGGCCACTTCAGAGGGATGGGGATTGACAGGGAGCCTGGGATAGTGGAGAGACAAAGAGAAAAAGAGGGGGGAGGGCCAGGGAGAGGCTGAAAGAGACACGGATGGACACAAAAGAAGCACAGACTGACACGTGGGTAGATGCCATCTTTGCAAATCAGGGCTCTCAAGGAAAGCTTGTTGTTTTCCTTTTATAAAAAGAAACAGTGGGGCTGGGCTTCCCTGGTGGCACAGTGGTTAAGAATCCGCCTGCCAATGCAGGGGACATGGGTTTGAGCCCTGGTCCAGGAAGATCCCACATGCCACGGAGCAGCTAAGCCCGTGCGCCACAACTACTGAGCCTGCGCTCTAGAGCCCGCGAGCCACAACTACTGACCCCGCGTGCGTGCCTAGAGCCCGTTCCCTGCAACAAGAGAAGCCACCGCAATGAGAAGCCCATGAACTGCAACGAAGAGCAGCCCCTGCTCGTCGCAGCTAGAGAAAGCCCGCACGCAGCAATAAAGACCCAACGCAGCCAAAAAATTAATAAATAAAAGAAAGAAAGAGTGGGGGACTTCCATGGTGGTCCAGCAGTTAAGACACTGTGCTTCCAGTGCAGGGGGTGAAGGTTCGATCCCTGGCCAGGGAACTAAGATCCCACATGCCTCACAGTGCAGCCAGAAAAAAAAAAAAAACAGGAAAAAAAACTGTGGAGGAGAAGTGGTTCTCAAAGTGTAGTCCTGGGACCAGCTGAGGCACATTCTCAGGCTCCACCCAAGACTTTCAGCTGAACAGGCTCTCCAGGTGATGTGTGTGCTCGCTCAAGTTTGAGAACCGCGACTGTGGAGTAGTCATCAGAGCCCAGACACAGACTTAATTAAGGCTTCAGGGTAAAGGCCAGAGAAGAGGGGGCACAGGAGGTCACCCGCAAAAGCAAAAATAACACTATGTTCAGAAACAGGCGGGGAGGAGAGGCCCGTGTGAGCTGGCAGCGATGCTGGGTCTGAAGGCAAACCCGGGAGGGACGCGATTTCCTCCCCGGCAAGGTCATCCTGACGCCTGCCCCCGCCCTTCCTGAGATGTGTACACCTGCTGAATCCATCACCCGGGTTTATCTGAGGGGAAGAGTCCAGGCTGTTCTTTCCAGCGGCCCAGGGAACTCCCCCAGGGGGCAAAGGGGAGGGGACGCTGTGGTCCCCGCAGGGCCCACTGAACAGCGCTCCGGAGCCCAAAGGACAGGAGCCGAGCAGGGACAGGGGAAGGACAGGAGGAGGGGACCGTGGCCTCCCGGAGCCCCGTGCGAGGGCTCTCGGGTCCACGGTGCACGCGGACCATTCGCCTCCACAGGAAGCGCGTGCTGGTTTTCAGCGACCCCTGCCGAGGGCTTTGGTCTGTGGTTTGGAAATGATAGGGCCTAAATGAGCCCAAGAAACGTCCAACTGACTTACATCTCCTTTTCTCACGTAATCGGGGTTCTTATAAATATCCCGGGCAAGGCCAAAATCGCAAATCTTCACCACGTTGTTCTCAGACAGCAGTATATTTCGTGCTGCCAGGTCCCGATGAATGCACTAGAATAAAACAGTGGCATGATCAGTGCATGTCCTCGATCTCATCGGCTGATTGCCTGCGCCTTCTCAGTGTTCTCCTTCTGAACTCGGGGATCCCTTTCGCACGCTTCCTTTACATGAAGGGAGCGGCTCCCGACGCATGTGGCGTCGCCCCAAACGTGAAGCACTTCTCTACCAGTACAGACCCCCGGAGGCCCCCAAGTCAAGAAGGGTCCCGAATCCTCTTTGCTACTGTGTTGCAGGACAGCATCGGGGAAACAGAGCTGGCCATCGGGTTCTCCCAGGGAGCACAACTTCCCCAAAACCTCTTATCCTGAGCTGCTGAGATCAGATCACGATCTAGCTGGAGTTTCCTGGGAGGACCCCACTGGGATGTATTAATAGAGGCCCTCCCATGGAGTCGTGTAGTCTGAGAGTCTGGCCAGCTCTGAAAACACGCCAGAGGACGTTGTGGAGCACAGGTGCCAGGTTCATCTAGTCTGAAACCCAGCGAGCTTTTCCCCTGGAATTGAGTTCTACCTGCTGGTACCCAAGAGTCACTGTACTCAAACTTCCTCATATCAGGATAAATTAGGTCGTGTGTTGTGAAGTTCACTCTACATTTAAGGACACACATACAAGCAAATACGAGGAAAAGTGGATTTATAGCACAGGTGTGTGTTTGCCCATGTGAACATCCACACGACCGAGCCTGGTGAAGAAGCAAAACAGTAAAGATCGTGAGGCTGACCTTTCTGGAAGACAAAAACTCCATGCCTCTGGCCACTTGAAAACTGTAAGAAATCAGATCTTCCATAGTGATGGGCTGCTTGTAGAAATCGTCAGAATCTGGAAAGCATTAAAACCGTAACTGTTTGTAATGGCTCTTGTTATGCCACCAAATCCCAGTTTATTGGAACAATGTTAGCAAAACACGAAACAAACCAACAAGTAGATCAGAGTTCATTTTCGAGAGCATTTTTGAGTTTCAACATGAATATCCGAGATTTTTCCAGGCCTCTAGCCCATTTTGCCCAAGCACGGGGGGCAGGGGATGATCCATGAAGACAGAAAGGCCGGAGGGGAGACAACTGGACAGTTCCCTGTCAAAATTAGTAACTCTATAAATAATCTAAATTCAAATCTTATCTCCCCAGGACATTACGCTTCGAGTCTCCCATGGGTGTTTACTAGGGTGATAAATAAGAAAACTATTTCAGAGATGCACAGTCTGCTGTAAAAATATCCCAGACTGTAGGACAGGAAGGAATTAATACCTACCCTCCTCTTCCTCGGCATCACTCAGACTTTTATCCTCCTGAAACCCGGAGCTTGCGAAGCTCTCGCTGCTGGTAACACTATCTAGTCTTTGTTTCTCGCCCTGCTCCAGGTCTGGCTCCATTTTCTCTTTCTTAGGCTCCACGTGTAAGGCTGCATCCTTTAACAGACCAAGAAAGACACAGATGAAAGGGACAGAACAGTAACGGGGAGACCAGTCCCTCAAGCTGGCACTCGCCTGCCCTAGGAGAATGTCGTCCGACAAAATGGATAGTAAATTAGTAGCCTGGCTTCGCCTGGGGTTGTGGAGTCTCTTCTGCTCTTGGGCTCCCTGACAGCATCTCGGGGAGGATAAAGGAATATCCACAGCAGCTGCTATTAACTGAGAGCTCACTCGGTGTGAGCCAGTACACTAAGAATCTTCGGGACATTTTCTCTTTTAATCTTTCCAACAATTTTATGAAGTAGTTCTTGCTTGTAATACACGAGGGAATTATGTTCAGAGAAGTCAGGTAATCGAAGTCACATGCAGCTAGTAAATGGCAAAGCTTGAACCCAGGTTTGGCCAACTCCAATCTATGCCCTTGAGCGCTTTTCCATGCCGTGCGCCATCTTGTGAAAGAGGATACGGGATGACAGAAAAGGATCCCCGGTCAACTCGGGGCCTTTGTAATCCCTGGGAGGAGTAATAAGAGAAGGCCGCAGTTACCAATTTCTCTGGTTTCCTTGGAGAAGGAGGGAGCATGAACGTTTCCTTGTCTCCCCTGCATTCAGAACAAAGATAGAGTTTGATGCTAACGAAGGTAGAAAAGGCCTTTCACCCTGGACTGGGCCTCTAAGCCCTGGTGTGTATCTGGTTCTTTCATTGACCATGTGATCTCGAACAAACCACCTTGCTTTTCTGGGTTTCCTTTCTCTCATCGGAAGAGCTCGATCATCTTGTTACGTTTTGACTCACGGGAAAGGAGTTGTTGATTCAGGGTGGAACCAGAAAAGATTTTTATCACCTTTTCGTAATTCACCTCATCACTGTGACACTAGAAACAGGACTCCCAGTGGCTTCAGGACTCGACCGAGTACCTAGCTCAGTCCTGCTAGATGGCAGTGCCAGACAGGGTCGGAGAGGGACTGGGGTTCAGTGGTGTCCCCCGATCCGCCCGCCCTTCGGGGCAGGGCTGAGATTCCCCAGGCTCCCCATCCTTCCGTGGCTTTTCCTGGAAGTGTCACGAAGTGGGAACGGTCCCTCCACTAGAGGGCGCCGTGGGAGCAAGCAGAGGACAGAGGAGGCTGCTTCAGCCTGACAAACCCTGGAAGCGTGGAGGGTCCCCGGCTCCTGCCCCCTCGACAAGAGACCCTCCTGTGCCGCAGAAGGGGAGTCAGGCCTCAGAGGGAACCCCGACTGCCGTCCAGGTGACCTACCTGAGTGGAGATGGAGATCGTAACTCTTGGTTATTACGTGTCCCCGAGGCAGTTAGACTCGATTCTGCTCAGTGGGGGACAGAAACTGTATTTTCCACAAGACCCTTCCCAGGACAGAAGGCAGCAGCGGAAGGGGGCTGGCAAAGATGCTGGGGTGAAAAGGGCTCGAGTCTTTGGCGTGACTCCAAGGACCGTAACTCAAGACTCCTTCACCCCTTCCTGACTCCCAATCAACGGCATATTTAGTTTTGCTTATTGGTAACCATTTCTGGTAAATGTTGATTTATTGAACTTTTGGGACTCTGACAGAATACAGGGAATTTATTACATATAATATGTAAAGATCTAGTGAACTTACTTGGAAAATGAAATATCCCATTTCTGTTTGGCCATTTGGTTTTTCCTTTAGGTTCCAAATATGAAACACAGCCGTGTGTTTTCCACGAAAACACTAAGCTCCACCAAGAGGGAGGTGAATCATTAAATATAGCCAGAGAAGGAAGCAATCTCTTCAAACAAAGGACGCACGAACCCAAACGTTCCATCCTGCCCGGGTCCCTGGGGTATTCTTGCTGGATTAGTTCTTCCTGAAGCCAGCCCAGGATTTCAGGACTGAGGAGAGTTTGTACTGCTCTCAGCCCAGGGCACCAGTCTCCCGTTTTTCTTATGTTTTTTTCCCCTCTTTACCCAGTGCAGTGCATGGAAAAAGCATTGGGGGGGGGGGGCGAGTCAGGAGAGCTGGGTTTTCTCCTCGACGTCATCTCTTGCCTTGTGTGTCCTTAAGGCCAGTCACTTGACTTTTCTGGGCACCTCGGTAACGTGAGCGTGTAGGCTAGCTGGTCACAAAGTTCCCTTTCAGCTTCAAGAGTCTCATTATTAGAGGGCATGGTTTAAAATTGGGAAAGTATGTTCTTGCGTATATGTTGCCAGTCTGGTAGAAAACCTGTGTCTCCGGTTGGATCAGAGGCTGAGAGAATGGGCAGCTGTCCGGTGGGTCTTCTTCGTGTGCCCCATGAGAATCTCACTCGCATGACAGAGACGGGCATCATTCTTGGGTGTCGCATACCTTATCCGTCATCCAGATCATATAGATGAGTGGCATTAAGTTAGATTCACCCAGTCTTTCTATCTCGGTGGATCAATGATGATGATGATGGTAATTAACATTTATGGAGAGATGAACGGAATTTGATTCAACAATTCCGTCAGCTGGGTTCTATTATCTCCATTTAATAAATGAGGAAACTGAAACTTAGAGAGACTGAGTAACGTGCCCAAGGTCCCAGATTTCTTGAGTGGCAGAGATAGGATTTAAATCCAGGAAGTCTGAGCCTGGACTCTGAGCGCCTAAACCACCAAGCTACATGGGTTCATCAGCGACACTGCTGATTACAGGTTAATAATGTCAAATCATTGTCTCGTGGGCTTCTCTAGTCCAGAGAAGGACACACCATTGGTGAAATAGGTCACATTGGCAAAGGTTTATTCAACTCTCCTTCACTCAGTAATCCCTTTTAAACTCTGTTTGCGTTCAGGACTTGGACCCTTGTGTTCCTTTTATTACATAGCTTTGTTTTGGTGGGTAAGGCCGGTTCAGTATGTGTATAGGGGTGACATCGGTGGTGAAGGTGTGGGGAAGTGGGAGAAAAGGCAGTAGGGAGGGAAGAAAATGATTTCTCTGGCCCCGTCACTGTTCTATTGTTGACTATAAAGTCAGTTGACTGAGTCCTTAATTTCTCTAATCTAATCAATGGAAACGATTATGCTTGCCATCGTCTTTTAAGACATGAGTGACTAAGTGATTTGTGCATGTCTGAGTATCTATGGAGAAAGAGACAGAGAGAAATTTATCAAGATGATTTGATATTTAGGTAGATGGCTAGTAAATTTTAATCTCTAATTATCACTGCATACAGTGGGCTCGAATATTCTCTGTGCTCACCCGAAAAAGAGTGTGCTATATTAGCGTGGAAAGAAAAAAATTTTCTTAAACGAAAAAAGCAGAGATTGTGTTTTAAGCTCAGTCATTCATGGTGTCGACTGAAAAAAATGCACAACGTAAAAGCTGTGAGTTGGGTTCACTCAGTGTCTTTCTGAGGACTGTAGCCCGGGAGCAGCCTCTCAGAGAGCTCTTGGGAAACTGCTCTGAAGAGGTAGGGGGCGAGGTCAGCATATACGTGCTGTTGGTGAAAAGGGGACGTGCAATTAAGCACACATCTTGGCAGAAGGCTGCCACTAGTTATGCAGAACAGACATCTTAGTTAATGGTTTCGGGGCTTTTCTAAGTATGAGAAGATGCAAGAATCCAGGTTCCACAAAAAAAAAAAAAATTTTCTCCTGAAAATATGTAACGATCTGAAGGCCTGTTCTGCTAGTTTTCCCAGAGCACAGAGCGCCTCATTCCTGATCTCCGCCCCTGAACTCCTTTCAGGGTGTGTTAAAGGTCAGCGACTGCAGTGGCTCATGACTCAATCCTTGCAGAGCTGGATGGATGGCTAGTGACATTCTTTAGTTGGCAATGGAAAAATAGTTTCTCTTGCTTTATGCTGCTACAGCCTAAACGGAAACTCACTGCTGTCTTGAAAAACCTCCAACCCCTAAGTTCCTTACCTTGTTGAGAAGGAATAAGGCCCGTTTGCTCTTGAGATAGTTGGAGAGATTTCCGTGTTTGCAGTATTCCACAATCACCATCAGAGGCCCTGCAGGCAACACGACACATGCTCAGCCACACCAAGCCAGCCAGCCATCTGCCAGCCATCAGTGGGCCTGAGAAACCTCAAACCAACTTGTCTTTATATTAGTGGGGTCTGGGGGATGCAACTTGGGGGTGGGAGAGTTTTTTTGTTTTTGTTTTTCCAACTGGACCTGAGAAGGGGTTTAAAAAAATATACAAAAGGAAAAGGAGACAATTGGTGGGGGTCGGACTGGGGAAGAAGCAGAAAAAAGAGTAGGAGAGAAAGAACTGTGGGGAGGGGAGGGGAAGGGCCAAGGTCAGGGCTCTACCTGTAACTGCCAGCCACCCTCTTGGCCCCTTGGCCTCAGGACACTGTCACACCAGCCCCTCCCTCCCAGGTCCTGTCTGGCCTGACCCCCCCCTCCAGCTGCATGGCCACCTGGGGGTGTCTGCACGGAGGTTGCCCCAGGGCTTGTAAGGTCTAAAGCAGGGATCGGCAAACTCATAAAGAAAGAGACAGAGACGGTAACTGTTTTAGGCTTGTAGGCCACACAACTACTCAGCTCTCTGCCTTTGTAACCGGAAAGCACCTGTAGACGACAGTACAACCAAATGAGTGGCCGCGCTCCAATCCAACTTTAGGAACGCACAAATTTGAGTTGCATAGCGTTTTCCCATGTCACAAAATATTCCCCCCCACCCCCAACTACTAAAAACGGTCAAAGTAAGCTCCCAGGCTGACCGGCCATCGTTTGGCGACCCCTAGTCAAAAGAGGCCAGAGGGTTGGAAAGGAAAGCCCCGAGCTGCACTGCGGGTCCCCTGGGCTCCCCGAAGGCGCCATCCCCACCGCTCACCCGCTGGGCTCTAGGCCCACAGGGCAAGAACAACTTCCGGTTCTGGGTCAAAGCGGAAGTGGCCCCAGAGAGGCTTCTGCACGTGGGCCCTGTCCTGGGGCATGCTGGGAGTACTAAAGGCGCCCTAGGGGAGGATGGAAAGGTGTACAAGTCCTCAGTCATAATGCACCCTGTCCCTGCACTTGGCCCTGTGGGTACGGCCTGTCCGAAGGCCGTGTCCGCACCCCACCTCCTCCTGGGAGCCTGCCAGGAGTGATTCCTTCCTCTGGATGAAGCTTCAAGGGATGCTAACCTTCTGTGCATTTACCTTGGCTCCGGTCATACTCCTCCCAAGTCATCCTGGGAAAAACGCCCTGCACTTGACCTCGAGCCTGCGGAAGGAGGTCTCAAAGGGAGTCCTTCTGTTCAGAACCTTTAAGCTAAGTAGCCAGGGAAGGCACTTCCAGGATGGGAGCACCTTCCATCAACGGACAGGCTGCTTCCTCTGGACTATTACCAGGCCATGTGCCAGGAGGCGGGGGAGCAGGGCTGCGGGACAGGGAGCTCGCCAGGCCGCATGAACCGGGACGGGGCAGGCCCTCGCTTCCCCTTTACCTCCTTGCTTGGTGCAGGCTCCCAGCAGGTTGACGACGTTCAGGTGGTGGCCGATGTGGGTCAAGATCTTGAGCTCGGTCATCAGAGCCTTGTACTCACTGGCCGTGGCCCCCTCTGTGTGAGGATCAAGGGGAGAATCAAGGCAACGGGACAATGGGGCTCTTTCCTCTGGGCCGGCCCTCCTGCCCTCTGTGTTTGGCAGTGCTCAGCCCTCACTGCACTGGCTTCCCCACAGTCTGCAGAAGGGCCAGCCTCCAGCCTGTATTCCTTCCTCCCACCCTCTTGAGCCAGAAGGGTCTTGGTTACAGTGAGGCGCAGGGCGGTGGTGGGGTTAGTCACGGGACGTCTCCCCTTGGTGGACCTTGTCCTGTTCAGTAACGTGCTGACTCGGAGCTGGGCACCTGGGGAGAGCGCCTTCCAAAGGCTTCCTTGCGTCAGAACCAGGCCCAGCGAGAACTTTCCAGGTGGGGGATGATCCCACACCTCACCTCTTTTTCTCACTTCCCCCGCTTTGAGAAGTTACAAAGGGGCCTGCAAGGGCAGAATGGCCACTTCTGTAAACATCTCTGCCATGTGTTATTTTCTCTCTATAACCTTTTCCTCTCCGGAGTCTGCAGGGTTATCTCAAGTCATGAGGCTCCATGAGCATCTGAATTCAGCTTCATTCTCAGAGATAAACAGTGTCAATCTAAGAATTAGCAGAGTCTAAAGCCTAAATTAAGTTTGTCTTGTCTGTTTGTTCTTATTGATTAACTTCTAAGGCATTTAAAAATTTTTAATTATGTTTACAAGAAAAAAAAGTCATATAAGCTTGCTGTAAACATATTTCAACAATATGATGTTTATAGAGTGAAAAGTGAAAGCCACCCCAGTTCACCTTTTTAGCAGTAACCACTGTTCATCATTTGGCGTTTCAGAGCTTTTTCTATGCACTTATAACTATACGTACCCAATCAAAGGTCTTTTCCGTTTACATAAATGGGATCATATATAAAAATATAAAAGCAAATTTGATATATATAATTTGCTTTTCCCCCCCTTTAAATGTCATAGACTTTCCCCATTCTTTTCAATTGATTAATGGCATTCCTGACATTTAGACTGTCTGCAGTTTTGTTTTGTTTTTGTTCTTGCCATTACAAATAGGCTGGAATAAACAGCCTGTGACCTTTGTACCCGCGTGCAAGTGTTTCTGCAGGACAGTCCTGGAAACGGGCCGTGCATTTCACACCGCACCTGTGCATGCGAAGGATGTGCACTTCACATTGTGGTAGACACCAGCGTGGTATTTCATAAGCACAAATCATTTTTTAATAATAACCAGATAAACTCTAGAAGCCTCCCGGTGGGATTGGGATTGGCTCACAGTAGATGCTCAACAAATATTTGTTAGACAAATAAACAGCATGATTACTCTTCTCATTTCAGACATGGGCTTAAGGCCCAAAAAGGTTAAAGGTCTTGCTCAAGGGCACTTTGAAAGAGCTTCTGACTCATGGCCTTTGTTTGACATTCTGCCTTTCCAGTTTCTCCTAGAAACAGATGGCCAACCAGTTTAAACAAGAAAGCTTGAATGAAAATAGTTTTTTAGGAATGTTACATAGTGGGTGACTTGGCAGTCTTTTTCAATCAAGGCTGATGGCTTAAAAAAAAAAAAAAGATAAGCATTTATACAGATACTACACACCCTATTTCTGTATTGCATAGAACACATTCTCTGGCCCGTTAAAAAAATAAAATTGCCAGTCAGAATGTCCCCCTCAAACTCATCCCTCCACGCGTTGATGCCCCTTTAGCCACAGTAGACAAGCATGGGCAGCCGACTTGCCTCTCCTAGAGATGGTGTGTGGTAGTAAGCAGGGAGACAAAACTAGCTGAGGAAACAGATGCTTCCAGATTTAGTTTCAACTTATCTCAAGGCTGGATATACTAGCTTGCCTCCAGAACCCAGGCCAGGAGCATTTTCAGGATTTTGGAGCAATGGATCATTTCTAGGAGGCTGTGCCTCTGCAGCCCTTCTGTAGCACTGAGGTGTGTGTGTGGCGGGGGGGAGAGCCTGGCACCCAAACCCTTAGTTTTGCACTGCTCAGCTGTGTGGCCTTGCAGAGGCTGTTTAACCTTTCTGGGCCATGTTTCTTCATCTGCAAGTTGGGATAATAATATCTACCTCACAAAGGCTGTAGAGAGAAAAATAAGAAAAGTGGCAACTTCATGCGGTTCAAGCTACTAAAGTAAAGTACCTAGTCTGGTGCTTCCTCACATGGAAGACACGTTGATGCCTCTTCTCTTTAGAATCTGGGTGGGAGTGGGGTATGGGGGGTGCTGGACTACAGGTTTTCTCACAGAGATGCCCACCATCATCTGGGTAGTTCACCTTGAACAAGGCCTGCTTTGTGGACGCAAAGCTCTTTCCCTGGCTACTTTCAGAGTAGAACTGTCAGGTTCATTGCAGAGTTTTATCAGAGCCTTCACTCAACAGCCTTTTGAAGTGGAAAAATATTATTACATGGGACTTTTTACAATGACGGTGTCACTGCTGGATGAAAACGAAGGCTTTGAAGTCTCCCTCAGCCCATGGGCCTTTCTGCTGGAACCTCTGCCAGCTACCTGCTTAGCTGGGCGCATAGCCTTCTACGCCTCAAAATCCCCTGGCAATATCTTAGAGACTTTGGAAAGCTGAAAATTGCCCTTTGGGTTTTCAGTCCTGTTTCTTTTTGGTTTGGGAAGCTTAAAACGCATTGAAGTAACATGACAATTTCATCACAGTGAAGTATTTTCTATGCTTTAAAGGACCTATGAGTCTTGGAGATGTTTGGCTGACGTGACTTTCAGTGACTTTTCATTTTCACGCTGTCTTAGGGGCGGGTCGTAAGTCACCGTGTGCTTCGTCTCTACCTCCCAGTGCCTCACAGGGTGATAGTATCTTCAACATAGGAAGATAGTTTGTTGTTTTCGGTTTTGTTTTGCTTTTATTTCTAAAGAGGAAATGTTTAATGGGTGGGACCTGACGCTATAAAATAGCTTGAAGTTCTGATCAACTCAACTGTTCTAGCTTCATATTCTTACTTTATAGTGAGGTTCAGCCCCAGCTAAGCCTTTGAGATTTATGACGTACAGCTAAGTTGCCATCATAACGCCATAATGGATCATGCCCAAACTTTGTACGTGTGGTTCCTGTGGGCTTGAGTCCCTGGTACTCTAGAAAAATCTGAGATGTGGTAGGAGAAAGATCTCTGAGGAGACGGAAATCATTTTCCCGTGGATAACGCTGAACTGTTTCCTTTCCAAGGTTTATTCTGAGCTCCTGCTGGTCTCATCTAAAGCTCCGGAGGTCAAGGGGCTTCCAGCAGAAGCAAGTTTTGTGGCCAGAGCAGAAATGGCTTCTGTCTGTTCCTAGGCCACACCCAACTTGGGCCAGCATTTAGGGGACGTAATGGGTGAGCTGAAAGCCAAACTTACACCATCCATACCTTTCAGCATCTTTACAGCCACCGTCCGGCACGTAGGTGATTTCTTAATGCCAAATGCAGATGCTTGGACCACTTTTCCAAAAGCCCCTCTTCCAAGTGATTTGCCTACAATGAAAAGAAGACATTGGTTTGTTTGCCAAGCCAGCAGGGTGCGTTTAAGTCTCTTTTCAGGAAGAAAGGGCCTTTTCCCTGTGTGTGTGTGTGTGGCATGTAGTTCTGAATGGAACCTCCAATGAACTGACCCCAAAAGGGTCAGGACACATTTCTGGGGTATCTTCCTTTCAACTCTTTATCGTGCTACTGTGTTGCCCTCATCCTTCGCAGCTAGGCTAGGCCCCTAGAAGGCGTCTGGTGCAGGTGGATGGCCAGTTTCCTCTTTTACAAAGTCCTTCTTGTGGGGAGAGGCTCCCACATCCTGAGTGGTCTTTTCCATTGTTTACTAACGTTACTACCACAAAAATTTCCCTATGTTTCACCTAAGCCCCTCTTCTTGCCACTTAAGCTTACTTCTTCTGATCTGTTTTCAGCAAAGGGAGGAAATGGAGAAGGGGGGTTACAGCTGTTGGTTATAATGATGCTTCAGAGCTACCAAAAAATAATTAAGTTGTTTCTCAGACCTCCTCGCCAGGCAAGATATTCCCAGTATTTCCAACGTGTCTTTACATGATGATTATAAATCTTCATGGTTCCAAACATGGGCCTAGTAATTTGTTTCAGCCACAGAGAGCTGGTTGCCAGATGCAGTGACAAAGTGAGGTCTCATTCACGGTACCCGGTACGTTACGTCGTAATGACTGTTAAACACTTTTTTTTTTTTTTCTCACCCTTGAATGAGACAAACTTCACTCAAAGGGGCAGTGACCATGTCTGAATCTTCCCAGAACTTGGCCTGGTGCCTGATGTACCTGGGTCCCCTGGGTATTAGTGCAGAATGAAGAGTCGCATCTGGGAATTTGTGAGATGCTGACAGCAAGTCTCATGCAGTCCTGGGTAGCCAGAGGGGCCCCCGTGAGTTGCACACCTGAACGGTGCACAGAGATGAGGAGGGACCACCCCTGCCCCTGGAACACCTCCGCCACCTTTTCTATCAGGGCTTCCTCCTGCTCCACCAGGAAACAGGTTGCTGAGTACAACCTAGAGAAGCTGTGCACTCAAGCATGATACGGCAGAAGAAAGAGTGAGCCTGAGAAGTCGCCTTTTTTGGGGTTCTTCTGGCGGCAGGTGCGGGGCGGGGGGTGTTGGAAAGCCAACAGAATGCCTCTGGTCAAAAGTAGGTCCTGGTAGGGGGAGTGTTACTTCCACACACAGCCTCCAGTTCCGACCAAGTCCTCGCGCTGAGACTGTTCTGATAATGCGCCTTCAGTGAGCTAACTTTCCCTCCTTCTTTATTTCCTATCTTCTTCATACGCCAGTCCCTTCCCCCAAAAGACACAGTTCGTTGTTTGTGTTTTAAGATTCCTAGAAAATTGGTAATGAAGCTTTCCCGCTTCCTTATCCTATTAGAAGCTTTGTACTTTTATGTGCAACTCCCGCCCACCACCCACCCGAGGTCACGTCCAGTGAGGAGGTGGAAAGAGCTCCGTCCCCAGTGACATCAGCGGCGTCTTCCCGCCTGGGTCTCACGGGGACACGCTCTGTGTTAGGAGGAGACACTGGTGAAACGACCCGCTTCCCCTGGTCAAATGTGCACCTGTCGTGGCTGATCAGGTCATCCTCCCAAGCATGCTCCACAGACAGGGATAGAGTCTCTGCTCCCTTCTTCAGATAAAAGCGTCCAAGAAATAGCAAAGTCAGGAGTTCTCGTTTCAATAAAAGAGCCTCCGGTGAACCCCGAAATCACGTATGGAGAGAACACTGGCAGATACCTTCTCCAGATTGTAAGCATAGGCACACTTTGGTTAGAGGCTTATCCCTTGCTTTTGTAGGGTAAAAGAACACCTTTTCTTCTGCATTGCCTTCTGCCATCTAATATGAAGTGTCCTGAGTCTGAGACAGATGAAGAGCATCTCTGTGTTGGGACAGCTCTCCACAGGGGTCCACAGACCCCTGCTCACTTGGGGCAGGCGACGTCCTTTTCCTTCCCACAGCTTCAGCCCCCACGCATTCCCTTCTTAGCCATCACACAAAACACTTTATTTTGACAAGTGTTTGGGGAGGTTGCTTTGACCAGTGAGAAGGTGCTCGTACTCCCTAGACTTCCCTGTCTTTTCGTTTATTCTCTTGGAAGCTGACTGCCGCCTCGAGCACGGCCCGAAGCTATCACGGGCTCTTTAATCATCTGGTGCAGTTGCGATCCTTTGGCAGATCTGCAGTTCCAGGGTCAGGGGAGCCCCGTCACACCGGACTCGATCTTGCCTGGTCCTTCTTTTCCCTTAAAATCCTCCTCGGTGTCACCTAAATGCCACTAACTTGGAAAAGTGCTAGGGCGTTGTCATACCATGAGAGGATATTGGAATCTCCTCCGAGAGTGACTGGCCAGGGTGCCTGGGACACTGTGGGGCGAGTGCAGGGCAGCCCGGGGCCGAGACCCTCTTGGGCATCCGGGGCTCATCTCACACTAGGCAGCACCATCCACTTGCCACATTCCACACTCCATGTGTGCTTTCCCACGTTAGGTAATCCTGACTTTACTTTCCAATGGGAAGATGCGCTGTCAGGCATTATCCCAACTTCCGTGATAAACGCATAGAAGTGGAATTCTCGCCCAGGTTGAGTGAGGCATCTCTAACAAAACAGGGTTTTTTTTCATTCTGGGTTTCAGGAATTTCAATGGTAGCAACAACTTTGACCCAAACTCTCACTCTGTCTATCAGGTGCTGTCAGTTCTGACTTCTGTCACCAGGGCTGCGAGTCGTAACCCAGGGTACACTCAGCTGAAATCAGAAGCCGTTTGGTCTGTGTATTTCTCTACATTTCTAACCCCCTGTAACTGCCCATCCAGCCAGCTTTTCCTCTTCATCCATCCAGACATAATTTTGGTTACTTTCAGTTGCCAGACGTTACTTCAGATTACTTTGTCATGTGTTTTTTTTTTTTTTTTTTTTTTTTTTTTTTTGCGGTACGCGGGCCTCTCACCGTTGTGGCCTCTCCCGTTGTGGAGCACAGGCTCCGGACGCGCAGGCTCAGCGGCCATGGCTCACGGGCCTAGCCGCTCCGCGGCATGTAGGATCTTCCCGGACCGGGGCACGAACCCGTGTCCCCTGAATCAGCAGGCGGACTCTCAACCACTGCACCGCCAGGGAAGCCCATGTATTTTCTTTTAAGCCAAATAAATCTCCTCTGGCCCTTGCAGCCACACTCTGCATTGAAAGGCAGAGTTCGCTGATTTGACCCACTTACCCTCATCCGTCAAAGACACTCACACGTACATTAGCCGAATCATAGCATCTGGCAGCTCCGGGAAGGAAAAGAAGCAAAAGATCTTCAAGGAGACTCTTCTGAAATGGGATTCTCTAAACTCACAGAGCCCCAGGGGAATTCTGGTAGAAGGGTTAGCATTCTCCCTTGATGTGTCGTCAAGGATCACTATGGTACTAGGCCAAGGAATGAAGAAATGGGACAGAAAGCTCGTGTTTCCTATACAGAAAGACGCATGTCTGCTTGTGACTAATAACTCTGGAAAGCAGTGTGGCCTGAGAATGGCTTACGGTTGTGGGAAAACTATCCCATGTTCCCTGCCAAGGTCACTGGCGGGGTGGGCTGGGCCAGCTGCCATATAATTTAGACTTGCAGAAGGAACTCATCTAGTGTGCCACCTGCCCTGAACTACTCTAAATTTAGTTGATTTTTTTTCCCGCCCCGTCGGCAGCCATTGCTGGCTTTCGCCTATCTCTCCGGCCTTTTATTGATTCCTAATCTTCTTCCCCAAGCCAAACAGCAGGCACTCTTGAGGCCAAGTCTCCTTTCTCATGGAGGGAGAACTGTAAGTGGAATCATTTCAAGGCCCAAGAGAACAATAAGAAAAGCCATTTCTCCCTCTCTGTCCCCTCACACCCCGACCCCAATACAGTCTGCATGTGGAGGAGGGGGGGCCGTGCGAGTGAACTGGAACAACAGGCTCCGCTGGCTCCATGATCTCCTTTCTTAGTTCTGAATATTAATGATTCTGGCACACACAGGAGAGAGTGGAAAACTTTCAGAAGCCACTATCCAGATATCTGGGCAAGAGTATCTGAGGCTCCTGTCGTTTTGTAGCACCGTGGGCTGGAGGTTAAGTTGCATTGTGCTGTCTGAGCTGGAGGAGGTTGGGGGTAAGCTGGAGAGAAAGCACGTTGGCCTGGTGTTTAGAGCGTCCCTGTTACCTAGGAAGCAGCAATCCTCCCTCTTCATAAATGACACGTAAGTGACCCCCAAGGGCTTTTTTTCTCTGTGTGGACATTTCAAACACCCGGGAAAATTCAAAGCATGTAATTTGTAGGTTCGTGCAGAGGGGGTTTTGATCCTCAGCCTTGCAGAGCACCAACCCTTTCACCATATATTTGCTTTTACTGCATCTCCTCATCCTGAATTGTGTTCTGTGTCACCAATTTCTCATCCGCAAATATGTCATTAGTTAAGAGTGTCTGTACTCGTAAGACTCTGCTGGAACTAAGCTCTCTCCTCCTCCTCCACTTACCGGCTTTTACAGCTGTGTCCTTGTCCCTTCGAGGGGACAGACTCGAACACCTTTGCATCCCCAGCCCCTAGACGAGCATCTGCTGCTCGGTGCTTAATAATTGTTGAAGGAATTAACAGGTGCTGCCTTGTCCCCTTGACCTTCTGTCTTAGGATTCTAGAGATTTCTTTATCTCTAAAGAAGTAGAGGGTAGGGTAGAATCCCGAGTCTAGTCGACTTCTGCGTCCCTCAAAGCGCAGTGCTTTGCAAGTAGTAGGTGCTCGGTTATGGGTTTAGGAATCTGTGGAACAAATACTTTACCCAGTTTAAGTCTCTCCCGGGCAAACTCCCACTTGCTGGCATCGTAAGGGAGCCGTTCGCACTGCTCATCCAGGGGAACTTCATCTGGGTCCACGATAATCGATAGGTAGTCAGTTTTCATCTCGGAAGAAGACTGAGAAGTAGATCTCAACGTCACCAAGAAGGAAACAACTTTAAAAACCCGGATATTCAAGAGACCACACTTGGCAATGTCGCGTGCTATTTTGGTTCGTAGGGTTGAAACCACGTGGTGGGGAACAGGAAGGACCCTCTGCATACCCACAGACACATCCCACGTGAGCGTGCAATTTTCATCCAGCAACCCCTTACTATTCCCACAATGCATTTCTGCGGCACCCGCTCCACCGTCCTGTCTCAGACCAGATGCGCTCAGATCCCGCTGTGATCCCATTGCTTGTTCTTAAACAAGCAATAGTCCTCTGAAAAAAATGCAAGGCATTTTAATAAAATCATTCCAAACTGTGGCTAAAAATAACTTTCCATGACCATTCTCCACATGCAGGAGTACACACGACAGATGAGTCAACAGCGGGCTCCACGACTGGGCTTTTCTACATTTGCGAGAAAGGCCAGAGGTGGCAAAGTAAACCCCGGATCCCTGGGATGGTTGAGAGGCACATTTCACGTGAAGTGTTTAAATATACTCAGAAGGCCTGGCCCCCCAGTTGCTGCAGCAACCTGAGAAGACTATAGTGAGATGAGTACAAGACTTTCCTGGAGGAGTTTAAGAAAAAGGGCTCTGAGCTCAGCACTTCACGAACACTGAAAAGTCAGCACTTCTGAAATAAAGGAATCCACCAACAAGTAGGCTACACAAGTTTCCTGGTGACCAAAATTTTGTGAGTCCCTGTTCAGATGTATTGGATTCATCCAAACGGTTCCGTTTGAATTAGAGTTATTTATATTAAAATTCATGTACAATGCAAACTTGTTCAATATATTGCAAGTTCACATTTACCACACATTACTGTGACTCAGACGCAGGAAAAAGAGAAAAAGAAAAATGTACAAAAAGGAAAAAAAGATTTATCCTCAATAAGAAGTAGAAGTTGATTATTTCAAAGGCCAAGGGGTGAGACTTACACACAGTCACATTCCAAGTTCTGTTGGCCACTGGTCAAATAAATAAGGTGGCCTCTACCTTCTAGTGCTTGTTTTATCTTGGTAATGCAAATTAAGCCCAGAAAACACCCTTTATTTCAGATCATACGTAACTGGTTTTACATTTAGTGTCTTAGGTTCACATTAATGGGTGATGCCCCGTTAATATTAATTCATTGTAGAATTGACGGCATTTCTGTGGGCAGGACAGACGGGAAGTATGTTTGCCTATATATGCTAGGTTTTGATAACTCTTGCCTAGAAGTTACGTACACTTCATTTAAATGAGTTTCAGGCCCTTCCTTTCAGTGCACTTCCCTAAACAGGATCAGAGTTCAGTAGAGAAGATGAACCTCTCCATCCACCCGATTTCACACCAGCCCACATTCTTCGGCCCTGACTCACCCCGTTCTGGGCTGTCACAGCTCACCTCATCCATCACTTGCAATCTGTCTCTTTCTCACAAAAATTATCACTAAAATGTGTGACAGATAGCTCAAGGCAGGAAGATTTGCCTGCCACGAAGAGTGGAAAATGGAGAAAGATAGGGGGCACGTTCGTCACGAACTGCGATTGCCAGCGGTGTTAGACGGGAGGGCCCCAGCCTGTCAGACGCTCGTGCGAGGCTGTGCGGCTGGAGAGGAATGTAAGTTCCTACGCCAGGGTGCTGGGTGTTCATTAGTGCTCACTGCTGGAAGAGGTTTCATGACTCAAGCCTTCAGCGTCTGCTGTAGCCACGGCCATGAGAAACGGTCTCCAGTCTTCCAAGAGCACAGGAAGAGCTAGAGCCCAGCCAGGGACAGCCTGGGTCCTGCAGGAGGTGAGGGAAGGTGGGCAGGGGTGATGGAGGCAAGGCAGCAGGCCATGAAGGCGGTCTTCCCACACGGCACCTGTGGAATCTGCGCTTCATCTCAATAAGGCGGATGAGAGGAAACGCCCAACAAGCCTTCAGGAAGGGCTTTGAGACGAGTATGAAGTAGAATCTTGGTTGACAAATGTTTATTCCTTCAATTGACATGAACACCGAGCAGCCACTAGGTGCTTGGCGTGGAAATCGCACCGCCAGGCGCTTCAGAGTCCAGGCTCTGAATGTGACGGCCTGGATTGGAATCGGACCAGCATATAACCTTGGGGAAGGTGCTTAACCTTTTTAAGGCTAGTTTTCTTGTCTGTAAAAGAGTGATGGTAATGGTACTTATCTCATAGGGTTGCTGTGAATATCAAATGAAATAGTCCACCTAAAGCAAGTACGGCCTGGAGTATAGGAGGTATGGATAAACGTTAGCTTTAGTTGTAACACTGGCCTATGCAGGGTGAGGATAAAAAGAGAAAATACAGGGCTTCCCTGGTGGTGCAGTGGTTAAGAATCTGCCTGCCAAGGCAGGGGACACGGGTTTGAGCCCTAGTCCGGGAGGATCCCACGTGCTGCGGAGCAACTAAGCCCACACGCCACAACTACTGAAGCCCGTGCACCTGGAGCCTGTGCTCCGCAACAAGAGAAGCCACCGCAATGAGAAGCACGCACATCGCAACGAAGAGCCAACGCAGCCAAAAATAAATTTATAAAAAAAAACGAGAGAAAATCCAGCCCTTATCAGTGAGGATTTACTCTGAGGTTGGAGGAATTGTCTAGAAATAATTCCTGACACCTTGCTCCCCCTCACCTCCTACAACCAATTACTTCTCGAATTCTATAGGCATCCGGTTACTGGCATCCGATTATGATACTTTCTTGCTCTCATCCTTTTTTTTTTTTTTTTTTTTTTTTTGCGGTACGTGGGTCTCTCACTGTTGTGGCCTCTCCCGTTGCGGAGCACAGGCTCTGGACGCGCAGGCTCAGCGGCCATGGCTCACGGTCCCAGCCGCTCTGTGGCATGTGGGATCTTCCCGGACCCAGGCACGAACCCGTGTCCCCTGCATCGGCAGGCAGACTCTCAACCACTGAGCCACCAGGGAAGCCCTCTCATCCTTTTATTGACATTAAAATTTCCTAAATTTTTAGAAATACAAAGGACCTCTTCAATTTAGTCCCAGTTTGCCTTTCCAGTTTTATTTCCACTAGGTTCCTCTATGCAAGGTAACCAGACTCCTTCCCTAACCTGGGGAGTGGGCAGGAGTTCAGGTGGGATGTGTCTTTCTGCTGCTTTTCTTCCAGCCACAGCCTTCAAAGTCTGTCTCTAAGCTGGGCTTTCTCTGAAGTTTTTCTCCCCCTCTTGTCCTTTGAACTCTGTAGTCTTTGTACCTCCCTTACAGATTTGGCAAGTTTTGCTTTTGTTAGCTCTGTTTCCCTATATGATGTACCTCCCCTTTCAAAACCCCATTGTTTAACTTTCCTTTCCTTCGAAAGCAGTGGCCTTCATTGTCACGTCTCAAAGCCAATCACTCAATACAACAAAAGCCTGATGTTACTTACTCACCGTGGAGGAGGGCTGCCATCCCACATACCGACACTGTAAAGTACACCTTCCTGGTTCTGAATAGCAAGTCTAAGGTCAAACAACCTGGGTCAAAACTCAGCTCTGATTCTAACTCGCTTAGTGACTTTGGGCAAGTTACTTTACCTTTCCAAGCCTCAGTTTCCCTCTCTATTAAATGGGAATAATAATATATTTACATCTTTGTGTTTTTTAAAGGATTAACTGAGATACAACATAACGAACGTCCCACAAGGGGCCACAGAGACCTGGCACATTAATAAGGGCTAATAGGGACTTCCCTGGTGGTCCAGTGGTTGGGACTCCACACTTCCACTGAGGGGGGCACAGGTTCAATCCCTGGTCAGGGAACTAGGACCCCACATGCCCTGTGGTACAGCCAAAAAAAAAAAAGCTTTCTAATAAGGGCTAAGACATCTCTAGAAATTGAGGAAGCCTCCTTGTTACCTTCCAAGTCCTGTTGATTTTATCTCCCAAATATCTCTTGACTCTAATCATTTAGACTAAGCGACCATCATTTCTTTTTTTTTTTTTAGTTAAATTATTTATTTATTTTTGGCTGCGTTGGGTCTTTGTTCCTGCGGGCGGGCTTTCTCTAGTTGTGGCGAGCTGCGGCTACTCTTTGTTGAGGTGTGCGTGCTTCTCATCGTGGTGGCTTCTCTTGTTGCGGAGCACGGGCTCTAGGCATGCGGGCTTCCGTAGTTGTGGCACGTGGGCTCAGCAGTTGTGGCATGTGGGCTTCAGCAGTTGTGGCTCACGGGCTTAGTTACTCCGTGGCACGTGGGATCTTCCCGGACCAGGGCTAGAACCCATGTCCCCTGCCTTGGCAGGTGGATTCTTAACCACTGCGCCACCAGGGAAGTCCCTCTCTCTCTCTCTTTTTTTTTTTTTAATATTTATTTATTTGGTTGCACTGGGTCCTTAGTTGCAGCTCGCGGGCTCCTTAGTTGCAGCATGAGGGATCTAATTCCCTGACCAGGTTTCGAACCTGGACCCCCTGCATCGGGAGTGTGGAAGTCTTAACCACTGTGCCACCAGGGAAGTCCCATGACCATCATTTCTGACTTGGACTACCAAGGTCTTCTGCTAGGTTCTTCTCTATTCACTCTTGCCCACTCTGGTCCTTTCTCCTCATACAGCTGAAATCATCTTTCCAGACACAGATCTCTCACCCTTACAATCACCCACCTTTGCTTAACCTCACCCCTTCAAGGCTTCCTCTCACTTCTAAAACACAGGGGGAGTTTCTTCCCGCAGCTTACAGGGCCCTGCCTGGGCAGCCACCGCAGCCTCTCCTCTCCTTTCCTGCGCCCCCTTGTCTCTCATCCCCACCTCTTCCCCGGGTCAGTCTCTCCTCTTCACTGGGTCCCCTCTGCTTGCTCCAGCCCCAGACGTGTGCTGTCTCTCTGACTGCAGACTTCCCCTCCCTTATGTGTTGTTTAGTCGGCTTGGTAGCATTTGCTCTGCACTGTTGTCAGAGGTCCCTACACAGGGTCTGGCACTCTGCCCCAAGCAGGCACACGGGAGATATTTGGGCCATGAATGAGTGAGTAAGGGTTGGCTCTTTCCCCCATTAAACTTCAGAGAAGCAAACTGTGCTCCAGGCCTAATGATAGGAATCTGATGTCCTGAATTCCACCCTGAGCCTCACACTCTGAAGAACTCAGTTTTATCACGGGGCTCGAAGAGTGTGGGACGGCAGAGCTGAGACAGAGCTGCGCCTTTATTTTGCTTTTTCCCTTTTGGTTCTTGGCAGAGAGAGAGGTTAAGAACATGAACGCTTCCCAGGTCTCATGTTGAATTTAACTGAAAGACTTTATATCAAAAATGTCGCTTCTGTGTCTGGGAAATAGTCATCTGTTCATTGCTCTAGCTTTTGTTCTGAACACCCCACGTTAGGGTTGAGATACTTTTTTTTTTTTTTGGCCGTGCGGCACGCAGGATCTTAGTTCCCCGACCAGGGATCGAACCCGCGCCCCCTACAGTGAAAGTGCGGAGTCTTAACCGCTGGACCACAGGGAAATCCCAAGAGACGTTTTAATGATGCATTTGCCGTGTTCACCAGGTCAGAGGGAGGAAGAGGGTCTGCCATCTGTTCAGGGCCTGCTCTGGACATCAGGCAGGCATTCTGGTTGGGGGGGGGGGGAACCGTGCATGATGTCACTACACCAACGGCGCTGCTAGGCATTTGGGCAGATGATGCAAAAAGAAGCATAGCATTTCATCTGAAATGGTCTTACCCTTTTCAGTTTTCGGATAAAGAGAGTTAACAGGAGCCAGAAGAGGGTTGCAGCCACACAGGTACATGTCAGAGTGATCAGCTCCAGATTAGACTTGTCTGAGGTTCCTGGAGAGATAAAAACACCAAGAGGGCGTTAGACAGCCACTCGCAAACTCCGGGTCTGTGATTTGACAGAAGAAGGTCGGTGACCTGGAATGCTTCATCACAGAGTGCAATCGGCTGACTGGAGCAGGAATCCGGTTCCAGGACAGAGCCTCTTACCTTCTCGGTCCGGCAGGGTCTGTGCTATTATCATCATAAACTTACGTGGAAACGAAAAGGCTTTCCAGAAATTTTGCTGTCGAGTTTGCAAACAGTCCCAGAAATAGAGGAGAAATTAACAATGGGAAAAAACACTGAAGCAGGAACAAAACCTCATTACAGCGCTAAATCTGGACTATATGAGATCTCCCTAATGGGTTTTAGAGGAAATTCTAAAGAAAAAGAAAAAAAAAAAAAGACATAAGAAGTGTCCCTGGGGACTCACAAAATTCTTCAAAGTGGGTTTTAAAAATAAAAATACAACCCCAGGACTGTTACAATTGCCTGCTCACTCCTTTTGGAGCGGCCAGGCCAGCGCTCCGCAGTCCCGCTGTTCACGTCTGGGGCTTCTCAACAGGCGGCCTACAGGGCCAAGCTCAGCAGAGGTACCAGCTAGAGCCAGTTCTTCCCAATCACCTTATTTCCCAGAATCACACAGACCCAAAGCCGAGCACTGTTTCTCCATGACCAAAAAGAAAAGACCCCACGTATCCAAGAGAAGCTTCCAGAGAGGATGATCTCTGGGATTTGTAAAGGAAGGCTCCAGTGGGCCAGAACTGTGGTTCCCTGCTTCTTGATTCCAGTGGACACTTTCCCAGGAACTCTAAAGTGATGTTCCTTTCTTTGAACTTCATTAAAAGGAGACAGAGTCTTAGTATTAAGTTAGGCCAAGATCAAGTGAAACGTATTCCTTTTAGAAATGGTGAGGGATTTCCCTGGCAGTCCAGTGGTTAGGACTCCACGCTTCCACTGCACGGGGCGGGGATTCGATCCCTGGTCGGGGAACGAAGATCCTGCGTGCCGCGCCGCCCGGCCACAAGAAGAGAAAGAACTGGTGATGTGGTTGATGATACTTTGTGCAGAATCCTCACACATGCCCGATGAACAGGGGCAAGGATATCCCCATTTCATGCATGACAGTTGTATCTGGTGGGCTCTTTGTTTTAACTCAACGAAGACGTGTTGAGTCCTGCCCCAGGCAAGGAGATGGGAAGGTGAATAAGGGAAAGCTACTGTCACTCCCCAGGAGCTCACTCACAACCTAACCAGGAGACTTAAGGCAAATACAGAGAAACTAGGTACAGAGAGTTTGGAGATGAGGGACTCTAACGCCTTTTGGGAGAGGTGACATGTGAAATGGATTCTGACCTACAGGGATGAAGGCAGGGGAGGGCATTATAGGCAGAGGGAAGGGTATGTGTGAAGGCCCAGAATTGGGAAACAATAGGGCACTGACGGAGTATAATGCAGGGTGCGGACGGGACCAGACCACAGAGAACTGAGCATTCCTGTGGTTTCAACTCAGTGCTGTGGGCAGCCAGTGAAGGTTCTCTGCCCTCAACAGTAGCAAATACACAAGCTAAAACCGAGGCCGCTTCCCTCTTCCCTCTTCTCCGTTCAGCCACCACATACCTGCACTTCCTGTGGCCATTATCCTCACCACGGCTAGAGGGGAATCTGGCTTCTTCTCTCTTTTCAGCCCATCCCCAAGTCCTGCTTATTCTGCTTCCATGGCTCATGAAATTGTCACGCCCTGTCCTACCGCGTGATCACCACCTAAGTCCCCCTGAATGACCGCATCAGCTTCCTAACCAGCCTTGAGTCCCCAGTCTCTCCTCCGCTCCAGCCCGTGTCATCTTGCCAAATCATGGATTCCATCCTGGGGCTCCTTAAATTCCACCGTTGCTGCCCACCCTCAGCCCCGTCAGGATAGAAAGCCCAAGCCCTTAGGTCCTTTCTGCCCAACCTTGCCTGTTTCTTCAGCCTCATCTCCTGCTGCCCTCCCACGTGCGCTACATCAAAATACTTGTAGTTTCGTAAATAGACCAGCCCTTCTGCACCTCTGTGCTTTGGCCTTCGCCCTTTCTCTACCGGGATGTAGGCTTCCCAGGGCTGAGGTCACACCTTATTCATCTTGCTATCCCCACTCACCGAACTGGGTGAATAAGCGGATAAATCATACTTTGCTTTGTCTCCAGAGAGTTTCACGAAGCTTTCAAAGGGTTCCGGGCCAAATTCCCTTTCACGTATATTCATCTGCTAAACACACGGAACATCACCTGTGTCCCAGGCTCTGCTCTGAGTGCTGGTGTACGGTGGTAAGTGAAAGGGCACGGAATGGAGCTCACGGTCTGGTGTTCAGGTATGAACTGACGGGTGTGTTCTACTGCGTGAAGCAGTGGAACGGAGGTCCTCTCGTTCACTGCTGCATCTCTGGTGTGGAGAAGAGTGCCTAGCACGTAGCAGGTAGGCATCCTGAAAGTGCTGGGTGAGTGAGTGAGTGCATGAATTTGGATTCATTCGCTGCTGTGGCATCTTGCCGTCACTTTTCCCCTGAATCTCCTGAGACTGAGAAGTTTCAATGACCACCTTTCCTCTCAGTACGTCCTCTTGATGGGAAAACCGTAAGCGCAAGTTTATGAGTTTGGATTTCCTCCCCCGCAGTAAGAGGTTTAACGTTGCCTTGCTGTATGCACACATGCACGCACGCACGCGCACACTTCTTTGCTTATGCTGCAAATGCGTTTCGTGGAACCGAAAAACGGATTGGGACCTACTCCAGGGCACAGTGGCCTTGGGCTCCTGGAGATGCTGAGAGCATCTTAAGACACGGCTCTGTCTGCATAAAGCCTCCGCAGAGGCCTCCTGCACGGAATGCCCTGGGAGAGACCCCCTCTCGTTGTGGGAACTTTCCCACTGCATTCCCCGGGGCAGGAAGTTGACCCCCCGAAGTAATTCCACGGTCCTTACTCTGGCAGAATTCCCTGCAGTGGGAGCAAATGTGTTTGTGTGCACTTAGGCATTTAAGGAATCATCTCATTAAAAACATCTTCAAGATGAACGTTAATCAGAAGGGAAAGGTCTATTTCATGTTCTATTACGGCTGACTGAGAACTAAACTCATTCTGTAAGATGTAGTATCTAGGCTCTACCTCTATCTTGTCTGATAACTTGATCTCCATCTTTATTTGGAAAGTAACTATTAGGATAGTCTGCTATAGATTAATTTAAATCAGAGCGTCTCTTCCCATCCAGCTCTTGGATGTGTTTTCAGAGGTCAGACATCTACACGCTGGCCGGACTTACACCCAACTTCACCTGGCTGGTGTCAGCTGGTGAACTCGGTGCATGAAATAGCCCAGCTGCAGATGGCCCGCGAAGGAGGCCAGTGGAACGTGGGTGGGATTTGACAATACTAGGAGTTAGCACTGGATCTCAGGGACGTCCCTCCCGTCTGATGTGTGTGAGAGACCAGCACCAGGACATGGTACAAGGGTATCCTTTTTTTTTTTTGCGGTACGCGGGCCTCTCACTGTTGTGGCCTCTCCCGTTGCGGAGCAACAGGCTCCGGACGCGCAGGCTCAGAGGCCATGGCTCACGGGCACAGCCACTCTGTGGCATGTGGGATCTTCCCGGACCGGGGCACGAACCCGTGTCCCCTGCATTGGCAGGCGGACTCTCAACCACTGCGCCACCAGGGAAGCCCTACAAGGGTATCTTTATACGGGATAATGACAAGAAGGTGGCTGTTTCGAAAAGGTCAGGTATTTGTACCTCTTATTTCAGGGTGCTGACCTCACTGCCCAGAACATTCCATGTCAGTTACCCTCCCAGGCTTCATCCCATCCCTGCTGGGATAGGAAGGGCAGGTGCCAGACAGAGGAAGGGCTGATTTCTGAAGATGGTAACCCTTGTCTACAGTCTGTACAGCTGGGCGGTGTCTTGCCGTCCTGCCCTGGGCCTTTCTGCTAGTGATGGCAGCTCTGTCTGCATGGGGCCCGGGCTGTGCGATGTGGCAGCAGCACACCAGCCCTGACATGTGGCTCTGAGGGGTACCAGACTGCTTGAGTCAACAGGCAACAGAATCAGGCAGCTCAGCTCGTGCAGTATAACTGGGCGGTGCCTCCCAAGAAGTTGGGGAAACTCCCCAAGCAAAAGACCAGGGTCCCTGGCCCCAGGGCCTTCCTTAACTGCAGAAAAGGAAGTCTTTATGTGACCCTACAAGCAGCTATGTCTGAGGCCAAGGACTCTGTGCCCCAGCTTCCTCCTCCCTAAGATGTGTGACAAGAGCACCCCACCTTACGGGGAGATGGTTAAAGCCAGTGTGAGCTGTTACTCTGAAGGCCTCCCCCCAACGCCCGCCTTTTCCTTTTTTTCCCTTCTATTACTTTCTGGACTTCAAGTGCAAGATCGTTTTCTTCATCCAAACACATCTCATATAACACAATTTGTCTTTTCTTTCTAAAACGAATCAGACTTTGACCCAAGTACTGATCATTTTCTACGAACAACTGCGTTACTTTCCCTGAGAAACTGGCCTGACGCTGCAGCCTGGCTTAGGAGTTATTCTCTGGTTCTGGCATTGTTTTAATTTGAGGTAACTGTTTATGTGGGTTTACTGCCCACGAAGCTATTAGGACACAGAGAGGAGGGTGTGTTTCTTGTTCATTTTGCGTCTTGAGCACTGGCCTAGTGAAAGTCTCAATAAATATATATGGATGAAAAGAAAATCAGTGCACCTAGACCTGGCCTCCCCTGTGAGCAAGTCAAGCAGGGCTACCTCCTTTGATTTAAAATCCAGTAACCAGTAATCCAGTTAACCTTATTATGTAAGTCTCTAAGGTTGACTGGACATTGAAATTGGCCTTCATACTATTTACGAAGCTTTACAGGAATCTACATAGATCCGTGTACAGCCATCAACTTGGAATTCTTCTTAAGGACAGTGATTGGAGGCATACTCTATTCGGATTAAATCTGAAGTACCTTTCAAGAGTAATTTTAAGTAAAGATACTTAAAATCGCTATCCTGTCAGTTCTGTAATACATTTTTATCACAGGAGGTTAAATCCTTAGGTCAAAGAGGAATTTTGTGGTCCAGAACACCATTTGTGTGACTTACTGGCTAAGTCTAGAAAAACTATAATACAGAAGGTTTTGTTGAAATGGAATTTGGTTTGTCATATTAACAAATGATAGTGTTAGTGAATACTGAAGAAGTTTTTATCATATGCCAGATAGGGTGTTCAATGTGTTAATCCTTGCAACAACCCTATAAGGTTGGTATGCCATTATTCGCACCCATTTTGCAGATGAGCAAACTGAGGCTCCAGGAGGGAAGCCATTTGTCCAAGGTTGCACGGCTCACGAGCAGGGACGCACCTGGCTTCAGAGTGGGGCCTCTTCCCCACCAGGCTGAGAGGCAGGAGAGCAGAGTGGTTAAACAGGGATCCAGTTCTCTCAGCACTGCCTCTTCCGAGCTCTGTAACCCTGGACAGGGTCCTAACCCTCTCGGGGCCTCGGATTCTCACTTGTAAGGAGGAAAAAAAACCCTCATTGGATTGAAGGAGACTAATGCATGTTATGTGCTTAAAACAGTGGACCACACGGTCAACAAGCATTAAGATGTTGTAATCGAATTCCATCACCATTTTTTGCATTCTTGATCAAGGCCAACTTTATGTCATTGCTTGGGTTTAATTACAAAGGCACGCACATCCCGCCCCCAGCCCTCCCGTGTGAAATTAGTGAGCTGCCTGCTCAGAGGTCGGTCTCTCTCTGTTCTCTCCTGGGGAAACCCTTCTGAACTGCCAACCCATGAGAGGAGTGACATCAGTCACCAACATCTTCGTGTCAATTAGTTTATCACATCCTCCCTAGTGCCAGGAGAGCCAGGGGGAGAGAAGTGGGGGCACGCAGGCTTTAGGAAGAGAGGAGCTAAGGTAGGGGCAGTCAGAGATCAGAGGAGGCTCAGAAAGGAGAGATGCAAACTCAAGGCTGGCCAAGCGTGATGAAAAGAGGCTGGATACCCAAGACAAGTCCCTTTTGAGCTTTTCTTACCCTTTACTCTTGGGACTTTGTTAAAGATGTTAAAGAACATAGTGTATCCTTCCTGCCATGCGAGTCCTTTCCCGAAACGTGTTAATGTGCGATTATTGTGGCACAAAATTTACAAATCACACCTGTGGTACCATTCGAAGTATTCAGAGTGCCCTGAGGCAGTCCTGTGCTTTCCAGGATTCCTGCCTCCAGCAGCCTTCCTCAAAAAAATGTTCAAAATGGTAACTATTCTTCAAGTTGTTTTCTCCTGTGTGATTATAAATGCTATTATAATGCTTTGCTATTATTTCAATAGCAAAGCCTAAATCTGCTAGAGGAATATGTGTATATATATACACACACACACACACATATAGTGGTTATTACTAATAATGGCAAAGTATAGTTTATTTTAAATCCTTGGATGAAAATGTGCCCCCGTTGCACTGTAACAGTCCCGTGGAGTTCCACGGGCTATGGCGTGCTATGTTAATTTCAGAAATTATTTTGGTTAGCTACAGTTTTGTTGCTGTTGTTTTTAATATTAGAACTTCCCCTCTGAGCACTCCATGTGAGCTCCTGAGCAGTCCAAACCAAACAAGACCTGTGATTATTTAAAGAAGCCACTTTGATTCCCCAGTCCGCTCATCCTTTTCAGATACAAAAATAACACATTGTTTTATCTATGAGTATAAGAATCCTTTTTCAAAGGAAATAAAAAGAGCAGACAGTTTCCTTCCTGGCTAATTTGTGAACCTCTTTAAATATGTTAAACATAGCCACAGACACAACTTATTTCCCTGGTTTCACTTCCTAAACTCAACCTGACAAGATAGGTCAGTGTGGAGGGTCTATACTGCATATATGAGGAAATCAAGTCTAAAGCTTTTTCACTTTTTTCTATAAATTTATTTATTTATTTTTGTCTGTGCAGGGTCTTCGTTGCTGCGCGCTAGCTCTCTCTAGTTGTGGTGCGCGGGCGCTACTCTTCGTTGTGGTGTGCGGGCTTCTCATTGCCGTGCTTGTGGAGCACGGGCTCTAGGCGCGCGGGCTTCGGTAGTTGCGGAGCACGGGCTCTAGAGCGCAGGCTCAGTAGTTGTGGAGCACGGGCTCTAGAGCGCAGGCTCAGTAGTTGTGGCGCACGGGCTTAGTTGCTCCGTGGCATGTGGGATCTTCCCAGACCAGGGCTTGAACCCGTGTCCCCGGCATTGGCAGGCGGATCCTTAACCACTGCACCACCAGGGAAGCCCAAGTCTAAAGCTTGATTCACCTAATTCACAGCCACCAGAGTGAGAAGAATAAATGATTTAGACTCCAGAAGCAAGAGTCTCATTTCAGTGATGAGATCACTAGGCAGGTACTGCCTTTAACCGTTCTGAACAGCGTCCAAGGATGAAATTTTTATTCAATGAGCCCAGAGTACTTCTGTTCAAGATACTGCATCTCATTCACAAGACGCACATACTGTCAACTTTCAGAAATTCCTCCTATTCAAAATTATACCTTTATGTGGAGCTGAAACCTGCCTCTTTGAAATTTTACCACCATCTCCCTTCCTTGGTTCTGGTTATCTTTTCTGGTGAGTCAAAGAATGAGGCCAACATCTCCTCTGTCTGAAAGCTCTTTAAATATTTGAAGAAAACAATCCTGTCCTCCCCAAGTGGACTCATTTTTAGACTAAACATCCTCATTTCCTCGCACTGTTTTATCATTACCGTATTAGGATATGCCTTCGTTTGTTTATGCTTCTCTTAGAAATAGGTACAGATATTTCATGTGTGGCTTGATGATGGCTGATCAGGTAATTTCTCAGCTAACCACAGTTTTTCAGCAGAGAGGCTGGATACCGCCATCACTCTGAGAGCAGAGAAAGAGTTACAAAAGAGAGCAAAGGAGGAGACGGCAGAAAAACTATAAAAAGCAGACACAAGAACTCAAAACAGGGCTGTTGGGGGCAATAATGGGTGAAAAGAAGGAGTCATATATATAGTGTCTGCAGCTACCTTGCAGATTAGACCGTTTCTCTAAGTGATATTGAAGATTAATGCCCCGTGAGGAAAAAGATCATGAATCCAAAGTACCAATTCCTCGGGGTCGGGGAGGGAGGGATTGGGCGTTTGGGATCAGCAGATGCAAACTATTATATAGAGGATGGATAATCAACAAAGTCCTACTGCATAGCACAGGGAACTATATTCAATATCCTGTGAGAAAGCAAAATGGACAAGAATATGAAAAAGAATGTATATGTATAACTGAACCACTTTGCTGTACGGTAGGATTAACACAACATCGTAAATCAACTATACTTCAGTAAGATAAATTTAAAAACAAAAGTACCAATTCCTCAGAAAATTCAATGGACCAGCCAATAGGAAATGGTTAGAATTGTTGAGATTCTGTCATTGCCAAGGGAGCTATCAGTGTGGGAGGTCCCGAGCTGCCACTTAACTCGCTGTCTTCTTTCCTGCCCCATCCACTTGGCCAATCCAACATCCCGCAAGGCCTCCTTCAGAGGTCAAGTCACTCGCCATATCGTTTCTGGCCTCTAGGAAGTCCTTTAGCCTTTATCAGCGGCACTGTGCAGTCTGTTCTATACAAACTAGGGTTTCTGTGTTACCCACAGGAGGAGCTCAAAATGTTCATTGATCTGGTTCTAACGGTTTCATGTTCCCCTTAATCGCCTTCCAACTAGGTTTTCAAAGCACAGAGAGGTTAGGGATCGTGACTTGCACGTCCATATCCTGCAGCGTCCTGGGCAGATATATAAGTGGTTGACTTAATTTAATTTGGCTTCTCTCGAATGCCCTCAACAATATAGTGATGTGTTTCTCTTTTCAGACATTCACTGGTGGGTTTCTAAAGAGATTAATCCAACGAACATTTCTCGAGTCTCTGCACCAGGAGAGAGAATAATGCGCGATGATGAGCATTGTATTCAAGGTCCATGTCAAGTGCTGTGGGAGCACGGGGTTCAGGGGGCATGGTGGTGAGACACGAGAGATGAGGTGTAGAGAAAGTGACCCAAGAGCGAAAGTGAATTTTAAAAGATGAGTAGGATTACTATATATAAAACAGGTAAACAGCAAGGACCTGCTGTAGAGCACAGGGAACTCTACTCAATATCTTGTAATAACCTATAATGGAAAAGAATCTGAAAAAGAATATGTATAATGTATAACTGAATCACTTTGCTGCACACTTAAAACTACCACAATGTAAATTAACTGTACTTCAGGAAAAAAGATAAAAAAGTAAAAGGTGGGAGTAGGATTGTCTGGGGGAGAACAAGTTGGGAAGGAAGGCTGTTCAGACAAAGGGAAAACGACGTGTAAAGGGCAGAGGACCAGGGGGAGTGCGGTGTGTTCCGGTTTAGTCCAGGTGGGGGGCCTGGGGCGTGTGAGCGGATGAGAGCTGAGGCTGGAGGAGAAGCGTGTGCAGGACCGAGTGTGCTGGGGTGAGGATGATGGTAACCACGAACCGCCGCAAGATTTCCTTCAGAAATTCTTACATATTCTGAAGTCTACTGGGGAACATTTGCAAACAGGCTACTGAAGAAATTCCATCTCTTCATGTAAAACCTCAGCGAGCCATAGATGTGTACACATCTGAGAGGCGCCAATTCGAAGACTTTACGGTGCTATAAATGTTATGTTTTCTGGGATGATTTCTGGCTTTGGAGAATTGAAATTGAGGTCTAATCTCTGTTCTAAATGGAAGCCACATGGCCAGAGTCCACGGTCGGATTAGGTCCCTTTAGGTTTTGCTGCTCAACAAAACTGTCTGAGGAAGCCCTTGGAATATTTTTCTTCCACGTGGTCTGTTTATCACGTGTTGCTTCTCTCAGAGTATTTTGCAGCCTACTTCGTGTTAAAAAACCAGTTTACGAAAACGGCGGGAAGAGCCAGCCTACGTGTAACTGGTGGGAACTGGAAAAAGAATGGATAATTTCCAGTGTGTGGGTGTTTTTCTCTCTACACCCATCTTCTGCTTTCTTGGAGTTCTTTCTCACAGGTGTGGCCACTCTGGTCATTCTCTGTGCGTCAGTGTCATGGCTCTGGCAGCAGCTGGCTCTCCTGTCTTCCAGGAACTACTGTCCCCCCACAGAGACTGTGTTCCGACGGTGGCCTGTGTCCTCACCTTCAGCCTCGCCGGGAGGGGGACCAGCCAGGCCTTCCCAGCGGGACGGGGAGGGGAAAAGGAGGTCAGGGAAAGGAACAGACTGGAGGGGCAGTGGGACGCTGGGAGGTGGAAAGTTCAACAAACAGGGAAATAGGTGTCTGAGCAGCTTCTCGCGCTCTCTGGAGCAGTTGTTTACCTTGCACGGTGAGGTATGCCGAACTCTCCGCGGACCCCTTCTGGTTGGTGGCTTTGCAGTGATAGACACCTTCATCCTCTTCCGTGACTCTTTCAATAAACAGCGTGCTGCTTCCTGGTCCTAAAATAATTCCTGGGGAGCGAGAGATGTTTAGATGAGTGAGCCTGGATGACAAAACAAAACAGCCACTTCTGTAACGCAACCCTCTTCCTATCATTATGCCTCCAGACGAGGAAGTACAGGCTCTGGTTCACCTGGGCCAGGGCTGCGTATTTGTTTTCTCTCCTCCAGGCTTTTTCGTAGTACCTTCTATAGCTCTGAGCCCCTACTTGGGAGACGCAGATCTGACCCAGGCCAGAAAGAAATGAGATGGGGCTACCGCCCCCAACTTGAAAGAGCACATATCAAGGAGGTAGCATATCTAATAATAATAATAACTACCATTTCCTCAATGCCCGCCGTGTGTCAGGCACGACCGACACCCCATTCCTATCTCGACAACCACCCTGTAAGGGGTTATCGTCTCCACCTTTCAAACGTGGACACTGAAGTTTGGGGAGGTTAAGGGACTCAACCGAGAGCGTGCAGTTTGATGGAAAGCACATTCGTGGCTCAGTGGTCAAAGCCAATCCCATTTCGTTGGTCACAGTGGTAAAGAGCTTGGGCTGGGCTTTAATCGAGGCCTCCCCAGCACAGCTCTGTCACTTTAGGCCAGTTACTTCACCTGTCTGTTTCAGTTTCCTCAGTCTTACAATGACAGTGAAAGCAGTTCCTACTCAATCAACGGGAAAACGAATAGCAACTGCCCAGCACGTAGTAGGTGCTCAGTAAATGCAGGTGTAAGTATTACTGTGGAGCCGGTGCGAGGGAAGGAGCTTCCAGACCCAGTCGCTTCAATAGCAAGTACTGCCCCTTGTATTTGAGCACTGACTGTACTTTAGCCTGTGGCAGAGACTTGGGGGGGTAGGGAGGGGAGGCTAAGACACCGTGTCTGTCGAGGAGGGAAAATCAACTCATACCAAACACAACATACATACATACATACATACATACATACATTCTCTCTCTCTCTCTCTCTCTCTCTCTCTCTCTCTCTCTCTCTCTCTCTCTGTCTCTCTCTCTCTCTGTCTCTCCCCCCACCCTCTCCCACTCTCTCTCTCTCTCTCTCTCTCTCCCTCCCCACACCCTCTCCCTCCCTTCCTCCCTTCCTCCCTTCCTCCCTCTCTCTCTCTCTCTGTCTCTCTGTCTCTCTGTCTCTCTCTCTCTCCCTCCCCACCCCTCGACACACACACACACACACCAGCAAACAGAAAATGTTTGATGCGTGAGAATACATACATGTAGCACAGCAGACCCAATCAAATGTAAAGTGTGGCCGGGGAGGAGCTCAATAAGAATAGGCCACTCAGGGAAGGCGTCATGGAGTATATGGGCCTTGAGTTGAGGTCAGGTTATCAGAGGTGATGGGAGAAGGGGGGCCACTGAGAAAAGGCAAGACCCTGAAATGAACACGCACCAAGTGCTTGTTCCGGGATAAATTGAACCCGACCAGACCAGAGGCTGTATTTTGTTCGTTGAAATAGTTTGTATTCTCCTGATTATGAAAACTGTATCTGATATAGAAAACTTGAGAAATACTGGAGAGCATAAAGAAAATCTGAAAAGACAAACAAACCTACAATCTCACCCCCGGTCAGTTCTCCTTTAGTCTTTTTAAAGTGGCCTTTTTTACACAGCTTGTTCATTGACATAATGACTATTTTTGAGGGCCACCGTGTACTGGACACTAGTCTAGATGCTGGAGATACGGTAATAGCAAGGCAAATGAGTCCTTGGCTGCAAAGGGCTTAAATTAGAGTTTGGGAGAAGTACCAGTAAAGAATGTCACTTCAAGTAGCCATAACGTTTGTGAGGGAAATAGACCTGCTTAAGGAGGTCACACGTTAAGGAAGGTGAAGAAGCTACCTTAGATGGGGTGTTCTGAGGAGGCTCTGAGCATGTGATGTTTTGAGCAGAGACCCGGGAGGTGGGCAGGGGTGAGCAGGTGAGGACCTGGAAAAGGGCATTCTAGGCACAGGGAGTAAAAATATAAAGCCCGTGGGGCAGGAAGGAGCTTGTTTAGGGAAAGATACAGTGGCTTTGTCCAGGGGTGACTGTGTTTGTTGGAAGTGGTAGGGATTGGTGGCGCTGGGGAAGTTTTTGAAGGTTTGCTTACGGGTTAGCATGTGGTACATGAAAAAGAGAAATAAGAGTCTGGCTTCAGGGTTGATAGTTTGAACAGCTGGGAGGGTGGTGGTACCTTTCCTGGGGTGGGGAGCAGGTTTGAGGGAGAAAAATCAAGAGTTCTGTTCTGTTTCGTGAGGTTTCATTGGGGGCCCAGGGAGGAGGTCGGGGTTAGAGCTGGCTGCAGGGACTCAACATTCGGGAGGCATGGAAAGCCAGGGGAATGGAAACAAAGCTCATGGGAAGTGAGTCCGGAGAGAGATGACAGCTGGCCTGAAGGCTGAGCCCCGGGAAATCAGAGAAAGAGGAAGCAGCAGGGATTGAGGAGGAGTAGCCCGGGAGGTTGCAAGAAAACCAGGAGAGCGTGATTCCTAGGACCAAGGAGAGAGCTCATGATGGAGAAGAGCGACGAGCTGCGTTCGGTGCAGCTGTGAGACTACGAAGAAGGGAGATCACAGACCACTGTGTTTGGCAATGAGCCGTTTCAGTGACATCTGGGAACAGAAGCATGATGACTGTCACTTAGAGACAGGAGGTGATGGAGGAGAGGTGGTTAGGGGGTTACTGTCAGGAGGGTAGCTGGAGACGAGCACGAGGTCAAGGAATGAATTCGTTTTAGAAATGTGAAACTTTACAGCATGTTTACGTGCTGATAGGAATAATCTGAGGTGGGGGGGAGAGAGAGAGAGAGAGAGAGAGAACGAACAGAAGGAACAGTACCAGGAGTGGATTCTTAAGAAGTGAGAGGGGATGGAACTCAGTGGCTGAACTGGCCTTGGATAGGAGTCTAACAGGAAGAATGGCAGAGCGTAAAGGGACATAGACTGGACAGTTTGGTGATACATTTTCTTAATAAACGAGGTACTTATCTGTTGAAACTGAGCAGGAGGTGATTTTGGAGGTTTGAAGCGAGAGAAGAAGGTGTGAAATAGTGTGCTGGGAGAGAGGAAACAAGTCCAGTAGTGAAATGTTGGTAAGATTTCTCCTAATGCTTATACAAATTTAAATACTGACCCCAGCCCCCCAATATCATAGCATAAGTTATTCCCCATGTCCTTACATGCTTTGAATATAGTCATCATATGCATGTACCCTAACGCTTGGTGTTAGGTTATATCTAATTCTCATAACTATAAATAATAGTGCAATGACATCTTTACGCATAAAGATTTTTCTGAATTTCAGATTATTTCCTTAGGAGAGATTTCCAGAAACAGATCTATTAGGTCAAAAGCTCTTGATTCATATAACCACACTGCCCTCCAAAAAGATAACACCAGTCAAAGCTTCTACCAGCAGAGGATAAGAGACTATTTCATCACTTTCCTCCCAGTAGCATCTAAAAAATAGAAAACACAAAACTTTGTTGATTTGATAGAGTAAAATGATGGTTGTCTTAATTTGTATCTTTTCGGAACATTCTTTCATGTGTTTCGTAGCCATTTTTATTTTCAAAGCACCTGTTTTGAGTAGTTGACTGGAAAAGGTGAGTTCAGATTAAGGAGAGCTTTGAAATCCTGGCTGAGGAGTTTCCATTCAATGGAGAAGGAAAGAGAGGATCACAAAGATTTTTGAGGGAAATGACCTAATGAGAGCAATGTTTAAGGAAGTTTAGTCTAGAAGGAGAATGCAGGATGGACTGGAATGAGGAAAAAGTGGTATCTGGAAGTCCAGCTCAGCAGTGGTAATTCAGGCAAGGAGTGATGAGGCTCTAAGTGTGGATGGTGGGAAAGGAAGTGGAGGGGGGAGAGATGGAAACAGACACTTTGTAGAAACAAGCCACAGAAATCGGTGCTTTATTGGATCCAGGAATAGACAGAGACGAGTCCAGGATGGTTCTGGAAAAAACATGAGAGCTCTGCCCTGTAACCTTGGCTAGATCATTTAATCCCTGTGGGGCGGTTTCCCCATCTGTAAAACAAACAAAAAACCCCTGCTTTATCTCTTTCACGGTATTGCTATGAGGATCAACAAAAATAATTTCAGTGAAAGCTTTGAAAAGTGCAAGATATGGTGTAAGTGGCGCTCCCAGAAAGTGAAAGTGTGGCTGGAGAGTGGGTGATCGGGGCACTGAACGTTTGGAAGAGCAGCGATCTGGCTACCCACAGTGGTCTCCACTGCAGCTGACCTGAGCCTCAACCAAGTCTCTATCACTCAGATCCCAAATTAAGGCTAACGTGCATGATCAAATAAAGTCAGAGGACTTGGATTTCACCCAAGGAGACAGATGTGTAATTGCAGAGGTGAGAGGATGGTGCCAGGGACGCTGATGAGCTGACATCATCTGGCTCAGTTCCCTCTTCCCATCACGTGGAGGAGAGATGGGGTGAGAAAGTGTCCAAAATCAACAAGCACAGCTCTTCTTTCTGACTTGGCCTCACTCTGCACAGCAACAAAGGCACAGACCTGGATACGTCATCATCAGACCCCTGAGAAACCTCGTCACGCTTCTCTCATTCTCTACTCTCGCTACTTATTTCCCTTCTCACATAAACAGGCCAGTTAATCCCCTTATTATTTTTCCCCATTCATCAAATCTTCTGCCCATACTTAAACTTGGGGAGACAACCATAGTTCTTTTTTTTTTTTTAAGTCTTTATTGAATTTGTTACAATATCGCTTCTGTTTTATGTTTTGGTTTTTTGGCCGGGAGGCACGTGGGATCTTAACTCCCCGACCAGAGATCAAACCCACATCCCCTGCATTGGAAGGTGAAGTCTTAACTACTGGACCATCAGGGAAGTCCGTCCCCTAGTTTCTTTAATGCCTTAACCTGTTGCTACCTTGATGCAACCTGTTCACTATGATACAGGCTCTGGTCTACCAGTGGAGCTCACCTATTAAGGAGGGCTCTCTTTTTAGTTTTGAATTTTTTCATTGTAATTTCAAAGATTTTAAGAGTGCAGAAAAAATATAACCCATGTGGCTCACCAATAAGAGAGCCAGATGTCAGCATTTTGCCATATTTGCTTTAGACCCTTCTTTTTTTTGAAGTGTTAATTTAATTTTAAAATTTTTATTGGCGTATAGTTGATTTACAGTGTTGTGTTAGTTTCTGCTGTACGGCAAAATGATTCAGTTATACATATATCCACTCTTTTGAAGATTCTTTTCCCATATAGGTCATTACAGAGTATTGCGTAGAGTTCCCTGTGCTACACAGTAGCTTCTTATTAGTTATCTATTTTCTACATACTAGTGTGTCTATGTCAATCCCAGTCTCCCAATTTATCCCTCCCCCCTTTCCCCGTTGGTAACCATAAGTTTGTTTTCTACATCTGTGACTCTTACTGTTTTGTAAATAAGTTCATTTGTACCATTTTTTTTAGATTCCTCATAAGCGATATCATATGATGTTTGTCTGACTGACTTCACTCAGTATGACAATCTCTAGGTCCATCCACGTTGCTGCAAAAATTTATAGATACCTTCCCCCTTCTCCTCCCTCTCTCCAAAGCTACCACTATCCTAAAGTTGGTGCACCTCATTCTCATGTTTTTGTACTTTGTCTACATATTGATGGATGTGTATCTCTATAGAATATATAATATTGTTTTGTGGGTTTTAAAATTCCAAATAAATTGTGTCATGGTACATATCCTTTTTTAACTTGGATTTTTTAAAAAATAAATATTAAAACACTATTCAACAGTGTTTTAATATTTATCCTTGTTGATACATGTAGATGGAGTTCACTTCACTGACATGTAATATTCCACTATATTAAAAAGCCACAGATTTTTTTTTTAATCCACTTCTCTCCTATACGGTAGTTAGGTAGTTTCCACTTTTTTTTGATGTTACAAAGAAGGCCACAATGCACATCTGATACAGCTCTGTGTACCTTGTTATGCAATATCTCCTTGTACTGGGTTATAGGATATACCCATTTTGAACTCTACCAAGTATTACAAAATTGTCTTCCAAAATATACCAATTTACACTTTAACCAGCAATGAGTAAGGGCTCCCCTTTCCCATTACTCACCAGTATTTGGTGTTATCAGGTGTTTTAACTGATGGCAAAATTTTGGGTGTGAAGTGACATCCCTGATTACTAGTAGGTGGAACATCTTTTTCCATTTTGGTTGGCCATTCAGGCTTCTTTTCCTGTGAATTGCCTGTTCTGTGTCCTTTGCACATTTTCCTATTAGCCTATTTGTTTTGTTCTCAATGATTTTAGGGTTCTTTATATGTTTTGGATCCTGAGCCCTTGTTAAATATGTTACAAGTCTTCCCCATTTATGAACCGTCTTTGAAACTTTGTTTATGGTGATTTTTTTTTTTTTTTTTTTTCTGTACGCGGGCCTCTCACTGTTGTGGCCTCTCCCGTTGCGGAGCACAGGCTCCGGACGCGCAGGCCCAGTGGCCATGGCTCACGGGCCCAGCCGCTCCGCGGCATGTGGGATCTTCCCGGACCGGGGCACGAACCCGCGTCCCCTGCATCGGCAGGCGGACTCTCAACCACTGCGCCACCAGGGAAGCCCCTATGGTGAATTTTTAATACAAAAGATTTTAGAATCTTAATGCAGTCAAATTTATCAATCTTTCTATTATCCTTTGTGCTTTTTGTTACTTGTTAAAGAAATATTTCCTATTCTGATATCATAAACTATTCATTCCCCTTATATACTTTCTTCCCCAAAAAATCTGATGAAAGAATTTTGCCTTTTCTCACTTAGGTGTTTAATACATCTAGATTTTCTTTTGGAGAAGGGTATGTTTATCGTGTGAGGTAAGAATCTAACTTTTAGGGCTTCCCTGGTGGCGCAGTGGTTGAGAGTCCGCCTGCCGATGCAAGGGACACAGGTTTGTGCCCCGGTCCGCGAGGATCCCACATGCCGCGGAGCGGCTGGGCCCGTGAGCCATGGCCGCTGAGCCTGCGCGTCCGGAGCCTGTGCTCCGCAATGGGATAGGCCACAACAGTGACGGGCCCGCATACCACAAAAAAAAAAAAAAGAATCTAACTTTTACTGTATAAATAGCCAATTATGCCAGCTTCACTTATGGAATAATCTGTTCTTCTCCCACTGAGTTTTGGTGGCAGCTCTGTCAGATACTCAGGGTCCATATATTTGTGGTTCTGTTTTTAGGCTCGCTATTTGTTCACAATGACCTATTTATCTGTCCCACATGAGTTAAACCATGATTAACTTAAGTTATGATTGCTTGATAACACATCCTGATATTTGGTATGAGATGATTGATCCCTTTTTCAAAAGTGTCTTGGACCTTTACACTTCAATATGGATTTCAGGTTTAGCTTGTCAAATTCTGTAAAAAGCACTGTTGGAATGTTGATGGGAATTCCACTGAATTTATGTAATAATTTGGGGGAAATTGTCCTATTTATTTTTAGGTCGAAACATGAAATTGTCAGTATTTTGACCTATAAAATGGCTCAAACATGGTTCAACTTGATAATAAATATTCCCATCTAAGAATACCAAATATCTTTGCATTACTTAGGTCATCTTTTATGTCATTGGATAGCTTTAGGATTTTCTGTTTAAATATGTTGTTCTTCAGTTATATTTATTCCTTGATAACGTTGTAATTTTTGTTATTATGCAGAATGGCATTGGGTTCTTTTTTTTTAAACATCTTTATTGGAGTATAATTGCTTTACAATGGTGTGTTAGTTTCTGCTGTATAACAAAGTGAATCAGCTATACATATACGTATATCCCCATATCGTATTGGGTTCTTTGAAGAGTCACTTTATCTGAATTTCATCTTTCCCCTTTGGGTGTCAGTTATTAGAACAAGTAGAACTCATAAACGTGACGCTCTGCTTTGTGTTGCTGAGGTAATTTAATTGTAGGCCTGCTTCCTTCCAGAAGGATCACCTAAATAATTTCCAACCACAAAAATCATGACAATTCCTATGGAAACTTACAATTTATCATGATCAAAACTCTTCTTCACCCATCAAAGTCCAACTCAAATGACATTTCCTCCCTGAAGCCTCCCTTGATTACCTCAGTGAGAGGTGCTAATTTGTATCTGATGGAATTTTATGCCCTTCATGTTGCATATTTTTGAATCGACTTTGTACCTATTATGTGTAAGTTTTTCAAAGGTAAGGACTTAAGTTTTCCTCATTTCCCTTTTCTTTAGAATATACCAAAATGTCTGGCTCATGGTAGGGAATGAGTGTTACGTTTAGGAAAAAAAAAGTAATTTTTGTTACGATAGTCTTGGCTCACCAACTAAATGATAAATGTTTTGAAGTTGGCATATGATAAGTTTTCAATAAATGGTAGCTATGATGATGATGTATACAGTTCTAGGTACACAGTAAGTAATCATACCTTTAGATTGGCAGTTCTTAAAGGAATTCAGTAGCTGAGAGCTGAATCTGAATTAAGGATCCGAAGAGCAAAAATATAGATTCAGGATGGTTAAAGGTGACCCAAGAAAACTAGCGATAGGATGTCTGATTGATTTCCCGCAAACAACACAAAGGAGATAGTACATATCCAGTCAAACTTTGGAGGTTGGAAAACTATGTCTGGGGAAGAGAAATCCAAGCTTAGTAAATTTAAAAGGCTGACAAAATTCGGAAGTGAAGAATGATGGGCTCATCAAATAGCACTAAAAAGAGGAATGAGTCCTATGTTTTCAAATGGTCACAACGCAGCTTCTTCCTTCTTTATTGAGAATTTCACTCTAAGATCAAGCCTTGTGGCAAAGCCTTTACAGATGTAAGAAAAAAGAAAGTTGGTAAAGTATGGAATAATCTGAGACATGGTGAAAAGCAGCCTTATAATAATGTGCTAAGTTGGAAGAGAGTTGTGAGATGTTTAAAACATATGGGGATGTGATGGGCGATGTGATCTGTGGTGAGGCTGTTTGCTCTATAGCCTTGAAAAAGAGAAAGAAGAGAAGCTCTTAGAAAAGAATGAGATTAAGGACAGTGATGAAAAAGCTGTATAATATTCCTCTCCATGCAATCACTGAATAAGGGAAAAGCCATAAACAAAGGTTCTTTCATTTGAGATAATGTCTATTGCTTTACTAGTTTAACTTCCCAAAGTGGGTTACGATAACAGAACAGTTTCTAAACGCTCTTAGGAAATTGTAAACCAGTTGAATTGAAGGGGTTGTGGTTGAAGTGAGCACCTTGAAACTATGCCGAAAACACGTGTATTTCTAAACACTGAAAAGTGAAAAGCGTGTTTTTGCCCTTTCACTGTGAACTTTACTATTGTTCCAATGAAGTAGTTCAAGATGATTTGGGCACTTAAAAAACATGTCAAGTGGTGCTAACTCTACGGTTATTAGCTATAAAACCTTAGCTATTCACTATTTATGTCTATAAGTTATAAACACATGTGTGTGTGTGTGCACACACGTAATATACACACATGCACTCATCCCCGCCCCAATAAATTCTTGTGGTATGTTCAGATTGGCCATAGCCCCTTCCATGAGGTTGGATGAATTTGTACTGCAGGATACAGCCATTCACCTAAAGTGGCCTTTCTGTGAATAGTGAAGTAGCGTTTCTATGACCATTTTAAGGCAGGAAATAATACGGCACCGCAGAAGAGGTTAAAGTCAAGAAGGTATTTTTCCATCGTTAGGAGAATAGCTAAATAAATTGTGGGAACACATACTATGTTATAGAGTATGCCTGCTTAAAAAAATGAGGCAGACAATATGTACAGCCATAGAAAGAGCTCCAGGATATATTGTGATAAAAGCCAAGTCATAAAACAAAACGTGGAGTGTGGGCTTCCCTGGTGGCGCAGTGGTTGGGAGTCCGCCTGCCGATGCAGGGGACACGGGTTCGTGCCCCGGTCGGGGAAGATCCCACATGCCGCGGAGCGGCTGGGCCCGTGAGCCATGGCCGCTGAGCCTGCACGTCCGGAGCCTGTGCTCCGCAACGGGAGAGGACACAACAGTGAGAGGCCCTCGTACCACAAATAAATAAATAAATAAATAGGGAAAAAAAACCCCACAGAGTATGTGCTCAACTCAAACTTATCTTAGAGATGCTGGCTTTCCCATATAGCCCTACTGTAATCCATTATCTTATTTTGTTCATCACAGTAATTAGTACTATCTGATTGTATGCCATAGGCTTACAGTTTTGTCTGTTAAATTTATTACCTGTACTTTTCCATTAGGATGGAAATTCAAGGTCCCTGTTTAGTTTCCAGCACCTGGTATATTCCTGGCACAAAGCTGGCTCTCAGTGAACAGCTGTTGAATGAATGAACGAACCCCATCTATCATTTGCCTCACATATATCTGTGTCCCACATTTGCATATATACACATATGTAGGTAAAAAATGGAAAAATCTTTGATGAAATACACATGAAACAGTTATGTGTCCATTCCCCATAAGGGAAATTTTTATAGCTTATTCTATTTTGGTACTCTGTGAGCTTTTAAAATGAAAATGTACTCGTGTATTACTTATTAAAATAAATAACAGTAGTTTTAATAATGAAATTGTAGGCCTCTTTACCATCAACGAAGAGCCACTGAATGAAAGTTGAAAAGCTCTGTGGATCCAAATACTTATATATTCGCAAAACTTTATAATATTGACTACGTATAGAATGACAAAATATTTTTGAAGAAAAGCAGATCTACGCTTCACAGCAATTTACAGTTGTGGGTTAAAGCAATAAAAGGACAAACCAAAACCTATTCCTTCAGGAGACTGGCGAGAGGGAGCGAGAGGGAGAGAGCAAGAGAGAGCGGGAGAGAGCGGGAGAGAGGGAGAGGGATCTTAGTAGCAGATTATGCAAAAATCAAGTTTTGATTGAATGTGGGTGGAGGAGGAATGAATTTACTTGATTTAACTTTTTCAGCAGCGATTTAGTCATGCAAGTGATGGGCTGAGTTCACAGATTAGCTTATCTGAGAACGTATTTGTTGGCGTATTTTCCTTAATTGAACTGGGCAGAGTGGTGACCCCAGCTGCGTTGCTATGTGTCACTTTAGATCCTGGTTAAGCTGTTTCAAGTTTGTCCTTGGGGGGAGGAGGGGTTTCCATGCAAATGCTGAACTTGTGAGATAGAAAAACCTCATCTCATTATTTTGCCAAGAGATGGACGAGAAAACGTATCCAGGTAGTGTCTGAGTTTTCTTTCTTTAGTCACCCAGGCTTCAGTGTAAGCAGGAAATTGTGGATTGGGGATGGAGACCCGCTTCCACTCCAAGAGCCCAGACCACGGCTCTTAGTTTTGGAGTTAGTGACTTTGGACAGGGCACAGCCCCTGCTGGTCTCTGGGAAGACTCCTGGGGGAGTCTGCCCTCCCCCTCCCCCATCCCCATCCATCTTTATTTCTCTCTTCTTTTTCTTGCATCTCCCTTCCTTTTTCTCTGCTACTGGTCTCTCAAACATCGACTGCTCTTCAGACAAAACAAACTGCTGATCGTGGCCATGCTCAAAGTACAGTTCCATGTGTCACAAGAGGTCACAGAAAAGGTCAAAAGGAGGTTAATTCACAGTCAGAAGGGAAGAGCCTTAAGGGGTATGAGGTTTCCGTTTGAGGTGATGCAAAAGTTCTGAAACTAGATACTGGTGATGGTTGCAGAACATTGTTAAAATACTGACTGTCACTGAATTGTGCACTTTTAATGGGTAAAATGGTAAATTTTAGGCGTATTTTGCCAAAATTTTTTTTAAAAAGGGAGAGGATTTTTCTAAAGTGATGCCCACATGTACAAGTTCTCTCCCATTTCTTATGTTCTAAATTTTTCATTTGAACATTCAAGAGGGCTTCTAAAAAGGCACCCAACCAAACGTAAACGACTTGCCGGGGACCTTGTTTATATGAACGAGTCTGTGCCGGCTTATGTGTGATCCCTCAGCTGGGTCCTGCTGTGGCTGACAGCTTTCGGGAGGCTTTTCTGGGCTGAATGGGGATGAGCATAATAGGCTGGAAAAGGCATCCAAGTAGTTTTCTTCGGGCAAAGCATTAGGATGTGATACGATGCTATGTATGTACATGTAAGACCTAAATACGGCGGAACTTGACGATCAAGAGAGAGATTTGGGGGTGTCAGGATTGAGTCTCCATAAATAACTTCTACTGATTTCCAGTACAAAACGGGCCTCTACTCACGGGTTACTTTTCTGGATGTAAACCCTACAGCTCCGCTGCCCTACATGCGTCAGTCCCACCAAACCAGCCAAGCATTAGCAAGTAATCGCAGGAAGCAATTCTCCAGTCTTTCAGCAGGTTAGAGCTGCGGTTAGGGTCGGGGGTCCTCTTGTCTGGGTTGGGCTAGTAGCTCTGAACTCTGGCAGTGCCAACCAACGAACTGTCTTCCCTGCTATTACCCCAGCTCCGATCCCCCCTTAATTCCACTCCTTTCCCCTCAACTTCTAAATGGAAGTTTATCCTTACGAAAGAGCTGAGCCTTGGTTCTATGCTATGTTCGGGGTGTCCTTCACGCTTACGTTGCTCTCTCAGATACAACTAAACCTTGAGATATTCTGGCAGAAGAGTTTTGGATGAAGAGCTACCGGGGTATCTACTAGTGAAGCTTGGCCCTTCTTGGTCTGGGTACCTAGAACCCCTTACCTTAAAGACACAGAGGGAAGAGGAAGGGATGACGTGATTGGCTGATGAGCCGATCACGTGAGCACACTGCCTCCGTGCATGATGGGAATGATAAACAGAGCAGCCCACTCAGCTCCCCCTGTGCTGCCCTGTGTGTACCTGGGATGTTTATACACATTTCTTTCCTGCAATGTTTCTTAATCCATTTTGCACCATAAGGGTACCTTTCATGAGAAAGAAAAGGCAATTACTATTCAAGTTTTGCAAAAGGTTAATTGACATTTCTGAATTTTATTACTCTAGGAAATCATGCAAAAATAGCCTGAAAGTGACGGTCAGTTTATCATCCCGGGGCATCAACATCCTCATTGATCTTTCTCCTCTGCTCTTCCTCAGGATCTTTCTCAGATCTATGAAAACCACTTGACGCTTCAGGTGTAATTCTGTCCCCCAGGTACTAGGACAGTAGGTCACCTTGATCTGAATATGCGCTTACAGGTACAGATATTTGGTGTCAGTGACACAGTGACGACAGGAAAGATGCCCCTTTTAGATCCTTAGATAAATAGTCCTAGTGGCCAAGATCTCACTTAGGAAGGAACATTGAGAGTGAGACGGAATTAATTCTTTCGAGATGGAATTAATTCTTCCTAAATTCTTTGTGGTTCCAACCCTACTGCTTTAATCTTAAAATATTCTGAAAATGTCTTGCTGTTCTAGAAATTTCGATGATGGTTTCCTGGGCTTTACTAAAAACATCTCAGGTCAGTATCGCCTTCTGTTCTCTGAAATATTTTCAGAGAGGAAGGGTTTACTTTTTTCAGCAGTTGAATGGCTTTTGTCAGGAACCCCGTTTTCTCTGTACCCCCATCTGGGAGATGATTTGTGCAGGCATCAGTGTAGACCTAAGCTGGACCCAGCTCCTGCCACCTCTGCTTTGCAAACTGATCTTGATTCCTTACAGTGTCACTACGAACTCAGTGGCCAACAGCCCCACTTGCTGTGCTTACTCAGCTCCGTCACAGCTTTAAACATTTTAGGACCTCACTGGAGAATCTGGGAAGAGTGTGAGCTAGAAAGGTGACTTTTTGGATCATTTCGGGGGAACTGCCAGTCCCTTGGGCAGGTGGCTGGAGGAGTTATGAAGACACTCCGGGGAGTCAGAGGTTCTCCAGGGTGACTTTATTCCATTGTTCCAAGTCTGGGTGCAAATTCTTAAAATGGTTAGCCTAACAGAAAGAATGTTTCTTCAAGGAGCTTTCCTGTCTGTCTACCCCTAAGAATCCAACCATACTCAAAGCAGCCACTGTCATGGAATCTGTCTCCAACTTAGAGCTCTCGTGGTGCTTCTCTGGTTCTGGTCATTTCACATTTTCCTTTCACGTCTGGTCCTTTATATTATACTCACTTTAGTGGCTCTGTTCTCTTTTAACCTGTCTCTTCAAAGTAAATAGGTCTCAAACCACCTCCCTCTTTCAACACGTTGCACCCTTTCAGTCCCTCCTAATCGATCCCAGTTTTTTACTTGGGTCTAATCTGGAGGTTCTCCTACCTTTTATCACTCTTTGAGTATTTTCTCTTATTTCCTCTTTCTCTCTCTTCCATTCTATGTGTTCCACTAAAAATGAATGATTGAGAACCTACTGTACACTCAGTGTTGAAGCAGGAAAATAAAAGTACAAAGGATGTATTTTTTCAATTATCTAATGTATTAAAGATCTTTTAGTCCTGTGATGGAGCTGCATTTTCTACCTGTCCCATTTATTAATTCACCTTATTCCATTTTTAGGCTCATTAACTCTGCTGCCCATTGTCCTGATGATAGTAAGTTAGGACACACATGGCTGGTGCCTGAAGGAGCTGTGTTCACTTAAAGACGTACACTACCTGATTACCTTAGATATTTGCTTATTCAGATTTTCATTTTCTTGTTCACTGCTGTATTTGCAGAGCCTTGCACAGCACCAGACACAAAATAGTGCCTTAACGATGTCTCCTGAATGAATAAAAGACTGTGGGGCTGATACGGAATGAATTCTGGACCTTTTAAAACTAACTGGATTTTGGTTCAGAATAATTTTTAATTTTATATATGGCATGTCCACTTCTTTAAAATGCTTTGAATATTTTAATATGCTTTACTTTTTTTTTTTTTTTTTTTTTTTTTTACTGTACGCGGGCCTCTCACTGTTGTGGCCTCTCCCGTTGCGGAGCACAGGCTCTGGACGCGCAGGCTCAGTGGCCACGGCTCACGGGTCTAGCCGCTCCGCGGCATGTGGGATCTTCCCGGACCGGGGCATGAACCCGTGTCCCCTGCATCGGCAGGCGGACTCTCAACCACTGCGCCACCAGGGAAGCCCTATGCTTTACATTTTTAAAAATAAAATTTTAAAAATAAACTACAGTTTTTATAGCTTAATCTTTAAGGGTTGGAAATGAGAAAATATTCATTGCTTTAAATGCTTGTTAATGCCCACGAGGTCATTTAAAACTAGTGTCTGTTCTCTTCTGAGTGATGGGAACTAGCGTTTAGCTCCACGTGCTCTGCGTTCAGAGTTGCTCTTCTGGTTTAAACCTTGGTCTGCTACCCACTAACCCTACGACCTGGAGCCACTCATTTCCCTTATGTTTCTGCTTCCTCATCCCATAGCCTGTCAAACAGGCACGATAATTTAGCAAACCTCATAGAACTGTTAGGAGGAGTAAACAAACTAACATTAGTAAAGAGCTTAGAATAGTACCGGCCACCTAACAAGAGTGTGCAAAGTCAAAAGAGACCCGGAAGTGCAGCTGATAACAGTACCTACCTCAGATGACAGTCGTGGAAAGTATCAATAAACGAGACATTTGTAAAACTCCTAACAGTTCCTGGGTACCTGGTGAGTGCTCAGTACATTTTTATTATTATTTTCTATAAAGAAAACCTATGAAGATAGTATATCTATCGTCAAAGGTTTTAACGGGCACACGTCAAACCAGAGAACAGCTAAGTGATGTGCTCTACGACGTGACACAGATTGTAAAAAAAAAAAAAAAAAAAAAAAAGCGAACATCAGAGAGAAGGAAGGATTATGTGCTCTGGGATGTGAAAGGAGGCTCCTCTGGCCAGAGGCTGGGGGAGAAAACGAGCCAGTGCAGGCTGTGGCGGAAGTCATGGGGGTAGATGGCAGTTAGCAGGGTTGGGCCATGCAGTCGAGGCCCTGGGAAGCCTGCAGGTGTGCTGGGTTGTGAGGCTGGCAGTAGGGAGTCTGCCCGTGGGTGCCCTGGGGAGGGGACTTCTGCCCCCCCTGAGCACATGCTTCCCTGGGCTGCGTGCTTAGGACCTCTTCTGTCCCTGCTTGATGTCCCTTGTCCCAAGAACTTACTACTTGGCTTTCATAGAACTTTCTAGAAATTGCATTTCTTCTCTAGAATGGCTCTGCCCCCACGGAAAGGTCTTCCTGAAAGGAAATGAGAAGGGAGAGAAGAATTTCCCCTCCCCTAAATTCTCTCGGCAGGTGTTTGATCGCCACTTGTCCAGAGCATTAACTCTCTTCTCTGTTTTCTTTGGAATCGAGTAAGTTGTCATTTACCAAGAACAATGATAATGGGCCAGATCCTATCAATGATCCAAGGTCACCAAAATACTCTCAGTATATAGGTTCTTTTTGAGTTGCCAGGCTTCATACAAAAAGATGCATCTCGGGCTTCCCTGGTGGCGCAGTGGTGGAGAGTCCGCCTGCCGATGCAGGGGACGCGGGTTCGTGCCCCAGTCTGGGAAGATCCCACATGCCGCGGAGCGGCTGGGCCCGTGAGCCATGGCCGCTGAGCCTGCGCGTCCAGCGCCTGTGCTCCGCAACGGGAGGGGCCACAACAGTGAGACGCCAGCGTACCGCAAATTAAAAAAAAAAAAAGATGCATCTCCAGTCTCCAAAGGATGCACAGTTTATTCTCAGGTTTTAAAAACTCAGTTGAGCTTTCCAAAGGCTTAGGATATAATGAGCTAGTTTTCAGTCTTTTTCAGCCTGTGATCTTGATGTTTTTCTATATCAGCTTTGGAACAACCAGTGAGTTAATTAAGGATGATCACTTTGGTTATCTGTAATCTTCACTTAGAGATTTGTTAAAAGAAGTGATATTTTTGAAGATATCTACACACACGGACAAAAGGGTCACAGTCATACAGGGTGTTGCATTGGCTGCTGAATCTGCCCCCTCAAATGGGAGTCTTACATATGAAACTTTACAAATACCATATAAATGCATGTAAGAAAGAGATTATCTCCAGAAAATTAAGAAATTCCTTTCCAAAAAAACTATAGTAGTTTTAAAGAGTGAATAAAGGGAACAGAGAGAGAGAAAATTGACAGTTTAGTATAGCGGAACTCAATAAATGCTAATAATAGCATATTAGAATGATATTTAGGGAAGGTTTTATATAAGAATTTATACAAAACTCTTTTTAGATGTTCTTCTTTTGGCCCTCAGAAGATCAAAGAAAGCTGTGAGGAGGACATCTTTGTTAGAGTTAGAGTCTGACATTTGAGCTGACTTATCAATTAACCCTCTGATACCTTCCAACAGATTCTGACAATTCGTGGGCCAATTTCTATACAGATGAGGAGGTGGGTGGGAAGACAGTATTTACTAAACCATGTCTATGGGTCAGCTCAGTTATATTAACTCATTGCAACCATACCACATTCCTCTGTGGTCAGTATTATCTCAGTTTTATAAATAAGGAAATACAGGCTCAGAGGGTAAGGATAAGTGAGTCGCCCAAATTCTCTGACCCATGAGGACAATGCTAGGATGCAAACCCGCCCAACACCTCATAATATTTTTCCATTTATAGTAACTCCCTGGTCTCTCCCTCTAATCCCAGAACAGTCATGAGCTTTCAAATTGGTTCAGCTCTAATTCTTGAATCCATATCCAAAGGACAAAAACTGAATTTAAGTCAAATTTACTATTTTCAAAGAACCATCCAACATTTTACGACATTTCACAAATTATATTTTGTGATCAAGTCAGTTTGGGGAAGACAGAACTTAAAAGCACAGTTCACCTGATTTTTTCAGTACAGGACTTCTTTGGGTCTTTAATATACTAATGTGAACTCTGAATCTCTAAGGGGAGCATATTACAGACATTGCTTCCCAAGCTAGTATTTATTCACATATTCATTCATCCTTTTATTTTGCTAGAATACTTCAAGGGCTGAATTTTCTATGAAACTACCTTTCTTTTCCTTTTTTATTTATTTATTTTGGCGGTACGCGGGCCTCTCACTGCTGTGGCCTCTCCCGCTGCGGAGCACAGGCTCCGGACGCGCAGGCTCAGCGGCCATGGCTCACGGGCCCAGCCGCTCCACGCCATGTGGGATCTTCCCGGACCGGGGCACAAACCCGCGTCCCCTGCAACGGCAGGTGGACTCTCAACCACTGCGCCACCAGGGAAGCCCGCAACTACCTTTCTTAATAGTGTGTCATCTTGGGCAAATCACTTTACCTCTTTGCACCTCCATTTTCTACTCTTCAAATGGAACTAAAGATATTCCAAAGGTCCCTTTAGCTTTAAAAATTCTATGGTGCAGCCTCTCTCCTCCCCCAAAGTCTAGGCATTTGTGCTACCAAGTGAACTTGCTAAGGATAAGATTTTCTGAAAACCGTTCATTCATTCACGAAACATTGATTCGTTGCCAAGCACTATGACAGGTTTTGAGGACAAAAGGACAAGATACAAATAACATGAAGATACACTGTACTCAGGATGAGGCCGTGATATGATGATAAACACAGAGGAAGAGAGCACACACATGAACTCATGATACAATACAGGAAGACAGTAGCAACATGCATAGATAATAGACTCGCACGAACCGGTGACTATAAAACAACTCAGTAAGAGAGAACAGAAATACGCCTAGATAATAAAGACTCGCGGAGGACCTGCCTCCTCTTTGCAGGGGTTGAGTAAGGCTTTCAGGAGGGAAAACACCCAGTGTCTTAAGGGATGGGCCGGCATTCCATGAAGGGAAGGTACTCCAGGCAGAGGGGACACAGGAACAAAAAAAGCATAGGGGCTGAAGCAGCATGACGTGTGCCGCGATCTACAAGAGTTTGGCAATTGTTAGAATGTAAATAAAGTTCAAGGCGGGGGAGCATTCGCTGTAAGAAGTAGGCAGGGCCCGTTGTTGAAGGCCTTCTCTGTCAGATGCTTGAACTGGGTCCTGTGATGGAGAGCCAGTGGAAGACTTGGAACAGGGATGCACCGTTTTAGTTGTGTGGAAGACAGATGCAAAGAGAGAAAAGAGAGGTAGGGAGGCCAGTGGGGAGACTCCTGCAGATGTCCAGGACATAGACAGTGAGCACCTGAACCAGGAGACTGACAAGAAGAAAGCAGAGGAAAGGATGGATTTGAGACACAGTTCACATTTCATAGGTACAACCTGCTCAGCCTGATGGATTAGAGGAAAAGGGGGAAGGAGAGAGACCACCTCTGCTGTGGATGATGGATACACGCTGTCTGTACCAGAGGAGGAAAATCATGTGATGTGATCAGTTTGGGACCTGCTTAGTGTAAGGCCTTTCTAAGATATTTGTGGATATGTTAAAATTGGAGATGCTCTACCACAACCTTTCTCTGTGCATCAAACTCAAATGGAGATTTCATTTTGAGGATTCGCATTGGAGGATGACTCCGTATTACTGGTTATTTGATTTAGGTTGTCGGGATGTTGCAAATAAATGGCAAGTTTATCTTTAATAGAAATGTAATTACTAATCAAAATTATAACTAAGTTCATTTTACTCTTATTTAACCATGGAGCCATGAGGCACACAATAGTGTTTATACTTGCGGATTTAAGTGTAGCTGGTATTAAATATATTTTTTTGTTGAAAGACAATCAACATGACCATTAATTTAGATTATTTTTTTACCAGTATTATAAAATGTAATTTAAAATATTCTTCTTTTTACCGAATCATTGAAATTGTTATAAAGTGAACTAAGGAGACTATAAATCTACTCTGAACTTCATCTGTGCCAGGCGTTCAAAACTCTGCTATACCTCAAATCGAGGAACTAACGCCTCACTCTTCACTGCTGTCAAGATGAACTGAAACATTTTCTGAGGGGCTCTTACCATTTCTCTCTGAATGCAGGATTTTTTTTTTTTTTTTGCCACATGACTTGCAGGATCTTAGTTCCCCAATGAGGGATCGAACCCAGGCCCCGGCAGTCCTAACCACTGGACCGCCAGGGAATTCCCTGAACGCACGATTTAAAGCAGATTCTGGAAGGATCTTTCTGTAGGGGTAGGAATATGGTCTGTAATAAGAACTGACTCCAGTATCCCTCACTGGAAGTGATATAAGCATGAACCAGGACCCAATTCATTTTTGCAGGTCTATCAGCAAGTAGTTGCAGACATCCTGAAAGGAGGTGATAGGAATTTTAACGGAAGAAGAGGGTGAGAAGAAAGAGTAAACACGAGGGAAAAAAAAATCTCTTACCAGGTTCTTGTTGTATTTTGTGGTTGTTTTTAAACCAGGTTATCTGAGGCTCTGGGACACCGTTAGCGTGACAATCTAAAGTCATAGAACTGCTGATAGCCACTGTGTGATCACTGAGGTTTCGTAGGAGGTAGGGTGCTTCCTGATCTAGTGAATAAAGAAAGGGAATTGTTATTACTCGTCAATCTTATTCTTTTATTATATATGCATATCAACATTTTAAAAGTAGAGAGGAAAACAGCAAAACTCAACTATAAGTTTTCATCCATATTTTATTCCCTCAATTTCTCCTCTATGGTTAGCCTACTGCTTCCTCCTTATTAGGTTACTACGATAAATTGAAATCTGTTAGAACACAGGAAAATCAAGAACTCAACTCTGTATTTTTAGATTTCAATATCAAGGTTTTTGCCTGGCCAACTAGTTTCCTTCCTTTCTTTGAGAGAAGCTTTTTCTAAAACCTAAGGATTTTGCATGATATTTTAGGAACTAAAAAGGAAACAGACATGATTTTGGATATCGGCTTGTAGTGAGTTTTTACACAAATACAGAGAGTTATAGTAATGAGCTAATCGAATTTTGTATTTTTGTGTTTCACTAACATGTGAGGGCGTGTTTGTGTCACTCAGCTGTCAGTAACCTAAACTGTAAGCAGCAGACCAAGTGGGAGAATTTCTTGAACTTTGAAGCTTTATTGATTATCTCTTTCCTCCAATCCCTTCCCAAATGCAAACGAACAAAGGATTAATTCAAGAGGCAGAGGCACAGATTTGTAGTTTTTGCACTATATAATAGTACAAATATTGTATTTTATATTACTTTCTCTTAAAACATACAAATATGATACAATTTATTTTAATAAAATGCCAACCAATATAGTACAACAAAATGGATTTAATACATTAGGATGCAATACATTACAACATTAAAATCTCACAGAGGGACAGCAGTACCCCAAGGCCCCCGTGAGTACGTGTCTCTTTTTTTTATGGAATCAGTCCTGCTGATGCATATACATTCTAGTTGGGCAGGTGCTGGATTGGTAACTCAAGCTTCCACGGTCAAAGAGTAAAGACAACTCCTGAAACCTTCCCCCCCCTCTCAAGTCATCCTTCCCCACCCCCCCCACTCGTTGCAAATCCTGGAAGACAAATCAAAATAGTCTTGACATCACTTACACATTCTGCGTCACTGGTTTCAATTACACAGTCTGAGCTTTCTCTGACCATTCCTCATCTTATTGTACTAACACTGTGAAAGCAGCTTAGGAGTGATTACAACGCTCTAAGAGATGACACCTTGCAATGGCTCTGATTCCATGTCCCTGCAGGATTCTGCCGAGTCCCCAAACCTTTCTGTTTTTATTCCTGCAGGGAAACTCTCAGGATTAGCATTCATTAAAGCAATTGAGAAATCTCAGGTTAAGAAGTATATTACCATACGACTTTGAGAACATGTTGACATAGCATGACATGGCAGGGTGGCTATCTGTTAGGAGAAACAGATTTCTCATTCCATTTTGATTTCCATAGCTTATCATTAGTCTTTTCACATTTTATACAAAATGCAATCTGAAGGCAAAACAGACTTGAAGGAGCGCTAATTTATAAACTCGTCAACTATAGTGTGAAATGAGTGATAGCAACGATCCTTTGGCCTGTTTCAGTGTAGCCTTCCTAGTCTCATCTTGCGCCCCCCCGGCAGACCCATTTTAACAGTTCTGGGTTTACATTCTGTCCAGTCTGTCAAATAGTTTTTCCTAATTGAAAACGCAGCCATGTATCAAAATCTTCCATTTTGATAATTCTTACATGCTCGATCATTACAATTTTGACATTTTTACACAGTCAAGACCCCAGACATATCAGTGAAACATGACAAGAGAATAAGGAACAGTATCATATTACTACTTAGCATCTTTTACAGCCAACTTTGACACACCTCATTTAAAACTCAGAACAGACCCCGTTCACTGAGTTATACTTGTAATAGCTTCCTCTGGCACATTTACTGTTTCCCAGGCATTAAATATGATAAAATAATCTATCATTGTCCATAGGTCTTATTAGAAGAAGGCAGTCTGAATACATGGCCTGCCACACCCGAATTATTTTCATGGCTACAAACTGTAACATCATCAACACAGACAGGATTTGGCTTCCCTGACAGGTGTGTTTGAAAACAATGCTTATATAAAAGAGAGCATCTCCTTTTAACATAAACGTCACGCAGAACTCCCAAAGGCCCTATCTGTACTACACAAACTTCAGACGAGAGAAGCAGCCGGAAGGCTGCAGAATGAACAGAGAATTCTCAATGAAATACAAAGTTCATATAAACATGTCTGAAACATACAGTATGATGATTTTTTTCTTTGTACCCATTTCTGGAAAAAAAAATTCTCATTTTTGGCAAGTTTCAAAATGACCAATCAACCAAGGAATTGTTTTTTAATCAATTCCCACTTTATAGTAATCTACTTTGGCATTTTAAATAGGAAAGGGACCTTGAACCCATATTTTTAAACCTAAGTTATTTGATGGAAATAGCTGCTTTCCAAAGTTTAACAAAGGGGAGCTCTCAAACTGAGAAAATCAGAATGAACGGACTATTTCTGCTGGTTATCAACAGCCAAAGATTGCTCCCCACCAGGTCCTTTTACTTCTCGGCATTCGAGCCCAAGAGATCTGCCAGGTCCCACAGATACGTACTTCCGATTCTCCATTTGGAAAGGGGACCGAGGAACCAGCCTCACACCCTCTACCCCATCTCAGTCATTCTCCGTAGCAGGCTCTTGGTTCTTTCTCTATTTCCCCATTATCCTCCCCTTACACCACACCTCGAAGACTAACTAACAAAAATCAAAACCCACCCAGTCCTTTCTTTTCCTTTTTGAAACTCTCTCTATGGAATTCTTCAAATTATCTCTCGGAAGTACTTCAAATCATCTTCTGTAACTACTAAACCCTTCCCCTCCCTAGGAAAGGATAGGTTTTGCATGTCCATTTCACCATGTTTTTCAAAAGTACTCCCTAAACCATTTCATTTGCTTTCTCAGCTTTAGTAAAAATTGAGCCTCCCGCCCCCCCCACCCCAGGTCCTCTGGTACTAAGGCAGTTTCCTGAAGGAACACACTGACTTATAATGAACAAAGACACCAGGCAAAAGACCCATAGGTAAAGTTTCCAGATACAATTGATTATTCTTTCCTTTGGGCTGACAACTTCCAGGTTACTAATTGTTTTCAGAGCATTTGGGGCTCCATAAAAGTGCTATTGTTTACTCCTTCACATTTGACAAAAGCAATTCCCACGTGAAAGACAAGTTGAGCCGTGGGACAGAGTCTGTTACCTAAAGGAGGAAACAGTCTGGTGAGTTCCCAAGCCTGAAAAGCTGTCATATTGTCACCTCCTACTGAACAGCCCAGCCACTGTGTTCTAAGCCATGGCTATTTTGGTCATTATAGTTTGTTTTCCAATAGTTCAGGCAAGTCACATGTAATGATCAATCATAAATGAAAACAACAGAACAACGCATATGAAATTGGTGAAAAAGTCACTTTCCCCAGGAAAAAAAATCCTATTCAATTTGCATATGGAGAAAGTGGACTTTTTTTAATGGACAAATTTGAGATTGACATTTAGAAGAATGCATTAAGCCTCTGGTCACAAGAGCCTTTATTTCCTTGATAAATTGATCATGGTACACAGCTGAATGCCATCCATTGGACAGGATAAAGTTCTTTAACCAGGGACAAAAATATTAAAAACAAAGGCATGAGCCACTTTTGTTCAGGTGCTGTCAGTGGCTGTGTAGTCCACTCAGAGGCAGTGAGGAGAAAACCCACTGGACTTGTTGACTAGCTACTGGCATTGCAGGAGAGAACGGGGCTTCATCTGGGTGGACTTTTGTAATTCATACTGTGATAAAGCTTTAATACCTCTGAATGACACCAACACCTTGCACCTCTGGGGCCCATCTCAGACGCTCCAGTTTAAAATTAATGTGCTTAATATAAAAAAAAAAAGCATCTTCAAATAAATAAGCATTATAACTTGCTATCATCCAGGTGCTATTTACAAATCAAAAGCAGATGTAACAGTACGAAATAAAACCAGGCAGAGGTCCGTCAGAGTCTCCGATTCAACTGTCCTCATTCTGAGCTGGCCAATGAACCGATTCATGTCCATCTTTGGCAGATACCAGCATCTGTTTAAATTATTCGGGTTTGGCAGCTTGGAAACATAAACATAAAAAGAGGCGGGCATTAAAGTGGAAGGAAAGGATCAGTCCCGAGTTGTTGTCTATCAGGCAGGAGAAAACAGCAAAGAGCAAAACACACAGAGAACGCACTGCAGGGATCCTCCAAATCCAAACGTGCACCAGGTCGGCCCCAGAGAGCGGACCCCTCAGCCTGAACGGGGCGCCCAGAGCTGGGGGTCCCGGGGGGGCTCAATGTTACTCCTATCATGGCCAAACTCATTTTGGGAGGAGCTTCTCCTCTGAGCCGGAAAATGAGCAACAGTGACAATAAATCAAGATGATATGACACAACTGTTACTTTGTAATGAGTCCTTTAATGTTTTACATTACTTTGTGAGGTACAATCATTCCTTGTGCTTTTAAATTTGGAGATCCGAGAGAAAACAGCCTTTCTGTTGCAGTGCTCACCTCTAATGGTCACTTCTTTCTTCTGGAGGATTTCTTCCCCTGTGTACATGTTCCTGGCTCGGCAGGCATAGGTGCCCGAGTCTTCCAGGGAAGCGTTCTTGATGACGAGGTGGAGCGTCACGGAGTGCTCTTTCGTGACGGCCGTTTTCTGCTTGCGGATGCTGTGCTGCATGGTTCGGTTATTCACTGTCCGCAGCAAGATCCAGGTAATGTCTCTGTACAAGAACTTGTTAACTGTGCAGGACAGTTTCAGGTCCTCTCCTTCCGTAGGCATTTTTTCCAAGTTAACGTGAAATCCATTGGGCACATCTGGAAAAAAAGAACAAAGGACTTGAGTGCCTAGGAAAATCAATGTCTCATCCTGAGGACATATCTCATTCTAAGACAGTCAAGGATCTTGAGGATTGTTCCTACACAAATTCATGGTATTTATGGTTTTTGTTTTTAAAAGGGGAACGATCAGACATGGCAGGTAGGAACCAGCTCAGTTCGTTCCGTCAGAAGCGAGGCAGGAAATGCAAAATAGGACGTTATTAGGAGGGTACGCTCATTTGCTCAAAATTGCTCTTCAAAGTGGAATGCTTTTTTTTTTTTTTTTTTTTTTTTACAACTTGGGATGATAACCCATTGCTTTATCATGTGCAGAAGTCCTCCTGGTAAGTGGGCAAAATAGGGAAGGACTCTAAGAGGAGTTTGTACTAGAAACCACAGGTGCTTTGATAGCCAAACTTATTTAAGTTGTGAACAAGTGAGAACAGGAAGTCCCAGGTCTGCGCTAGGAGACTCCAGTTAACACTTTACTCCTAAACTTTGGGCTGACGGCATCCTCCTCCTGCTGCTGGCCCATCGCTCCCCCTGCTCTTTGCTGGCGCCAAGGGGTCCTTGCTCAGGTCCCCTTTTATGGTGACTGCTCTACTCAGACATAAAAGAGCAAGATTTCTTTTTTTTTTTTTTTGCGGTACGCGGGCCTCTCACTGTTGTGGCCTCTCCCGTTGCGGAGCACAGGCTCCGGACGCGCAGGCTCAGCGGCCATGGCTCACGGGCCCAGACGCTCCGCGGCATGTGGGATCCTCCCGGACCGGGGCACGAACCCGCGTCCCCTGCCTCGGCAGGCGGACTCTCAACCACTGCGCCATCAGGGAAGCCCAAAGAGCAAGATTTCTTCTGAAAATGCGGACAGCTAATCTCGAAGAGTTGCTAGATTGCAAAGTGGGGGCAGAAGGTTTCTAAATCAAATCTGCTCTTAAAAAACATATGAAACATTTTCCTAAAAGGACTGCATCATTGGAAGTCATTTTCTCCAATGTCATTCCCAGGTAACCTTCTTCTCCATCTTCTTGGCGCCTCTAGCCACAGCTCACGAGCTCCCCTCCTCAGCTTTCTTAACCTGGACCATCATTTAGCTTCTGCACTGAGAGTTCCTTAGTCTCCTTTTGGACCATCTCACCAGATGATTTTTAGAATACCATTGGTTGTTACTAGCCCTGAACTGGCCTGCTCTCAAAACCCTCCCATCGCTTGTTACTAGCGGCGTATCTGTACTTGAGCAAAGAACTGGGGCCAACATTTCACAAAGAACTTTGAAGATGAAAAGCGCTATGTTATGCTATTATTATTATTATCCTTTGCACACAAAGCTATAAAGAAACCTTTAAACCTTAAGGGGACAATAGTCCAAAATTAGATATCATATCAACTCTTTCCTAAATCTCACTTTGCTTGTTTTTCTGATTTTTCTGGGCTCTGGCTTTATTATAAAGTGTCACGTCTGAAGAAATGCCAAAGTATTTCTTTGGGAGCCGGGGGGTAGCAGTGGTTTACGAAGCTGTCAATGACTGGAGAGAGAGGAGGCCAGTGGAAGTTTTCCTGCTTTTAAAATGAAAACCTAAGAATGTGCCAGAAGAGGCAGAAGCAGCTGACCATAGTTTTTTAACATAACAATAAGGTGTCAGAAATAACCCCTCTAATTCAGCATCTTTTTATACTTGGGACACTTTCCAAGCATGAGGAGTTAAACATTAGCCATCAACTTTTACCCAGATACTAGGGCAGAAGTCTTGTGCACTGGTTGCAATCATATTATTTCTGAAAAGACGGTAGGCTTCCATTTACGAAGTCCCATCCTGGTAGTCAGAACCCAAGTGGGTCCCAAGTAACACCACTGAGATCATGTAGAGAGTTTCTATTTACTTTAGTGATTTGAAACTTCCTGTGGAAATAGCTCACAGGTTTCCTGGTGGAAGATTTTGTTTATCTTTGCCAAGCACCACCAGGAATCTCAAAATAAAATGCATTTAGTGACACTGGGAAACCAGGGAGATAAGGCAGCGCTGTTCCTGTTTCACCCTCAGTAATTGCTAACACACCCAGAGTCATGCTGAGTGCCAACAGAACAGCAAAAACACACACAGAGGAAAAGAAAAGAATCGAATCCGTTTTCAGGTCCGTTTCTCATACGGGGACACTGTTAGGAGGCTGATTTGGTTTATGTTGTCAGATGGTACTTAGAAATGATCTATTTCTCAGTACAGCCCCTGCACTATTCTTTTCTGATCCATGGAAGGTGATAAATAAGATGTCCTAAACTAGGTAATGAATCCAGAGGGATTTTTCCCTTAATTCATGTCGATTTTTTTTTTTTTTTTTAGCCTGAGTACAAAAACAGACCAAAGAAAGCATTGCCTTCTAACTCTCAAAATGAAAACAAGAAATCTTCCCACACTTAAGCCTCTGTTGCAGATTCAGCCCAGGCTTCAGTAGCACCAACTAACACTCATCCATCCAGCACATAATCACATCCACGGCGTCTTAGGAGATGTGGTGGAGAAGACGCCACCCTTGCTCAGGAGACATCCCACCCAGGGTTAGGTGAAAGGGTAATGTATTTACAGAGGTGCACACCTGGGGGTGGACATCTTGACTTGATTGGATCAAACGTGTGAATTAAGTTCATGAAAGAGACAAGCATAGACATTAAAAGGATGAAAGGTATCTCCTTTGTCAGGTGGAAATAAAGGCTTTACCTCAACTAGAGAACAGAAACAGCATTCTCTAAAAAGAAAGTGAGTGGTGACTAGAAAGTTTGGCTCCTTTCAAATAGATACTATGGACAAGTGAATGGCAGAGTTGGAGTAGAAGCTGTGGAGGATGCTAATAGCCATAGCAAACTGGTTCACATCAGTTCAGAAGGCAGCTCTGTTGTATTTTAGAGAAGGGGCAGCATGATTAAAATGAGGATCAGTACAGATCCAATTCTAGATCTTTTGATTTTGAGCAGTTCAATTTTAGACAGCTCTTTTAAAGCACGACCTGCACTAGGTCGAGTATAAGCATGGAACAAATATACATTCATTTTTCAGAAAATCGTCATGGAAGGTGCAACATTCCTAAAGAATATTCAGTCTCATCTCTAGTGAGGCAAAATCTCATGACAGAGGTTTGAGTAAGAAAAAGAGAAGAGTTTTAGAAGTAATGAATGTAAGTAATCTATGATTACCCATCAAGACTAGAATTTTTCAAAACAGGGAGCAAAGCATTTAGGAGAATTACATTCCGGGCAAGGGGGACTTGATTGGATGAGTTTGTGCTCAGTTTTAAGATGAAATTTCTGGAGGAAAAATGTCGTGAGCTTCGAGTTAGGTATGTTGGAAATAGAATTCCCATCGCTCCTTTCAATGGATGAGGAAAGGTCTCAAGCACCCCGTGGTTATAAACTGGACGATATGGTGGGAGGCGAAGGGGGACTGCTGCCTGAGTTCCGCAGGTGGTCAGCCGTATCAGCTGGGGCCCTTGCAGCAGCCATGCTGTGCACAGATACAGGCCGGAGCCATGAAGCACTCGGGGGAGGGGTGGGCTGGATGTTGGTGCTGCAGTGAATAATGGGCATCGATGAACCTTCCTGGGACTCGTATGGTGAGGGAAACGAGCAGGGCGTGCCCTCAGTCAGGGCATCCTCTCCCAGTACTCCCTTCAGACCGAGGCAAGGGGGCTCTCTGTTCAGGCTGTACCCCTCCCCACAATGGAGAGAGTCTAGCGGGTGAGGGGGGGGGCTGCCCACACAGAGCCTATGCTATCCCCACTCTTTATCTTTCGTGGGGCCCCTGGGGCCCCAGAATTCCCTGTAAAGATGGTCCCAAGTCTGCTTCCAGACTGTCTCAGACCTCTTCCCCCTTCGCTCTGTCTGTCCTCCTGAGGTCAGACTGCTGGGCGGTCTGCACACTGACAGGGCCCAGGGAGACTGTTTGGGGGAGGGGTGGACAGAGTTTGGAGGTGTGGCCTGGGGAGATCATCCCCAGGAGGATAGGGCCCCTTACCGTGAGGGCCGAGCCCGGAGTGGAAGGAGAAGCAGGGTGAGCCGGGGGTGGGCTTCTCCTGCACCGTCAGGCACCGTCACACTCTGTGCAGTCCCGGAACTCTAGGTTTGTGCCTGACTTTCCAGGTCACCGTGAAAGTATCTTTGTCCACCAGAGGCTACAACATATTTCACAGCTTGTTCACGTGATTCAGAACTTGTAAGTGGTTAGACGTATAGTCTGTGGGCCTCTGTTGGTCTTCTCGCCTCGATTCTGAAAATGCCAGGGCCAGCCTGTCCTCTTCTTTCTATGGATTCTTTGTACCCACAGGACTACCTCAAGTCCCGCTTCCTTCTCAGAGGCTTAGAGCAACACTCTACAATACAGGGCTACCTGTGGCTACTGAGCCTTGAAAGTATGGTCAGTGTGACTGAACTGAATTTCATCCAGTTAGTTTTATCTTATTTCAACCCTGATTTTTAAAACCGAAGGGATGTAATATTTTAAAAAATACTGATGATGTGTTAAAATGATAACATGGGATCTGTTAGGTGAAATAAAATGAATTTCACCTTTTTCTTTTTACTTTAAAAAAAATGGTCACTAGAAAATGTTAAATTATGTATGTGGCTGACATACTTTTATTGGTGGAATTGGCTTGGCATTGGCTAGCATCTGTCACGTTACTTCTGCTCATTCCTTTTGATACTAGGATACAGGTAACATTTCTTCTTTGTGTCCACAGCGTTCAAACCGTCTTCCTAGAAAGACAGGGCCTCCTTGCTATCTCTTTGAATGCTCAACACAGAGTTGAACTGTCCTGTTTAATAGTTGGTGCTCATTAAACTTGTACAAACGTATTGAATGTTAAGAATAGAACAGGAAAGGCTCACTCTTTTGTACTCTAAAATCACAGAGACAGTGGCCTTGTTGCCCCCCAGATATAAAGGACAACACAAACCTTTGGACTTAATTAGTCTAAATCATCTGAGGTTGATTAAAGAAAGAATCAGTCTGTGTGAAACTGCTCTCTGAATCCTTCTCTAAATAAAGGGCTTTTCCTATTTGGAATGAACGCAAAGATGATTTTATCTCCGCTTCTCGAATATTGAGGGTATAGGGACTGACTTGGTTTTCAGAGGCTCTCCCGTGTGCCCCTCCACCTCTCTCAACCGCATTTCCTCATCTGGAAAATGCAGGGCTATCATGTCGAATTATAGCCCCTAGAAGTCTCTTCTGGCTCTGACATTCTGTGAGCACCTACCCACGGATCTCTCCCCTGGTACAGCTTCTCTGAGGGTCAGCTAACGTGCCAGAAGGCTCCCTGTGACCTGGCAACCCATACTTCTCATGCAATTGGACATACCTGTTTCTTTCTGGAGAACTCAAGGCAACTGCCACAGCCTGTCCCAGGCAGTGCGAAGTTTCCAGAGAGTTGGCCAACTGCCCAGGTTTTTTCAGAATATTGGGGGAGTGTGGAGCCAGGCAATTGTTTTTATACTTTGAGCTACTTACTTCCTTCCTGTACCCATGCAGGGACGTAGGGAGTGCCATTTGTGTCCCTTGGAAGTTATAAGATTTGCAGACACCATCATATTTAAGGTTAAAAATTCTGAAATGCTACCAAAAAAACAGCACACTAAGAACGATCAACCAAGCTCAGCTTCAGATTTCTTTAGGAGAGCCTCGTGTGCCAAAAAGCTGAAATTCAGTTGTGAAACATTTGCTGTACAGCAGAAATTAACACAACACTGTAAATCAACGATAACATCAATTTAAAAAAAAGTTGTGAAACAGTTCGCCTCTTGGGTTACAAAGATGTCATCCCATGTATTAGAATTGGTTTCCTTGACTGTTACTGAACACCCACTGTGTGCCAGGCCCTGTGCTGGGGACTCTAGGGTGTTCAAAAAGGAACACGACAAGATCCCAGATTCACAATCAAGCCCAGGAAAGAGACGTAGACAAACAGCTCTAAAAGGGAATTCAGGGAAATAACCCTTCAGGAGACCCAATGACCCCATGATGCTGTGGAAAACTATTCCTGAGAGCAAGGATGAAGGTACTCAAAGCTGGACAAGTCTATGGAATGTTTTTTTTAAAAATAAAAGTCACTCAAGTGCACTCAAAGCACAAAAGACTGCAAGAGAGACTTGAGGTCCCTGGGCTGTCTTCGTGAATATAGGACACGTGGCTTACCTGTGATGTAAAAGTTTATGTTTCTTTCCACAGTCCCTACTTTATTGGCAGCCATGCAACTGTAGATTCCAGAAATTCTAGAGTCGGCCACAGCCAAGGTGCTAGCCGTCTGCAAAAGAAAAGGCAACTTCAGCGACAGGAGGAAGAACCACTGGACACCCCCTGAGATATTTCTGAGGGGGACATGATCCGGCTATTCCATTGCCTCAACAGAGGTAGAACTGCACACGTGGTGGTTACCAGAAACTCTCCCCTCGCCGAGCCCTCAGCAAGAATGGAAAAACAACAGGAAAGCAGGTCCTCAGGAGACCGGGGGCTATGACATCCGACTCATATGAGGGCTTCAGGCTTATTTATCTCGTGCTGCTGGCGTAACAATTACAGACCCGAAGCCCAGATGCGGGACAGCACGTCCTACCCTATGAGGTGGTCAGGGCCACGCCAACGAGAGGGGGAGGTCCAGGCCTTCCCTTTTGTTTGGATGACCTGTGATCACGAACGCCACTTGGTCACAGGAGCCTTCTTTGCCGTCTGGTTCTGTAAGCGGTGTGTTAAGGGAGCACAGACAGAGGAGAAAGGCTGCTGAACCATTTCTTTTCTGGGACGCGGCACTGCAGCCCTAATGACGCAGAGGGAGGGGCGGAAACTCCCTGAGGCTCTCGCGGGTGTTTGTAAATTACTTAATTTCTCAGGCTGTCAATCCCTCCTCTAGAAAATGAAGATATAAATCATGGATTCGCACGGCAACGTCGCTTCTCTAGGGTTTAGTGCTGCTCTTGGGCAGATGAGCCCATAACGAGGCAGGAGGAGTCAAAGCTATATGTGAACTTGAAAGCACTTTCCAAACTATGATGTTGCGAAAAGTAATGTCTCAAAAAAAAAAAGAACCACAAATTTATACAGCTTAAAGATTTGCATGGCTGTCTTCTTTTAAAGATAAAAATTAGCGGTATGAAATGAATTGTTGAGAATTTTAAAATTTAACCCAACCTTTCAAAAAAGTAATGCATGCTATACATGAAAAAGAAATGAAACAGCTAGTAAGTTTTTCATATTTAAAATTACAAAAAAAGGTTGATCCAGTTACTTATAAATCGTTGCAGCCTATCTCCTAGGACACAAAGAACTGGTCATAAGCCCTGAAATTGTAGAGGCTGTGCTGATGCTTCCAGACTAATGGGGTGTCCTGGCTGGAGGAGAACGATCCGGTCACTTACAGGTTAACGTGATACATACAGAGAGGCTGAACTGTGACAGCGGGCTTTCTAAGATAGTAACACAAATTCTACAAAGGGTCCTAACATTTTTCGAAGTTGCTAAGTTATGCGGTAGGCACTTTACTCGTATTCTCGTATCCCTTACGAGAAATGAAAGTATGTCTGTCTTTACAGATCAGGAAGCCTAAAAAATATATTCGTAGTTTTTTTAGCCAGCAACTTCATTGCTCCAAATTCTCTGTAATTTCCACTACGGTACAGTTGATATTTCATGATACCTTTTCTGTTTGTTAGATCTGTTTAATTACATGTACCCACATACCCTCTGTGTATTACTGAAATTCTGGGAAATGAGTGTCTGCGATTCGTGGCATTTTCATCCAATGTAGCAGATACTGATTATTTGTTAAGGCATCACCCAGACGTTGTAAAGGGGACGGAGGGGAGTATGACACGACCCTTATTCTTAACGTGAAGTACTACTTCTAGGTCACAGGAAAGAATTTCCCTACTTGAAGCCCAAGTATAATTCTCTCTCTTACAGAGAAAGACTCTCACAAAAGCAAATAACCAGTGGAGAGAGCTCAGGTGTCTCTTTCTCTATTTTGATTACTAATCATTACAGGAGGCGGGGAATACAAAAATTCTGGATGGCTGTTTAATTATTGCACCCACCACTTCAGAGTTGTGGAGGAAAAAGTAGCTAGAAGAGAAGCTTGTAGGTGACAGGTGGAAGGACAAGAGAGATCACCAAGTGAGACTCTGACTCCTGGAATTTTCTCAGGAGACGAGCTCAGGTGCCTGAAAGCAGCATGAACAGGGTCAGAAGAGGAACAGTCGTGGAGACCTCACAGCCCCTCTGCTGTTTGCCTCTCAGCTCAAGCACAGCTTTCCTTACGAAGTTAGCGCTCAGTGTTTATCCTAAAGGGCCTCAGCAGAGCCTTATTTAGATTCTCAGATGTATTGCTGCTCAATAAGTACGTGAACAACTCATTTCTGTTTGGCTTGAACATCTGAAATGATGAACAATGGTGACCTGAAAGGTGCATCTGGATTTCTTTTAAAATTATTTTGACTTCACTGAGAGCGGGGCAACTGAGAACCAGAACTGGGTTTCGTGCCAAGGGCAATCAATTCAGATGTGCGCATGCGCCGTATTTAGGGCCTGTGCAGGCAACCGGGGGAGGGCTGTAGCCATTTTACAACACTGCGAAAACAGACAGCTCAGGATTTCTGTATAATCAGAATAAAACTGAGGTCCACAGAAGTGAAGTGAATCCAGGCCACACGAACCATGGAGATAACAGATGCATCTGAATCTCTTATTTTGCCTGAATGACCTCTTCCAAGACTGACACCTTACCCCCAGTAGAGCCTGCCCCAGAACTCACCTCTCCAAAGTTTCTATTAAAATTGAACTAGAAAATGACATTGATGGGAGCTTACATTATTTCTTTGTTTCTGGGTACCTCTATGTTACCCTTGCTGTGCGCCAGTGTGTGAGGCAGTACCTCATTTAATTAATCCTCCCCGGAGCCCAGTGACGTGGGTGTATTACTTGTTCTACACAAGAGGCAACTGAGGTTTTAAACTGATTCACTCAAAGATCCATGGTACCACAGACAGCCCCGAGCAACGATTATGCCCAGGTCTGTCTGACACCAGTGCCTGTGCTCTTAATCTACACGAAATTGCTGCTTGCCGCCTTCAAACCCTTTAAATCTAATAGTACAGATCTATCGGTAGAGTTGTCTCTGCCTTGCGTCGGGATTTTCTCTCGAGAATACCTCCTTTAATGAGCAGACATGGTCACGACAAGCTCAATGCTACTGTGTACAGAAATCCTGTTTTTTTAGTATTTTATACAAGTTGCAAGCTGATACAGTGTTACATGGTTTGAAAATATGATTGATAATGGACAAGTTATAATTAGAGAAGAACATTTTAAAATAAGATGGAACCTACGTCCTGTGAGCAACGTTATTCAAAATGATCTGATTTCTAGAGGACTTTTATTTTTCTAGAGTATATTTTTAAGCTATAAATTAAAATATTTTCATGAAAAAACTATGACACTTGTATGAACTATAGAGTCAGAAAAGGGAGGTCAAGTGTGAGCTGGAGGTGGGTGTAGTTTGGACACAAGAGAACTTCTCACAGGACACGAGTCTCTTGGGTTAAGGGGACAGATGTGATCCCCGGCGGTCATGACCAAATACTATTGTTTCAAGAGGGAAAAAATGGAAATAACGTAACAGTTGGAACAGCAAATATCAACTTAGCACTTGAAAAGAGAAAGTATTTCAAACTCAAGAAGTTGAGTTGTAGCATATGTTTGAAATTATCATCATATATTTTATAAGGTACACCAAAAGAAATTCCCAAGGCTGTCTGCTTGTATCCATTCTAGAATTAGTTTCCATTTGCCACAGTTTTTTTTAGTTCTGAACCCACACTTTGGGTGCCTCTGTTTTCCCTGCGAGGACCTCAAGGATTAAGATATTAGAAACAGACCCTTCAAATCCGTTCTCTGGGTTCTTCTGTATGACCCAGGAACGCTGGTGAACACTGTCGTCAGGTACTGTAAATTTGGAAGTTATTCATTCTCCTTCCTTCCTTCCCTTTCGCTAAGCGTTAGTGATTCACTACTGGAATGTGGTTTGAACCTCATGGAACAGAATGGATGGGATGATGTGTAATTCAGCCTAATTTCCAGCACCTGCCTTTAAAAAAGACCTATATATGGATTTTATTCTCGGATGTTTCTATTACAGTTTCCTTTGAAGTGTTTCAGGGAGAAATAAAAGCAGATATGTAAAGGTCAGGGAAGAATCTAAAATGATCCTGGGGTGGTGCATTTGAGCCAACTGATGGGAAGTAGAACGTGAGAAGGTAGACAAGGTCGGGGAGTGGGTGGGAGAGCGGAACCCAGGCTGTACTCCCGGGATGAGGCATTCATGCTTCGGTCATGGACGTGTCTTTTACGGCACACACATTTCTCAATGAAACCTCAAAACGATTTCAATGGAGACGTTGCTAAGATGTTACATTGTCATGATCCTCCAGCCTCACAGAATTAATGCTGTGAAACGCATTTCCTGTGTAATTTTTCCTAACACAGGGCTCCTTCTACTTCCTGCCCCAAGTCTACAAAGTCTGGCAAACCCACTGAAACCATACCAGAGCTCCATGTTTGCCGTTAGCAACTCCAATTGATGACTTCACTTCTCACAGATCTGGGCCAAAACCTGGCCATAAGGAGACTGAATTTTATTGTCTCGTGCACCCTTCCTTGGGTTAAACAAAACAAAACACAACAGGGGGGTGGGGCACGGGGGGAAGCAAGTCCCTGAAAGGCAGCAGGTGCTCGAGCAGGACCTCGCTCCACTGATGGCTGGAGCAGGGTCCCGGGCATGCCGACTATATGACTGGGGAAAAGCATCTGTGTGCTCTAAGCTGGGGCTTTCATTTGCTTTCTTTACTTGAACAGAAAAGAAAAGCAGTTTTAATTGTAAAGGAAATAACAATGCAAAGAATTCTGAGATAGCAAAACTTCCGTCTGTCATCTGAAAGACGTTTTTCACACACAAAGATATATTAATAGATGCTAAAAGCAAAATTAGTAAAGTCTTCTAAATTTAGGACATGAAATTAATAACTCAAAGTCTAATTTGTTACAGTCACTACTAGGATATGTGTGTGTGTGTGTGTGTGTGTGTGTGTATACACACACTTAGTATAGAAGGAGTATTAAAGGTTTTTCAACACAATTGTTTAATAACTAGTCTTTACTGCATATGTTCACAATCAATTTGGGGGATTGCATTAGGGAATATAAGACAATCATCTTGATAACAGGCAAACGAGACAGGTCATGTGTTAGGAGCTCCATTTTTTGGAGGAGAGAACTCAGGTTCAGAGAGGTGAACTGATTTGCACGTGGTTACACACAGTAGAAAGGGCAGACCTTAACCCATGCTCTGCAGGTTGGATGGCCAAAGGGCCAATTGTGTCTGGGGGGTCTCTGTTTAAAAACCTGGTGTAACTACAGAATTACAAGACAATAAATTTGTTTCAATCACACATGGAAAAAATCAGGGAAGATTCTTTATCTCACCCAGGTTTTGTCATGGAGGCAGGTAGCTACTTCATGGTTCAGGCTAATCAGAAACATAACCTAGCTTTTTCATTTTCTATTTTCTGTCGTATGTTTTTTTGTGGCTAGAATACCACAAACCGGACTAGAAGTTCTTTGGAATTAAGCTCATAAATTCGTGTTTTAATATCCAGCAGTTAACAGTACAAGCATCTGATAGGGTCAGGGAAAGGCAAAATGAATCGGCACGGTCAAGGGCATCTTGAAATTATCTAGTACTTTGTGACAACTAACTTGCTTTCTACTCTGAGGCAATTTGCTTTTTTTTCAAAAATGTAGTGTCACTCAAACTTTCGAGTTTACAGAGTGTCCTCTTTTCTAAGTATTTCATTAAACTGCTGTCTCATCAATAGCTACACATCTTGGAATGTTTTAAACTACAGTTTGTTTGCATTTGAGAAAAAGAACTGTAAGCCACCTACACCTTACTGCAGTGGTTAGAAAAACTTTTCCTGAATCCTTGACAAGTGATCGCTGATATTATCGTGCAAGCCATCACCATCTTAACTAATTTCTGTATTGGCTTAGTTGGCAGAGCCCTGGGTTTTGGCAATGAAGACTTGGGTTTGAGCTTCTCACGTGCCACTTTTAAGTTGCGTGACTTGGAGTTAGTCATCTTATCACCTCAGTTTTTCTTATCTTTAAAATGGAGATAGCCACTCTGGCCCACCAAAGAATGATGTTGACATAAGCGTATGTCCAAAAGTTTTCCATCAGGAAGAATTCAGATGTTATTTGTTATTATGAAGTCCTATGCGGAGAATGATGCCATCTATTTTGTTGCTTTCAAATGCAAATATAGCTGAACAGATAAATAAGCATGACCACACTTAAGGAGATAACACCCATATTAACAGACTACTCCAAATCAAGATATGCATGTAGACGTAGATATTCTAGCAAGGGGTGATTTGATATGGGTTTTTCCCCCCCTTCTTAAAGCATCACTACCCCTGTGCCTGATAATAGCAGATTTAGGAGCTGCATTTTTCACTGATTCGACAGAGAAGAAAACCACCAGGTCTGAGATCTGCTCAGACACAGGTATCAGCTAGTGTTGAGGTTAAGGGAGTGGAGAAAATATGTCCAAGAGCAGAAAAGACGCTCCTAGACCCTGACTAGGTCAGGGAAACTTTTTAAAACTGAGCATAACTGACAACATTATATTAGCTTCAACATTTGTAGGTATTGCAAAATGATCACTACACTATGTCTAGTTAACACCCATCACCACACGTAGTACAAAGGTTTTTCTTTCTTGTGATGGGAATTTTTAAGATCTAGTCTCTTAGCAACTTTTAAGTGTGCAATTCAGCAGTATTAACTATCGTCGCAGTGCTGTATATGGCGTCCCAATGGCTTATCTATATGTTATAGGAATTGGAAGTTTGTACCTCTTAACCCCCCTCATCCATCTTGCCTACCTCCTGCCTCTGGCAACCACCAATCTATGAGCTTGTTTTCTTGTTTATTTGTTTTCGTCCACATATATGTGAGATCACACAGTATCTGTCTTTCTCTGTGGACTTATTTCATTTAGCATAATGCCCTTAAGGTCCGTCCATGTTGTCACAAATGGCAAGCTTTCCTTCTTTTTTATGGCTGAATAATATTCCACTGCGTATACAGACCACATTTTCTGCATCCATTCATCTGTCGATGGACACCTAGGTTGTTTCCATATCTTGGCTGTTGTGAATAATACTGCAGTGAACACAGGGGTACCTATATCTTTTGAGTTAGTGTTTTTGTCTTCTTCAGACAAATACCCAGAAGTGGAATTGCTGAATCATATGGTAGTTATATTTTTAATTTTTAAAGGAACCCCCGCACTGCTTTCCATAGTGGCTGCACCAATTATATCCCCACCAATAGCGCACAAGGGGGTCTGCACACCCTCACCAACATTTGTTATTTCTTGTCTTTCTCACAATAGCCATTCTGACAGGTGTGAGGTGATATCTCATGGTGGTTCTGATTTGCCTTTCTTCAGTCAGGGAATCCGATACACTGTGTGTGTGTTTGTACACCCCAACTTAGGCTTCGCCCGTGCGAAAACAGAGGGGAAAACAAGGTATTTTGTGAAATGGAAACATTCCATTTTAGCCTAAAGTTTTGTGCTAGCTTTTGCTTACTGACCTCTCCCTTTATTTATGTCAGAGGTTCTCAGTTCTGGTTATGCTAGAATCTCCCAGGGAGCTTCTGTGAACCCTGGGCTCCACGCTAAGGATTCACATGTAATTATAATTGGTAAAGTAGACTACTGTGCAGCCAGAGTTGAGAACCACTGATGTGGACCAGTTTGATGCTCAAGAGGCATTTCTACCTCTTCCGTTAGGTCCAAGGACTCACTCCTTCGGGACTGGTGCTCGGTTGGGTGTATACAGCAGTTTGAATAGCCTCAGTGCATTGCTCCGTAAAGACATACTACTTATTTTCTTCTCTGAATTTTTGCTTGAGCACTTGAATTCCTTCTGGCTCTAATAAACCCAGAACTGGGAGCTGAGTGTGTACTTTTAGAATAAATATCCCCATGCTTATTTTGACGAACAGTACCTTATTCTTTCCTTCTAAGACTGCCGTGCGCTGAGTGATGCTCTCAATTCTGTTTCCTACGGTGCTGTCAGGATCCAGGATAAAGGACTCTTCATTATTGGAGCAAAAGTCATACCTATTTTTAAAAAAAGTAAGCCATCACTATGTTGCTTTGCAGCATGGTCTAGCCCATGGTGACCGGTGAAATGAAAACCATTAAGTCCTCAGATAACAAAGTCACAATTTTCTTCTTTTCCTTAGACGCTTCCCCCCCAATATCCATCCTCAAAACTTAAAAACAGCAGACAGATTTTGCCTGATCAACAAAACAAAACAAAACAAAAAAACCCACACCAGTGTATCTCCAGATATCCTTCCTGTTCTATGTTAAATATTAAATAAAAATGCATAAATTAAAAAATCTAGTATCTAGATTTTAATTAGTTCCTAGTGGAAGAAACATGCAAACACGGAAAAAACGGAAGTTATGTTAATGAATGTAAACCTCAAGGATAACAGCATTTCACAGCTATAAAAGGCTGGCATTTAATATGAGAATATTCCATTATACAGCTAATTTTTTCCAGGGCTGATTAAGTGTATATGGAAACACACATCATGGAGCAGCTATTAAATTCAGTCTCTTTCTTTTCAAGTTTTGGAGTATCACGGCAAGCTCTTTAACATCTCAGGCCTCAAGTGTTTAATTATAGAATATGTGTGTTGAAGTTGTTTAAGATCTTTTTTGCTTCTAAAAGTCCATGAAATCTCCCTCTCTTACTGTTTAAACTAGCTGGAGCAGTACCCTTTTAAAGAGAGATTCCAACCTATATCCGAAAGCATGTTCTTTCAAACACCTGATTATCAGTAGGTGCCTGTCACTTTACTACCTAAATCACTGGTGTAAATATCTATTGATCATTTATTATGTTTCTTCATCTCTGTTTCATTTACTTCTGCTGTGATCTCTATGATTTCTTTCCTTCTACTAACTTTGGGTTTTGTTTGTTCCTCTTTCTCTAGTTGCTTTAGGTGTCAGGTTAGGTTGCTTATTTGAGATTTTTCTTGTTTCCTGAGGTAAGACTGTAATTGCAATAAACTTGCCTCTTAGGACTGCTTTTGCCGCATCCCACAGGTTTTGGACCGTCATGTTTTTGTTGTCATTTGGATCATTTATTATGTTTCATGTATCCTGGGTTCTACACGAATAAAAAATCCAAACAACAGAAGGGACACTTACATCCACTCTGACCCGGGCAGTGCAGTAGTATTTCAACATGCCTTTTCCCAAGCCAACACCCACAAAGCTGCCGCCAGCCCAACCCCCTGAGCATTCGGGGTTCTAGTGGAATCCTCTTTGCTCCAAAAACTTCAACAACTGGACTGAAGAAAGCCCAGGCTTCCGTGACTGAGTCAAGGCTATCCAAAGTCCATTCCCTACCTGCCTTTTCAACCTTACCGCTACAGACACGTTTCCTCACAGGCAAACCACAGTTTGGTTCAGCTACTTCAAAGAAGACTTGAGTCCTAGAACTGCCCTGACTTCTAGCTGTATGACAGTTTTCTCCTCTGAAACACACCAATAAAATTATACCTGCCCTGTTAATCTCATGGGATTATACATGTGTTAAATGACCTAATTTAATTGCAGAGGTTTTGTAAATTAAAGACACCCTAGAAAAGAGAGGAACTATTCTTCCTGTGGCTCAGGGTGTGCACACACCTGATTCCTTCACCTTCACTCACCAGTGACCGCTGCCTCGAAGCCCCTCACCCCCGGCCTGATCTCCTCCAAGCAGCTTATCCTGATCACTGTGAACCCTTACGGTGCACAGGATCAGAACCACTTGATGAGCCTGTAGCTAGACCACCTTAACTTGCGCTGTGATTTCTATTTGCGTGAACCGCCCAGAGCCTAGCTCTGTACCATCACGTATGACAAACGCAGGTGCTCAGTAAGTGGACACTGCAGGTGCCTTGCTTTCTACCACTCATGACAAAATGAACACTGATTTCTTTCTTTTTTTTAATTAGTTATTTATTTGGCTGTGCCAGGTCTTAGTTGTGGCAGGCGGGATCTTTAGTTGTGGCATGTGGGATCTAGTTCCCTGCCCAGGGATGGAACCCAGGCGCCCTGCGTTGGGAGTGCGGAGTCTTAACCACTGGACCTCCAGGGAAGTCCCCAACGCTGATTCTTTTAAGGCAGCCTTTTGAGATTTAAATATGGGTTTCTGGGGGGGACACGATGCAAATATACAAAGAGCTATTTTATGTGCCTCAAAAAAAAATCTGTGAGTGCCCAAGGTGTTTCCCTGCCAGACTGGGTAGCTTAAGAGACAAGTGCGCGTAGGAACTGGGCTGAGTGCCTGCAGGCAGCTCACGGCCTTTGCCGTTTTCCGACCGCCTTATGGATTGATGCTGTTCATTTCTGTATCTCCCTCCTGGACGCAGTCTTTCCTCCTACCTCCCAGCCTAAAGAGTGAGGACCCTGTAAGGCAGGGAAGTGGTCATTTGTATGATTACTTGCACTGTGAACTTTTCATGGCGTCACTTCATATTCCTTCCTTCTGGCTTAGAATTTGCGGTGAGCGCACAGCTGGCTGGGCTCTAATCTGTACACGTCTTGGGCAGATTCTGCAGATTTTCAAGCCAGAAAGAACGCGTGGCTGCTCTTAAGTCATTGTCGCCCTTGGCTACTTATGTGAGAAGAAAGTGAGAGGATGAAATAAGTGAGAGAAAAGGTAAGAGAGGAGGAATTGTGATGATCAGAAAAAAAAAAAGTTCTGCAATTATTCCTGTCTGGTCCTCAAGCTGAGAAAGGACTCCAGCCTGTGAAACTAGGGAGTCTTCTGAGGTGGTCTCCCCTCCTGGGGGGCACACTGCCATATAACGTCCTCTCCCCCAGCGCATTCACCAGTTTCTAAGTTTGCATTCAGTGCTTCTGAGGCCCCACTGGGCCAGCAGCTACAAGGACCATGGGCCACCTCTACGGGATCACTCTGTCTTCATAGTTATGCCAGGGCCAAGCATGTAACTGGCACCCCACAAACATTTGGAAACATACAGGCGTGAGGTACTGATGTGTGGTTTCTAGTAAGAGTTTTCATTGGTTTTAACTGTTTATTATTTTCAAACATATTGATGAGTAGAGTCATAGTATAGTAACCCCCCATATACCCATCACCCAGACTTACTAATTACCAAGAGTTTGCCACATTTGTTTCATCTATCCCTTATTTCTTTTTACTTTTTCTTTTGAGAAATATTGTAAAGCAAATCGCAGACAGCATGTCATTTTAGCCTCACGTATTTAGTGCATGTCTAAAAATTATGCACGTTTTCTAATAACGACAACGCCATGATCACACCTAACAGAATTAGCAATAATTCCACGGTGTTGTTTGTATCTGGCCCATATATCAGATTCCTCCAACTGTTTTTAAGATGTCTGTTTTTACAGTGAGATTATAAGATTTAAAATAAAAAAAGAGGGCTTCCCTGGTGGCGCAGTGGTTGAGAGTCCGCCTGCCGATGCAGGGGACACGGGTTCGTGCCCCGGTCCGGGAAGATCCCACATGCCGCGGAGCGGCTGGGCCCGTGAGCCATGGCCGCTGAGCCTGCGCGTCCGGAGCCTGTGCTCCGCAACGGGAGAGGCCACAACAGTGAGAGGCCCGCGTACCGCAAAAAAAAAAATAATAATAATAAATAAATAAAATAAACAAGAATTCATAAGGACAAACCATTCCTTAAGGAATTTCTGAGATTTTTTGACTAGCTATTCCTATAATCATCAGGTAAAAAAAGTGAACATTTTAACTTATTGATTAGTAGAAGGAACGGAACCAAAGAGAAATTATACACTTTCTCCTTGACTTGAAATATATCATGGCCTTAAAACTTTATCATTAAAATAAGTTATTTTGTCCTACTTTTCATAGCATCTATACCTTGAACTACTGTCTAATCTCAGATCTTTCACACACATGGGGTACATATATAGGTTTATATAACGTGTGTGTCTGTGGAGATATATATAACATGTATATGGGGGGTTGTTACATATGTGTACACCTGTGACATGTACACACGTTACACAGGTACTTGGTATTGTGATATCCAAGAGCTGAAGTTCTCTTGTATCTGAAAGAGAAGCCTGTAATTTCATTCCTTTTTCCCCAAAGAAGTGAAAAAGATAAGGGAGGCCTTAGAGAAAGGTCTTAATTTCAACTCTTGGTTGTCAGGAAATGCAAAGAAATATGTTAGAGTGAAGCAAGTCGAGGCATTTCCCGAGGGAAACGCAGTCGGCTGCCTGAGTTCACTCGGGCTGCTAACATACACCCCCGACCCCCCGCCAGTCCCTCTAAGGGCAGCTACTGTCGGCACAAGCCCCGGCCTGGAAACTAGAGTTGCTGCAAGGTCCTCCAAATGGAAAAGGACAGGTTCTGTGGCTATTTTCCATACTGGGGACTGTGATTTTTCCCTCTTTGTCATTGGAACCTTAAAAATAGCATGTCATTTAGGGGGCTGACTCTATAACAGCACTTGAAACGAGAGGTAGGGGGAGGGGAATTTGCCTGAGCTCTTAAGAATACATCAAGCTCTTCAGGAAGTAGATTGTGCCATGTTTGAAGATGCAAAGATAATCGCTGTGCTGGGAACCGTCTTGAGGGGGGAGGAAGCCGAACAACAAGAGGAAGGCAGCGCTCGCTCCTGATTTCGCACAGGAAGTCCTCAGCACCTCCTGCCAAAGGGAGATAAGAAAGCTCCCAGGCACTGTTCTGGACAAGGCCGCTGTTATCAGCTCCAGCTCCACGCTGTCCTCTCCGTGCTCCAAGCCCCCCATCCCTTTCCTAATGAGCTTTAGGACTCTGACCTCTATTTGCATACAGCATGCCAAGTACAATAGCGTGGAGGTATTTATAACCATCGAGAGGAAAAAAAAAATTTCCGGGGTAAGAGTGTACTCCATTGTCGATTGCCCTGGAGCTGAAACAAATTAGTTTTGGACTAGAGATTGATATAAATAAATTAAAAGAAAGCAGGCAATTATGGATCCAACACACGGAGCCGGGACCCTCCAGGTGACATGTCTGTCTGTCTGACTCCCAAGTAGGAGACATCTGTGGGGCTCTCCCATCTGGTCCAAGTTACCAGGCTGCTCTGCTCGACACATAGTGCTCGACACACACCCTCCATAGATGCAGATGACGTTACTGACCTACATACTCTGGGTTTTTCCCTGTAGTGCTGATGGGTTTGCCCTGTTCCCTGCACACTCGTAAGTATTTGGCTCCTTTGTGACCAAACACAGTTTGGAGCCACAGAGAAAGGCAAAGCCAACGCTGGGATCCAACCTACGGTCTTGGCAATTCTGACTGTCGGTCCCAACAGGCAAGCCAGAGGCTGTAACGATTACGGTAGACACTGGGCGATATTACATTCTACTGTGATAAGGATTATACTTTCTATGCGCTAGGTACTGTGTGAGGCGATTCATGTACACTATCACACTGATCTCTACAACATCCTAAAAAGTAGGTACTATCATCCCCCATCTAATGGACAAGGAAATTGAGGATGAAGGAGGTTAAGTCAATTACCCAAGGCTAAAGGGCTAGGAGGTGGCAGAGGCGGAATTTGTAATCAGTTCTGGCTCGTTCCAGAGCCTGTGCACTTAACCTGTATGCTGTACATAACATAATCTCCACGTTCTATCATCATCGTATAGAAAGAAATTATCATACTTCAGTGCTTCTTTGTATATAGGGAGAAAAGGCTTCTCAAATATTCACTACACAGATACCATTACTGCAAGGGGGATTGAATGTCTTTTTTTTAGCCCTTTTTGCATAACCTGGTCAACTTCCTCCCAAGATTTGGCAATCAGCTCTCATGATACCTAGCCCAAGTGTACTGAGTGCCCACTGTGTGCACGGTCTGCAACGACCATTTACGTTACATTTGTCATCCCATGATTTCTGACCTCAGGTCCCATTCACCTTTACAAACCCATCCCAGGGAAAAACAACGCAGAGCGTGCACCCTTAGGTACCCTCTTGTGTTCCCCTGTGCTTTTCCTTAGGTGCTGGCTTTGAACAGTTCCGATCTGCACACTTTCTGCAGTCCTCCCGCCTTTCCTTCCCCTGCCCCAACCCAAAAAGCAGAGTTGGCACTTCTTTAAAGGATGGATTGTTGCATCTGGTGGAATCAGAGGGGAGAGGTGACCTTTAGCCACGGATGGCTAGTGTCTGTGTTTTCTCCGGAGTGGCCCCCGTGAGAGAAAAACAGACTCTCTGAAGTACCAGGTTGAGAGGGTTCAACCCTTCACTCGGCCTTTCTAGAAACTGCCCATTTAGTGCTATGATGTACCTGTGTTATGGTACCTAAGACTCCTGTAGTTATCCAGTGTAAGATTCTCATTTCATAAATGATTTCTAGCAAGTTTAATAGCCACCCCAATCCCAGAAGGTCTACTCTACCACCTGAATCTTAAGATAAAGAGGTGAAGGATCCCCTTTCACCCTATGATAAATGACGTCAGGCTGACCTTTCTTTCAAAATCTCTGTTCTGCTAAATTGGGCTCTTGGTTGGCTGAAGGGAAACCAGTTGTTACTGGGCTGCTTTTAATGTACCAGACTTGGGGTAGCAGCTACACACATGTAAGCGCAACTAATTCTCACGGTCACCCAGTGAAGCAGGTATTATGATCCCCATTTCACAAATCCCTTTACCAAGAAGGAAAGTGAGACTCACGAAAATCAAATGTCTTACTCATATTCATATAGAAAGTAGCAGACAGATCTGAGATTAGAACCCAGATATTCCTAACTCTTCCTGCCACACCAGAACTCGTCCATCACACGGCATGAATTCTGCTCCCACAGACCACCACCCCGCCCAAACCTTGACCACCATGCTTCAGAGTCATGTGTTAGGAAACTCTGGGGTTCCTCTGAAGCCAACCGGTACAGACACCCAGAGAAGCAAAATATTGGCTTTCAGGAAGCAGAAGTAGCCCCTGGTCCTTTGGGGGAGGGGGGAGGGGGCAGAGGACTATTTTATAATTAACGTTTTTTACATAAATTCTGTTTAGTTCTCGTCATTACAGAGTTTTAATGCTAAAATTATATGAAACCTTGGCCTTCTGAGGGCTGATGAATTTCAGCATTAGACAACATCTCGCAAGAAAATAAAAAGATCCAGCTTTTATTACAATCTTTTTTCCCCTGGTGACTTAAAACTGCTGTCTGCATGATTCCTAAACACGTTCTGGGATGAACGAGGCCTGCATTGTTAGGAACGCCGATACATTTATAGCAGCAGCTGGTTTTGAGGGGCCTCTGCGGGGGGCGCACGGTAGTGAGCCGGGCCCTACACCCAACCTACGGTTGCCTACCTGAGCCCGCGCCATCGCCTGGGAAGGAAGGTGTACATACATTAAAGTATAGTTAAAGCACATTTAGTTTGGAGGAGAAAAGGAGGCTCCAGAAAGTTCTACAAAGTCCCAACACACACAGAATAATCTCCCTCTCTCTCTCTTCTTTCTTGGACGATGAACGCTGAGGACTTGAGTGGACCCTGCTTCTCCACGTGATGGGGTTTGATGGCACGAGCTTACTGTGACTAGAATCTGTAAAGAATCCTGAATCGTTTCAAGGGAGGAAACAAAGGGGGAGAGCAGTAATAGAGAGCAAATCGAGGCTGTAAAACGTCTTTTAAAAAAAGTGGAGAGGGAAAAAGAAAAAAAAAGACCACCTGGAACCGTGCCCGAGGGCACGACCGGGCGGCTCCCCAACCGCGCGCCATCCTGCAGAAGGGCCTCGTGTAAACTTTCCTGCGCTCCTGCGTGTAAACTTTCCTGCGCTCCTGCGTGTGTCGTGTCAAAACAGTAGCGATCGTGTGTCTGAGCCATCAGATTAATAGAATCTGCAACACTATCTTTTCCCCTTCTCTCACATTCTCTTAAAACAAATAGAACAATATAGAGGAGAGGATGCTGGCAGAAAAAGGCGTGTTTAGACAGAATGGTTCCTGCCCCTTTTGCCCCAGGAAAAGGGCCTGGGCCTCCAGGCTGGTCACAGGGTCAGGCTGGGGGGATTTTGTTGGTAGGGGCGGCGACTTCTTGCCCAGGGAGAGACCTCGTGACGCCTTGGAGCCCATACTGAAAACTACTTCTTGTCTGAATGGCAACGGGGGAGTGGAGAAGGCTTTTCGGGGACTGAAGGCTGGGGTCAGCTCCCGGGACAATGGTGGAGGTGATCCAGCGTCCTGGCCACCTCTGTTTAGATAAGAGCTTTTCCGTGAGCGTCTTGGCCTGCGCCGCTTCCTGCTCTCGAGGGCCCCGCGGTCCATTCACACTCAGAACAAGGCCTGTCTTCCCAGCCTCTGCTTTCCTTCCTCCTCTCTCTCCCGCTCGCCTCCCCCAAGAGCCCCAGAGACTCCCCCGCCCCTGACTCGCTCTCTTTTAGGGAATCTGGGCCAAGGCATCCCGACAGTCCCACACCGGGTGACCAGGAGGCCAAAGGGTGGGTACCTACTCGGTTACACCCAGATAGGAGCCTCGCAGAGGCCATCCATTTTCTTCATTCATTTTTCTGCCCTAGTGAAAGGCTGGTCAGCAGAGGAAGGGTGATTCGATAAATAAAAAAATCTTCAGGGAAGTGTTAGGAGTGGCTACAAATAACATCCTTTAACACACGCAAGGAGCCTTAAGGTATTAACTCCAGTCGCTCAGTGAAGCATGTTTCAAGCTATGGTTACGTTTTGTTCGCCTATTACTTATTACACGGTGGTCAGTACGGAAACGTCCAGGAGGCCTTCGGGGTGGGGGTAGGGAATCACATTTAGCAGAAATTCTAGAGCTAGTCAGACCTGAGCTCAGATCATGGTTTTGCAACCGTCTGGTTATGGAACGCTGGATGGCAAGGCTGGGAGAATCATCGTCACAGGGAATTGATCAGAGGACTTAGTCTTTTTAGTCCCTTGAATAGTTCTGAAATCACTGGGTCATGTCAGCCCACAGAACCACTTTTAATAAATTCTACATTGGTGTCATGCCACCAGTCACCAGGGAGGGAGGTGGTGATTACCAGTCCTGTGACACTCTCTGTACTAGAAATGTGGTTGAAGGGTTCGTCTGCTAAGACTACAGCACACAGAGGGTGAGAGGAGAAATCATTCTTCTTGGATTTTAGTTCCCTGAAAAGTTGTACTTCTGCTAGGCTTTTATCTTATGGGCCCCTTCTTCTCGCAAATGTCTATTACACGTCTCTTTCTCTCTTGACAACTAACGTGTAAAGCATGTGGGCCCTATCTCTGTCTTACCCCATTTTCATCCAGATTTGTTAAATTATTAATTGTACTTTTCTATGAACCGCCTCGAATTCTTTGGGCACGGATGTGTTTTTAACATTGCCAACTCAAAGGAAGCAAAGCCACGTTACCACGTCTTACCAGTTTTCTTACAGGGATTAAAAAAATAGAAGGGAAACAATTCAGAGAAGATCGTTTTGCATCGTCAAACACGCGGGTGGATGCTAAGTGAGTTAATTGGTGTAACATGCTCTGCACAGTGCCTGGTCCACGGCAGACAGGTCACTCATGTTAGCCGTGATTATCGGACCAGACTGAGAGCTACTTAAGAGTGGGGACTAGGTCTTATTCATCATCCTAACCTCAGGGCTTAGTCTAACTACCCGGGGAAGCAGAAGAGCACACGTGTCCTCGCTCAGCTATGGCCTGACGAGAAGAGCGAATCCCGATAACGCATTAGATGTGGACTCAACCTCACGTGGGTGTCAACCCTGCCATCCATCACTCACCTCAAACGTGCTGAAAAAGGGACACTGCTGACCCTCCAGTGACCTCACACATCCCGCCTCAACCAAGCGCTGTGTCACCGTCATCAGGGCTGTCCGTTCCCAAGGAGGAGTATTAATGACCTGGGATGAACCCATCACAGCGTCTGACGGGTTGATAGTGGCGGACAGTTTCATCTCAAGCAATGATGCTGAAATGTGGAGAAGCACCTTCTGGGCTAATAGAAAATAACTAACCAGCAGTGGACTTCTCCTGTCTTCAATTACTAGCACCATTTGCTAGGCAATTCCTAGCACTGATTCAAATAAAAATTAATCTGTTCACACACATTCAAGAAGTAGAATCATGTCCTCTGAAAGAAGTACAGGATTTATCTCCTTCCATCATTAAGGATATGGTTATTGAAGAGATAAGTCAAGTGCATGGAAATATATCCGTAGACAATTGAGCACAAGCAAGTAGAATGTCCAGAGCCCATGCGCTACTGCAGGCTGGACAGTACGTGGGTCAATGAGGGTCTGAATAGCTGAGGCAGAATTCAAACGCAAGTAGGTCCAGGATATTACAGCTCCTCTAACTTCCTGCATAATCTGAAGATTCTGTCATTTCTGGTCCCATCTTAATTTCTTTGCAGTAAATCACCATAGTCAGAAGACCTGTCCAAAGACGCAAGCATGCTTCCTGGAAGAACGTGAACCCGACAGCATGGATCGTTTTGTCAGATTGTCAGTGTTCACAGGATACTTGTGTGTATCTGATGCTACTTCAGAGGGAAGGAGCTTTGCAGTGGGCGGCCCCAGAGCAACCAAAAATACTGGAAAACTTTAAGCAAAACAGACTTGGGCTAAGTACCACTGGGCTAAGTACTTCAATATATATCATCTCATTTAATTCCCCTAAACAACCTTAGGATGTCAGTGCTGTTACCTCGATTGTACCGATCAGGAAACTCGGACCCAGAGAGGTGGTTTACTTTGCCCAGAATCACCCAGCTGGTAGGTGGCAGTAGGTGGCAGAGCCGGGATTCAGGCTCCAGAGCCCATGTCCTTAAACTCTAGACTATACGGCCTTTCTGCATCCTCATGCCTTTTAAAAGTAGCTCTTGATGTCATCACACAGGCTTCTCAAAGCATCTTTGCTTTCTGGATCATTAGCTTTTGACCAAAAATTATTCAACTTAATGTCTACAGAGTTGTAACACCACCAAGCCTCATAGTGACAGATGAAGTGCTGGGTGGTGACATGCTTGGAGAGTCACCGGCTGGCTCACTGGGACGAGGGAGAATCAAAACCAAATCAGGAAAGGGCGCTTCGGACCTGACGTGGAATTTCTTGAATGGGGGCTAAATAATTTGCCAGCCAGTCCTTCTGCTTGAGCTCGCCTTCCCTGGCCAGTGCCCCGGTACCCTGCTCTCTGGTTACCAGGGTCCCATCCCCCACCACCCACTGCGCTGTCAGCGTGACGGACTTGTTCCTAACAAGGTCTCTGGAACTCTCTGTGCCTCACCTAGGAAACGGTAGTACCATAGTCCCCTGCGTCGTAGAAGTTCTGTTAGAATTAGGTGATACGTCTAAAGCCCAGATTAAGCTCTTATCCTATAGACAGGTGCTTAATAAGTTTCAGCTCTAAGGAAAATAAAAATAGAAACCCTAGGCCCTGCAGTCTTCTAAATTGGCCATAACCTTCTGTTTGGTGCTAAGTAGCTTCTAAACACCCATTTTCGTTTTCCTCACCTTACTTATCCAAAGACTTTTTCACACTCACAAAAGAGGATTTCTCAATAAGGTAGCAATCCGTGATCATCTCACGTGGTTTTCAGTGTTGAGGACAAGGGGTATGGAACATGAAAGGCCTAAGAAAAATGGGATAATAAGCAGCTGTACAACTTTTTAAAAGGCCTGAGTGAAAACCTGAGCCTTTGACCTTCTGACCTGGAAGGCGAGCTTCAGAGCTGCAGTGCACCTAACACGGGCCGAGGACGGGAGAAGGAGCCCCACCCCCGAGTCTGTACAAGTCCGTCTCGCTGTCAGCGCAATGGGGTGGGCGGCGGGGGGAACCCTGGTAACCAGAGAGCAGGGTACCGGGGCACTGGCCAGGGAAGGCGAGCTCAAGCAGAAGGACTGGCTGGCAAATTATTTAGCCCCCATTCAAGAAATTCCACATCAGGTCCGAAGCACCCTTTCCAGATTTGGTTTTGATTCTCCCTCATCCCAGTAGCCAGCCGGTGACTCTCCAAGCAACTCCTCAACCATCCTATCCCCGTGCCCCTCTCTCACATCTGTCCCTCCCCCTTTCCATCTGACCTCCCAGTACCTTCCCATCACCTTTAGGACCCAGATCTTCCCTCTCCACACTGCTCCCCCTTAACTGCAGGGCTCACCATCTGCCCCCCACGGAAGCCATGTTGGTTCGCTTATTCAACCAGATTATAAGCACTTCCCATGGGGACTCTATACAGTGTCGTGGTGGAAATAAGAATACACAGGAATAATAAACAGAACTCCAAGACTTGGGTCCCGTCCTGGGCTTGCCATTATCTAGCTGTGAGGCGAGGGGTAATTATCTTTGAGTCTCAGTTTCTCATCTCTAAAATAAGCTTTTTTTTAATCTCTAAAATGTCTTAAACTCTTTTTTCTTAATTTTTAAACATTATTATTGGAGTAGAGTTGATTTACAGTGTTGTGTTCGTTTCTGCTGTACAGCAAAGTGAATCGGTTATACATATACATACATTCACTCTTTTATAGATTCTTTTCCCATACAGGTCATTACAGAGTATTGAGTAGAGTTCCCTGTGCTATACAGTAGGTCCTTATTAGTTATCTATTTTATATGTAATAGTGTATATATGTCAATCCTAATCTCCCAATTTATCCTTCCTCCCCCTTTCCCCCCTGGTAACCATAAGATTGGTTTCTACATCTGTGACTCTATTTCTGTTTTGTAAACAAGTTCATTTGTATGATTTTTTTAGATTCCGCGATATCATACGATATTTAAAATGTCTTAAATTCTAAGCGAATGAATCGTTCAGCGTGACTAGATCCAGCCACGCTGAGGCTGAGGTTTGCAGCCTCCGTGTGCCCGTTTCACATACTCATCGGCTGTAAGCTCTCCCTCTTTCTCCTTCATCTCCTTTCATCAGTCTTCCGTGAGCTCTGTGAGGCCCCCGGAGGGCTGAGTGCTTGCTGAATCCTGACCTAGAAAATTAATCCTGAACAATGAGCGAGAGGGAATGGGACTTCCCTGCAAGAGATCAAACATGCCTGCGTGGTGTGCAAGTCACAGGGAGGAAAGTGGCCACAGGAAAAGCGCCCAATTAACTGTTTGACTTGCTGTCCTCCTGAGGTTGGTCCTATTCAGGCTCGCTCATCCCCTTGGGCTTTCTAGCCCCTCAGAGGGCCTCCCTCCCACCTGCAGGTGTGGGGCCTGAACCAGCACCTCATCATCCCTGGTTCCCGAAGAGACGGTACTAGGGGAGTCAAATTCCCCCAACGGCCGCTAACCTCCCTCTCCAGCCCCCGTTCAACTCTAACCCAACCGGTGGACTCTGTGATCAGTGGGGACAAGAGTAAACCCAAGAAGTGAGGTCAGTGCTCTCCTACCCCTGTCCCCTCGGGGATTTCGGTTCCTTTCTCTGGGAGCCGACGGCGACCCACCTGAGGAGTCCCATGGGTCACCCATGAATAGTAACCTTCTGAAATGCCAACCTACTTAGCCTCTTTTACTCCACGATCTGAAAACACCTGAGAAATAACTTTCTGAGCTTCAGTTTCCTTATGGGGAAATTACGGCCATGATGTAGGATTGCTGCCCAGATTACGCATAATGTGGAATGATGGGCGCAACTTTGGCACTAGAAAGGGCTGGTTGATGGAGTCTCTCCTACAGCCATTATGAAGTAGTCACCTGCACTCACGGGGACCAAACATCCCATGAGGCTTCTAGAGAAGGTATGAAGAAGCAAGTATTGGAGCTCATTACGAAGCACTACCTGGACCAGAGTCTAAATCCATCACACCCTTCCTTCTACTCCAATCCACCAGGTTCTGCTTTTTCACCTACAAGGGCAGTGAAGTTACATGATAAACCACAGACGAAGGTCCATATTTCAAGAAACAGTCTCCCAAGCCAATAGAGAGAGAACTAAAATGCCGCTTTCCAAGGACAGGTGCATGTTGTACAAGTGATTTCTCCTATTTATGTATGACTAAGGACCTTGTGTCAGGACAGGAGTTTCTAGATTCAGTCATGAAAATGCCCCCTTCAATTTTTAAAATCTGTGACTATGGGCCAAAGACAGTAGGAGAGCTTCTGCCAATCTTCCCAAATTGTGTGTCACTACCTTCTGGTCCTCCTAATCCTGGGAAACTACACTGAACTTTGCTCAAAAGTTCCCTCTAAAAACCATGCAGCATGGACTTCCTATGATTCAGCCTTTTGGCTTAATTTAAGCACATAATGAAACGTTTGATAGGAATTACAGGAGACAGTTAATTAGGAACAATTATTCATCGGACTCCCTGAATTCCTACGAAGAGTGGGAAAAGAGGAAAGAATCTCGCAAAGTGTAGAGAAGTGGCAAAGAGGCATCTGGCAAACGAGCTCGCGCTCTGTTCTCAGGTCTTTGCATGAACTCTTAATAAGGGCTGTTGTCAGAGCACTCACATGGGCTGGCAAGCACTTCCTCATCCCGTAATTATATAACAGAACGCAAGACGCTGCCCATTAGCAAGTGAGCAGTCACTTGGCGTGTGATGAAAGCTTCCCGGAGATGGCCAGATTTACTCCGTTGTTTGTTTAAGCTCAAAGTCCTGCTCAAGTGGGCTTGGGGGGAAGTGGTTGCCTTCCAAGTCCCCGTTTTGATTCAGGGTTTTGCGTGTGGCAAGTTAAAATTCTCTGGAGCCTGCCTGGTTTGAGTCTGCATACACACACGAGACGTGGATACAAATTGTATGTGTACTTAAAAGGAGCGTGCTAAATATTAAAACGTGTAGACTGCGGTCATATTTCCAGAAGAAGAGGTCTGCTTAAATGACAGCTTCCCTCAGACACTGACCTACATCTAGCCCCCAGGAGATGTTGACTTTTTCAATGCTTAAATTGGTAAGACTTTCATTCTGTAGACAGAAAATCCAGTACAAAACTGTTTCAGCATAGGAAGAATAGACATTCACGCTGGCAGTCAATTAAATTTGGGTCCTTGACTACATTTCTCATTAACTACCATTAGCGACTGTTTTGTCTTTGCCCTGTTAATTTTACGTACCCCTCTGATGCACAAAACTGTTCCCCCCAAATGATGTAGCCCTAACACATCCCTAATGATTCAGGCCTTCCTTCCTTTGCCAATTTGGTGACGTAAACAATAGAGAAATGCAATTAGGCAACTTCTGAGAGTTCCTAGACGCTCTGTCCTCCCTTATTTTGTAGGCCACCCCCTGCCACCCCTCCCCCACTAAAACCCCTAGCACACTTAGTCCTGGAGTGGTCTCCTCATGGAACACTCACGCTGAGCCAACGAAGAGTGTTCCAGAAATGGGGAGTCAAATTGTGAGGCAGGGAATGTTATTTTCTCTCTCGTTCCTTTCTTTTTCTTTTTTGATTGAAGTATAGTTGATTTACAGTGCTGTGACAGGGAATATTATTTTCTATCAAACGTCTAAACACATAATTATTTGAGACTCAAAATCTGATTTACTTTCTAGAGTTTTGGAAGCAGGTCCTTGAGATTCCATGGATGTCTATTAGGCTTTTCTTAGCAAACCCACAATTTTAGCTAAGAAAGTAATAAAGAATACCCTAGCCCCTCCACCTTCCATGAGTTGAGAATCCAACTACAGTTTTTTGCATTCTGAAGGGGTTCACTGGCAAAACACCAAGTGAATCAAGCAAAGTTTTAGGGCTAACTGGGCAAAGAATGATAATGCCTTGGTCTGTATGGGCTGGACCAAAACTGACAGAGGTCGTCCAGGTTGACACCGAGGAAAATAGGGGTTGACACCGGTGGTGGAGGAGCTGCTGCATTTTTTTTCTTAATGGGTGATTACTGACATTACTCAGTCAATTCTGTACCACGGAATACATCATCACAAGTAAGACTTTTCTTATGACCATGCTATTTTCATAAGTTGTTTTTTGTTTTCTGTTAATTTGGCCGTGATCTTCAGAGTTAATCCTCAGGTCCAATGGCTTTATAATTTGTAAGAAGCAGAAGGAAAATAGTGTGCAACAGCTAGGAAATCATTTCAAGCTTTTTTGAAGAAGACGTCATTTCAAGTGAATTTCTTACTTCACTCGTTACTCAGTGGGTATTATAGGAAAGGGGAAGCACAGCAGTTACCATTCACAGAAGGGGAAATTGAAGCCCAGATTAAATAACTGGCCAAGGTCACACAGAAGTCAGGGACTGGGCCAAGAATAGAACCCATTTCCTTGATTCCCAGGTCTCTATCCCCAAGACTGTGGAGGAGAGATCCTGCAGGTCCGTATATAGAGAGGATAAGTAATCACCAAATAGATCTGACTTTACATAATTAAACAAATTCTAAACACAAATGCTATGTATCTTTGTTTTGCACATGGTTGGTGCCCAATCAATATCTGTGATAACAGACGGTTGACAGCATATTTAGACTGAATACTGACCACGTGCAAAATGCATTGTAAGATGTGGGCAATGTCAACACGGAAGAAGTAGCAGAGATTTCTCTCTACCTATTTTTATTGATCATCACAGATAGTGGATGAAGGAAATGAGACTTTCACAAAGAATCTACTACACCTAACAATTTGTCCATTAAAGAACGATGATAGAGGGACTTCCCTGGTGGCACAGTGGTTAAGAATCCGCCTGCCAATGCAGGGGACACAGGTTCAAGCCCTGGTCCGGGAAGATCCCACATGCTGCGGAGCAACTAAGCCCATGCACCACAACTACTGAGCCTGCGCTCCAGAGCCCGCGAGCCACAACTACTGACCCCGCGAGCCACAACTACTGAAGCCCACATGCCTACAGCCCATGCTCCACACCAAGAGAAGCCACCGCAATGAGAAACCCGCGCACTGCAACGAAGAGTAGCCCTTGCTCGCCACAACTAGAGAAAAGCCCGCACGCAGCAGCACAGCCAAAAGTAAATAAATAAATTTATATATAAAAGAATGATATATGCAACGCTATCAGTGTAATTTATTTATGACCTGGAAATGATGATTTGTGATGGTTAGATGGGGAGAGGGAATTAAAATAGCCTGTGATCTAAAGAATGTCTGTTCTAAAACCCAAGCTGCCATCATCAGAGGCTGCCGGCCTTAAACCGCCTTATAGAAAAGAACCAGACTGCTCTTTCCTCATTCCTCCTGGGCTCCTCAAATCCATCTCCCTTCCATTCCCTAAAGAGGGGCCCCTTCCAAAAAGTCTAATATTGTTCCTTTACAGACCATCCTCCACTGAGTGGGCAACCTTACCCACATAATATTTCCTGTGAGATGGGACCAGTGCTGTGGCAAAGCTTATCAAGGACCATGAGATGGAGACCAGCTCACTGCGTGGGCGGTGAGTCGTCCTACTTAGTTCTGCAAAATGCAGGGGGGGGAGGTGAATTTCTAGAGGTCTCGAGTGGGCTCTCCGAGCAGGGGTCAGCTCTCTCACGTCCCGCTCTGCCCCTTCCCAGCCTCGGCCAACCCACAGCCCAGAACCACTTCCTCCTATGGCAGGAAACAAACGAATGGGGCTGGCCACCCCACTGGGGAGTCACTTTATTCCCCCTTTATACATTTGAGCTTATTCTCACTTTTGCCTAGCTCACCTACATGGCCGTTTTCTTTTTTCTTCTGAAAAATCATAAATTCTATTTTCCTCAATTCTGTAACCCAGACCTCCTAGAGATTTCTATTTCTAAGGCACGGCAAAATTACATTTTACTTTCCACAGTTTGTGTTCACTTCTCAGAAATATTAGGTAAACATTCTCACTGTTGTGAAACTAGGTCTACAGTAGGCAGAAAATTCTTTTCAAGTTCCTTAAAAGTTTCAGAGCCTTATTGAGAGACATTTACCCTAATGCTAGCAGTAATTACAACCTTGCATTATGTCCATGGCACTCTGTACCTTTCCCAAATACATTGCCTCACTGGTGCTCATATTCTCTATGAAGTATAGGGAATTACCTCTATTTCATATGAACAGAAGCTGTAAACTACACACATGTGAAAGGTACTGTAAGTTCACCATCCTTCTGTGTGCTCCCTGGGTTTATGCTCAGGCTGACATGGGGCAAGTTTAGGACAATCTATTTAAGGAGTCCCTGCTGGCTGCTAAGCATGAGAAAAGTCCCTCATTCGGTGCTAATAACTTATTTATTTTTTTTTAATTCAAAAGAAATCGTCTACTTCTACTACTTTACCACCCATATCTGCAGAAAAGTAAAAGGGGGGAAAGATTGTGCTGTATTTCCCCTCAGCTCATTACGTACATGAGTCTAAAAGTAAACCACCCCTGCCCCACCCTTACTCTTAATGTTTTATGAGAACAAATTCTAGGTGAATCAGAAACCACAGTGTTTAAAAATGTGGTAAGCTGCTGAGTTACGTTCTTTTTCAAAAAGGAGGAAGTTTCTGTTAAATTTATTTATGGCTCTTAATATCCACAAAGATGAACTAGTTGAGCAGTTGTTCTGATCGTTTTAAAAAATATTTATTGGATTCCAGAAAACTATACAATTTAAGTCTGAACTTCTTTACTTTAGACCCATTAACCTTGGGCCATATTAAACCAATTAATAATTTTGAGCTACTGAAAACATATACCTTCTAACCTCAAAACTAATGCTTTGGTTGTGGTCCTTATATAGAGCTACCCCTTAACTAGAGCCTCAAATTTAAATACCAAGAACTATTCTACATATTCAAGAGTAATGTGTATATATTAATCACCTAATCTCTTTTGACAATGATGTGCAGATACCACTCTGCAACTATGTACCATGTAACCCAGAATAAGTAAGATTTTAAAAATTCATGGAATGGAACATCCCTTATTCAAATGTCACTAAAATTCCTGTCTGCAACTGAAATTAAGTATATAAAATAGATTTTATATAAAATAGATTTATATAAAATAGATTTATATAAAATAGATTTATATAAAGACATATTTGAAAAATTTTAGTAGTAAAAGAGGGCTTCATTTACCTGTCAGTTTGAGCTTTTCTCTCTCTGCAGGGTAAAATCAAATTCTCCGATTTGCTTTCTAGTGCACAAAGGTCCCACATATCTTTCTGAAAATTATTTCTACGTTAAATGTACTGATTTAACCACCAAGCATCAAATCTGGACCTGACACAGGTAAGCTACTCAGTCTACTGACTTTAAAAATGAGAGCTTCTTAGGGATATGCACATTTCCTGCAGATAATTTCAAGCAACAATTTGAATCATCACTGAAAGAGTTAAAGCTTTCATTTCTGATCTGTCTTGTGATCGGTTAAAAAAGAAAGAATGCCTTTAACATTAAGAGAATAAGTCAAATGGTCAACAAACATTTACTGAAGATGTAAGGTACTGCTCTGAATTTTGAGAGAATTCCAAGAGGAATACGATATCCTTCCATGCCTCGGCAAGCTTACTCTATAACATGCGAGAAGGATCCCATACGCCACAAAGATATAAGAAGAGAGGTAACGTTTACAAAGTTTCGCTCCAGCTGACCTCATTCCCCAAACCATATTTTATTAGCATTATTCAAATCTAACTTTATAATATTATGTTCTATCACTCATAATTGTTATTTTCTCATAGTTACTAGCTCTAATCCTAAACAGAGCTGAAATTTTAGATTGGCTCCTGTCAAAACAAAAATTAAGAATATCTTAAAAAGGCTTATTCCATAAAAATTCAACCCTATACCTTTATCCAAACCTAACAGCTTAAGTTAGTTATTTTAAATTTATTTGCAAGTTAGGTTAGCACAAATACTTAAAGGGACAAGTCCATAAATATGGATGTCCAGCTCCAAATCAGCAAAATAAATAAAATCTCAGTACATCTCACTTTCTTTGGGGTTGAATGACCACAGTGGTAAAGAAGGTATTCAAGATATGCTTTTTCTTAGCAAATGCAAGATATTTCTGTTCTTAGCAAATGATTCACTTAGATGAGAAATCAGATGTGTGGAAACAGCTACTACTCAGGAATTCCGTAACTTACCAGTAACTTTCACGATCAGAATGATATGCCTTAAAATACTAAAACACAAGATGTGAAGACAAGTTGAAATTGCAGGAAGAATCTAGAAAACCAAACAGCCTCTTCCGTTTGTGCCAGAATTACGTCATATTTCTTTTTTATCAAGCTAATTAAAAAAAAAAACCCTGCAATTCTCCCAACCACTCTGCTAGTGGAATTAAAAGCAATAAAGAAAATATTTGGCCTAATGATAATTCTTGAGCAGTCTCAATACTATCTTACTTGATAGGAAGATAGTTGCACCTATCAATTCTATTCCTGTCCTTCAAATTTGCTCCCATGAACTATCATTAGTATCAATCCTCTAGACTAAACAGTAATGGAAAACAACAAACAGGGCTCGGTCATCAACAGGAAGCAAGGAAACACTGCACAGTTAACCAAGGGCAGGGCTGAATTCATTCAGCAGATACACCCTGAGCATCTGTGTGTGCCAGACACGGTGCCGGCCCCTAAAGACAGAGAGGTGCTGAATCAGCTCACAGCTTAGAGAAAAGACAAGCGTACGCACACCTTGTGATGTGACAGTGGTGTCAGCAAAGTGCTGTTCATGCTGAGGAGGGAGAAAGGGGGTCTGAATGAGAAAGTCTGGAGGGTGGGGAGGGTGACAGCCTTGTTGAGCCTGGAAAGATATAGGAGGACCTCCTAGGAAGCAGAAAATGCATGGAAGCTCATTTCTGACAGATGAAGGAACATGCTCAGAGCCTAGGAAAGGTAATGATCTTCAGCGGTGGGAAGATCTGATGCCATACTCGGTGCTTACAGAGTGGGAAATGGGGAGACCAGTGTAACTGATGCAGTGGTGGAGCCAAAGTCTGGGTGTTCTCGGTTGGAAAGCAAGAGATGCGAGTTCCAACCTGAGTTCCAAAGAACGACTCACAGGGCGACCTTCATTCTGTCCCTGTGCTCCTAGCCTTAAACTGTAAGCTAGAGAGAAAAATTAAGAAACGGTTAGACACGGGTAAGGAAGAAGAGTAGATATATTGCCTACCTTTTCCCAAGGCAGGGAAAGCCTTTGGCCCCAGTGGACCGCACATGCCATCTACCAGCTCCCATAAGACCCTTGAGTCCAGGGGTCAAAAAGTATTCGAAAGTTACTCAAGAAACGAACTGTCCCTACCTTGCTTTGGAATGATTATGGTTACAGGGATGCCAGAACCACGTGATGGTAGGTTGAGGGATACCGTAAATGGTGCAAGTCAGGATTTGTCTGCTGCCCAGTGGGTAGAGAGTCGGGTATGGAAACGATGATACAGCCTTTTCATAAATCTGGGGTTTCACTGAAAGGAGAAAATAGGACAGAGGTCAAGAGCTGTTCTCATGACTCCCTCCTGGACCACAGCGAAGGACCACATTCTCGCTGGTGTTGCTGTCAGGGAAACACACATGGACAGAACCCTCGGATTCGTCATTATAACGCCAACTGAAAAGCGTATGTACATTCCGACCACAATGTTAAAAAAAAAAAAATCATGTTGCTTCTGGAAGAGAGCAAGCAACCATGAAATAGTTGGGATGGGGAATAAGTGGTTTTTAAAACAATTTTTAAAAAAATTTTGCTTTCTTTGTTATACTGACTTTTGACACCAATTTTCACGAATTTCACCCCCCACCAGAACCAAAAGAAAGTCTGAACAGTGAACTTACCATTGACAATTAGAGTGGCAGTGAGGTTTTTTAACACATTTGACTGCTTTAGGCCCAGCAAGATCGTGTAATCCCCCGCATCTTCGGCAGTCACATCTTTGATGACTAACGCATAGCCACGAACCAAGTAGCGGGCAGATTTCTCAGTGGCTGGTAACCCATCTTTTAACCTGTGGTGAAGGGCACGATCAGTAAGTCATTTCACATGGCCTCTGCAATATCACCTTAACGTTGCCATTGAAGGATGTGAGATCCAGTTGAGACATCTTGAGCCTTAGATCCTCAATATTCATTTAAAACATTTAGACACTGACTTTTTAGTAAAGCCCAGTGGGATTTTTAGAAACACTTCACGTTGATTGGCAAAGAGGAAAGAAGTAAGCCGAAAGAAAGGCAAGTGACGGTTTCATGCACCCACACGGACGCGGGTCACCACTGTGACTTAAGTCTAACCTAGAAGCACAGGCGATTCCATCTGAGATGTTTTTCAGAGTTCTCCACGAGGCTCCATCAGCAATACCAGGGTCATTGTGAGTCAGATCAACTAGATCACTTCTCCAGATAAAAATAAAAATAGATTTTCCTATTGTGGCCTCATGTGGAGTTCTTATTAGTTATATAAATGGTCACACCAGTTGCCCTTTCATGAGCTCGAGTGAAACCAAGATTATCAAGGTTCTTTCCCATGGGGAAGAAAAGTGAAGGCAAAGAACTCAAACAAAAGGTATAAACTTAAACAATGTTTTTAAACTGCAGAGACAGACTTAATGCCTGGATGCCATGCAGCTGCATACAGAACTGGGAGCCAGGCTTGAAGGCTTGTCCTGGCTCTGCCACTGTGTGCCCTGAACTTATCCATTTCAGCCTCAGGTTCTCTGAGTTTCTCAAAGATCTCTTTCACTGTAAAATTCTAGGATTTCCTTACATGACTGTTCTTTCAATGGGCATTTTTCATCTGTTAGTAGGAGTTTACTGTGTCCTGCATAAAGCTGTCATATTAGGAACGGCATTGGTTCATAGTCATGCATGTGTTACATAGTCATGCAAATTCCCATTACTAGTGGGTCTCAGTTCCAAAGCAGCTAAAACGCCTATGCTCTATTTTGTGACTACAAATCCCATTCTACTATCCTTGAAATTATTTCCTCTAAACAAGTCAGTATCTTCAAAAACGGGTTGATATTTTTGGTTTGTTTTAGGTCCTTGCTACTTAGCTACTGAAGAAATCAGCAGTGTTGAACAGTTGGGGATACTCTCAGGTACTGAAAGAGGGAATGTACTTCCCTGAGCGATTCAATTCCTATTCAGGAATAATGTACATTCATAATATCTAAAAAGTTTCATAGTAAATTTCCTCTGAAACAAACAAAAAAATCTCCTTTCTACTGCGACGGCGTGAAGGGGCATAGCACGAAGTCTCATTTTCTCTTTATTTCCCTATTAACGATCTGAGGAAACTGAAAACAAATGCTACAGCCATATGATACTGAAAGCAAAACAAGCTACGGGTGATATCGTATGGGTTGTTTTCCTAATCAGTTTTGTACTCCTTGTTTAGAATGTGGTGGCGGGAGCCAAAGATCCTGGCGTTGCAAAATGATTTAACAAAATGACAGCAGATTATCAACAGATTACATTGTCTTACAGCAGGTATTGGGCTCGCATTAAAAAAGACCGCCTGAAGAGTTTCTGAATTTGCAAACTTCGAGCCAAAAACCCCTTAATTAGTTCAAGTAGGGCCATGAGTGCATCCCTGCCACTGAATAAGTCTTGTCTCTATTAATGTTTGTTTAATTTTAAAACAAGACTGGAACTTTCAGCCCAGCAGTATCTCAAAGAATTAATTTTCGATAAGAAGAGAATTATTATCCTCCTCACAAGGGCCCACTTCTTCAGGGTTAATAGAGCGTGTTACACACTAGAGATGCTTCCTAATCGTTGCTCATTGACATCATAGGAAGGTTGAGAGAGGCACAAATTTAGTCGCAGGGAGTGAATGACTAAACTGAAATGAGCACTCAGAAAAGGAATCCCTTGCTCCATCCTGTAATTTACATTATTTTCCTTCCCCTCCAGCCCTTCCCACCCACTCCCCTCCCAGCCCAGCAATCAGCCCAAGTTCTTAGTTCTTCACCGCTGTCTGGGAAGCTTTTCTTGATTTTTTTTTTTCTTTTCAGGAATTCAAGTCACTGGGCTCCTGCATCTTCCTACTGACAAAGCATATCTTAAGCCGCTAGGAACATAACTGTGAGCCTACCATACAACTTCTGGCGAGGGAAACGCCTTCACTTTCACAGAGAGCCGATAAGACCGCGTGCCAGCTACAGTCTCAAACACCTGCTGCTGTCGAGGTTTCACTGTGATGAATGCTTTATCTTCGAAAAGAGAAGTGATAAATCCATTAGAAAAGACTACATTTATGTAAACAAAAGAAAACCAAAAAAAAAAACGCCAACCCGCTGCCTCATTCAAGGAGGGTGCAACCAATGACTAAATAGAGCTGAATTAGGATCCAGGCCATCGCTGAGCTCAAATACCGATCAGTGAATAAAATCACTTCAAAGTACTCTAACTGGCTTAATACTTGCAAAATCAAGTCCCAGGGATATAAAAATCCAGTGGCAGGGCAGCAGAAATAAAACACCTTAAACACCTATACTGAAACAACAGAAGTATGAAGATACTTCTAAAAATCTACCCGGCCAATGTGAATACCACGGGAGAAGGTTGTTCCACGCCCTTCTAAAATAACGAATTTGATATAAGACATCAACTGGAGAAAGTCAAAAGAATATCAAAGGCCGTTGATAGAACGGTCCCCTGGTTTCTGCTCCTTACAAGTTTTTCTTTTCAGTGGTAGAAACAAATAAGGTTTATGAAAGATTCTAAAGAGGGTGAAGTATTTTCTTTACAGAATTTGCCTACTGGCACTGAGCAAAACTAGTAGGACTTCAGGAGCGTAAAACCAGAGACAGAAGAGCATCAATTCTAAATAATTTATCACAGCATCTTTTTCTCTAAATCAGTAGCAGTGCCTGAGAAATTTCTCCCAGAAAATGAAGGTAAAACGGACTGTATTTTTCTGTTTTGTTTATACGCAACACTAAATAAAGAATTTCACATAGATTCTAATGCCTGACTTATTAGCCACAATAAATTTGTAAGGAAAAGATTCTCTAGCCAGTGCAAAAGTATTACATTTAAAGAACACTTGATGTGATTTGCTCTTTGGCAGGGGCGCGGAGGGGGACAAAGTTGTATTTGTTCATGACAGTGTACCTCTTGGCCAAAAGAAAATTTACGTTTGTTTTTTTTTTTAATAGAACCCTCCAATTCTGCAATGATTAGAAAGCAGAGCATGGGTTGCTTACCATATATATGCACTGAGGTGTTAACAGATTTCAATGACGGGCCGCTTTTCACATGACAAATGTAAAGTCCTTTGTCTCTGTTCTGCACTTTGTCAATAAAAAGAATGCTGTAGAATACATTGTTGCGGGAATTGCGTCGGTCAATTCGTTGCCTTATAGAGGCTCTCTTATTTATCTAGAAAGAAAACGGGTAACAAACGTAGAAGGAGTCACTGTTTGCGCTCAGAGTTACAGCATTTCTCAGATGATTCCTCAGACTAATATTTTGCGCTAAGAGGCAAACCCGCCCAGAGCGAGATGCACACAACCGACATCTCTGTCTCGACGTGTTTCCAACACGCGCCGTGGCAGCACTGACTTAGCACTTCATTTTCCTCAAATGGACTTTCACACACGATATCTCAACAGTTTCTCACAAGCCAGGGAGATTGGCAGGGTTATTGCCCTTATTGTAGATGAAGAAATTGATGCATCAGAAACACTGGCCAGTGTAGCCTGGGAACTTGGGTCTTCTGAGTACAAATCTAACTCTTCCCTCTAGCACCTCCCTCTCTAACCAGTAACCTGTTCTCTAGGCAGTGGTATCCCACACAGACTCGGGCCATGATTAGTATCTGGATTAATCACAGGGTTTCTCTTAATACATCACCACGTGAGTTTTCTTTTGCTTCCTTTTAGAAATGAAGGGAAAGATTATGAATCCTGGCTACACCTATTAAGGCGTAATGATCCTAGTTTCATTATTTCCCGATTAGCGCAAGGCTTGCCAATATCTGCTAAATACCACGAAATGGGTCTGGGGGCCTGCAAAGCCATCAACAAGTTTAGCCAGCGATCTGCGGGGGGGGGGGAGGGTGCCGTCCTATGTTTGCAGGCGTCAGGCTCAGCGGTATAAACTGGCCACAGTGACCCACTCCTGGCTTTGCGAAGATGAGGTCACTGTGCTTTTTCCTTTCATTGTTCCTTCCTTTCTTTTCTTTCTTTTTTTTTTTTTAAGCATTGCATTTTATAACACATAATATGTTATTTCCTCCTCTCAGTTCGTCCCCGTGAGGAGGCATGGAAAAAGACTTTGGAAGCTGGTCAAACTAATCTCTGGGTCTTGAACTTAGCTCTCCTGTGTGCCACGCTGGATGAATTCTACCCACCTGTCCTTCTACTGCCCTGTTGGAACAGACACACGTTACGCCATTTTCTCCATTCTCAGCAGCGACCACAGAGAAGACATCGATCATAGCAATCAAAAATCAGAGATTCTGGGCTTCCCTGGTGGCGCAGTGGTTGGGAGTCCGCCTGCCTATGCGGGGGACGCGGGCTCGTGCCCCGGTCCGGGAGGATCCCACGTGCCGCGGAGCGACTGGGCCTGCGCGTCTGGAGCCTGTGCTCCGCAACGGGAGAGGCCACAGCAGTGAGAGGCCCACGTACCGCAAAAACAAAACAAAAAAACAAAAAACAAAAAAAACAGAGACTCTGTGCCCTGCATGAAAGACTGAGGGACCATCGGCAACTCTGTTCACGTCGGTATCACTTCTCCCTTCTCCCTTTGAGAAGGCTTTCCTTTCTCGAGTTCGAGTAACATTGGTATTGTTTCTGCCCTGGTGCCCTAAAACTGCCCCTGGGTTTCAGAACAGGGTCATCAGCACCGTCCAGCAGCCACGTGTGGCTATTTAAATTAAAATGAAACAAAATGTAAAATTCGGCTCCTCAGTCCCGCAAGCCACATTCCACGTGCTATTAGGCATAGGTGGCTAGTGGTTAGCGTTTCAGACCACTTCCATCACAGCAAGTTCCACTGGACAGCACCATTTTCGAAGGTTATGGGCATTCAGCAGATGTACTACCATACTCTCACTTACAGCAGCAACACTGACAGGGTACACGTTTCTTCCCTCGTTCCATGTATTGAGTATATGATTTCCATCAAAACCCAGAATAATTTATTGCTACAATAATATACAAGTCGTACCATTTTTATTTCAATGAAACAATACCATTTTCTAGAAAATACCTTATGACTGATGAGTCAATGTGTCCCTACAGGGCACTTGTGGTACCGTTTTGTTGCTAAGTTATTCTGTTTTCATAGCAAGAAACGTATATATTGTACAGCACAGGGAATAGAGCCCAATATTTTCTAATACCTGTAAATAGAGTATAATCTATAAAAATTTTGAATCACTATGTTGTACACCTGAAACGAGGATAACATTGTAAATCAACTATACCTCAATTAAAAAAAAAAAAGCTCGGGACTGATGCATTAATCTTAATTATACATGCATAATTTAATCATAAGCTAACTTCGTGACTGGGCCGTCTGAATGACGTAACAAGTGATTTACCTGGGATATGCCACATGAATCACATAGACATACAAGAAATGGGGCTGGAACCACTTTCAGATGTTTCTTAACAGTTTATCAGAGATTCCCCGCCTATACGTTTTTAAAACAATGATTGTTTGCAAGGATGTTTAATTTGAATGGGAACACAACTCAGCCTTCATTCTTCTCATTTTTCTGAAGGGCAGAATTGCTCCTTTGTCACTTAACAAGTGGAATATTGGATGGCTGGGTTGTATTATCTTTTCCAAACATGCTCCAATCAGGTGCCTGCGTGTCTGCCAGTCTCTTAAATTAATGCGCCGAGACGACAACTTTTTGTTGTTGTTTTTACAAAAGATAGTCCCTGCCTGGCATGTACTGATAAATTTCTCTCTCATCTCTAAATCCTAGAGAATCATTTCCAAGGATGAAACAATCCCCTTTTCCACCCAGAATCATGCAATAGAAATACCAGCCTATACACTTCAAAACAAAACCTCCAGACATCAAAAGACCGTATCTCTGCCTATCACACTCATGAAATGTCAGGCAAGGGAAGCACCCAAACCAAACCCACAGCTTCTTTATCGACTTGAACTGCCAGGAGTCAGAATATTCCGCTTTCTCCCACTTCAAAAACTCAGTTTAGCATTTCACTTGCTAAAACTAAATACTGTCCTATAGAAGAAATAGAAAAGTAGGTCACTCACTTGCCCAGGGTAACTCCAGGTCATCTGAACTCTTGTGTTCAAGGGAGTGGTGGCCGTGCAGTTGAGGGTGAGAGCATGACCTCTAAGTAATCTGACTGGCCTTGGCGTGCTGATTTGGACGTCTGTGATTGTGTTGGCTGCAAGCATAAGAAGTCACAGTTTTAAAAAAAAAAATCAACGTTTCATTAAGCAGATAAACCCTTGAGTATTCCGGCTTATGCTCATGCTTTTGGAACATCACTTACTTTGTCGAAGTGTGAGATAGTTTGTCTTGTACTCATGTCCGTTGACTGTTGTTTCACAGGTCAGAAGCCCTATTTCTTTGTATGTTGCATTTGATATTATAAAGCCCTTCCTACTGTCCCACGTTATTCTTTTTCCATCAGGGATCAGAGTATCAAATGGAAACTGGAAAAAGAAGAAACATGCTTTCACAAAATCGTATTAGCGCTGTGGTAAGAGATTCCCTCATAGTTTGTGAAAATGTAATTTTTACCGCAAATGAGAATAGTGCAGGCAAAAACTCCAGGTTGGCATAATTGGTTCTTTAGTTTTCTTTGCATGTAGGAAACGATACATTAACTATGACAAGCAGGATAGTTTGTTATTAGTCTTAGCAAGAAGCTGCACCCCCCTAGGGTAGACCTAGTGGTCATGTCAGAATTCTAGCGGGAGTGCCCGTATCTCTTTGGCCTCTGGGAATCTCTGTAATAAACTGGCCTGATACTCAATAGAAAAATTAATTAGGATTTTTTCCATTAGGGCTGCCAGGTTATCCTCTTGGTCTCATCATCGGGAGCTTTTAACAAGCCATACCTTGTCCTCTCATTTTGCATGATCTGTTAGAGGTGGCTGTCTTAAAAGGACTGTACATAATTCCTGGTCCCCCAAGATTCATAGCATTAACTTGGCACTCACTGGGGTTATCCCTCTGGGGAAGACTGAGGGTACTGACTCTGCACCTGGAAGGGAAGCGCCCAGAAGCAGAGGCTCCTGACGGTGAAGAGAGCCGAAAACGGACGTGAGGCCAGAGACAGTTATGAACGAAGTGCTCGCAAATTCCTAGACGTATTCCCAAACACAGCGAGGCCGAACAGAAGTAAAGAGCCCACGATTTGATTCTCTGCTTATGCCTTCTCCTATATATCAAGGACTTAATTTACACCTTCTACCTTGGGATTAGACTTTGTAAAGGACCACTGTCTCATAGAGCAGCCCAGCCAAATTCCCGTGAGGCCAGATTGGCAGCCAACTCCAGAGGCAGTGGTCTGACAACTGCTTTTAGCCCCAGCTGGACAAGGGGGAAAAAAAATCAGATCACCTTCTCACAACAGATTATAAAGATTCATAGAATTAACTGCCATAAGGAAGTTTCAAATCTTTTCTATCTTCTTTAAAAAAGCACACACCTGGGCTTCCCTGGTGGCGCGGTGGTTGCGAGTCCACCTGCCGATGCAGGGGACATGGGTTCGTGCCGCGGTCTGGGAAGATCCCACATGCCGCAGAGCGGCTGGGCCCGTGAGCCATGGCCGCTGAGCCTGCGCGTCCGGAGCCTGTGCTCCACAACGGGAGAGGCCCGCGTACCGCGCAAAAAAAAAAAAAAAAAAGCACACACCTTACATCGCTCTATCCACAATATCCTTTAGATATACTGCTTGCGGAAGGAGCGAATCTGACCGGGATTTGTGATCTGATGGCAGAGATTTCTACTCCAAAAGCACTGGTTGCCTCTCCCAGTGAATATGTCTGCATTGGTGTATGTTACCAGAGCGTTACGTGGGTTTGACGTGAATTGCATCCTGTTTATGAAGAACTGAAAGCAATTAAAGGATGCATTTCATGTTTTAGTAAATTAGGATGCTACCTGTAAACTTAGGAATGCCCTGCATTCCGTCGGGGGGGAAAAGGAACCTTCTGACTGGGTACAAACTATTAAAGGAAAAACTCAGAAAAATATAAGTCAGGGATTGAAATCTGGGATGCTTTAAAAACATGTGAAAACGAGCACGTGCTGAACCTACAAGAAAGGTTGGCTGATGGACTTGGTCTGCACAACTTAAAAATACATCAAATTTTCCTCTGAAGTGTTTCTCTTACTCTATCCGTTACTGCCACTAGTTGTAGTTCATTGACAAAGTCACTTTCTTTCTAGCTGACGAGAGCTAAAATAGCAAAAGACTACAAAGCCCATCAGCTGTGGCAGGGTGTGTGTCATAAAGGGGCAGACAGATGGGCAGTCCGGAGACACTGCTGAACAGGGAGGCTTGTCTCTAGCTGACCGGGGCTCTGCTGAAGCAGGCATAGGAAAAGGCGGGAGCAGCAAGTTAGAAGAGAAAGGACAGTAAGAGAAAAGGAAGGGAACGATCTTCTGTCAATTTCATGTCAGCATATATGTGTAATAGGTTAGAATATTTTCAAAATATATGTGATAAACCAAAATCCTGGTTAGAATGTTATGCTTCTCTCCCTTTTTATTTTGTATTATAGATCAGGGTGGGAAAACACAGAAAATAAGCTTTCCCTCCCAAAATGTTTGCAGGTGGGAATTCGGGAAAGTTCCTCAAACAGACAAGCGATCTGCATTAGGGCGAAGAGGCAAGGGGTGTGCATGAAAAGAGAAGTTTCATATCCTCATGATTTGTTCCATGTCAGTCACAGACCAATTATCATCTCGGACTCAGAGGGGTAATGGCAGGCTATGGAAAACGTCACGATAATAAATCGATTATTGGGCATTAAACTCTTGGATACGTAACGTGAACAGCTAATCCTTGAACAGGCCTTACCTGTCCCAGGCGTGATCCTGAGGGCCTCCGAGCACCTCATGTAGCCTTCCTAACAGTCAGGTGAGGTGGGTGCCCCTGTAACCTCTCCCATCTCTCCATGGAGGGCACTGATGTGGAGGGAGGTCTGATAACTTGCCCATTTTCCAGCGGGTTAAGTGGTAGTGGCGGGGGTGGGGGGTTGCAGAAAGAATCCAGGTGGTGTGGCCCCAGCCTCTGCTCTGAACCACTCTGCCCCTCTTCCTATGCAAACTAAACCATGAGCAAAGGATGGCAGGAACACGGAGGAAGAAGACAGGACACGGGCTCCAATGCCCAGTGTGGCCTGTGGCCTGGACGTCCCTAACTCCCTGGGAACCTTAGTTTTTTCTTCCACCAAGTGAGTGTGACCCCGCTGGCATTTCCAGCTCCAACATACTACAATTTTATATTTCCTGGCGATGATACCCAGTTGTCATGGGAGCCGGGACCTGTCACTGATGGACTACATTGAAGATTTAAATCAACAACTTGGGGGAGTGAATGCAAGGGGAGAAGACAGGGAGACACACTACCTCTACGTGACGGGCAGCGCTCGGTGCTGCCTTGGGACAGCCTACACTTTTCCTCTGAAAGCTCTAAGCTCCCCGGACCCACTAGAGTTTTCCACGTGGGAAGTTTTTATCCAACTCTCAGACTCAGCACACGCCTAAAGTTACTGCAGCTGGCATGTCACATTTTAGGGCTTTTGTCTTTATTACATTTTACTCCGAATCTTTTTCCTTCTCTACATGCACAATTCACAACATAATATGAAAAAAAATCTCATTTATAGCTTTTTTTTTTCCCCTAAGAGGTTAAATTTGGATGCCCGTCAGAAGATAAGCCTTTTGTTACAAGGACCAGCCCAACTCAAACCGAAGCAAGAGTTCTCAAATGCCTGTCGAGTCAGGTACCCTGCCTGACAGTTCTTCCTTCAGCAAAAACCTGCATTAGTGATTCGTACACACAATAGAATTGGTTTTCCTGACACGTACAGACATTCAAATTTGTGGCAATACATAAAAATGGTCACGATTGTAGTTCTTTCATTATTCACGTAGATTTACACTCAAGACATTATCCTTTTAGTCCATGTAAGTACACGCAGGGGGATAACGCCTAACACTTACATAGTAAAAAGCCGTTACAGAAAAGTCCGCCGAGAAAGCCCACCTGTCTGTAAGATAACTATTCCAGAGAGAGAAAACAACTCAAAATTCACTTGCAGTAAAAGGCTTGTGAGAGTAGCACTACTCATTTTTACCTTTTTTAAAGTAACAGTGATGTTGGGTGATGTAACCCGGCAGGGGATGACGACCTCCTTTCCTTCGGTCATATTTACAATTTCCGGGATTTCACTGTGCATCTCTAAGAAAGGTCTACCTGTATCTGAACAAGAAAATGAAAATACATAAACATAAACGATCGTATTAGGAACACGCAGACACTGCAGCTGGCGAGGCAGCACGGGCACCACCAGTTACATCATTCTCCTTTCGTGTAACCCATAAATCCACGTTCTTCTCTCGGAATCTGGTGTTTCTGTTTCTCTAAGAAAACCGAATTCCTTATTCAGGTCTCAGCCTTCCGTCAGGGAGCCCTGATGCCCTACTTTGCAATTGTGACCTGGGGGGTGGGGGGAACAGTAAAGGTGAATATTCTGCATAAACTTCTTTCCACAGCTATGCTAAGTGCCTCAGGAAGCGCCCTCCAGAGCCTTTGTAAGAAGTCAGAGGGGGCGGGTACAAGGGTCCTCTGTCTTTGGAGCACAGATGACGGCGGATAGCGGCAAGTGAGGTGTCAAGTTGGAGAGAGGATTAGCATTTGAATGACAGAAGCACATGCCTTCGCCGTTTTCTAGAGCTTAATGGCAGCCTAATAAGATGAGAAGGTCCCAGCTACTTCGGGGGAGGGGGCGGGCTAAAGGCAGGAGAAGCAGTGCGAATACCGCATTTATTTCACGTGTATGTGACATCCGTTTGTTTAGCCTGCACTGCACATCTACTAACAGCAAAGCAGGCGGAAGTGACACAAAGAGGTCTGGAAAGGGCTTTACCTCATCACCGAGAGACCACCCTTCAAAGTATGGCATTGCCAACTACATATAATTGGCACTTGCCGTCTACCTTTACAAGGATTGAATCATGAGCCGCCGCAGCTGCTGAACCTCAACACCCCCTGAAAGGAGTTCAGGGTGGAGATCAGGAATGAGGCGCTCCGTGCTCTGGGAAAAACTGGCAGAACAGGTCTTCAGATAGTTAGATATTTTAGGAGCCCAATTTTTGCATCTCCTTGTATCTAGAAAAGCACTAAAATCCTTCAAGGTGACGCCTGCTCCTCGTGACTAGCAGAAACCTTCTGCCAAAAATATGCGCTTGATCGCATGTACTCCCTCTTCACACCGAAATCACATATACACCGACCTTCTCCCCTATCTCTTTGGAGCTGTTTCTCAGAGCTACCTGAAATGCTGACCCCGGGCTATAGTCTTCATTTTTGCCCCAGATGAAACTTAATTCACAGCTCTCACGTTGTGCATTTGTTTTCAGTCGACAGAATTTTGCCAGTCTCAGGACCACCCGAGCGGCTTCCCTGCGATACCTCTGGAGACCGGAATGAGCATCCTTCCAGAAACATTCTCACGGTGCACTGTGCCCTTGCCCTTGGGACTCCACTGACAACGATCTCTTCAGGAGATACTGTGCTCTCCGCTTCTCCCCTGGCTCCAGCCTTCTATGCCCAGATGGAAAGAAGTCCTGTGAGGACTCTCTGTCTGGACCCTCCCCTGCTTGCTATGGTCTAGGAAGCTCATCCTGGATGCTGAATGGAGGACGAAGTGGAGAAAAACAAGAGTATGAAGGAGGCCACGGCTGCCTGGACTAAATGGGGGCTGCAGACATGGTTATGGATTGAACTTTGTCCCCACCCCCAAAATGATATGTTCTACCCCCCCCCACCAGTACTTCAGAATGTGACCTCATTTGGGTCAAATAGGGTCACTGCCAATAGAATTACTTCAGTTAAGTAGGGTGGGCCCCTAATCCAATCTGCCTGGTGTCCATATAAGAAGATGGCCATGTGAGGACAGGCACACGGGGAGAATGCCACGTGGGGACAAAGCAGAAGTGGAGCGATGCAGCTGCAGGTCAAGGATCGCCGGCTGCCAAGGATCGCCACCCCCCGAAGGTAAGGAGAGCCAAAGAAGGATCCCCTACGGGCTTCAGAGTGAGCACGGCCCTGCTGCCATCTTGAGTTTCTAGAATGTGAGACAATAAAGATTTGTAGTTTTAAACCCTCCCCCCCCCCAAAAAAAAGTGACAATGCTGTAGCCTGCTGAAGGTGAGAGAGTGTGACATACACTAGAGGGGGCCCTAGAGAGACGGATGCCCTGAGACACAGATCCCTACTGGTCCTCTGGGAAGCCTCGCTGGGCCAGCCCTTCCTGCTTCTACCCTCTCCGCCCCAGCCCATCTCAGCGGCTTTGTCAACGTCCCCAGGACTCTCCTCTTAGAGCACTTATAACACTTCTTCTCTGGCTACACACGGGATGATGAATTCCTAGGACAGGAAACAGACCATATTCATCTCTGCCTCGTGTGTATTAAGTGAATGAATGAACACATGAATGAATTGCTCTCCAACCCTGTCACTTTACAGATGAGAAAACAGAGGCCTAAACAAGTATAGTGCCTTGTCTCGCTGTGAACAGAGCCAGGCCCAGAGGCCAGTTTCTCCTGAGCGCCAGCCCAGGGCTCCTTCCCTGCCCCCATCCCCTCATCACCGGGCCCGCCTCTCCCCATCATAGGAAGGGCCTTCTTGGCAATTGTCTTTCAGAGATAGGATGATTGTCTCAGTTCCCATGTGCTATGTCACACTACCCAGTGTTGGAGGAATTCTGAGAGGTCGCTCACCGAGGGACAGGGCTGGGTGGGGGCAGGCTTTGGGACGGGCCCAGCATGAGGCTCAGAGTCGGGCTGGATGGGTGGCGGGGAGGCAACAGATCTTGGTTAAGAGCACACATTTTGGAGAATTCCCTGGCGGTCCAGTGGTTAGGACTCTGTGCTTTCACTGCTGCTGAGGGCGCGGGTTCAATCCCTGGTCCGGGAAAGCCGCAAAGTGTGGCCAAAAAAAAAAAAAAAAAGCACACACTTTACAGCCGGGGTTCTGTCCCTTCCTAGCTGTGAGACTGTGGGAAAACCGTTTTACCCTCTGTGCCCCATTTGTAACATCTGCCTCAAAGGGTTACTATGAGGCTGACATGAATTCATACGTGTAAAGTGCTTAGAATTTTACCTGGCAGAGAGTACAATGCTATGTATGTGTTAGCCGTTAATTTTCTTCTTCTTATGAGAGATTTGAACTTAAGGAGAGAGGGCAGTTAGGATATATGGAAATCCTAAATCATACTTATGATCTGAACTATAAAAAGTACAAATCTATATTCATATAATGGCATAGAAAAAAGGCAAAGTGAATACACTAAAATGTTAGCAATGATTATCTTTGAGTGTTACGGGTTGTTATTATTTTCTTATTTATCTTCTGTATTTGTCAGATTTTCCAGAATGCTCATGTATTATTTTATAATAAGATTTTAAATTATTGCATTTAAGTCTCAAATTCTAAAGCACCATCCAGTTTTACTTGAGGAAAACTATACATTTTGTCCCTGATTTAATTCGGTTTTGCCCACTATACTAGAAGGAGGCATTAACTACCACATTTGTAGTTACAGGTCTATTAGGAAGGCTCAGTGGGTGTAGCATCTGGAGAGAGGAAAAGTTAATTATACAGAGACAAAGATTCACTTATCAGCACGAAATTCCTCCCCTGAATAAAATTGCTGAGCTAGACATCCAGGCAGGGACTATTGGGATTTGATCATTCCTTTCCTTCCTCCTGTGAGTCTATATTTTTGTCTCCTTTGTGAGTCCCAAGGTAAACACAAACACCAGGAAATGGTTTAATTCACGTAACCAAACGGTAAATCCTTCACATTTAATTTACTGTCTCCTTAAGCAACTATTTTCAACAAAGGACACTGGCATAAAAAGTTCCTGCAGGAAACAGGAGACCTCAGTGCAGTCATTTTTAGGCCCATGAATGCCAACCCCAAATGAAAACAGAAGCGGCTAATGCAACGTGCCTTTGAATTTCGTCTTTCCCTTGCTCACTTTGGATCCCTCAAACACTTGAATTTTATGATAGCTACCGGCCTTTAAAAGCCGATTCCAATTTTAGCACTGGGCCCACTGTTCAGAAATATCAGAACTTCAATGATTTGTGTCCGTCCCAGCACAATTCAAAACACATCATCTGTAGCACAGTTAATCGCGGCATTTTAAACCCGCTATGTTTGCAAGGGAGCTTATGCCTGTACATCCACACCCACACACCCACACACAGAATATTCTCCAGGCTTATTAATAGTATATTTCCTCTGCAATTTGTTTCAAGGAAGGGCTAAGAATGAACTTGCCTGACATATTATAATACAAACATTTTTTGTTTTGTAGGACCACAGTTACAGAAGAGGTCAAGGTTCCATTAATATCACCAGTAAAACCACTTACTACTCCCAAAGGACGCATTTGTCTTTGTCACAGAATTAAAAATGACTTCCAAACCCAGCCAGCGCTGCAGAGTGGTTTCCTGAGACCAAATTGGCTGGCTGTCGAAAGAGTGAGGAAGAGCTGCTCCAGAGATTGCTGGTGTACCCGCGGTGCAGACACACTGTCACCAGGGACTCATGCCAACACCAGCGACGGGGAGGTCATGCCACCCACCCCTCTCTGAACTCTTAGAACTCAAAGCAGTGACAGGAAACTGGCACAGAATATGAGGTTTTCTCATCCAGTGGGAGTAGCTGGGCTGTCATCCTTCAGGACAACAAGCAGGCTAGGACATAGGGAAAGATCAAACAGGGATCCTTGTTCAGGATGGTATTACGTGTTTTTTCCTTTTAAAATCTGTAATCACTCTGGCACATCAGGGCACGCAGACACAGAGGCCCCAGCAATGCAATCCTCATGCCACTCCATTCCCCAATGGCATCGCCTGGGAGTTCTTCTACTGGGTTTGGAGCAAGTGAATGACCCAAGGATTTGAGGGAGCTTTTCAGACTTGAAGAGAAGTTCGGGAGTAAACATCTTGCTTCCTAGCACTTGTTCATTCCCATGATGTTCATAAACTTTTTCTTGATTTGCGTTCCCTTTAATTTCATTTTCCTTACCTATAAGTCCTGGTCAGAAGGACTCCTAGTTATTTTCAAGGAGGATGTGATTTTAATTTACTGAGGACGAAGCGAAGAAGATAAGAAACTAATTAACCAATCCCACGAAAAGGATTCTACCTGGACACGAGAGTTTTCACAACGCGCAAGTCTTTGCGTTGTGGACCATTCTTAGTGCTCAAGTAGAGTTTGTTGACAGGTGACATAGTTCATTTGAAACATGAGCCAAAAAAAAAAAAAGAAAGAAAGAAAGGAGGCAATTTCTTCTTGACTTTCATTGCCCATCAAAGCTTTTGAGAATTCAAAAAAGAGCTTTGGAGCAACCACAAGAAAGCTGAAATAGCTATACTAATATTATGTAAAATAAACTTTAAAACAAAGTATGTTACTAGAGATAAAGAGGGCATTTTGTAATAATGATAGGGTCAATCCAGCAGGAAGATATAATAATTATAAATATATATGCAACTAACAGAGCGCCAAAATACATGAAGGAAAAACTGACAGAATTGAAGAAAATAGAAAAGTCAACAATAGAAGATGAAGATTTCAATAATGGACAGAACAACTAGACAGATGATTGAAAAGGAAATAGAGGACTTGAACAACACATAACCAACTAGACTTAACAGATATAAACAGAACACTCCACCCATCACAGCAGGACATACATTCTTCTCAAGTGCACATGGAACATTCCCCAGGATAAACTACATACTAGGTCATAAAACAAACTTCAATAAATTTAAAAGGATATAAATAACACAAAGTATGTTCTCTAACTACAGTGGAATGAAATTAGAAACGAATAAGTGAAAGAAACTTGAGAAACTCACAAATATTTGGAAATTAAATAACACACTCCTAAGTACCTAATGAATCAAAAAAGAAATCAAAAGGAAAATTAGAAAATACTTTGCGAATGAAAATAAAGACACAACATACCAAAACTTATGGGATGGAGCTAAAACAATGTTTACAGGGAAATTTACAGTGGTATGCCTATGTTGAAAAAGGAGAGAGATTTCAAGTCAATAACTATCTTCTACCTTAGAACTCTAGGTAAGGAACAGCAACCTAAACCTAAAGAAAAGAGAAGGGAGGAAATAATAATAAAGATTAGAGTGGAAATTAGCAAACCAGAGAACAGAAAAAACAATAGAAAAAATTCCATGAAACCAAAAGCTAGTTTTTTGAAAAGACGAACACAATCGACAAACCTTTTGCCAGACAAGCCAAGAGAAAAGACAAACTAATAAAATCAGAAAAGAAACTGTAGATATTACTACAAACATTACTAAAATAAAAAAAAGCATTATAAAGGAATAGTATAATTGCATGCCAATAAATTAGATACCAGATGAAGTGGACAAGTTCCTAGAAAGACAAAAACTACTGAAACTAGCTCAGCAAGAAACAACCTGAATATACCTGTAAGTAAAGAGATTAAATTAGTAATCAAAACACTGTCTACAAAGAAAAACCCAGGCCCAGATGGCAAGTGAATTCTATCAGACATTTAAAGAACTAATACCAATTCTTCACAAACTTTTCTTAAAAAATAGAAGAGAAGGGAAAACTTCCCAATTCATTTTATGAGGCCAGTATTACCCTGACACCAAAACCAAAGACATCACAAGGAAACTACAGGTCAATATCTTTTATGAATGTGGATGCAAAAAACTCAACAAATTCCTAACAAACTCATTATATATAAAAGAATTATGTACCATAACCAAGTGGAATTTGTTCCAGGAATGCAAGGTTGGTTTAACCTCCAAAAATCAGTGTCATTAATATACCATATCAATACAATAAAAAACAAAACCTACATGATCATTTCACAAGGTGGAGAAAAAGCAGTTGACAAAATCCAAACCCCTTTCATGATAAACACAGTCAACAAACTAGGAATAGAAGGGAACTTCCTCAATCTGATAACGGGCATACACCAAAAAAACCTAACAGCTAACATCACACTTAATGGTTAAATACTGGATGCTTTCCCCCTAGGATTAGGTACAAGACAAGGTTGTCCACTCTCATCAGTTCTATTCAACATTGCACTAGGGCTTCAATGGCTATAATGGCTATTATGAAAAATGCTGCAATAAACATTCCAGCCAGTGCAATTAGGCAAGAAAAAGAAATAAAGGGCACCCAGATTTGAAAGGAATAAATTTTCTCTATTTTCAAATGACATGATTTGTATATAGAAAATCCTAAGGAATCTACTAAAAAACTATCAATTGGAACTAGTAAATGAGTTCAGCAAGATTTCAGGATTCAAGATCAATAAACAAAAAAGAATTATGTACCTCTATGTACTTGCAATGAACAATCTGAAAATAAAAATTTTAAAATTCGTTTAAAATAGCATCAAAAAGAATAAAACACTTAGGAATATACTTAACAAAAGAAGTGTGAAACTTATACTTTGAAAACTGCAAAATGTTGTGGAAAGAAATTAAGGCTCTAAAGAATTGGAAAATCTCCAATGTTCGTGAACTGGAAGACTTAATATTGTTAAGACGGCAGTGCTCCTCAAATTTATCTGTAGCTTCCACACAATCCCTATCAGAACGCCAGCTGACTTCTTTGTAGAAATTGACAAGCTCATTCTAAAATTCAGAATTGAAAGGGATCCAGAAGTGCCAAAACAATCTTGAAAAAGAACAAAGTCGGAGGACTTGGTCTTCTCAATTTCAAGAGTTACTACTAAAACTATAAACAACAATGATTAAGACAGGATGGTACTGGCATAAGGACAGACATATAGATCAGCGGGGTAGACTAAGAGTCCAGAAATAAGCCCACGAGTCCATGGTCAGTTGGTTTTCGACAAGGCTGCCAAGACCATTCAATGGGGAAAGATCTGTCTTTTCAACAAATGGTGCTGGGGCAACTCCACGTGCAAGAAAATAGAATTGGACTTTCACGTCACACCGTATATAAGTATGAACTCGAAATGTATCAAAGGATTACGTTTAAGAGGTAAAACTGTAAAACTCTTAAAAGAAAGCACAGAGGTAAATCTTCATGATCTCAGATTTGGCACCGGATTCTTATATATGATACAAGCAACAAACGAAAGAAACAGATCAACTGGACTTCATCAAAATTTAAAACTTTTGTGCTTCAAAGAATACTATCAAGAAAGTGAATGCCCAGAATGTGAGAAAATATTTGAAACGTATGTATCTGATAAGAGATTTGTATCTAGAATATATATTTAAATATCTAGAATACGTTAAAATCTAGACATAGATATATGTATCTTAATACATTTCTCTAAATTATATGTCTAAAGTATAAAATATATAATATATATTTATAATATATAACTATATAAAATATATTTATATTAACAACAAAAAGTTGAAGAACTCTTACAACTCAGTAACAAAGACAACCCAATTAAAAAAACAGAAAAGGGATCTGAATAGACATTTCTTCAGAGAAGATGTACAAATAATCAATGAGCACATGAAAAGACGCTCAGCATCGCAAGCCATCAGGGAAATGCACATCGAATCCACAATGAGATACTGCCTCATATGCACTAGGATGGCTACGACAGAAAGAAATGATAACAATTATGGGTGAGAATTTAGAGAAACTGGAACCCTCCTAAGCTGCTGGTGGGAACGTAAAATGGTACAGCCACGTTTGGAAATCGTTAAGCATACAGTTACCACGTGACCTGGCATTTCCTCCCCTAGGTATCTACCCTAGAGAATAAAAACTTATATACACACAAAAACTTGTATAACGAATGTTTACTGCAACATTATTCATAATAGCCAAAAGACGGAAACAATTCAAATGTCCATCTACTGATAAATGGATAGCTAAAACGTGGGAGACCCGTACCATACAGTGGAATATTATTTGGCAATTTAAAACAATGAAGTGCTGATGAGAACCTGCTGTATAGCACAGGGAACTCCACTCCACTTCGCTGTACAGTAGAAACTAACAACACTGTAAAACAATTATACCCCAATTAAAAAAATAAAGGAAGTGCTGATACATAGTACAGCACAAATGAACCTCAAAACATTATGCTGAGTGAAAGAAGCCAGCACATATATGTGAACACTGGTGATGTGGTAATGGCTACGTATGTCTGTCCGTGTGCTAAAGAAAATTAAACTGTACAATTTAAAAAGCTGAATTGTATGGTATGTGAATGATATCTCAAAAAGCATATTTTGAAAGAAAACAGAACTTTGGGCTCTTTCTCAGAAATGGTGACCCACTGTTTCCTGAGCTGGAACGGTTCCTGAAGATTATCCAGTGCAAACTCCTTACCTTATGGGTCTTTTCAACCTTTCTCTCCCATTCCCGTTTACATTCAAGGAGGCCACTCACCAAAAAAAAATGGAATTTTCTCCTGTGACAAAGTCTTTTTTTTTTTTTTTTTTGCCGTACGTGGGCCTCTCACCGCTGTGGGCTCTATCATTGCAGAGCACAGGCTCCGGACGCACAGGCTCAGCAGCCATGGCTCACGGGCCCAGCCGCTCCGTGGCATGTGGGATCTTCCCAGACCGGGGCACGAACTCGTGTCCCCTGTATCGGCAGGCGGACTCTCAACCACTGCACCACCAGGGAAGCCCTACAAAGTCATTTTGATTGTAAACATGTAGTTTAGTTCCCCTTGGCAGCCCCAGGTCAGTGGGGAGCACAGTGAAACATCTCTGCCTTTAATCAGCTGGGAGGTTACTACTTGACTGGTGTATCTGAGTATTATAGTCCACACAGTATTTCCTAGTGAGCTATCCCCATTATCAGTCAGATCTTCATCTTGATCAATTAAAGCACCTCAAAAGAAAAGAAAGAAGAAGAGAAAGCTAGGAAGGAAGGGAAGAAGGAAGACAGGGAAGGAGGAAGGATGGACAGACGGATGGATGGACAGACGGACGGACGGACGGACAAAGGAAGGAAATGAAACAGAAATAAAGGAGAAAGGAAAGGAGAAAGCAAGCAGCTCTGACGGACAGCCACAACTCCTTCTCCTACTGCCAAGATTTTGGGTCATGTCCCAAGTTCTATTATTCAGCTCTGCCTCTGAATCATAAAACTGTTAAGGGACTTGTATGATACCCTAACACTGACTCTCATGTTATACAAGAGGAAACTGAGCCCCAGAGAGAAGGAGAGACCTTCCCACAGCATAGGAATAGTACAAACGGCTGAGCCAAACCTGCATTCAGGTGTCCTGGTCCTAGACCATCCTCTCTCCACCACACCAAAATCCAGCCCTGACCCTCCTGAATGACTCGGGAGTGAAAACTACACCTTCAAATACCCGACCAACGGGATGGAAGGAAGGAAGCGTGGAGGGAAGGAAAGATGGCACTGAGACAGGGATAACATGGGATCTTCTGGCAGGAGATTAGAAATATGAGATGACAGACTGATAAGAAATTCTCACTGTTAACATCAAGCTTGAGTCATTGGACCCTCTGCTTAGCTCTCTCTGCTGTAAGGTGCTGGGGGTTCTTTGGGGGGTCTCTGTGACCACCTCAGGACCAAGAGCAGACAAAGTCCTGTCTTACAGAGCCTAGAGATGGAAGTCCTTCCAAGCGGACCGTCATCCTCCAGTGCGGGGGGGGGGGGGGGTTCCTGCTCGCTGGGACACAGGTTCTCCTAGAGGGCAGCTGCCCATCAGGAGAACATTCCCTCCAGGGTCATGCACTGTAGGAGTCGGGAATCAGGGTTCTGTTGAGGTCAGGCACTGCCACCCTGCGACTCTATTTCCTCTAGAAAATGGGACAGGCACTTTCCTGCCCCCAAACCTGTTATTTGTTATGCATGCACGTGAAATGTCCACACTGGGAGAAGCACACTGACATCCCTCCGCGGTGGGAGGGGGGGGCAGGGGGGAGAGGCAGGGAAGGCAAAGGGGGGCGGGGTAGCCGTATGCAAGGCAGTAGGGCTGGTGGCCGCTGAGAACGTGAGGCCATGTCTGGAAGGGGTAGTCCCTGCTTGCTGCAGACAGCTGTTGCCAAGTGGGAATACAGGCCAGCGTGGCTAGAGTTTCCAGTTTTTAAAGATAAGTAGGAAATCAGATTTTTATGTGAACTCCTCCAATTATTAAATACTGGCAGCGAAAAGCACTACGCCTGCCAATCAAAACGTTTGTCAGCTGCATCTGGTCCGAACACTTCCAGTCTGCAGCCCGGCACTGCCCCCCATGGCCCCCCACACAAAGTTCCAAGGGAGTCGTGGGTGGGGAAGCTCAGCAAGGCTGTGTTGCCAAGAGCAGGCACCTCGGAGTCCACCAAAGCTTGACTTGGGAACTTACACAAAGTACCCAAACTTGAATGTGGTATTAAATTTCTTCAACTTTCCTGTAAAAGGAGACTGATAATAGAATTTTTCCCATTGGGTTTCAAGGATGAAATGAGATGCTATATGGTAATGAACCTCAGCTAGGGATCAATAAATGATAGAGATGCACACTAGGCCCTACCCAAATCTCAACAGTGGAAAGGCCCTGGGGCATCAGCTGATCCAACCCCACCAAGTGAGCACCTGTGCTGTGCTTGAAAGCCTAGACACACGGGGAACTCACCACCTCCCAAGACAGGTCGTTCCACTGTCGGATAGCTTTAGATGTTAGACAGTGTTTTCTTACATCGAGCTGAAATCTGCCTGTCTTGACTTCTTTCATTCTTAAATAGTAGCTCTGCCATCTAGGATTATAAAGATGAAGCTTAATCTCTTTCCCACATAGGAAAACTTTGAAGGAGACGATCACACACTCATGTCTCCTATTTTCCCACCTAATTCTTTACTTTTTTAAACATTTCAGTTCCTTTAGTTGTTCCTTGCCAGTGAAAATAAGAAAACCATCAAATTACTTAACACTCACAACCCGGTGGGGCAGGTACCCATTTTACAGATGAGGAAAATGAAGTTTGGGGGACAGGTTAAGGAATTTGCTCAGAATTCCTGTCTTCATTGTCCCTCTTGAAATGTAAACTAAACAGTATGACTAGCACCCCCTTTATTCTGAACCCCGTCTATTTGTTAATGCAGTTCAAGGCTGGGTTCCTTTTCTTGGTGAATGTGGAGTCAACTAGAAGCCTGAAGTCTTTCTCGCATGTGTTGTCTCAGCCGCCACCTCCCACAGCCCGTAGTCCTAGAGTGGTTAGCGGGTTTTGCAAGCCAGATACAGTCCTTTACACTGATTCCTGTCAAATCGCATTTGGTTAATCCCAGGTCACAGTTCTAGTCAGCTGGACATTTTTTTGGACGGTGATTCTGTCACGTGACATGTGCATCTTTGCCCCTGATTTGGCCCCTTTGCTCCGTGTGCCCTTCGTTTCCTCATTAACGCCCAGGAGGCCAGGTGAGACTAATATAAATTTTAAAACCTCATGTTTGGGCTTCCCTGGTGGCGCAGTGGTTGAGAGTCCGCCTGCCGATGCAGGGGACACGGGTTCGTGCCCCGGTCTGGGAAGATCCCACATGCCGCGGAGCAGCTGGGCCGGTGAGCCATGGCCGCTGAGCCTGTGCTCCGCAACGGGAGAGGCCACAACAGTGAGAGGCCCGCGTACCGCAAAAACAAAACAAAACAAAGACCTGAAAAATAAGTGCGAGAACGCTGGTGCTGAAGAGTGAGGGAGGGGTGGGGAGGGGTGGGGTGTACCCGGCAGAGCACCCCTGGTCTAGGCCCCTCTTACTGCTCTCTTCCCATAGTGCTTTACAATATGACTAGTTGTAAACTATTTTATTTGTATCACTAATTGCAGACCCTTGACAGTTAAGGGGATCATCTTTGGACTTCCTCCCCTGCCCAGCACAGTGCCCGTCACCATGGTAACTACTATTGACTGGTCCCCCTATAAGCGTAGGCACAGTGCTATGGATATTACCTCACCGAATCTCCTGACAAATGCACAACGCACCACTCTTCTGGTTTTACAAATGAGGAAACCGAGGCTCGCAAGATGGTAACAGCAGCAACAGTAGCAGCAGTAACAGGTAAGCAGTGCACACGACACGCCAGACACTAAAACTAAGCACTTTATATGTATAAACTCCTGATGGGAAAGGGGGCTGCTGCCTTCTCCACTGCGTACTAGTTATATGACTAGTTAGATGGGCAGTTACTCAACCTCTCTGTGAAAAGGAGATGAAAATGATAGCGCTGCTTCCTAGGGTTATCAGAATGAAATCATTAACCAATACAGGTGCCTAGGATAGCACCTAACACACAGTGAGACCTAAGAGTGAACTGTTATTAAGGAATCTGTACAAAGACAAAGCCTTCTCATGTATCAGAACAGGGACTGAATCTAATTTGAACCCTGGATCATGTTTTCTCAAATATAGTTTATTTACACACACACTACTATGCATAAAATAGATAATCAACAAGGACTTACTGTATAGCACAGGGAACTCTACTCAATATTCTGTAATCTAAATGGGAAGAGAATTTGAAAAAGAACAGATATAGGTATAAATGAATCACTTTGCCGTACACCTGAAACTAACATTGTACATCAACTATACTCCAATATAAAATAAAAAACATAATATAGTAATTGATATTTGACGAAGGATGGAAGAGAGGGGCATTGATTGCACTAGTAAGTCACCAATCGTGAATAGCACAGTCAGTTAGCCAAGATGACTGCCAACACAACCCAGCAAAAATGCACTGGATGCCCAAACAACAAATATTTAAATAGTAAAGGAAAACTAAAGAGTGTCCAAACTGCAAGGATCACGGAGATCAAAACTAGGGCACCTCCTCGTCTCTAGGCGGGGTTGGCATTTCATTACCGTCGTTAGAGAAAGTTATAAAACGTCAGAAACTTAAAGCCTTTTCAGCCTGAGGCGATTTCTCCTGAAAAAGTCCCTTGCTCATTTTTCTTAAAAAAATTACACGAAGGAGATTTTTAAAAAATCCTTAAAAACCATAAAGTTTTGATGGACAATCTTTCACACGTTCTGTCTGTGGGGCGGAAAATGAGAGGATATGGTCGATTTTATTGGATTTTTATTTGGCCTTCACTGCCATCTCGAGATTTCATAATTCTACCTCAGTCACTAATTTTTCCTGGTCTTGGGTTGTGTCCAAGTGGCTCAGTCAAGAGTATGTTCATTCTGATTATTTTTGAGGATTTATGTAGTTGTACTCAACGCCTGGTGACACAGAACAGTGTTACTGCGAGCAAAGCTCAGCTGTGTGGCTCTCGAGAGCCGGCACGCCACACTTTTTTGGTATGGAGCCTAGAGAGTGTCGGGAAAAGCTCTCTCTGAAGGAATGACCTGGATGTTTAATGGGCAGGTACCACCAAGGGCTAAGGGTGAAATTCCTAGGAACACGCTAGGTGAACACAGGGCTTGAGGCAAGGGCTAAAGAAGACGTGACACTCCCGACTTCCAACAAACCCACCACCACAGGTGGCTTCTGTCCCAACCACATGTAAATGTTTCCTACAATCAAGGTCCCTTGGTGTCTAATGACAAAAATGTCTCTAGAAGGGAAATGTGAAACGCCAGGGCTTGAAGATATCAAGAGTGTCTTCCATCAAATTTTCAAGTAGCTGGAAGGAGAATGGATAAGAGTTAAGTCACTCTTCTCTAAACTTTTGCCCTGTGGTCCTAATCAGCTGTTCTCCATCCCCACCCCCGCCCCATGATGGAGAGAACAGATAGTCTCCTTCACGCCTCAGCCTTAGAAGAAGCACAGCACCAGCCTGTAGAGGGGTCTGTTTCCCAAGGAAAACTCCAACCAACCATGTCGTCGGTGTCTATTTTATAATCCTAGCAATATGTGTTTCCTCTTTTTCACAACTTCATCAAAATGCAAAAAAAAAAAAAAAAAAAATCCAGCAAAACCTGACCTCGTATTAGATGTTTGATGAAGCTGTATGCAGAGAGGCCAGAGAATTCCTAGGAATTCTTTACAGAGGATCGTTTGAAGTAGAATTCTGCAAATACAGGTCAGCCTCAAACTGCCACCTCTTTAGGAAACCCACCTGGGCTTCCAGACGCGTAATCCAAAGGCTGAGAGTCCAAGCTCTGTTCACCCCAACGTGTTCATCTGTCTCCTGGGCAGATACATCAGGCAATGATGTGAGAAGGATGGCGAACAAGATCTACCACCCAACCTGTCTGCACTGGCTGCTTCCTGGGGGTACAAGGTGTCTAGTACACTTTCTTCTCCACAACTCTGGGCTTCAAGCAGCATCAGGCTTAGTCCCTGAGACCAAAACTCTGGGAAGCCATTCTTACGGGAGTATTCGTGCTAGAATAAGCAGAGGTTTCAGAAAGTAAGTGGAAGAAGCCATGCATTGAGGATAGAGATGAAGTGAGTACGGGAGGTGAGGGGAGCAGCTTTGCCAATGGGCAGCGGGAGGGGTGATGAGTACCTGTTGAAACTGACTTTTAAAACCAGAGAAGACCCTGGACAGTAACCAAGCAATAACAGATAATATCATAAATTTGCTAAGAAATCCAGACCTAAAGAACTTGGCCAACCTATGGCTAAGTGGTCTATTTTTTAAGACGGTTTCTTTGTTGTTTGTTTTTTTTTTCTTCCTACAAAATGTCAACTGTTTTAGCCTGCTTTTCCTCAGAGGAGAATTTTGATGAATGGAAAAAAATAGTTTCTCTTGAAAGTTTCTCTCACAAAAATACAACAATGATGCCACTGAAAATGTTTCAGAGGCTTTGAAAATCTGTTCAGCCTCTCTCTCTCTCCCCATCACGGTTCTGACCTGCATGGAAGGCGGCGCGTTGACAAGGCAGCCAGGGATGCAACTGAAAGCACAGAGACCTCCTCTCACTTTGGGCTGGGGGTCTGACACCCTTCGCGCATCCCTACCTTAGAACTGTTATCACCACCCGGGAAAAAGTGCAGATGGGGAAACTCTGAGTACATCTGCAGATCACTACTCTTTTCCTCAACGTCCCTGCTTGTTTCATGGCCGTGCTGATTGGACTTGCCACACACTGTGGCAAACTGGGCAACAGGCAACCACTGCTCAGCCGCTACCCAGTGAAGCAGTGCTGCCCCAGCATCCTGGGCACGCCCCGCGGTGCGCCGGACCCGGGTAGGAGTCCAGGGTAGGTGGTGTTGGAGCAGAACGATCCATACAGCCTCAGTAAGTTCTATTGCGGGGCTCAGTAAGGACCATTAGAGGCTTTCTCTTCAGTCCCTGGAAAGACGCACTTCTGGGCAATAGCTATTATTTTAAGAAGTTCAACCTGTACCTTTTAAAATCCTCATAGATCTATTGTAAGTCATGGTCCTAGAGAGGAACCAGGGGCCTCCAAAACCCTAAGATGCCGCAACTCTGCTCTTCGTACCTTCCACAGAACGGGAGGGCCCTGCGGGCGGCAGGTGTGTGACCCGTGTCTACAGACGGACGCCATCTGCTGACTGCAGCTCCTGGGTCACACCTATTTGTGGGAAACCCCATGTCAGGAATGTGAGGAGTGTGTACTGCATAAACCCACACACTTTATGACGGGCTGTAGCCACATCAACTCGAGGAGAGGGGTTATTTCCACCACCACGTTCTCGCCAGGCCTCCGTTTCAGGAGTGGCGTGCAAGACACACCACGGTGCTTGCGATTGGTGCTGTTTTCTTAAACACGAAGTCCAGAAATGACCTGTCTCAGCCTGTTACAATCTTAGTAAGTTTACCTGTTTACACTTTAATAAGATTGAAACTTTTAAACTTACGGTCCTGAGTTCCACAATAAGAACTACATTTCACTTCAGACCCATTAAACACCTACACACACTCATATGTATTTTACATATATGTGAGTATAATGTATATATGTTGCGTATTTTATAAAATGGAAACAAAAGATGTTAAAAGTTCCACTAAATGTTTACCCTTACTTTTTGCAATATACTTGGATATTTTCCATTTTATTCTGTTATTTTGGGGGGGGGGCCCGCAGCTTGCGGGATCCTAGTTCCCCAAACACGAATCCAAACCAGGCCCCCCGGCAGTGAAAGCGCGGAGTCCCAACCACTAGACCGCCAGGGAATTCCCCTGCTTAATTTTTTTTAAATGCTGATGACAGACCACTAATTTGATTACACAGCCCATTGATGGTTGGGATTTTTAAGAGCCCTGCTCATCTTGGTAAACAGAATGATGTCTCTTTCCCTTGCCACGTGAGCTGGAACGCAGCGATGAAAGAGTGGGTGCCCGAACAAGTTCTGACCCCATCAGGCAGCAACACAAAGCTGTCTGGGATCGGGATTTGTTTCCCTAAGGCCTATCACTCAGAAGAACACCCCGAAACCCATGTAACCTACCATGCCTCCAAAGAAAGAAGACAACGTTGAATTTGAAATTTAAAAGAATGTAATAACTGTAGAATGTATACTGTCAAAGACGAACAGTTGGTTCCTAGTTTGAAATCAATAGCTGAAACTGTAGCATCGCGGAAACAGTCTTAACCTTGGGATCTGACCTGGATTCTCATCCTGGCTTGTCATTTTATTCGCTCTGTCTTGAGCAGGTCACAGCGCCTGTTTTCTCATACATAAAATGGAAGAAATAATACCCAAGTGGTTTATCTCAGAGAGTTATGTAAAAGCCCTTCAGGAAAACCCGATGTGTTGAACAAGCGAGTATGTTGAATCCTTTTCAGAATATCTGCACCTTTAGTATTTTTACTCGTTGGAGATCCCCGAGCCACACAGAGCTTTTTCCCACTAAATACGTTTAGGTGAAGACACAATGATCATTCTCTCCCAGGATATCTGGGTTGTTAGAATTTCTACTACTTTTCAATACATACGCAGTGCGTCTGATCATTTTTCTACCTGAAAGTAAGCTGCTATGCAAATCTCATTCATTTTATACATAAAGGAGAACCAAAGGAAGGGAAATCTGTTGTGAAAATGCTCCAACCCATTTGCTTTAATAGGCGTAGAGAGTAAAACAACCAAGTAAAGAGAAGCAGAAGAGATGAGTTTCTTTTACAAGGAAGAACTAGAAGATATCCACTCAACCACAGCGCAGACTCCCATTTTCCTTTCCCTTTTCAATTATAATGCTTCAAGAGAAGACATTATACTTAAAGAGCCCCGAAAGTCTTGGACCTGGAGAGGGGAAGGGTATATAGGCTGACTTCAAAGCGTGGGGAACTCAACAGACTAAGTTCAAGGTCTTCTTAACTAAATTAGAGACACTGACAAAGTACTAATTACTTTGGAGATGCCATTAAAATCTCTTCTGGTTAGTTTCCTTACTTTACAGGCAAAACTCATATATTAAAATACTAATTGCAATGAAATCCTCTAACTTAGAAAAGGCTGACCTGGAGCCAATTTCTTGCCTATACCAAAAGGTCAGAAAAGAAATGCAAGTGTGTTCCTTTTTCCCTGCAAGGCGGATGAACACTCCCTAAGTAGCCCTGGCATTACCATTCAGCTAACATCTTTTTGTTTTGTAATTAGTAAAGCATCGGAGGGGTACTTTTTGTTTTTCCTTATGACCCAGAATTTTGTAGCTATAATCGCTGGGGTACTCCACTCATTTTCCCAAAAGCAATTTTTAAAAAACGTATGTAGCATTTTTCAGTTACTCTCATTCAACAGCCACTTGTCAAGATCAAGCCAAGGGTGGGAATTTCCTGGCAGTCCAGTGGTTAAGACTTCGCCTTCCAGCGCAGGGGCTGCAGGTTCGATCCCTGGTTGGGGAACTAAGATCCCACATGCCTTGCGGCCAAAACACCAAAACAAAGAAACAGAAGCAGTATTGTAACAAATTCAATAAAACTTTAAAAATGGTCCACGTCAAAAAAAATTCTTTAAAAAACAAAAAAGATCAAGCCAAGGGTCTATCAGGAGAGGAAGATGATTGTCTTAGAATCAGTGTAATTTACTGAGACAAGGCTCTACTTGGCTATGGGACCTGGGACCAGTTGCCCAGGTGCCCCTACAGAACTCAAGTGTCACTTTCCCTCCTCCCTTCCACCACAACCCTCCAGCTCACCAAGGTGGATTGAGTCCCTCCAATCCATCACCTTCTGTCCTTTCCCACAGCTATGACAACGGTGACCTTGGCAGCAGCCCTACCTGGTGTTCCTGCCTCAGTCTTGACCCCTCTGGTCTCCTCCCGCCACTGAGAATCTGAAGGGAAAAATCTGACCACCTTACTCTGTTGCTAACCAACCCTTTTCCGTCGCTCCCCATGTAGCCTCAAGTGAAATGGATTTTAGGCCCTTTGCTTGTAAAACGGAGAGAAGAAAGCTTCACGGGATTGTTGTGAGAATCGAACAGCATAATGTAAATAAAACCATTTGTTTAAATGAAAAGAAACCACGAATGTAAGCAGTTATTATATTAAGGGAAATTTAGACTTACCAGTAATTTAAATCCCAGGTCCTATAGCCAAGTAGAGCCTTGTCTCAGTAAATTACACTGATTATAAGACAATCACCTTCCTCTCCTGATATACCCTTGGCTTGATCTTTCTTTTTAAGAATTTTTTTTGATGTGGACCATTTTTAAAGTCTTTATTGAATTTGTTACAATATTGCTTCTGTTTTATGTTTTGGGTTTTTTTAAAGTAAAGTAGTTAAATGTAGTCACTTGAGTAATTAAATTGATAATTTATCTACTTGAGTAAATAAATTGAAATTAATGCATAATGTCAGAGGTTTGGTAGATTTCTACAAGCTGTAATGATAAAGTGGTGATACTGATTTTTCTGTACATTACATATACATATCAGAGGTTATGTCCAAATCAGTGCTCAGGTGGGAACCATCTAAATAACAGTTTGCTTATAATCCACATGCACGGTGTGGTATCACGCAGACAAAGCTATACAGCCCTGATTCTTTTTCTCAGAACCCTATCAGACTACAGATCTATGCCTTTTCAAAAGAGGTGTCCAATAGCGTTTCTCATCATTACAGAAAACCAAAATGAAACGCCAACACATCTGCAGATGCTTACCAGGGGCAGAAATCGTCCAAACAATAACATGTTCTAAAGTAAACATTCAACAATAATAAATAAGTGATAACCAGTTGACATCTAGTAAGTAGTCACAGCTGTGTATGAGGAACTGGTTGGAGTTATTAGTCCCAGAGACCATCCTGAGTCACAAGAGACCAGACCAGTTTTGTACCCCTGAATAAAATTAAACCTGTAATGTCGTAAATATTCAATAATAATGGAAGCCTGAGACCAAATCTTCTCAGACACAAAATTAATAAAAGAATGAAAATAGGAAATGCATAAAATATTAGGATACTTGGAAAAGTTACAGCTGCTGAATGAATTATATCATAGCTAACTTGGCTTTCAGTAAAGTGTGATTATGAGACCAATATCACTCTACCGGGAAACAGACAACAAAATCCGTGTTACTTTCAGAGCAGTGCAGTTACAGGCACCTAGCAAGTGTTCCCTAAATATTTGCTAACCAAGTTAACTGACAAAGAACATTCAGGTGCTCTCTTATGGTCCCTATTATTGATTCACATATCTTTTGTTATTCGTGCTATTTAAAAGTCACGTCTCATAAAGATTTTCCCAATGAACACATATAATATTCACAGTATTCCAATAACAATGCCCTATGAAACACAATCAGCACATTTTGATATCCTTCCCTCTCCAAGAGCAGTCTTTGAAACAGAGAATTTCCTTCTACCCAACCAAGTTGTGCAGGAGTTTTGAGATACTAGGACTTGTACCTTTATGCTAATGTTTGTGGGCTACTACCAGAGAGCAGACGTGATACATGACACCACGGCCAGTACTCACTCCCCCCAGCCTCATACCAGACAGCGAGAATGAGTGATGCCTCTCTTTCCTACTTGGCCTGAAATTCATCCTCACTGTCAATTTCAACAGAGTATTCCACACAGCCCTGTTAATCGCTTCATGTATTCATTTGACAAATATTACCGAATTCTTGCTATGAGCCAGGCGCTGTACCCGGGAGGCACTTTGCAGATAAAAGTAATTAAGGCAGACGTGGACCTTGCCCTCACAGGGCTTAGAATGACTATTGATTTGACACCCAGAGTGATCCTTACTTGCCAGATCTGCTCTATTGTATAGTGGAAGTGGAGATAATTCTAAATAGCTAAGTTTCTCTTCTGTTTTCAAAGGGGCTTGAAGCTGACAGGTTCTGCACACCTACCTACTGGCTGCATAACCCATGAGGCCTACTGAGTAATGTAGGAGTGAAAGATGAAAATAACCGAATATCATTTCTTAGGGAAAAAAAGAGAAATGGTCTTTTACTCATTTAAGTGTTTGATTCGGAAGGTCAGACCAATTAACCCACAGGAGAAAGTTTTATAAGAATTTTAGTGTAAATGAAATTTCCCCCCATTTCCCCTAGAGAGACAGGAATAAAAGCATTTTCTTTCCTCCACAAGCACCAGAACATAACCTACTATGGGGAGCTAGAAAAAGAGAACAGATGTCTGAGCACATGCCTTTTTCCATCACCACTGGCACACGTCGTGTCTGTGTCTCTCCCTTTAATCCTGCTCCCCCCCCGACCCCGCCCTCTCTTCCCTCTTGGAGAAGGCAGCTCTGCCTTCTCCAAGCCAAGATCCCTGGCCTCCTTCCTCCTCTTATTTTTAAGTGGGCTGGTTGCGTTCCTATGATGGCGATCAGCTAGCAAGTTGTCGCCTCCTCCAGTTCTCTGCCCACCTCACCCCCTCCCCCCGGAAAAGTGCAAGATGTACAAACAGGGGTTTGGCGGAGCAGGATAGAAAAGTGACTCAGTCAAAGCAGGCTGATGCAAGCTAATATGTTACTGCCAATATCACACTACTGTTCTACTGTCTCTAAGACTAACCCTGAATCTGGAAAATTACATATTAGGCTCAGGTAAAACACTCCAAAAAAGATTCCCACCAAAATGTAAGTCTATGGTGCTGCCTTCAATGCAAAGACCCAGTTCTCTAACTCGCCGGGAGGAAGACCCAGGATGTGTGTTTAGGCCATTGACGCTGATGGTTGGTTGTTTTGTTTTTTTAACTTGAGTTTGTGCCTGAGGTGCCTACTAATTTTGCTCCATGTGTTAGAGCTCTAGCTCTAAGGCTAGAGTCTTGTGCAAGTTTTGGAAACTGGCTGGAACAAAACAAGGAAGAACAAAGTGACAAGTCATCTTCCTTATTATTCCTTCCAGGGATCCATTGCTACTGCCACTTTATGTTTCTTTAAGGATTTTATATTTCTTCCCTCTGAATATTATTTCATTGCTTCATTCTCTAAAGAAGGAAAAAACTAAAAAATTATACTATAAAAATTATAACCAGAACATGATTCATTTTTTGTCTTTCGCCCTTTTCACTATGCAATGGCAGGTGGTGCTCTCATATCTTTCTAATACTCGCTTTGTGAACATGAAATAATACAGTATCATTAACTGGAATTAATTTTGTAACCTTCGAGTGACATTGCCAACATTACACTTACGAATTTAGTATAGAACCGTATTTTACAATTCCAACCTATCAGAGAATGCAGTTGTGTTAAAGGACAAAAATCTGTATTGTATTTTGGGCTTCTCAATAATTAGGAAATAGAACTAAACGCTTGCCATTCATTTATTCATCCCACGATATGCCAGACAGTATTCTAGGTGCCATGGATACAGTGGTGAACAAAATAGACAAGAGTCTCTCCCTTAAGGGAGCATGCAATTGACTGACTGGTCCTTGAAAATTCTGGTTGAAACTGACACTCAGGAAATACATTAAGACGCACTCCACAAGTTTCAACAGCTAGGGTAGGCTCTCTTTCCTGGCCCACTTCTTTCACAGTCACTAGGAAAGCTCCCTTTCCAATGGATCAGGTGGATTTATGACCCACTGCAAAGTTACAGCAAAGAGAATGTAGAAAATGGAAGTCTTACCATTAATAAATATGTAGATTGTAGATTCTGCTTTCTTTTTCTTGGAAGCAGGTGTAGAGAGATATTTGCAGCTGTAGAAGCCAGTGTGGTTTGCCTGAGCCGCGTTCAAAGTCAAAGTACTGCAGAACTGCTTGCCACTCCTTCCACAGGCAGATTTCGTTATGCTCAGCCTCCGGCTTTGGCTTTCCTTATTCACTGTTGCAGGCAAAGACCAGGAATGGGCCCCTTCCCCTCTGCAGTCACAGATAAGAAAACAAAACACAGTCAGTCACGGCTGGGGCCAGTTCTGAAGCTGTCATTTCTAGCCTGATGTCTTTTCTTAAGTACAGTCACTTTCTTTACAGAAAAGTAACACATTTAGAAAAGCTTTTAAACAACTCAAAATGTTCGGGGCATCCCTTCTCCTGATTCCCTGTGAGTGAGTAATTCCCTCCCATCCCATGGATGAAGGAATCACCCTCCAGGGGAAGCTGGATGCGTGAGGTTTGCACTTGGCAGATGACGGAAGACCACTGACGTTTACCTGTCTACTCTGGGGGGGGCCACCTTTCTACTCTCCTAGGGAGTGGTTCTGCCTAAGGAAGAGCAATCAGATTGTCCCCAAACCAACACGGTCACTCACCTGCATTTGAGATACAGCGTCTGGCCTGCTTGCATCACGTGCTGGGTGCCTTTTAAACTCAGCTCAGGACCTTTTAATTTTGAACCTGAACTACATCCTGGAAAAAAAGTTTTTGAAATGTGTTATTTGCAAATTGCCCTCTAGTCTTTTTTTTAAAAGGTGTATCTTTCCATAAAAGGTAACTTTTCATCTTTAACTTACTTGCATAGGCAAAATGGTATATCTGATACAAATTTATTTTAATTCACACATTTTTTTCTATTCCAAGACTTCCTGCTCATGAATATTGTATATCCTACTATGCCAGACGATCTACATAATATTCAAAAGCCCATTAATTTAGAACATTAATAAATTCAATCATGATTCAAAGTGCAACCATATTAAAATATATAGTGACTTCTTAAAAACTCTCAGGATTAAACGTCAATGTCATCCAAAATATATTTCTAATACTGAACTACCAACATGGGTCATCTGGTTACACAGGCCCGTCCTATCTTTTTCCTGAATACAAGGCATGGAACTTTTCCTGGACTCTAGACATAGTTCAGTCATTAGTTGAGCCATGATATTCTAGGCGAGTCATTTCTCTTTCTGAACTGGTTTCCTCATTTGGAAAACTAATTATAGAATCAAAATCAGTTTTAGAAGCTACTTGGTTTGTCTTACATAATCAACTTCCTTCTATAATGGAAGAGAAAAGAGGGAACTGTCTGCTCCTACGTGACATTTGCAAAGTATATTTCACGGGGATGGTTGTGAGGCAATGAGATCAGCTATGCAAAAGTGTGCTCAAATCAACACATCTCCCTATGCCACAATATCTCCTCATGACACAGTATCTCCTCACGACACAATATCTCCATACAACACAGTATCCATCCCGGGGACCAGCTATGAGACCCTGGCCAGGTCACCTTCTCCAGATCTCAGTTCTCTTATCTGTAAGACGGCAGACTGGACTGCGTGACTTTGGTTCTCTGTCCATTTCTGACATCCCCAGACCCACGATTCTTTGAGCCATTGGTGCCACAGAGGTTGAGTCTCTGCTGAAGCTCTCGACTTAGCAGACAAGGTCTCTGATCAGGAGCCCTCCCCTCGTCCCCTGCTCTCCCCCTCCTCCTGGTAAAAGCAGGAGATGGGGCTCGGGATTAGCAGGGGTAAGGGTCAGCAGGAGGGAGAAAAGATATTCTTGGAAGGAGGGAAGTTATGTATGCAGAGCCGATCCTAGGGAATATCTTCTACATAAAAAATACGTTTCCAGGGCTTCCCTGGTGGCGCAGTGGTTGAGAGTCCGCCTGCCGATGCAGGGGACACGGGTTCACGCCCCGGTCCGGGAAGATCCCACACGCCGCGGAGCAGCTGGGCCCGTGAGCCATGGCCGCTGAGCCTGCGTGTCCGGAGCCTGTGCTCCGCAACGGGAGAGGCCACAACAGTGAGAGGCCCGCATACCGCAAAAAAAAAAAAAAAAAAAAAACGTTTCCAAAGTGGAATCCAAAGCAGAAGATTGGGATCTTAGACCACAGACCTGCATGTGTCAGACTCCACGGGGTAGTCTAGCAATGCTCCCTAGTATTTCTCTCAGGTCCTAATATCGCAAAGAAAACTAGAGTCAGTGAAAGATCTGCCCTGGAAGCTTCATCTCTCCACTTCCTGCCTCGGCATTACTGGATGTGCTGCTCCCTGGCAACCTCACGTGTGAGCCAGAAAGTCCACAGGCACAGCATGGGGACTTGGTGCTCTGTTGTCTGGGTGGCAGACAGATGCCCCTGTCACCGACACCTAGCAGCATCACTCCCCTCCCCCACTCGCATCAAAGAACGTTTTGCTGGGTATGTAACTGCAAAGATGTTAGATGAACATTATCCGCTTTGCTGGTGTTGCTGATGATATTAATATTTTGAAAGTCACTTTTATATACAATAGGCCCTGGTATCAAATTATGATTGGAGCAAATGGCTCAATATTAACTAAACTTAAATTCGAATGACCGTTTTATCGAGCTCCCCTTGTTCTATCAAATAACCTCACAGAACAAGTCGACCCATTCAGGTACCTAAAGAAGAATTTTGTACTTTCCTCATGTTTACGAGTTTTCTGAAGTAACAGGGTAGCTCAGAATCAGTGATCCAGGAGGACACTACGTCTTTCAAAAGCCACAGCCAGCAGTTAATAACGCCTGCCCTAAAAAATGTCCAGGCCAGAACAGTTTCTGCCCTTCTTTGTGGCATGGAACTCCAGGGATTTAACTGAGCAATTGTTCGTGGGTTGGAAAAGGTCCACCCCAAGCTTCCTGTGGAAAATTCTGGCAATACTTGCAGGTATCTCTGTGGTGTGTGTGCACATAATGAGTTTTCCCATCCAGGAGAGGCCAAGGGGAAGATGCCTTCCTTCCCTGGTATGAGGTGATTCCTACTTTTTTCCCCCCTTTTTGTTGCTATTTTGGTTTCCAAATTGTGTGAATCTTTCTCTATCCGTGCCCTAGAACACCAGGACTCCTGACCCTTGTCAGAGAGGATCTTAAACCTTGAAAGAACCACCCAGATTCCAGCAGAGGGAGATGTGTCATGTAGAGAATATCCCTCAAAAAATATGCCAACCGCACATCCCTCTCTGCGGTCCCCACTCCAGCTTCCAACCAAAAGAAAACCACCTAACTGAGTGGTTAAATAAGACACTGAGAGAAAAATAGGATTATTGGAAAGCTAAGGGGGATAAATATTGAGAAAAATATTTTGCTATAGAATTTGTCTCCGCTGACATCATGAATTTTGCCCTTGGAACAAAGAAGCTAGATAAAAGTAGTCGATTGAAAGAAAGGAAAGGAGAGGTATCAGGAAACAGCATTTCGAAGTAACTGGACACTTTGGGACATCACATCCTTCAGTTAATAGGAAACTAGAATCTCATAAAGATGAACGGAAGTACCAAGACTACAGTTTAACAGGAAAACTCATAAAGAAAAAGGAAAGTGAGATATTTATTCCTCAACTGCTCTGAAATGTCATTAGGCCTTGAAATACTTCTTTGAAGCAGTTTAATGCCAATACACCCACTTGCGTCATGAATATTTAACACGTTGAGTGTCTCCTGCGTGTCAGACCCTTTCTCCGTCTTGGTGGTGATGTGTATAAGGACGTGAATATGCATACATCCAAGATCTGATATCTTCTTCCCACCATGAGCAACTCTGTCTGCTCGACTCATGAGTAGCTCAGAGTCACATTGTCCACTTAGAAATAAATCCACAGGATACTTCATCTCGAAGGGTGGAGTGCTACAACCTAACAATGATCCCCCATTGTGAAGCTCGGATGTGGATCAGAACTTTCCACTGTTTGCCATGGTAGAGCCTAGAAGTCTCGTTTAAAAGAATCATTGTCGCCTCAGGAAACTAGCTGGTCCATGAACTATTGTTTTCATCAAAGTCAACTACCACAGAACAACGAGGGTCAAAGAGATCTCCTTATACGAGGAAAATTACTATTTAAATAAAACCAAACAAAAAACTCAATGCAATCAACATGAAAAGGCAGTCTACTGAATAGGAGAAAATATTTGCAAATCGTATGTCTGATAAGCGGTTGATATTTAAATAAAACCAAATAAAAAACTCAATGCAATCAACATGAAAAGGCAGTCTACTGAACGGGAGAAAATATTTGCAAATCGTATGTCTGATAAGGGGTTGATGTTCAAAATATATATTTAAAAAACCCACATACAACTCAACAGGACAAAACCAAACCATCCAATTTTAAAAATGGGCAGAGGATCTGAACAGACATTTTCCCCAAAGACAGACTGTCAACAGGTACATGTAAAGATACTCAACATCATTAAACATCAGGGAAATGCAAATCGAAACCACAATGAGATATCACCTCACACATAGAATGACTATTATCAAAAAGACAAGAAATTAACAAGAACTGGGGAGGGTGTGGGAAAAAAGGAACCCCTGTGTACTGTTGGTGGGAATGTAAATTGGTGCAGCCACTACAGAAAACAGAATGGATATTTCTCAAATAGAACTATCACATGATCCAGCAATTCCACTTCTAGGTATTTATCTGAAGGAAACGAAAACACTTACTCGAAAAGATATGCATTCACATGTTCACTGCAGCATTATTTACAGTAGTCAAGACTAAGTGTCCATCGATGGATAAATAAAGATGTGGTATATATACACAATGGGATACTATTCAGCCATAAAAAAAGAATGAAATCTTGCCACTTGCGTCAACATGGATGGACCTTGACGACATTTTGCTAAGTGAAATAAGTCAGAGAAAGACAAATACGGTATCATCTCACTTCCACGTAGAATCAAAAACAAAAACAAACTAAGTAGACTATGAAAACGGGCTTTATCACATGCTTCTTTATTAGGAAAAACTTAAGGTCAAGCACAGTGGGCTAATAGCATTAAAAAGCCAATATGTGTACGTGAACTTACTGACTGAACACTGACACTCTGTACTGTGCTTGTCTGAATATTTTCCCTCGTTGTTTGTTCTGTATTATTGGGTAGGTAGAAAGCGAACAGAGCTTTATGGCTCTTAAACAAACACCCCTTCTTTCCCCACACGATGAACCTCTGGGAGGAAGCCCATGCATAGACTGTTCTAAGATGCTGCTCTACATTTCCCACCCGTACTTCATTGGGCAAAATGGAATGCCTTCTGGGACCTCAATGGGAAGCGTGAGTAAAATTCCAAGTAAATAAAAAAGGCTTTATTTTGCAACCAAATCAAAGCCCAAATGATTGAGGTTCTTTCTTCAAACCTCTTCAAAGCTACCATGATGGACACTAAGAGAGAGAACACCCACCACAGGTCATTATGAACCAGACAGCCTGGCCCATCACTTTTAAGATTGAGAGCAGGCTCTTATATAAAATTTGACTAAAAGTTATCTTTAGAAAACTGCCTTTTTTATTGATCTGAATAATAATAGTGTTCTGACATGTTAAATGTAACTTCAAGACAAGGTCATCAGCCCCTCTTCCTTCTAGATGACACCCCCTCACCCCTACTATATTGAAATCAAAGGGCTGTTCTCTGGAAGAAAGGGGCCTTATTCAAACAGGAATCGTGAAACAGCTATGTTATTCCATTTTTGACGGGGAATCATGAATCTCCCCAGCTCTGCTACTAACTAGCTCTGCTGTGGCCCTTGGCAAGTCTCCTTAAGCCTCAGATTCTTCATCCGCCAACAGAGGAGGCTGGACTTAGATTTTTACAATTCCTTCTGGCCTAAAAAGTCAGTGATTCTGAAATCCACAGTGATTCATAACAATGTACAAGTTAGAAATCACATTTTAAAATACTTACAACTACTGGAAGAACAAATAACCCATTTAAAAAATTGACAAAGTATCCGAATAGACATTTTCCCAAAGAAGAAATATAAATGGCCAGGAAGCACATGAAAAGATGCTGGACATCATTAGCCATCAGGAAAATGCAAATCAAAACCACAGTGAGACACCAACTTCACACCCGCTAGGATAGCTTCAATAAAAAAGACAAGAACAAGTGCTGATGAGGATGTGAAGAAACAGGAGCCCTCACGTATTGCTGGTAGTACTGTAAAATGGTCCAACTGCTTTGGAAAACAGATTGCAGTTCTTCAGAGAGTTAAACATAGAGTTAAACAGATGGCTCAGCAATTCCACTCCTAGGTATCTACCCAAGAGAACCGAAAACATATGTCCAAATAAAAACTTGTATACAAACGTCTGTAGCGGCGTTATCTGTGATAGCCAAACAGTAGAAACCACCCAAACGACGGGTGGATAAACAAATGGAGTCGATCCATACAATGGAATATTATTTGGCAATAAAAAGAAATGAAGTACGGATATATGCTACAGCACAGATGACCCTGGAAAACACTGTGCTACTGCACACAGAGGTAAGGCCATGTAGGAACACAGAGAGAAGACAGCTGTCTACAAACCATGGAGAGAGGCCTCAGGAGAAACCCCAACCGATGACACCTTGAGCTTAGACTTCCAGCTTCCAGAACCGTGAGAAAATAATATTGTCTTGTTTAAAAACCAAAAAGAAGCCCGTCACAAAAGGCCACATGTTGTATGATTCCATTTATATGACATGTCCAGGATAGGCAAATCTACACGAGAGAAAATAAGAGTAGTGGTTGGCAGGGGCTTGGGGGAGAAAGGAACAGAAGTGAGTAACAACAGGAGCTTCTTCTGGGGGTGAGAATGTTCTAATATTAGATAGTGATGACGGTTGCACAACTCTTGTGCATAGACTAAAAATCACTGACTTATACAATTTAAAATGGTGAGTTTCGTGGTATGTGAATTTTATCTCAATAAAGCTGTTTTGAAAACAAAACTTATGACTAAAATAATCAGAGTTAAGTTGCATATTGAGCTATTTTGAATTCTGTTGCTACATACAACCTCATCAGTGTTAGATTTTTATACTTGTAGTTGTTTCTCCAGCTTAAAGCTTCAGAAGGCTGATGTTAGAGAATTTTTACTTCGTGTTCAATAACATCATTATTCATGTGTTAGAAGATTTACAAACATATGGCAAAAAACTCACTGTTCCCCCAAATTGCAATCTTTTAAATTTAATGTTAATTGAAAATCACTTCCAATTGCATCTTTTGAATTTTACCTATTTAAATCGGAATTGTAACAAATTGAGTCACGTCACAAATTATGTTGCTAGAGCTCTTGGAAGAAACCTATGGTATTTCCTTTAATATTAAAATTATTGATTTCTAATGGATTTGGTTTCAATGCAAAGCTTTGTATATTAGGTCTCTTTCAAATGAGAGGCATCTGTCTTTGATTTTACATACCACGTTTTCAATAGTACATAATCCTACATGATAAATGACCTCTTTATCTAAATATAGATCCCCAAGTATCATGTTTCTAAAATTTGATGTTAAGACCTCGAGTCTTTACCAAGGTTGTGTGAGGTTAATTAAACATAATTCATAATAAAAGAAGACTTTTCTTTCCTCAAGATGTAGCTTATTAAAAGCTTAAGTCTCATAGACTAAACCTCATGGAATCTTTTTGGTTGGTGGCAAGGGTGGGAAAAAGGTTAAGAATGCAAATGAAACAAATTTCCAGAAACTTCCAAAACTTTTGTTTGAGATGCTAATGCCTACGGGGCTCTAATACTTAATAAGAAGTTAACTCTTGGTCTTAACTTCTGTGTCGTGCCTCTATTAAAGTATTTGTCAGATAATATGAAGGGTCCCTTATAACTGAACACAGTTCAGTTGTGTGTTCAGTTATCACACTGAACACACAACTGAAGACATTATACTACTTGAAGTATTATAACGTACATTTTTCTCTCACTTCTAGCATGATGGGGAAAGACCAGAGACCTCCTGTTCCGTCTACCCGCAGACTAAATCCAAGGTGGGAAAGCCATGGGAGTCTGTATGACAGCAGCGTAACTCAAGCAAGTCCCACAATGAGAGGCGACATTAGTTTTTTAAATGTTCTTTTCCTCCCAGAACTGGCCTTAAATCAAGGAAGGATCTAGAGAAATGAAAGGATGTTTACGTAAAGACATGCACACATACATTGCTGCCTACAGGGAACATGCTTTCCTCCCCGGGAAGTTTGTTTTAGGAGTGGTGGAAGGTGGGTTTAGAAACGAGAGGGGGCATGTACATTCTCTCAGGCACAGGGAAACCTCTTTCCACGCTTGGACTCAGAAACTGACATGTACTCGGCAACAGCAAGAAGCTCTGACTCACTGTTGACTAATCCCTTGTGGAGATAAGATTGTGACGTTTAGATGGACTGATGTAGGATATTTTAGGTTATGATAACTGTGCTCTTGGTCCCAGGTCCACAAAGGACGGAATGGTTAGGTAGCTGCTTCCAGCAGGAATACACCTAATTTGTAGCAAGTTGCTAATCCCAGAGACTTGCTATTTTCTTTCTCATCTTTTTATTATCAAAGGGACCCACAAAAAAAGAATTCAATGGTTTCTTGCTTCAGAGTTTCTGCCATCCCAAGTAATCCCCAAATCATCAGATCCAAACTAGGAAGCACCTGATCTCCATGCCTTAAGAGAAAATTTAAGTCATTTATATAGCATTTATGTCTTGAATTCAGGTGTAAAAACACAAGTGAAAAAATTGCTTAATTTCAGCAGTGACAGTTGGCACAGCCCTAAACCTATGTTTACTTGAATAATTTGCTTGTTTTAAAGCTTACAGTTCACACTTTGTCAGTCAACAAAATCCACCAACAGCTTTCCAGTGCAGCACACAGAGGACACCATGGTATTAGCCCCTGAAGTGACCATGGTCTTGGTTCCACCCATACATGGGTGATGGACTTCACTCATTTTTCCTTAAACTCTATAAAGGTTATTGAAAAGAAAGACAATCTGTGTGGTTTAAGATGTTTACCAAGAGAAAAGTCCTCTACTGACGTCGGCATTCCTACTGTCAACGTTTACGAGGGGCACGTCCTCAGGGTACCTCTCTGAGCTTTTTCCTTGACACTGGCTTCTCGGAGGGTCATGGTTTAACAGGGCACGTTCATTTATCATCGGGCCTGTCACCGGCTACCATCAGGAGCCTACCCTCCGAGTGACCTGTACCCAGGAACAGCTCCTTTTCATGTGACATCAGAGTTAATTAAGGTTGGTCAGTGAGAAATCTCCTGCCGACCGAGGAGTTACCTTTTTACCCCCCCCAAACGCTCGACTCTCACACCGATGTCCTTTTATTGAATGAGTTCACGAGCCACTTCCATAGAACTGTCTAACAAGATGTCATTTCAATTTACCATACGACGTCAAGGGAGTTATCTGAGCGGCTTGGAGCAAGGGTCAGGATCTGGTTGACAGGGCACGAGACATAGCTCACAAAGCATTCAGTAGAGAAGACGGTAGGCTTTCCTCTGCTTACACAAAAGGAGATGAACAGAACCAGTGCACTTTATACCCTAAAAACGCAAAGAGGAAGGTTTGGGGTCTTAGGGAGGACTCGGCACGGCTGTGTCTCTACCAGTAGCAGGAAACGCACTACATGTGAAGCAGACACCCTACCATCCTCTGTTCTTATCCAATGTTACTGTTCAGAGGACTGTGGGGCAACTGGACCTGATGACACCTCACACAGAAGGGCTTATAATCACCGGCAGCGTTATGCCATCATGCATGTCGGTTTACAAGTTATTTCAGGCCAGACTGTATTAACTTTCAGGTTATCAACACCTGAAAAAAAAGAACACTCCGCAGAGATTCAATAAACACACATGCGATATACAAACACTTGGTTTACTGGAAGCAACCAGGGTTTCTCTGCTGTTCTTCCTCTTTCATCAATCGCTGCATCCTAGCATTTGGAGCAAGTTGCATCGTTAGGCATAGCAGTCGTATTAATAAGATGTTTGAACGGCCCTAATATTAACCTTCTATCCTCTGAATTGTTGAGGATTACAAGTTTCAGTTCAGCCAGAGGTAGCCTCTGGATTCTTTTTAAACAATCCGCAGTCTGGAAGCATAGGACAGTATGTAGGCAACCCACAACTGAAAATCTCAAGTCTTCCCTATTCTACATGGCATTAGGATGACGCTTTGTTCTACCACAAAGCATTTTACCACATACCCTGTGTATGACTGTTCAATGCCGAAGTTCCGGGCATCTAGGGAGACAATGACAGCAGGGCCCCGGAATACATGTTATTTACGTGGATCCCTCTGGGTTCCTTTAGGAAGGAAAGCATCCCAGAGGAGACCTGGGAAATATTTCATCGATTCAATAAAGGAGCTTGCCATAGAATGGTTAAAGTATAAGAACGGGAATCAGAACTCTAAATTTGAGTTGAGACATCGTGTAGAACCTGTCATGTAACCCTGATAATCCTCAGGTTCACACACAATTCTTTCTGGAAAAAACTGAATATATCGTGGAGCTGTATGTTGGAATGCTATTAAGTAACCATAAAAAATATTTATCATGCCAGGGCTTCCCTGGTGACGCAGTGGTTGAGAGTCCGCCTGCCGATGCAGGGGACGCGGGTTCGCGCCCCGGTCCGGGAAGATCCCACATGCCGCGGAGCGGCTGGGCCCGTGAGCCATGGCCGCTGAGCCTGCGCGTCCGGAGCCTGTGCTCCGCAACGGGAGAGGCCACAGCAGTGAGAGGCCCGCGTACCGCAAAAAAAAAAAAAATTTATCATGCCAAAGTTTTAATTTCAAATCCAACATTATGCCTTAAAAATTTTGTACCATAAAATGAAGAAAGGCTGGCAAGTAGGCAGGCAGGAAAGCGTGTACCTTAAACTCTAGCTATCCATGCAAGAAAAGGACGAAACGTTATTATCCCTAACTCAAATTTTGGTCTATCCTTTTTATATCGTATATTCTTCAACTTTCTAACCTATTACAAATAATGACACAACCCCACTTGCTGTGCATATAAAAATACGGGAGAAATAAAATGAGATTGGAAGGCTGAGTGTGGTAAAGTCCTGATGTTAATTTCAAGCTTATTCTGATAGAGTTTCTGGAGTCCAAACTACATAGAACACATTCTTCCACAGTACTTTAGACTGTATATAAAGGCGGTGCCTTATAAATTCACTCACTGAAAGTTGAGAGAGCTCCAGTCTTTGTTACCAATAACATATACAAACCCTCTGACCCTTGAGATTTAAATAGTCAAGAGTGTGCAATAAAGTTATCCATCATCGGGGAATTGAGGTTTTGAAAGCTGCCTTAGCATACTTTCTAAGGCTCATTAAACACTGTCCTTGACCATTGTGTTTCTATTGTCAAAATCAGTTTCCTTCTAAATTAAACAATTTGGAATACAATCGCTTTTCATTACACATATTTTGGAGATTAATCCTGCACAGACAATGGGGTGGGTGTGTTGACTGAAAAGTGCTTTTAAATTCTGCTTTGCTTTAATTTTCATGTTTTCTTTAGACTCAATTTACATAGTAAATGTGGGTAATAGCTGGCCTTCCTAAGATTTTTTTTTTTAAAGTTTGTAAATTCTTAGATGGAATTAACGTTATACAAGTTTTGCTGACAGCCAAGCTTCTGGAAGGGAAAGGAACCAATTATAAGCAGTATGCTGCCACCAGAAGTATCTCAATTTTTAAAGAAATAATTGACTGAAGGTTTTTCAGTCACTTCAGTATGTGATATTCAGGTCTTCCTTACAAATATCCATGACAGACTTTAAAGTAATTTGCACCCAAAACCTGGAGAATATTGGTTTTAATTCTCAGGTCATTTTTACTCATACAGTTTCATTAATCTATTATAGAATTAGCATTTTTAATATCCTCCAGGATATCATATATCAGATGGAAGAAAAAATAAAACCGATTTCTGTTATCAGTTGGCCATCAATCTCACAAGCTTTAAAATAACTTATGGATCAGCTCATTCCGGAGGACAAGACCAAAACCAAGAAGTAGAAGTTATGTAAAAGCAGAAGGAAGCACTGTGAAGAGAGGTAGCGAGGTCCCCAATACTGGAGCTGTCCCCACAAAGTGAAACCACCAACCCCGAGATGAGACTGATGAAGCGAGTGGGTTAAGGGCTGGACTCCCATCCATGATTCCAGAAGGCTGGGAATGCATCACCCTCATTTATCTATCCTTCTTATCTCTTTTACTGCCAGCCAATCCTGGTTTTTTCCCTCCTCCCTTCCTGATACTACCCCTTCCTCTCACCCCCTCACCTTGGTGCTCTCTCTGCTCTATAACCTCAGCATTTATTCTTCCATTTAATATTTCAAACATATTCTAACAGAAGGATACAATAATAAACAAGACAAACAGGATCGCTTCTTTGAAGGGTTTATAACGTAGGCTGGACAACAGAGAAGTCTATACAGACAGATGTAACTCTATACTTATAAATGAGTTTTTATACAAGTGTAAAATTACATTATGTGAGTGGCTGATCAGAGGGAAGTGTACCAGATGTGGGAGAGAGGAGAGGAACCCAGCCCAGGGAGTGAAGGACGTGCTCTCAGAAGAATGATGTTGAAGGTAAGACCTGAAGAATGAGCGTGTGTTTGCTGAAGGGTCTCTTTCTCTCTCCTTCACATCTGCAGACCCTCTAAAACCCAACTTTACTTTGCAAACAACTGTTTTCTTTTATCAGCTACTCTTAATTCTCCTGCTTCTACAGCTCTGCTTTCCTTGATCTCTTTGCTCAGAAGAGAGACCTCTATTGTTTCTTTCCAATGCCTTGGTGTGCACAGATAGATAATTTTTTTTTTTTTTTTTTTTTTTAAGTCTGGGGTCTACCTGACTTCAGTTGCTATTAGGGAAAAAAAAGTCACAAGTGAACATTCACTAGAAGATATGCCTAGGTCACACTGTGCCTTTTTTTGTTTTAATATAAAATTTATTTTTTTTGCAGTACGTGGGCCTCTCACTGCTGTGGCCTCTCCCGTTGCGGCGCACAGGCTCCAGTCGCGCAGGCTCGGTGGCCATGCTCACAGGCCCAGCCGCTCCGCGGCATGTGGGATCTTCCCGGACTGGGGCACGAACCCGTGTCCCCTAGCATCGGCAGGCGGACTCTCAACCACTGCGCCACCAGGGCTGCGTTGGGTTTTCGTTGCTTTGCGCAGGCTTTGTCTAGTTGCGGCAAGCAGGGGTTACTCTTTGTTGCGGTGCCCGGGCTTCTCATTGCGGTGGCTTCTCTTGTTGCGGAGCACAGGCTCTAGGCACGCGGGCTTCAGTAGTTGTGGCTCGCGGGCTCTAGAGCGCAGGCTCAGTAGTTGTGGCGCACGGGCTTAGTTGCTCTGCAGCATGTGGGATCTTCCTGGACCAGGGCTCAAACCTGTGTCCCCTGCATTGGCAGGTGGATTCTTAACCACTGTGCCACCAGGGAAGTCCCACACTGTGCTTTTTGAAATCATGGAAGAGGGATAGATACAGAATGAGGGGAATAAAAGAAAATGATCAGATGTGATCAGTCCTAGCCAGGACTTAACTTGTGCCTCCTCTTCTCTCCTCTTCCTAGCCTACACCATGGATGGTCCAGAGCTAAGGGGAAATGGTTTTCAAAGCAAATGTTCTTATCCAAGAGGGCGAACACAATAGCAGCAATAATAACATCACCTGATATGTTTAGGCTGCGTTGCTGTACCTATAAATTAAGGTTCCCAAATCAACTGTCTTTCTTCTGTGCTGTTTGGGAACCTTGACCAGCTAAGTGTATCCCAGGAGGAGGGTCCATCTAAAGGAAGTATCTCTTGGGAGCCATTTCTGTAGTGGCCAGGCAGCTTAGATCGGAATTCTGAATTCTGAGTCTAGATTCGAATCAGGAGAACACAGCAGCTCAGTCAAGGATAAGAAAGGGGTCATTGGAGCCAGAGGATGGCCCAGAAGGAAGGAACAGAACGTTTCAGATGTGTGGGGAGAATTCTGCCAGCTCTTGGACATATTTCTGCCAATCTCCTCCACTATACCCGCACAATATCGAACCAATATGGAACCCTGATTCTTAAAAGGCCTCTGAGACTCAGAGGGACGTCTAGGATACAGCTCTAGTCAGTTCAACCAGCATTTATTGAGTGACTACTATATGCCAGGCACTGTCCTAGATTCACAGCTGTGAAGACAGGGCAGAAACCAGCCCTTCCTCTTGAAGGGCTTTCAGTCCTGAGAGGCCCCTTAGGACATGAGTCACCAAGAAGCAGATTAGGTGAATACCACCACGTGTTCAAGATTATCTAAGTCAACAAACAGAGATCACCTCAAAGCTAGGTACACTTTGTTTTTAAAGGACACGTTTCTGAGTACAGGGAGTCACGAATTCTTCACTAACATAGATGAGTCATTTCAGTAAAATTCACAGTTAACATCACAAAATAAGACACTCAACGGTCAATACAGAGCACGATAGATACAACCATGTTTCCATCTTGAAATAAAATGTAATAGGTTAATTGATGATTGCTCGAGCACTTTTTAAGGGAATATGTTAAAAATGCTCTAAAATAAAAGGGTCTTCCACGCATGCCTGAACTCATGCTAGAGGTTGAACATGAACCTGGAATGATGACTGGTTATGAAACTGACATCACGAGAATTAAATTCAATACAGCCCATGCTTTCCCTCGTGAAATCACAGCAGAAGATATAGCATTCCAAAACACTGTCAGAAAACATATTTCTCAAAAGACATTTCCCCTCCCAAGTTTCTACTTAACACTCTTCCAAAATGGTGAGTGAATTATTCCAGCAAAGCAATCCTATGCCCATCTGCTCGCACCATGAACCACACTGAAAATCAACGACAACAACTCTATTTCTACACTTTAGAATTTTACTACTCCTAAAAAGACATCTACCCAGATTATAGAATCGCTAAGTTTAATGACCAGTCCAAAAGGGCTAAAGCAAACTAGAAATTCTTGAAAGTTAGCATTCATGAGAGTTTCCTGCGTTTTTAAGTGACTTTGTGTGGCAAATACTGAACTTAAGGTATTTTTCATTTACCAGCTTTGAGGACAGGGAATGGGGTAGGGGAGGGAGTGGCAGAACACTTCTAATCTGTACACCAATGATGTGTGCCAAATATTCCCTAACCCCCAAGAAGTTGTAGGTACACAAAGTCCATTCTAGGGCAATACGATGACTCAATTCCCATGTTTTTTTTTTTTTTTTTCCTTCTTCTCTAGTTCTAGCAGAATTCCCTATGGAGAAGATTTTAAAGCTATAAAAATTTCCAAATAACAACAGAGAACAAAAATCTCATCCAGCAGGAGACATTAAGTAGAAAAGAGTTAAACAGAGTTTTCCAAAAAGAAAACAATACCATTCATCATAGACAAAATGCTATAACACAAGTTCACATTGCCTTTTAAAATTGTTTGTTTGCAATCCCCTCTAATATATCCCCGCCTTTCCATCTGTTTACATATATTTTTGGTTTCTCTAATGCCAACTTAGAAAAAGAAAATCATAAAAATCAAACTGTATATATATAACTACTCCTTATAACTTTCATCCAAACCATGTATCCCTTTGACCACACTTTCTACTGTTTCCTTGGAACAAAAGATAAAACTCCTCTATAGGTGGCAAAACAACATTTTTCTCAGATTCAGATAAACATGGCCATGTTCTGGTATCAAAAAATATCTCTCTCAATGTGGAGAAAAGGGAACCCTCCTACACTACTGTTGCTGGGAATGTAAGTTGGTACAGCCACTACGGAAAGCAGTATGGAGGTTCCTCAAAAAAGTAAAAATAGAGCTACCATATGATCCAGCAATCCCACTCCTGGGCATATATCCAGACAAAACTATAATTCAAAAAAATACACGTACCCCTATGTTCATAGCAGCATTATTTACAATAACCAAGACATGGAAGCAACCTAAATGTCCATCAGCAGATGAATGCATAAAGGAGATGTGGTACATATGTGCAATGGAATACTACTCAGCCGTAAAAAAGAATGAAATAATGCCATTTGTAGCAACATGGATGGACTTAGAGATTATCATACTAAGTGAAGTCAGAAAGAGAAAGACAAATATCATATGGTATCACTTATATGTGGAATCTAAAATATGACACAAATGAACTTATCTACGAAACAGAAACAGACTCACAGACAGAGAGAACAGACTTGTGGTTGCCAAGGGGGATGGGGGGTCGGGGGAAGGAGGGATTGGGAATTTGAGATTAGCAGATGCAAACTAGTATATATAGAATGGATAAACAACAAGGTCCTACTGTATAGCACAGAAAATAATATTCAATATCCTATGATAAACCATAATGGAAAAGAATATAAAAAAGAACGTATACATATGTATAACTGAGTCACTTTGCTGTACAGCAGAAATTAACACAACATTGTAAATCAACTATACTTCAATTTAAAAAAAAATCCCTCTCCAGGTAAGGATCAAGGAAGAAATAAAATACTTTTTTCTCTTTCTTGACTTCTTGTACGTTTGAATGCCTGAAGGGAATGATCTAGGGAAGAGAAAGAGACCCAAAGGGCAACAGGCCTTAAAGAAATGCTTCCATTTTTGTTAACTGTACGAGGACTACCAGTCAAACAGAGAAAGCAGAGACTGTGTTCGTGACCATCCCAGACCAACGGGCGCTCCCTCTAGGACAATGCCCTCGGACAGCTGTCTTTTTCTCACGGGCATACTAACTTTCTATTCTAAACCCTGAAAACCAAACTCCTTGGTTTTCCTGAATTCCTAGATTTGATCATTCAAGATCTTTTGGATAAATGTTGGCGGAAAGAGTACTGATTTCAAAATCAGAAAGACCTAGGTTTCCACCCTGGCCTGGTCACTTGGTAAGAATGTGACCCTCGGGGTTTCCATTCATAAAAGAAAGTTAAAAGCGTGCAGGCTGGATGGTTTGGAAGAGGTTCACAGCACCGGGTATACACATTCCTCCTCCTTCCCCCGGGGACAGAGTCCTTCCCCACCCCAGTTCACGAAGCATCAGGGTCCACCCCTTTACTCCAGTTTCATTAAGAAAAAGCTCCAGGCCATTGCGGTTTCTGGGATCTAAAAGGCACACAGAGAAGTAGACATTTGATTCCCAGAAACAACCTGGCAGAGGGCAGCCCGGCCGGTCGGGGGACCTACCTGATGAGACCTCTTCCAGAATCAAAGTGCCCTTCTGCCCTCATCCGCCCTCCCGCGCAAGCTCAATTCATCCAAAGCCCCGTGTGGGAGAGCAGTCTGGAAGCCTATATAAAGTCATGTTCTTAATGGTTTTGGAGCTCCTTCTCTGACTTGAATTTTTTGGAAGGGCCTTGAATACCCATGATAAGAAAACCCACATGATGAAAATTCTGTCTTAATGGAGCCTTTAATGGTGTCTGCCACACACAGCAGTGGAATCTCCCAAGGCCATTTGAGGCCGGAGTTGCAGTAGAGTCTCACATTCTTTGGAAGTGGCAAAGCTCCAAGGATAGAACGGTTTGGAAAGAAGGGAAGACTAGCACACTCTCACCCATGCTCTTTCCCTTCTCTCCTTTCCTTTAGGTTCTAAGGCGTGGTAAGAGGAGGGAGGTTTGGAGTCTGACGGAACCAGATGGAAATAATTCTAGTTTAGGGAAAGTGTTTAATTTACCTAAATACTTAGGTACTCTGATCTTAGGAAGAGTATTTAACTTACCCAAGCCTCAGTTTCCTCATATATAAGAGTACTGTACCTACCTCTTGGGACTAAGCAACATAACATGTATAAATCTAAGTCCTGACCGTCCATAAGCGTTAGTTGCCTCCTTTCTCTCCACCCCGCTCCCCCCAAACACTTACGGCCTCACCACATCCCCCCAGAAGATGCTCAGAGATCCTCTGATCTAAGCCCCGCGAAGCTGCCCACTGCCTACACTCGCAATCTGAGGGTCAGCTGTCCTCCGCTTCATGCCGGTGCCATGGTGGTCTTGAGAACCTGGCAGCCACCTTAACTGTGGCCTCTGTCCCCTAATCAACAGTTACGAATAGGAAGCTCTTCCACGGGACCAGCTGTCTTTAGCTCACAGGTTAAGAAGGGCCAAGGCATTATTCACTATTATTTTCTTGGCCAAACTCCAGAATCTTTTCAAAATCTAGACTGAAAAGAAAGGTTAGGGACTTCCCTGGAGGTCCAGTGGTTAAGACCCCGTGCTTCCAATGCAAGGGGCACAGGTTCGATCCCTGGTCGGGAGACTAAGATCTCACACGCCGTGTGGCAGGGCCAGAAAAAAAGAAAAGAAAAGAAAGGTTTAGTACGAAACAGCAGTGTGTACCTCAAGAAACGAGCCCACAAGACTAAGCACCTCCTCCCGCCTGGAGAGAATCTCTTTCCCCACGCCCCACCCTGAGTTAGGACTGCTCTGACTGTCCCAATGTGGCACAGGTGGTGCTGTAAGAGTTCCAAAGGCCTTGAGACATCCGCTGTTGTCCTCTCAGACGGCCCCTGCCCCCAGTAAGGAGGGGGGCGCTAGTCGGCTGGGAGGCAAAAGGCTGCCTGAGGAGGGGGCCCCCCCCCCCCGACAGCCAGCGCCGCGGTCCCAGGGGCAAAGCCAGGGGACTACAGCTGCATGCGCGACCCAGGTGAGGCCCGAGGCAAACCACCCAGCTGAGCCACGCCCAGATTTGTAACCCACAGACTCATCAGACATAATGAATTCCCCTCGTAGGCCACTGCGTTTCGAGGCAGCCTATTATGTCAGGAGATGACAGACACAAACGCTATCATGACTCAGGTTTGAGAAGCACTGATTCAGCCGTGGGTGAAGGATATGCTCCTTCTGTATCTGAAAATGAGAGCGTCCGAATAGAACTCACATAATATTAGGCCTTAAACGCCCTATAGGTACCCCGAGATGCTCTCAGGGAAGAAGCAGCGACTTATACTCTTGGCATTTCCCGAGAAGGGTCCCAGCACCACGATTCTGCCCAGTGAGAGGCCAGCTCTGTCTCCGATGTGGCAGCGACTTTGCTCACCAAGGGCGACAGACCCCTGGCATATCCCCGGAAGTCAGCAGAGCCGTACTGCTCCGACAGGTAGAGGTCAGCCATCCAGGTGGGGACGCTGATCCCAGCAGAGGAATTCAGCTACAGAGGCTTGGTCAGGGAGGGAAAGGTAACAAGGCTTCCGACTGCTTCGTGGAGGGCTTACTGAAGGCTCGCAGGGCTGGACCGGAGGCGCGAGGGTGCCCAGGACAGGTCAGTAGCGTGGTACCTTCCCAAAGGACTCTGTAGCCATGTGCCCACATTTCTGTAGAGGAAAGGCTGAGCACTCCACAGCGTGAGGCAGGGAAGGAGAACCACTACGAGCTTTCCTGTCTAGACCAGCAATCCAGGTCTGGTTCCTAACTCACACATACCCTGCTCTGCAAAACAGGCCCGCCCGTACCAAGCACTTTATCCCAGAATTCCCCTCGTTCTAAGAGAGGAAGAGTTCCTTTCTTCCTCACAGATACAGTTTCCTCCACCTTGTTGGATGTCTAGCAATGATTTAATTTCGTGCCTTTTCCAGACTGGCCCCAGGACGGATGCCTCCCAGGTAGCCAGGCCTCTCAGTGGAGCCCGAGGTCAGGGGCTCTCAAAGCAGCGGTCTCTGCATCCATGCCTCGGCACCACCTGGGACCTTGTTAGAAATGCAAATTCCGGGCCCCATCCCAGGCCTACTGAATCAGAAACTCTGGGGCCGGCCCAGTACTGCAGCGCAAGCTCTCAGGTGATTTGGATATATGATAAACTAGAAGGTTCCGTAACCTCGCCGCCCATTGGAATCACCTGGCAGCTTTAAATGAACGATGCCTCGGGCCCACTCAAAAACTCATGATCAGAAGTGCTGCCAGGGCAAGAGGATTCTAGAAATAAAGCCCCCCAGATGGTTCTAATGTAGAGTCAAAGCTGGGGACCCTGGAGAGAAGCAAAGGGTTTCACAGAACTCAGCTGGCAGACTAATTACTAATCAAGGCCGCCAAAGGGGGCCTTGAGCGCAAGTGGTTTCATATTTGCATATAACAGAAGACAAGGCTTTTCATTTATACAAGGTTCACTTCAGGCCTCGTTTCACAAAAGAACCTGATCATTGTTACAGCTTTGCTTGTGTTGACCACGTGGGAGGGTCTGTGGTTTGAAAGGAAATGCAGTCACACTCCACCTGTTCGATAGAAGGATAGAAGACCAGGCTGAGAAAAACTACCCATAAGCACTGTGGTAACCTGGGAAAAGACAAAAGCACTTGCCAAGATTTGCGATAATAAGACGAGAAAGAAGGCAAGTGCATCAACTTTCAAGCCAGCAAGAAGCACAGACAATGTGTCACCAGCGGCAGGATATGAGAGCATGATGAGACAGTGTCGCCTCCTTGACAACAGATCACAGGGAAGGATGCTCACCTCCCTGGTTTTTACACCAAGTGACTTTGCTTTGGAAGCAAATGCTTTGTAAAACTTTTATTTACGGTTAAAACCCATCTGTTTAATGCCATTTTCATTGTACTATTTTTCACCAGGTCCCTATTTTCTAAGACCCATGGTTTGGTGAACCGTGGTATTCTTCAAGACCACAACCTCTGTATGCTTTGACTACAGGTCCAAGCTAAGCCTAAGATTTTGTTAAAAAAAGTCTTGAAGCAGGTCACAGGTGTCCCGGCAGAAGACAGGGCACAAGAACAGTGTGGGAGCCGGAAAGAAGCTCCTGGCTGGCCAGGGTCTAGTCCCTTGGTCATACAGGTCAAGGTCAGCACTAGGATGCTGGAGAAGACGATTTAGACCCTGACACCAGAGCTAAGAATCCTTTACTACAATCAGCGCTTCTCAATTTTTTAATGTGCAAAAACACACCTGGGGACCTTATTAATATACAGGCTCTGATTGGTTAAGTTGCCAGGGGATGCTGGGCCATGGGCCACACTTTGAGAAGCATGCTGTGGGCATGTGTAAAGTTTGGGGCTGGGGATGGGAGTCGGGGGAGGGAGGCACCAGCTTGAGGCTGGATCGGGGGTTCTGATTTTTCAGAACATGTTTCACACCTAGTAGGCTGGTTCTGCCAGAAGAATCTATTTGCATGAACAGTTAAGGAGAACCTATTCTAAGGAAGGAGGAAATCAAGCAACTAGACTGGTCCTGTAACAAGGCTCCTATTAAAGCAGAGTCTGACTCTGAGTATCTCCCCGTCATTCAGATTTGCCACACAGTCCAGCACCCAATGACTCAGGTTTGAGTCTATCAGAGGATAAGTCAAAGCATAAAATCTAAGAGCACTAAAGATGGTATAAAGCCCTGTGGAGTAAAGGTGAAGGGCCCGGCCCCATACCGATAGAGGGTTAGGACAAAACTGCTGCACGGACCCAAGCCCAGCTTTGCTGGCCCAGAAGCCCCAGGGAATCATCATGACCAAACAGGAGGGGATCACAAGACATGGGTATCTCAGAGTTGAAAATCATAGCTGATTTCCCAGATCTGAGCCACTCGTTGCAGAGGACAAATATTCTCTATTGAGAAACAGCCCTTTTAAGGAATCCACTGTAACTGAGGCCCAATGGACAAGCAAGAGTAACTAATAACCTGGAATAAAGTCATATCTGGCTCGGAAAGATTTCTTCTTTGAAATGACAGTGTGGCTGCATCATTCATTCATTCCAACATTTACTGAGAGCTTCCATGCCATCCATGACAGTAGGTGCCAGGGATGTAAGAGCAGTTAAGACACGGGCTCTCCTCCCCAAAGAGTGAGGGCAGCCTCATAAACAGAATACTAAGCAAGGTGAGAAGAACGCGAGGACCCATATCGGGGCTATAAAAAGAGGCTACACATAGGAGCGGAAGAAACCAGTCATTCTGTCTGGGGCTCTAAGGAGGAGCTCGTGGAGCTGGTGATTTCTGCGCTGAATTTTGAAGGCACGGGAAGAAAAGATGCAGAGGGAGAAAAAGGGTCTTGCAGGCAGACAAACAGCATGAAAAGTGCAAGGCCCATCTAAAGAAAGGGGAGCTATTTCTTTGATGGCGATAGAGTCTGTGTGGCTGGGACACGGGGTACGCGGAGGGAAGTGGTAATAGATGAAGCTAGTACCGTAAGCCACAACTATTTAAGCTGCAGCCATCCAAAAGGAGGATTCCAACTGTGCACAAGAAAAATTAGTTTTCTCCCCAAATCTCTCAGTATATTACTAAGCAGCCCTCATTTTGATATTCCTAATTAAATCCCTTATGGGCTTTAAAGGTTTCTCATATTAAAAAAAAGATGCCAGTTGGGTTTAACAAGTTATGGCATAGCCATACCATGAAATGCTATGCAGTTATTGAAAATACTGTTGTAAAAAATTAATGATGGTGCATTAAAATATGAATGATGTATTATGTTTAAAAAGGCAGTTTAAATAGATTTTTTCGCAGAAGAGCAAATAAACACATATCTACCATTACAATATGTTCATATGGTCCTCGTTTTATGTGTGTAAGAAAAATTTATTCGTGTACTGATGGTGGGAAAGAAGACTCTTAAATATATTCAATAAAATGAGAAATAAGATTAAATGCCAGCATTTAAAACGAAATTTTAGCTCTGCAATAATGTTATTCAACAAATATTTTAACATCTCTACTCTGTTTGGGGTAGAGGATATACAAAAATGAAGAAGAAATGTTATCTGTAGGATGAACATCAGGTTCTGTTCCTGGGTCTGCCACCAGCCAGCTGTTGAGCTTGAAAAAAAAAAAGTCACTAAACTGCTCTTCTCTGAAAGGAGCAGATTAGATCCCTGAGGTTCCATCTAGCCCTCACAGTGTATGTGTCTGTGCAATGAGATCAATCCTCTCAAGGAGCACAAAATCAAGGAAAGGAGCAATGATCAGACATGGCTCTTAGGCATCCAGCTTCACCAAGACTGATGGGAAATCCCCAGGAATTCTTGACATCCCCCGACATCCGCCCCAGCAGCAATGCAGGAAATCTAGTCCACTGTCTTCAGCAGACTCAATGGAACCATTTCCTCAATGAAACCCCCCTGCAGTCCCAGATACTAAACCAGGGGCTCTCCTTTCAAGCCCTCCCTCCATCACCCCCCATTCCTCCAGTTTCCTTCCCCTTCCTCAATCTGGTCTAAAATCCAGTACTGTAATCAGCCGCATGCAATTTCCAAGGCACCCAAGTGTGTGAGGAATCAACAATGCTCCTGGAAAGCGTCTGGCAGGAGCTCTTGTCATTCCTTCACGAGCCTCCCCAGCGTACTGAGCCCAATGGAACAGAATGGACTGTTCTCGTAGATCGTTTTCAACCAAATGCAACCAACGCTTCTCATGCTTTTAACCGTTCCTAATGACATATTTTTACTTAAAAGTTAAGCCTGGTGTTATTTCAAATGTCCTTCCTCCTCTAGCCACAACGACAAATGCTCTGAAAAACTATGATATTCACTTGCTATCCAACAAACTCCTGACCGTGCAATTGAACCAAGACCCTAATACCAGAAAGGCTCTGCGTTTAACACCCGGGTGCCAAGAGAACTTCCCTCACTCTCCACTCTCACACTCACTCGCGTGCACATCTCAATTTAAAGCACTGCAGAAGCTATTTACTCTGTTATTTGTTCTTGCTTTGCAGAATTCTCAAGCCAGAGTAAACATTAATCGTAACTTGGTGATCTACTGGGTAACCTTCCTCAAAGATACTACCTTTTTTTTTTTTGATGGATATAAAACCATTTTGGGAGGCGATATATCATTTTCAACTTCTATATTACATACATTCAAAGGAGATTTAAAATATCTAATTAGTTTTGGTAAAAACAAAATGATTACTTGGTCTGCTCTAAAAAGTCATATAAAATAAGTTCCAGTTTAAATAAGACGTTTAGTATTCTTGTTGAAATCGGAAACTCTTTTAGACTTAAGTTACTCGGGGAGCAAATAAGTATTATTTGCAACTAGTAAGCATTAATTGAAAAAAACATGAAATACAGATGGGTTTTAAATGACCAGTCTCCTTAGAAGAGATCAGGGAACTAGAGTTATGAAATAGAGTCTATTTCATAGAATTACACATTCTGTTTTAAAAAAAAAAAAATCCCAAGATCATGATTCGTCCTGGCTTGGGCATCCTGTAACAGCTTAGTTCTTGCAACCTGATAAAGAGCAAGCGAATCGGTTGGAGTTAGGTGTGTTGCACTAGTGAAAAAGAAAATCCACCGTGATTACTGACAGCAGGGGAAAGCCAGCTCAGCCTTTCAGCCCTGGCTCCGGCATCACAGGGGCGGTCACCCATTCCATAGGCAAATGCAGTTAAGGGAAGGAGAAAAACAGACACTGTGTTCAGTCTGTTTCTTGGAATCATTCATTGCATTTTAGAGTTGGGAAAGGCCCCTAGAAATAACCATCTATTCTAACGTCTGAATTTTACATGTGAAAACACAAAACCCACTTAGTGCTCCCTAGAAAAGAAACTGGATAGCCTATTATAGAATTTTCAACAGGGAGAGAAAAAACTTAATAAATAAATAAATAAGGTCAAAATATTGAGGAACTAGAGTAGGTGACCACCTACAATTTATCTGCAATGTGATCCATCATTTGGAAAACTACGTGGACCACCAAACGTGCACGGAATTAACATTTCAAACGTACAATTCCGGAAAAACACAACCCAAAGTGTGGCTTTCTAAACCTTGGAGAAAAGACAAACTGTTATGCAAAATTAGCTTGATTTTGAGAGATTTAGTACGTTCATTTTGGAAATGGGGATCACTGTCATGTACACTTTTGATTTAACTTTCTATCATTAATTAACTCCATTCACAAAATTGGCAAGTGCAGCATTTCCGATTAGCTATAGCAAATTGTACATGTCAGCTGCTCAAAAACTCTAGAAAAGGGGGGGTAGACAAAAAGGGTCTGCGGCTTTCATCAAGGGTGTGCTGCCTTAAAATAAGAAAATGAGACTTTGAGCTGGAGAAAGGAAGCCTAGTATCCTTTTTAGAGGAAGAGATTGCAATATAGAGGACTTGGAAGCACGTGAATACTGCAGTGTTTTTATTTCCCAGGATATTTAGAAGAAGGTAAATACACTCTCTGCGGGGAAAGGCATTATCTTTTTGTATTACTGAACCTCTGATTATTTTATACCTCAGTGAACGCACACGTAATATTAAAAACTCATAAAATTATATAGCACCCAACAGTGAGCAGAGCTGGCCCATGATGGGTGCAAGCTGAACTCCTCATAAATCCACAGGGCAGAAACCTGGCCCCTATCTAGACACCACTCCCGAGACATGCAGCCCCTCGTTCAGTTTGAAAGCGCTGACGCAGCTTAGAAAGCAGGTACCTGATTGTTTTACTGTGACGCAGCTGTTAACCCGCGGCAGAAGCCTGTGGTTTAGATTGGCGATTACAGACCCCAACAGCTGATAGAACATTCCCTAAACCGGCAGGTGAAGAGGTTCTCACCTTGCCAATGTATGTCTTGCTTTCTCCCTATAACACATATGTAAAACGTATTTTTAAAAATCACAAAAGAGTTCCAAGATTTCTGCCTCATTTAAGTAAAATCTAAGGGGAATCATAAGAGGATCTCGCGTTTCTGAAACGCTTCCACGGATCTAAGTTGCTTTGAACCACGAACAGAACTATTCTTTGCTAGTTTTTGAAACAAAATAAAGATGTCTATGTGTGAAGCAGAAAATCCAATAAAGCATATACTTCCCCTCCATGTTCTGGATTCACAGTAATTTATCTAGATTTACTTTTACATAATAGACGATGGACTTCAGCAAGTTACTTAAATGCTCCAAGCAATTGTATTTCAAAACACATGACTTTTCAAACCCCCAAATGCAATTTTGAAACAGAAAAGCAGTACTTCACTTCGTATAGTTATTTTAGCAACATTTCCAACTTAGAGCGAGTTCTCTCCAATTTAGTACGAATTCGCCTTGCCTCTCGGTTTAACAGCTTCACCCAGGTGGAACTATTACTTGTTATTAAGAAACAAGTGGTTTAATTAGTCTTCCCCTTGAGAAGGAATATTTGTTACTGCCTTTTGAGTTTAACAAGCATTTCAAAAAATATATGCTCAACCCTACGGACTTTCCTACCCAGGGATCTTTGCAATAATCTATGTTACTGTATTTTATTTCATATTTTACCTTTCCTCCACGACGCTTAAGAGACAGGCGCTCCAAAATCTGGCTCTCTGCGCCCAGGGGGACTAAACCGGGGGGCTTGGCCACTGAGCCCCGCTGAGCAGAAAAGGCAAGTCCGAGTCCCTAAATGCCCTCGGGTTTTGGCGCCTCGGTGGAGGCCACCGCCACACTAACCAGGTACAACCTACTGGTCCCTGAAGGTTCGGCCGCCAGTGTCCCTAACGCCCAGCAAAGGCGCGGACCTCACCGATTCCTCAAACCGCACCTTTTGGTCCAAATCATTTGCCCTTTCTTCTCTCGGAACTTAAAAGACTAGGCTTGCAATTCTGAAACTTAACGGGACTTGGGTCCTCGACTGCCCTCGTCGGTCAAGGTCACTCAGGTCGGCGACCTGGGCTGGACCCGTGGCAGAGGCTCCACTCGGATGGATGCGCGCCCAGCGCTCAGGCCCAGCGGCCGGCGACTGGGGGGGGCGGGGGGGAGGGAGGAGAGGACGCTGGGGGAACGTTCCCTGGACACGCGAGCTCGGGGGCCCAGAGTGGGTCGAAGAATACCAGCTCTTGCCATCTTCAGGTATCTGTGTGCTCCCGCCAGGCACGCGATCCACTCCAAAGGGGCTCACCTCCTTCCCTCGGGAGGCGCGACGTCGCGGCCCGTGCCAGACATCGCCAAGGCCGGGCCTCAGCCCAGTCCCCGGGCAGCCACGCGGTTGTCCTAGGAGCCGCTGATCCGGGGGCCTCACGGACCCGGCCAGGCCACCTGAGAGCAGGCTCTGGGTGCCGGGCAGGTCCGGGTGCGCGGCACTTTCCGAGCCCAGAACCTGGGAGGGGGGCCCCGGCTTGGGGGAGGTGGCCAGGCAGCGAGGATCAGCGACTCCAGCCGCAAGGGGCAGCCCCAGCGCGGACCCGAGCGCGGCGATGCTCGCGGACCCCAGCCAGCTGCTCTCCGAGGCGCCCAGCCCGACCGCTCGGCGGAGGAGAAAGGGCGTCACGGCCCCAGGCGTGTCCGCTGCAACTAGTGTCCTTGGTTCCCTCCGAGCTCGCTCCCCGCGCGCACCCGGCCCCCCGGGCTGCGCCCCTGCCCCCGCCAGCCCCGCGCCGGCCTCCGGCACCGGCCGCGCCTCACCTGTGAGAAGCAGACCGCCGAGCAGCGCGCAGAGCAGGGCCCCGGTGTCCCAGCAGCTGACCATGGTGAGCGCGACGCGGCCTGCTCGTCCGGTGCCCGCGCTCCTCGCGGGCGCCCGCCGCAGCCGCCCGAGCCTGTCTCCTCTCGCTCCGGCCCTCCGCCCCGAGCGCCCCTCTCCGCGGCTCCAGCCGAGAGACAACCACTTCCCCCGGTAATCCTCGCAGCCCGGCGTCCTCCGGCCGTTGCGTTCCAGCCCCGGAGCCCGCTCCGAGCCGCCGCCGCCGCCGCCGCCGCCGCCGCCGCCGCCGCCGGGGAGGAGCCGCGAGGAGTGCTGATCCCGCGCGCTCCGAGCCTCCAGCGGACCTCGATTAAGAGGAGACGAGGGCGGGGGCGATTTATAACCTTTCCCCAGCCCACTTCCTACCCCGGCACCTCCTTCCAGTGACGTCAAGGGGTCCCCCACCCCTCATCCGCCTCCCCACCTACCCTCTTCCTCCGGGACCTGATTCCCTACGGCTCGGGAGGGGGCGGGGGCCGCCGGGCGCGGGGGCGGGGAGGGAGCGCGCGTGGGGAGGCGCGGGCGGCGCGGCCCCGGAGCGCCGCCGGGCAGGTTCACGGTCCTTGCTCCCGGCTCCTGTCCCGGTCCCCTCCTCCTCCTTTAGCTCTCAGGAAATCCCTGCAGTCTCCCTCCGCCCGGCTTACTCAGCCCTGGGGGCCGCCCGAAGCTGGGAAGGGGACGGGGCTGGACCTCCACCGCCCGGCCCCCGGGGCGGAAAGTCCGACCCTGGGAAGCTGGCCGCGCCTCCGCGACGGTGTCCTTGGCACGGAGGGGCGAGGCGCAGGCCGGCTCCCTCCCCCTTCCTTGCTCTTCCCGCGCTGTCCCGCCGCCCCGCGACTCTCCCAACTGTCCCCAGACGTCTAGGGAGGCGCCGGACACCCTCGGCACAGGGGACTGCGCCAGGAGCGCCCGCGGGGACCGGACGCTTGGCTGGCACCTTCGGGAAGACAGCGAAGCCGCTCGGGTCCCTGGGGAGCGCGTCTGTGTCTTTTTCGACCTCACAGATGCACCCGCCCAAGTCATTTCCTAAACCCTCGGCTTCCTAGAAGCAAAACAAGCAATAACATCATGATACCTTGTAAAGAGCTGGGACCTGAAGCTGCTCCTGCAACTTTTAAAGGCCGAGCACTTGAACTTTATTTCCCAAATGCTCGAGAAGAGTCTGATGGCTGCTTGCTACGCAAGCTGAGTGACTCCACTGCCCTCCGAACTAAACCCCGGGAAATTAGCATGAGACACTAGATCATTTGCGATGACACTAATTCCACCTCGTTCCCCAATTATGTTTCCATTACCTCAAAGGCTGATATCGTCCTAGGCTCCACGGAGCAGCCCAGTCTTGTCCCTGTAAATACCGCTGGTTTGAAAAATACTTCTACTGCAAAATGCCAGATGGCCACGATAAAAAGGAGCGTGATGGCTCCTAAACACTGGGCCAGCGACTCTTCCTGAAGGACTGGACTGCCTCCCGCCGGGGAAGGTTAGGCAACCCGGAGTTGCCACACCTCTGAGCCGCAGGGCCAGGACAGGTCCCCGCCGCTGGGAGCCCCACGCAGGAACAGCGCGTCCGCCCGCCTGGCGCTGGGGCTCGGGAGTGGCAGCCCCACGCGGCTCCGAGGAGAGTGAGACCACGCGGAGCCTTCGCGCGCCTGCTGGCTTCTCCACTTTTTCTAGGGCTCCTATTCCCAAGCTTGATTCCTTCAAAACCGAAGCATCATTCCGTGAACGGTTAATTACGTATCTCAGGGTTAGAGCCTGACAGCGGATCTTAACTCACAACTGGTCCCCCAGCCTCGGTCACAGTCTGGGACACACCCGCAGAAACGAGGTGTCCCCCTGCCTCACTTCAGAGCTGCTTGTCCCTCCCATGCTCTCTCTCAAGAAGCGGGCTTAGAATCTGGAGAGGAGGTTGACGCGTAAAGAGGCCACGACATTACAGTGTGAGGATCCCAGTGCTGGAGGGAGCCTGGGTTCACGATGGGCACAGAGAAGAGGTGGTCCGTCCGAGAACTCAGGAGCGCTTCTTAGGAGAGACACTTAGCTGACCCTGGGGGAAAACGGTCCATAGTACAGTCTACAAAAGTTTACTACAACCCTTCAAATGCTATCTGAGAGACAACACTTCACATACCATCTGTCAGACATGACTCTGCATCGAGTTTACTTGTGAAGCCACAACGGGTATCTGATGGATAGCTGAAACAATATTCATGACCTCAGACGTCCATCAACAATACTAGCATAGGGACTTCCGTGCTGGCGCAGTGGCTAAGAATCCGCCTGCCCATGCAGGGGACACGTGTTCGAGCCCTGGTCCAGGAAGATCCCACATGCAGCAGAGCAAGCAAGCCCGAGCGCCACAACTACTGAGCCTGCGCTCTAGAACTGGTGAGCCACAACTACTGAGCCCGTGTGCCACAACTACTGAAGCCTATGCACCTAGAGCCAGTGCTCTGCAGCAAGAGAAGCCACCGCAGTGAGAAGCCCGTGCACCGCAACGAAGAGTAGCCCCCGCTCGCTGCAACCCGCGCACAGCAAGGAAGACCCAACGCAGCCAAAGATAAATAAATAAATATATATATTTTAAAAATAAATAAAGAAAATTAAAGAAAAAAAACCAATACCAGCATATTGCTCAACTATTTAAGGTTAAAAGAGTCCTGGTCGAATCTAACTTAATTTACACCAAAATCATTCTGCATTAAGAGTGGTCTTCCACAAATTCCCAACTATTCTTTCGAAAAGTTGCAGGTTTTAATTATAGTCAGCAATTTCTTTACTTCTTACTTTGTTAGTTGCATTAGCCTCCTAACAAAGAACTCAAGATGCTACAAGTTCTCACAAGGTTTTGTTCTTAATTTCGTTTTAGCTCAGATAAATATTAGCATTTAGATAAATGAATATCTAAGCTAAACTAATGGGAAGTAAAGGTATGGTTCTCAACCCCCCACCCCCAAAAAAAGAGATAAGACCTTTGAACAAGAATGGGCTACAGCACCCCTCCAACTAAATCACTAAGGAAAGGGGTTTTATAGATAACAGTGATGGAAAAGATCAATTTCAACATGCCTGGTGGGTATAAAAAGCTATTGAAATAGACTATCTGCTTGCTTCCTGCTCACATACAAAAGAACGTTTCATCTCCTGCAAAACCAGACATTCTCTCTTGTTATCAGCTACAAACATTCTCTTGAGGATTCTTTCTAGCCCCTATTCAGAGGCACACTTGGTAAAACCAACAGCTTTAATATTCAAGACTGAACAATAGTGTGGGAGCATCCCTGTGAGAGATGGGAGGGAACCCAGGGCCTCATCTTCCTAGGGTGGACCAAGGGTACAGCCGATCAGCTTGCAGTCACCAGGTCTCAATCAGGACTTTGTCCCCACCTGGGTTAGGTGGCTTCAGAGCAAAGAAAAACTATACTCCACGGTTACACACTGCATAGCATAAATATGTATGGTTGGTTACAAGAACCAAATGACTTTCTAAAACCCTTCTGTGTTATATGGCAAAAAAAGCTCCCAGCACATCTCTGCTTGACAGTTCAGGTTCCTAGATCTGAGTAGCGCATGCCCACAATCCTCCTTGGGCAAGCTCTGCTGAGCTCGCCAGCCAGGCACACCCACGGCTCCATTTCTCCAATGCTGATAGGTTCTGATGGAGTTCCTTGCCTGCCCCCCACGGACGTGCTCACTCCTCTTGTTCTGGCTCCATGTGCTTCACTCCATCCCTGACTACCGGCTCCTCACATAGGTTGGTGCTGCAGCCATTTATCTCATTTTGATTGATTCGGGCTTTCAGCTTCTTTCTGAGGCAGAGTCTCCTAGCTCTGGTCTCCTGGTTAGCCCTGCACCTCCTCCGTAGGAACTGTGACATGGATACTATACTTCTGTTACTGCAGCCTAAGATCAAAGGAGCCCTTTCTGTGGGCCACTTTATACCCTGGATGCTTGTGGAACTCACTGTTGGTTAAAAGCCCTGAGGCTTTTTCACAGGAGCTGTGGTCTGGCTGTACCGGACAACCACAGCTTTTGATGACCCAAATTGCAGACCCTTATACCCACTCTTATTAAATTCCTTGTTTGATTTAGTCCATCTTTCTGGCCTGTTGAAATCTTTCTGGCATATAGAAAATTCAGTGCATTTTCTCTATGTCCTGCTTCAGATTATCCAAAAATAGGATACATATGCCTTCTGTATCATCATCAAAATCACTGACCAGGGCAGCGCTGAATAAAGGAAGGACGGAAGGAAAGAAAGAAGGAAGGGAGGGAGGGAAGGAGGAAGGGAGAGAGGAATCAGCAGACATTAAGTAAACCGAAGCGTTCTTTGTGTCATTATCTCTGATGCATGATGTGTCATGCGTCATCACCAAGGGAGGCTGCATATTAGCTTGTTACCATCTACCATGTCATTATTCAGGAATAATTGATGGTCCTAGCAAGAGGTAATAAGACAGGTGAGTTTTATTCAAGGTATTTTAGGAAAGTTTTTTTTAAAAGCCCAGATGGGGATAATTAGAGAAGATTGGGGCAGGAGATAGCAAAACAGAGAAGGGACTAATACCTAAAGGAAAAGTAGCTGGCTAAGGAAGTCTGTACAGTGGTCATCTAATCAATAGAATTAACAACTCTGCCAAAGGTTAATTTTATCTCAGCCTATAACTGTCAGCTATTGGCTTTTACTCTTTTTAAAAAATATGACATTACTTTTAATATACTCTTTTAGTTATAAAACATTTTAGACAGACGCAAAGATGGGGAGAGGGCTGGAGGATGAATCATAACCCCATCATCTCCATAAACCCACCGAGATCTCTTTGGTATATTTCATGTTAGTCATCTTCTTAGAGAGTGCTTTTAATTTTCTGTGTTTCTATATAGCCTTCATAATTATTATATTTAATAGCTGTAAAATGTTATCCTACTGCCGGACACTTCAATTTCACCATTATATATAATCCCCAAATGCATGTAATTTGACATTGGAATGTTAGTCAGTTAGGCACATCCAGACATTCGGTAGCCATTCAGAAAATGTATTCTCTCATTCAGTAAACATTTTTTTTTTTTTTTGTACCCATACGCAATCCTGGGCCAGTCTTGTTGAAGACGGTAGAATAGAAGATATAATTATTGCCCTAGAAAGCCTTCCATTTATTTGAGAAGGCCAGACTTCATGAAACATTAGGAAACAATTCTACTGCAATTAAAACAGTTCTAAGGCAAGAACAAGATACAGTTGTGAGTACTAAAAGGAACTGTTCCTCACTGAATTGGGAAATGGTTTTGAAGGTAGTAACAGATTTGTGTGGGCAGAGAGGGGAAGGCATTCTGACAAGGAGCGAAGGGAACAAAACCAGCCCGCTATGGGGGTGGGGGGACGTGTGAGGGGCAGGGGCGGCCAGTGGAGGAGGGAGGGTGTCAGGGAACAGCGAGGCAAGTTTCAGCAGGTAAGGCTGAGGGACCTTGACTACTTGGTAGGTAAATTTTTAAATGTGTTTCATTCTGCCAGTCCTAGGAAAGGATAGTTTAGGATGGTTAGACTAGCATATAGGGGATTAAAGGGAAGACAAATGAAAGGAATAAACTATTAAATAAATCTAGGAAGAAACAAACTATTAAGCGGCAATACGATAGAACTGGAACAATGACGGGAAGGAGAAAGCAAGAGGGTAGGTGGCTCTGGTTAGTAGTTCGGAGAAGGGATGGAGAGAGAAATTAACACTGGGGTCGAGGTGAGGGAGACAGAGGAGTCCAGGAGAGCCCCAGGGTTCCAGGGAGGACTCATTGCCAGGATGGGAAGGCTGGTGGGAGAGGAGGGGAAGCATTTGTTGGTTTCAGCCAGGTTCGGGTGAGTGGGCAACTGAAAGCAGCCTACTTTATTTTCCTCCTTGAGCCAAGACTGGGTTTAAAGTGATCGTCTGGCTCAGGTCCAGACATTTTAAGGAAGTAGAAAGTCATCATCAGATTGCTGTACCCTAAGACTGGACCCAAATTTATATCCTCATAACGTCTGAGTTTTATGTAACGGCTGGGCTGTGACTAGGAAGTTTATTAAATGCCATGAGTTGGATTCCCACGTCTGAGCAACAGAGCTCTCCACCTTCAGCCCTTCCTTCTTCCAAAGTTCCGCCATACCCAGACACAGCCTCTGGGCAGGTCTGCTGGCCGCTTCCGTGGAAGACCATCCCTTTCCTTCCTGATCTCTTCCAGACTCCTCCCAGATGTACTTTTCATGCGTATCAGCAGCAGCAGAAGTCAGGGAGGAGCCCAGCCACTCTCTGCCCTGGACCACAGGCCCACGTGAACCAGCAGTCAGCCAGGATGCAGGAACGGGGCCCTGTAACTTTCAAAGATGCAAACTGGCAAATCTGACATCAGACGCACAATCTAGCAAATATGTCATTTCGTGAGAAAGTTAGACCCCCAAGCTCACCTAATCCAACTGTGGAGGGAAGCCTTGCGTTTAATAAGTGGCTTTAGGTTTTTTTTCTGTTGAAAAAATAATATTCCATAAAATCAAGTTCTGGCTAAACTGAGAACATGGCTTCTGTGAAAGACATGACATCATAAGCTGCTTTCCACTAACGTTAAACTGCTAAATAACTTTGTTTCTATAATTTTATACTAAAAAATTCTTCGGAACACCTATAAAAAATATCAGAATCATTGTCTCTGTATTTTGGTGTATACCCCCGTTTGTCTCCGTAAGAGAAAAAAAATTGACGCCAAGATATGATAAACAAATCTTGGTTTTGGACATAAAACAGATCAATGTCCAAAGCAAGTCAAATACTATGGTGGTTTTTCTTGATGAAATTTAAAACCCAGCCAAATAATAGTAATAATTTAATAATAAATAATAGTTATTTAATAAAAATACATAGTTTATTATTTAAATAGACTTCCCTTTCTTCACATCTTGAAGTAATCACAGATAAAGTGATAAAATGTCTGAGATGTGCTTCAAAATTATCCAAAAGGAGTAAAGATGAAACAAGATAGGCCCTATATGGATAATGTTGAAGTTGAATCATGGGTATGTAATTTATATATATTTCTTTCTTCTTAGGTATATGTTTAAAATGTTTTCTTCATAAAATACATTTTTCTTTCCTAGTCTAAAACTGAAAAATGCAAACTATCGACCCAAAGTAAATTTTAGGCTCTGAGTCTAGAAAAAAGTGAAGCTAGAGAGAAAAGAAGGACAGTGAATGTTACCTGGTGACCAGAGCTTTGGTTTCACTGACAGTCAAGAGGACAAGTTTCCAGCAAATCCAATGTTCGTTGATAAGAGGTATGAATAGGTACAAAGCAGTCACAAGGGAAACTGATGGTTTAAAAACTACACTTGGTTTGAAAAGTACTGCTGTATTCAGAAGTAACACAGATAAGCAGAAACAAGATCAAGAAGGAAAAATAAAGAAAATAGGAGTATTTTTTAAAAGGAGAATCGAGGAAAATATTCTGTATGTGATGGAGAGGAGAGAAATGCACAAGCTTTGAAAATCGCTTTTCTCCTCCATCGTATTTATTCAGAAATTGTCGTGGGTGACCATTCACTAAAGAAAATGAAGCTGAGGGGGGAAGGATAGAAACCCATGCTTAATCGTCTCATGATATAAAGACCTTAAAAACTATGTGTTTTTTTAAAAAACAAAATGAAACAGGATTTGTTGGCAAGCATCCTAGGCAATTTAGGAACAGAAAGGCAATATTGCAAGACATTTTTTCTAGAACATATGAAGAAGTGTCTAAGGTTGGACAAAGGAAGATTCCAGAAGACTGATGGGGAAGATAACACATAGAATCATAAAATATTAATGTACAAATGAACCTCAGAGACGATCACGTCCAACCGCTTGATCTTACTTTAAGGAAACAGGCAGAGAGGTGATGTGCTTTGCCCACAATGAACCTGGATCTGCAGGACCTCCTTGGGCTTATGGCTTAGACTCCACTCCCACACCCAGAATCCCCTCAGCTCTTCTGGTCTGTTAATGCCAAGCTCATCATAGGGGAGGAGAGAGCTGGTTCCTAAAGACCCATTGCTTCATCCCCTGGATCATCGTGAAATGACCTGATAACTCGGCGGAAGAAGGATCTGTCTGCAGGTCAGCTCAGATCTCAGTTAGGTCAAGATGACCACCTTTGAGCAGAAGGTCACCTGCACTCAGAAAGCAACGGAAAGCAGAGCAAAGCACTTCTGCGAGTCTGGGGCGATGTGTGCCACTTCTAGGGCCAGCCGGCCAGGGGCTCTCTGTCTCCTGCTGGATATATGACCTTGAGCAAACCCACCTAACCTCCTTGGGCCCCAGTCCCTTATCCTGGGACGTCAGCAGGGCTGATGGGTTGTTGTGAGGATTAAAAGAGAAATCCAGAAAAGTGTTTACAATAGTGTATTTATAACACTGAGTAAGTGTTAGCTCTTGTGACGTTAGTAATGTTTCTTTGGCATGCCCCCTGCACTCTCCCTAACTGGTCCTCCCCTACCTACCCCCAGGGGGTGGACCACACTTCTGCCCTCAACTTCCAGGTCTCCCACGGGACTGGGCCTCGAACGGCCCACCACACTGTCTACACCTACGAGCCTTGTCCCTAGAGGACAGAGCCACTTCCCCTTACCCTAGGGCATCATTTGAGACCCTGCCTCTTGTCTGATTTCAAGGGTCTTCTAATGCTGACAGCCTCCAGTTGCTGGCCCCATCCTCAGATGCCCGTCTGCTGAGTAACTGTTGCATCTCATAGCCATCCCTGCAGGGACCAGCTTATATGTCAGGTTCCACTGCTCCCTTTCCTCTCCACCCTGCCCTGGTCCAGCTGCCCATCCCCTCTCTCCATGGGCCTCTGCTACTGAAGTTCCGGTATAAAACCCTGAGCTTTATATAGGAAAACCTGCTCCTTTAACAGGCAAAAACCTTGATCCACAAAGGCTGGCAGTGATGGGAGACGCATCTTGGAGAAGGCCTCCCCAACCTCCTCTTGTCCCAAGATCTCCTTTCCTGAGTTTCCCACTAACCGCTGCTACCACCACGGAGCTGGTCTTTGGGGGCCCAGTGTCACCCTGCAGCATTCCACACGTGTGGATAAAAGCTTCCTTTACCTGCCATCAGCAGAGCTGAAATTGGCTGTAACTGCTATCAGGATCACACGAGAGGCTCAGCTAGGGTAACAGCAGATGTGGTCCCCTCCCGAGCCCACCGATGTTCCCCACCCCCTCCCCGTTCCGTCGTTCCACAAGGTCTGGCAGAACTCAAGGACCAGGGAGAATCCACAGGTAAAGGACTTAACAAAAGGGCTGCTGGCCTGCCCGGCCCTCCTGTGGCCACCATTCCTCCTGCTTGGCACGCAAGCTTGCTTTTGCCATTGCTTATTTGTTCTCTGGACTTAAAAATCCCCCACTGTAAACATGGTGGTGGAGGATGAAGAAGGAATCCTGTGATTTCAGTATCTAGAAAGAACAGCAGCTGTAATTAACAACGCTTATATGAATTCAGTTTAGAAAAGCCCCAGTGATTCACTCCTTATAAATGAAGAAAATGAAACCTCAAAGTCCTAAGTGATGCATCCAGCTAAGGCCAAGGGACTCAGTTAGTGACACATGCGTACAAGAGACCGGGTTTCCCTCTACAGCCATGGTGTCATGGCTCACACATGAAGAATCACTTGAATAAAAACATGGTTTTGTTATTTGTCATCATTGATACTGTTAGGTGATTTGAGGAGCCTGACCACACCTAGCAATTGGGAAGTTTGCAACAGGACACCAGGAGCGCCATTAGCTTAAGAGAACCCTCTAGGGCAGTGAAGTAAATTTCCTGACCGTTGGCCTGGTCCCCTGATACTAAAATTAAGAATGACCAGGGGGGCTTCCCTGGTGGCGCAGTGGTTGAGAGTCCGCCTGCTGATGCAGGGGACGCTGGTTCGTGCCCCGGTCCGGGAAGATCCCACATGCCGCGGAGCGGCTGGGCCCGTGAGCCATGGCCGCTGAGCCTGCGCGTCCGGAGCCTGTGCTCCGCAACGGGAGAGGCCACAGCAGTGAGGGGCCCGTGTACCGCAAAAAAAAAAAAGAATGACCAGGGAATTCCCTGGCAGTCCAGTGGTTAGAACTCAGAGCTTCCACTGCAGGGGGCACGGGTTTGATCCCTGGTAGGGAACTAAGATTCCTCATGCCCTCGGTGCATGGCCAAAAGTAAATAAATTTAAAAAAATAAATATATAAACAAAATTAAGAATGACCACAAAAGGAGATAAAGATCTCAGTCTCAGGAGGAAGGTATAGTAGGAAGACACGGACCCCACGCAGTGAAGAGCACAGCCTAGATTTGGGGTGAAAGAAGACTATACAGGTGCTTCTCCACTGCAGAGCTTCCCACCTCCTCACGTGCCCGGCTCCATTAACCACCATCCACAGGGTTTTCTGGAAGACTGAGAGCACAGCTTTCCATGGGATCTGGGAGGCTGGTAACACTCCCGCAGGCATTTAAATGCAGACTGCAATCCTGTCCCCTGAGGCATGTGAAAGACTTGTCATCCTCAGCTCGTGCTGGGACCTGCTACCTCTCCTTGAGGCACCTGACACCCTCTCCTGCCTGTTCAGCTCTCACCTGCTGTGCACGTCCTGGTCTAAGTGCCACATGTACCATGAAGTCTCCCCTCAGCATGACAGTCAACCAGGCCCCTCTCCCCTGCACACCTCTAGAACGTACAGTTCTGCCTTTTATCCTGTGCTTTCTTGTTGAGAAACTATTGGGAACTGCAAGGATGTTTTTAGGCATTTAAGTGCTTATTTAAAAAGCAAATATAATGAATATACTAGTTAGGCATGCTTTTGGTTGCAAGTAACAGCATACTTGACTACAAGTGACTTAAGCAATAAAGACTAAAGTTAATTAAAGTAACAATTACTCCTTAGTCTGGAGAAGGCAGTTCCAGGTCAGATGTGGCAATTCCACAATGTTGCAAAGTACCCAGGCAGGCGGTCTCAGTCTGTCTGCCCTGCCATCTCTGATGTTGCTTTATGGTTACAAGGTGACTTATGCAACTACATTCAAGGCAGTGAGTGGGGCAAAGAGGTCTTCTCCTTGCTGGGTTCTATCTATCTATGAGGTGAGAAAAACTCTCCCAGGAGCTACCCAGAAAAATCTCCTTTATGTCTCATTGGCCAGACTGGGTCCCCCGTCAACTGTCAGACCAATCATTGGCAAAGGGGAGTGAAATGAACATGATTGGCTTAGGACCATCCTGATTAATTCCCTGCCACCCTATCCCCATCCCCACCACACACACAGGGCAGGGCACTGTCTCCCAGAGCAAAGCATCTCTTTCTCTCCCACCAACTGGAACAAGATCAGGGATCTGTTAGCAACCGAGAGGACAGAGATTATCCTTTGTGTGAGCAAAATCAATGTCAGCCACAGTGAGTATATGGAAAGTCATTGATGAACGACACATTAAGAGCCATAAAAATTGGCCTTCCTGAAGCACAGCACACAGCACGTCCTTCCCATGTAAAACACTAGAGTATCCATATCCCTCCTATTAACCTTGACTTGGAATCAGAAGGATTGACTTAGAATCCTGGATAGCATGACTTAGCCATGTGGGTAAATTAATTCACTTTCTTGGGCCTCCGTTTCCTCATTTGTATAAAATGACTGAGTTGAATTTGCTTCATCCCTTTTCATTCCAATACCCTGTGAGTTCCCTTTGGATTTTTTTTTTGTTTAACATCTTTATTGGAGTATCATTCGGCTTTCAAGGCCTCCTCAAATCTGGTCAGAAATATATATTTAATCATGTTTTCTGCTTATTTATTTCTATCAAGATTCTTACTTCCTTTAAGCTAGTCCTTTCCTTGCCCCAGAACACACCATGTCATTCATTCATTCCTTCTTTTATTCCAGAAGTGCTCATTGAATGCCGACCGAGTTCTAGACATGAGATGAGACCAGTTCTCTAGAAGAGGATGGGGCAACAGCCAGGAGGGACTTGGGTCTCTGGATGACAAGGAAGAAGCCCTGTACCACCTGATTCTTCTAGATTGTTTCATGAGAAAAAATAACATTTTTTTTTTGCCACTATATTTTTGAATCTCTTAGCCTATATCCTAACTACTACAAAAGTTTCTCCTGATTTATTTGTTATGGGCTTAACTGTGTCCCTCCAAAATTCATACGTTGAAGTCCTAACTTCCAGTGTGTCAGCATGGGACTGTAGTTGGAGATAGGGTTATTTAATTAAAGTTAAATGAGGTCATTAGAGGGGGCCCTAATCCACTATGAGTGGTGTCCTTATAAGAAGAGAAAACTTGAACACAGACAGGTACAGAGAAGAAGATGGTATAAAAGCACAGGGAGAGAAGATGGCCATCTACAAGCCAAGGAGAGAGGAAGAAACCTTGGTCTTGGACTTCCAGCCTCCAGAACTGACAGAAAAGAAATTTATGTTGTTTAAGCCACCCAGCCTGTGGTGCTCTGTTAGGGCAGCCCGCCCAAGCAGGTTAATAAGCTACTCCTACCTGCACAGCTTGCGGGATCTCACTTCCCCAACCAGGGGTTGAACCTGGGCCACGGCAGTGAAAGAACCGAATGCTAACCTCTAGACCACCAGCGAACTCCCCAGCTTCCTTAATTCTTAAAACTACAATTTTACCTTCTAGTCAATAATATTAAATTTAAATCTTAATTTCCTAATGTTCATACCTTTGTTAAAAGTTCACTAAGAATAGAGAACGTGTCTTAAACTTTTGTAGAATTTCTATTGTTATTATTATTTTGAAGTCAAAAGCTAGATAACTCTTTAGCAAGAGTGATAAGGAAAAAAGGAGAGAGAGAAGAAACAAAAATAAACAATATTAGTAGCGACAAAGGGGCCACACAGCAGAGCTAACTCGACAGATACAGTCCAGAACTTTAAAAAAATCATAACAAAACTCTGAACTAAAGTATGCACATCACTTTGAAAACTTAGATGAGTTTGACAGTTACCTATAGAAAAAAATCACAAAATTGGACTAAAGGTTCAAAATGACAGATGAGATTCGTATCTAAGAATTTCCCTTGCTTAATATCTAAAGAAAAGAGATCATGAAAACCATCCCCCAGATCTGCATTAATGGCAAAGAGGCAAGGATGGAAACACAGCTTCATGAAATGCGCTTCAAATATTAGTAGCCAAGGAGACAGGAAACTCTGGAGCAGGGCTGAGCAGCACAGCAAGGCTAGACCTCTCATCCCACCCTCTACCCAAACCCTGTCAGTGAGCGCGGAGACCCTAGGAATGCTTACTCTACCCGCCACGAATACCCACTAGAGGGGACCAAGCTACGTGGGTGTCTTCATCTTTTAGCTCTTCTGTCTGACAAGTAGCAGCAATAGACAAACGAATGAGCACATCACTAGGACTCCCAGACCTGAGACCATCCTCCTGGGGTCTCTGGAATCCTGCATGAGCATTTTAACAAAATCTCACAAGACAGCAGAGGACCACACGGCCCGACAAATCCTACTTAGCACCACAGATAAACTCTTCCCTTCCCACCATCCCCTCATTCCTATTTTAAAAATATAACATGAAATGCTCAACCACAAACTATTATTTGGAGAAGAAACACTGTTTTTAGACACAGTGTTAAAGAAGTAAAAAAAAAAAAAAAAGTCCCCCATATTGTATCAGAGAAAATAGAAGGTCTGGACAGAATTGCTTAAGATGAAAAAAAAAAAAAAACCAGCAAGACAACTATGCAAATATACAACAAGGGAGGGAATAAAAGAAGTAAAGAAAGAGGAAGAGAGGGAAGAAGGAAGGAAACAGACAGACCAGCACGAGACTGGTGAAGAACTTAAGTTTGGAGACAACTTAACTCAAACGAATGAAGAAAACTCATCCTGATCTCTTTACACTAGAGAATGATTTTTTAAAAACCCATGGATTCAGTAAAGCAAGAGCTCAAGGATGTTATGGTAAATGGGGCAGAGATAATGCTACGTGTTTACCAAATCTTGTGTCGTTTTCTTCTTCCTGCACATATAGCCATTTTGCATTTCTTTGCCTTCCTTGTGCTTAATACTAACCATCTGACTAGTTCTGTGCAAAAAGTGTAGATTCTAGAAATAAATGTAAGTGGGGTGTGTCGATTTCAGGCCAATTCCAGAAAATTTCAGGTCAGCAGGTGTGAGTTTTTTTATGCTGTCATTTCTCCTGCCACGGCAACTTAGAAGCCGGTGGTATAGCTTCAAGATGCAAGTATATTGGAGAATAAATCCTAAGAGTTCTCAACACAAGGAAAAAAATATATTTTTTCTATTTCTTTAATGCTGTATCAATATGAGATGATGGATGTTCGTTCAATCACTAAACTTAACTGTGGTCATCACTTCATGATGGATGTAAGTCAAATCACTGTGCTGCACACCTTAAACTTATACCGTGCTGTATGTCAATGACATCTCAATAAAACTGGAAGGAAAAAGAAGATGAAAATATCTTGGGCTCTGAGTTATCTCTTAGAAAGGAGCTACGCTGGAAAACTGTGAGCCCTCAGCTGACTTTGCATGAAAAAAAAAATAAACCTGTATGTGATGAGCCACTGGGAATTTTTAGTTAACTAATTAGTGTAGCAGAACCTAGCCCAGCCTAATGTATTGAAACAACAAAATGAAATTTAAAAAGTTTGCAGATATAAGGAAACCAATGGAACTCTCAAACAACATCATTACATAATAAACATATAAATTAGGAACAGAAAGAACAGACAGATACCACTGAGAATCTAATTACTGACATAAAGGAAAGTCATGAGTTATTTGAACTAATATATATGAAAAAGACAAAGAAATGAAAGCAACTAATGAGACACTAATAGAAATGGAAAAAAGATTAAGTTATACCAACTTAAGATAATTGATGTCCCTGAAGTAAAGAATCTAAAAATTTAAGAGAATATTTATTAAAATATGGAACAAAAATTCTGTGAAAGGGCTTCCCTGGTGGCGCAGTGGTTGAGAGTCCGCCTGCCTATGCAGGGGACGCGGGTTCGTGCCCCGGTCCGGGAAGATCCCACATGCCGCAGAGCGGCTGGGCCCATGAGCCACAGCTGCTGAGCCTGCACGTCCGGAGCCTGTGCTCTGCAACGGGAGAGGCCACAGCAGTGAGAGGCCCGCGTACCGCAAAAAAAAAAAAAAATTCTGTGAAAGAACTGACTCTGCAGATCAAAAGAACAAATCGTGTTCCAGAAAAACATAATACAGTATAATACCAAGGAGACAACTTCTAATTAAACTATTGAACTTTAAGGATAAAGGAAGAATTTATCAGGTATTCAGGCCAAAAAACAAATTACTTATAAGGGAGAGAAATTAGACTGGCCACACACTTCTCCCTCATTGAGAGAAGACAACAGGGTGGGTTCTATGGGAAAGGATACTAGACCAGGCCAGGATGTTTTTGAAGTAGAAAGGCAGAGGCAGACGTTTCTCAAACATGGAAGAATTGGGGGAACACAATGCCAGGACTCTTCATGGAAAAGCCATATGACTTGACAATAAATCCAGCCAATTAAAAATGTAATCAAATATACAAATGAGGAAACCACAGTAAAAAGATTTAAGATAAACACTAAATCCACTCAAGACATATATATATGTGTGTATATATAGTGTGTATATATAGTGTGTATATATATACACACACATACATACATACATACATACTAAACAACTCTGAGAACTATGCTACTTAGTAGAATGTAAATGTTGTGAATTGGGGCAAAAATCAGGAGGGGAAGAGAAGTGGCAGGAAGTAAGATACTACTGTCATCTGCTCTCATGGCAGGGGGTCCATTGATGCTACCTAAAAAATTTTTAATGTAATTTTAAAAACACAATGGATCGAATACCTTAATTAAAAAAAAATTATGTTCTTCACTTTTGAGAAAACTTAAAGAAATTAATCTCTCTCATTTGCAATTCAGTTTTACTTTTCTTTTTTCTTTGAATAAATTCAAGTAAAACTACAGTATCTATAAATATTCCTATCTATCTAAAAATAACATTTATAAATATCCATTCATCCACTCATCATCCATCCAGCCTCTGTCTGTAATGCACTGAAAATTGTGTGGGGACTTCCCTGGTGGTCCAGTGGTTAAGACTCCACGCTCCCAATGCAGGGGGCCTGGGTTCGGATCCCTGGTCAGGGAACTAGATCCCACGTGCATGCTGCAACTAAGAGTGCGCATGCCACAACTAAGACTCAGCGCAGCCAAATAAATAAATTAAAAAAAAAAAAAAAGGAAAATTGTCTGGAAAAAAGGTTGACTTATTAATGATGGTTATTTCTTAATGGTGAGGTTTGGAGTGACTTTAAAAATAACTTTCATCTTTATACTTTCTGCATGGATTATCTTGACAAATTATCATGACTTTTTTCTCAAAAAAGGTTGAGCATGTGTATCAAAATATTAAAAATGGTGATAGAATTTTGGATTATTGTTTTTCATTTTTTTCTTTTTTTTTTTTTTTGCAGTACGCGGGCCTCTCACTGCTGTGGCCTCTCCCGTTGCAGAGCACAGGCTCCGGACGCGCAGACTCAGCGGCCATGGCTCACGGGCCCAGCCGCTCCATGGCATGTGGCATCTTCCCGGACCGGGGCATGAACCCGTGTCCCCTGCATCGGCAGGTGTACTCTCAACCACTGCGCCACCAGGGAAGCCCCGTTTTTCTTTATTTTTAATTTAAAAATTTAAACAACTAAAACTTCTTAAGAAGAAAAATTAGGAAACTCAAATAGATCAATAACCATTAAAGAGCCTGAATTAATGCCCCCCATCCATCTCCTTCCCACCTACCCCCATCCCCAAAATATGTACAATCACATTAGTTCCAGGTACATTTTAATAAATCTTCAAGAACCAGATCATCTCTATCTCATAAAACTGATCAAGAGAAGAGGTATGAAATCTATCAAATTTGTTTTATAAGGTTACCATAAGCTTGACTCCAAAAACAAATAAGGAACGTGTCAGAATTAAAGCTATAACTGGTTTCACTTATGAACAGTAGATCCAGAAATTCTAAATTGAATATCAGCAAATCGAAAAAAGAAAAATCAGACATTTTGATGTTGCAATCATATTGATTGATCAATTCCACTGTCTTGAACCCCTGTCAGCCTTCATAGCATAACTGAATATTGTGTCTAATTTTGGTATCCATAATTTTTTTTTTTTTTTTTTTTTTTTTTGCAGTACGCGGGCCTCTCACTGTTGTGGCCTCTCCCGTTGCGGAGCACAGGCTCCGGACGCGCAGGCTCAGCGGCCATGGCTCACGGGCCCAGCCGCTCCGCGGCATGTGGGATCTTCCCGGACCGGGGCACGAACCCGCGTCCCCTGCATCGGCAGGTGGACTCCCAACCACTGCGCCACAAGGGAAGCCCGGTATCCATAATTTTAAAGCCTATGGATTCTTAGAGATAATTTAGAGAACATTCCACTGTAAAATGATTAAGAGGATAGAAAAATATGTACTCAGATTTTTTGTAATTGCCATTGATTGGCTCAGAAAGACAAAAATACCAGAAAACATATTTGAATTAATAAAACAACAACAACACAGAAAGTATGGATTTATCACTGCTGGAAAGCATGATTTTTCACTTGAACTACCATCATCAATAACTCTGTTAATGAGCCCCCCCAAAGGTATAAGCATCAGAGGAAAGTCCATAGGAGCAGGGCCACTTCAGAGGGCAAACTCATGCAGCTGTACACGGCCCCATGTTTGGAAGGGCCCATACTTGGTTTAATGCTCTGCTGTAGCCATCCTAAAATTCTTAATACTTTTTGGAAAGGGGTTCTACATTTTCATTTTACACTGGGCCCTGCAAATTATGTAGCCAGCCCTGCACAGAAGGGTAACTAAACTAGTCAACCAGCTAGCTCTGTTGGCCCTGAGGATGGGCTGAGACACTAGAGATGCCTCCAGCTGGAAAGAAGGTGATGGGGACATGATTCAAACCCATAAAGCTGTGAATAGGTGGGATGGACTTTTCCCATCATGTTTTCACCATGAAACTTGAAGGTTGAAACGTTATGACCAAGGCCAGTCTGGCAGCATAGAGCCTGGAGGGCTATTTCTCTTAGACTATACACCACTGAGCAACTCAAAGTAATCCCACTCTCAACATTTTAATCCCAAATCAAACTACAAAAACTATGAAGTGTTATCTTGAAGGGGAACATAAGATATCAAAAAGGACAACGTGATGGGAGGGGAGGGCACACGGCTTTCGGGAACCAGCAGTGTATATCTGCACATCACCAACTCTCCCAGCACAAACTTTTCAGGGCCTGGTTCTTAATGAGAAAAGCAGCAGAGGGAGCCCAGCTCAATCCAGCCCATCCCACAGATAGGTCTGCCCGTCCCATAAAACATCAATACTCTGCATTGGTAGTAAACATATGGGATGCCTTGCTCTGAACGGTTATATAGGCATATTTTCAAATATGTGAAGGCATATTTTCAAATATGCTATCATATTTTCAAATATGATAGCGAAGGATGTTAGGGATAACAATGAAAACAACCATTTACGTGCTTGACACCAAACCAAGAACTCTACAGGCATAATTTACAGGGAAAGAAAACTGAGTCTACTTTTTTCTTTTTTGTAGGTCTTTTGTCTTTTCAAGCAGATGAATACTTTTATTAACATGGTAATTTTTTTTAACACATGGTAGGATTTTGACCTCAAATACACATCAGGTCTGCTACCCAAATGAACCTACAGCTGACAACTCATGAACCCTGAAGATACCTGGTCCCTGTCCACTTTCAGGTCCAATGAAGATACCTGGTCCCTGTCCACTTTCAGGTCCAATGCAGACAGTCCTCACCTTCCTTCCCCAGCCCCTTACGGGCCTTTGCGAATACCTCTTTCATTTTTTGCCCAGGATACCCTGAAGTACATTAGGGTATTACATCAACTTGTACAGAATACCAAGATCTCGTCTATCCTAGGAGTCAAATAAAGTCATGTCAAATAAAGCTGAGTTTGTCCAAACAAACTGACCAGATAAGTTACATCAGATAATATGTCATGAAAATTTAAATTTTGAACAAAATACATCTCTCCTGCTTTGGTCTCACGTAAGAATTCAAGTGCCCAAATGCAGACAATACCATCCTCAAAAAATTAAAAATAGAACTACCATATGATCCAGCAATTCCCACTTCTGGGTATTTATTCGAAGAAAGCAAAAATGCTAATTTGAAAAGATATCTGCAGGGCTTCCCTGGTGGCGCAGTGGTTGAGAGTCCGCCTGCCGATGCAGGGGACGCGGGTTCGTGCCCCGGTCCAGGAAGATCCCACGTGCCGCGGAGCGGCTGGGCCCGTGAGCCATGGCCGCTGAGCCTGCGCGTCCGGAGCCTGTGCTCCGCAACGGGAGAGGACACGACAGTGAGAGGCCCGCGTACCGCAAAAAAAAAAAAAAAAAAAAAAAAGATATCTGCACACCCCATGTGCATTGCAGCATGATTTGTAATAGCCAAGATATGGGAACAACGTAAGTGTCCATTGATACATGAATGGATAAAGATAATATGGTATATATACTACGTGGAATATTACTCAACCATAAAAAACGAAACCATGCCATTTGTGACAGCATGGATGGACCCTGAGGGCATTATGCTAAGTGAAATTAGTCAGAGAAAGACAAATACTGTAGGACCTCACTTATATGTAGAATCTAAAAAACAAAAACCAAGCTCGTTAGATACAGAGAACAGATTGGTGGTTGCCAGAAATGGGTAAAGGGGATCAAAGGGTACAAACTTCCAGTTATATGATAGATAAGTCATGGGGATGTAGTGTACAGCATGGTGACTATAGCTAATAATACTGTACTGCCTATTTGAAAGTTGTTAACAGAATAGATCCTAAAATGTCTCATCACAAGAAAAAAAATTTTTGTAACTATGTGTGGTGATGGATGTTAACTAGACTTAGGGTGGAGATCATTTCACAGTATATACAAACATCGAATCACTATGTTGTACAACTGAAACTAATACAATGACTATGTTGTACAACTGAAACTAATACAATGTTATACATCAATTACATCTCAATTTTTAAAAAAGGGTAAAAAGAATAATACAGTGAACATCTATATACATACTATTCACTTTAAAAATCTTCCCAATTCCATTTCTCTCTCCCTTCTTTTTATTACCCCCATAACACTCTTTATTGAACTTGGTGTTCAATTTAAATTGGCATTAAATTTAAGTAATATTTTAGATGTCCAAATTACTATATATTGTAGGATTACACACTACATAGAAAATGATAACATTTGGGGAATTTAAAAATATTTTTCAATGTACGAGTATAATCCTAAAAACTTGGATTATATAGAAATCTGGACATTAAAAAAGAAACAGGATGTGTTTTCTCTTGAATCATTTAGGTCAAGATTTATAAACTATGTTTTTGTGAAACTCTGGCGCTCAGGAATTAGATGAGATTTTGAGCAGAAATTTGCAGAAAATACCAAGTTAATAGAAACTTTCTCTCTACTTAAAAATTTTATATCAACTCTTTCTCATAACTTTGACACCTCTTTGCACCTAGCTACATAATAAGCTAGTCTGAGATGGCATGAAACTTTAGCCTAACATTACGTGTTCATAGAGGTGAAGTCCTGGTCTTTGGTGCCAGGCTGCCTCGATTCCACTCTGGTTCTCTCCCTTCCTGGTTGGTGGTCTTGGGCCAGAGGCCAATCGTATGGGAAGCTTAAGCTTCTGGACCGCTCACCCAAGGGCCTATCCCAATTTATTTTCATGTGTTTGTATTCCTTTTCTTAAAGGGGAGCTCTAAAACTGCATATACATCCGGCCCACAAAACCACATCTGCCTCTGCCTGATGCAAATTCCTTAACCTCTCTGAGCCTCAGTTTCCTCCTCTGTAAATGGGGATAATCATAGTAGAGCAGTATTACCTCACTGGGGGAATTACATGGGATAAACTTCAAAACAAGTAGAACCGTGAGTGACATATAGTAAGCCCTCAATAAATGTTAACTATGACTACCATCACCATCATCATTATTGAACTTATTGTTTAATTTAGCATGTTTTTCACGGTGTTCCCTAAGAACTACATGACAGTCAGGAGCTCCACCACCTGTGTGTCTGGGAACCCCTGTTTGAAGGGTCCATCCAGCTCCTTGGACAAAGAGGCCCCGGACCCCTTGACAGCTTTGCAATCCTACTAAATCATGAAGTCCTAAGGTAACCTGGGGTTTTGGCCACTAGTTGTCGTGGTGGAGAATTGCTTTCAAATCTTTGAGGCCAAGATCTAAGACAATAAAAATGTAGTCGTTTTCTGCGGGGTATAACAGGTAAATGAAATACTTTCTAACTAAATGAACCTAGAGAGCATAGGCAGCATTTTTCAACACGGGTTCTATCTGCATGTCAGGTAGAACTAACTATTTTTACAAATTACTCATCATTCTTGAACGGCAGTAGTAAGTCTGCTGTACCCTGGCCCCCAGACATACCTCCCAAATGCCCCCTTAGTGGGTCCATGTCATCCTTTTTTGGTGTGTAGGCAAGAGTGTGTTTTAATTATGAATGTCCCATCAAACTTTATGTAATTAAAGATAGAAAGCTGTGTCATTTCAATGCTCTTGAGGTAACGTCCCAGGGACACTAAGAGTGAGGTAGGTATATGCGTCCAGCCATCGGAGGGCAGAAGAAAGCAATCAGAACAAGCTTTGGAAGCAAAATACATAGACAGGAGCTTGATAGGAAGAGATTCTTTCGCTGGTTTAAAAAAACGAACATTTACTAAGTGAAAGAAGCCAATGTGAAAAGGCTACGTACTGCATGGCTCCAACTATGACGTTCTGGAAAAGGCAAAACTATGGAGACAGTAAAGAGATCAGTGGTTGCCAGGCCTTATGGGGAGGGAGCAATGAAGAGTGGAGAACAGAGAATTCTAGGGGCAGTGAAACTACTGTGTGTGATACTACGATGGTAGCTACATGTCCTTATCCACCTGTCTAAACCCATAGAATGCACAACATCAAGAATGAACCCTTGGGACTTCCCTGGTGGCACAGTGGTTAAGAATCTGCCTGCCAATGCAGGGGACACGGGTTCAAGCCCTGGTCCGGGAAGATCCCACATGCTGCGGAGCAGCTAAGCCCAGGCGCCACAGCTATGGAGCCTGCGCTCTGCAGCCCACGAGCTCACAGCTACTGAGCCCACATGCCACAACTAAAGCCCGCGTGCGCCTAGAGCCTGTGCTCCGCAACAAGAGGAGCCCCCACTCTCTGCAACTAGAGAAAGCCTGCACGCAGCAACAAAGACCCAACGCAGCCAAAGTTAAAAATAAATAAATAAATAAAGTTATAAAAAAAAAAAATGAATGAACCCTAATGTAAACTATGGACTTGGGTGACGATGATGTGTCAGTGTAGGTTCATCAGTTGTAACAAATGTACCACCTGGCGGGGGATGCTCATAGTGTGGGGGCAGGGTAGGGTAGTGGGAACTCTATCATTTCCACTCAATTTTGCCACGACCCTAAAACTGCTCTAAGAAAATAAAGCTTATTAAAAAAATTTTAAACCTATAAAAATTTTTTAACCTATTAAAATTTTTAAACTTATTTTTTAAAAGTGAACTTTCGTAAAAAAAAAAAAAGTGAACTTTCGTCTTCTTGATTCACTAACTTTTAAGTATTGCAAACTTGACTCTTCACTATTTTTAGCACCCACAGAACTCTGAGGGCTAATTTTGTTCAATATTTCCCAGTGTCTGCCAAAGAAGTACAACTAGATATTACTACAATTACTACTACAATTAAAAGTCACGAAATGCCATTATGTGTTTAAAAAAACAATTAGAGGGCATACGTGGGAAGTCTCACAACTGAAGAGAGGAAAAACATTAACCTCAAAGTGATGATTAATTTAGCAATTTAAGGAAAACAATCCCACCACAGACAGAGCTGCACTGTGTGTAGAGCACATGTACTGTGACACACAAGTAATCCTGATTCATGGTCTTTTTCATACCAATTCCATTGTGTTCGCAACAGTTACCTTCGCGTTTATCTCAGGAATTTTCTTTTCTGAACCTCTTTCCTTTCATAAGGCCCTTTCCTAAATTCACTTAACGTTTTTACCTATAAAATTAGGAGAATGTAAAAGAATACTTAGTTCCTGAGATGCAAAGCAGGCTTCAGACGCTCTTGAGATCAAAATGACCTGATCGTGTTAAAAAAAAGGGGGGCAAAGGAAGTGAGGGTGGTAGGAGTTGAGATCTCATGGGGCCCAAGAAAAGCTGGCTTCAGCAAGGGGAGCCTGGATCTTCCTCTCTTGCCCACCAGGGAGTAAGGAAGCTGGCTACCTCTGAAGGGAAGACATGTGTGATCCTGGCAAGGGACAAAACTGTGCTAAGCCTCAGTTTCCTCATTTGTAAAACAGGGATGAAACTGCTTACCTTTTGGGGCAATAGTACGGGAGAGGCATTGAGGTGCCTTGCACCAGATTCAGCCCGCTGGATGTACTCAGCCCTCTGGACATGCTCAGCCCGCTGGACACGCTCAGCGGGGCTTCCCCACTGACATGACTCATTTGTCAATCTTCTCTGCCTGTAAGTCTTCATGATTTAAACTGCCAAGAGACTGTGTCTTGTTGGCTCAGTCAAGCCTGTGGATTGGTTTGCCCTAGGCTGGGTGGCAGGTATGCATGCGTGTGTGTGTGTGTGTGTGTGTGTGAGCATGCATGCACGCATGTGAGCAGAGGGGTGCGTCGGCATACCAGATGCCTGAACGTGAACTCTGGCTTCAAAGTTCTTAACTTGGCAAAGAGCCTGGTTAAGAAAGGTGGCCAAAATGTAAATTCTTCTTCTTTTAAAAAAAATTTTATTGAAGTATAATTGATTTACAATGCTGTGTTAATTTCTGCTGTAAAACAAAGTGACTCAGTAATACATATATACATCCTTCTTCATGTTCTTTTCCATTATGGTTTATCACAGGATATTGAATATAGTTCCCTGTGTAAATTCTTCTTTTTTTTAAAATTAATTAATTTATTTAGTTATTTTTGGCTGCGTTGGGTCTTTGTTGCTGCACGCGGGCTTTCTTTTTTCTAGTTGCAGCGAGCAGGGGCTACTCTTCCTTGCAGTGCGCAGGCATCTCATTGCTGTGGCTTCTCTTGTTGCGGAGCACAGGCTCTAGGTGCGTGGGCTTCAGTAGTTGTGGCATGTGGGCTCAGTAGTTGTGGCTCACAGGCTCTAGAGCACAGGCTCAGTAGTTGTGGCGCACGGGCTTAGTTGCTCTGCGGCATGTGGGATCTTTCCGGACCAGGGCTCGAACCTGTGTCCCCTACATTGGCAGGCGGATTCTTTTTTTTTTTTTTAAATGTTGAGCCTTCTTTTAATTTATTTATTTTTATTTTTTATTTTTTGGCTGTGTTGGGTCTTCGTTTCTGTGCGAGGGCTTTCTCTAGTTGTGGCAAGCGGGGGCCACTGTTCATCGCGGTGTGCGGGCCTCTCACTGTCGTGGCCTCTCTTGTTGCGGAGCACAGGCTCCAGACGCACAGGCTCAGTAGTTGTGGCTCTCGGGCCTAGTTGCTCCGTGGCATGTGGGATCTTCCCAGACCAGGGCTCAAACCCATGTCCCCTGCATTAGCAGGCAGATTCTCAACCACTGCGCCACCAGGGAAGCCCGGCAGGCGGATTCTTAACCACTGCGCCACCAGGGAAGTCCTAAATTCTTCTTTTGATTAGAAAGAAGACAACCGTGGTGGCCATACTGCATGTGCCATTTCATCCTTTCTCTTTCTTCATTCAGAGCTTTTGGGAGGAAGACAAAGGCGGCAAGAGGGAGGAGCAGAGGAGGCATTTTTATAGAAAAGGTTCCATCTATCCTAGGGGAGAACAGCCTTGCTGTTATTATAACTGGGAGTTAACACAAGGGAAGAGGCTGGTAGGAGGTGGGCAGTGCTGAAAGGTTACAGGTGCGTAAAAAGGTGTTTTCAACTCAAGTATACACATAAGACCAGGGTCTGAACGCAGCTGAAGATTGGTGACTCACTGAATTTCATTTATTACCATGTTTTATCCAGAAGTTTTATTTCGTTAAATCATGCTATAAGGAATACAATAAGTTTAAATTAACTTCTAGATCCCAAACTACTTAGGACAGGGTGGGGACATTTAGAAACGAGAGCTTATTGCCAATAGGACGTCATCATATGACCTTAAAGATCATGAATCTTTAAGATTCATGTTGAAGATTTTAAAAGAATGCTTACTACACCAACAGTTTCTATATTAAAGGCACCTTCTTTTACACGCATAATTCATTCAAGCCATGCTATGCCCTTGGATTCACTGACTCTTATGGTGGACGAATCTAACCATTTGAAAATCTAAGTCACCACTGCTCGCCAGGTGGCAGCTTGCTGAAGATGTGAGCAGAACATCCAGGAGAAAACAAAAAGACCTGGAATCTCGCCTTGCAGACCGAAACCTGCAAGGTGATTGTAAACATCACTGGGTATTTCAAATCTTGCTGTGATTCACGTTTCTGTTTTTTTCAGATGTCATAACGATGACTCTCTATTAATCTTTTAAAAGTTTACACCTGCCTCCTTTCAGAAAGGTTTTCAGCTGTCACTGGGTGCAGTCAGATACTCGCAATAAACTGAAGCAAGTGAAGAGGAGGAAAGCCCTACTCCAAGGAGGGGTGCAGAGGCCGGGAGAGTCGACCCTGCCACGGATGGTCATGTGAGAGGGGCGTCCACAGGTTATAGTAATCTTTAGTCCAAGTCTAGGAAATTAATCAGCAATAAAGGAAGGAGCCCAGGATGAAGGAAAAGGATGCCTGGATATGTGGGCAGAGCACCACAGGGGGAAATCGGAGCGGACATATTTCATAGGAAGGAGTAGGCAAGGGGCTCTCGACCAGGTCCCAGCCTCGGGACCCGAGTTGGGGAAAAGGGACCTGGCAACCGTCCTAGACACAGGCAGGAAACCAGGTTAGGAAGGACCAGATCCAAAGCCCAGGAATAGAGTGGGAAGTGGAAGGCCGAGGCAGGATGCTTCACAAAGCAAGAGAGGGCTTGTGTTAACTCCCTGAATGAATTTCTTTCACATAGACTCAGTTTAGAGGAGCCAAGGAACAGCTCGACTGATATGTTTCAGTAATCCACGAAGAAAAGAAAAGATTCATCTATAGTTACCTACACAAGTTAAGCCAACATGAACAGCCCACTGGAAGACAAGAGACGCAACCATTCTGCATTTGCCAGCTCACGGAGCCCTGAAATCCTCCCAGCTGGAGGTTATCAAAGGCGATCCGCAACTCAACCAGCCCGACTTGTTTAGCTTAAATTCGGGCTAATTCTGAGGAGACTTGGGGGGGGTGGGGGGAGGGAGCCACCTGCTTTCTGCCCACAGCAAAAAAAGGAAGGTGGAAACGCCCACAGCCCAACAGCGTGTGGACCAGTGGAACCTGAGAAATCAGAGCTGCTGGGCCCAGGAAACTATTTCTATCGAAGAGGATAGAGGATTAAAACCTTCCTCATTCTCTCCACGTTCTGAGCATTTCTTTTCTGAAAAATGTTCTTTCTGGTTCGTAGAATATAGAGCATATTCCGAAAGGTTTTTTCAGGGTTGGTGATGGGGAAAGTTCAACCTTAAATGTTTCCTCCATTAATAGATCTGGGATGGCAATCTGCCTTTGTCTGCTGCTGTCATTCTTCTAAGGGGGATGTTTGCAAAATTGTCCTGAGCAGTAGGACCTCAAATATAAAAGCACTCTAGGAGAAGTGTCCCTAGAAACTTCCCTTCCCCACTGGTCCCTTGAAGCACATCCATGGAATGCCATTGGACAACTGCCACTGGCGGGCATTAGACATCATTTAATTTGCTACACGATGACTTTTGACCTCTGCATTCGTTTTACACGGGTCACTGTCTTATTCTCATTGTCATGGTCAGACATTTATTGACGTGATTCTAGGTGAAGAAACAGCGATAGATCTGCAGAATCAGGATGATCCTTTGAGGGGCTCACAGGCTAATGGAATCACACAAATAAAAAGAAAAAGAACCACAATAGGGTCGACTCAGAGTGGCACACACTCTATCAAAAAGCCACAGCAATGAGGCTCTCGGGGGCAGTAAGCATTCTGCAAAAGCCGCGAGGACCCTCCTGAGAAGTGAACTCACAGCACCACAGGGCTTTTTGCACACTGTGCTGCCCTAAGTCTCCCCCACTCTTGGCTAACCATAGGAGCAAGCCAACTTCATTATTAAAGAGTGTTTGTTGAGCGTTTAGGATGCACGCATTTTAGGGATCACCCCGTCTATTTCTCCCCAAATTGATTCCTGTAGACCGCAAGCTATAATCGCTTTTCTAAACTTATAAATAAAATAACATGTAAATGAAAAATAGAATGTACAGTCAAGCATTCATTCATTCAAGAAGCATTAAGCAGCCTTGGCTTTCAGCCCTGGCTCACCTCAGAGGACAGTAAGAACTGAAGTGACTAGGAGCAAAGCAATTAGGGGATGATTTTCACATTACAAAGAGTCCCAAGGGTTCCTTTTAGTGCTTCCCTAGAAGATTTAAATATTTAAGTATTGTTTTACAGACCATTAACTCTTACAGCTGGACGAGGAGGGAGGGATGGACACGGGCGATCAGGAAAAGGGCAGATTGAAACCTGGAGGGTTAGAAGGCAGGGCCACCAATAGATCAATAATTCCAATAACTCTTATTCATATCCTGCTCCCATAGGCTAGAAAGTCCTCAAAGCGCTTTCTCCACATTCTCTATTTTGATCTTAACATCAATTAGGCATGATGATAAACTCAAAAAGTGAGGGTTTCGAGGAGTGAATAGATGGACCACAGAGGATTTTTAGGGTGGTAAAACCACTCTGCATGATACATTGATCCAGACCCATTGACTGTACAACACCACGAGTGAACCGTAACGTAAGCCATGGACTTTGGGTGATTATGATGTGTCAATCTAAGTTCATCGACTGTAACAAAGGTACCACTCTGGTTGGCGGGGGGGGGGGGGGGGGGAAGTCTGTACCTCATGGGGGGAGGGGGTGTATGGGAAACCCTGTACTTTCTGCTCAATTTTGCTGTGAAGCTAAACCTGATTTAAAAAATAAAGTCTATTTTTAAAAATTGAGAGTTTAAAGTTCGATGAGGAATACCATGTTCAAAAATTAAATTCACATCAAATGTTAGAAGAGTTTGCTACAAAAGAAGATTAACAAGAGGCAGAGGTATACCCGTCACGGATTTGAGATGGAGTTTCCATTTTCTTCTCTACAGAGGATCACCAAGAGCAGGGTAGAGGACAGCCAGATGGTAGTGGTACTGCAGTTACTAAAATGCACATTGTAGTACGTGTTCTACGCGTGTGCATACACAAGCATGCCGTGTAGAAAATAGCATGTGAACTACGTACACGTGTAGATCCTATGGGTACGTCCAGTAGCCAGCTGTTAGTATCCCCAGTCTACAAATACGAACAGTGGGAGGCGGTGGCAGCAGGGGTAGCAAAGAGAGTCACAAATGTCTGCATGGTTAGTGACATTTATAGTGATAAATGCAGGCGAAGGAGACCCCCCCACACACGCCCCACCGCACACCGCCTCCTTGGTTTTGCAATCGAGTGCTACTCCAAGGAACAATACAGGATGCAGGGCAAAGTGAGATGAAATACTAAGTGGACTACGATAATGTTTACGAGGCTTTTGTGGGCCGAACAGTTGTTCCGTTTTGTGCATTTGGGGACCACCTAGGCAACTCGTCCCATTGCCCAAGCTTGCACAGCTTGGAGCAGACTGCCGGTACCTCCAGAGCCGGGGTCCCCTTCTGCCAATTTCCCCTTCCAAACAGAAGGGGCGCAGGAGGGCAGCGAGCCTTGGCACGGCGGGTCCCCGATAGCCCCAGCGGGAGGGTCACTGTTGAGACATCCAGCCCCATCTCATTGTTCAGCGCCGGGAGTTTCCTCCTTTGGCGGTGACCCGGAGCCGGAGCGGGAAGGGGACGGACCCGGGCGGGGCTGTGGGATGTCTACTGCTGCCGCTCCTTCCCCTCTCCGGGAGCTCAGGTTTCCCGGGGTGTGTGCGGATTCTCCATAAAAAGGGAAAAGCACGATCCAAGTTAATTTTCCAGCGCCGAGAGGAAATGCTGTTTCCTGCATCGTACAAAACTGGTGCCAACAGGACTGACACAGGAGCCCATTGTCCCGCTAACAATGTGGTGATGGCGGAGGGACGCCTGAGAAAACAGACTTCGGGCTGCCGTGCGCGTTTGATCTTTCCCCGTAAGTGTGAGTGTGCATGTGTGTGTGTGTGCGCGTGTGTGCGGTATAAGGATGGTCAGGCTGCTAGAGACGGGCGCTGCTCCTTTCTGTCCTGCCTTCGCGTCCGCGGCGCGCTCCCAACGATGGCAAGAGAGACCTAGCCCTCCAAGGCGCCCAGGGGAACAAGAAAGAAAAAGAAAACGGAAGAGAAAAGGATAGAAATGGAAAGGAGAAAGGAAAAGGCAAGAATCCGCCCAAAGCCACCCTACGGGCGCATTTCAAACCTTCCACCGGCCTGGGTCACAAGCAGAACCGAAAGTTCCCAATCCTCGACTCCACCCGGTGCCAACCTCGTTCCTCCCGTGACCTGAGCCGAGGGTGATTCTACACGGAGCAAACCCAGCGGCGAAGGGGGCCGGCGAGGCTGAGGGGGCAGCCTCTCACGTACGACAATGTCCCTCGAGAGTTGAGCCATTGGGCAGGGCTGACCCATTGGCGACTCGGGTCAGCGAGCTCCCCGCGCGCGCGCGCTTGGCCCGGCTCCGGGGCGCTGCGCCTCTGGGTGGCCCCCGCCCGGCCCGCAGCTGGAGGGCGCGGCGGTGACTTGCAGACACGCGGCTGTCTGGTTAATTTCACCTGGGCGCCCCGGGGTCAGAGCCTCTGCCTGAGGACACGTCGCTCCGGGCTCCAGAGGACGCGGGTTCATCCCAGCGCCCAAACGTAACCTCCCCTCCCTTCGCCCGCTCACGTAGCCCCGGGTTTGGGGACGTGAAGTGCTGGCGAGAAGGCAGCTCCGGCCACCGCATGGGCTGGGCGATAAACAATCTCACAGGATACACAACACCCTGGACTGTCACAAGTCCCTCGCAGGAAAAGATAAATAACATCTGAGGAGCCGCAGCGCAGCTTCCCCCGGGGCTGAACAAAAACCGCTGGGAGAAGTAAGTAAACAACAACGAAAAGAGTTCCCCCAGCCTTGGCCGAAGAGAAATCAGATGCAGCGCCCTTCCCCCTGCCCTCCCCGGTAGGGGTTTCTTCCAGTGGAAACGAAGAATAAAAACAAAATAAACCATACACGGTGCAAACGTTGTTCTTTAAACCGACGGGCAATTGTCACTTTCTGGGTAAGGAGCGTGTTTCCTGGGCACCGTAGGAAACCTTTCTAGAGCAGGGGTTGAGATGCCACGGGTTTTCTGGGGGAGGAGGCCAAAGAAGAATTTCCTGAGGAAACGACTCTTTTCCAAAGGTTTGCTCCTCGGGATCAGAACTGTCAGCTACAGAAACCACCTTCACGTCTGTGGTTCCATCTTGATTTCTTGTAAACAGATCAGAGGTGAGGGCATGGGGACCAGGGAATTGAAATGGGAACAAAACCCAGACCAGAGAACTACAAATGCTGCATGGGTACAATGAAATGGCTGTTAAAAATGCACACCTACAGCAATCCCATCCTGGGCATATATCCAGAGAAAACCATACTTTGAAAAGATACAGGCACCCCGGTATTCATCGCAGCACTACTTACAATAGCTAGGACGTGGAAGAAACCTAAATGTCCATCGACAGAGGAATGGATAAAGAAGATGTGGTACACATATACAATGGAATATTACTCAGCCATGAAAAAGAATGAAATAATGCCATTTGCAGCAACAGGGATGCAACTAGAGATTATCATGCTAAGTGAAATAAATCATAAAGAGCAAGATAAATATATGATATCACTTATATGTGGAATCTGATTTTAAAAATGACACAGATGAACTTATTTAACAGACTCACAGACTTCAAAAACAAACTTAATGGTTACCAAAGGGGGACACGTTGGGGGGAGGGGTAAATTAGGAGCTTGGGATTAGCATACACACACTACTATATATAAAATAGACAACCAACAAGGACCTACTGTATAGCACAGGGAACTCTACTCAATATTCTGTAATAATCTATATGGGTAAAGAATCTGAAAAACAATGAATATATGTATATGTATAACTGAATCACTTTGCTGTACACCTGAAACTAACACAACATTGTAAATCAACTATACTCCAATAAAATAAAATAATTCAATAAGCTAAAAAAAAAAAAAAAAGCACACCTAAAGGGTTCACCTTTCTCCCACTTGGAATGTGACTGCCCAAGGCAGTCTTTTGCCTTCTGTGAGGGAGCCAGGTCCAGGCCTCTGAAAGTCAGTGCTAAGGCACTGGGCCTCTTCTCTCCTCCCCTCTTCCTGCAAAAAGTCAGGTAGCACCTAGACTGCCAGTCTCCACGGCCCAAGCAGAACCTCTCAAAAAGTCCAGCTCCAGGCCCAAATTTCCATCAGTCTCTTAGACAGTGCCCAAATTGCATTACAAGATTTATTACTTTGGAATAAGGGTTAGACCCAAAATACAATTTCATTCATTACTCACACACCTATTATTTACCTGTTGATGTAAGCTGGACCACTCCAGGAGCTTATTACCCACTGCATACTCTTTTGTCTCTTCAGTAATCTTTACAACCATGTGAAAAAGTTTATGTAATGTTTGGAGATTAGGGAACATGGGATGAGGACAGAGGGGTGTGGTGAGAGTGTGGGCTGGCCACTTACTCAATACCATTCATAGCAGACTGATGTCCTGGTCCCTCTGAATGCTCTGACCCCTAACTCAGCAATGATGTACAGACATCGTGTATCCAGATTTCTAGATGTTCTCCAAGCTTTCTCATGCCAGCCACTTGGGGAAATGGAACCATCTGGGCTGGGTGCTGGTACAAGCAGATGTATCAGTGGCTGGTTGAAGACAGGAGCCCTGGTGTTCTGATGACTATGCTGATGGGGTCCTACGGGAAACTTTCACGGTATTATACAACGTGGTCATCTACTGGACCGTAAGCACCTCTAGAGAGTGGCCCCATTCAATTTATCTTTGTATTTCCAGTGCCTGACTGGGTGCACAGAACATAGTAGCTGCTCAACAAATATTCATTGCTGAACAAAGGTATTGTAGACCTGCTTATCCAATGTGGAGGTGACACAAAGTTGAGATAGTAAACATAATTGATTTTAACATCAGCGTCACCCAAAGCCCTAGGAAATGGGGCAATGAGTAAATCTATAATGAGAATATGTATGGTCCCTCTCTTGAGTCCCCCAGAGTTTGATTCTGCAGATACAGATTGGGGAAGATATGAGTAATTAGTCAGCCACACAGACTGTAGCTGCTGGTAAATTCAGTGGGAAGCACCAGAGACCTCTTAAAAAACTGAATGTGACCTTCAACTGAATTAAAAGTGAAGGCTCTGGATCAGAACCTCCTCCATGTTCACTGGACCCACTGAGCTCTGGGCTCAGTGCTGAGCTCCCTGGTCTGGGAAGATATCAGACCCGGCCAGATCCACTGACTGACAGGAGAGGGAGGGATGGGACACTCAAAATCCCAGTGTGTGAGGATGGTCGAGAGAACCGGTGATGTTTAGTCAGGATGAGAGGCGAGTCCTTTAGGAGCCGTGAGAGCTGCTTTCAAATATTTGGAGAGACATCAGATAAAAACAGGGATTGGACTGGGGCGTTGGGACAAACAAGAGGTAGAACATCAAGGATGCCAAAGGCTCTGCCCCCCTAAACCAGGCCCCCTTCATGGGGCTTCATTCTCACCAGTAGATTGGAAGAGGGATCCTGAAGGTGAAAAAAAAAAAAAAAAAAGGTATTGGAATCATGTCGGCACCTGTTCCCCAAAGGAGACCAATGAGCTGAAGAACCGTGCAGCAAGGGTGGCTGTCCACAGGGGACACAATTTCTGCTGACCGTGTCTTTTGGTGACAGTCAGACTCCTGATTGCTCTGGGGGTGGGGAGGGGAGCGGAGAGGGAGTTACCTGAGAGAGAACTGATTACAGCGGAACCTGGATGGCCCCTTGCCAGGAACACAGTAAGACGGATTCAAGCGTCCCATGGGGGTGGGGACGGGTGGGGCTGGAGAGAAGGCTTTTAAGATCCCTTCTAACACTGAGCGTGCACTATTCTATTCTTTGTCTATTTCTATTTCGTTAAAGGGCTAACTCTGCCTTGCTGTAATTTCTTAAACCAAATGAGATCATTAAGGCACTTTTATATTACTATTTTATCAAGACATATATGCACCGTGGAAACAACCAAGCAGTGCGTAGTTCTGAGCCCCCGCTTAGAGAGAGAGAAGTTTAAAGATACAGCCACGTATTGCCGATGACGTAATGAACATGATCCCTGCAGGTCTGAGGTAATTAGGTGCTGATGCTTGCGAAAAGCTTTGTCTGGTCGGCAGGGATGCAGAACGACTTGAAACTGTATATATTGCTGGGAGGAATGCAAAAATGTTTTAGAGTTTCGTGTTTAGTGTTTCTAAAAGCTGTTTTAGAAAACATCTGGGCAGTTTCTTATTCATTTAAACATACACTCTCCAAATGACCCAGCAATCCCACTCCCAGGTATTAATCTAAGAGAGATGAAAACTTATGTCCACACGAAGACCCATATGCAAATGTCTGTGCACCCAGCCTTATTCATAACGCTGAAAACTGGAAACAACCCAAATGTCCATCAGCTGGTGAATGGATAAATAAGCTGTGGTACATCCAGACACGGAATACTACCCAGTAATAGAAAGGAATGAATGACGGATAAGGAAACAATATGGATGAATTTCAAAAGCGTTACGCTAAGTGAAAGAAGCCAGACACGAAAGCTACATACTGTGTGATTCCATTTACTGGACATTGGAAAAGGCAGAACTATAGGGACAAAATTCAGATTAGTGGTTGCCAGGTCCTGGAGGGGAGGGGACGGCTTGTTTACAAAGGGGCACGAGAGAACTCTTCGGGATGATAGAAATATCCTATATCATGATTGTGGCGGTGGCTACGCGATATACATTTGTCACCTCACAGAACTGTACACCTGGAAGGGTGAATTGTACTGTATGTAAGTTATACCTCAATGAAATGGACTCAGGAAAAGCTCTGTCCTTATTTTTGATAGTTATTTTCAGGTGGCTTGCAGGGAGATGGCATTCAATAAACGTTGAATGGATAAATGAGTCTCTATGGAAGTTTTGGTTTTCAATGAAGTCAGATTGTACAGAAGTGAAATTGGCAAAGAGTAAGTGCTCTGGTTCTCTCCAAGTTACCCTGCTCTCTGTCCGAGGAACCCGCCTGCTCCATGTGACACCTCAGGAGGAACCCCTCAGGATGAAGCCGGCTTTCTGAGGAAGTCTTTTTCATCTGGAATTGGGACATTCATTCAGGAAATACCTAGTAGCCAAGCCGATATTGCAACATGCAAATGTTGTTTGGAGGGTCTGCATGGGCAAGGCAGGGCTGGATGTACTGCGCCCAGGAGAAATTCCCATTGTAGGGCAGCTAAGGATTCTAAAAATGCAAATGCCACCCCGAAGGATCGAAATCTCCTACGTTTCTAATCTAGCGATTGTCTTTTAAACTTTATTACAGAATAGATAATAAAACACCCTCCCCAATTTAAACAATATACTACTACTAATTACTATAAGAGTACAGCTGGCTTTAAGAAAATATGCCAATTTGTATGTACAGACCTGTTACTTTGCAACTTTTTTTTTCTCTACCAATATCACAGGATTCCTTTTTAAAATCATGTAAAACGGGCTTCCCTGGTGGCGCAGTGGTTGAGAATCTGCCTGCTAATGCAGGGGACACGGGTTGGAGCCCTGGTCTGGGAGGATCCCACATGCCGCGGAGCAACTAGGCCCGTGAGCCACAACTACCGAGCCTGCGCGTCTGGAGCCTGTGCTCTGCAACAAGAGAGGCCGCGATAGTGAGAGGCCCGCGCACCGCGATGAAGAGTGGCCCCCGCTTGCCACAACTAGAGAAAGCCCTCGCACAGAAACGAAGACCCAACACAGCAAAAATAATTAATTAATTAATTCCTACCCCCCAACATCTTCTTAAAAAAGAAAAAAATCATGTAAACCATTTTAAGCGTATGGTTCAGTAATGTTAGGTGCATTTCCTTTGATAGGCAACTAGCCTCCAGAACTCTAGCCATCTTGCAAAATTGAAACTCTGTCCCCATGAAATAGCAACTCCCCACTCCCTGCTCTTGCCCCAGCGCCTGGTAACCACCACTCCACTTTCTGTCTCTGTGAACTTGACAACTCTAGGTACTTCATGTAAGTGGGATCATATGGTATTTATCCTTTTGTGAATGGCTTAGTTCACTGAACACAATGTACTCAAGGTTCATCCATGTCATGGCGTGTGTCAGTATTTCCTTCCCTTAAGCCTCCATTATATTCAACGGCATGTATAGACCACGTTTTCTTTATCCATTCATCCATCGATAGACACTTGGGTTGCTTCCACCTTTTGGCTCTTGTGAATAATGCTGCTGGGAACATGGATGTGCAAACATCCCTTCAAGACCCTGCTTCCAATTCTGTTGAATATCTATACACCTATATACCTCCTATATCCAGAAATGGAACTGCTGGATCACACGGGAATACTATTTCTAATTACTTGAGGAACTGCCGAATAATGCTTTCCACAGTGGCTGCACCATTTTACATTCCTAGCAACGGTGCACAAGGGTTCCGATTTTTCCAAGTTCTTGCCAATACTTATTTTCTGGTTTTGTTTTTGTTTTGTTGAAGTGTTTTATAGTAGCCATCCTAATGGGTGTGAGGTGGCCTCTTCCTATGGTTTGATTGGCATTTCCCTCGTGATCAGTGACGCCAAGCATCTTTTCATGGGCTTATTGGCCATTTGTGTATCTTCTTTGGAGAAATGTCTGTTCAGTCCTTTGCTCACTTTTAAATTGGGTTGTTTTTGTTGTTGAGTTGTAGAAGTTTTTTTAATATATTCTGGATATTAACCCCTTATTAGATATACGATTTTCAATATTTCCTCCCATTCTGTGTTCTATTCGTCTTGCTTCAAAAGGAGACTTGGACCCCCTGCTTCAAGGAGGACAACTCGTTGCTGCCATTCATGTTCCAGAGCGTCTGTGGGGTGAGGCTGAGGTGAAACTTCAGCTGAAACCACATCTCTTCTTAGCTGCCCCCCTTCCCTCTCCTATTTCACTCACCTCCCTACAAATCCCTCCTCACAGCACTCTCCCAAGCTACCACTTGTACGAGAATTCCATCTGCTTGCAGGGAACCTGACCCAAGAAAGGTGGCTTGACTGACACATGTCAAGGGGAGAAAGCAGAGCTTGGAAAGTCCAACCACACACTAGCAAGGCCCTGGCAGCTGAAAGAATGTGAGCTGATCCCACAGAGCTTCTCTGCCAATGACCACTGTCCCCAGGGTCTCAGCCAAAGCCACCCCTCAAGGAATTGATGAAGAGACAAGACAGGAAATTTAAGATATTGATTTACTTTTTTTTTTCTTGCTGCGCCGCACGGCTTGTGGGATCCTAGCTCCCCGACCAGGAATCCAACCCAGGACCCCTGCAGTGGAATCGCGGACTCCTAACCACTGGACCGCCAGGGAAGTCCCTGATTTACTTTTAAAGAGAGATGATTTGCTGACTATTTGCCTATCTGCCCATGCTGCTCTACAGGACCCTCTTCCTGCCAGGCTTTTCTGGGAAGGTGGTGTGTATTTGGGATAAACCCTGAAAGATGAGATGCAGTCGGCAGAAGGTGGACGGGAACGTGTCCCTGGACAGAGGAAAGAGCTTGTGCAAAGGTCCTGAGGCAAAACCAAAACTCCCCACCACATCCACCACCACCACTAACCGGAAAAGTAGAGAGTGTCTCAGGGACCCAGAGGAAGCCAGTGTGCCTGGTGCCGGTGGAGTTCCAGAAGAAGGAGGACGGGATAAAGTTGAGAGGAAGGGAAAGGCCAGACCACGCAGGGCCTCGTAGGAAAGCCATGTGGATCTTATCTGAGATGTAATGAGAAGGTTTTAGGCATTGTGATAAAGCAATCTGTTTTCCATTTTTAAAAGATTATTTGGTTCTGGAGTCTCTCGTGTTAATAGGGAAACTTCTGCAAGTTCAAAAGAAAAATTAGTGACAATCGCAAGGGTAAGAGAATCACTTTTCCATGTATCCTTGAAACTGTTAAAAGCCATTTAAATTTCCAGGCTAGTACAGGAAAGGCTAAGGAGGGTAGCTGGTTTGTTTTTAAAAGTAAATTGACCCAAGTCCATAGGTATATGAAACCATTGTGAGATTTTAATTTTCTTTTTATATCCTAGCAAAGGATGAACATTAGCTGAACAATTTTTATTTGATTAGATCATTTCAGGCAGTTCTTTTACTCAGGAGCTTTATTTTGATAGCTTATATGCAAAAGGCTTTGGTGACCTTTGGCAAAAATCCTGTTAAGCTTTGAATCTGGAAATTCTGCTTGCATGTACTGCTGTTTTTAAAATGGCAGCTACAATTTCAAAGCCTAAGTTATTGTAACAGAAATTATTTCTTTAAATGAAAGGAGATAAAACCGTGCCTATGCAAATTCTATAAATTTAAAAGATGAATAATTTCCATCAAATGAATTTCCGTCCAAGTTTTCTGTTATATGTTCTCTCTTGAAATCTTTTTTTTTTTAATTGGAGTATAATTGCTTTACAATGTTGTGTTAGTTTCTGCTGTACAACAAAGTGAATATAGCTAGGGATATATGTATACATATATCCCCTCCCTCTCGAGCCTCCCTCCCACCCCCCTCCCTTGAAATCTTATATAAACTTGTTCATTTCTACGCAACTGAAAATATTGGGACTTCCCTGGTGGCACAGTGGTTAAGAGTCTGCCTGCCAATGCAGGGGAAACGGGTTCAAGCCCTGGTCCGGGAAGATCCCACATGCCGCAGAGCAACTAAGCCTGTGCGCCACAGCTTCGAGCTTGCGCTCTAGAGCCCGCGAGCCACAACTACTGAGCCTGCGCTCCAGAGCCCGTGAGACACAACCACTGAGCCCGCGTACCACAACTACTGAAGCCCGCGTGCCTAGAGCCCGTGCTCCTCAACAAGCCACCGCAATGAGAAGCCAGCGCATCACAACAAAGGGTAGACCCCGCTCGCCACAACTAGAGAAAGCCCGCGTACAGCAACGAAGACCCAACGCAGCCAAAAATAAATAAATAAAATAAATTTATTTTTTAAAAAATGTTGTATTTGTAGTTAATTTTGTATACTTTTGCAATTGACAATTTCCATAGTGAAATAATTATTTTTCCGTGTATCCCTGAAGTTGTTAAAAATCCATTTTATTATTTTAAGCATTTGAAATATGCTTATTTTATTTATTTTCTTTCCTTTCAACTTTTTTAAAATGTATTTTTATTGGAGTAGAGCTGCTTTACAACGTTGTGTTAGTTTCTGCTGTACAGCACAGTGAATCAGCCCTATGTATACATATATCCCCTCTTTTTTGGATTTCCTTCCCATTTAGGTCAAAAAGCCGTTTTAATTTCCAGGATTTTCTTTCTTAAAAGTTTACCCTGGCAGTTTTGCGGAGACGATGTTAAGCACGGGCAGCAGTGGAAATGAAGCCAGTAAGGACGTCACTGGGCACAGAGAGGCGAGGCGTGCGGGTGACTCAGAGCATTGTGTGGAGAGAGGCTGGGGCTGAGACGTATGTAGAAACAACAGTCCCTGCCTCGGGCGTGGGCGGTGAGCACGAGGGAGGGATCCTGGCTGGTGGCCACGCTTCCAGTTTGAGCAGATGGCTGAACCGTGCCACCAGTTACTGAGATGCAGAGACTGGGAGAGGCACTGGCTTACCAGGGCTGAAGGAATCCAGAGTTGCCCTTAGGACACATCACCTTTAAAGCAAAACATGCCTCCCGGTGGGGTCATCAATGGGCAGTTAGACGGAGGGGTCGGGAGGCTGGAGCGGTCTGAGGAATCCTTTTGGGAACGCTTAGCATGTAAGTCATGAGACAGGAGGGGGTCACGCGGGGAGAAAGGGCAGAGGAGAGGAGAGAGCCTAGAGTCACGCTGGAAGCCAGCATTTAGGAGGCATGCATGTGTCTAAGGGAAACAGGGAGAAGCCTGCAATCGATTCTGCAGATCAGCAAGAGAAGCTGGAGCAAAACTCAGCAAAGTGCAGCATCAGAGGAGCCGGGAGAAGCACGTGTTTGAAGATGAGGACTTGGGCGGGGAAGATGGATGCGAAGGTCAAGCAAGACAAAAACAGAGAAAGTATCCCCTGGATTGGTAACCTGGAGGAGCTCGGCAGCTCTGACAAGGACAGAAGCAAGGCTGGAGTGGGCTTGAGGAGTGAATGGCTGAGAGGAAGAGTCACACCGTGGGCAGCTCTCAAGAAGTTTTGCTCACACGAGGGCAAAAGTGTCGGGGGGAGAGGTGGGTAGCAGAGAAACGTGTCATCGGTAGCGGCAAGAGGATGCAGGATAAACCAGCGATGAGCTGATAGATGTTTAACAAAACCCCCTTTGGAAACCGAAACCTTCATTTGTATTGGTGTAAATCCTCTCCGCACAGCCAATTCCAAGTCACCGACACAATGTCCAAGAGTCTGCAGAATCCCTGAAAATACAACAACTGGCTCTGAGGAAGGAGGGTGACCCATCTCCAGCATAAACTGTACTGGGAGTGGTCCTGAGGAGGAGAAAGAGAGCATTGTTTCAAGACAAAAGGGAGGTGAGAGGGCGGGGGAGGGGGGTGAGTTGGGGGAAGGATGACAAGGTTCTGATTAGGAGGGAAGCCCCTTCCAAGTGCACGCCCAGGGGATGCTAGTGCTGGTGGAGTTAAAGGATCCTGTGGTGGCTTCTGAACAGGAGCAGAGGGCCAGGGAGGGGTGATGGGTGACAGGGATGTAGGGTTAGAGCCCAGAGGAAATATGCTGACCTAATCCGGGGGGGGGGTGGCTGCTCCCCAGACGCTTGGTCTGTTGAGGAATCAGGGTCTGAGAGGCCAGCGTCGTGGATGTGTCATCTCCACAAACCTTGAAAGAGGCCAAAAATGCTGAACGAGTTGAGTGGCCAGGCAGAGAGGCAGCCGGGAGGTAAAGCCTTCAGGATGTGAGGGGCGTGCGTGCGTGCGTGTGTGTGGAGTGGGGTGCTTTTCTGGAAGTCCGTGCATGACGGACATCAGAAGGAGGTGGCATGGAAGAGATGCAGGGACTTACTCAGCGGAGAGGGAGAGACATGGTCTGCATGTAGCACTGGTGACCCGGGAAAACACAACTTTTGCTTGTGGTCCTGAGGTCCGAGAGGTGAGAGAGAGAAACAGTCCCAGTTGCTAGGGCTGTACTGGAACATTCTCAGGGCGAGCCAGGTGCTTGTGAAGGAGCGGGGCGGGGCTGAGGGGTCTGCTGATGGCAAAGTGAGGCGGCGGCAGAAGCTTGGAGAGGAGGCCTGGCTGGGGACTGGGTCTGATGGGGGCTGCGCAGAGCAGTCTGTGGGTGTGATTCTGGGTGAGCAGAGGCTTGGGTTTCTGGCAGCGGCTGTGGTTAAGAGTGGCTTTGAGTCACGCGCCCTTGTTTGGGTACCACAAATTCCACACCAATATACCTGCAACATTATCAACAAGACGCCAGACTTGAGATCCTGTGAGGTGTTACCTGAGTTAACCTCTAAGCAGACTGAAATTCTCTCAAGTATCATTCAGCAGCCCCTAGTCACTGAGCCCTTAATTCCTTCACTTCGGACCTCCTGGGTTCTTGTCCAGATTCCTGGCACCCAGTTTAGATTTCTGGGCGAAAGACATTCCTGCCTTAGAGAGCTTTTCTCTCTGAAATTTCATTTCAAATACCTTTTGTATGTCCACTTTAGCTTCTCCTAAAGCTGTCCATTTGTGATCCGAAAGACTGTTTCTTTTATAGCATTTGTTTTCCCTTAGTTGTCAGATTAACTCAAAACATACTACTTCCAAGGGGGTTTTCTTTGATTCCTCCAACTTTTCTCCTAAACAAAAGGGAGGTTTAAAAACATTAGCCGGCTCCCTCTGCGCCCGCCGCTGGCTCCCGGGGCGCAGGGTGGGGCCACAGTCGCAGCCGCTGCGTCGCGCTCTCCAGCTGTTACCCTCCATGTGCCCGGGCTCCCTCTCTCCCCTTCCTCAGGCCGCTGTTTACCCCGGGGTCTATGGAAATAATGGAAGGACCCCTCAACCTGGCTCATCAGCAGAGCAGACGAGCAGATCGTTTAGTAGCTGCAGGGAAATACGAAGAGGCTATTTCTTGTCACAAAAAGGCTGCAGCGTATCTTTCTGAAGCTATGAAGCTGACACAGTCTGAGCAAGCTCATTTATCACCGGAACTGCAAAGGGATAGTCACATGAAACAGCTTCTCCTCATCCAGGAGAGGTGGAAGAGGGCAAAGCGGGAGGAAAGATTGAAAGCCCAGCAGAGCACAGACAAGGATGCCGCTGCCCAGCTTCAGGCATCTCACAGACCGTCTGCTGAGGACGCAGACAGCCAGAGCCCCCTGCTCTCTCAGAATTACAGCCCTTCCACAGAGAAACACTTGCCTGAGATTCAGGGGGTCTTTGACAGGGATCCAGACACACTACTATTTTTACCTCAGCAGAAGAGCGAGCCAACAGAGCTGTGCATTGGAAGCAAAGCCCCAAGAGATGATAAAACAATTGTAGAGGAGCAGGCAACCCAAATTGCAGATTCGAAGAGGCATGTGGAATTCCTCGTGGCTGAGAATGAAAGATTAAGGAGAGAAAATAAACAGCTAAAGGCTGAAAAGGCCAGACTTCTAAAAGGCCCGATAGAAAAGGAGCTTGATATAGATGCTGATTCTGTAGGAAAGTCAGAGTTACGGAGCTTACCACCACATGCAGAAACCGCTACAGCCTCTTCAGCCTGGCAGAGGCTCGCATCAAACACTGGGAAAGCCAAGGTATTCCAATACCCAATCTTCCTCCCTTGGATTTTCCATCTTCAGAACGTCCCCTCATGGAACTCTCTGAAGATACTCTGAAAGGACTTATGAATAATTAAAATGGAAGGTCAGGGCTTCCCTGGTGGCGCAGTGGTTGAGAGTCCGCCTTCCGATGCAGGGGACGTGGGTTCGTGCCCCGGTCCGGGAAGACCCCACATGCCGCGGAGCGGCTGGGCCCGTGAGCCATGGCCGCTGAGCCTGCGCGTCCGGAGCCTGTGCTCCGCAACGGGAGAGACCACAACAGTGAAAGGCCCGCGTACCGCAAAAAAACACAAATAAAATAAAATAAAATGGAAGGCCATAAAAGAGGTGAAAAAGAGGAAACAATACAGTAGTACAGTTAATCCAGCAAAAAAAAAGAAAAAAAAGGAAAACCACATGCAAGGGTGTCCCGGAGATGCCGCACCCAGCATCCTGCGGAGGAGAGGCATCGACAAGACTCGGAAACAGTCACTGTGAAGTATGTCGCGCATCGGATTTACTGACTCGAGCTAATGATTCCAGACTTGGCAGATACTAAACTCTTGGAGGTTCACTTTCTCCTGATACAAACCAAATGGCTACCTGGAATAATTTTTTTCAAGCAACGATTATTTTTCTTCAGGGTTAAAATGTATAAAAGTATGTTATGTGTAATTAATCTATAATGCCATAAATGATAATGCAAAACCCAAATAGTAATGGTCGCCTGAGGGGCTACCTTGTATTTGAAACATGCTTTCTATTCATGCATTGACTGTATGCATCTTGTTATGCATATTTCCTTTGTTTAATAAGGTGTGTAAGACACACCTTTCTAGAAGAAACTGTGTGCCACACTTTGCACTACTCGTAACATAATGATAACCTCAAGACTATCAGGAGAAATATTTAAATTTCCATTTTATGAAGAAAGGAACCAAATTATTAGTTATGCTTTTTTAAAAAATTACCAGTTTACATAATTAATCAGGGTGCATTTTAAGTTGTCACTTTTTTTGTTTAATGTATAATGCATCATTTGAAAACACCAAGGAAATATCCTTTTGTTTTTAATGATGCATGAGTGGAAGTAATGCTGGTTGGCAGTACTGATTGTAAGCAATCAGTAAAGTAATTGTATTAAAAAAAAATAGCCAATCGAAACCCTCCTACACTGTGGGTGGGAATGTAAATTGGTACAACTGCTATGGAGAACAGTATGGAGGTTCCTTCAAAAACTAAAAATAGAACTACCATATGACCCAGCAAAACCACTCCTAGGCATATATCTGGAGAAAACCATAATTTGAAAAGATACATGCACCCCTATGTTCACTGCAGCTCTATTTACAATAGCCAATACGTGGAAGCAACCTAAATGTCCATCGACAGAGGAATGGATAAAGAAGATGTGGTACATATATACAGTGGAATATTACTCAGCCATAGAAAGGAATGAAATAATGCCATTGACAGCAACATGGATGGACCTAGAGATTATTATACTAAGGGAAGTAAGTCAGACAGGGAAAGACAAATATCATATGATATCACTTATATGTGGAATCTAAAAGTATGATACAAATGAACTTATTTACAAAACAGAAACAGACTCACAGACATAGAAATCAAACTTATGGTTGCCAAAGGGGAAAGGGGGGGAGAGGGAGGGATAAATTAGGAGTTTGGGATTGACATATACATACTACTAAATATAAAATAGACAATCAACAAGGACCTACTGAATAGCACAGGGAACTCTACTCAATATTCTGTAATAACCTATATGGGAAAAGAATCTAAAAAAGAGTGGATATATGTATAACTGAATCACTTTGCTGTACACCTGAAACTAATACAACACTGTAAATCAACTATAATCCAATATAGAGTAAAAATTAAATTTAAAAAACCCAAAAAACAAAACATTAACCAATCAAATCTTCTTGATTCACGTACTGGTATTAGTCGGAATACGTCTAGCAGTAGTCCTACTGTTTCTATAAGTCTTTTGAAAGAGTACCAGAGGGAATACATCCACCACAAGTATTTTTCTGACTTAGAAGATTCTTTTTTTGGGGGGGGGGCAGTGCCGTGCAGCTTGTGGGATTTTAGTTCCCCGACCAGGGATTGAACCTGGGCCCTCGCCTGTGAAAGCGCTGAGTCCTAACCACTGGACCGCCAGGGAATTCCGGGACTTAGAAGACTCTTAGTAGTCAACCAAATACGATAATGCAATCTGTTTGTTGCACTAATATAATTGGTAACACGGCTGCCAACTCCTGTTTCAGAGGAAAAAATATATTATGTTGAAGACAGGATTTTAAATGCCCAATTTTATAACCTGGAATTTTCCATCTTTAGAACCTAGCCTCTAGAAACAAGAGAAACGCAATCTTGGGTTCCTGTTTTCCAAGGTGGTGGCATTTAGTGGAGTAATAATACAAATGAGAAATTCAAAAGGTTACAGGAACAGCTGATAGAAAAGAAGAGTCAATTTGGTGTGGGTGTCACTAGCAGTAACTTTTAGTTTTATTTTCCTTCAACACAGAGAGTCCTCTGACGAAATTCTCCACATGCTTTAGAATTTTTTTAAAAAAAAGCACACCAGGTCCCCAACCATTCTGTAAAAGGTGTCCAACAATTAGAGAATAATCATTTTAAATAACATGACCATGGGCATGGCTACTTCCTGACCCCACTTAACCATATTCAGAAATCTCTAAGAGCCTGAAAGATAAGGTATTTCTGGCTGTGGTGGACAGATTCCCTTGTTTTGATAATGTTTGAGGTCCACAATCTAAGCCTGTTTTGACGATCCATTTTTCTATTTACATTTATTGAGTGTCTGCACCATCAATGTTTTGGGGGAAGCCTTAATCCATGTAAATAAGTTACAAGTAGTTGTAACACAAAGCACATGTGATGAGATATAAGGAAGACTCCAAAACACCCTGGGGGTTTAGAGAAAGGGGCATTATTGCTTGCCAGGGAACAACAGAAGAAATCTTAGAGGCAGTGGAATTTGAATGATGTGTCACAGGAATAGTGAGTTTGTTTAATTTTTGTTTTACACTGGAGTGTAGTTGATTAACAATGCTGCATTAGTGTCAGATGTACAGCAAGTGATTCAGTTATACCTATACATATATCTGTTCTTTTTCAAATTCTTCTCCCATGTAGGTTATTACAGAGTACTGAGCAGAGTTCCCTGTGCTATACAGTAGGTCCTTGTTGGCTGTCTATTTTATATATAGCGGTGTGCACACGTCAATCCCAAAAGAGATGATGGGAAGAGCAGGCAGTGCAGAGGAATTAGGAGAGCAAAGATGCATGGCATGTTTGGGAAATGCCAACTACACTGGTTTGGGGAGCACACAGGACACAAAAAGAATAAAAATTAGTTTATGGCCAGACTCATACGGATACCAGGCTAAGAAGTATGGTCTCCATGGGAAAGGCAATGGGGAGCTATTTTAAGCTGAGAGCACGTGGTGCTCCCGGAAGTTAAATCTCCCAGCACGTGTCAGATGATTTGGAAAAGCAGAGATTGGTGCAGAGCTGACAGCTAAGACACTGCATGCATCCCATGTTTAAGATCTTTTCTGTTATTATTTCACTGTTATTACCATTATTATCTTTCACAGTCATTTATTCGACGCCTACCATGTACCATGCACACTTGTCAAGCCTTGAAGATACACAAGTGATCAAGACAGAATGTAAGGGAGGATAATCTTGTTGGAGTCCTCAGATAATAAGCAAGAGTAAGGAGGAAAACTTCAGATGAATCAATAGTACTATGAAACTCAAACAAGGTATCCTTCCTTTCCGGGAACAGGGTGGGATAGGTTACTTGAAAGAGCCCTCCCAGGGAAAACAACTAAAACTGCTGGGTAAAGTACATTTTTAAAAAAACCTTCTTAAGAGCTCAGATACAATAGTAAGGAATTTACTAGATTGAAATCTGTAGGAAAGAGGGGCCTGGAGAATTCAGGGAATCTTGCAGCTGCTTTTGCCCCGAGGACAAATGCAATCCGTGAGAGCTTGAATTTGGGGTTTGGTGGCCTAGAGGGGTAGAAGGGAAAATCCTAGCTCCTCGAACTGGGGGACTGGTAATGTGGCATCCTCGTCGCACCAAGCTCAATTAAGATATGAGTCAGTGTAAGGCTCAACCAGGAGTAAGGCTTCCCACCCCCATGATCTGAGACCTCATCTCTGCCAAAACCCTGCAGGACTTAGCCCTTCTCAAATATGCGATTCACTTTTTCTAGAAAGTTCTTCTGAACCATGAAGATCACGGAGACCATCTGAAGTGCACTACCAAGTTTCAGTTATTCAAATTCTCGTGTCTATTCAGAGCGCTTTGTGGACAGTGAAACAGAGCAGAACTGTGTGGGGCTCCTGGGCACAAAAGTCTTTTTGTGTCCCCATTTTCTTGTTTGCAGGAAATAGGCTTCATTCAGCCTCCCGGAGGGTAGGTTCAAACAGTTGCTAATCAGAGAAGGGAGGGGATTTGAGGAGCATCAAGAGACAATAGTGCAGCCTTGGGGCAGGGTCCCTCTTCCCCCTCAAGTGATACACAGAACAGTATCTTTGAGTTATTTTGCAGTTACTGAAACCCCACCAGGTGAAAGAAGTTAACTGTCTACTGCCCACAAGCGCATGACCCCAGACGTGTCGGAACCTGAAGGTTGACGATGCAGACTCCCACTAAGGTCACCACCAACCACTCAGAATGTCCACGAACTGATCACACCCTCTTTGAACCATTACTATAAAACTCCTCACTAATCCCTCCCAGTTGGGACACACAGTTTAGAAGGCATTAGCCCACTGTGGCACCCTTTGCCTGGCAAAGCAATAAAGCTATTCTTTTCTACTTCACCCAAACTCTGTCTCAGAGTCAATTCGGTACCAGGGTTCAGAGGCCGGATTTCGGCTGCAATAGGCAGGAGAAAAATCCACTGGAGACATTTGGTTACCCGACCAGCATGTAAGGCTCAGAAGACCCTACTCCATCCTGACAAGTAAAACACCGAACACACCGAAAAGTCAACTGCTTTGCTTAAATCTGAAAGAGAAGTGAGAATGCAGGGAAACTGCTACACTCCCCAAATGGTAAAGACACCGAGGCAGACACAGAGAATCACAACTTACCCGAGCAGAAACCCCCCAGCAAGACACTTTCTCGGGAACCCGAGCTGGGGTGGAAAACGTGAGCTGTAATGTACGAGCTGCTGGCGCCTCGGTGAAGACGAGTCTCAGGGATGAAAACTCCTGGGACACCCAGTCATCCGGGGGCCTCCACGCATTGGGGAGTTTTAGTCCCCAGAGCTCTATCCGGTTCTCCTAGTGAATATCAGAGAAAAGTTCCCAGCGCTGCTTCTGGCTGGAGGAGGTAGAAAGGAATGAGGTTGAAATACACCTGGAGCCCTCTGTTCTTTTTAACAAGGCCTGCCCTCAGGGGAAACTAGGTAACCAGAGCCTGAGCTGGTGGGTTGCAATCACAGCCTAATCAACCTGGGCAAGGGAAATACCCACCTCCAGCCCTCTTGAGCGATAAAACTGAGAAGCACCTGTGAAGTTCACAGGCTAGAGGCACAGCCTCAGAAAAGTCGATTGGAAAATGCATCTTCCGGGTCCTGAAGAGAGAACCAAGTCCCCCCATTAGACTCTGCAGCGATCACGGAATTGGGTTGGGAGTGGGGTGGGAACGAACAGTCGATATTTACATGATATGAAAGCCAAAGCCAGGAAGTGAAACCAGCAACCCCAGTGCGCTGTCCCGAAGGACGTGTGGTGTTAAATCATAGGAGCATCTTAACACCGCGGACCTAACACCGCGGCACCGTCCAGACCTGGGGGCAGCGCCTTCCTTCTGGGCGTGACCAGGCAGCACAGCGTCACGAGAGGCGGCCAGACTGGAGGGGTGGCCTTCGTTGTGGTCACGGAGGACGATTCCCACCCGCCCAACCCCCCGCCACAGTTATTCGTGCTGGAACGTCACCACACCTTCAGCGCAGGCAGAGAGAATCAAGGGTCCCGTCAGATACTTTTCCACCTGCTGGTCGTTAGCTACTTAATAAAGTGGAGGAGAAAAGCAGTTACGGGGCCTATTTTCTGAGCTATTCAGTGCGTTAGTTTACTGGCAGCCAGCACATATTACAAATGTTTACACTGTTTACTCAATGTAGCCTTTCTAATTCGCGAATAGATAAAAGGATTTTAAAAACTGGCTCTTACATAATAGTAAAGTTGATGGGCACTTGTTAGGTATTTTACACTCAGTAAGCATTACAAAAAACAAAACAAAACAAAAACCTACATACTCTGCAAGGGGCACATCATTTTGTCCACGGTATAAAAGAAACTCAGTGGGGGAACAGGGGCTTCATGGGATCCTTGTAGAGCACCCCGTCTTCCTAACAGCACCCTCCTCGTTCTCTAGTGTAATTGTTGTAATTAAGGTCCATCTCCCCTGCACACCATAAGCTCCATGAGTTCAGGAACCGTGTGAGACTTGTTCACACCTGTGCCTGCAGGGTTAAGCGAGGTATATACGTATCGGGGTGTTGGGTAAACATTGGTTGAATGGAAGAACAAATGAAGAAAAGGAAATTGAGTCCAAGGAAACAATTTGGGGGGGTAGAGATAGTTTGGTAAAGTCCTTTTTTGGGGGGAAACATCCTGGCACAATCCCTTAGCATCTCCGGGAGGTTGTAAACTGCTGATAAGGGAAGCAGATCTGAAGAGCACCAAGTGCCCTCAGTTATACTAACTCACAAGTTCATGGAACAAAATTTGCTTTAGGGTTGAGGACCTCCCGGTGGCCTCCCTCTTTCTCTCTGGTCCCAGGCACTTTGGACATCAGTGCAGACACGGCCAAGTCCAAGAACCACAGCACGCACAGCCCATCCTGGAAATGGCCCAGAAGCAGCATCGAGAAACCCCGACCATGAAGACGTGAAACTCTTAAGGGGCTGGGCCCCGAGTCCCGAGGAACACACGCTTTGCCAAGAAGCACAACAACGCGGGCCTGAGGAAGATGCAGGCCAACAAGGCCAAAGTCATGAGGGCAGGCGCTGAGGCTGTCAGGCGCTTGTAAAGCCCAAGGAGGCCAAGCTCCAGATCCCAAAAGGCATCAACCACAAGCTCAATCAACTTCCCTACCTTGCCCACCCCAAGCTCGGGAAGCATGCTTGTGCCTGCATCGGGGCTCAGGCTCTGCTGGAAAAGTGAAAGACCAAGGCTCAAACCAAGACCGGACTGCAGCTCCACCTCCAGCTCCAGCTCCTGCTCCAGCTCCTGCTCCTGCTCCAGCTCCTGCTCCTGCTCCTGCTCCTGCTCAGCTCCTGCTCCAGCTCCTGCTCCTGCTCCAGCTCCTGCTCCAGCTCCTCCACCAGCTCCTCCTCCAGCTCCTGCTCCTGCTCCTGCTACTGCTCCAGCTCCTGCTCCTGCTCCTGCTCCAGCTCCAGCTCCTGCTCCTGCTCAGCTCCAGCTCCAGCTCCTGCTCCTGCTCCTGCTCCAGCTCCTGCTCCTGCTCCAGCTCCAGCTCCTGCTCCTGCTCAGCTCCAGCTCCAGCTCCTGCTCCTGCTCCAGCTCCTGCTCCTGCTCCTGCTCCTGCTCCAGCTCCTGCTCCTGCTCCTGCTCCAGCTCCTGCTCCAGCTCCTGCTCCAGCTCCAGCTCCTGCTCCTGCTCCAGCTCCTGCTCCTGCTCCAGCTCCTGCTCAGCTCCTGCTCCTGCTCCAGCTCCTGCTCCAGCTCCAGCTCCAGCTCCTGCTCCTGCTCCAGCTCCTGCTCCTGCTCCAGCTCCTGCTCCAGCTCCAGCTCCTGCTCCTGCTCCAGCTCCTGCTCCTGCTCCAGCTCCAGCTCCTGCTCCAGCTCCTGCTCCTGCTCCAGCTCCTGCTCCAGCTCCAGCTCCTGCTCCAGCTCCTGCTCCTGCTCAGCTCCTGCTCCTGCTCCAGCTCCTGCTCCAGCTCCAGCTCCTGCTCCTGCTCCAGCTCCTGCTCCAGCTCCAGCTCCTGCTCCTGCTCCAGCTCCAGCTCCTGCTCCAGCTCCTGCTCCAGCTCCAGCTCCTGCTCCAGCTCCTGCTCCTGCTCCAGCTCCAGCTCCAGCTCCTGCTCCTGCTCCAGCTCCTGCTCCAGCTCCTGCTCCTGCTCCAGCTCCTCCTCCAGCTTCTGCTCCTGCTCCAGCTCCTCCTCCAGCTTCTGCTCCTGCTCCAGCTCCCAAAGGTGTCCAGAGCCCTACCAAGGCTCAGAGCAGAGGTGTTTTCTGCCACTGTGAGCATGGAAGGACTGGTTTGATCCCTGGGCTGCTGAGGGGGCTGGTCCTCTCCTGTGCTATTAGTATAAATAAACATGAGGCAGGATCGGTTTAAAAATAAAAAAGAGGATGGCAGGCCCCTGCTGCTGGGCGGTATGTAGCAAGGATGTGTTCTGACTGTTTTCATCTGCATCCCACCCTGTCACATCTGGTGAAGTACCATCCTGTGCAGGGTTGTATGTTTTAAATAAACAATTTCCCTGTATTTAGAGTATCGTTATTGTTACTTCTGTTGTTTTCCCCTAGAGAAAGAAGGTATTATGGTTTTCTGGTCTGTCTCCCACTCCTGCCTTCCCAGTTCATCAAATCTAAAAAACAAAAGAGGCTTTCATTCAATCACTGTTTATGGTGGGATTGGGTTCCCAAATGAACATGTCAGGCCAAAGTCATAAATAGTCAGAACTACACTAGAAAATCTTTCAAGTTGCCCATAAATTAGTGTTCTCTCCTCTCTTAGCCTAACAGCCAGTGCTGCCTTTGGCATTGGAAGGGATCACTGTGTCTTCTGTTGACACCAGAAAAGTAGTTGCCTTGTGTTTGGGGTCCATGACATAGAATCACACTCAGGAAAAACGCTCGCACCTTTAAAGGGTCAAGCAGGTGCGAATGGGCAGTAACGTGCTTCTCATCTCCCACCACGCAGGGTGGCTGCTCAGTGAGGGGCAGACTCACCAGGACTGCATGTGTCCTCCCTCCCCACCCCTCCCTCCCCGAGAAAATACGTCACCTCTTCCAGGAGCTGGTCCCTGTGCTAGGCCAGGGGACACAAAGAAAATGTACTGTCCTCACCCTTGAGGAGTCCACAACCTAGTGAGGTCACAGCCATGAACCAAAACTGCATTACAACGGATGAGGTGCAAAGAGAGACGTGCGAAAATGGTGCAGAGTAACCAGCTGAGTGGGGCTGGGGAGCTGCCCTAAAGAGCTGGCCTTTGACCTGGGTCTCAAGGGTTGACTTTGGCTTCTCTAGAAGAGGAGGAAAGCCTGGACGGCACAGCACATCCCAGTCACGGCAAGACCTGGGGGAAGAGGGATCCAGGCAGAAGATGAAGATGGAAAATACTCTGGGGGCCATACTGCACTTAGTACCAGCACATCCCCTGAGAAAAATACCGCCAGAATTGACCAGCTCCCCCCCCTCTGTACACCAGCCAGGGGAGCAGAGAATACTGAGCCTCCGGAACCCTTCCTCTGCAGGCAGCTACTGTGAGTAAAGGAAAAGACCACAGTAAACGTCTTCTCCAGACCCACCTCCCGGACAACCGCCTCTGGACAGAGTAACTGACAAGCATGGCCAGGGCCACGGGGTTCCCATCCCTCTGCCTGATCTTGTCTTCCTTTCAGCGACCTTGCTTGGGGGTGAGAAGCACAGCAGGGGCTTGACCTTTGAAAATGCCGGAAGCCTCTATATCTATTCGTCTCTCCTTAGCTGGACACCCTTCACGCTCAGACCCCAGCCATGGCCGCCCTGGCAGGTAAGAATCTCAGGCTCAATATAGTTCATGGTGTGGGAACTTGATCTAGACCAACATGTGATCTCCAGCCAGTAGGGATTTGGCAAGATCCCAGGAGAGAAAGAAATTTGTATTCTAAGCTGAAGCTAATCGTTCTGTATTATGTTGCACTTCCCTGTGACAGGCGCCCGTGTTCATGCTTGAGGCAAGATACAGCCTGAGTTAGAGCCAGTGTTAAAAGGAAGCAGGCCTGTGACATTTACAAGAAAGGTGAAAACCAAGGTTCCACAAAGAGGGGGGTGGGATCAGACACAAAGCTATTTTCTGACTCTGAGAATGTTCCAGGGAATCCTGGTGATGCCACGCCCTGCGAAATTAACGCTTCCTTTTCTTCATCCTCACAGTTGAGCCTTGTGCAAGGTCAATTGATGTCAACACTTCTCTGTTACAGGCAAATGTACAAATTCCCAGTATGTTAAATTCCCAGTATGTTAAAATCTTTGGGAAACATACAGAAAGAGTAAGGGAAGGGTCAGACAAAATGCTACCCCCTCCTCAGAACTGTTAAACAAGATTCAGGAAGAGATTTCAAAGAAAAATGTTCAAAACATCTGGCTCTTATCTGAAACATAATTAGAAATGTATCTTAACATACAAGGCATTTTTAAAAGCCGAGAGGAAGGACATTTCTGGGTGACCAAATGTCTTGGATGATGTCATAATCATGGCATGAAGAGGAATACCAAAGACTCTGGCAATATTTTGAGAGATGTGCTTTTTGTATTGTTTTGTTGTGTTTATAAAAAGTTGTTTACCAATGAAATAAGAAGGCAGAGAATGAGACTTTATCAAACGTCATTTGGAATCAAGGGATTCCTAAACCTAGGTGGTATAAAGAGAGAAGGTGGTAGATGAGATATGGTTTCAAAATGCTAATCAGTAGATGTTTTGAGACGTTTTCTTTGCATTCTCTGCCACTTCCCACTCCTGTTTGTTTTTATTTGGTCCATTTTCCACTCTGAGAATAATAAAGAAAAAGGAGCATGCATTTGGTTAGAGAACAGCAGAAGGATATAAATGGCTGTTGTCTGGCTCGTGGTCCCAGCTCACTCACCTGGCTCTCCTTGGCCAACTTTTGAAGTCCTGGCATCCAGACCTATTGCATTAGAACCCCTGGGGGCCAGACCCAGGGAACAGAATGTGCTTTTTTAAAAAAACAAAACCAAAAAACTCCCCAGATGATGCCGACTGTGCAGCTAGGTTGGGAACCACTGTCATCAACTCTGCAACATCATGAGTGAGAGACGCCCTCCCCGCTCCCGCCAGCAGCCAAGTATTCCCCAGGCTTTTGTACTCACAGACCGGGAACATTTCAAAACGCACTTGGGGGAGCCATATAGATTTTCGTTTGTCAAGATTGTAAAAACAACAGTTACCATTGACTATCATGATCATTTCATGAAATACAGGACATTTTAATATCAAAATGGCAGAAATGACATAGTCTCAGTATTAAAAATCTGATTACATATGTATTTACACACATACCTATGTACCTGCACACTTGTATATGTTTACATGTATATTTCATCATATTTCTTTCTCCCTTTTACTAAGAAGAGTTCTTCCTGGACTGCCTGGCTTTGGGACCAACTTGTATCCTATCTGCAACACCCCTTCCAAGAAACTGACACCAAAATGAGCATTTACTATATGCCAAGCCCTTGTCTTATTGGTTTACAGACATGAAATCGTTTAGTTCTCACAACCCTAAAAAATAGGTACTGTTATTATATTCATTTTTCAGATGAAGAGATCATCACAGCAGGTGAAGCAGTTTGCTCTGGGTCACACAGTAAGTGACAGAGCCTGATTTTGAACCCAGGCAATCAGATTTCAGAGCCCCACATTCTCAACCACTTTACCGTACAAGTAGCTATCTGTTCATGTATTATATTATTCAGCAAACACTTATTGAGCAACTACTATGTGCTAGGCAGCATGATGAACCCCAGGGATACAGAGATTAAGGAGGGTGAAATCTAGGCCCTGGGAACATAGGCGTGTTGGGGACACATTTATTCCTACTCCTCGTGTTTCCCCAGAAGAGTGGGCCTTCCCACTTGACTTTCCAGGAAGGAAATGAAGCAGGAACCCATCTGACTTCTCTCCGTCCCCCAACTCACTCCTGGGAAGGAGTGGCTTGGGATGGTTTACCAGATGAACCAGGAAGAAGAAACCCGGTTGGCCAAGCAGTGAGTTTCCCAGGCCAGGCTCTCCTCCCCGGAGGGGGGGGCGGGGGGACAGATGATTTGCATTGTTCTGAGGCTGCTGATGACCTGACTGAAGGGAAGTCTGACTAATTCACTGCCACCCTGGAAGCCCTACTGGCCACTCGGCTACAGAGGAGCCGGGCCCAAAGCCCAGTTCCTGCCGCAGCTGGACCTGTGGGCACTGGAGCAGCACCTGGGAGTGACTAAGGGTTTGTCTCCCAATGAAAAATGGTCATCAAGTAGAACGTAGTTTGTACTGGAGGGATCTGCGCTGAAAACACGTGCCTGGGCATCTGCACCAACATCCTCACATCCACAAGGGCCGCCAAAGGCCAAGGGTCTTGTGTATAATGCACGAGTGCCTGCAAAGGTAAACCAGGAGGCTGGGGAGCCCGGAGGAGGGGTTTCCAACCCAGACTGGGGGATGGGGCACACGAACGGAGTCCTGAAGGACCACAGGCATTTTAGACTGTGAGCAGTGGGGTGGGGGATGGAAAGACACCAGGCAGGGGTGAGAGCAAATGCAGAGGCAGGAGAGGACATGGCATACCGTTCAGAATGACCAGAGCATCCGCGGCAGAGAGGTAAGAAGTGAGCCTGGAGGGATAGGCAGGGATGGAATTGTGAAAAGCCTTGACCTCCACGCCGAGGCCTTGTGTATTTCACCCTGAAGGCAACGAGGAGCTTGCGAAGGGTTTAAGCCGCAGGGACATGATGATCACTTTCGGTAAGATTTCTCCAACGAGAGTGAGGTGAACTGGGGACCAGAGGACCTTCTGGGAAGCTGGGACAGTGGCCGGGCAAAAAATGATGAGGTCTGGAAAGAAGGGAGATGGCTGTGAGGCTGTGGAGGAGATTACAGAGATGTCGTGGATCATAGTGACTGACGAGCTACGGCAATCAGCAGAAAAGGAGACCTCTGCTTTCTGGCTTAGGGACTGAGGGTGCATAGCTGCAATTCCCAAGATACGGAACACGAGATCAGGAAGAGGATGACAGTTCCACCGCGGCCATGAGGTGCCCATGATGGGAGCTCTTGTCATGCTCTGTGGGGGCCCCTCCCGTGGGTCACTGAACTGAAGCGGTTCTGCCAGCATGCCCACAAGACTCTCCCACAATCGCCAGTGGCACCCATGAGGCTGTGCTGCCGTCCTGTCTTATGGCCTGGAATCCCGTCCGCTTGCTCTGGGCACTGACAGAGCATCCCCACCGGCTCCCAGGCGTGGTTTTGGCTTCCGCCTGCCTGGGAGTCACCAGAGGCCCCTCCTGAGCTCATTCTTCCTCTGATTAGGGAGGGAGAATACTTCCTCCTTCATCTCCACAGCAACTGGTTCCACCAGTTTTCCGGAGCATTTCTTCCTCTGCCGCTCCAGCTGAAAGCTTTCTTGATCAAATCACTTAGCCTCCTGGCAAACTCGCCCTTCCCTTCCTCGTGCAAGACACCCCAACCCCGCCAAGAAGCCACAGTCCTGCTCTCTTAAATCACGCTCCCTGCTGATCGATCTGTCTCATGGGGATGCATTCGGAGTCAGCCCTGCCTGGGGCTGGCAGATTTCCATCAAACATCTCAGTGGGTCTACTCTATTCTCAGGTCTGCCCTGACAGAAGGCACAGTTTAACGGGAAGTTCAGGTGAGTAGGGCTAACCTGGGGTCAACAGAAGTGCTTGGGGCCATGCCAGTGCGGCGTTAGAGCAACGCCAAGAATCTCCCCAGTGCCCCGGCTCAGACCCAGCTTTGACCAAGAAAGAGTCTTCAGGACCGTCCAGTTCCCCACCCTCTACCCTCCAGGATGGGGCCGAGTTTGCGAGAAGATGGCTGGAGTCTGGGTCAATCTGAAGGTCACAGAAGAAGCTTATTTTAGAACACGATAGAGAAGTTAAGTTCAGGACTGAATTTGATCTCAAACTTCCTCCTGGACCAAGCAGCTCGAGGAACTTGCCTACGTGGTTGATTGGTGTTGGTGAGGCCAGCACGGAGGAGGCCTCTGGACTGTCTCCTGGGCGCCTGGCTGTCCAGCTCCGTCTTCTATAACTTCATACTTTCCCATCCAGAAGGCTTCATGTTGGTGAGACTTGGAGTTCAAACATGGCTTGATTATAGATGGAGCCCTGGGAATGAAATGGAGTTGCTATAGGAGAGCTGGCACACAGAACCCAGACAAAGACAAGTGGCCCTACTGCCAAAATACAAAACTATCACTCTATCAACACTGCTGCTCTGGTGAGGCCGGCAGCCCGGCCAAGGGAATTACCCCAGCGTAATAACTTTCAACTCCGATCCAACTTTTCTTCCACCCCCCTCTGGGGGTGTGATGTCATGGGAGGGGTTCTGGATTGGGAAATTTTCTGGGTGCCTGTTCTCTCCCTCTTTTTTTAAAATGATTTTCAGTACTCACAATTTAGTAGATATGTTTGAGCTATCTTCTCATTTCCAGATTTTGCTTTTTTTTGTTTTTTTTCCTGAACCAAACGAATCCAGTAAAAAAAGTCCTTTGGGGTTGAATTAAATCCTTTAGGGAGAAAGTTGAAGTAAAACTAAACATTCCTGACTAGACAAAATGTATTAGATTTCTCAAAATGCTTTCGATAACATGCAGACAAATGATGTGTATGAAGATATGAAATAATATACAGCTCTTGGACAGAAGAGTAGAGGAAAACAATGCAAAGATTGGAGGCAGATGAGTTCTTCTGGCTTGAAGAGAGCCTTTTAACCTACATGCTTATCTCACACGGTTTCTCTTATCTACTGCTCTGCGCCAAACCACACCTGGTCCCTGTGGTTCCTCTGCCCCATAGGGTCCTTCGGGCAGGTTGTTTAACTTCTTTGGGCCTCAGTTTTCCCATCTAAAAATATTGGATTAAAAAAGAGATCTAAGGGGCTTCCCTGGTGGCGCAGTGGTTGAGAGTCCGCCTGCCGATGCAGGGGACACGGGTTCGTGCCCCGGTCCGGGAAGATCCCACATGCCGCGGAGCGGCTGGGCCCGTGAGCCATGGCCGCTGAGCCTGCGCCTCCGGAGCCTGTGCTCCGCAACGGGAGAGGCCACAGCAGTGAGAGGCCCGCGTACCGCAAAAAAAAAAAAAAAAAAAGAGAGAGATCTAAGGAGATTAAATGAGCAAACACAGGTGATAACTCTTGCATTTAGTACAAAACAGTCAAATTAGAATTTTTGGTAGAGCTTGCTTCAAAGCACTGTTGACCTTTCATATATTAATTTAAATGCTCCCTTTTGACTAGCATTCACTGCGTTCATCCAGCAGGCAGTTCTCAGCATCACTATGGCGTGAAGGCGCCATCTTGTTCAGTGGCTTCGTCTGTGTTTTTATCTCTCTGGTATTTTCTGTGACCCCCCCCTGCAATCCAATCAGACAATAATAAGAGGCTCTGTTTTCACCGTCCTCAGCGTCGAGAGGGTAGAGCAGAAATGTAGAGAGAACAAATACAGCCACATTCAGCTTTTATATTTCAAAATAGATCTTGAGTCTCATAGCAGAGATGAGATAAAAGGAAAAGGTTTTGAGTCTCAACAAAAACAAGATCTTGAAGGACTGAGGGCATATAGCATTTGTACCATAAATGACGTAGTTAGGAGAATGAATAATCAGATGCGAATGGGTTTTTACACTCCAAAGGAATCATCCAGACCAAATATGGGGGGGCAGGGGGAAGACATCAGAGGGAGGGGAGAGGCAGGGGATGAAAGAGTCCCTACGTATGTCAGGGGACTGTAGATACAGACGTCCTTCCGTATCGAGGATACTGGGTTTGGTGGTGAGGCTCTCTCATGCTGGTAGGGTAGGGCAGCAGTAAGGTAGAAACAGCAGCCTGGCCAGTCTGCATGGATAAGATTTAAGACAGCCCCACCAAGTGTCCTCTAGCCCTAGTGTGTCGCGTCCAAATATTTCCCATCTCTCCTTCCTGGAGAAAGGCAAAGAGATAACTGAGAGAATCAGTAACCCTGCATATGAGGGCTAAGCATGACCCACATGGACCCACTAACAGAGACCAGAAGAAACATGATTATCGCGGCCAATGCCAACGTTGGGAGATGACAACAACAGGGGACCTTGTGGAAGAGGGAGCATCTTGGTAGATGCCAGCATGAGGAGATGAGGATAACCAGGGGTCTGATTCCTTGAAGGCGTGGCATGTTAGCACCCTTGAACTCAGACCTATCCCCAGGTACATGGGGAGGGAGGGAACATTGAATCAATCAAGAAAATCCTGGGGCTTCCCTGGTGGCGCAGTGGTTAAGAGTCCACCTGCCGATGCAGGGGACACGGGTTCAAGCCCTGGTCCGGGAAGATCCCACATGCTCACGGAGCAACTAAGCCCGTGCGCCACAACTACTGAGCCTGCGCTCTAGAGTCCATGCTCCGCAACAGGAGAAGCCACCACAATGAGAAGCCCGCGCATCGCAACGAAGAGCCAACGCAGCCAGAAAGAAAGAAAGGAAGGGAGGGAGGAAAGAAGAAAGAAAGAAAGGAAATCCCAACTCGGTTTACTCTGAAGTGATTACATTTTTGCCACCAACAGAATAGGGGTGCAAGAAACAAAATTAAATTTAGTCTAAAATATTAAGTTATACAGACAGCTTTGCATCTCTGAGTTTTTGAACTGAAACTCCCATTCAATGGTCAGGTGATGGCCCTGGGACTACTGATGACCTTAAGAAAACTGAAGGTCAAATGAGCTTAAATGTACCCTAAGGCTAATGTTGGAGCAGCCACTGGGTTCCCCCCCCCCCCGGCCAGGTCCCAAGGCCAGAGTCAGGGTTCAGCTTTCCAAAGCTTCCTTTCCCTCCAGATCCCCTCCTACCCCGCCCTCCATGCACATATTCTCAGCCTCCTGTTCTCATCCCTGATAAAAGATATAAACAGAAACAAAAAAAAAGAGAACCATATGAGATGGGGAAAAAAGTACAGTACCTGAGAAGAGGGAGGGTAGAGGGACAGAAATGGAAATACAAAGAGGGAGAAAATAGAGGGATAGCATTTAAACTCTGCATGGACGCTGCTGCCATGACTACAAGGAAGGCAGCTATTAACTTTTCTTAAGGGGAGTCGCTCTCCTCTTGGTGAAAGGATGAAAATCTAAAATAATAATAATGAGAGCTACCTTGATTAATAACTGCTCTGCACTGTGCATATACATACATATATGTATAGAGAAATGTAGAGAAATGTATGGAGTATAAAGTTCAATAATTACAGAGTAAAGATTCTTAATGTCTTAAGAGACAATGTCAGCCAAAAAGAATACTCTTGTTGGGGCTAAAGAGGTATTTCCTCATGGGCGCGCGCACACACACACACACACACACACACACACACACACACAAGTATGTGTGTTGTACTGTGTATTAACGTGATTTACTTGCTTGGTTAATTTGAAAGTAGATACACACATACAAAATATGCATGTACGTTACATCGTAGATTAAAGTGATTTACTCGCTTGGGTAATTTGAAAGTAACCTTGTGACACTCCCTGAGGTAAGATGCAAAATCGGACCATAGGATGAGTGGAAATCTGGAACCCGTTCACTTTAGCTCTTCAGCATAACCTCCGGCACCATAAGTTCTGCTGCTTTCTAAAGAGAGCGGTGGTGATAAGACGTCTTCCTCGACAGAGGCTAGAGCCCTCTGATTCTCTTCCTCTGGATTTGTTACCCTCTGTATGCCTGTGTCTTAATTCCCCTGCTGGGTTGCTAGCTCCTTTTCTTTCTCCTCGTGTCCCTCCCTGACGCTGCTCTGAGACCTGGGGTGTAAGGAAGGCTCAGTAGATACTACTTGGTGGGTCGATTGCCAGCTGGGCGAGGTGACTTCCTTCAAAGCCAAGAGGATGACTTGTCTTGACACCTTATACCTTGGGGATGAAAGGCAAGCCAAAGACTGATTTAAAATGTAGGTCTGGCTGTCGGAGCAGACCAAGGTGGGGAGAGTCCAACTGTGTGGTCAGACCGCCACAAGGGCCCCCCTGCCTTGATTCCTTGGTACGTGAAGGCCTGGCGGTGTCCTCCTTTGAGAAGAGAACAGAGCCGTCGCTGAGGTGTGAAGTTCACATGTGATTTTTCTGTTGGATCAGTCACCTCAGATTCCCGTATTGCTTGCCCCCGCCCTTTCTCTGTGTCTCTTGCTGTCTCTCTTTCTCTGTCTCTCCCAACATACACCGAGTTCATTTGGGGCATGTAAAAAGGAAGAAAAGGTATGGCAGTTCCTATGAGAATGCCCCCTCCCAACTGAGCAGTTATTTTATTCAAAAGTGGAAAGATTCTTGTTTTTGAAGCAGGGTCCTTTCTACCTGAAATGTCTCTTCTCCCCCCACCTCCCTCCCCTATACATCTCTATGGCATTCCTTAATTCTGGGAATGCCACGGTTGTACGCCATTCTGTATCCTCTATTAAAATATAAATACACTCATTCAGATAGCCCATTCAAACAATGGTAGCAACCATTCACACTTTAGTATGAGTGAGTTTATCGTTACTCTACTGTTTCTAGATTTCACTAGACAAGGAGCAGAAGGGACTTCCCTGGTGGCGCAGTGGTTAAGAATCCACCTGCCAATGCGGAGGACATGGGTTCGATCCCTGGTCCGGGAAGATCCCACATGCTGCGGGGCAACCAAGCCCGTGTGCCACAACTACTGAGCCTGCGCTCTAGAGCCCGTGTGCCACAACTACTGAGCCTGCGCTCTAGAGCCCGTGTGCCACAACTACTGAGCCTGCGCTCTAGAGCCCGTGAGCCACAACTACTGAAGCCCGCGTGCCTAGAGCCCACGCTCCGCAACAAGAGAAGCCACCGCAGTGAGAAGCCTGCGCACCGCAATGAAGAGTAGCCCCCGCTCTCCGCAACTAGAGGAAGCCCGCACGCAGCAACGAAGACCCAACACAGCCAAAAATAAATAAATAAATAAAAAGAAAAGAAAAGAAGCAGAAGAAAGCATGGGCCCTGGGAAATGGGAGGCTAGAAAGAGATGTGGCTTTAGGGGAAGGAGAATTGGAGAAAAAAATGAAGCAAAAAGGTGAGGCTGAAAATACCAAAGAGAAAATTTTCTTCTTTCTGATTTTTCCCCAATGTCCTCCCCGCGCATCTATCCCTCCGATGTTGCTCCTTTTCTTTGTGTGTACGTGTAGGGTACTCCTGTGTGTACCCACAGGCGCACCAACATGATTTCCACAGTGCACAACGTTAACTGATCCTTTGAAACCCCTTAACCATTAGGCATGGAAACCATAGAAAACCTCCATTTTGAGCCAAATACCTTTCATTCATTCATTCTCACAAATATTGATTTAATGGTGCTCTGGGCATCAGTGTTACAGAAATGAACAAGACAGATCAATGGTTTTTACCTGTACTATAATGAACATGTGTGTGCCCTTTGTCTAATTAGACTGGGCTTGGGAAGAAAAAAGACACAAACGTGGCTGTTTGGCTTAGGTTGGTGGGAACGTGTGTGTGTGTGTGTGTGTGTGTGTGTGTGTTTGCATGTGTGAGACATTGAAGGTAAAGGAAATCAGTGAGTCTATTTCTATATTTATTTCTAATCATTTTGAAAGTTCAGATTACCTTGAATAGATGCCTTAATTGCTCATGCTGCAATTCAAGCCATTATCTCCTTTTCTTAAGGTCAAAATGTTGTAAATAGAGAATAAATTCCTAGCTTTAAATGCCAAAAGTTTAATAACAAAAAGCAGAGAAAAATAAAAGTATACTCCAATATATGCTTTTTATTTACTTAGTAAGTTTCACTTAAAAGAGACCGTGTTAATATTTCTTTGGGGGATTTTTTCTGCAAAGGATGTACTTACTGGCATTCTTAAAAATGACCCAGTCAAATCTAGACTGAAGGTGGATTCTACCATCAGCATAGTCATCCTTTACTGCCAGAAGGCCCTTGATATAACACAAAACTTTAAGCGGCATCTTTCTCAAGCATCTTTTTGCTAACTGAATGCTGCCCTTGAACTTGCTTGAACGGTAACCGCCGAGGAGCTCCCCTTTCCTGGCTCACCAGACAGATAGGAAGGAGGTCAGTCCCTGGCGAATCAGGGCTGTTTGTTCTGCCCCGTGCAGACAAAACCCTCAGTGTTCCCACCCAGGACTGGCTGTGTTGCTCGTGGGACGCAAAATAAAAACGACAGGCCCCTGGTTCAGAATTTCAAGGTGACAGCAGAGCATTAAACCAAATGCAGGCGCTTCTGAGTGCGGGACTCTGGGCAAATGCAGTCTGCCTGCCCTGCACCCAGCCAGAGAGAGACACAGCTTGGAGAGGCCCTGGCCACCTTCTCCTCCTTACTCCCCACCCCCAGCTCTGCAGCACTTCTGCTCTCTCCTACGCTCTGGCTCCACTCTCCTTGTCCCAGTGCATCCTTTTCCTACTTGAGCAATGTCCCTCTCTCAGCCTCCACCCCCTCCTCTCTCTCTTCCTTTCTTCCGAACTCCAGCATTTTCATCCTTCTAGATATGGCCTAGACAATCTCTAGATGCAGCTCCAAGGCCTCTTCCAAGATTAGTTCTAGCCTCAGATCCATGTGTGTCTTTCAAAACTTCCCCATTATTTCTGGGTCTTCCCCTCTTTGGTGCCCAAACAGGTTTTAATGACCAAGTCCTAACGTGTCATGCGTGTGTGATGAGGTGGGCACACAGAGGTGGGATGCAGGGTGTAATCTGGGCCTCGTTACAGGGCCAGGAAAGAATCAAAGGATGAAACGATGGTCCAACACGATCCTGGACCCACAAGACAGGGAACCACGAGGATGAAGGTGTAAACAATGGGCCCGGGAACAAGTGTTTCCCCACAGCGCCATGCACACCAGAGCTGTGAACTTCCTCTGACACATGTTCTAAAGGAAGAGGAAATGTTCAACGCATATCCCAGATCACCTTTGTGGAAACCGCTTTCAGATGGTTCTCGTCTAGTGACATGACTCACAAAACAGTCTTTATTCATTGACCCTTTCTTCAGGGCCCTCAATGAAGTGACTCACACCTCTATTTACTAGATTTTATTGGGAAGGTTAGGTGAAATCCTTTCCCCTGGGAACAGGAAGTTGTTGGTGTTTCTTATACAGATTAAACACCGCTGGGGGCACAGTAGCATACGCACTGTTGCTGGGCTGACTTCCTACCGGGGGTGCTGCGTCCTATCAGGGGCAGCAGAGTCACAGTTCTGGGGGAAGCAGAGCAGCTTTCAAAAGGCACAGTCAACATCAGTAAACACTCTTAATAACCCAAATGCCCAGAAGATAAGGCCCGACAAAATATTTCCTGTTTGCAATATTTAGAAGAGAGACCGAGGGTAAGAAAGGATTGTGGGAAGCATGGGCAAAAGGCTCAGTGACTGAGTTTTGGGAATTGCAACCCCTGATCTTGCCTATGGAGGATACTCAGGTGTCTGCAGTCAATGGGAAATACGGGGAGATCGAGTCCATTGGAGGTACCGCTAGGGTCACTGCCTGTAGCAAAAGGGCGGGTCAGGAATTCACCAGGCAGCAGCCTTCAGGCCCGGGGGTAAGCGGGGCAGGTGACAACTGCCCAAACGAAGGACTTTTTATTTTATTTTCACTTTTTAAATTAATTTATTCAATTACCCTCCTTTAGGAAGATTCACATTAGAAAGACAGGGGAATTCTCAGCTGCCTGATCCAGATCATTAATGGGAAGTAGCTATTTGAAGAGCATTAGAAATATTAAGACCAGGAACTCTTTCCTTGGATTTTTCATCCCACCCTTGCCTGCCCTGTCCACCGATGACGGCTGGTCCAGAGCAGGACTCCCCAGGGAGGATCCACTCTGCCTGTGTGCCCTGCTAACTAGAGAGGAAGCAGCAGCTAGCCAGGTCTCTGGAAAGTTCCTTGTCTGGCACGAGGGACCTTCTCTTTGTCAGTTGTAGAGAAAGGTTGCAACCTTGCCAGGTGCCACTGGAGGCTAAGAAGTATCTTCAGCTGACATCAAAGCAAGAGGCCAGCGCTACTCTCAAGACATCAGTCCTTCTGCATCCACCACCACCACCCCCACCCCCGCAGTTAATGCTACAGTCACGGAAAGGGCTCTTACACAGGTCAAGTCTGGAGACAGAGCCTGGAGTCTAATCCCACAGCTCCCAGACAGGCACTTCAACCACAGGCCAGTGGACGCCACAGTGTGTGTATCTCCAGGGATCCAGGCGACCCCCTCCCCCCAGTCCCATGGGACAAATAAGCCACACATCCCTCCCCCAAACAGCAGATACCATCTTGGGGAAAGAAGCCGGGGGAAGGGAAGGTGGTCTGAGACACTGAGCAAGAGAAGAAAAACATGACCTAAGGAAATAATTTAAATGAGCAGATGCACAAAGCCTTAACCCACATCAGGCATCCACTCAAAAATGTCCCCGTGGGCTTCCCTGGTGGCGCAGTGGTTGAGAATCTACCTGCCAATGCAGGGGACACGGGTTCGAGCCCTGGTCTGGGAAGATCCCACATGCCGCGGAGCAACTGGACCCGTGAGCCACAACTACTGAGCCTGCGCGTCTGGAGCCTGTGCTCCGCAACGAGAGGCCGCGACAGTGAGAGGCCAGCGCACTGCGATGAAGAGTGGCCCCCGCTCGCCGCAACTAGAGAAAGCCGTCGCACAGAAACGAAGACCCAACACAGCCAGCCAGCCATCCATCCACCCATAAATAAATAAATAAATAAATAAAATAAACAAAATTAAAAAAAAAAAAAGTCCCCGTAACCATTTGATGGCAGCACGAGAAAATAAGGCTATTTATAGACCAAAGTCGTTACGTTTTTGTCCACACATTAAAGGGTGCCAGGCATGAGTTAGCAACCCTGCCACACGTTTGATTATTTATCACCTACTATATGCCAGATGCTACATTTGATGTGGAGGGGACAAAACTAGCTTAAGAGAGAAGCAGACAGGTAAGTAATTATTACATAGCGCTGTTGGTGAGCTCTGTGACAGAGGGATACCTCAGTGACCCAGGAGCCCGGAAGGGAGGCATTTAACTCGGAGAAGGCTTCTGGATGGTTGAGACTCGAGCTGAATTTGGAAGGACAAGTAGGCGTCAAATGGAATTTAGGTTTTTTGTTTGTTTGTTTGTTTGTTTTTACATCTTTATTGGAGTATAATTGCTTTACAATGGTGTGTTAGTTTCTGCTTTATAACAAAGTGAATCAGCTATACATATACATATATCCCCATATCACTTCCCTCTTGCGTCTCCCTCCCTCCCACCCTCCCTATCCCACCCTTCCAGGCGGTCACAAAGCACCGAGCTGATCTCCCTGTGCTATGCGGCTGCTTCCCACTAGCTATCTACCTTACGTTTGGTAGTGTATATATGTCCATGACTCTCCCTTGCTTTGTCACAGCTTACCCTTCCCCCTCCCCATATCCTCAAGTCCATTCTCTAGTAGGTCTGTGTCTTTATTCCTGTCTTACCATGGAATTTAAGTTTTAGATGAAAAGCTGTGGGAAACACTTTCCAAGCCAGGAGGATCATAACAGACACAGAGGCAGGGAAGTGCATGACGAGGTCAGAGGACGGAGAGGATTCTATGTAGCTGAGGTGTGAGGAAAAGTCAAGAGACGATGCTAAAGTGTCCAATCAGGAAGAGATATGTGTGCTCAGCTAAGGCATCTGAATTTTGTCTTGAAAGCTATTAAAAAAAAAAAAAATCATTGAAAGATTCTAACCAGGGCAGGACAGAATCAGATTCTTATTTGAAACAAATAATTCGGGTGGCAGGGTGCAGGACAAGCACAGGAGGGCAGGGAGAGGAGAAAGGAAGGCGGAAGCCTGGTGAGAAGTGATGAGGGTCTGAACCAGGAGGGTGGAGCTGTGAACGAACAGGACTCTCCGATTTCAAACATGTTTGGGAGATGGAATCTACAGGATTTCATGACCCGTGAGATGAGGGGGGTGAATGAGGGGGACCCGCAGAGCTCTGATTGGATCGTGTTCCCGAGTGGGTACCTTGCTCCAAAGGGAATACAAGACAGCGGTGGGTTTGAGGAGGGAGGCGATGGGTTGGTTGGGACGTGGTGGATACATCTGTGGTGTTTTCCTCCAGTATCGGTCAGGGTGGCCAGTAAAAGTCAGTGCCCCCGAGAAGTGAAATCAGGACCCGGGCTTGCTGTCGGGCTGTCGTGTTGGCTGTTACTGGGGGCCTTGATAACAGCACACGCAGTGTGGTGGTGGAGATAAGACCCCACTGGCCGTGGATTGAGGAGAGACTGATGACGTGAAGCTGATATCCTTGCAGCCCTGTCTTGGTGACAAGCCCCCCACCCAGGCTGGGCACCTTCCCCGCGGACGCCCAGCTCTTTCTCATGTCAGGTACTCGGTCAGTCACTGGGGCCTGTTGATGCCGTTCCCCTAGGGTCTCCATCGCCCACCGCCCACCCCTGTTCTCCACACCACCTCCCACCTCCATTCAGTCTCTCCAGGATGCTGCCTGCCTTCCAAACAGAACCCAGGCATCCTTTAACAGCACAGATCTGATCATGTGCCCCAGGTGAGAACCTTCTGGATCGAGTCTGGACCTCAGGACTGGATCCCTGAGCTCCTGCCTAGCCCTCACTCTCCCGGGGCTCCTTCCAGCCCATTCCCCAGATACCCTCCCCACACTTCCCCGCTCAGATTGAAGTCACGTGGCCCCCTCTCTCCCCGTTCAGCTCTCATAGCCCCTGAGTTAGGGTGATGGGGAGCCGCCCACAGGGGTGGCGGCCGAAGTATCGCCGTCGCGAGGGGTTTCGGAGCTGTGAAAAAATCGGGGTATTGCGAGGCCAGAGGGCTGAGCGGATCATTTCCAAGAACGCAGGAGGTGGAGGTCACGCCACATATTCCTCATCATCCTCCGTACGCTGACGATGTCTAAACCTACGCTTCGACTTGGACCTCACTTCTGATTCACACGCCCCAAAGGCAGCTGCATGTTCACACACAACACAAACCCTTGGGTCCAAAACAGAATCCCCACCTTTCCCACCACGTCCCTTTCCCCCACTCACACCTTTTCCTGTCTTCCTCCTCGTGCGGGTGAATTACAGCATCCTCTCCTCGTTGCTCTAGTTGGAAGTCAGTCACCTGACTCCTTCCTCTCCATCGCTGCGGAACAGCAGTCATGTCATTGCACCGGGCACTCCTACCCTCCGGCGCTTCCCTGGCAGTGCGGTCGCTTCCCTGGCAGTGCTGTCACTCCCCTGCGGCTCCCGTGTTCTGGCCACTCTCCCGCTCCCTGGCTCCTTCCCACTGCACCTACAGCATTGACATGGCAGCTGGGTTAATCTTCACGAAACTAAAAGCTCTTGCTGGGCCCAGGGCAATGCAGGGCCCCAGCCTGGGGCTGGGAAGTTAATCTCCTCTTCCCACAGACTCTGCTGTCCCAACCGATGGCCCATGGTGACCCCCAATGGGTTGCGACGTCCACGCTGGGATGTACTTGGTACCCAGACCAAGGGCAAGCAAGACGCCCCATCTGGGCTGCCCACAGAGTCTCCATGGGGCTGCCAGCCCGAGGTGGGGTGCCAGTGCCTCGCTCTGCCCTGAAATGCTACGAACCTGCACCCAAGCTCTCACATGTGTGCAGCAAGGCCCCTGCCAGGGGTGGAGGGTGATGGTGGAAGAAGGGTCTCCTGCCCTCATCTCCCCAGGTGGAGGGCACAAGCCATGTGGGGGCAGGGACGGGGAAGGGGAGTCAGGCAGGGCGGGCCCACCAAGAGACAGGGAGCAGGTGGGCAAGAACTCATGCTGGGAGACAGGGAGGGGTGAAGAGGTGGGACCGCACGTGAGCAGAGGCTCCAAGCCCCCGACACGCTCTGTTGTCCCTTTATTTACAGAACACAAAGTCAAAGATAAAATTCTTAAGGATTCCAAGACAGCAACTGCAGAGCATTGAACCTCACCCTAAGTGCACATCCTGTGCAACCGCACTGGTCACACCTCTCCATGATTTCAGCCCTGCCTCTTCCATCCCCTCCTTAAAATCCTTCAGGGCTCACATCCTTTTTTTAGGGAATAAAAAAGCCCAAATGCTTTCACCTGGCTTTCACTGTTAGGACTTCTGACACACTGTTCTCACTGCCCAGAACACATTTACCCCCTCCCCATGTCCCTTGGTCTATGTTCATCAATGGGGTCTTGGTTTCACTTTCTCTGGGAAACTCCATGACCCCCCTTTTTTTTTTTTTTTTGCGGTATGTGGGCCTTTCACTGCTGTGGCCTCTCCCGTTGCGGAGCACAGGCTCTGGACGCGCAGGCTCAGCGGCCATGGCTCACGGGCCCAGCCGCTCTGCGGCATGTGGGATCTTCCCAGACCGGGGCACGAACCCGCGTCCCCTGCATCGGCAGGCGGACTTTCAACCACTGTGCCACCAGGGAAGCCCGACCCCCTTTTTTAAAAAACTTAAAAAAAATTTTTTTTTTGGCCGCACCCTGTGGCACACGGGATCCTAGTTCCCCCACCAGGGACTGAACCTGTGCCCCCTGCAGTGGAAGTGTGGAGTCTTAACCACTGGACCACCAGGGAAGTCCCTCCATGACCCTCTTGTTTGAGCGCCTCGTTTATCTGCCCCCGTGACACTAAGATCAAATGGAGAAGGAACCACACACACTCCAGAACGGGGGCTGCAATAAGCACAACTTTGAAGCTGGACCATCAGCTTCTACCTCCAAAGTAGGAGGAGCTGCCCCTTGGACTTGATAGGGCCCGGGGCGGAAGCGTTTGTGACTGCCTTTACTAACCTGCCCCTCTCCTGAGGCTGCGCTGACCGTGAGGGGTGTCATTGCCTGTGGGTCCACATCTCTGCTACTCGCCACATATGTGCCCACCGTGGAGGCTGGATTTTATCCTCAGTGCCTAACACGATGCTTGCCACATGCTAAGTGCTCAGGAAATATTTACTGACTAAATTGAATGAATGGGTTGAAATCAATCAGTGAATGAACGGAGTTGCATGCTCAGGTTATCGTAGCATTATCGTATCGTAGCTGCAGAGCCTGTGTCCTAACACCAGCGTTTCCCCCAATAAAACACCCAGCCTCTAAAGGAGAGGATCTTAACTGGAGGTCCACCGGGATTCCAAGGGAATCCATGGACTGGGTGGAAGAACTACACATTCCAAAAGTTGAACACACAATTTGATGGGTACGTGTAGTTTGGGGAGGGAGGTGATTAACAGTTTTCATCAGAAACTCCGAGATATCTTGAATCCCTAAAGTTAACAAATCTTTGCTCTGAAACAGTGGTTCTTAAAGGGAAAGCATCTTCAGCATTATTTGGAAACTTTATTAGAAATGCAAATTCTCAGGCCCCACCTCAGAGCTGCTGAGCCAGAAACTCTGGGTTCAGGAGCCCAGCGTGTGTATTGTTGGGAAGTTTTCTTGGACATTCGGTGCACACTCAAGGTTGAGAACCACTAAAGAATTAGAAATAGGATGCTGTATTTTTCCAATCAGTAGAGGTGAAAAAGAAAAATTAGAGAGAGCCCAGAAGTAAACCCTCACATTTATGATCAAATGATTTTCGACAAGGGTGTCAAGACCGTTTAATGGGGAAAGGACAGTCTTTTCAACAAACGGTGCTGGGAAAACTGGATATCCACAGGCAAAAGAATGAAATTGAACCCTTATCTAACTCCATATACAAAAATTAACTCAAGGGTCTTCCCTGGTGGCTCAGTGGTTAAGAATCCGCCTGCCAATGCAGGGGACACGGGTTCGAGCCCTGGTCCGGGAAGATCCCACATACTGTGGAGCAACTAAGCCCATGCGCCACAACTACTGAGCCTGTGCTCTAGAGCCGGTGAGCCGCAACTACTGAGCCCGCGTGCCACAACTACTGAAGCCCACACGCCTAGAGCCTGTGCTCCGCAACAAGAGAAGCCACGGCAATGAGAAGCCCGTGCACCTCAATGAAGAGTAGCAATCATTCTCTGCAACTAGAGAAAGCCCGCGCGCAGCAACGAAGACCCAACGCAGCCAAAAATAAATAATAAAATAAAATAAATTAAAAATAAATAAATAAATTTAAAAAATTAACTCAAGATGGATCAAGACCTATGTGTAAGACCTAAAACTCAGAAGAAAACATATGTCAAAAGCTTCTCGACAATGGATTTGGCAATGATTTCTTGGCGATGACACCAGAGGTCCAGGAACAAAAGTGTCGAAGTGATGAACCCCCACTAAGAACCCAGGACACCACGATTCCCGTGAGCTTCCCTGGTTAGCGACAAGCTCTGTTTGTCACATGCGCTGCGAGCAGTACTGGGCGCCACTGGCTTTCTGTCGCCATCCCTCTCCATGGTGCCGCTTGGTTAGGGAGTGTGGGCATGATTATTATGTTATCCCCAGGCCAGCATGTCAGCACTTATTATCCCATAAAATTAATTCCTTTTTTAATATGATTATTCATAAAAGGCATTTGCTTTACTCTAGGAGGTTTTTATATGGCTTCAAATTAGTGAGTCTCTTTTTTTTTTTGATAGCTTCACCCTCAAGATGCAAGAGAATTGGAGAAAGGTCAAGAGGCCATATGTGGGCTCCCCTGGTGGCTCAGTGGTTAAGAATCCGCCTGCCAATGCAGGGGCCACGGGTTTGAGCCCTGGCCCAGGAAGATCCCACATGCCGCGGAGCAACTAAGCCCGTGCGCCACAACTACTGAGCCTGCGCTCTAGAGCCCGCGAGCCACAGCTACTGAAGCCCGCGTGCCACAACTACTGAAGCCCACACACCTAGAGCCTATGCTCTGCAACAAGAGAAGCCGCCGCAATGAGAAGCCCACACACCGCAATGAAGAGTAGCCCCCGCTCACCGCAACTAGAGATAGCCCGCGCACAGCAACGAACACCCAACGCAGCCAAAAATTAATTAATTAAAAAAAGAGGCCACTTGTTAAAGAGCAGAAGATAAGAAGCAGGATATGCAAAATGAGGGTCCCACGGAGCCAGGAAAACATAGGGACGAACCTTCTGTGGGCCGACAGAGCCAGTCTGCTGGGGCTGGAAACACAGACTCACAAGCCGAGATCGCTTTGATAATCTCTTTGATAATGAAAAGAAAGCATTTGACCTAAGAGCAGAGGAGATTATATCCCCAAGAGACATTTTTTTAAATCTTTATTGGAGTAGAATTACTTTACAATGTTGTGTTAGTTTCTGCCGTATAACAAAGTGAATCAGCTTTACTATACATATATCCCCATATCCCCTCCCTCTTGAGCCAACCTCCCACCCTCCTTACCACCCCCCCCCACCAAGGGACTTTGAAGTCCTGTCTCTTTTCTGGGCTGAACTGAGTTTGGATTTCTTTAGCAGCTCCCAGGGATGGGCGGACAGCTGAAGGGAGCTTAAAGAGAGGAGCACGGAGCCATTTGAAGCCCGGCATACCAGACTTCACATTCAGTGATGCTGGGTAATGGTTCAATTTCTCTGAGACTAAACTGGCTTGTCTTTAAAATGAGAGTAACAAAATCACCTCCCCGAGTTATTAGGATGATATAAAGAGGCACAGGAGGGACTTCCCTGGCGGTCCAGTGGTTAGGACTCCGAGCTTCCACTGCGGGGGGCAAGGGTTCAATTCCTGGCTGGGGAGCTAAGATCCGCACGCTGTGCGGCGTGGCCAAAAGAAAAAAAAAAAAAAAAGAGGCACAGGAAAAGTCAGGGGTAAAATGGGAGCTCAAATATTACTTCCCCTTCACCCCAGTGTTGACTCATATGGCTTCAAACTCATTTTGTATTTCTAGGTCTCCAGCAAATGTGTTTAGTGCGGCACTAACTGAACTTCTCTAGAAAACGAAGCCTGTCCTTGCCCTGCAGCTGTCCTCTATTTGGAATCCTTCAAATCTAAAAATTCAGAAATGTTTGCATGTCCGTTCCCCTCTCTGAATCGTCCTGGGATGTCCTGACTCTTGTTTTCTCACCCGCTTTCCCTTCAGTGGTTCAGATATCCTCTCAATATTTGTGTTTGCAAAGTTCCCTCCCTGGGCCTGAACTCCCCCCAGAGTTCTCGTGGCCCAGATGCATACAGCCTGCAAGCATGTCCCTGTACCTCACCCGACACTCCAGTCTTGTTCTGCCAGCAAATATGTATGGAATGCCACTGAGTGCCAAATCCGGTGCCGGGACTGTGGTTTTCAGCTAAATTAGAAACAGTTCAGCCCTCAAGGAGCTCCCGTTCAGGGGGAGATGGATTACGCAGTGACGGTGGTACGGATGCGCTCTGTCCCAGCACCCAGGAGACGCAGCAGGCCAGGCGCTGCCTGAGGATAGAGAAGCCATCCAGGCACGAGGAGACATGCATCCCCCAAGCGGTGAGGGCCCGGCCACCTCAGAGGGCCCACCTGTGCGGGGGTCCACCAGGGGTTCCTGGCGGGCGCTGTCCACTCTGCAGACAGAAAGGGAAGCCCTCATACCCGTTGCAGCCTGGGAGTCAGAGCGGAGAGAAAAGAGCTTCTGCCAGGGTCCGGCAGCCAGGGCTCCAGCCTCATCAACACCCAGCGCTCAGCTCATGGGATGTGAGAACCGCGATGCGAAATCAGGGTGTGGAATCCGGGCACCCCAAGGCCTCCCGGGCTTGCTTGGGAAAAGACAGGAGGCGCATTGTGTGAGCTGCTGCTCACTGGGGATTCTCAGTTAAGCGAACATCAGCGTTGACTCAACACGGGGGCAGCTGCTCTATGCTCAGGCTGTTTGCCAGGCGAACTGCAGGACCCGGGACACCGAGATCCAGCAACACTGCAGAGACCAAATCGCTGGGCAGAATTCATAAACGGCTGAATAGACTGGCGTGTAAACCAACAGCCGTAACACAGGGCAGTGTCGCTCAGAAGCCACCACATGCACAGTCACTCGGCAGCGTGACATAGTGAAGAAGACACGGCCTTGGGTCAGACCTGCCAGGCTCAATCCCAGCTCAGACATGTAGTAGCCAGGAGACCAGGGCCTCAATGTCCCGATCTGTAAACTGGGGCTGCAGGAGGATTCACTTAGCCTTGATATACGGAAAGTGAAGTGCCTGGTACATAGGAAAGGTTCAATAAAGGGTCCTTGCGGGGCTTCCCTGGTGGCGCAGTGGTTGAGAGTCCGCCTGCCGATGCAAGGGACGCGGGTTCGTGCCCCGGTCCGGGAAGATCCCACATGCCGCGGAGCAGCTGGGCCCGTGAGCTATGGCCGCTGAGCCTGCGCGTCCGCAGCCTGTGCTCCGCAACGGGAGAGGCCACAGCAGTGAGAGGCCCGCGTACCGCAAAAAAAAAAAAAAAAAGGTCCTTGTTATTATTATTATTATTGCGAGCTGAGCCCAGTGAACTTTGCCCTCTCCCTCATCTTTGCGTTCTGCAACGGGTCACCAGACAAGTCCTGTGTCGGCTCTCCTGTCTGTGTTCCTCTCCCATCCCGCCCTCTCACCGGGCCCTCCCTCCAGCCTCACCTGAGGCCCGGCCTCGGCAGCCGTGGACCTCCTCTGCTCACCTCTCCGCTGCCTTCGGCCTGGACACGTGCCTCCTTAACCGCATAGCTGGTCCTCCTCACACCAGCTGAAGGGGGCCCCTCCCACCCCTGTCATTTACACAAGTCGCATTCTGCCTGGCATTGCGGTGTCTGAGCCCCTGGCGTTGACTCCATCCTGAATCAGGCACGTGAGTGCAGAGACCAGGACATTTGGATCGACTCCCGTTCAGGACCCAGCAGACTGCTCTGCATCGTAAGTGCTCACTAGGTACTAAATCTCTCTACAAAAAACAGCACGTATTAAATACGTTAACAAATAAATGAAAGTACCTTTTCCCTATACCGTTCCTTATACTAACCCACCAAGACGTGGGTGAATAAAGGTTATCTAAGCCAATTTCCCATGGACCGTATCCTCCAATAGCATGCATTTGCACCTAAGTGCCCGCGTCACTCTTCAAAGCAGGCCACCAAAACCACGTATTGTGGTCTTTGGTTTTCTGGAATCTACAGTAGAAAACAGTAGAAAACTTGATGCCACAAGTTCCATTCTGCCCTGGAATTAACAGAACTTAATTCCAGGGCGATTACAAGTCAAATCCCAATACCATAAACTCCAAGAGATCATAAAATACATCATAACAAACATTACTTCTGAGAGTCTGGCTGGCTAGGGTTTTGAAATCTCTTGGTTTGTCAGATGACACTCTGTTATAATCTAATTTCCCCTGTGGTATCATCAGCAAACTTCGTACATACTGACGATGTTGTTGGCAGGGAGAGGGGTAGAGTTGTTAGAAATGCCAGGGGGTGGAAAACATGCAAGAGATTAAGGAAAAACATACAAAGGAAATGAGAACAGAATACGCAAAATGGGGAATTGGATGAGGTTTTGGTGGCATGGTGCTCTATTCTGAGCCTGAGTTTCTTCTTCCTCTTGGTGTTTCTTTCTCCAGGCCTGGACAGACCCTAAAGATGAGAGGGTCAGCTAAGAAATCCAGGGAGCAGGGCAGGCTGACTGGGGAAATATTTGTGAACTATCCCTTACGAGGTTATTCTATTCTAAAGAACTTGAAAAAGGTAGAACCTGCTTATATGAAGGATGAACATTGGAAAATGGTTTTCTTTTCCTACCAGTTTCTACTAATCTCAATCTCTACGAATTGAGATTCCTCTGAATTGCAACTAATGATCTGCACATAGTAGTTTCTCAATAAAATACTTTTGAATTGATGTTGTGTGTGATGGCAGGTGGTTTCGGTTCTGATTCCTGCTATGGGAAGTTGTGTTTTGTACAACTGAGGGTAAGGTTCGTTTCACTTTTGAAATTGTTCTGAAACCTTCGGCTCTGTGGGGTCTGAACAGCTTTGTAATGGAGGAGCTCCAGCAGGTCCCTGTGTATCTCTTCCAGGAGTCCCGCTATGTGTCTGCTACAAGAGAAATACAAGCACTCAAAACATAGCTCATTTTACCTTGAGAAAAAAAGAAAGGCCACAGTGCCCCAGGGCACAAGCGACAGCCAATGAAATAGCAAATACCAACGAACAGCTGGAATTGGGTTTTTGCTGGGCCACAGGTGGAAACACGTTTATACCTAATGCACAGAGGCCGATGGGCTGGATTCTATAGGAAATGACAAGTAAAAGGAGGGAATGGAGCATGGACAGTGAATACTACCTGTGTTTTTAAATAATGCCTTGTGATTAAGGAAAGGTAGATTAATGACAAGTCTGGTGTTCTGAAGCACTGTTCCAGCTCCGCAGGTACACACTAGCCAATCCAACAAGAAGCCTAAAACAGCTGGATGTAGCGTGTTAACAGAATAGCGAGGACGGGGATTTATGTGGCATACTTGGCACATAGCAAACTTCAGCCTCTGCATAGCACACGCTTTTAATAAAACATGCATGTCGAGCATTTATGTCGCCCTGTTTATGAAGCACTGATGACTCTTGCTACACGCCTCAGGAAGGGAACCATATTTAGCCTAAGACCCTGCCCCCGAGGTGTTTTCATGCAGCTGAAAAGGCCACAGTCCCTCACCACACTAGGTCCCATCTTGCTGATGCCACCAGGTTTTCTGCCCTAGAAAGACCCCCGCCAAGTAGCCAGGGGTTCCCTGGAACGTCAGTGAGACCTCGGGGAGCAGAGGAAATCAGAATCTGACCTGGTGGAGTATCACTCTTGGGCCTTAGCTATTTATTTTCTCACATTCCTCCTGCCCGGCACCTTATACCTCGTCTTCTACCCCCTTCTGTGACACTCTTGACACAAAGCAGAACCAACAGACATGAATACAAGGTTACAAAGGGAGCGGGCCAGGGAGAGGTTTGGGAACGTAAGCCCTGGGCTGGGTGGGAAGGTCAAGGCTGCGGTAGCCTTCATTTAGTCCGCAGGTGGGACGGCTCAGAGGGGACTTAGTCCCAAGAGCTCAAAACAGGGCAGTGGGAGTGCTGTCCATGGGTGACAGGATGAGAGAGGGAGGTTTATACCCCAAGAGGAGTTTGACTGGAACAAGGAAAGGTTCACTTGTCTTCCAGAAGTTTTGGACACAAGATGGGCAGTGGGGGGGGCTTCCCTGGTGGCGCAGTTGTTGAGAGTCCACCTGCCGATGCAGGGGACACGGGTTCGTGCCCCGGTCTGGGAAGATCCCACATGCCGCGGAGCGGCTGGGCCCGTGAGCCATGGCCGCTGAGCCTGCGCGTCCGGAGCCTGTGCTCCGCAACGGGAGAGGCCACAACAGTGAGAGGCCCGCGTACCGCAAAAAAAAAAAAAAAAAAAAAATAGATGGGCAGTGGGGTTTAGCAATCATGCTACACAGAGAGGCTGCTTCACCTGGGTGAGGGACTTTCACTTCAGTATGTATTTATTGGAAAAGCATTTTATCAAAAATGATCATTTTTGGACTTTCCTGGCAGCACAGTGGTTAAGAATCCTCCTGCCAATGCAGGGGATGTAGGTTCAATCCTTGGTCCGGGAAGATCCCACATGCTGGGGAGCAACTGAGCCCGTTCGCCCTAGAGCCCACGTGTCACAACTAGACGATAAAGAAAGAAACAAACAAACAAAACAAACAAAAAAAGGACTTCCCTGGTGGCACAGTGGTTAAGAATCCACCTGCCAATGCAGGGGACACAGGTTTGAGCCCTGGTCTGGGAAGATCCCACATGCTGCAGAGCAGCTAAGCCCGTGCGCCACAACTACTGAGCCTCCCCTCTAGAGCCCGCGAGCCACAACTACTGAAGCCCATGTGCCACAACTACTGAAGCCCGCGCACCTAGAGCCCGTGCTCCGCAACAAGAGAAGCCACCACAATGAGAAGGCTGCACACCGCAACGAAGAGTAGCCCCCGCTCGCCACAACTAGAGAAAGCCCGCGTGCAGCAATGAAGACCCAACGCGGCCAAAAATAAATAAATAAATAAATTCATAAAAAAAAATGTTCATTAGGAGATGGAAGGTGATGTCCTCCCCTACACCCTTACACACACACACACACACACACACACACACACACACACACACATACACAAATATTTCTCACCAGGAACGTCTGCCCCCCAGATCTGGCCTCTAGTGCACATTGGCTTTATGAGAAGGCAAAGGAAGACTGCTTTATGGAAAAAAGTAAATAAGATAGTTAGGAAAAAAATTTTTTTAAATATCTACTCCTTGTTATTTCACCATTATAGCTTCATTCCCTGGGATCTTTAAGAGTTACTACTTTAAATTTTAAAAATCTTGGGTCAGAGGCAGAGGGTAGCCCATAAGCCCACCAGTAAGTAAACAGAGCAAGTTGTTCTAGAGGTTGTCCTGGGAAGCTTTCATCCTGAATTATTTCGACATGTCAGACTCCCTGGCCTGGCCTGGTGTTATCCAGGGACCCAGGCCTCCTAGGCTGGGACTTAGATATCACTGAGGTAAACTTTCCCTCCTGGCTGGCTTAGGTTCCAGGATATAAACCTAGCTAGAGATTTATATGGCCTCAGGCCCCAAATGAAAATTAGAAAGCAAGCAACATATTGGGAAAATATTTGTAATTTGTGACTAAGGTTAATTGCCTTAACATAAAAAGGTCTCTTGCAAATCAAAAGATGAACACTACAATAGAAAATCAGCAACAAGAACAACGAACTACCCTCCACCCCAACACACACACAAACGGTGCAACAATTCATACGGGAAGAAATACAACATGATAAAAAGGCAAAGAAAACCAGTTCAAACACTCAAGTAATTAAAGAAATGCAAACTAAAGCAACAGTGGGATACTTTTTTCACTTATCAAATTAGCAAACATTTTGTTTTGTTTTACTAGTGCTAAATTTAGTATTGGAAGGCGTTCAGGAAAATGGATCTCTTTTATACCTTTTGTAGGAATGTAAATTGGCACAGTCTTTCTGGGGGGAAACTTGGGATATTAGTCAGTGGCCCTTTAACCCAGCATTTCTCAATACGCGCACCACAGGGAATTGGTTAAATAAACTATGGTACATCCACATGTCACTGTGAAAAATGATGTTGTAAAAGAAACATTCAATGTCACTGATAAAAAAGTAGATTACAAATTAACATGTTTGGTACAAATATAATTGATTAAATATATATATATATATAGGCTTGAAGAATCAGATTCTTTGTGATATAAAATTATTAAGTTTGAAATGTATTTTGCTTCCATGAATGACACTACTTAGAAGTCTAAATAAAGAATTTCCCTAGCAGTAATTAGTTTGTCCTACAAATATTTATTAAAATCCTCCTATGGGCGAGGCACTATTCTAGATGAGAGATATAGAAGGCAAAGTTCTAGTCTTTACGTCCCTTTTGGTAGGGAACATAAATGATAAGTAAAACATACCTAAATAAGAGAGTGATCATTTCAAAAAGAAAATCGTTTACTGTGATAGAGACTGTCCACAGGTCAGGGGACAGCATTAGATATGATGACCGATCAGATGAAATTATATTTGAGTTGAGAGCAGACTGGGGAGGAGACTCGAGCCACAGGAAAAGCCTTCCAGGTGGGAGGGAGAGTACATGCAGAGGCCCTGAGGCAGCAACAATATTGGAATGACTAAGGAACAGAAGCCGGTTAGTTCAGTGTGGTGAGAATCTGTGTATGAAAGTGAGTAAGAGGGTGGTAAAGCATGAGGCCAGAGAACTAGGCAGGGGCCAAATCACATACACTCTTAGGCCAGGTAAGGAGGTTAAATCTTATTCTAGGGTGATGGGAAGCCATTGGAGGACTTTACTGATAATTTGATAAAATGTATTTTTTTAAGGATTAAAATAAAATCTAAACTTTTGGTAATACGCAGTTAATAAATTAACTTCACATATACAATTTCACTTGATAAAACAATTCTGTGGGATAGGTATTATTTATTTTCCTCATAGATGTTGAGTGACTTGGCCATGGCCATACAGCTAGTAGGTGGCATGATTGGGATGAGAAATTGGGTAAGTCGCTAGAAATGGAAAATTTTAAAAGTCTTGTAAAGTAAATAAGTCATGGGGATGGAATGAGTAGCATAAGGAATATAGTCAGTAATATTGTAATAACTCTGTATGGTGACGATTTTGAAATGTACATAAATATCGAATCAATATGATATACTAATCTGATACTGTATGTAAATTATTCTTCAATAAAAAAAAGAAAGAAAAAAACAGTCTGCAACACTGAGTGTTAGTCATTTGTTGTGGTGGCTAAAATTCATACATTAGCATTCCCATATGAGTACACAGAATGAACAAATGAATTCTCCTGTCGCCACCTCCCCTTAATACAGGATTTTAAGGAGGTAACCAAGGAACTCACTTGTGCTTCCCAGGTTATAGCACCAGGATTGGAAAATCTGAGACTTTGGTTGCAACACTGGGCACCTGCACTTCAGATAATCTTCAAGCCTTTTGAAAGACTGGCCTAAGTGTGCTGGATGCAGCCTTTCTTTTGAAAGGGTCACCCAGCCCCGCCTCCCTGGGTATCAGCTGTAGGAGGACCGAGATTACTCGCAAACAGAGGGACTGCCTCGAGCCATACCATCAGGCTCCAGCAATGTGTCCTCTTTCAAGTCAGGATGGGAAGAAACATTTGTCTTGGACATCGACCTGCTCTTTCACCATTCAGCCTCTGTTTGAATGGAAAGGCTGATTAAGCTGAGCCCTCTCAGCTGAGTCTTTTCCAGCTGCTGCTGAAGCCAGCCTGCGTCTCTCTGCTCCCTAATAGTGTTCCAACAGCCACTGGCTAGTTCTTCTCTGTGTGGGACATTGGAATCTAACTCCTCTCCCAGTCTGTCCTTGGCTTTCCCTGTCTCATTGTTGGGGCAGCTGCAAGCTGAAAGCATCCCATTTACTCAGTGGTCTCTGTTTTATCCCTGGATTCCCAAAATGCTGCTCTTGATTAGTTGGACGTCCCCTAGTCTACGTCTTGCCAGCCTGTGCTTACATATTCTCTGTGCAGCCTGGCTGTTCTTCTGTAGGATCCTTCACACATAAATCTCCTCTGGGATCTGAGTCCAGCCTTTTAAAATAAGAAAATGAGATGTCTAGAGTAGTCAAATTCATAGAGAGAGAAAGTGGAATGCTGATTGCCAGGGGCTGGGGGGAGGGGGGTGGAGAGTTGTAATTTAACGGGCATGAGGTTCAGTCTTGTAAGATAAAAAAATTCTGGAGATTGGCTGTGCACCAGTGTGAATGCACTTAACACTCCTAAACTGTACACTTAAAAATGGTTAAGATGGTAAGTTTCATATGTTAAAAAAAGAGAAAGAGACAATTGGATATTACATTCCTCCTGAGGAGGAATATACCATCACCTATGAAAAAGTCTTGCCAGAAAATCAAACCCATTTAAGTCTGATCAAGCCTCTGGGTTTAATGACCAATTTACAGAAAATGCAGGAACAGAGGAACATGATAAACAACATCACATGGAAGCAATCAGCAAAATCCAGACTGTGGGAAACTCTACAGGAAAAACAGTGGAGTTTCTTTAATAAATAAATTGCAAAGAAAAAAAAAGTAGAAGGAGGAGGAAACCATAGATTAAGAGAGTCTTAAAAGACAAAAAACCAGTTGCAATGCATGGAGTTATTTGGATGTTGATTCAAATAAACCATAAAAATGTATGACACAATCAGGGAATGTTTGAGAATGTTCAGGAATCTAATGGTTATTTTTAAGTCCTTATCTTCTGGAGACAGATACTAAAATATTTATGGGTGAAATAGTATAATAGCTGGGACTTGCTTCAAAATAATTTGGGGTGGGGAAGTTGGAAGGTATAAAGGAAATAAGATTGGCTGGGAGTTTATAGTTAATGAAGCTGGTTGATGGGAGCCATTACTCTATTCTTTTCCATTCTATCTTTATGTCTGACATTTTCCATAATTAAAAGTTTTCTTTTAAAAATATTAACCTTATAGTCCACTCAAAGCTTTTCTCCTCTTCCCCCAGCAGTACAGTGTAGGGGATGGGGCCACGGTCTGCAAACCCTCTCTCTCTCTCCTTCTCCCCTGCACCTGGCCTGTTGGGTCCAGACAGGGGATAGAGCAGGGTGGGCAGGGCAGCCTCCTCCGTCTCCATACAGCCTGGCCATCTGTGTGGCAGGGTCCACATGCTGGGCCTTCTCGAACACATCTGTGGGTTCTCCAGACGAGCCGTCAGCTGGCCTTCTCTGCTGCACCTTCCCTAGCATGGAGGTCAGGCTCCAGCTCAAGTGTGGGCTCTCCCAGCCACAGTCCCCACCACAGCCACCTTCAGGTACCCAGGTAGGTACCTGAAAAAAGCTTAAGTCTGGCCATCTACTGAGCTGCCTACAAAACCCATAGGTAATCCTTGTATCCTTTCTGTGTCAAATGGAGGAAATACAGCTTCCCAAGTGGCACACCTGCTCCCGGCCACCTCTCTTGCTCTTTTCTCCACATCCAGGCGGCATTAGACAATGTTTGGGCAACTTGTAGACAGAAGACAGAACTGGGGCTGTGGTTGGGATCAGGTTGGGCATATCCACTCTTTATCATTGATTATCTTGGTGTTTCTCTCCTTCATTTCTTGAATGAATAAATACATGATAAAAAGCTCCATGTAAGATATGGCCAGACTGAGCCTGCCAATAAGTTCTACCCGCCCAAGTATTCCCAGCAGGGAGAGTCTGGATTCCATGTGATGCATAGAACTGGCAACTAGGATAAGCTTGGATTTTTTTTAAATTAATTTATTTATTCATTTTTATTTTTGGCTGCATTGGGTCCTCGTTACTGTGTACGGGCTTTCTCTAGTTGCAGCGAGCGGGGCTACTATTCGTTGTGGTGCACGGGCTTCTCATTGTGGTGGCTTCTCTTGTTGCAGAGCACGGGCTCTAGGCACGTGGCCTTCAGGAGTTGTGGCACACGGGCTCAGTAGCTGTAGCTCGTGGGCTCTAGAGCGCAGGCTCAGTAGTTGTGGTGCACAGGCTTAGTTGCTCCGCAGCATGTGGGATCTTCCTGGACAAGGGCTCAAATCCATGTCCCCTGCATTGGCAGGTGGGTTCTTAACCAGTGTGCCACGTGGGAAGCCCCAAGCTTGTTTTTTTAAAATGACTATGTTTTATGAAAGAATCTCTAATTATTAAATATTTCAACTTGGGGGGCATGTTTTACAGATAGAAAGAGTTGGAATTGTGCCCAGGAGTATAAAGTTAGTATCAGGTCATCAGCACAATACCTGAATAAATTTCTTACTCTGAAAGTATCTTTCCTAGCACAAAACTAATGCACATGGAAGAGTCAAAAAACATAGCATAGCCAGCCAAGAAGAGAACGGCAGATACCACTGATTAGCACAGGTACAAAGCTAAGTACTTTGTAGATGTTACCTCACATAATCCCCACAACAATCCTGCATTGTCTGCATGATTATCTCCAACGAGAGATGAGGCAACCAAAACTCAGAGAAGTTACTTTAGTAAATGAAGGAACCAGGATTGAACACCACCTCCATTTGACTCTAAAAGTTGAGTTCTTAATCTCCATGTACTACTTATAATATAACACTAAAGGGGACTTCCCTGGTGGTCCAGTGGTTAAGGCTCCATGCTCCCAATGCAGGGGGCCCGGGTTTGATCTCTGGTCAGGGAACTAGATCCCGCATGCTGCAACTAACAGCCCACATGCCACAACTAAAGATCTTGCATGCCGCAACTAGAGTCCCTCATGCCTCAACTAAAAAGATCCCGCATGCTGCAACTAACAGCCCACATGCCACAACTAAAGATCTTGCATGCCGCAACTAGAGATCCCTCATGCCTCAACTAAAAAGATGCCGCACGCTGCAACGAAGATCCTGTGTGCCACAACTAAGACCCAAATAAATATTTAAAACAGACAAACAAACACTAAAAATATTTGCCAGGTTAGGAGACAGATGTGTACGTATATGCATACGGTAGATATGTATGTATATATATGATAAAGATAGATATGGGTATAGATGAAGACTATCTATATTTAATATTCAAGTTAAAATTGATTTCCCTTCTAAGATAAAGGATTTGTGAAAAGCTTAGTCTACATAGTTACTAAGTCCTTACATATTTAAAAAAAATTTTAGTGGGGTATGGTTGATTACTAAGGCCTTACATATTTAACACTGCTTCTAATCTATCCTAGGAACTACTTTCCAAAACCTGTGAATCACAGCTGAATTGAAGAGTATTTGGGAAATGTAGCAATGTTGTTTATATAAGTATACCATTTTATAAGTCTACTGGAGGTCCAGTGGGATTTGCCTTTGTGGAATTTGAAACAAAAGAACAAGCAGCAAAAGTTATTTAGGTAAGTCCAGATCTTAAAAAGAAAAAAACAAAAAACTTAGTGTTATACACAGTAACAAACTCTTGGGAACCATTTTAGTTTCTTAAGAATCTACCAGACGAGGCCCCGAGAAAACCTAGTAAATTCCCTGAGACACTGAAAAGAAGCCCATTCTAGTCGCAAGAATGGCCAGTAGTTATTTACTTAATATTTAAATAGATGTAGCTAAAGTAAAAGGGATGAGTGAGAGTGTAAAGTAACATGATAGATGAATGATAGAAAAGAAGAAAGGCTGAATGAAGAGTCCAATAAGGAAGCAGCCAGAGAACCTGTAAAACACAAAGACCCAGACCCACCTTACACCTGAGGGCTCCGACCTAGAGATTCCTGAACCCCAAGGCAGCCTCAAAGAAAAAAAAACAGGACAAAGTTGAAGTATCCAGCTTCCCTGAAGTCAGAACAGGGAAAAGAGGCAGAGAATAGCTCCGAAGATGCAGAACGTGTAGCTTCCAGACCAAAAGTAAAGAAAACGGCTCAGAAAAACAAAAACAAAAATAAACCAAAAAAAAAAGAAAAAACATTTAAAATGAAGCTTCAGAAGCTTAAAAAGAAAACACAGGTATGACTGTTGTAAAGTTAGGGTAAGATAATCAAGATTATATTTCATCTATATTACTTAGCCACAAATAATTGGATTTTTAATTTCTCAAGATTTAGAAGTCTCTACAGAAGAGGAGAAAGGATACTGGAGATACAAATGTGGATTTCTCTCAAAAGTGAAAAAGCAGCATAAGAAGAAACAGAAAGAGACGTAAAATGGGGGAAGAGGTTGTACCATTACTAGTACGATCAAAGTAAGTCTATGGTATAAATTCTGTTGTTGGCAATTAACATGCCCTCCAAGGTTAGGCTATGTTTTAATGGCTATGACAGTACTTGGAAGGAAGAGTTCAGGTGAATTGCATCTTGTTGTAGATGAAGAAGGTGAAACTATATGGTTCAGGTATTTGAAAGCCAAAGCTTTTGATGTAGGGGCAAGTTTTATCATTCTGAAGACCATTTTGCATTTGTATATGCATTTCCTGACACTGTAAAAGAAGGTGGAGACAGAGGAGGAGGGAAAAGCAGTACCACGCTGTAATGCCTAAAGCTCCAATGACTCAGCGCTATTTATTGAGAGCACATCATGTACTGAGCAGCGGAGTAGGATTTAGGCGATTTCCCAAGGGAATCCCCACAAGCCATATTTATATCTAGGATTTGTTTGAAGAAAGTTTAGAAGTCCCCATGGATACACTGTTTTAGCTAAATTCCTTAGCTCCCTATAATTTAAAATATATCTCTTTTGCATAAAAGTAAAGCAAAGTTTTGTTACTTTCATTTGCTAGAGGGAACTATACATTTCATGATGCTAGACATGTTTGGCACAAGATGTAAATTTCAGTTATTCATTTAATTTTTATTGAAAATATCCTTTATCTAAAAGGCAAATTATATTTCACCTTTAGGGAAGCTCGGTATCTAAGACAAATAAATTTAACTTTTCTATGTAATCAAAATACGACAGAGATTAATTCAGACCTTTTAACTCTTCTCTAAATAAAGCTAGCTGGTAATTGTATTAGTTAACTACTGCCACATTACAAATGATCCCCAAACTTAGTGGCTTAAAACAACAATGAATATTTATTATCTCACACTTGCCATGGGTCGGGAATTTGGGAAAGGCTTCACTGGTGGTTCTTGCTCAGGGTCTCTTGTAAGGTGGCAGCTGGGGCAGAGTCTAATCTGAATGCTTGAGTAGGGCCAGAGGCTCTGCTTCTAAGATACCTCACTCATGTGCCTGGCAAGTCAGTGTTGGGGGTTGGTAGGAGGCCTCAATTACTCATCACGTGGACCTCTTTACACGACTGATTGAGTGTCCTCACAACATGGTGAATGACTTTCCCGAAGCAAGTGACCCAAGTAAGCAAGACAGAGCTGCAATGTCTTTTCTGACCTTGCCTTCACAGTCACACACTGTCATTGCCACAATATCCTATTGGTTATGCAGGTCACTCTATTCAACGTGGGGAGTGCACAGGGACATCGAAACCAGGTAACAAGAATCACTGGAGACCATTTTCGAGGCTGGCTGCCACCGTCATCAAGGTACACTAAGAACCCACGATTCCAAAATAAAAAGGCGCTCATACAAAGAGCATGAAACACAATGTAGCAGATTCTGTAAAGCACGGTGTGGTAGATTGCTACAGAAATGACCCCAAAGGATTCACATCTTCCCGAACCCGTGGCCTTGCGTAGCTCCCTCTCGTATTGACTCTGAGTCTGGCCATGCAACTTGCTTTGACTAATGGGATACTGGCAATGTGATTCGAGCAATGGTTTGAAAAGCAAATGTACGTTGGGACCTGCCCTTTCGTGCTGCTGGGGATTCTTCCTCCACCGTGTAAACGAGCCCACACCCACATACACACATTATACGACCCTGTCCTTGGCCAATGTCCTCCTGTTTTCCTATCGAAACTTGCTATCAAGAAAAGGTCTAAATTCATTCATGCTGCATAGCTTAAGTGTTTTAGATCATTTTAACTTCAAAGTAACAAGTACATTCTTTAGAATTTGAAAATCTGAGGGTGAAATCATAAGGAATATGTCAGAAGAATTGTTATTGTTCCCTGCTCATGTCCTCCGACCCCTCACCTCTCCACCCTCCCAACTGGTGTTTGAGAGGGAAGTGGACCTGGGAGGAGAAGACATGACCAATGACAGAAATAGCCTCACCAGGAATAAAATACACTTCATCTACACGTCCTAAGTGTGCTCTCAGTTGCTAATACTCAGGAAGCCAAAATCCTTTCACTGTGGCCTTACTAGAATCTTTCCTAAAACGCTTTTCTCACCCCTGTACACTCCCTGGGTCCACTGCTCTAGGCTGCAAACAACGTGACAAGCCCAGCCGTGTGCAAAGAAAGGACCCTTTAAAGGCTCTTTAGTCCATACATGGTAGCCTGTTACCTTTCCCCAGAGCAACCCATTCTTACCATCGTGTAGGAAAGAACTGGGTCCTAAATGTGTTCTTAGGACCCATAGGGCCTTTTTTCTATGAAAATACTATTTAGAACTAACATATGGGAAAATGCAATCTCTATACACATTTCATTACACTTGCTCTCTTTCTTGCACCCGAATGAAACTATAACACTCACCCGTCATCAGCAGGGTATATATTTGGAATTAATTTTCTAGTAGAAGAGATGGATTTTCACTGTCCTCCTCTCTCCCTTGTGATCAACATATACATTTAGAGGACGTTCAGGGGCTCTGTATTCTAAGCAAGTAAGGTGAATAATAATACCTGCTATACATGCTTAGGGCGGCCACAGGAACAGAGAAATTCCAACAGATATGGATTTGCATATTGGTTCCAGAACTTAGGGTTTGATTTTAGGTGCACTGCTAGCCTCTCTGAGCCTCGTCTAAAGAATGAGCACGATGATACATCCCGTATTGGGTTCAGGTGAGAATCCCTAAGACGCTATGTTTAAAGCGCCAAACACAGGGCAGGGCACATGACAAAGGGTCTTGATAAATGCTGGCTTCACTCAGCTTTCCTTTTCCTTCCTTTAGTTAACATACGAACTATGGGAGGTAAAGGCATCACTTCAGTTCTGATGTTTCGTGTATTTGGCCCGAATCTGAATCAAGTATCTTTGACCTGAATCAAGCATCGTGGACCTGAAAGCAGAACATGATTATTAGCAGCTATAAACAAGGAGGCAAAGATCCCTTCGAAAAGCTTCCAGTGTCAGATGGAACTCACTGATTCAGACTAACAACTACGACTGGGCCAACCAGCCCAAGACAAATAACAAGTGTGTTAATTAGTGAAATGGGATGAATAAGGGAATGGTGCAAGAGTTTTCGGGTGGTTGTGTGCAGAGCAAGTCCAGACAAGATGGGTTTTGGATGGGGGGTGAGGAGTGGGATAGGAAATCATCACCTCGGTCCAGCTTATTGGGAAAGGCTTTGACAGAGAGGTCTGATTTTGGAATTATTTTAATAGTGGTAGGAGGGGGGTTTTGAGCTAGACGTGAAGCGGTGTTTCAGGTAAAGGGTGTGTCCTGAGAAAGAGTTCAAAGGGCAGAGAGGATCCTGCTGTAGAGGAAAGGAGACACCCAACCACAGCCAACATTATTCAAGATCAGTAGGGAAGGAGTAAATCACTGACCCATAACAAGAGACGGGTGGCATCCATGGGTGAGGCTCCTGAAATGCTGGTAGCAGTGTGAGCCTTTGCAGAGGTGCAAAAATGTTTCCATGGGCATTGGCTCATGTTTAGGGCCCTAACTTAGAGTGAGGGGCAGGGGACTTGGGGCCATTCCAAAGCCAAAGTGATTGGGACTTATTAACTTGGACAGCAGATGGCTTAAGGAGAGACCTAAATTCTCTTCATTTTTTAAACAACTCCTTTGGGAACTTCCCTGGTGGTCCAGTGGGTAAGACTCCATGCTCCCAATGCAGGGGGCCTGGGTTCAATTCCCAGTCGGGGAACTAGATCCCACATGCATGCCGCAGCTAAGAAGCCCATAAGACCCAGCGCAGCCAAAATAAATAATAAATAGTTTTAAAAAATAAAATAAAATACATGACTCCTTTGGGAGCAGTGTGGCTGCCTCTTCTTCATTTCCATTAATGGCAAAGTCACAGAAAGGTTTTGAGTTTCGGCAGAAGAATATAGTAGAGACAAGGAAAAAGTCGTGATTCATATGAATAGGAGAAAAAAGGACAGTTTGATCAGAGGACTATAAAATTGAATTCCCAGGAGTTCTTTCTGAAGAAGCGAAACCTCCTCTGTCTTCACACTACATTTGTTCATGAGCCCTCGGTCTGACATTTATGACATTCAATCAATGGACATTTGCTAGATCCAAGTTCATAAAGACAGAATGTAACCTTAGCATATCCAGTGCCCAAGGATTTGCCTTTATGTAGGTTTCAGATCCCCTTTAGCTCATGTTTCAGGAAATCAGCTCCCTCCCTCCTATACCTCAGTTCCTACTGCATCTCCCATCACTTCTGCTCCTCGCTTCTGCTCACACAGACCTTCACCTTTCTGCAAACCAGCAACTTCCCTCTACACAGGCTCACTGACTTGAATGTGAGCCTCCAGAGAGGAGAGATATTCCCCTATCACCAAAAGTGGAAGAAGGAGGTTGGAAGTGGATGGTTCTGGACAGAATTTAGAAGTAAACACACAGCTACACACAATTCTTAAAACTGATGGTATGGAAGACTGCTGTGTGTTCACCAAATTCTGTCTCCTTTTCCTCCCAGCAAACCGTAAGTCTGATTTCTGTTTCCCTTGCAGCCACTTGGGTGATATGACTGAATTTTGGGGAATGGAAAGTGGGCAGGAGTGATGCATATCACAAGTTCCCACAAGCTCCTCCAACCTGGAAAAGGATTAAGAGGCCACAGGGGCACAGAAGCACCAGATGGAAAGAACCTGGGCCCTGAGTGACTGTGTGGATGTCTCCCCCTGCCAGCAACTCACAATGGATGTGATGAGAGAGAGAGAGGGAAACCTTTATTGTGTTGGGCCACTGAGATGCAGGGGGGGCTGCTTGTTACAGTGCGTGGTCTATCTTGACTAATACACATGGAGATTAGAGGGTGGCTTCTCTTTGGGTTATAGATACACTAGTGCCCATGTTAAGACAGATCACCTGTGGGAGGGTCTGGTCATGGTGCCTGAACTATGGGGCCAGAAACGATAAAAGAAGATAAACAGATGTTTAAAGGAATTGGGGTAACATCAAGTGAAAATGTAAGATGACATCTAAAAATCTATTCCATGCCAAGTCTGTTCAACACAGAAAGAATATTCTTTTCAACAAATGGTGCTGGGACAGCTGGATATCCACATGCAAAAGAATGAAGCTGAACCCATTCCTTATACTGCACACAAAAATTAACTCCAAATGTATCAGAGATCTAAATGTAAGAGCTAAAACTATAAAACGCTTAGAAGAGAACATAGGAGTAACTCTTCATGGAGCTGGGTTAGGCAAAGCCTTCTTAGATATAACATCAAAAGCCCAACAACAAAAGAAAAAAAATAAATTGGACTTCATCAAAATTAAAAAAAAACTTTTGTGATTCAAGGGACATCAAGAAAGTGGAAGGACAACCCACACCGTGGAATAAAATATTTGCAAATCACATAGCTCATGTGGGACTTGTATCCAGAAATCTTACAACTCAATAATACAAAGACAAATAACTCAATTTAAAATGGGCAAAAAAATCTGAATAGAAATTTCTCCAAAGAAGATACACAAATGGCCGACAAGCAAGAAAATATGCTCAAAATCATTAGTCATTAGGGAAATGCAAGTGAAAACCACAACAAAATGCCATTTCACATCCACTAGGATGGCTGATATAAAAAAGACAGACAGTAATGTGTTAGGGAGGATGTGGAGAAGTGGAGCCCCCACACACTGCTGTTGAGAATGTAAAACGGCACAGCCTTTTTGGAAACCAGTTTGGCAGTCCCTCAAATTGTTAAATGGAGAGTTACCATACAACTCAGCAATTCCACTCCCTGGTATGTGTACACCCAAGAGAAAGGGAAACTTATGTCCACAAAAAATCTTGTACGCGAATGTTCATAGCAGCATTATTCAGAGGAGGTAAAAAGTGGAAACAACCCAAATAGCCAGTAACTGAGGAAAGTATAAATAGATGTAGTCTATCCACACAGTGGAATATTATTCAGCAATAAAAAGGAATGAAATACTGATATATGGTACTGCTTGGATAAACCTTGAAGACACTGTTATGTACAAAAAGCCAGTCTCAAAAGCCCACCTATTGTATAATGTCATTTATATGAAATGCCCAGATCTATAGAGAAAGAAAGGGAATTGGTGGTTGCTTAGGGCTAGGATGGGAGAGAGAAGACTGAGGTGGAATGGGACTCACCTCTAATGGACACAGAAGGTGACCAACATGTTCCTAAATTGATTGTGGTGATGGTTGCACAAGTCTGTGAATATGCTAAAAAAATCATTGACCCGTACACTTGACATGGGTGAATTGTATGGAATGTGAATTATATCTCAATAAAGCTGCTGAAAATTTATTCTGAATTATATTCTATTTGATTATATAATTGTATATGTCCATCCACAGAATGATATGATGTCCCAGTACAGAATAAGTGGGCTGCAAGTGATAGACCTCAGATTATGGTCCAGCAGGCATTGCTCAGGAAACCTGTCCTATCATCAGAGATCGCTGGGCTGGATTGCCCACAGCTCCCCAAGGCCTATGGAAACTTACGCCAGTCTATGCCTAAGAAACTTCAAAGGGTACCTTGCATTGGTGTGCTAGTAAATATTTATCAACTGACTCTCTGGTGGGGGGAAAAAAGCCCTGTTTTGCAGTGCTTTGCCAATTTCCCCGGTGTAAACACTCCCACCATGGACAATTTCTAGCTACCAACATGAGATCACTGAATGTAGCCTTGGAAAAGAGACAAGTGATAATATGTCATCATATGGTATTTCCACTATAGAGATATAATAGATGTAAATCATCTCAAAAGCTTAACAAATAGTAAAATGTAGTAAAATAACTAGGAAGTTACAAGTTTTGCACATTTCATATCTTTGTTTTTAATATAATTTATTTAATTGTAAGTTTTGTTGGCTTAATCGTAATAATGGATGGGTTTATCAACCAATTTGCAAAATTCCTGAACATGTAACCATTGGCTCTCGAGAGGTGGTAGAACTGGTCCAGGAGCCACCAGTCCCTTAGTTTATCTCAGCCTGTGATAGGTCAGAGCAAGAGAAGAGACCAATAGACAAAGTTTCTCTCTCCTCTCACCTCATCCATCCCCACCCTGCCCCACCGTTAACTGAACAGAATGCCCTGCCTCCCTAATGCAGAATCGGGCAATTCCTGGAAGACTGTAAATCTACTGGGAGTTTTGCTTTTCTTCCTATTTAAATAAAACGTCTGGCTTTATGGTTCTTTTCGCCATATTCACTTGCATCTCCGAATATTCTGTCCCACCCTCATCCCACTCCCAAAGAAAAATAACAAGGGAATAAGAAGCAGACAGGCATGGGACTTCCCTGGTGGTCCAGTGGTAAAAATCCACCTTCCAATGCAGGGGACGCAGGTTCGATCCCGGATTGGGGAACTAAGATCCCACATGCTGCGGGGCAACTAAGCCTATGAGCCAAAACTACTGAGCCTGAACACCTCAACTAGAGAGCCAGTGTGCCGCAAACTACAGAGCCCACATTCTCTGGAGCCTGCGTGTTACAACTAGGGAGAGAAAACCTGCACGCCACAACCAGAGAGAAGCCCGCGTGCCGCAACGAAGACCCGATGCTGCCCCCACACCCCCCCAAAAAAGAAGAAGAAGAAGAAGAGGGCAGGCAGGAACAGCAGCCGGTTTAGTACCTTCTCTGCTCTCTCCAGAAAGGTAACACTCTGGTCCCTTCCATTCACAATGAGTGAATTTTGAAGTTCTAAGAAAGGAGGCTTGAGTCTACCACTGCCACCCTAGAGTCAGGTGATACATGTCAAAGAGCAAAATTTACACGGAAAAGTGTAAAGACATTTTCAGGCTGTTATCTTGACAGCTTGAGGTAATATATTTAGAACAGAATCCGGGCTTGTTTTGTTTGCCTGTTTTGTTTGTCGAAATAAATAGAACCTTTTCTCTTGAGGATTTAAAAAATTATTTTACTTTATTCTATTTATTGACTGTGCCATGTGGCATGCGGGATCTTAGCTCCCTGACCAGGGATCAAACTTGTGCCCCCTGCATTGGGAACGCAGAGTCTTAACCACTGGACCACCAGGGAAGTCCCAGAACCTTTTTTTAAATTGAAGAATAGTTGACTTACAATATTACATTGTGATTCAGCAATTTCAGGAGTTTTAGGTGATTCAGCATCGTGATTCAGTATTCTTATAGATTACACTCCATTAAAAGTTATTACACACCCATTTATGGTAAAAACCCTCCAGAAAGTAGGCATAGAGGGAACTTACCTCAACATAATAAAGGCCATATATGACAAACCCACAGCCAACATTGTTCTCAATGGTGAAAAACTGAAACCATTTCCTCTAAGATCAGGAACAAGGCAAGGTTGCCCACTCTCACCACCATTATTCAACATAGTTTTGGAAGTTTTAGCCACAGCAATCAGAGAAGAAAAAGAAATAAAAGGAATCCAAATTGGAAAAGAAGAAGTAAAACTGTCACTGTTTGCAGATGACATGATACTATACATAGAGAATCCTAAAGATGCTACCAGAAAACTACTAGAGCTAATCAATGAATTTGGTAAAGTAGCAGGATACAAAATTAATGCACAGAAATCTCTTGCATTCCTATACACTAATGATTAAAAATCTGAAAGAGAAATTAAGGAAACGCTCCCATTTACCACTGCAACATAAAGAATAAAATACCTAGGAATAAACCTACCGAAGGAGACAAAAGGCCTGTATGCAGAAAACTATAAGACACTCATGAAAGAAATTAAAGATGATACAAACTGTTGGAGAGATATACCATGTTCTTTGATTGGAAGATTCAACATTGTGAAAATGACTATACTACACAAAGCAATCTACAGATTCAATGCAATCCCTATCAAACTACCAATGGCGTTTTTCACAGAACTAGACAAAAAAATTGCACAATTTGTATGGAAACACAAAAGACCCTGAATAGCCAAACAATCTTAAGAAAGAAAAACGGAGCTGGAGGAATCAGGCTCCCTGACTTCAGACTATACTACAAAGCTACAGTAATCAAGACAGTAAGGTACTGGCACAAAAACAGAAATATAGATCAATGGAACAGGATAGAAAGCCCAGAGATAAACCCACACACATATGGTCATCTTATTTTTGATAAAGGAGGCCAGAATATACAATGGAGAAAAGACAGCCTCTTCAATAAGTGGTGCTGGGAAAACTGGGCAGCTACATGTAAAAGAATGAAATTAGAACACTCCCTAACACCATACACAAAAATAAACTCAAAATGGATTAAAGACCTAAATGTAAGTCCAGACACTATAAAATTCTTAGAGGAAAACATAGGCAGAACACTCTATGACATAAATCACAGCAAGATCCTTTTTGACCCACCTCCTAGAGAAATGGAAATAAAAACAAAAATAAACAAATGGGACCTAATGAAATTTAAAAGCTTTTGCACAGAAAAGGAAACCATAAACAAGACGAAAATACAACCCTCAGAATGGGAGAACATATTTGCAAATGAAGCAACTGACAAAGGATTAATCTCCAAAATTTACAAGCAGCTCATGCAGCTCAATAACAAAAAAACAAACAACCCAATCCAAAAATGGGCAGAAGACCTAAATAGACATTTCTCCAAAGAAGATACACAGATTGCCAACAAACACATGAAAGGATGCTCAACATCACTAATCATTAGAGAAATGCAAATCAAAATAACGAGGTATCACCTCACACCAGTCAGAGTGGCCATAATCAAAAAATCTACAAACAATAAATGCTGGAGAGGGTGTGGAGAAAAGGAAACACTCTTGCACTATTGGTGGGAATGTAAATTGATACAGCCACTGTGGAGAGCAGTATGGAGGTTCCTTAGAAAACTAAAAATAGAACTACCATAGGACCCAGCAATCCCACTACTGGGCATATACCCTGAGAAAACCATAATTCAAAAAGGGTCATGTACCACAATGCTCATTGCAGCTCTATTTACAATAGCCAGGACATGGAAGCAACCTAAGTGTGCATTGACAGATGAATGGATAAAGAAGATGTGGCACATATATACAATGGAATATCACTCAGCCATAAAAAGAAATGAAATTGAGTTATTTGTAGTGAGGTGGATGGACCTAGAGACTGTCATACAGAGTGAAGTAAGTCAGAAAGAGAAAAACAAATACCATATGCTAACACATATATATGGACTCTAAAAAAAAAAATGGTTCTGAAGAACCTAGGGACAGGACAGGAATAAAGACACAGACGTAGAGAATGGACTTGAGGACACAGGGAGGGGGAAGGGTAAGCTGGGACAAAGTGAGAGATTGGCATGGACATATATACACTACCAAATGTAAAATAGATAGCTAGTGGGAAGCAGCTGCATGGCTAGTGGGAGATCAGCTCGGTGCTTTGTGACCACCTAGAGGGGTAGGATAGGGAAGGTGGGAGGGAGACGCAAGAGGGAGGGGACATGGGGAAATATGTATACATATAGCTGATTCACTTTGTTAACATTGTAAAGCAATTATACTCCAATAAAGATGTTAAAAAAAAAGTTATTACAAAACAGTGGATATGTTTCCCTGTGCTGTATAATATATCCTTGTTGCTTATCTACTTTATGCATAGTAGTTTGTATCTCTTAATCCCACACCCCTATCTTGCCCTTCCCACCTCCCTCTCCCCATTGGTAACCACTAGCTTGATGTCTATGTCTGTGAGTCTGTTTCTGTTTTGTTTTATACATCTGTTTGCTTTATTTTTAGATTCCACAAAAACAGACACATAGATCAGTGAAACAAAGTAGAGAAACCAGAAATAAACCCACACAGCGATGGTCCATGGCCAATTAATCTACAACAAAGGAGGCAAGAATATGCAATGGAGAAAAGACAGTCTCTTCAATAAGTAGTCCTGGGAAAACTGGACATATAAAAGAGTGAGATTAGATCATTTCCTCATACCATATGCAAAAATAAACTCGAGATGGATTAAAGACCTAAATATAAGACTTGAAGCCATAAACTCCTAGAAGAGAACATAGGCAGAACATTCTTTGACATAAATTGTAGCAATATTTCTTGGGATCTGTCTCCTAAGGCAAAAGAAATAAAAGCAAAAATAAACAAATGGACATAATTAAACTTAAAAGCTTTTACACAGTGAAGGAAACCATGGACAAAACGAAAAGACATCATGGGAATGGGAGGAAATATTTGCAGATGAAATGACCAACAAGGGGTTAATCTCTAAAATATATAAACGGCTCATACAACTCAACAACAAAAAAACAAAACACCCAATCAAAAAATGGGCAGAAGACCTGAACAGACATTTTTCCAAAGAAGACATACAGATGGCCAACAGGCACATGAAAAGATGCTCAACATCGCTAATCATCAAGAGAAATGCAAATCAAAACCACAGTGAGATACCACCTTACTCCTCTCAGAATGGCTGTCATCAAAAAGACCACAAATAACAAACGTTGGTGAGGATGTGGAGAAAAGGGAATCCTCCTACACTGTTGGTGGGAATGTAAATTGGAGCAGCCACTATGGAAAACAGTATGGAGGTTGCTCAAAAAACTAAAAATAGAACTACCAGATGATCCAGCAATTCCACTCTCGGGTATCTATCAAAAGAAAATGAAAACACTTATGTGAAAAGATACATGCACCCAAATGTTCATAGCAGCATTACTTACAATAGCCAAGGGATGGAAGCAAACCAAGTGTCCATCAACATACAGCTGGATAAAGAAGATGTGGTGTGTACACATATATACACAATGGAATATTACTCAGCCATAAAACAAATGAAATTCTGCCATTTGGAGCGACATGGATGGACCTAGAGAATGTTATACTTTGTGAAATAAGTCAGAGAAAGGCAGATACTGTATCACTTACGTGTGGAATCTAAAAAATAATACAAACAAGTGTATATAGCAAAATACAAACAGACTCACAGATATAGAAAATAAATAGAACATTTAAAGATAGAATGTGGGCTGCTCAAAGGCCTCCTAGGAAGCAGGGGTGAGGGTGTTCTTCTCCCTTCTCCTGATGAGCTGGGGTTCGTCCTGGACTCCTAGGCAGGATTCATCAGTACCTCCTCTGTGCTTCCACAGCTCTTGGTTTATTTTTCTATAACTGCACCCAGTCAGCACATATTTGTTGAGCACTCAGTATGTCCTAGGCAACTGGGGATATAGTTATGAAATGACCAACTCAGTCCCTTTCTGCAGGGACCTTCAAAGTCTATTGGATGTAAAGCAATTATACTCCAATAAAGATGTTAAAAAAAAAAGTCATCACCTTGTATTACGATCTGCACACACACATCTATGTCTGCTTCACCAGGAGCCCAAACAGCACAGCCAAACAGCCTTCCAGACCCAGTAGGTGCTCAATAAAATTTGCTGAATGCATGAAACAGGTTGGAGGGAAAGGTTATTCCCCAGGCCCAGGCCTCTGAAAGCTCCCAGGGAAAAATCTACCCTGAAAAAACCTGACACTCTTCTATTTGTCAGAATTGGGACACAAATTTCCCAACTGCCATCTTCCCCATGACTTACAAACGGATTGACTTCCTAACCACAAATGAGTGAATGAATACATGAATCAGTAATTTAAGAGCAGCTTAAATTTCTGGGTCAGAGACACCCTGAAAAGAGAGTAAAATGATTGTTCAAAAGATGAAGATGCCTGGAAGTGGCAGTTTCTAACTGCTGAGAAGGAGTCTATTTTTAACCAGCCATTGCATAAGAATTTAAGAAATGTCTTTTGAAAAACTGAATGAAGACAAAACGGGAACCCAGGAACAGATGGGAATGTTCCAGCCCCTTTCAGCCGTGCCCATCTATCATCTGCATGACTGCAACTATCCAGGACACAAAAACAAACACCCACAAGGAGACACGTAAACATTCAAGCACATACGTGTCTCACACGTGCAGGGCCACCTGTGACCAGGAGGACAACTGGTGTCTTTTGGTTTTAGCAAATTAGCTCTTGAAAAGAGAAAAGTATTTTATAGGCAAAATAGCGTACAGTAATTTCATAGGCAAAATTAGTACAAACTGACTGGGCTTTTGTTAAGTAGGTGCCTTCTCCTGCTATATTTAAAACGATCGCCTTGATCGTTTTACACAAATCAAACAGGGCCTCCCGACTTTGGAAGATAGTTTATCTGATGGAGTGAACAGCTCTTTTCATCTGTAAGGAAATATTGTGGAAAAGTCAAATGTTTACATCCTTTCCCAAACAGTGTTACATCCAACAGGAAAAACAAGTACGAAACATATGTAAGACTCCACCACACAACTCATCTCGCTCTCGGTGAACTGCACCCCACCACTAGACAGTCAATGGAGAGAGACACTGCTTCACCTGTAACAAGAGCAGTCTTCGCGGTCACCCAAAGAACGTGGACTCCGTTCTGCAGCCTGGCGTCCACGGGAGCACAGAATGCTCTAAAAGGGAGCGTCCAGATCTCTCTCACTTCATCGGCAAGGAAACGGAGGACTGCAAAGCTTGCAGACTTAACATGAGGTCCGGGAACACCTTTAACTACATTCAGCAAGTTGCTTGTCATCCCAGACACCTTCTCCACCTGCCTTCCTCCATTTGTTGCTGGAGGCCCACCTGTGTGGGCTTGTCTCCAATGTGGTCCCCAGATGAGCATTACCAGTAGCACCTGGGAACTTGTTAAACATGCAAATTCTCGAGCCCCACCTTAGACCTGCTGAACTAGAAGCTTTGGGGTGGGGTCCAGCAATCTGTGTGTTGCCAAGCCTTCCAGGAGATGCTGACATTTCTTAAGGTTAGAGAGACACATCCTCTAGATGTGTCTCTAACGGATACCGTTAGAGAGATGGGTTTCTTAACCTCTGGCTTCCAGCTGGGCCTCGGCTAAGGAGAAACCCTGGCAGGAGGTCCCCAGACTCACTTAAGAGGCGTGAGTTAAGGGTATTTTTTTCCCCAGGTTCCCTCCCTGTGAGATTGCCTAGGACTGGCTGCATCCATGCACCCAAGGTCACTGGACCTCTCAGGACAGTCTCTGAGCCGTGTGACCCATTCCTTCTTGACCCAGTAACTACCCGCTCCCCTGACTCTACAGGTCTAGGGGTGGCAACAATCCCTACTGCTTGCTCTAAAATGCTGCTCCATCCTTGGTGATTCCCCATCCACATCTATGTAAAGGCTTCCTTTACTCAGCCCTCCTCTAATTATCCTGATTTAGATGTGCTTCCTGGGATCCTCACCTGACACAGATAGAAAGATGCTTGCCTGGGGTGATGGGTAAGGAGCACAGCTTTTATGGGACTTTTCTAACTTGGAATAGACTCTTTCTGCTTCTCTCCAACTTCAATAACAGGAACGACTTTGGGAGAGTTCCAGATACCGTATTTACAGCAAACGAGCATAACATTTATTTATACTAAACGTGACCATTGATGTTTATTGTGTAATTTTCAAGACACAGCTGTTTCTCCCCAGAGATCACCTAGTCGGAATTTCTTCTTTTCATCCTCTCCCCTCTCACTGTTGTACAACACGGAGCTGACTCGGACCCGATTTGCTTTTACCTGCCGGTCCATCTCCTGGGGCCTCTGCTCCCAGACTCTTCCTTCCCTTTAAATTCACTCTGCCTCTTGTTTGTTGTTGTTGTTGTTTGGGGGCCTTTTGTTGAGGCGAAATACACATAACATAACACTTACCATCTTATAACCATTTTTAAGTGTATGGTTCAGTGGCATTAAGGACGTTCGCATTGTTGTGCAACCAACACCGCTGGCCATCTACACTTTTTATCTTGCAAAACTGAAACTCTGTACCCATGAAACAATAACTCCCCATTCCTGCCCCCAAGCCTCTGACAACCACCATCCTACTTTGTGAATTGACTACGGATGTCACATACGTCAAGTCTTACAGAATTTATCTTTCTGTGATTGGCTTATTTCACTTAGCATAACGTCCTCAAGATTTATTCGTGTTGTAGTATGTGTCAGGATTCCTTTCCTTTTTGGGGTTGAATACAGTTTCATTGTATGAATAGACCACATTTGTTTATCCATTCATCCATCAATAGATGCTTAGGTTTCTTCCACCTTTCGACTACTATGAATAATGCTACTATTAACAAGGATGTACAAATATCCATTCACGTCCCTCCTTTCAATCCTTTCAGGTATATACCTAGAAGCGGCACTGCTGCATCACACGGTAGTTCTATTTTTAATTTTCTGAAGAACCTCCATACTGTTTTCCATAGCAGCTGCACCATCTTACATTCCCACCAACAGTGCGCAAGGGTTCCCTTTTCTCCACACCCTCACCAGCTACTTTTTGACAGCAGCCACCCTAATGGGTGGGCGGTGGTACCTCACTGTGGGTTTTTAAAAAACGTTATCTCCTCCACCTAGAATGCCCTCCCTATATGCCCATCAAGCGCCTTGCTCAGTTGAAATTAATCTCCTCCTTCTTTGTATTATCTTAACACTTCGGACTGCATTTGAGCATCTATCACTCCCCCCTCCCTTTCTCCGGGTTTTTATCTGCCTGTCCCCTCAGGTTGGATGCAAGTTCCTTTAGGGCAGCTGCCCTGGCTTGTTCATCTTTATATCTTCCATGGTGTTTGGCCCAAGGCATTGCACAGGTTCATCCAGTTAGTGGCAAAACCAAAATCAGACCCAGGTTTCTCAACTCTCAACCAAATACTTTTTCTGCTGCTGAGGAACAGTGGAACCACATAAAACAAAAACAAACAAACAAAAACATTGTGCTGCCTTTGAAAAGGAGATCTGGCTTCCTGACATTAACGACTAGCCCCGTCAGTTTCTTACCAACATATTCCCAATAAGCATAACATCGTGCTCTCAAATACGTAGAGTTCATGCCGTGGTCCGTGAGGACCAGTGACAGGATTTCTGACAATCAGCCCTGAATTGTGGTGCACGCGAACCGACTCTCCCTTTGGACCAGATACAGGCAGGTCTTGTTTTCACCATTAGAGCTTGTCCTGATCTGTTTTAATCCTGATGTGTTTTCATGGGCTCTCTTTCCTCTGAGGGATTGATACTCCTGTGTCCTTCTTGCCTGATAAAGATGTCAGTGTTCTCACAGAAAATCCAGAAAGTAAGTTACAGGGCAGGAAGGATATCTAATCTGGTGTTGAAGTCTTTCATGATGCTGTAAGGGGACTGGCCCCAGCATCTCCCAGGCATCCGCTTGTTTTCCTCCAATCTGCGGGATGAATTCCTCAATTGTTTTGTCCTCATGTCAACTCTTTAGAGTTTTAGCCACAGGAGTCTCCGGGAGATTATGATTTAAGCCCCTGATCAAGCGGCCGACATCCTGCTGACAAGACCGCCTTAAGCTCCAACGGCCACTCAGATCTTCCAAAAAGCATCTTTCTTATCACTTCAGGGAAGAGGCCTCCCTTTGGGGCGCTGAAGCACCAAGTGGGATGTAGTGAGATCACAGGATAAAGGCGACTTCCTGCTTTCGGTCTCTTTGATTTCTTCTTTAGAGAATCTAAGAGGAAAAGAGAGAGAGATGGGAAAGCCCACGTTCCTCCTTTTCAAGGTCTTCTCGGGGAACCTGCCACCCTTAGCAGGCCTTGAGTTTGTCATCATGACGAGTTCCATATATCCCTGGAAGAGGGTTGCGAAAGTGTGAGAGGCCACACAGAGCTATCTGATGAGTTCCCACTGTAGGGCCTGGATGGTGAGGCCAGGCATTAACAGCCAAAACATCCCTGTGTGTCCTTCACGTTGCAAGTGAATGAATCATGACACGACCTGTTGTTTTTGGAGGCATATCTTGATCTCTGCGGCGGACGCTGCTGTTCTTCCTGCCGCCAGAATTCCCGTCACTACTTGTTTCAGCGGGAGCACTGAGCATCTCATCTGTGTCTTGGAGAGATGGAACGTGACACAGTTTTTCCAGGGGTGGGCTGCCATTTTTCATGAAAAATTCCAGACGTTCCCTTGTTAGACACAACTTCCTTTTATCGCCAGGCCCCCTCCTAGGGAGGCGCACTGCCCTCAGTCACTTTTGAGCCTCGTGGGACGTGGATTCCTTGTCAAAGACTTTCCTCCCACCGTAGTTGGTCCTTATACTCAAGTCTGGATTGATCCCAATCCAGGAGAAAAACATGGGCCAGTTGCTGTCATCTGATTTCAAAATACACTGATTTGGGGTCAAATCTAACTCAAATTTGAGCTTCAGTCTGTGCCTGCCTTCGGCTGCCACCGTGATGGGCTAGGAGGAGGGGGCGTTTACGGTACGGCGGTCAGGAGCGAAGCCTTCAGCATCCTACTGCTTTGTTTTCATGGCTTGTCTCTGCCGTTAGCTGTGTAACCTTGGCCCAGTTACTTGATCTCACTGAACGTCAGTTTGTTCATCTGTAAAATGGAGAGGTCATCGCATCCAATCTCCGTAACAGTCATGCCAAATGAATCCGCACAAAACATCTAGTGCAGTACCAGACACTACTAGTGAGTAGAGGATACTGGCTTTATCTGGTATGAAAGTAACTTCATAGAGTGAGCTTTTAACACAATGTAGTAATAAGAAGTCATTTCCAGGCTTCCCTGGTGGCGCAGTGGTGGAGAGTCCGCCTGCCGATGCAGGGGACGCAGGTTCGTGCCGCGGTCCGGGAAGATCCCACATGCCGTGGAGCGGCTGTGCCCGTGAGCCATGGCCGCTGAGCCTGCGCGTCTGGAGCCTGTGCTCCGCAACGGGAGAGGCCACAGCAGTGAGAGGCCCGCGTACTGCAAAAAAAAAAAAAAAAAAAAAAAAAAAGACGTCATTTCCAGGGACTTCCCTGGTGGTCCAGTGGGTAAGACTCTGTGCTCCCAATGCAGGGAGGCTGGGTTCGATCCCTGGTCGGGGAACTAAGATCCCGCATGCATGCGCAACTGGGAGAACATGCCATGACTGAGAGGTCCACATGTCGCAACTAAAGATCCCACACAGTGCGGCGAGGATCCCACGTGCAGCAGCTAAGACCCGGCACAGCCTAAATAAATAAATATTAAAAAAAAAAAGAGAGAGAGAAAGAAAATAACTCATTTCCAGAGCCCTCTGCCGTAATGAGCCTTGATCCCTGGAGCACCAGGCAGGACCCTCAGATTTATTCTCACCCCTTTACTGTTCTTACTTATTTACTCAGTTCCTCCATTGCCCAGACCTGCCCTTGTCCAAAGGCTCAGTGGCCTCCTCGCTGTCTATTTCATTCAGGACCTGATGGTGAAACTAGGCAAATGGGCAAGCTGTTTCAAGGTGTGAATTCCTTCAACACCTTCAGGGCATGTGCCAGCCCCGTGCTAGACATTAGGGATATACCTTGAGCCAGGGGAACGTGGTCTCTAACCTCATGGAGCGTACTTGGATTTGAGGTTAACGTGGTCACTCTGCTCTAGCCACACCACTTCTGCTTATTCAATGTCCTGAATATGTCAAGCACGTTCCTGCCTCAGGGCCTTTGCACTGGCTGTTTCTGCCACTTGAACACTAGGTGCCCAGACATCTTCATAGCTTGTTCCCCTAATTCCTTTGAGCCGATGATAAAACAAGCGTTCCCTTGTCGGATGCCTTTCCTAATCACTTTATCTAAAATAGGCTTCCGACCCCTATTCGTCTCTGCCTTCCCTGTTTTATTTCTTTATATCACTTATTAGCACATGACATATAACTGAGTCTCTATTTGTTAACTGCTTATCTCTTTCCACTAAAACGTAAGCTCCAGAGAGCAGAGACCTTGCCTATTTTGTTTACTACTGAATCCCCGGTACCCAGAGCCATGCCTAAGACATCCTGGGTGCTCAGATAATATTCAGTGATGAATGAGTAAATAAAAACAAATACTTAAACATGCAATTACAGGCTAATGAGCTAAGTGTGAGATTGGAGATACATAGGATGGTATAGGAGCCCATGTGAAGGGTGCTCAACTCAGAAGCAGAGGCCAAAGCAGGGGCAGGAGGAAGTTAGAAGGAACGGTCTGTGCAAAGACCCGGGGATGGAAGGGAGCGTGGTGCACTCGAGAGTCTGGGGGTCTTCAGGGAGGTCAGAACGCGTCATAAAGGGACAAGAAATAAGGCCAGAGGTACCAGTTCTCAGGGCAGGCTTTCTAGTCCCGGGGTCCCCCTGTCACCTCACACTCTCTTGGTGGCTGAAGCATGTACATAACAATCAGGTAGTGACCCAAGTGCTAGGATAGAAACTGCATATGCCTAAAACTAAAGGAAAGTAGAAGAAACCACAGGCCTGGGCTGGCATGGAGTGAAACAGGTAAAAACACGAGAACGACTAGTACTTTAATCGTATGTGACACTAGGTTCATAAATTCCATGTATTCATTTATTCTTGAATATTCTTTAAACTTATTCTTTTAACTTAGCAAATATTAACTACCTACTCTGTGCTAGGCACCGTCTAGCCACAGAGGTGATTAACCCAGACAGATGAAGTACTCCCCACCTTCATACAGCTTACTGTCCAGGGGGGTGAAAGAAGGAAAAACAAACAAACCAAGAAAACAAAGAAAGAAAATCACTGCAAGTTGTAATAAAATCTGAAGGAAATCAATAAGAAGCCAGACAGGACACCTGCCAGCGGCAGAATGGCATGAACTCTGTGAGCGGCTGACTTACCCAAAGATGACCAGGTGTGTGGTCGGGGATGCTTGAGGGAGCCGTGGAAATGGTCACAGTCATGCTTCCTGTCTTCCTTCCTGGCACGGGTGACAGTTACCTAGAAATGCTTCTGTGAGGACCTGACCAGAGAATCTTCACTGGTAGGTTATTTGGAGGGACATCCATTTTATTCCAAAACCTCTCCTTTGCATCTAATCACTGGCCATTTCTCCTTCCAAGAGGTACCAAGAACATCCCCTTCTGTCTCCAGGACCTTTGGGGCTGTCGAAAATGTCCCAGCCCACTCTTTTTTTCTTTTCCATTATGGTTTATTACAGGATATTGAATATAGTTCCCTTGCTCTACAGTAGGATCTTGTTGTTTATCCATCTTACATATCAATATAATAGTTTGCATCTGCTAATCCCAAACTCCCACTCCATCCCCCCCATGCCCCCTCCCTCTTTGCAACCACAAGTCTGTTCTCTATGTCTGTGAGTCTGTTTCTGCCTTGTAGATAAGTTCGTTTGTGTCATATTTTAGATTCCACATATAAGTGATATCATATGGTATGTGTCTGACTTACTTCGCTTAGTATGATAATCTCTAGGTCCATCCATGTAGCTGCAGATGCCAGCCCACTTTTCAGGGTCGTCACTCGGCTCCTTTGCCTCTAGTTCATTTAGGACAATAGGTATAAATGCACCCTCTTCACAGACTGTGTGGGGCATAGGGCCCCCCAAAATGCGGGAGCTCCCCTCTCCTGGAGTTAGATCAATGCAGTCAGTCAGCAACGTCTCCTGAGGCCTGCTGGGCCGACACTGTTCTAAACTCATCTTCCACTCCCCACAGGGTTCACTTTATGATGAACGGGCAAAGGGCCACTTCCTGGGGTTGTCAGACGTGGGACCCCAATATAAATGCACCCCTCATCGGGTGTGGGATTGCTCTGGTTGCGTTCGCTCTCAGGCTGCACCTGTGTCCTCCCCCTACACTCCACAAATGTCCTCCTGCCACAGAGACGACCTCGGAAACCTCCCTTCCTCCCCTGGAATCTCTAGCATCAGAAAGGTTCTTTTCCTCTCACCCCACTAAGTAGGTCTAAGTATGTTCCACCCATGACCCATTCCCTTCAATACACCTGCCTTGTGGCCCCAAGTCCAGCGAATTGTCTTGCTGTTTGTCCTTGGGTTCCTACGAATACCTGTGGGCAGAATTATCAGCAGCTTCGAAAGATCAAGACGTATCTGTGTATTTAGAACAATTGTTATGACAAGGCAAACGTGAATCCAGAAAACGAGAAAACTTACGTAAAGACACCCAAGACAGCACCTGTCCCAGAGAAGGGCTAATAGAAAGCAGTTATCAGTCAAGGATAGACTGTTCTTATATGTATAACTGAATCACTTTTCAGTGCGCCTGAAACTAACACAACATTGTAAATCAACTATACTTCAATTTCAAAAAAAGAAAAAAAATCATATTCCAGAAAAGAAGAATAGGTCGTTTTAAGCTCTGTGTTTGCTTTCTGGGGGAAGAAATATGTGAATATGGTCTGGAAGGGCGTAGGGTGACTTTTCTCCCCCAGCTACACGATTCCCCCTGGCGACAGCCACTGCCGACCGTTGCTTGTGACTTTTCCACAGGTTTTGTGAAGAGCTTCTTAATAAGTGAGGCTTTCACTGTGGAGAACAAATGACTCTAACCTGGCTTCACAGTGACTTGTGGAAACGATCGTCTTCTCTCTCCTCCTGACTCCAGCCAATCCCTGTCATCACCTGCACGTCTCCATTGCGTTATTCCATTCTGAAAGAGAAGATGAATAAAGGTAACAAAAAGGCTTTGAAGGAATGTGGCCGAGGTCAGCAGGAATCATACTTGGCTCGGAGCCCCTTCAGAGCTCTGAGCCCGAAGCCGGTTTCTCTATAATGGAATTGTTCCCTAATGAAAAGGAATTATAATGTTTGATATGATAATTATATATTGTAGAATCTATTTATAGAAAAAAATAAATGCACCATTGCTAGTACAATAGCAGAAATATATCTATATAAAGGTGGTGGGACTGTTTGTGAATTGCTTGTTTGCTTGCTTTTTTCTACTTTCTAAATATTCTTTAATGTGTTTTATAATAAAAATAGATATACTTTACAATTTGCAATACTTTGATTTAATTTTATCTGGTGTTCACTCTGCATGTGTATTTAAATATTAATTACACTCCACTGAAAGAGGAAAGGTAATAAACTCTTCCATGAACACAAACACATCGAGCAAATGAAATCCACTGTGTTCTGGCCTGTATGTTTATTTCGTGAGAGCATATACGGCATCACAGAAAGTGATGATTCTCTGCCAGGCTTGAGTGTTGGGCTTACCTGGGGATCTTTAGAAAAATCCAGAGGCATAGGTCCTGCCCACAGAGATTCTGATGTCGTTATGGGGTGTGGTCTGGTTTGGGGTTTTTATAAGCTTCCCAAGTAATTCTAACATGGAATCAAGGTTGAAAATCGCTGATTTAAAAAAAGAAAACAGGGCCTCCCTGGTGGCGCAGTGATTGAGAGTCCGCCTGCCGATGCAGGGGACACAGGTTCGTGCCCCGGTCCGGGAAGATCCCACGTGCCGCGGAGCGGCTGGGCCCGTGAGCCATGGCCGCTGAGCCTGCGCGTCCGGAGCCTGTGCTCCGCAACGGGAGAGGCCACAACAGTGAGAGGCCCGCGTACCGCAAAAAAAAAAAAAAGAAAAAAAAGAAAACAGGAGTGAACCCCACTGAGAATTTACTAAAATAAAACATCTAAGAGAGTGTCTTTATGAACTACAGCCAATCTTGCTCAAATTAGTAGAAAAATCTAGCATTGTGACAGTTCAAGAATGAAAAATACCCTAGAATTTAAAGTTTATTAGAAATAATCCTGATCTTCCATACTCAGCGTGTGCCTGGCATTTTACATATATCACCTCTAATCTGCATAAGAGCTCTAGACGTTAAATAGCATGGGACCTTAGTTCCCTGATCAGGGATCGAACCCTGACCCCCAGCAGTGGAAGCTCAGAGTCCTAACCACTGGACTGCCAGGGAAGTCCCCAGTACCCATTTTATTTTTTTTTATTTTTATTTTTTTGCGGTACACGGGCCTCTCACTGTTGTAGCCCCTCCCGTTGCGGAGCACAGGCTCCGGACACGCAGGCTCAGCGGCCATGGCTCACGGGCACAGCCGCTCCGCGGCATGTGGGATCTTCCCGGACCGGGGCACGAACCCGCGTCCCCTGCATCGGCAGGCGGACTCTCAACCACTGCGCCACCAGGGAAGCCCCCCAGTACCCATTTTAAAAGATGAGATTCAAAGAAGTTACGCAATTTGCCCCAAAACACGCAGCCAGTAACAGAAGGGGCTGGGGACTTACAACTCTGATGCAGAAGCCTGCGCTTACTTCCCACCCCACGTCACTTCCACTTAAGAATAAAAGACGCAACTGTCACGCAGAACAATGCACAGAGTATGATCTAACTTTCGTTAAAACAAACAGTTCTCAGTGTGCGTGCCTGGAAGAGACCCAGGTGATGGTCACCACCCTGCTGACCCCCTTCTGGGGAGGCAGGCCCAGAGATTTTTGCTTTACATACTTTAAATATTTCTGTTGTTTGGATGTTTTTACAAGGAGCATGAGTTCTATTTGTAAAGTATAATCTATAAAATACTAATACTGAAGTAACCATCACCAGTAGTTGGGGCTCGAGGGTGAACTTCTCAAGTCCAGTCCAGGGTTCCCTAAATCTTTGTCCTCTTCATTGTCAACCATGAGTCATAGCCCTGCCTTGGGGGGATTCACACAAAGGGAATAGTGTGTAAACTATACCTACATTATATTACCTAGAATCATGATACTAATCTATGTATCCCTGTGCCATAAAGCAGAAACTAACACAGCATTGTAAATCAACTATACTCTGATAAATAATTAATAAAAAATAATCTATGCAGTTCTTTACCCTGAAAGACCTTTAAATTTCTTCCTTATCTAAAAACCTGGCAGGACTTCCCTGATAGTGTAGAGGTTAAGAATCCGCCTGCCAATGCAGGGGACACGGGTTCGAGCCCTGGTCCGGGAAGATCCCACGTGCCGTGGAGCGACTAGAGAAAGCCCGCGTGCAGCAATGAAGACCCAACGCAGGCAAAAATAAATTTTAAAAAAAGATTAAAAAAAAACAACTGGCATTTTTGCGGATGGGGAACTGAGGTCCGACTCACGCAATACTTCCATGGCTGTTTACAGGGCTTCAAAGTTTCCGAATTCCAAATCTCCTTTCCTGGCACCAGCCCTGCTCCAACTCTGCATTCTGGGGAGGTTGGTGACTTCCCATGAAGTCACCCTGGACAACGATTAGGTCATTTTTAAAGCTTGTTTGCTCTTTTAACCGTGAGGGGGAAAAAAGTCCAAATCAGTGAAAACAAAACAGCAACCCTATGTGTCCAGAGATGTCCATGGAGAAAGTGGAGATAAACAGGCCGCACTCCTGCGTCTCCTCACAGCAGTGTGTCTCAGCTCACTCTTTAAAAGCTGCAGGGTGCCAGGCTCTGGGTTTTATCAGACCCCCTCAGCTATCCCCACAGCTCTACCAGGACTCGCTGCAGGGGACCAAGAGCCCATCGTGTGGTTTCCAAACATCAGAGCAGGCCTCGGTCACAAACAGTTCCATGTTTTTGTTTTTAGCATAAGATAGAACAAATAAACTCTGCAGACTGCTTGGTCCTCAACGGTATTGATGAGGAGAAATTGCAGATCACAGAGACACGCTTTAAATTAACAGGATGTACATGAGCCAGACGTAATTCACCGAGCAGGACCGAGGGAAAAGAACCTGCTTTGGAACACTTGTTGAAACCCTCCATGCAACTTCTCAAATAGAAACTCCAGGATTGAACTGCTACCTCTGACATAGTATAAAATCAGGAACAGCCACTTCCTGGAGAAAGTTGACTATAAGTTGAAGGGAAAGGAGAGATTGGTCTTCCCTCTGCAGGAAGCAGGGAGGTCCTTGTGGTCTCAACAGCCCTTTCATGTGAACACGTAGCCTTGAGACCGGGGTTCAGGCCGAGTTAATTAGCAGCGTCTGCTTGGGAGAAAGTTCCAAGCAGGATGCTGAGCTGGAAGGAGGGGCAGGCCAGAGCTCACGTAGGGGCCGACCTGTCCTGCTGGGCCTCTGACGACAAATGGGGTGCGGAGTCTGGGTGAAAAGGGGGTACGGGCATTGAAGAGAGAAAAGACACGTGCTCTCCCTCTCACACACACACACAGGATGGGAACACAAAACAAATGATGGGAAGTGTGATGAAAAAGATCTAGGTCCCAAGAGGGGCCAGATGAGAGAAACGCTGACGTGTCAGCAACGGGTCACATACTCGGAAGTGGGCACAGCCCGAAGTGAAGGGCCCGGTCAGCCTTCTTCTGAAGAGGGAGAAGTAACTGGTGAGGGGAGAGTGTGTGTAAAGAGAGGAGAGACGAACTTTTCGTGACTATTAGAGGCTGTTTATCAGGTAGTTGGAGCGTGTGGGGGGATGGGAGCGTCCAGGAATGAAAGTCTTCATCAGAGAAAGAGCTGAAGGCCTCAGGGCTGGTTCCGGGATTAGAAAGGATGAAACAAGATTCAGAATCAGGGGAAATGAGAGGGCAACATGGGTGGGGGGAGAGGGGGGCAGCAGCTAACACTCAGGGAGCAGCTCCTACGGACCAGGCAGCAGCCCTTACCCTTCAGCTACACCATCTCTCTTTTCTCCATAAACTTGAGGTAGCTTCTAGAAAATTCTACTCCACGGAGGAGGAATTCTGAGGCTACAAAAATTTAAGTAATAGGATCAGCTTACACAGCCATTGAAGGAGGTAGAGATGGGATCTCACCTCACTGCGGCCTTGATGCCAAAGCCCCTTGCTCTATCCCCTTCACCATGCTGTCACTCAAGGTGGGGACAAGCCATGGAATACCTTAAAAGAAAAAAGAAAGAAACAGCCTGAGAAAGTTGAGAGCAATAGGAAAGTATCAAATCAGTCTGACTGACCCTCTCAAGGGCTCTGACATCTTAAGATGCATGGCCTACGTGACATAGCGCCTGAGTAGGAGAGTTTAATATTTTGGCATATTGTTTTTCTGGGTGTGGTGCACTATTGTTACAGGCTGCACACCCAGACAACATTGTGTGAGGGTTACTGCTTACCTGGAAACTCCAGGCACCAGGATTTTAACTGCAAGATTCAGAAGGGGTCCACCCTGTGCAGGTATCTTGCTGTAATAACAGCTGGCAGCTGCCTGGGACCCAGGACTTTATGAAGATGACAGAAGGAAGTGTCGAGAATGCTTGAACCCACACTACGAATTAAGACCCATGCAGGTATTTCTAGATAACTTACAACTTGATGCAACAAACTGTGCATGATATAGAAAGGAGTTTTGGCATAAACTCCCAGATTCTTCTCCCTGAAGGGTAAGAAAAACTCTCTAGCCAGGGGTGGCTCAGAGAACGTTCTGGTCTGAAGTCCTCTACATCTCGGGTTTTCAGGTTCGGTGTTCTCCTAAGCTTATTCCACGTTGGTCTCACGTCTCTGCATGGGACTTGCTCAGATTTCACTTTATGCAGTAAATACTCAGTAATAATATTCCTAGGGAGATTTGTTCTCTGCCGTGGGCTCACCCAAATGCCTGCTACTACTGACTGCTGCTTTGCAAAGGGTTTCTCTACCAGAAAGTCTGAAAACCCATGGTTCTGGACAGTGGCATTTGGATTCTGCCCAGTTTGTGTCAGAAGAGATTGTATTCAGCGTCTTCTGATGGGAAGAGTGACCTCTTTATTTGGGACCCTCCTCTGATCGAGAACAGGGATGCTGGGACACTTGGTGTGTAGTGTATCACAAATCTTTAGGAATAAGAGTTCAGGGGGCTTCCTGTTAACTATTTCATCCTCAGTATTGTGGAGGCTGCACTACGATATGCCGCTAAAGGCCTAGACCTAGTAGGTCTAGGTCCTTAAAAGAAAACCATCCAGGTTTTGATAGTAGGGGAACTAATTTAATTTAAATGGAACGTGAACACCTTTGATGTGCTAGGTGCTACGTTCGGAGCTTCACATACATGCTTTTATTTAGTCCTAGAATGTCTTTATGAGGTGGGTGTTCTATGCCCATCTTACAGATGAGGAAACCGAGACTCTAAGAAATTAGCTGGCTTGTACAAGGTCAAGGTCACACAGCCACTAGGAGACCAGAAGATCTAGGATTTCAAAAATTTTATGGTTGGTGGTGCTAAAAACACGTAACATAAAATTTACCATCTTAACTATTTTTAAGGTATAGTCCAGTAGTGTTAACTCTGTTCATATACTGTGCAAAAGATTTCTGGAATGTTTTCACCTTGCAAAACTGAAACTCTGAATCCATTGAACAATAACTCCCCCTCCCCCCTCCCTGTAGTCCCTGGCAACCGCGAGTCTACTTTCTGTTTCTATGAGTTTGAGTACTCTGGATACCTCTTACAAGTGGAATCATACCTAGTATTTTCCTTTCTGTGACTGACTAGTTTCACTTAGCATAATGACCTCAAGATCCATCCGTGTTGTAGCATGAGTCAGAATTTCCTTTCTTCTTAAGGCTCCGCAATATTCCATTGTATGCATACACCACATTTTCTCTACAGAGCTAGGATTTTAATCCAAGTTCGGGAGGCTCCGGATCCCATGCTCCTCTCTTGTGCTGCGTAAACCACGGTCTCTGGTCAGTGCTTTAAAGAGAATTGTAAATTTCACGTTCTACATTAAATGCAAGAGAGGTGAGACAGTGGTGTCCCGGCTGCGCTCTCAGCACTGCAAGCCCAGAGGTGGAGTGGCAGAGGGCTGCCTGACTTACACGCTTTCACGGGAAGCACCCCGACCTTCTCCTCGCACCGAGCCCAGCTCGCCACTCCTCCCATCACTGCCTCCTGACACACGCCTGCTCCAGCACACGCCCGGGCCTCTCCTCTCCGGTATGTCACGTACCAAGGTCTCCAGGACGTCTCCGGCTGAATATAAATAGCCCTGAGACCTCAACCTCCCCACCCTTCCTCACCCAGCCTTCCCTGTTGCCCAACTTCCCCGTCCTGTGGGCTGTGCCAGTGTCCTGCTGCTTCTGCAAGTCTGCAGCCTGGTAATCTTTGCCGCCTCTCCGGTTTTCATCACTCACCAGCTACTGCCAAGGACAGCAGCTTCCTCCTCGGCAGCCCGAATCTTTCCCTTTCCCAGAATCCCATGCAAATTCCTCGACCAGACCCAGATGGCTTTGCACCTGCAACGTGGTTCTTCCTATTCGCCCCCAACACTCCCACCCTCCCCTCCCCCACCCCCGAAGACCGGTCTTGAATTACCTGTAACCGTTTCTCCACAGTCATCTAATCAAGGCGAGCTCAGCACCGTCCTGCTCAGGTCTTTCCCCCAGCTGCTCCTCCTTGCGTCCTCCATCTTCCCCTGACCCTCCTCGGTCAGCTTTGTTCTGCTCACGGGTATTTTCTGGGCCCGCCCCACCCCCAAGCCGTGCACCTGACCTTCACCTCCACCTCCAGCCTGTGGACAGGCACCTAAGCCACCTCGGTCCTGGGCCTCCTCTCCCGTACACTGCCAAGCGTCCCCACCCTCCTCTGCTCCCTCCTTCTCCTTGGATCGCAATCTGTGACCCAGATTCATTCCACCCCACTGTCTCGTCTGTCATTTCTGACCTTTCTCAGGTTTTGAGATAAGTAACCTGTGTCTTTATAAATATTTTAATCAACTAGATATGGATTTATCTTTCTTTTCACCTAAGTTCGCTTGAGCACGAACTTGGATGGCTCTTCATGTTCCCAAGTGGCTCCCTCGTCCTCCCAGCATGTATTATACCATAAATAAATTACGCCATAAATAAATCAGGGGCGAGGAGAGTCAGGATAACATCAGAACTGTTTTTCCAACCAAGATGAGTTCAGTGGGGTCAGGGCTGGGAAGGAGACTCAGAAGCAGTGGAGCTGGGGTCCAGATGCTGACGAGCTCCTGAGACGAGGGCAGCATCTTCCAGCAAAACAAGCCCTGATGGAGATCCCTGAGAAGTTTAGCGGGTGTCTCCGTTCAGGTCTGGCACCTAGGCATGAGGGAGGGCTCCCCGGGCCCTCAGCTAGAGCACGATCCCGAGGGAGACCACCAAAGTCTGCCAGCTACACCCGCCCCCCAGCATGGGATGCACAGAAGGACCAAAGGAAAGGGGAGCCACGTGCTGGGCACCACAACCGGGGAGGGGGCCGGGAGGAGCCTCGCCGTCGGCAAGGAACGAGGGCAACACTCTGGACCAGGGGGCGGGTCCCAGCTCATTGGAGGCCAAAGACAACCATGGAACAGACACAACCAGCTCTTGCTCTCCACCCTGTCACGGACGTAACAAAACCTTAAATAAGCCTCCCATAATCCCAATTTAATCCTGGGAGAAGGAAAGGGAAAGAGAGAAGTGGGAGGGTCCTGAGCTGACTGAGGGTTTGCCCCAAAGCAACAGAGTTTAAACCGGAAGTGACCCAGTTACTCAAATTGGCAAGAGCCAGGCTCCACCACCAGGAGGAAGCGGGGCTGAATTGCTGAGCTGGCTTCATGACGGTCTGTGGAATTCCTCTCCTCTGTACAAATGATGTGCCCAGCAAACAGCCTGCAGAAACGGACGACTTGTGAATTAGGCCCTCTGGGCTGGCAAGGGCTTTGGAGGTGACCTAGGTGGAGCCTGTCACTTCAGTGACAAGGACGCAGGACTTAAGGAGGAGCAGGGATGTGGCCAGCAGGTGGGGACCCAACACTGGCGCCTGCTTCCCCGCCTCCCCGGCCAGGCTTTCTATCACCTGCCACTGCTGCCCGGCTCTGTCCTCCTCTGAAAGCAGGAGACGTCACGCTGAGGGTTACAAGGACAGGCAAACTGAGTTAACATGACAGCATTGGTTTAAATGAAAGGACTCAGTAATGCCCAATATCCCACTGCCTGTATGTACATTAAGAATGTGAAATTGATGTGGGAGCAGGGGCGGGCAGAGTGGGAAAAAGTTTTTTTTTTTTTTTTTTTTTTTTTGCGGTACGCGGGCCTCTCACTGCTGTGGCCTCTCCCGTTGCGGAGCACAGGCTCCGGACGCGCAGGCTCAGCGGCCATGGCTCACGGGCCCAGCCGCTCTGCGGCACGTGGGATCTTCCCGGATCGGGGCACGAACCCGTGTCCCCTGCATCGGCAGGCGGACTCTCAACCACTGCGCCACCAGGGAAGCCCGGGAAGAAGCTTTTTAACATCAAAATCTAGGTGGGGCAGAGGACTTGGGGGAGTGGGCAGGTAGAGGTAGCTCTCTGCCAGGCCCCAGGTCGGGTGACTCGGGGTAAGAGATCGGGCACCTGGAGCGCCCATCCTGCCGGGTGTGAAGAGGGAGGGCCCAGGCTGGGCATCCCTGCAGCTAGAGGGTTAAACTTCAATCACTCCTCACTTGAAGAACATTTACTGTACCTTTTATAGGAAGGGTGTTTCCCCCCGCCCCAAATTATACCCATTCTCACAATTACCTAACACTTGTTCACAATTATGGAGAAGAAGCAAACCCAACTTCTTCTTACCTTTTTCCGAGTACAGTCCTGTCCCCAATCCCCCTACACTTCTAAGCCAAGGGTAGACTCTCTTAGGGATGAATTAGGGAGTCACGGATCATCATTCTGCGTGATTAAGGATTCATCTTCCCCATGTGAATGCTTCATTTCCCCCACAGAAGAACTACGTGTAGCACAGAAGCAGAGAAATGTAGTTAAAAGCTTATTATGAGTCATCTCATAAGCTTATTATGAGTACCTTTATTCCAAGTGATAAGTGAAAGCGAATACCTCTTTGGGTCTAGATGAGCACGCCTGATGTTTAAGACGCACTTGTTGAATGAAAAGTGTCTCAGCAATTATAGCTAAATGCCTCCTTCCATTTTGTTGGCTGGAATAAGCTGAAGCTAATTATGTTAATCACACCTGTCATTTATATCCAGAGTATTGCTGGTCTTACATTAGAAGGTAACAATTTTCAAGTTTGTGAAGCAAGTTTACCCCGTCAAATTGTTTCTTGCTGGCTTTTTTTTTTTTTTTTTTTTTGCGGTACGCAGGCCTCTCACTGCTGTGGCCTCTCCCGTTGCGGAGCACAGGCTCCGGACGCGCAGGCTCAGGGGCCATGGCTCACGGGCCCAGCCGCTCCGTGGCATGTGGGGTCTTCCCGGACCAGGGCACGAACCCATGTCCCCTGCGTCGGCAGGCGGACTCTCAACCACTGCGCCACCAGGGAAGCCCCCTTGCTGGCTTATAGGGGTGGGGAGAGAGAAGGGAAGGTGATAGAGAGACCCCTGGGGTCTTTGGCTCTGGGTTGATCATATGTTTGTGCTTATGTGCAAATAAACAGCCACAAATGAATCTTGAGTCACTGGGCCCAGGGAGCTAGGAAGGGGCGTGTGCTCGGTGTTGCTGTGGACTCAAGCATGAGTCTGGAGTCAAGTTGGAGGCCTGTAGGACTTTCTGCTTACAAACCCCCAGGTGATGTGACATTTACACAAGTGAGGGTACCCGGCACCACTTCCTTGCCCTGAATGTTAAAGAACAGCTAAGTTCTCTCAGGTTATTTTGTGCAAGGGAGTCAAAGGTGACAGTACTAATCATGACCATGTGACTAAGTACCATAGGAGGAAGGCATGGTGGACCCTGCTGCTTGTGAGCCACCCCCGCAAATCCATATGTTGAAGCCTAATCCCCAAGGTGATGGTATTAGGAGGTGGGGCCTTTGGGAGGTGGTTAGGTCATGAGGGTGGAGCCCTTGTAAACGGGATTCGTGCCCTTATAAAAGAGACCCCGGAAAGCTCCCTTGCCTTCCACCATGTGAGGACACAGCAAGAAGGCACCAGCTATGAACCACAAAGCGGCCTCTCACCTGACGCTGAATCTGCTGGTGCCTTGATCTAGGACTTCTCAGCCTCCAGAACTGGGAGAAATAAATGTCTGCTGTTTATAAGCCACCTAGCTGATGGTAGCTGCTATAGCAGCCCACATGGGTAAGGCAACCCCATTTGTGTGTGGTGGGTAAAACTGGAAGTGGGCAGCTGCACCCGTCAGTACATATCCTTGCTTTGTTTATTTATAATACTAACGTAATATTCACTGTGTGCTGGGCATTTTCCCTAACGCCTGACTCAGGCTCACGTTCATTCACGACAACCCTGAGCCTGGTCGCTCCCCCAGGGAGGTGGAGCTGGGCTGGGGACACTTCACGGCTGGTGGCAGTCTGTGCCCCCTGCCCCGCACTGTTCTGACCTTCCCTGAGGGTCAGCAGTGCCGGGTCACAGCATGCTCCTCTCCCTCTGGCCCTAATCACCTCGGTAACCACCTAATTATTTGTTCACTCCTTCAGCCCCGTGTACCCCGCAATGGCAGAGTCTAGACCTGTGACACTCACCAGTGTCTCCAGGACCCAACTCAGTACCTGGCACATCGCATAGGCCCTCGAAAACGAATGGCTAGATTCAAGCCTCGGTTCTATTCATCTGTAATATATGTAGAACTGAGCTGACAACAAGAACAGTCTTAGAATTAATCTTGTTTGGTTGAAACTGATACATTCCAAGTATATGAGACATTTCCAAAGTCTGAAATCGTCTAAAAACTATGGTTTTACAAAATAGCAATTTGAGATATCATCTATTTAAAATGTACTCTTTTCTAGGCAGTTATGTTAAGCATGTGACATGCATTTTCTCATTTAATTTTTATCACAACTCTATAAAGTAGATACTACTTTGTCTACTTCTTTTCTTTCTTTCTTCTTGCAATTTCAGATGCACTAGCACAACACTGGTTAATTGTAACGGGTTAACTGGTTAAGGACCACTGTCATTCCAGGCATGGCCCTCTCCTGCTCATCTTTTATTCATTTATTTATATTTTAATTAAAAAAATGAACTTGCCAATGAACTTGCCGCCCAACCCAAGAACCAGAACGTGAACAGTAACTCGCATCCATCTCTGTGCTCCTCCCAACCCATTCTCTTGTTCACCCCCCCACACAACCACTATCCAGAATGTTGCATTTCCTTGTTTTTTTCTACTGTATACCCAAATACCTGATTGCTTAGTTTTAGTTAGATTTGGACTTGAAGAAAAGGGTGGCAGGCTTTTGTTCACTGAGCATCACATTCCTTAGGTTCGTCCATGCTTTTCACAAGGGGCTGGAGTTCATTCATTTTCTCAGCTGTGTAATTTTTCCATACATTCTTCTGTTGATGGGCATTTCTGTTGCTTTCTATTCTTTGTTATTATGAAGGGCTGTTTCTCTTAGGTATAATGTCGATTCTACAGAGGAAGAAATGGAGGCACAGAGAAGTTAAATGACTTACCCAAGATCTCCCAGCCAATAAGTGGCTGAACCGGGATTTGAACCTAGGTCTCTCTAGCTCTGAAGCATGTCATCTTTCACCACTTTGTTCCACAGCCTCTATCAGCCTTCCCATAAGAAAAAGATAACAGGAAGTAAAGAACACATTTTCCTTCCTCATTTTACCGGTAGAAAGTGACCCCACCCTCGCTTTGTCCACAGGAGAAGAAAAACTTGTACGTTGAGTTAATTAGCCTTTCAAATAAAATCACTAACTCTCTTGAATGAAGCAGCTATCCACTCCTCCCCATTTCAAAAAGTGACATTGTTGGGTACAGTATTTATCTCAGAGACTACGTGTCCAAATAGCTTGGCTTTACACCTACAATCTGTTTAGCTCCTGGTTTGGAACCTAAATTCCCTTTACAGTAGAATCAATTGCATGTGCCTGTGTGTATTTCTTTTTGTTTTTAATCAAAAGTTTTAAAGTAGAAAATGATGGGAAAATAAAATGTTCGTTTCTACAGCCTGCTATAATGTTCCTAGAAGCAAGATAACTAAATTCAACTCTTTGGGTTAAAAATAGGTTTTACATGGAAAACATCTCAGTAAAATAAAAGAAGCTCTGATCATATAAACTGTAGATCACAATTTTTAAAACAGAACTGATTTTACTTACTTGTGAGGAAACTTTCCAAAGAAAATGCTTAGTTATTTGGAATTTAGAAAAAATAGGAATGAATGCAATATGTGTTTGTGTTTATACAGTTTGCTCTTTGAAAAAACAGACATTGCTGTACTTTGGGCACGAAACTGTGTAAACCTTGAATTTGTGTAGATGTTTGATGTGGACCAGATTGAGGTCTGGTTTCTACAAGGTCACATTCTGGCTCCAGAAACCTCACTGACCTGGTGCTGCCCTAAAACAGACCATCCTGTGGGCAACCCATTTCTTTTTTTTTTTAACCCATTTCTTTAAGAGATATTTCTCACTTCTATTTCCAACCTTTCTGTGTATGTGGATTTGAGGCACACAGATGTATTTACTGTTGCTTAAACATATAAAACAGAAAAGTTTCTACTCATATAACAACTTTACAGAAAGTTTAGAAAATAGAAGGAAAAAAAATCCGACATACTCTCACCATCTTCATTTAAACTCCTGTCATTGTTGTGCTTTTCCTTTTCATCCTGGCCTGTGTGTATATACATCCTCTATAGGACCAAACGGGATGTGTCTAGATTTCCCTATGCTGCCTGTCTTTGCCTGGGTTTTCCCAGCAGCCGACCCTGAGACGAGGTATTCATGCAAAGGTAGTTTATTTGGGAAGTGCAGGCAACACCACGGGGGGCATGGGTATCAACACAGGGGAGGGAGAGCAGCTGACAAAGAGCACCCTTATCAAGTGATAGAAGCTTAACCCCATAGGAAATTTGGGGACACAGTGCAAAACACGCAGCTCAAAGGGGTACTGAAGCTGGGGAACTTATACATCGACTCCCCACGGCCATTGCTTAAGGACTGCTCGGGGGTGGAGAAGGGGAGCCAATTCCTAATTAGCTAATTCCTAATTTCTGTGTGTGTGTCCATAATTGAGGGTGCTTGGGAACGACACCCCCCCTCCCCCCATCCAGAGGTGCTCAGTCTGGCGGCTGGAACTTGGTTAGAACAACTGAGAACGCTTGGTGGCACGGGTGGACCCAGAGTGTTTGCTCTACTGATTTGTTCACTTTACACTCATTACGGTACCTACCTACATGTCCTTGTTGTTACAAAGTCTTTACCCTAATGAGATTAATTTCTGCACAATATTTCATAATGGAATCATAATCTAACTATCCCTCTAATATTGGATACTTACATTGCTTCAAAATGGAACAAGTGGGTTGGCAACAAATAGCTAACTCATTTCTGTCCAAGCTCTAAAGGCTGGAGCTGTATGCCAGGGGATGGAAACATGTGTTCTTAAAGATATTGGAAGTTCTCTAGTCAAACAAGCCAAGCAGAACACCTCAGATGAAGACAGCCAAGAGAATCAGGACCAGGTAGCCCAGCAACATGTGCTCTGAATTGGATGTACTGTTATTTAGAATGACACTTGAATTGTTGGTGTGTGTTCACGTGATAGCTGTACTTTGTGCTTCAAAATGTCTAAAGGTCTACAAATTCTGTATATCAACACTTTGTATCCGGGCCATGATAGTTAGGAAGCACAAAGCTATCAAATCGTTTGGTACCAGAAAGTAACATTGAAACAAGAGACCTAGGTTTGGCTGTGGTTGGCTGCCATCTTGGGGCGGCCACGTGCATCTCTGTGTTTCACCTGGAAATCAAGGTGTGCAGCAGACACAGTCTGCAGCTTCTCCTACAGCCATATCACCCTCCCCCTTCTTCCTTGCTAACACTGCTCTGATTTTATGTAAATGCCAGGTGGAGAGTCCCTCTTCTCAGGGAAATCAGTCCTGACACAACCCCAGGGGAAAGTCATATTTGGTTTGAGTCACTTGCAGTAATTCCTTTCTCCTTAGCCACATACTCACTTTCCCAGCTTCCTCTGAGGTTCGGAAAGGCCAAGTTAAAATAATAATTCATACATGATACAACATTTTCCACGTGCCTTTAGGTACTTTGTGTATATTTAAACTCATTTACTTCTCAAAACAACCCTAGGGGCTAAGCATAGTATTACCATCCTATTTTACCAAGGAGGAAACTGTGCAACAGAGAAGCTAAGTAAATTTCCTAGGGTCACATGGCTAGCAAGGGTTGGAGCAAAGACTCTCACTCAGGCATGTTTCCAAGATCAATGCTCCTTTGTCATATGGGGAATACCCAGGCTTGTCTTTATGTAACCAGGAGTCCATCCAAGTATATGACTGAAGGAGCAAAGGTTGTCCTGTGGAGACATTGGCTTTCCTGTACCGCCTGCCTCATCACCAGTGATTCCCACAGGAGTTACCTCCTGGCTTTGAATGATCAAAATTCAGAGTTTCTCTCAAAGCCCTCACAATTAATCATAAACATTAGTCAGAATCACCTTACTGAAAGGTAGCAGGTAAGAATGTTTAAATCCCTCTTTTTCCTACCCTTTTGAGGTTAGGTTGTGTAGATTAGACTGCTTGCAGAATTGCTTTCCCTCCAGTTCCTCCCTGTGTCTCACACGAGTGCCTGCGCGCACGCACACACACACGCACGCACGCACGGCACCCATATTGGTGGTACTTCAGGACAGGCTCTCCTTCTCTTCCTGCTCTTTCAACTTCCTGTTCAGAGAAACTTTTCCTCACACCTCATCCCAACCTGCTCTCAGCTTTTTAGGTCACTGACTTGTATTTTTTCTTTAGTTTTTCTGTTGACTCTCACTTGTTGGCCCAAGGCACACCACATAATCTTTCAGGAGAGAAGGATGGGCTCTTTTCACAGAGTCCTTATGTTCTGTCTTAGCGACTGGCCAACACTGCTCCCAACTCCACAGGGCCTTTAGGTCCCACCTACCTTGACCCCAACCTCCAAAGTAGCAACTTGAGCTGGACCATCAAAGACTCAGGCAGTAACTTTCTAATTGTCAGTTGTCAGTGACATTGGGCCCTCCAGCAAGCACCACACATCCTTCATCTAGGTCCAGGTTAATAGAAATACAGTCCTGGGAAAAAAAATGATTTGAGGTTTTACTTGAAGAACCATTCTGAGTTCTCTTTGAGAAATCACATAGAATGATAGAGTGGCCAGAACATTGGTTATAGGAAAACATTGTCTCAGTGGTCAAATGGGAGAAGGCTACATCACAGAAACTCTAACCCTCTAGCTTAATCCACCCTGGACATGACCTAGAGCATTCTGAGAAGTCCAGGGAGAAGCCCCAAGAATCATCACGAATTCACGAAGAACGAATCAGGCCAGGCTGACCTTGCCTTCCCTTTTGAGAGGGCTGGTAAATGAGAAAAGCAAATCTTAACCTCAGCTCTCAATACAATCAGTGCAAGGAGGGTGGAGTTATACCTTGCCCTCCAGGGATTAGACATATATTCAGTCTATATCACTCTGTTTCTGGCTCTTAAAATATAAAAGAGGAAGCTTTAAACCGGGCAGTTGTTACTCTTAAATACTCAGAGGGCTGTTGTGTAGTAAAGGATTAGACATCAGAGGGCAGTACCAGGATGAGTGTGCACAAAACACAGGGAGGCTGTTGTGCACTCCGTATAGGGAAAAATTTTCTCACACTTAGAATGGGGTTTCTTAAACCTGACTCCTGTACAGACTCCCTCATAGAGAAAAATTATTCTTGAAAATCCCCAGGGTTTACAAATATTTTTTCTATAACTTTTTTTAAATTGAAGTATAGTTGATTTACAATATTATATTAGTTTCAGGTATACAACACAGTGATTCAATATTTTTATAGATTATACTCCACTTAAAGTTATTACAAAACAATGGCTATATTTCTCTGTGCTGTACCACGTATCCCTCGTTGCGTATCTATCTTATACAGAGTAGTTTGTATCTCTCAATTCCCTGCCCCTATCTTGCCTGTCACACCCTCCCCACTGGTAACCACTAGTTCGTTCTCTAGATCTGTGAGTCTGTTTCTGTTTTGTTATATACATTCGTTTGTTTTATTTTTTAGATTCCACATATAAGTGATAACATAGAGCATTTTTCTTTGTCTGACTTACTTCACTAAACATAATAGTCTCTAGGTCCATCCACGTTGTTGCAAATGGCAGAATTTCATTCTTTTTTTTTTTTTAAAGGCTGAGTAACACTCCATTGTATATACGTACATACCACATCTTCATTTGTCTGTTGAGGGACACGCAGGTGGCTTCCATATCTTGGCTATTGTAAATAATGCTACTGTGAACAATGGGGTGCACATATCTTTTCAGATTAGTGTTTTTATCTTCTTCAAACATATACCCAGGAGTGAAATCGCTGGATCATATAGTAGTTCTGTTTTTAGTTTTTTGAGGACCCTCCACACTATTTTCCATAGTGGCTGCTCCAATTTACATTCCCACCACAAAGTACAACTGTTTCCTTTTCTCCACATGGCTGCCAACGTTTTTTATTTGTGTTTTTTTGATGATGGCCAATCTGACAGGTGTGAGGTGGTACCTCGTGGTGGTTTTGATTTGCATTTCTTTGATGATTAGCGATATTGAGCATCTTTTCATGTGGTTGTTGGCCATCTGTATGCCTTCTTTGGAAAAATGTTTATACAGTTCTTGTGTATAAATGTTTGGAAACTTTGGAAAAATGTTTATACAGTTCTTTTAATCGGGTTGTTTGTTTTTTTTCGATATTGAGTTGTATGTATGAGCTGTTTATATATTTTGGATATTAACCTTTTATTAGTCATATCATTTGCAACTATTTTCTCTATAGCATTTCTTAATTATGGGGCGTACAACTAGGTATAAGTCCTTATGCCTACGGTTATACAAATCTGGAAATTAAGTTAACAAACCACATTTACAAATGTATAAATGAAAAGCAAACAAACTACAATATCAACAATATTGAAATAGCCTTATTTTAATGTGAGAGATGATATCATTTGCCAAAACAAAATCACCCTTCAGGACACGAATACGGTACCAATGATGGCTTTTGTCTTGGGGAGGTGTAGACCACTGCATAATTTGTGATAACTCAAACCAAACACATTTCTTTTTCTGAACCACAGACAAACCTTCATTTATGAGGCATACTATGATGTCACTTTCCTTCACTAAAATTAACATCATTTGTTGCCTGTCAGTCCAACTCTGTTCTTTACTTATTCGTCCCAAACAATTAAAGTAGAACTAGTCCCATAACACATAAACAAAAGTATGATTGAAAATATCTCTGGTGGTCCTCAGATAAAAAGTGGTCATTGCATTTGTCAAAACCCCTATGGGTAAGGGAGGGATGGATTAGGAGTTTGGGATTAGCAGATGCAAACTATTATACAGAGAATGGATAAGCAACAAGGTCTTACTGTACAGCACAGGGAACTATATTCAATATCCTATGATAAGCCATAATGGAAAAGAATATGAAAAAGAATGTATATATATAACTGAATCACTTTACTGTAGAGCGGAAGTTAACACAACATTGTAAATCAACTATACTTCAATAAAATAAAATTTAAAAAGTAAAATCCCTAGAATGTACAACACAAAAAATGAACCCTAGCAGTAAAGTATGGACTTTAATTAATAATAATGTATTGATATTGGCTCATCAACTGTAACAAACATGCTACACTGATATAAGATATTAATCATAGGGAAATTGGAGGTGGAGGGGTTAGGGGGTATGAGGTATGTCTAAACTTTTCACTCAATTTCTCTGTAAACCTAAAGGAGCTCATAAACAGAAAGTTTACTAATGAGAAAAAAGTGGTCACGGTGGCATGTTTACATATTAATTCTCTTTCAATTGTTGTCCAAATAAAACAACAAAAATTTGCAGATCTTGTTTAGAACACTTAGACCTCCAAAAATATGTCTGTGCGTTCTAGGTTCCTCACCATGGTTCAAAAAGTGCTGAAATCGGGGGTTTAGGAATGGAATGGGGTATTCTGAAAAGTTGCTAGAGCTCTTTCTTCAAAGTGTTCCAGAAAATGCCTGCAAGGTCACCTTTCAAAGACGTTCTTCTGGGGATATTTGCTTTGGGAGAGAGGTCGGAACACATGATCTCTAATTCCAAGATTATATAATTCCAGTTTTTATGAAGATTTAACCCCGAATTAATTTGCTTTTAGCTCTGCTTTTCACAGACTTCAGTGACCCAATGCCAGAGCTATAATATGCTTGAACCTGCAGCTTTCTAAGTCTTTCTCCTAATTCCCACAACCCTGTCGAAATAGCAGCAATTTCATTTAGGCCATCCAGTTGTCAACTTTTGGTCCTGGGAAAGAAAAACTAATAAACCCCACTTCATTCCAGCAAACCCAGATCACATTCCTTTCCGATGGCCTACCGCATTCCACTCCGAGCTAAGTACCATAGTTCTAGCTCTGCTTGACAACTTCGAGCAATTCATTTCCTAACTGTTCTCTTAGAGAAACCCTAGAAAACCTTTTTATTTCATGATTCCCTATGGAAAATATTTCCTTCCATGAATCTGAGGCTAGGATAGATCTGTAAAGGACTCCTGTAATTCTAAACTTTTTTTTTAAAAATCCACTTTTTATACTTTATTGAATTCACATGTGTACATCTTTGTTTAGTTTTAGCAAACGGCATTGGCATATTAGAAGTTGTAACATCATGGGCGCTGAGTAAGTAAAAACCCTTCTGCAAAGTGTTCATCGGGTCTGAATATTTAATTTCACTTGGGGTAGAATAGTTTTCCATTTGAAAGTAAGGAAGCTGGATCCTAGTCATAAAAGTGGGTGTCTAAGGGAGGAGTAGACACCCAGGTTTTCTGGTTCCCATCTGTCTCTCTCTCCCCTGCCCCATTACATCAGAGTTCTCACACTTCTGATTTGGGACTGCCAGAGAGGATGGCTGGCTGAGAGGCACGGCTTTTCATCGCCACCTACCGTCTACTCCAAGAACTGCATTAATATTTCAGACATCCCAGTCCCAAATCCATGAGTGGAGACAACTCTCCCAACCGCAGAAAGAAGAAATGTATTGGAATAGAAAGAAAGAATAAAATGCAAGAGCAAGTGAACAAAGATTCTGGGGAATCTGAAAAATGAGGCACCAAGGAAAACCTGTCTCTATCTCTATTTTGATACTTCCAAAAGGGAACCCTTATTTATAAAAGGTTACAATCAAACTCGAATAGGTTGGAATAAGGTGATGTTTCCAGTGCAATAAGATCTAGTAATTATTCTCACATTGACTTAAAAGCAGTTATTTGATAACATATTTATTGAGCGATGTAAACACCCCTGTTTTTATAATTGCTATCCCTGTGTGTTCCTTGTCCGAAAGCTATTACAAGGTTAGCATCAAGATATTTTTGAACACAGTAACAATCTAAAAAAAAACAAAACATGCCTCCCTGATGTGTTGAGATTCTTCTTTTTTCACTTCAGTGGTCATTTTTTTTTCAAACTTTCACCAGTTTCAGGAAAGGGTGGGTTAGAGTCAGGGGCTTCCTGAAACTTTTCAGAACAAGAATTCTAATTCAGTGTGTTTAGAGGGGCCCCCTGAGAACCGTGTTTTGGAACATACCAACCCCATGTGGTATTATCTTTGCCAATTTTGCAGTTTCGTGTGAGATTTATTTTTAATCTTTAACAAAGCATGCCCGTGTTTATCTTAAGTTATGAAAAAGTGTAATCGTTTAAAACAAAACTTTTAAAAATAATTAAATATACAATGAATGCTGAAACATAAAAGTCAGACAGAATGTTACCTTAACAAGAAAGAGCTTCCTAAAGATCAAAGGATTGTTGTTTGTTCTATTTGCTAAAGACAAGTAACAAGTACTTTCACTTTAAGGGATTCGGTGGCTATTTGAAGGAGGCTAGGAGAAGTCTCCATTGCCCGACCCCAACAAGATAAACGCTTCCCACCCCTCACATTCACAGAGCTGGAAAATTTACTTATTGACGCTAAAAATATATACTTCGTGTTTAGAATGGAATGCTGAGATTTGATTGAAGGCAGTACATGAATCAAGCCAATGGCATTTTGGGGGCACGTCTTTCAATCTTATTTAAAATTATGGGGGAGAGACAATACTTTGGGCTTTCCTTTATTTTGTGTATGGGCAATATGTAATCAGTGCAGCACTGAGTAGGAATTAATTGAATGGGCTTCTGTACCCATCATGGAATGCAGCTGCTTCCAAGTTCAATGCACCTCTCCTGTTGTGTTGATTCGATGCTACCTTTAATAAAGAAGGGAAGAAATGGGCTTTTAGAGCATGAAAGCCCCTTTTTCCTAAGTACCTACGGATCTGGGTTTTCTTTAAGTCAGTAATACTAGTTAAGTCACTTATGGACCGACATGTCAGAATAGGATAAGATGGAAATACACTCTCAGTTCACTTGGGGGTGGCCGGTAAGAGATGAGTGTGTATAATGGTGGTCCCTACTTTTATGAGGCCATTGTCATCAGCCGAAGCAACTTTAGATGGTGCAACATCAGGCTGTTTCCAATCTGCAGCTCTCAGGTGAGCCCTACCAAATGCTGCAAAAATACTCAAAGAGAAACGACGGTTCTTCTCATTTATCTCCTGTGTGTCCTCTCCAAAGAGCTTCAAAATATGCTCGCTATTTTTTATGAAAGCTTTCAACTAATATTTATTTTGCATGTGGCTAGATGGTGACTTCTGTTTTTTTATGGCATTGTGGCTGAATTTTCTACCCAGGAAGTAGAGCAAAATGCTAAGAACTTGAGCTCTAGAGCCTGACAAACTAATTCTGTCATCGGCTTAGGAGATCTGGGCAATGAAGTTTTCTAAGCCGTAATTTGCTCATTTGCAAAATGGCAAATGTTAACAGGAATGAACTTGAAAGGTTTGAACATAGGTCGGGGGCTCAGCACAGGGCCTGGCATTCTGTGGTAACTGTTGTTATAATCACTTGTAAGTGATTTAGGGGTCGTGTCCAAGACCCTAAATCACTTACAAGAAGCCTAAAAGATGTTAGAAGTAGTTGAGGGAAATCCCACACCACCTCTCTTTTTACCTCGGTTCCTTTCTGCTATAGTCTCACTGAACGATCTGGAAGTTCTTAGTAGAGTGCTCCTCAGGGGGCAGTCCACAGCCTCATGCTGTGAGGGGTCAAAGGAAGAAGGTCCTGCAGGGAAGAGAGTGACCCCGACAAAGGCAGACATGACAGAACATTCATACTGAAGAGGGTTTTGCTGGTCCAATCATTCTTCAGAACCCTACCTGGGACTGAATTTAACTGCAGTGTGTGATAAATATCCCATGACTCTGGGAAATCTTACAGAAAACAAACAAAAAAACCCTCTCATGGTTGGGAGAGCAGTAATGCAAATATTCCGAACACCAGACACTCCCCAAATCATGGTTTAGGAATGCGATGAATCAGCAAATTACTTTGTTTTGCTTAGTTTACTTTAATGGGCGGCATTATGGCAGAATGGTGAAGTCAGGAAGCTCGGTTGTTATTGTTGTTTTAAAAATTACTTCGTGGTATTGTTATTAGTAATTGTGATTGCTGATTGACAGTTTGTAATTATAAACCCATCAGAACAGCTGGAAAGGTAGTTCATATCTATAAGAGATAATGTTTTAAAAGTATTGAAGACAGGGCAGGGGACTAGTTACTTTAAAAGGGAGGAAATAGGATAAATTATTTGGGGTAGACTAATTCTGTTATATCAGGTTTCCAAGAGAGTTGTTTTTGGTTTGCAGAAAGACTTGAGCTTGGATCCTATCTATTAAATATGTTTCATACATAGTTTTCTATTTAGTTTCCAGTTGACTGAATAAGTGATTTTTTAAAACCCTTCCTTTCATCCACAGCATGATTAACCTTAATATTTGGACTAAGTCTACAATGCTTTTCCTCAAGTTGATTTCATAGTTCCTTTGCAATTCTGGATTCGGAAAAGCTTTGGCCTGAGTATGGCTGACTCAGTGAAGGTAGACTGTGCTATGAGATGGCCCTGCTGTATCTTTATTGGAATGCTTTTAATAGTCACATCCTGATCTGCAAATTATTGGTGAGTAGACACTTGTAGCCCCAATTCCATAACTCTACCACAAAAATAGAATTTCAGACTCTGTCAATATGAACATTATCTAGATAAAACTATATCTAGGTCTTCCCTGACAAGTTTTATGATTCAGTGCTTTGTTTCTATATACTAAAGTTAGAAACTCAGAGTGACTCACTTTTCTTTTTTGCATGCATCTAAGTGAACAAGGAAGTGAGACTGCTTCTGGTGGTGCTTTCTTTAAAAGAAAAAAAAAAAGACATGCTCGTTCTCAAGTATCCTTTTTAGGTCAGCAATTTTGAAGTGCAAGACTTATTGGTATCCCAGCGGAAAGGGCTGATGCCCTGATTTATCACGACTCCCTCTGAGTGGAGTTCTTCCATGGCTGGAGAAAGGAAGGCATTTGTTGTACTAATACTGAATCTGCTTCCTGTGTAAAATAACCTTTAACTCTGCGGAGATCCCCCATTTGAATGACCAGGACATAGTGGAAATAGAAGGAAATCCAAATAGCCCACTGGCAGCCCTTCTCTTCCCCAGCAGGTCAAGCTGCAACCCTCCTCAGGACAGAAATGGTTGCTTGGGGAGGGTTCGGCTGGGCTGCTGTTTCTTCTGTTTTAAGATGTGACCATTTTGATTGTTTAAAGATGTGTATGACACTCTGACCCATTAAGAAGCCTGGGCTCTGTCGATCAGGGATCATGAGGTGGGTGGGCCTGGAGAATCCGGGAGGGAATCTTGTCAACTATAGGAGCAGCTCTCAAACCCCAAGCCAGACTGCAGCTTCATATCTTCATTACAGAAACATGACTGAGTCTATGGTGACTGCCATGACCATTGGAACTTCTCTTTCTGTGTAGAACCTGAAGTGGGATTCCCTACACTGAACGAGGTGAAAACCCGGCAGTGTTCAACTAGAGAAACAAGCTTTTCAAGTACATTTGAATTTTTGCAGTAAAGTAGCCCAGCTCTTTAGATTCTGGGAGAGTATGCCTGCGTGATGGGGAAAGGAGGTTAATACATGCTTTCAGAGCTTCCCTGGAGCGCGGGCACTACGTGTCCTACTGCAGTACACAATCACGTTCTGTCTCAGGAAACCACACCTGAATAATGCGGTCGGTATTCCCAGAATGCAGTTAGCACTGGATGAACAGGAGAGCTTCCCACAGGTCAATCAATGGCATCTCTGCTTCCAGCTCACCTGCAGATTGCTCCTTCTCAAAAGACATGTCTACTTTCTAAAAGACAGCTGAGCTGATTGGGAGAAAGAAGAGTAAAGGGGACCAGATGTTTTGATCTCTTTCATCCTCTGTCTCACTCTCTCCTTCCTCCTCATCCCCACTTACACCTGCAACTCCCTCAAGCCAGATCTTCTGATTAATCTGGATTTTCATCTGTTTTGCCTCTTCCTCCCTAAGAATGAATGGTTTGTCTCAATGAGTACAGACCAAACCTGATGAAATAGGAGTCATGTATTTCACACGTCTTAGACTGCATTTCTGGTTCCTAAAACTCCAGCTAAGTCTGACAAGCTATGGTGTAGTAGAAGAAACACTGACTGGTACTTTAGCAGGTTATTTGATATTAGTTTGTCTTTTTTTAAAAAATTGATCTGTAGGTCAGCTATAGGTTTTTGATGAAAAATTCTTAAATATAATCAAATTTATCAATATTTTCAGAAATTTTCAAAGACAAAACACAGATTTCTCCACGTACATGATCCAAAGTGATCAGTAGTCATTTGAAAAATGTTACTGAGCACTTACTCTGTTACAATGTTTGTTGCACTTCACAGGAGAAATAAAGGATCATGTTTTAAGATTAATTTTGAATGTAACAGAATACCTGACTAAAGAGTATACATTAAGTAAAAAGGCAATTATTTTCCTACTATAGCATGAAGCCTAGAGATAGGCAATTCAGTGCTCAGTGAGGTTATCAAGGACATGGATTCTTTCTCTTCAATTTCTCCATTCTTGTGTTTGTAACCTCATAATTTGAAGATGATTCGCACAGCTCCAGATCTCATAACTGTGTTCAAAGGAGGTGGTGGCAGTGGGCGGAAGGATAGGCAAGGGTAAATGTGACTTTTTTTGAGTGTCTCCCCTGTTTTAGCATAGAAATATGCCTAACAAATTTCAGGCAGGATATATAAAAAGGCTTTCACACCAAGACACATTGTGGTCAAATGCAGACAAAGGGAAAATCTTAAAAGCAGTTAGAGAGAGAAATACAGACTATTCACAGGGGAATAACAGACTTTGGGCATACTTATCAAAAGCAATATGGATTCCAGAAAGTAGTGAAATAATATCTTCAAAATGCAGAGTGAAAATAACTGACAACCTAACTTTCTATACCCAGCAAAACTATCTTTCAAGAATGAGGGCAGGGCTTCCCTGGTGGCGCAGTGGTTAGGATCCGCCTGCCAGTGCAGGGGACACGGGTTCGAGCCCTGGTCCGGGAAGATCCCACATGCCGCGGAGCAACTAAGCCCGTGTGCCACAGCTACTGCGCCTGCACTCCAGAGCCCGTGAGCCACAACTACTGAAGCCCGTGCGCCTATAGCCCGTGCTCCGCAACAAGAGAAGACACTGCAATGAGAAGCCTGCGCACTGCAACGAAGAGCAGCCCCCACTCGACACAGCTAGAGAAAGCCTGCGTGCAGCAACCAAGACCCCATGCAGCCAAAAATAAACTAAAAAAAAAAGACCCAATGCAGCCATAAATAAATAAATAAATTGATTAAAAAAAAAAAAGAATGAGGGCAAAATAAAAACATTTTTTTACAAACTACAACATGAGAATTTACTATCACTCACCAGAGAAATTTCTATAGGATGTATGTCAGGATGAAGAAAACTCATCCCAGAAAGAAGGTCAGAGATCCAAAATAGCAAAGAAAATGATGAATACATGGGTAAATCTAAACAATCACTGGCTGTGTTAAATAACAGTAATAATAACTTAATTATGGGGTTAAGAAATAATATAGAATCAAAATGCTAGTAAAAAATGGCATATAAGTAGGAAGGAGATAATAGAAATAAGGCATTCAAACGTCTGTACTTTGCTCAAGAGGGTAAAACACTAACTTAAGACATTAAATTACACATTTGATTAGTTATACACTTTACTTAATTACACATACACATATGTATATTAAAAAGTCTAGGACATCCCGTAAAATATAAAAAAACCAAAGGTATAAGTGCTAAACAAATAAAGGGAAAAAACAGATTAAGAGAAAACAGATAAGACAAAAATAAAACATGAAACTTAATCCAAAAAAAAATTCAAGGAGATAATAAAAGAATATAGAAAAAGTAGAACAGAATTCATAAAATATGGTAGAAATGGAATCCAAATATATTAAAATAAGAATAAGGGTAAGTGGACCAAATTTTTTATCAGATTGGATAAAAAGCAAGGTCTTGCTACATGTTGTTTATGAGAGACATAAAACAAATAAGTTCATAAACGAGTTGAAAGTAAAAAGATAGAAAGACATTTAATAAATACTGACCAAAAGAAAACTTGTGTGAATATATTATCAGATAAGTAAAAAATACCTTAAGGTAAAAAGCAATACTAGAGATAGAGGTTCATTACCTATTGAGGAAGGTCCAATTCATTAGGGAGATGGAAACAATTCTACACTTGCATACTTCTAATAGCATAGCTTCAAAAAATATCTAGCAAAAAATGACAAAACAAGAAAAAGAAACGGACAAATACACCATTACTGAGGTAGAATTTAACAAGTCTTTGTCAGAAGTTGACAAGATAAAAATATCAGTAAGAATATGAATGATTTGACCATCACAAGAAACAAACCAGGTCTAATGAACATATGCAGATGCCTGTACCCAGTAACTAGAGAATACACTTCTGTTCACAGGAACAATTATAAAAACCGACAATATACTAGCACACAGAGAAAATCTCAACGAATGTCAAAGAATCACTATCTCATAGACCACAGTCTCTGACCATTACACAATTAATAACAAAAACAAAAACACTTGGAAATTTAAAAGCACAAATCTAAATTGTTCATGGGACAAAAGAAAAAGCAAAGGGAAATTAGAAAATACTTAGAACCAACAATAATGATTATATAGGAAAGCTTGTGAGATACAGCTCAAGTGGTAGATGGAGGAGGTGAATAGCTTTATAATACTTACATTAATAAAAAAGTTGAAATTACAAAAAGAACCCCCCAAATCTAAATAGAATTGAATAAAGGAAATAATTAAAAATAAGAGCAAAAATTAACAAAACAGAAAACACATTCAATAGAAAGGATCAACAAAGCAAAATGTTGGCTCATTGACAAAATTTTAATAAAACTGACAAACCTTTAGCAAATTAATGAAGAAAGAGAAAAAGCAGGTAAAATTTTAAGAATGGAAAAGGAAGTCAAAAATATAACAGAAATTACCCAGATAAAACATTACAAGCAATTTAGCAATAAATCTTAAAACTTAAGTAAAATGGAGAAATTCCTGGCAACATAAATTTAAAAAACTGACTTAAGAAGAAATTTTAAATCTGAAATTTAAAATATAAGGGCTGACACTTAGCTTATATGCAACTGTATGATCATACAGTTTGCTTAGGGCCAGGGTCATTTCTGATTGATTAGTGCAACCATCCTAATTGGTTAAGTAATTTGATTACCACCTAGCCTATAATCATTCATAAAATTTTATCAGTAGTTAAAATTTTTCCCACAGAGAAAATTTTTCCCACACCAGGGCCAGGCAGTTTTATAGGCAGACGTACCAAGATTCGAGGAATGGATAATTCCAATCTTAAACTCTTTCGGAGAATATAAAAGGAGGAACATCTCCTAACTAATTTTATGAGTCTAGTATAACTTTATACAAAAACAGACAAGAAAAAAGTTACAGTCCAACTTCATTCTTGATCATGGATGCAAAAATCTTAAACAAAACATTAGCAACTATATATATAAGAAAATAATGATCAGTTGGGTTTATTTCGAGGATGGAAAATTGTTGCACCATTAGAGAATTTATTAATGTAATTTACCATATTAACAGATTAAAAGAGGAGAACAACAAGGTCATTTCAAAAGAGGTTAAAAAAAGCATTCAAAAAAAATTTTACAAGGCATTTATAATAGAAACAAATGGAAAACTCATAGCTAAAAAGGAATAGAACATCCTTAGCCTACCTAACAAGGATATCTGCAAAAACATCTCCAGCAAATATAATACTCCACAGTAAAAACGTTAAAAGCATTTCCTTTAAAAATAAGGACTAAGACAAGGAGATAAGCTATTACCATTCCTGACAACTTTGTGCTGGAGTTCTAGTCACTGCAGAGCATCAAGAAAAATAACAAAGGGGTATTAAGGACTGGAAAGGAAGAAACCAAATTAGCATTATTTACAAGTTAAATGACTGCCTATGTAGAAAACTCAAAGAATCTTATTTATTATAAGAAATAAGAAAATTTATCAAGGTTGCTAGATATAGGGTCAAAGGCAAAAGTTAATTGCATTTCTTTGCATTTCTATATACCAGCAAAATAGCTGCAAATTTTAACTTTAAAAGGATACCATTTACAATAGCACAAAAAATAAGATATCTAGGAATAAATCCAACACAAATATTTAAGAAACTTCATGTTGAATGCTATAAAATCTTATGGAAGTATATGTAAAAACACCTAAGTAAATGAAGAATATACTGTATGAATGGAGAAGTTCCATCTTTTCCATTAAAGTTGTCAATCTTCCCCGAACTCTAAAGATTCAATAAAAATCCAAATAACCTCTTTAACTAACTCAACTTTAAATGAAAGAGCAAAGTGCCAAAGATAGACAAGTTACTTCTAAAGAAGGAAGTAGCAAGTCTTGTCCTATCATAGATCAAGGCATATCATAAAGCTATAGTTGGGACTTCCCTAGTGGTGCAGCGGTTAGGAATCCGCCTGCCAATGCAGGGGACATGGGTTCGATCCCTGGTCCAGGAAGATCCCACATGCCGTGGAGCAACTGAGCCCATGCGCCACCAACTATTGAGCCTGCGCTCTAGAGCCCACGAGCCACAACTACTGAGCCTGGGCACCACACCTACTGAAGCCCGCACGCCTAGAGCCCGTGCTCCGCAACAAGAGAAGCCACCACAATGAGAAGCCCGCGCACCGCAACGAAGAGTAGCCCCCACTCACCGCAACTAGAGAAAGCCTGTGCGCAGCAACGAAGACCCAACGCAGCCAAAAATAAATAAATAAATATAATTAATTAATTAATTTTTTAAAAAGCTATAGTTAAGACAATACAGAACTTGCAGAGATAGACAAACTAACAAATAGAACAGAAAAGAGAACCCAGAAACCCAGAAACAGATATTTGGCAAAGCTAGCATTGCAGATGAGTGGAGAAAATGATGGATTTCTCAATATGAAAAGAGCTGGGATAATACATAAGGGGAAAATAAAAGAAATTAGATCCTTATCTCACCCAATATGTGTTATGTATATTTCTGTATGTGTATACAATTACAGTTACATTAGGGACATGTAAAAAAAATGTGAAAGGTAACTGAAAATTTCTGAAGGAAAATATTGATAAGTTTAATTATATTTAAGAATGTTTATCAAAAACCTACAGCTGACCTACAGATCAATAAAAAAAGACAAACTAAACAGACAAATGAGCAGAAGATGTGAACAGGCATTTCATAGGAAAGAAAACATGAACTGGCCAATAATGTGAAAATACACTCAATTTCAAAAGTAGATATGAAAATGAAAATTATAACCACAATGAGATATAATTTTGTACCCAACAGACTGAGAAAAATGCAAAAGTTGATTAAGACCAAATACTGGCAAGAATGTGGAGAAACAGAAAGTTTATTAGCTGGAATGTAAATTACTTCAACCAGTTTGGTTAACATTTTGGTATTATCTAGTAGCTGTAAGTCTACAATGTAGCAATTCAGCTCCTGGTAGAGAAACTCTTGCACCAACAGACTTGTACAAAAAAATTATATTACCACTATTTATATTAGCAAAAAGTGGAAATAATCCAATGAACCAGTAGAACAGAGTTTTTAAAATGGTGTGTTTATACAATGAAATATTATACAATAATAAAAATGAATCAACTGTATATCAACATGGATGTATTCCAAAAACACTGCTGAGTAAAAACTGGAAGTCTCGGATGAATGATGAATATACCTTATGATTTTGTTATTACAAGGGTTAAAAACAGGCAAAACAAAATAATATATTTAAGTTACAGAGAAATTGAGTACAACTATAAATATAAGGGGATAATTTAAAACTTCTTTTTCATACATCAGGACCAGATAGTTCAAAGTTTTAAAAATTATTCTAAACCATAGAAAAAGACCTGAAAGCTACACATTTGATTGCATAAAGCCAGCAAAATCTTAATCTGATTTTTTAAAAAACAGTACAATGAAAGAAAATATAGAATGACCTCCCTTAAGATTACTAGTGCAAAAATTCTGAATAAAATCTTAGGAAATAGAGTATTTCGGAATAACAAAAGAAAAATGTATTACAACCAAGTATGGTTATTCCAGGGATACAGGGTTGGTTCAATATTAAGAAATCTGTCAACATAATTCATTGTACCAGCAAATTAATGGAGAAAATGCTTATATAAATAGATGATTAAAAGCCATCTGAAAAAGGTGAGCAGTCATTCCAAATATAAACTCTACCTAAAATCTTATTAGAAGATGTACTACTAGCATAGGCTAGCTTATCTTACAAAGAGCCCCAAACCTCAGTGGCTTCACATAATAAATTATTTCTCATCACATCATAATCCAGTGTGGGTCAGCAATGCAGCTCTCCTACAGACAGTTATTCAGAGACCCAGGATATTTCCATCAGTGGCTCTGCCATCTTCAAGGACCTCAGAATTCTCCACCAAGTCCTTTGCATCTGAATGGCAGAGAAGGGAAGACAGAGTGGAGAACCACATGGCAGGCTGAGGTAAGACCGGAAGTGTGGTAAATCTTTTCCACCCACATTCTTTTGAACAAAATTCAGTTAGACGGACCTGAATCATAATATGCACTATCACCATTATTTACACCATTATTTACTCGTTTTGGAGGTTGTAACAAGTGCAGTAAGAAAAGGAAACAACATAAATTTGAAAAAGAGATTAAATTATCTTTTGCTGATAACCTATTTAGAGACTGCAAGATAATGCTTTTAAAAAGAGCATACTACATTAGAATGGGCATCATCAGAAAATCTACAAACAACAAATGCTGGAGAGGGTGTGGAGAAAAGGGAGCCTTCTTGCACTGTTGGTGGGAATGTAAATTGATACAGCCACTATGGCGAACAGTATGGAGGTTCCTTAAAAAACTAAAAATAGAATTACCATATGACCCAGCAATCCCACTACTGGGCATACACCCAGAGAAAACCATAATTCAAGAAGACACATGCACCCCAATGTTCATTGCAGCACTATTTACAGTAGCCAGGTCATGGAAACAACCTAAATGCCCATCGACAGATGAATGGATAAAGAAGATGTGGTACATATATACAATGGAATATTACTCAGCCATAAAAAGGAACGAAATTGGGTCATTTGCAGAGACGTGGATGGACCTAGAGACTGTCATACAGAGTGAAGTAAGTCAGAAAGAGAAAAACAAATACCATATATTAACGCATATATGTGGAATCTAGAAAAATGGTACAGTTGAACCGGTTTGCAAGGCAGAAATAGAGACACAGATGTAGAGAACAAACATATGGACACCAAGGGGGAAAGCGGCGGGTGGTGGGGTGGTGGTGGTGGGATGCATTGGGAGACTGGGATTGACATGTACACACCAATATGTATAAAATAGTTAACTAATAAGAATCTGCTGTATAAAAAATAAAATTATTAAAAAGCTTTTTAAAAAGAGCATACTACAAAAAATTTTTAAAAAAGAAAAAAAAAGGGACTTCCCTGGCAGTCCAGTGGTTAAGACTCCACCCCACCTCCAATGCAGGGGTTGCGGGTTCGATTTCTGATTGATCTCACATGCCACGGGGCACGGCCAAACAAAGAAAAAAAGCATACTAGAATTAATAAGATAATTCAGTAATGTGGCTGGACACAAGATAAATAAAACAGACAGAGACACATACATATACAAATTAGTACCTGCATGCATAGAAATATAGTACAAAGAGTACAGAAGCTCTCTTAATTCACTTCTCTTTAAATGACCCTTGGGACTTATGAGGCTCTCAATTTCATCTGTAAAACCTACAGATTATTAGCTACAGCAAGATAAATGTTCTCACCTTGTGAAATAACCATTTATTCCACTTTCACCAGTTGACTGTACACTTACTAATATCCAGTTGTGCTTGCTCCTAAACATTTTTACGACAGTTGTACTATTATTACAAATAAGTAATTTAAAGAAATATTACTGAATCCAATAAACAATAATGTGAAAAGAATGAATTGTTTTTATGAAAACTAAGTTGTCTGCTTTAGAAAGATTAAACAAAGTTACAAAAAATGCTGTTGGTTTGGGTGTGACAATTATAAAAGATTGAGGGGAAGTTGTAAGATTCTGTATTTCTATTTTTCTACAAGTATTTTAAAGTTCTTGACCCATGGTAGAGAAATCCAAACTGGAAACTGTACAGGATGCATTATGAATGTAGTTTATGCCATATTATGGCATCCAAATCACTGGACCAATCCTTAAAGAACTTTGTCCTACATAACAATATGGATCAATGAATACACACACACACACGTTTTTTGTTAAAATATGTAAAATAGGTATGTTCTATTAGTCAGGATAGGCTAGGCTATGTTGCAGTAAAACAAACAAACCAAAAAACAAATAAAATCCCTTAAATCTCAGAACTTAAAATCATAAGCTCTTCACCTGGGTGGCATGCAAGGCAACTGTCTTCTATACGATGGCCCAGCATTCTAGCTACATTGGTCTTTTGGTACTTCCGCATCAACACATACTTCCACAACCAATATGGCAGGGAAGATAACGTGGGGAATCATGCTCCAACTCCTCAGTGCTTCCATGCAAAGTGAAACACATCAGTTCCACTCATATTTTCACTGGCCAGGATTAGTCAGATGGCTGTGTATAATTTTAAGAGACAAGAAAGTATAATCTTGCAAACTTGGAAGGAGACAGGGACTGGATATTGTTGAACAGTGATATCTATTACATAAGTTTCATTTTCTAGGATTTCTCAATCTTGCCAATGTAAAAACAAAACACTGTGATAGATTGTATTACTGATCAAAACATTTGCTGCCCTTCATGTTGGAATATTACTTATCTCCATCCCACTGACGTCAGGCTTGGTATTGTGACTTGAAGGGCCCTTCCCTGTGGGAGGATTATGCATCCTTGACACTTCAGTGTCAGATACGGGCTTGTGCTTTGCTCTGGCTTAAGAACGTAAGGGGGGGGAGGGGTGTGACATGGGGCACTTCTTTGTAGAAGCTTTATGAGCCAGAAGACGCTGTACCTTGATTCCTTTCTCTCTACGCCAAGGCTGCAATGTGCCTGACAGCAGTTACTCCATTAGCCTGGGTCCCAGGGTGAAGATGATGTGAAGGAGATGCTGCCAGCTTGTGGTGGGCACGTAGCGTGAGCAGAAGATTATTTGTTGTTCTATACTACCAAGAGTTCAGCTTGCCACTGCGGCATAATTGACCCTAAGCTGCATAACAGACACACTATTCTTACTGCATCAGTAAGAATGCTTATAGGAATAGCCAGAGAGAAGTGAAAATGAAAAAAACATATATTCCATTTCTAACAGTGATAAAAGTACAGAATACTTAAGGCTAAATTTGACAAGACAGGTTTATGACATATGATAAAATTTACAAAATATTATTGAGGATACAAAACATGTTAATTTCCCCAAAATTACTGTATAAATCTAATGTAATTCTAATCATAATCCCGATGGGTTTCTTTTTATTTGATAAAAGCATTTTAAAGTTCATGTGGAATAATAAAATTGACCTACAATGTTACTGCCAGGATTAAATGAGCTGAAATATGTAAAATGCTTAGGACAGTATTTGGCACAGATATGCCCAATGAATGTTACCTAACTTGGTTATTTGGAAAAATAATTAGATCATTAGAATGGAGAGTCTAAATGAGGAATGGAGAGTCTAAGAGTACTAAAATGTATCTTAGTACAAGCAAGATTTTAACATAGCCTCTAAAGGAAAATAAAATCAGACTCCTACCTTAATCCATATTCAAAAATAAATTCCATATGAATTAAAAGCAAAATGTGAAAAACTATTGTAGAATAAAATTTGAGAATAACTTTATACACTAGGAGTCAGGGAAACATTTTCAACTGACACAGTAAGCCAGAGAGTGTAAAGGAAAAGAGACATTTATTTAAAATGTTTAGGTCAAAGATACCATAAACAAAAGAAAAATATTACAACAGATTGTGGGAAATATTTCTAATGCATAAGACAAAGGTTAATTTCTATAGTATATAACAAGCACCTACAAATTTATAGGAAGAAGAAAAACTCGGTAGAAAAATGAGCAAAGACTGTGTGAACAAGCATTCCAGAAAAGCAAATCTAAATGATAAATAAACATGAAAAGTTGCTTAATCTTACTAGCAATCAGGAAGACACAAACTAAAGTGACAATGCGCCATCACTTCTAACCCATCAGATCAATTTTGTTGGCAGAAATACGAATTTATACATTCTGAATCACTGCTTTCTTTTAGAAAATGTCTCAGAACAACCCTTTAACAAATACAGTGGCAAAGGAATTACTTTGTATTCCAAGTAATCACACACAAACCACAGTATTTTGAAATTTCAGATTCTCAGGGGGTATATTTTGAAAAGACTGATTCCTGTTGCTCTTTGTATTTCCCACACTGTACGTCTCTCTCAGCTCCAAACAAAGAATTCTGCTACGACTTGTGGTCACTGGACAGTGTCTTTTGACTTCATTACCACTCTGAGCCAGGACCCCAATGAAGCCCCAGCAACACACCCCTGAACGCCCAACCCATGCAAGTTCCGGCTGTCTGCACCTGACTCCTCGCCTAGTTTCTCACAGCCCCTGGCGGTGCTAGGGTCAAGGCAACCTTGATATAGGAAATAAATTAGACCCATGTTAATCGTGCCCTGAGGCTAATTCCACCCAGTCCCCATCAGACCTTTGAAACACCAGCCATCATTTACTGAGCTTACAGTACTCTGGAGATGGCATGGAGAGCGAAATCAGGGAGCAGGTGAGCATGGAGGGGGGCAGGCAAGCTGAAAGGCTATTACAATGTTCCTAAAGAAAGATGAAAACTTCAAAAGGATATATCAGCTCCCAAAAGATGGTGAATGGGGTTTGCAGACTAAAAAGCTTTGAAAAAGACAAGGAGAGGCACATGTGCAAACAAGTGCAACAATGTGTTACAGATGCAGTGAAACAAGTATGTGTATGTGATGGGGCACAGAGTCCCCTCTCCCAGGAAGGGGGAGGGCGCTGGGGCAGAGCACCTCAGGCAAAATGTCACAGAGGAAGTGACGCTGAGCTGAGACAGTGCAATAGAGCATTCCAGAAAGAGGGGAAAACAGGAATAAAAGTGCAGGGGCATGAAAGCAGTGACATTTTCAGAGAATTGCAAGTAATTTAATATGACTAGTGTAAAGGATTTAAGAATAAGCTTGGCAGTCAGATCACTGAAGGCCTGTTTGCCATTGGACAGCGTCTGGAATTAATCCTGAAGGGCAGGAACCAGGAGCAAGTGAAGGGCTTTAAGGAGGGAAGCCACAGATTTGAATTTTAGGGGACAAAACATCCTTGGCAGCAGTAGAGAAGATGTTTTGGAATAAAGCAAGGAGTTCTTGTGGCTCAGGCGTCGGGTAATTACTTCCGTTAACTATGATACCCTATTTCTCAGGAGATTTCACTGAGATGTTTTAGAAGGAATACTTTCCTTTCTCGCTGATGTAAAGATACCTAACTAGAATGATAAACAAGGTCTTTCTTTTCCCATCTAAACTCCATTGTGTAAACTTAGTTGTACACTCTAATTTAATAAATGGAGTGAGGCTGAATGGCCTTTGGCATCGATCCCAGACACTAAAACAGTGAGAAAACAACAAAACATGGAACATAATATCTGTCCATAAATCCAATTGTATGGTTAGGGCTACGGAGCATTTTAAGAGTTATGATTTCCCTGGCCAAGTGCCAAAAAAACATACCTTCAAAAATCAGAACAGCCATTTGGCATCCAACCATGCTGACAGGATGAAAAATGTTGAGTAAATAGCCTACGTGTAATTCACCACTCTTGAAGAAGTAAAGGAAGGGTGTTTTCTAAGGCTTCAGAATGACATATTTTACTAAGTAATAACATGGTCATGAAAAAAGCCAAGAGAAAACTTCCCAGCTCACTTAGAAAATGGAGTCACTCAATTTTCTTCAAAATGATAAATATATTCTGTCATATAAAAGAATGTCTCAGATCTGGTGCATTCACAGTGGTTATCTCTGCTCTCCATTCCCTTCTTTTTGCCTTTTGTTGTTTTCTAATTTTCTGCAGTGAGCATGCATTGCTTCTAGAAAGAAAAACAGTGAAATAAACCAATCATACAATCAGAGTGACTTAGGCTGTCTTTTTCAGCTTTCTGATTCCAAAGAAGATTAATGTAAATTGCTTCTGAGATAACCTTCTAGTGTGCTTTGAATATAGGCAAATTTTCTCTCAAGTCTTTGTCTTCAAGGAATAAATTTTTGAATTTTCAAAAATACAAAAACTTCCCCTCTCAATTATTCATGCCAGTGGAGGGGAACACTGACACTAGTATTCGAAAACAGCGTCCAAGTAGAAAACAACAAGCATATGGCTATAATATACTAGGCTTTGTAAGGCACTGTACAATGTTTCTGGCAGATATGCCTTCTGAATTAAATTTTTAGTTAATATTAAAATGATTCTATGTTCCTACATGTGGGCTGGCAAATGAAGGGTGAAAGAAACAGGTCTAGAATTTAAAATTCATTGCATATAATCTACAAGATGCATGCTCCACAGGCAAATGAATAAAGACCCTCTATGCTGAAAATACAAACCGCTTCCTAAAAACACAGACCTGAAACAGGGCTATGAAAGCATGGAAAAATGGAACGCTAACCTCAGCTGTGTCTGATGCAACGCAGATGTAACACAAAACTCCTGGATTCAAAAGAGTCAACTTTCGTAAGTACTACCAAAACCCAGCTTTTCATAATCAGAGGACACTCTTTTAAAAGCAGCTCCAACTGAAATCATAGTCAGCAAAGTACTTCAGAAGAAATATGAAACATCTCTTAGGGTTAAAGAGAAGCGTCTGTCAAATAAACTCGATGTAATGTATTCCTCCATTTCTTAACACTTATAAAGGGACTTGCAAAGAAAAATGTGTAAACAGGATTTATCTTAAATGAAGCACATTGAACCTTTCCCAACACTGTAAGAATTCAGATAGTTTAAAGAGGATCTGGATGTACTCTTTATAATTTGTAGCTTCTTTTCAGGTCCTCTGAAACACAGTAACTTGCTTCCTAGTCGAGATTTGTACTCTATTGCCAAAGCTTGTAGGGGAGCAATTTCTGAAATTTACACTTAATACAACATTCTAAGTTTTAGGTAACTTGAAGAGAATATGTCTTACAAACTTTCCACACCCATTGAATTACTTTCCCTCCCATATCTCTCAGACAATGGGGCCCTCATTCTTCTACCCTGAATGCGGAGGGAAAACCATCACCACCGACCCTTGCCGCCAGCCCCTCTCCAAATCCCCCCATTCTGATTTCAAAGCTCTACAGAATCCATCTGGCTGAGAAGAAGTGCCCACAGAGGCTGGGAGGGAGAGAGGCCAAGTGGGCCTGGCCAGAAGTGGTAGCTGGCGGGGGAGAGGAAGGCTGGGCACATCACACACACACACACTCCTGATGTTAGAGGTTGTCAGAATTGTAGACTTTGTGGTGGGATGCCAGTTTTTGTTGAGTCTAGCCCTGGGGGAAACGGCATAACTGTAACCAGACAAGGATTTAGGGCCTTGGCTTACCGTCCTGAGCTTTCAGGTTGGGCTCCAGGCCCAGGAGGGTGCTTCTGGAAACTTCTCCAAATAAGTTATCTTGGATCGCCCATATCTACCTCCAGCCTATTTCCCAACCATATTAGTCAGTCTCACCTATTAGGCACAAGTATCCATTCATCCATTTTCCCCCCACTTTTCATTTAATAAACATTTATTGAGTGCTTTCTATGTGCAAGGTACAGATACGATAATGTGTAAGACATCGCCCCTGACTGTAGGAGCTTGTGGGAGAGAAACAGATAGATGTGGCCACAGATCAACACAACTGAGTGCTAGAGGTTATGGTAAAGGGCACATAGGTTGCATGAGGGCAAAAAGGAGAGAATTAACTTCTCTGCCCCATGTACTCCTCTGCTACTGTTACCTGCTCGGGCCCCGAACCCCCTGAACTCACTCGTCTTCCCTTCACAAACCCCTGCCACTGTGTCCCCTGGAACACGCAACCAAACTTCCCGGTATTTTTTACTTTGCTACAAGATCTTTGCACGTCTCAGCCCTGGCTAAAACCTAGCTTTCTCAAAGATGATGCCACTTTCCTCAAACGCTTGTCCAGTGGTATCTGCTCTTTCTCCCACTTTCGCTGACTCACGGGGCAAGAAAATGTCGACGCGACCTCTTGCTGCCGACAGTTACTGCTGATTCTTAACATTATCACTCAACTACCTCTTCTCGAAGTGCAGCACCTGCTCTGCTCCACCCTTTCTCTTCTTTTGGAGGGAAGAGGATTCAACCAAAGTCATGGGGATTTTTCAACTCGGCACGCTTTTACATCTCCTAATAACCAGCTCAGCTCGTTTGGCTGGACTCATTCGCATGCTTCTCAACCATGGTTCATCACCGGCCTGTAGTCTAGATGGGAGTTTTTTCTACATTCAACAACACACTTTCCACAAGTATTTCTGCCAGAGAGGCCTAAGAGTAAAGTCAAGAAAGACAACAAAAAGTAAAGTAAAATGGGGTACTTGTTCTCATACAAGGCACATAACAAGGCTTATTATTTAAAATGTGGGTATAGTAGGACCTACATCATACAGTAATTGAGGATTAACTGAAATGACATACGTAAAGAACTAAGAACAGGGCCTGACACATAACAGATGTTAACTATTATTATTGTATCCTCCAAACTATAATAACATACACAAAGCTTAAGCAATGATATCAAACCATTCTAGAATCAAATCTAATCTAATTCTTCACATTACTTTAGCATACTCAACACTGTCTTGTATTAACTGATGCTATAACGATGTGTGAGCTGCTCAAAACGAGGTGATCTTTCTCCTTGCTTTTGCCTTCACATTGGTCACCAAAGGCCCATTTTTAAGACTTCATGATTTTTTTAAGCTATTTTAAAACCACTTTCTAACCTCTCTTTGGAACTGCTTTCAACCCCTCAGCACTTTCTTCCCCTTTGGATTCTAAGACAGCAGTTTGCTTTTCCTTCTGCCTCTCTGACCATTTCTGTTTTGTCTCCGTGGCAGGCTCCCCTCCCTCTGGCTGCCCCTTGCAGTCTATGTTTCTCAGGGTCATCCCTCCTTTTTGCTGCTTCTCAAAGTCTTTCCAAGATGCTGTGCCACCTTCATTTATACCTTTATCGTCTCTGCCTTGAACTACTGCAATGCTCTAGGTGGTATTCTGGTGTCTGGTTTCTCCTGATTGCATATATCCCTCATTGCTGCCACCACAATAATTTTTTTTTTTAATGTCAAGTGTTTATGACAAGGCCTCCATCATCCCCTGTTCCCTGTAAGAAAAAGCCCCAAACCTCAGCACACCATCCAAGGGCCCTTCACATCAGCTCTGATCAGTCCCTCCAGTCTCATATCATCTTGGTCCACCTACTCACCCAGAACTCCAGCCACATGGAAACAGTCTTCAAACATGCCCTTCTTCAAATCCTCACCTTTCCACGTTTCTTCTTCAAGTGCCGTCTTTCCCTGTTCCCAATCTGATCCAGCTCCTTTCTCTATTAAGCATTGACCACAGCGCATTTTAAATACCTGTTTATGCGTCTATTGCCCCAGGAAAACAAAAGCATCTCAAGTACAGGGAAATGGCTTTTTCTTCTCTTTAGCTCCAGAATCTAGTATCAAGCCAATGCTCAACAAATATTTAATGACTGGGCTTCCCTGGTGGCGCAGTGGTTGAGAGTCTGCCTGCCGGTGAAGGGGACACGGGTTCGTGCCCCCGTCCGGAAAGATCTCACATGCCGCAGAGCGGCTGGGCCCGTGAGCCATGGCCGCTGAGCCTGCGCGTCCGGAGCCTGTGCTCCACAACGGGAGAGGCCACAACAGTGAGAGGACCGCGTACCAAAAAAAAAAAAAAAAAAATTAATGACTGAACTGTGAGCAATCAACAAACATTAAAAAAAACTTTTTAAAAAAGATGCAGTTTTAGAATGGATATATGTGTCTGTATAACTGAACCACTTTGCTGTACACCTGATACTAACACAACACTGTAAATCAACTACACCTCAACATAAAATAAAAATTAAATTAAAGAAATAAATAGAGATGCAGTTTTAAATTTCTCCTTAGGTGGAACTGAAAGGAAAAGGATGCAAATGAAACACTCGATCTCAAATCTCAAGGTAAACATGGATATTCTGAAGAGTGAGAAGGAAACACATAAGGACAGCAGTGCACAATACTCAAAATGTGGATTATCGCAGAAGTTCAAGGTTGTGGAATCCATGACAGTATCTACTGTCATGCGCTGCATAACACATACAACCTTATGACCTCCCTCCTTAAAATCCTTCAATGTCTTTTTAAAGATAAAGCCTCATCCTTAATCTGGCACACAAGGGCCTCCACGATAAATCTGCCTCCATCTCCTAAGCCTCATCTCACACTCCTCTCTATCTTACTCACTGAAATTTAGCCACACAGGCCTTCTTTCCCACTTGAGCTTTTGCACAAGCAAATCTACCAGCAATGTCTTTCATATTCTCTCCTCTCTAATTCACTCTTATACCTTGACTGCCAGCCCAAGGATTCCTTAAATTAGCTCCATTACATGGTGACAACGCGTGAGTCCGTTTTATCACATCACATATGGAAGGCAACAGAGTATAGTGTATGACTGTAACTATAATAGATTATGTGTCCTTGGTCATATCTATTTAAACTCTTTTATGTCTTGCTTTCAGCGCCTGTAAAACTGAGGTAAGTGTAGAACTCACTTCATAAGATTATTCAAAGAGTTAAAGGAGATAGTTCACGTACAGCACTTGGAATTGTGTTACTACATAGTAAAAGCCCTCAAAGGTCACTGATATCATACTTACTTAGCTGTCACCCTGCCCACCCCAAGAGTTCCTCTACGGCTGGAGCCCAGGAACCACACGAGCCTGTTCATTTCTGTATTCTTAGTCTCAGCCCGGAGTCCTGAACATAGCTGGCCTTCGATAAGTAATTTAAAAAAATAAAAGCAAACCGGCAAAAGCTTTGGCTTCCACATTTGCCTCACTAGCTGGATGACTGCACGCGAATCACTCATTCCACCTGGGCCTCGTTTGCCCTTATGAAAAACGTAATCTCGACCTCAAAGAGATTTTGGACGAACAGGGCGATGCATCCAGCAAAGTACACTGCCCATCTCCCAACGCCGCACAAGCGGTCGGGGCTGATAACGAACAGAGTGAACAACCGCGTCTCCCCTCCCCCGCCCTCCTCCAGCCCACACCCCCTTACGGCGCCCTCGGTCCCCGATCCCTCGGGACTTCAGGCGTGGGAGCTCCGGCCCCGTGCGGCTCCCTCCAGGTGCCCCGCACCCTCCTTCCTTCCTCGCCCGGACGGACGCACTTCCGGCGGATGTGGGTGGGGGCAACCCCGGAAACGGAAGTGAGCCGCGGGGTCGGCTGACGGTAACAGGCTGAGAAGCTGTTCGCAGAGCGAGTTGAAGATGGTGAGTGAGACCCTGGGCGACCCGAGTGGCCTGCGGGCTCGGGTCCGTGGCCGCAGGAGCAGGCCGCCGCTCCCCAGCCCGTTCCCCGGTGGCGGCGGCGGCGGGAGGAGGAGGCCGGCCTCGGGCGCCATGATTTGTCGAGTCACGGGGTCCGGGGGTTCGTGGCCGCCTCCTGGGCAGGGCTCCGGCGCTGGTCCCGCGAGCGGCGCCTCGGCTTCATCCTTTCCCACCGCCTCCTCTCTCCCATCCCCAAGTCCCCCAGTCGGCCCCGACCCCGGTCCCTTCCCGTAGTTGGCGCCGAGCCGGAAAGGACACCCCCAAAAGTGCAACGGTCTGGGGTGCGGCGCGGCCGACTACCCCTCCCCCGAGGGGAGGACCTTTGGGAGCCTAGTGCCCGACATCCTCACCCACCCCTGACCCTCGGAACTGCCTTGATAACAAACCCACAGCTGTGGGTCCCTTTTCCATCACTCAACTTTACCCCACAAACATTTTTGGGAGCTCATAGTATGGCAGGTGTTGGAGGGGGGAAAATTGGATAGTTGCTACTCCCCGTTTGTCAGTATTGTTATTGGGTCTCCTCCTGCCCCGCCCCTTCTCTCTTTTTAACTTAAAAGTTTGATGTTTGGGAGAGATTCTTGAATCGTCATTGCTCGCGACTCTGATACTACCAGTACTGCTGCTGGGCCATCCAAATCTAGAAAGTTTCTGTTGGTAAATACTGCTGAACATAGTAAAGAGGTTTAATAAACATCCTCAAGTAACCAGTGTTAATTAACTTTTCATAGATTTGTTTTCCTCTGCTACTTTATTAGAAATATCATGTACTGATTCTCATGTTTTACAGGAGGGAATTGGGAAAGTGATAACAGTAGATCCCAGAGATCAGGATCCCCCTTTCCTTTGTGTGTAGAGGAAACTTTTCTTCCGTTACTCTACAATAAAGCAGTCTGGGAGAAGGAGAACCTTTATGTAGGAAAGCAACAGAAGGTGTTTTTGGAAAGGTACAATCATACAACTCTGGTCCTGGAAAGAGTTCAGGCAGCTGGAAGGATGAGTAAACAGGGCCGGAGAGGTTCTGTGCCTTCGTCAGGTTAGTGGCCTCCACACTAGATTTCAGCTTCTTTTCCTAATTAACTGTGACTTCTATGTGGGAGAGTTGAAACCTGTTGTACAGCTTCTTGAGTTCCAGGCTTCGGACCTTGGACATTATTCAGGCAAGACATTGACAAACCAGTGAAAGGTTTTTGCTTTTCGTTTTGTTTTGTTTTTTTAACAGCTTTGGTGAGGAAAATTGCTTATCAGGCAAATCTTGCTGTGCAGAATTGGAAAATAGAACAGGCTAGAGGCAGTGCTGTTAACATTATCCAGGTGTGAGAGCCTGGACTGGGGTGGTAGATTGAGGAAACCCGGGACACTGTGCAGTACCTGACCTAGTAAAATATAAAAATAAAGTAAAACATCAATTTAAAAAGCTGGTTTCTCAGAATAGTTTCTCCTAGAAGAGTATAACACTCCAAACTACCTGCAGCTGTTTTACGGTTTTCTGCAGAATTGCAGGGAAGATGTATTTCAGCAACAAGTAACTTAAACTCAGCATCTTGTGTTTTAACTATGGTAACATGTATTACATTTTAATTGCATGTTTACTTTATCTTCATTAGATTAAGCCCTGGAAGACAGATATGTATCTTCAGTATCTAGTAGAGAACCTGCCACATAGTAGATATTTAATAAATATTTGGTGATTAAATTATAGTATAAATGAGTAGGGTGACCATACACTAGTACCAAATATACCGTGAGTCTTTGTTTTTATTTTTTTTTATTTATACCATCCTGATTAGGTACATTTATTTTTCATTGGTAGTACCCTCTTATGGGAACCAAAAACTTTCTGAAATTCCCTTTCTTTCTTAGCTCCTGTGACTACTCTCTTCTAGCTGTTCTCTCTGTTCTTAATCCCATTTTCCTTGTTCTTCCTTGTCCATAAGGAATGGTATTCCCCAGGATTCTGCCCTCAACATTTTTCATTCTGTGCCGATCATTCTAACCTAAGGGGGGATCTTTCCAATAAAAGTAAATCTGATCATGCCATAACCCTTCAGAGGCTCTCTGTCTATTTCAGAATAAAACAGAAGTTTCTTTGCATATTGAAGCCTTTTCATTTTTTCTTTTGGCCAGCCTTTACTGCTCTACTCAGACATGTAGTTAGCTGGTCATCTCAAACGACTTGTAGCTTGCTCATTTATATTTTTATACTTTTACCCATGTTCTTGTTTTACGTGAATGCCTTTCAATCTGACAGCACTCAGAGATCAACTCAGGAATCCTTCCTACCCCAAATTCGATTTTATTCACTGAACCATGTATATTCCTCTACCATAATGCTAAAGCTCATGATACTTGTCTAGACTGGGCCCTTTGAGGGCAAAGACCTTATCCTTTCTTTCCAGTGCTTAAACAGTGTTTTTTTGAACTGTTTATATTTAATAGTGTTTTTCCTTTCTGTTGTAGAATGCCAGAGGACTTGGATCTCAGCTAAAGGACAGTATTCCAGTTACTGAACTTTCAGCAAGTGGACCTTTTGAAAGTCATGATCTTCTTCGAAAAGGGTATATGGGGGAATTGGGACTTTGACTTTGTTATGGTAAAATGTGAATTATTTCTCACAGTATTCTTTAAATATTTTGATAGGCCATAAATGTATATTTAATTTAGGAGGTAGCAAGTAATACACTTTAGGGGAGGAGGGGGAGGGTAGGATTGGATGTGTTCTATAGTGGAAGAAGCATCTTATCAGAGTAGTAGGTTCCCAGGAAAGGGCATCTTCCTAGGAGATGTTACCCAGTAGCATGATTTGGTAGGATTCTTCTTTGTGCTGCTGATAACTTGGAGAGCCATTTGTCTCTTCATCTTATTAACTTTTGGAGTAATTGACTGTTCTTTGGGAGACACTAGAACATAGCAGTAAAGAGCATGGACTCTGGGTTTTGGTCCTGGCTCCGCCATTTACTAGATGTATGCCTGTGGGCAGGTTACTTAATTGTTCTACGTCTCAGTGTCCACACCTGTGAAATAAGGCTAGTAATAGCATATATGTTATTTTGAATGAGCTAACACATGGAAAGTACGTAGACCAGTACATGGCATTAGTAAGCACTGGGTAAGGCTTAGATGCTCTTATTTTTCTTTTCTAGTTTCAGTACAGTTATGCACCTTCCCTCTATTTTCTATATTTTTCTATATGTTTAGGTCTGAATTTCTAGTTCTGGTCCTTTTCCTTGGCAGATTGTTTTTCTGCTTAATCAAATAAGGATAATGCTTTCCTCCCCGCTTTGTATGTACTGTGTTTTGAATTTTTGAATTTTATATCTAATTTTCAGGTGTTTACTCTTACTGTCTTAGAATATCATTCTAATATTGGTCTCTGGGAGCAGACATAATACCTCACTATTGTCTTTTCATTCTGTAGTAAAAGATGCACTATATTGCCTTTGGAATTGGCAGTAGTATAGTATAGTCAGATTTATAAGCTAGCCAGTAACCAATCCGGGTGATTCGTTCTTGTTTTTTTTGTTTTCACATGAAATGCTTCTTTTCCTTCCCAGTTAGACTGTAAGATTGCCACGAGCAGAGCCATTATCAAATTCCACTTTGCGGATAATGTTCTGTACAAAGATAGTATTCAGTAAACGATTGTTGCAGGATTTCTAAGGTTTCCTTCAGCTCTCAGATCCTGGTTTGGACAATAAGATAGTCATCTTTGTATATCTAGGGTGATAAAGACCCGCGGCCTGGTTCTAGCTGTATATCACCTAATATGGTACTTTATACATAGTAGGTGTTTGGTAAATGTCAAACAGATCGTTCAACATGTGTTTACCAAAAATATATTAACTATTGAATATGCATTAGATCTGAACAAAAGAGGCTTAGATATTTTATATAATGCAAGAATCATGTCATCAGAGTAATAGTATTAAACATACTTTTTATTAAATTTCTTCTAGGTACAGGGCATCATTTAGCACCATTTTTGGGGGGGTTCTCCCCAGTGAATTGAAGTCTTGACCACCAGTATCTATAATAGATGCATTTAAAACAATATTCAGTAAATTTGACTTCTTGTCTTCCTTTTGGTATATAGTTCTATGAATTTTAAAACATGTGTTAATTCCCAGAACCATCACCACCACACTCAGGATACAGAATAGTTTACTCATCCCCCCAAAACTCCCTGTGCCATTTATTTATACTACAACAGTGATGGATGTGATTTTGAGCTCTAGGTATTCAGTAATATATAATCTTCCATCTTAAATGTTTATTTTCAGTTTTTCTTATGTGAAAAATGAACTTTTGCCCAGTCATCCTCTTGAATTATCAGAAAAAAATGTAAGTATGTTACCTGTGTTTTTATTTTTATCCTTTAGAAAAATATTTTTAATAATACTTGATTAAGACACTTCTGGTGTTGAGCATTTAACCATGAAAAACTTGAGGCCTTGTTTTCAATATCCTAATCTTTGAGTTATCATTGTATTGCTTCACTAAAGCTCCCTTTCTACACATTCTTCTTTGTCTTTTTTATAGACATTTCTAGAGGTTAGTCCACCTTTCCATTCCTTTCATATGTTCTCCTTTGATGATCCCATTTTCTTTTATATTTATTCCCCTGCCATTTTTGCTGTTGGTCTTCCCAAGCCCATATCTCTAGCCTTGACCTCTTTTTCAAGCCCTGCATCTCCAAGTTACTGCTGGGCACAGTAGGTGCACAGGTGAATATGACATAGTCCCCATCCTTAAGGGGCTGAAATTTTAATGGGAGGATAAGCAGTGGATAGGGGCTTCATAAAGTGTTGTAGAGGACCAGGGATGGAGCAAGCATCTGTGGAAAGCTTTCTAGAAGAGGGCATTTGAACAGTTTTAGAACAGTATTAACCAGATAAATAGGTGGGGAAAGGTTATTCCCCAGAGGGTATAGCTTGTACAGATGTCCTAAAGACAACATAAAGGATTTTTAAATAACACATTCAGAGCAAGAACAAGGAGGTGTCTTACTACTTGGGGATGATGGTGCAGTGTCACCCAGTTAAACAGGAAGCTGACCTATTCCGGTTTTTTTGTTTTGTTTTGTTTCCTCCCTCTTCAGCAAGGGGAAAGATTTTTCCTTAAGAAAGAGTAGAACAAATAATTTGATGATGAAATTGAAGTTCAAATTAGACGAGAAGATAAAGGGGCCCCTGGCTGCTTTAGCTGCATTCTGGTTTCATGCTCAGAAGATGAGAAGGTTGTTTTTCAGAGATTTCAGATTAGCCATAGAAAACATATAAATCAGGTTTATGGAAGAAAAAGCTGACACGGATAGCTCGTTTTGATGAATAAGTGAACTACATCATAGATGACGCAATAGACCAAAAGACTAGGCCAGAACTTCAAGAAAAACAAAGAGGTGAATGTGAAGTTCTGCATTTGGGTTCAAAGATAAATTATACATATTTAGATGGGGTAAACCTGACTTTTTTTTTTGCGCTACCCGGGCCTCTCACTGTTGTGGCCTCTCCCGTTGCGGAGCACAGGCTCCGGACACGCAGGCTCAGCGGCCATGGCTCACGGGCCCAGCCGCTCCGCGGCATGTGGGATCCTCCCAGGGTGGGGCACGAACCCGCGTCCCCTGCATCGGCAGGCGGACTCTAAACCACTGCACCACCAGGGAAACCCTGACTCGTTTTTTAGAAGTAGTATCAGTGCTTAGTAAGAGTATGATTCCAGAATAAAATTGCTTATTAGTACCCAACACAAATTGGACAGACTTCAGAGTTTGGGTTTCTTTTTTCCCCCAGACTCAATTACTCAGAAAGGTGGAGTTTAAGAGTTGTAATTTAATTAACAGGACCGTATAATGGGTCTGATTATTTCTTTTATGAAATCCTTTGAAGTAGATACTTTCATACTTAGAAATTTCTTACTAATTATTGTCCCTGTATAAAACTTCCTGGATCTGAGGTTATTTACACCTTTTTGCTCTACCAGTTTTGCAGTAATTCTAATCAAAAGCATTGAAATATGATTATGCTTTGTAAATACACTTTTGCAATGTGAAAAACATTCCCTTAATGTATTAGTTCTGTAAATCTAAATTTTAGGTGGTAATTTTACACCAGTGAAGGACACCTGCATGCCAGGTAAAATATAGACATACATATTCTAAAATTTGTCAAAGAAATTAGTAAAAATACTTCGTTTTTATTTCAGTTATGGTTATTGAAATCTTTCCTCTAAGTATTGTGTCACATGCGTATCAGTGCTAACTGTTTTGAAAGCAGAATGTTGAGTAACATTTAAAATTACATTGTTGTCTTTATAGTTCCAGCTCAATCAAGATAAAATGAACTTTTCCACACTGAGAAACATCCAGGGTCTATTTGCTCCATTAAAACTACAAATGGAATTCAAGGCAGTGCAGCAGGTGGGTTTATGAATGTCAATTTATATGCATCCCACCTGTGTGTTGATATCAATTGGAAGGAGCCTTCTATTTTAATAACAGCTGTACAAACCTTACCTTCTCTTCTCCCCTACAACCTATCCTACTTTCCCCCTTTTAGGATATGACCTTGATTTCTACTTCATAGAGAAAAGAAGCTTTGAAATGGAAAACTCTTTTAAATTATAGGCTCACTGTCTGAAAACTTACCTGTGTTCACTTTTCATGTTTTTCTCCTTTGGGGGGTTACACTGAATCTGAGATGCCTCTAGGAATATCCAGGTGGAGGTATCTAATAGGCAGGTTGTATATTGCTGAGTATACCTGTTGCTTAGGAAGAAGATCTTCGGAAAGGTTGTTCCAAGTGTGTAAGAACTGTCCCCCCATCTGTGCTCTGGATTCTGTCACATCCATTGATTCCAGTGATTGCTGGACAACTAACAAAGAACAGAAAAACTGAAAATTTGGTTTGGCTACATTACAGTTTGTTGGGTACAAACTATGTGCCATTGACTATATATGTATACTTTACACTGCACCATGCTACAGGTTTGAGAGGAAGGTGCTGTTATCCTAGTTCACAGATGGAAACAGGGTGACACAAGTCAGGTAACTTAGGCAAAGCCTAAGTAAGTATAAAAGCAGAATTTGAATCCAGATCTCTCTGACTGTACAGCCCATGCTTTCTCCACTGTACTTAGATACTAGTCTGCAGTATATGTATTTAATAATTGAAAAAAGTATATAACACTAGTTCACAATGGCATTGTGGTTTTTAAAGGCCCACAGGTGACTTTGATCTTCATTTCTAGTTACCACTACTGTTTTTTTTTTTTAAATTAATTATTAGTTTATTTTTTGCTGCGTTGGTCTTCGTTGCTGCATGGGCTTTCTCTAGTGGCGAGTGGCGGCTACTCTTCGTTGCGGTGCGTGGGCTTCTCATTGCGGTGGCTTCTCTTGTTGCGGAACATGGGCTCTAGGCATGCTGGCTTCAGCAGTTGTGGCACGCAGGCTCAGTAGTTGTAGTTCGTGGGCTCTAGAGCGCAGGCTCAGTAGTTGTGGCACGTGGGCTTAGTTGCTCCGCGGCATATGGGATCTTCCCAGACCAGGGATCAAACCCGTGTCCCCTGCATTGGCAGGCAGATTCTTAACCACTGTGCCACCAGGGAAGTCCCTATCGGTACTGTTTTAAAGGGTCATAACTTAAACATTTGTGTGAGCAATACAGAACAACATAAAAAATGAATAATTGGTTTACTAAATAGAATACTGCTCTCGCTGAGTTGGAATTTCTTCAGGAATTTGATCATCCCACGTTTATTAGGAACAAAGAATGGTGTTAGGCTCTAGGATTTTGCATTTCATCACGTGGTGTGTGCTTGGGTTTCCTGGACGGAAGCGAAACCCTCGAACGTGAGCAAGCCTAATGGGATTGTTAAGTGTCAGTGAGAAGCTCTCAGTTTCAGTGTATATATTTTGCATAAAGTGTTGAGGAATTTTTAAAATTTTGGTTTGGGTCTCAAATGTGAACTTGCATGTTAAATTGATTAACCCACATTGGTTAAATTGATATGTTACTTGGTTTTGTGAATTTTACAAATAAAGAATGAAGAATGTGAAATTTGGTCATGTATATTTTTTCCCCTTGGTTTTTTCTAATTTTGCCTTTTTATACTTTTCCTGAAGGTTCAGCGTCTTCCATTTCTTCCAAGCTCAAACCTTTCATTGGATATTTTGAGGGGTAATGATGAGACTATTGGATTTGAAGATATTCTTAATGGTAAGTGTCATTCCATACCTTTTTATAGAGCCCCAATAATGTACAAGACAACAGCAGCAGATGAAACGTACAGCGTCTTCATCCTCGTGGAGTTTATAGCTGATTGAATTCATTTGTGTTTATTCAGTGAAATAAGATAAACTTTAATGGTAATAACTGTTTAACTGGTTTTAAAAGTGAAAATTATTTATGGAGTTCTGAGATTATAGTCATTTCAGTCAATTAATGACAGTCATTCCTTTCATATCCTGAGGATAAAGTCTGTTGTGTGAGTCCAGTGCAATATTCTTAGGGTAGCTTAAACGAGGATTGTTGTTGCACTGTTCAGAATGTTTGTGGGATGTGACTAGTTTTAAAAACAACTAGAAAAAATCAGATCAAAGTTTTCTTTAAAAAATACCCACCCTTTCCTCCTAAGTAATTGTTGTGTTTCTATAGATGGTGAATAGTAAAGAAGAATCTGTCATTTTTAACAAAATTCTCTGGATGATTATATTATGTATGACATAAATGGCTTTTAAGTAAGAGCAATACATGCAGCATCCTTTATTTTTTTCTGGTTCTGAGGACGGTAAACAAATATAATTTTGTCCAGTATTACTTCTGTTCATTATGCCTCAGCAGTTTGGGAGAAACAGAAAAACCCAACAGGATTAAATTATATTACTTTTGCTTGGCTGCTAATGTCCGGTAACGAGATGCTGTGGATGCAACAAATCTCATGAGACTCCACTTTGAGAATCTTCCCTGAGGGAACTTTTTGAATGCAGGAAAATCTGGAATTCCTAAGCTTTTACATTGAATTTAGACCTCATTTAAAATTAGTAAGGTGATAGCTCAGGTTTATAATTATCTTTTAGTTATAAAAATGCACTCATTTAAAAATCAGGCTCTGTAAAGTCATGTGAAAAAAAGGGAGAGGGACTTACTGAGCATTTATTCAGTCAGTAAAATAATTGTTATACGTCAGGCACTGGGCTAGGCTTTGAATATACGATGGTGAAAAAAACAAAACATCCGTGCTTCCTAATGGGGGAGGTAAACATTAACAGTTAAAACACAAACATGTAGTTATAAACAGTGATTAAATTCTAAGAATAAAGGGGGTAGGTGTATAGTTTGTTGTTGGGTAGGAGGGCCAGGCACCTCTGGGAATATGACATATAAATTGATTCCTGAAAGATACATGAATTAGTTGAGCTAAAAGTAGAGGGAAGAATATTTCAGACAGAAGAAGCTGTATGCCCAGGGTCTCTAACCTGAGAACAGCCGAAGAGCTTTGAAGGGTTTATTCCACTTAAGAGCTAACAAGTTAGCCCTCTGTGGTTTCACAGATGCTGGCAGAGACAGACTCCTCGAGACAAAGGGCAGTTTGTTATTCACGGCAGTAGCAGAAGCCAGAGCATCAGCTTTTCTGTTGGGTCCCTAAGCCCCAGTTCCCACAGGGCAGCAAGAAGAGGGTTAGATGAAACCAGCATATAGAGTGTATTTTGTTACAGTAAGGGGAACCCCAAGTTCAGGGCACCTGAATCTTATAATGGGCAGTCAGCCTGCCTATTCTGTGCCCCAAGGGCAACATGATCTCTCTTTAGAAACAGCCTTGGAAAGAGAGTCCAGAACAAAGGCAGACAGTGCCTCTGCTTCCAAGACTTGTGGAATCAAGAAAGGCTCCTAGAGAATTGTCTCTCAACACACATAAGAACATGTTAAGAAGGCCCATGTAGCTGGAGTGTTTTGAGGGAAGTGGAAAGTAGAATAAGGTGAGGTTGAAAAGCCAGGCAGGTACAGAGGAGCCAGCGCCTTGCAGACCATAAAAAGTTTATTCAGAATGCAACAGAAAGCCATTGAGTGATTTTTTTTTTTCTTTTGACATCTGAAGACTGTAACTTTATTTTATTTTTTTCTTCAGCTCTTTTGTTTTCTTTCAATTTATAATCTTTTTTTTAATTTTATTTTTTCAAACGGGTTATTAGTTATCTATTTTATGCATATTAGTGTATATGTGTCAGTCGCAGTCTCCCAATTCATCCCACCACCACCCCTGCCCCCACTCGGACGTTCCCCCCGTGGTGTCCATACCCATCGAGTGATTTTAAGCCGTGACATGTGATAGAATTTCAGATTTAAAAAGATCACTAGCGGGGGCTTCCCTGGTGGCGCAGTGGTTGCGAGTCCGCCTGCCGATGCAGGGAACACGAGTTCGTGCCCCGGTCCAGGAAGATCCCACATGCCGCAGGGCGGCTAGGCCCGCGAGCCATGGCCGCTGAGCCTGCGCGTCCGGAGCCTGTGCTCCGCAACGGGAAAGGCCACAACAGTGAGAGAGGCCCGCGTACCACAAAAAAAAAAAAAAAAGATCACTGGCTATCTTATGGACATCTTTATATATTCATTCCTTGCATCTCTGTAAGGCAGCTAAGAACTAGAAAGATCCTCTGTTTAGGTAGGTGATTTTTGTCAGGATGAGATCACTGCACTGCACTTTGGGTAGTTTCCCCCTTGTGGGGACTGTGACTGTATAATTTATGGACAGTTTATGGCTTCACCTTAGGGCCTTGCCTTAGCTGTTCCTTCTGCTTAGAATACTTTCCCCCCCTCACTTTTCAGATCCCAGTTTAAATGTCACTCCTTCAGAGACTACCCAGTCTAAAGTAGTCCCAGTCACCCTGTCACCTCATTTTCATTCTTTGCTTATCACTTTTTCAGTATTTTTCTTGTCTCTTATTTGTTTTCCCCAACTTAAATACAGGCCTCGCGAGAGCTGGGGACTTTGTCTTGTTAACTCTTGTGTCTCCAGTGCCTCATAAGGTGCTTAATCCGTGATGAGTGTTGAAAGCTGTTGCTCACCACATTCTCCTCATCACATTTGACCCAGAAGGAATTTTAAAGTCTGTAATGAGGGAGTAGTGTGTTAATCTAAGCGTGATATGAAGACTAGTCAACTGTGATGAAAATCTGTATAATTCTCCAATTTACATTTTTTAAAGTGTTGGAGGTGATCAGAGTTTTGTTTGCTTGCTCATCAGGGAAGTGCTTGGCCAAGAAAAATCTGCACATTATATTTTAAGGAAGGGAAGAGAATGTGAGGAAGGCAGTAAGAAAGTCACAACTAGCCTTTTTCTTAATGCTGAAAGTGGCCTTCCGTTTACTCTAGTTCTGTCACTTTAAGATGAGGGAACTGAGACTGACCAAGAGGCCGGGTCCTCCCTGGGAGTCTCACGGGCCAGGGCCTTGCTTACATGGTGTGCTGTCTTCTGGTGCAAGTGATTTATTTAATAAGCATGTATTTTATTAAAGTCAAAAGCTTTAAAAAGCAGAGTTTAAAAGGGAAGTTGTTATTATATAAATAAGGATATTCTTTGTTTAAATATTGAAAACATTACAGCTGAGATTCAAGTCCTCCATGTTTACCCCAAACCCATTTCTCTCCCTGCTTCCCTGTTTGCCTGCTGCTTGCTTTTAGTTAGTGTATGTCCTTCCAGACTTTTTTCTGTGTGTCTTCATACAAATATATATAATCAGAAAATATCTGGCGTTGCTTTGTGTATATATTTTTTTATCACAATTGGTATCATACTGTGTGTATCTTACGGTAGTAGGTATGCTGCATCAATACATGTATTGAGTTTTCTCTCTTACTAACAAAACAGGGCTGCAGCAAACATCTTTGTTCTTTGTACTCATGTGCGGACATACTTTTTCTTAATTTGGGTTTTGGATGCCTGTTGTATACATAGCCATTTACTCTATTAATAATTGTAACAGTATCAGTTGTTGCTAAGGTTACTTTGTTGTGTGACAGATGTCAAAAGAGTAGAGATTGCTGAACTAATGTGACACAGTAATCTCCAGTCTCTTAGGAGATCCAGTGAGGAAACATCCAAATTGATGTTACTCTTGGTAATCATTATTTTAATGATTATTTATTTTTACAAACTGATTTTACAGTTTATTTCGTTGGGTATTTATTCTGTTTCTTGTCCTGTGTGGAGGAGAAGAGGCTTTGTTTGTTTGTAGGAAGCTTAATGTTGTTATTCATTTTAAAAACTCTTAGGTGCATTATTGCAGTTAAAGTAAGACTTTTGTCTGACTCGTCAATACAGACAAGAGAGTGAAGGTTTTTAAGGTTTTCTTGCTCTAGACTTCTGGTTTGTGTACATATATATTTGCAACAGAGCACAGAGTGATAGAAATAAAATGGGTTTTGCAAATTAGATTACGGATTGTTTAATCTCTTATTAGAGATCGTTCCTAGAGTCAACTGGAAAGCACTGGAAAACTTAAGAACTTTGAAAAAGAACTTATTCAATCTATATTTCTTTTACAATCACCTGAATTGAGGTATACTTGACATACAGTAGAATGCACCCATTCTAAGTGTCCAGTTCTTTAATATGTTTGTTTTTGTTTGTTTTCAGACCCGTCACAAAGTGAACTAATGGGAGAACCACATTTGATGGTTGAATATAAGCTCGGTTTACTATAATGCAGTGTGCTGTTCATGGAAGTAGAGGGGCTGCATCTTGTTTATAGTCGTTTTTTACTATAATTTGACGTGCACAACATTAAAATTACTGACACATGAGAATTTTTGCCTAAATAGTATCTGTGATCATTTGAAGTTATTTGGGTCTTTGGTTTATGTGATAATTGAAGGCACTAAAGGGAGATGGTTTAAAAACTTCTAATTTATATTAAAACAATAGCCTTCTACGTCTTTAAAAAAATGTTGCTAATTAATATCATAAAACTATGCACAGGTTCCAATTCAGCCTGTTTCCTAGTTATTTCATAAATTTAATTTTGAATAATCATTATTGGTATTTGAGCCTGCAAACTTCATAGTAGCATCTTTCAGAATAAACATCTGTTCAGTGGCAGCATTTCAAAGTAAGTACAAAATAAGACTATTATATTTTACCTTGTTTCAGTATAGTCCATTAATACTCATAAGAATAACACTTGCTTTATTGATGCTACTTAGGATTATAACTACATTCTTTGATTCTTTCAGGTTGAAAAGTATAAGTTCAGAGGTTTTGATTTTGGTCTTGTCTTTAAAGTGAAAAATTAAACAATCAGCAGATGTCAATTAAACTGTAGTACTGCATAGATTAATATATCATAAGATGCTTAAATTTAAAAAGGAAAACAGAACATTCATGTACACATACAACTATTCATGAACAAATTCAATAATAGTTTATTTAAAAATAAATCTTCCCTATGGTTGTTCTTTGTTAATAAGGTATTTTTTTATGGACCTAGTATACAAAATTAAAGATTATCAATTTCTCAGGAGTATTTTTATTGTCTAAGTCACTGATCTGTGACTGAAGGCAATGTTTTCTCCCCCCACTGGGAGTGGGGGGGGTCATTTAACAGTGTCTAGAGAAATTTCTGGTTGTCACAACTTTGGGGAGGGTTTCCAGCTGGCATCTAGTGCAAGGAGGCTAGGGATGCTGCTAAACATCCTACTGTAAAAATTGCTCCTGACCGTTGAGAATTGAGCTTAAAACTGTCTTTGCCAACACAATATTTGCCAACCCACTTTACACTTAAATTATGAGAAAATATAGAAATAATGAAGGTTCACTAATTGAACACTAATGGACGTGTTCTCTTTCAACTAATTAACAAAGTTGGATATTTCTGTACCTTAATTAGTTTTAGGAATAGTAGATACTCTTCCTGACCAGTAGAAGGTACTATGAATTAATGAACATAGTTTAAATGGAAAAACTGATGCTTTAAACACAGAAATTGGTAATCATGATTAGTGCTTATTCTCTGAAGGTCTTCATGCTTGCCCCTCTCTCCTTTTCCTCTTTTACCTCCTTTGTGTTTACACCCATGATCCTTATCCCTGGGTGCCTGTAAAATCACCTGGAAATCTTGTGAAAGAATTTTGGTGTCAGGGTCTGAATCTCAGAAATTCCAGAAGGACGAGTCTGGGGTGGATCCCAGGAAGTCTACTTTTGAAAAGCTCTCCAGGGATGAGAACCTTTGATTTATATGCTTGCTTTCGCCTTTATAGTAATATTTATTAGCATCAGTTAATTCTTCCCGTGTACCTCGGTGCTGGAACGTTTGCTAGTAGTCTCTGCAAACTGCAGTGTGTGCCTGGAGTTGGGATGATTTGGGTTCCTTCATGAGAGTAAATTTCAGGTTCCTCTGAGATACTTTGCCTAGGTGCCAGACTCTTCAGTTAGGCATTTTTTCTTTCAGATGCCGTGGGGTTTGTTTTAAGGAATTAGTTTAGTATTTTGAGGGTTTAAGAGATACTTCACAGGTTGGTGCCTGATTACAATTAATTTTACTAACACTAAAATGATAAAATTCACAATAAAAGAGATATAAACATAATTAATGGACTGTAATGTAGTTCTGTGTTACTTTTTTAAATATATATGTGAATAAAGGAATTTGTGGATTTTATTGTCTCAAAGCGGGTGGGTTTGCAAATAACTGAGCACTGTTTGGCACATCATGGGATGGCTCTTTCACTAGACATGTCTCTTCAGTCCTACCCTCTGTACAAAATATAAATGATAGGCTTATTTTTTATTAATTTTTCTTTTTGCAGTGGGTTTTATCCCTCTTTCAGGAGTACACATAAGTATAACCCAGTGCTTTCCTGCATTTTGTTACTCCTTTGAATGCAGACATTTCAAGAGTGTAGAAAATTGTCTGAACAGGTAGATTACTTTTGAAAAGCTGAAAGACTGTATAGTGTATAATCTTCCACTGGAGTCTACAATTGGATGAATCTAAGTTTAACCAAATTTTGACTTGATATTTCAATAAAGCAAAACCAAAAATGTGATACTTCATTGAACTTATTTATTTAGCTCATGATTTCAAAGTTGAAATTCAGGTTCCTTCAAGTACAACAAATCCTTAATTAAGAGCCCATACCTTGGTGGGGGCAGTGGCCAAGATGGCAGAGTAGAAAGTCCCTGAACTCACCTCCTCCCATGGGCATGTCCAAATGACAGCTGTTTAACAGCACACAGCTGTCTATGGAAACAACCTGAAGACTAACAGGAAAGATTTTCCATCATTAAAAACATAAAGAAGGGGCTTCCTTGGTGGTGCAGTGGTTGAGAGTCCGCCTGCCGATGCAGGGGACACGGGTTCGTGCCCCGGTGCAGGAAGATCCCACATGCCGCAGAGTGGCTGGGCCTGTGAGCCATGGCTGCTGAGCCTGCGCGTCTGGAGCCTGTGCTCCGCAACGGAAGAGGCCACAACAGTGAGAGGCCGGCGTACTGGAAAAAAAAAAACATGAAGGAAGCACGAGTCAGGTAGGAAGGACAGAGATACAGTATATCAGGACCCACAGCCACAGGTTGGTGAGGAAGTGGGAGGAATATCACAATTATAGAGATCCTCTCCAAGGAGCAAGGGGTTTGAGCCCATTGGACTCCCCAGCCTGGGGGTCCTCCACCAGGAAAATGAGCCCCCAGAACACCTGGCTTTGAAAACCAGTGGGGCTTATGTTCAGAAGAGCCAGAGGGCTACAGGAAACAGACTTCTCTCTGAAAGGGTAAATGCGATCTGACTCCCAGTGTAGACGTTAATTCGAAAGGACAGAGGGTCAAACCTGCTTGCTGATCTTGGATCCAGGGAGGCAGGAGGCACCTGGGACTCCCCCTGGGGAGAGATGCTGGCAGCATCCAGTTTGGGGAACTTGTTCTACCACAATAACACCAGCATTGTGAAGCACCATTTTGGAATTCTCATGTCCTGTTAGCGCCAGGGACCTATCAGTGGGCCAGCAGCAGCCCTGTGCCCCCCTGGGTCAAACACCCAACCACGTGGGAAGCCTACCCTGCCCTCCGGCAAGTACAAGCCACTGCACAAGGCACAACCTCACAACCAAATGGGCCAGGGTCCAGCCCCACTGCCAGCGCATCCACAGTGGTCAGTTCTGCCACAAGAAAAGGGCACACACAGCCTCCCTAGAGCATAAAGCTCTGGTGACCAGAGGGAAGCCTGCTGCTGGACCCCATAGAACATCTCCAACATAGGAACAGTTCTCCACGATTAGGAAAGTGGCTGACCTATGTAACATATAGAAATAAATTTGCCCGAGAATTGGGCACAATGAGGAGACAGAGGAATATGTTCCAAGAGAAGGAATAAGAACCTCAGAAGAAGAACTAAATGAAGTGGAGATAAACAACCTCCCTGATACAAAGTTCAAGGTAATGATCTTAAAGATACTCAACAAACTGGAGAGAAGAATGATTAACATAGTGAGACTTTCAACCAAAAGTTAGAAAATATAAAAAAGAACCAAACAGAGCTGAAGAATACAATAACAAAAAATACACCAGCAGGAATCAACAGTAGCTTAGATGATGCAGAGGAATGGATCAGTGATCTGGAAGGCAGAGTAGTGGAAATCACCTAAGCTGAACAGAAAAAAGTTTTAAAAAATGATAGTTTTAAAGAGACCTCTGAGACAATATCAAGCATACTAACATTTGCATTACAAGAGTACCAGAAGGAGAAGAGAGAGAAACAGGCAGAGAACTTATTTGAAGAAATAATAGATGAAAACCTTCCTAATCTGGGGAAGGAAACAGACATCCAGGTCCAGGAAGCACAGAGGGTCCTAAACAAGATGAATCCATAGAGGTTCACACCAAGACATATTATAATTAAAGTGGCAAAAAAAAAAATCTTAAAAGCAGCAAGAGAAAAGCAACTAGTTACATACAATGAAACTCCCATAAGACTGTCAGCTGACTCTGTAGCAGAAACTTTGCAGGCCAGAAGGGAGTGACACAATATATTCAAAGTGATGAAAGGAAAAAACTTAACAACCAAGAATATTCCACCTGGCAAGGTTATCATTCAGAATTGAAAGAGAGATAAAGAGTTTTACAGACAAGCAAAAGCTAGAGTTTGGTGTCACTAAACTGGCTTTACAAGAAAATGTTAAAGGGACTTCTCTAAGCAGAAAAGAAAAATCCACAACTAGAAAATGAAAATTATGAAAGGAAAATCTCACTGGTAAATGCAAACATACAGTAAAGGTAGTGGATCAGCCACTTATATAGCTAAGAGGAAGGTTAAAAGACAAAGATAGTAAAATCCCCTATATCCACAATAAGTAAAGGTTACAGAAGAAGATGTAAAATATGACGCCAGAAACATCAAACATGGGGTGGGGAGTAAAAATGTAGGTTAGTAATGCATCCGAACTTAAGAGAGAAAATAATCATATACATGTTGTTATATATGTCTCATGGTAACCAAAACCCTAAAGTCTATAATACACACACCCACACACACACACACACACAAAAAAAATTCAAACATAACACTACAGATAGTCATCAAATTACAAGGGAAGAGAGCAAAAGAAGAAAGGGACAAAAAAGAACTACAAAAACGACCAGAAAACAATTAACAAAATGGCAATAGGTACATATCTATCAATAATTACTTTAAATGTAAGCATAGGAAATTCTCCAATCAGAAGACAGAGTGGCCAAATAAAAAAAACAAGACCCATATATATGCTGCCTACAAGAGATACACACAGACTAAAAGTGGGGAATGGGAAAAGGTACAAATGAAATCTGTGGTGGAATGCTTATATCAGACAAAACAGACTTTCAAACAGACTGTAACATGAGACAAAGGGCTTTACCTAGTGATCAAGGGATCAATCCAACAAGAAGTTATAACAATTGTAAATATATAGGCGCCCAAAATAGGAGCACCTAAATACATAAAGCAAATATTAACAAACATAAAGGGAGAAATTGACAGTAACACAATAGTAGGGGACTGCATTTACATCATTGGACAGATCATGCAGAAAAGAAACATCAGCCTTAAACAATACCTTAGATGAGATGAACTTAACATGTATACATATATGAAACATCCCATCCAAAAACTACAGAATACAAATTCTTTTGAAGTATACATGGAACATTCTCTAGAATAGGTCATATGCTAGACCACAAAACAAATCTTAATACATTTAAGGAGATTAAAATCGTATCAAGCAATTTTCCTAACCACAACAGGATGAGACTAGAAATCAACTACAAGAAAAAAAAAAAGAAACCTACAAAAACACAAACGTGGAGGCTAAACAATATGCTACTAAACAACCAATGGGTCACTAAAGAAGTCAAAGGTGGAATAAAAAAAAAGATAATTTGGAGACAAATGAAAATGGAAACAACTAGCCAAAATCTATGGGATGCAGCAAAAGCAGTTCTAAGAAGGAAGTTTATAGCAATACAAGTCTGCCTGAGCAAAGCAGAAAAATCTCAATCTAACCAAACCCAAAGTTAGTAGAAGGAAAGAAATCATAAAGAGCAGAGTGAAATAAATGAAATGGAGACAAAAAACAAACAGTAGAAAAGATCAGTGAAGCTAAGAGTTAGTTCTTTGAAGAGATAAACAAAATTGTTAAACTTTTAACCAGGCTTATCAAGGAAGAAGAGAGGGGACCCAAATAAATAATCAGAAAAAAAGAAAAAAAATAAAGCTTTTGCACAGCAAACTATCAACAAAATGAGAAGGCCGCCTACTGAATGGGAGAAGATATTTGCAAGTGATATATCCGATAAGGGGCTAACATCCAAAATATACAAAGAACTCATACAACTCAACATCAAAAAAACAACCCAATTAAAAATGGGCAGAGGGGCTTCCCTGGTGGCACAGTGGTTAAGAATCTGCCTGCCAATGCCGGGGACATGGGTTCCATCTCTGGTCCGGGAAGATCCCACAATGCTGCAGAGCAGCTAAGCCCGTGCACCACAACTACTGAGCCTGCGCTCTAGGGCCCGCGTGCTGCAACTACTGAGCCCGCATGCTGCAACTACTGAAGCCCGAGTGCCTACAGCCCATGCTCCGCAACAAGAGAAGCCATTGCATTGAGAAGCCCGAGCACCACAATGAAGAGTAGCCCCCGCTCGCTGCAAAAATATCCCCCGCTCGCTGCAACTAGAGAAAGCCTGCTCACAGCAAAGACCCAAACGCAGCCAAAAATAAGTAAATAAAATTAAAAAAGAAAAAGGGCAGAGGATCTGAATAGACATTTTTCTAAGGAAGACTTACAGATGGCTAACAGACACAAGAAAAGATGCTTGACATCACAGATTATCAGGGAAATGCCAATCAGAACCACAATGAGATAACACCTCACATCTGTCAGAATGGCTATTATCAAAAAGACCACAAATAACAAGTGTTGGCGAGGATGTGGAGAAAAGGGAGTCTTGAATCCTGTTGGTGGGAATGTAAATTGGTCCAGCCACTGTGGAAAACAGAGTGGTTCCTCAAATTAACAATGGGACTACCATACAATCCAGCAATTTACTTCTGGGTATTTTTCTGAAGAAAACAAAAACACTAATTTGGAAAGATACATGCACTTCTATGTTCATTACAGCATTATTGACAATAGCCAAAATATGGAAGCAATATAAGTGCCCATCAACAGATGAATGGATAAAGAAGATGTGGTATATATATATCATGGAATAATACTCAGCCATAAAAAAGAATGAAATCTTGCCATTTGTGGCAACATGGGTGGACCGAGAGGGTGTTATGTTATGCTAAGTGAAATAAGTCAGAGAAAGACAAATACCATATGGTTTCACTTATTGTGGAATGTAAAAAACAAACCAAAGGAACACAACAAAACAGAAACAGACTCACAAATACAGAAAGCAAACTGGTGGTTGCCAAAGGGAGGAGGATGGGGGGTTGGGCAAAATCAGTAAAGGGGATTAAGAGGTAGAAAACTCTAGTTATAAAATAAATAAGCCGGGGCTTCCCTGGTGGCACAGTGGTTGAGAGTCCGCCTGCCGATGCAGGGGACACGGGTTCGTGCCCCGGTCTGGGAAGATCCCACATGCCGCGGAGCGGCTGGGCCCGTGAGCCATGGCTGCTGAGCCTGCACCTCCGGAGCCTGTGCTCTGCAATGGGAGAGGCCACAACAGTGAGAGGCCTGCGTACCACACACACACACACACACACACACACACAAATAATAATAATAAAAAATAAGCCACAGGGATGTAATATACAGCATAAGGAATACGTCAATAAAATTGTAATAACTTTGTACGGGGTCTGATGGTTACTAGAGTTATCATGACAATCATTTCATAACGTTATGCAAATGTCAAATCATTATATAGTACACCTGACACATAATATTGTAGTCAACTATATTTCAAGTTTTAAAAAACCTATACTTTTGTTGTATTATACATCCTTAAATATTGTTTAAGTATGAGAACATACTGTTAGGTTTGTTAATAGAATTTCAGCAGAGTTTTTTTTTTTTTTTTCTAGATCGAAAAAGTATAAGGGACTTCAAAATGTTTTTTCTTTTAAAGGTGAAAAATCAAGTTTTGAAAATTTAGAGTTTGCTCCGAGATCTTGAGTTTATTTCTAGAGCCAGTAGACATGCTTTGTCAGTTGTACTTTGTCTTTTTGCTTCTTTTCGGTGTCTCAACCTGGTGGAGACAAAAGCTATACTGTTCATCTCTGTGACGAAATAGAGGTCACATAGAGGATACAGCTTTGGATCAGCGAGGGACCAGAAGGAATTCAGCTTTCACTTTGGCTAGGCTTATTTACTTTGGGAGAGATGGATTGATTTTAACTCAAGACTTCAGCCACTCTTTTTATTTGTTTTCTGTATTGTATAGAAACCTTGCAAAACATAAACCAAATTATTTTTTTCACCAACTCTTATTAATTTGGAAACTTGGAGAAAAATAGAATAATACATAGAGGGGAATTGCTTGGCGGTCCACTGATAAGGACTCTGGGCTTTCACTGCCATGGTTCCGGGTTCAGTCCCTGGTCAAAGAGCTAAGATCACGTAAGCCACGCGGTGTGGCCAAAAGGAAAAAAAAAATACATAGAACACCCAGTATAACCTTCATGAGATCCACCAATTGTCAGCATACTGCCTTATTTCCTCATGAGTAGATTCAGGATAAATGTTTTTGGCAAGAAGTCTACAAAGATGATGTATGTACTTACTGTGTCATATCAAGAGCCATGTGAGGTCAGGTTGTCCCACTTACTGGTGTTGCTAAGTATGATCACTTGGTGGACAAGTGGTGGCCGTCAGAGCTCTCCATTGTAATAGTACAGTTTTCCTTTTGTAATTAATAATAATAATCTGTGAAGTAATAACTTGAGACCTTGTATACATCCTGTTCCCGAAGAACCTTTCACCCAGAGGTTTTAGCATCCATGAAAAATCTTTACCTCAGTCATTTACAACATGGTCATTGGAGACAGGAAAGGGCCGAAAAATTGTGATATTTTATTATTCCTTCTGCATTTATTGGTTGACAGATTTTTGTAAAGCCAGGTTCCCCCCCCATTTCTCTTCCTCTTTAAGGTATCCTTTGGACTCATGGATTCCTACTTAATGTTTTATAATCCATTCCTATCATTACTCTTCTTAATGCCCTAAATCTTATCATTTTAATGAATACATAGACGTTCCATTTGAACAGAAAATTACATTGGTTTTAAAGTGCTACATTTAATTTTTAGCATTACTAATTAATGTTTTTCACAGAATATTGAATATATTTGAGATACTTCAGTTATCATAATCGTAGTTATCATGGAAGTTATGACCGAAGAAATCCTATGTTAGCCATAGGGAAACACTGCTGCCCTTAATCTACTGATGTGTGGCCCGATCACATGAGAAAGTCACAAGACCAGGACAGGCAAGGGCAGCCAGAGCCTTCTCCATTTGGCACTGTGGCTTAAAAGTAGGCACTATATTATGAACATTGAAGAAAAGACAAAGGGAACTGATAAGGCCCAAGAAGCATTGCATTTTTCTTCTTTTTAAACTTTTTATCATGGAAAATTTCAAACACCTAAAAGTAGATGGAAAAATACAATATAATCTCATGTTTCCATCATCTAAGTTCCATAATTTATCCATGGCCAATCTTATTTCATCTATATTTTTTACCCACTTTCCCCCTCAATGTCATTTTGAAAGAAATTCCAAATATTATTTATAGGTGTAAATATTTCAGTTTATAAAGCTAACCTAACCACAATACTGTTATTATCATACCTAAGTTAACAATAATTCCTTATAATTAAATGTCCAGTCAGTATTCAGATTTCTGAAGGTCCAGTAATAGTTTTTAAGCTATTTTGTTTGAATCAGATCCAAGTAATTTACACGCATTGTGATTGGTTTTGTGCCAGCTGTTTCATAATTTATGGCTTCTACCTCCATTTCTTTCTCTTTTTCTTGCGAGTTGTTGAAGAAACCAAGTAGTTTCTTCCATAGAGTTTCCCACAGTCTAGTTTTTACTGTTTGCATCTTTGTGATACAGTTTAACATGTTCTTCTCACCCCTGGCTTCAGAGGCTCTCTCTTTCCTTAATAAAATGTAAACTCCAGGGTTTGGCTTTGGGTGAAAGATAGGCAAGGTCAGCACCCAGATTCCATTTCTCTTTATTTCACCTTGCACTTTGTAGGACTCATTTGTTTTATTTTGGCTGTCCAGCATCTACTCTGATAGACTCTGAGTTCTTTAGGGGAACCGCCTTTTCTCTGAGTTGTGTTGTCTTGGGGGAGGGCGTGCTGTTCCCTCTCTAGAATGCTAAGAGGGCCCACCTCTCTGCTCCTAATGCCTCCTGGGGAAGGCTTGTGACCCAGGTCAGCTGATCAAACTTCAGTCCTGGACTTGGATTCTAGAGCAAGGACAGGAGGAGAACAGTGAGGCGACCCATCACTGCCAGAGGCAGTGCCCTTCGCCCTTCGTGCTGCATGATCATTGCTGTGTCGCTGCCGCTTTATGTCTGGAGCTCCCCTGGCTCTTGATTGTTTTCTTAGGCTGTTCCTAAGCTTTTTATTGGAGCTGTGAGCTCCTACTTTTATTCCAGTAAATCCCCGTGGGCTTAAATAAACAGAAATAAACAGTACACATTGTTGCCTGCAATCGGGATCTCTGAATGATGCAGTAATAGGCATTAAACAGTTGGTGTTACAGGAAACACGTCCCCAGAGAAATTTGGGAACTGGGGCTGGTTATCTCACTGAGTCAGGTTAGGCAGTGAATCCAGGTAGGAAATCTAGCTGTCCCTGGCAGGCACTTGTAAAATAGCTACCCCATCTGGTCACATGAAGTCACACGTGCAATTTACAGCAAGGTTCTGGGCAACCAGAATGGGAAGAAGTCAGGATGGTGGGGTGGCTGCTTCTGACAGCAGTGAAAGTTTAAAGCAAGTAAATAACATATTCAAATCTCCAAACCAACCTACAGAAACCTAAAGAGTGTCATTTCTTACAGGTAGAGCACTTGGCAGAAGACAGATGTGAGTCTCCTGACTTAGTACAGCTGGTGCAGTTACTGCCCTACCAGGTTTAAAGTGTGAAAACTGGAGCACTGTGTAGGACCCCGAGAGCTAAGGGGGAATATGATTGAGGAAGGAAGCAGATTCTTCACTTAGAAGGAAGAATTCACTTCACTTAGAAGTCATCCTTTTTTTCCTTAAGACTTCCTTCACCTGAGGGGTCAGTGTATCAGGGAAGCCAGTAAGCCTCTTGCCCCAGTGCTCTTTATTTCCAAACCCAGAGCCAGTGGTTAGAGCCCAGCATGCCCCCTGGAGGCCAAACCCAAAGAAATTTAACATGTAGAAAGAATGTGGGGACCTTGCCAGTTTATGTCTACAGGAATTTCAGGGACATGTGAACGAAGAGATCTTGAATGTGCTTTTAGATTAACAATATGATGCCCTTACACAAGATAATTCCAGATTCATTTAACTCAAGAAGGTGGATGTGTTTTTAATAATTTCCCAAACTGGATTCAACACAGGCCTATACTGAATGAAGATGAGATGCCAGAAGTCCTTAGAGTAGTGCAGAGCAGTGGTTCTCAGACTTTTTTGTGCATTAGAATCACGGGGCAGCTTTTAGAATCACAGATGGCTGGGTCGCACCCCTCGAGTTTGTGATTCAGGAGGTTTGAGGTGAAGCCTGAGAATCTGTGTCTCCAGCAAGTTCTCAGGTGATGGTGATGCTGCTAATCCAGGGGCCACACTCTGAGAACTGCTGGTATAGAGGGAGGAGATCAAATACTTTGAGAGGAAGGAAGGTTGGAGTAGTTTGCCGGTGTAAATCCCCTATTCACTGGCCACCTAACTGTCTTTCGCAAGACAAGCTGGATAACATACCTTTACCAAGGCTTTCAAACATATATTAGTGCTGGCTTCAAAGCCCTGATATAGTCTTTCTTATTTAACACTATCGAGGTGTAATTTACATAGAACAGATGTACCCACTTAAAGTATACGGTTATACACATTTTGACAAATATACGTATACAACTGTATAACCACCACCAAACCACCCCTAAAAGTTCTGTCCTGTCCCTTTTTATCCCTGTCTTTCCTGATGCGAGCCCCAGGCAAACACTGACCTGCTTTCTGACATTGTAGATTAGTTTTTTGTTTTTCAAGAATTTCATATAGAGTCATGCAGTATGTAATTTTTTGTGTCTGGCTTGTTCTGCTTTGTATAATGTTTAAAAACTTATCAATGTTGTTGAGTAGTTTTGTTCTCTTTTATTGTTGATTAATATTTCATTATATGGATATAGCAATATTTTGTCTACTCATTCATGTATTGAAGGATATTTGGGTCATTTCCAGTTTGGGGCTATAATGGATGAAGCTTCTATGAACATTTATATACAAGCCTTCGTACGGACATCTGTTTTCATTTGTCTTGGTAAATAACCTAGGTGGCATTGCTGAGTCACGTGGTAAGTGCATGAACATTCCAGGTGCTGGCACCCTCATTAGTACTTGGTCTTGTCACACTTTTTAAACTTAGCCATTCTAGAGAGTACATGGTGGTATCTCATTGCAGTTTTAATTTGCATCTCTCTGATGACTAATGGTGTTGAGCATTACTGTATCTTTATTTTGTGAACTGGTTTCTCAAACCTTTTGCCCTTTCCTTCACCTTTTAAAAAGTACAGCCAGTCCCCAACTTACGATGGTCTGACTTCTGATTTTTCGACTTTTCCATCGTGCAAAAACAACTGGCATTCAGTAAAAACCGTACTTTGAATGTTGACTGTGGCTCTTTTTCTGGGCTAGCATAGATCCTCTCTTGTGCTGCCGGGCAGTGGCAGCGAGCAGAGCTCCCCGTCAGCCACGCCGTCACAAGAGTGAACAACCGGTGAACTTGCAACCATTCTGGACCCAGACAACTATTCTGTTTTCCCTTTCAGTACAGTATTTGATGAATTATGTGAGATATTCAGCACTTTATTTTGAAATAGGTTTTGTGTTAGATGATTTTGCCCAGCTGTAGGCTAATGTTAAGTGTTCTCAGCACGTTCAAGGTAGGCTGGGCTAAGCAGTGATGTTCGGTAGGTTCGGGGTATGAAATGCATTTTTGACTTATGATATTTTCAGTTTATGATGGGTTTATCTGGACGTAACCCCATCATAAGTTGAGGCAGATCTGTAGTTTGCTTACTTCGTTGAGTTGCAAGAGTTTTTTTTTTTTTAATGTATACTGGATATAAAGCATCTGTCAGATATATGTATTGCACATACCTTCTGGAATCTTGGCTTGCCTTTTCGTTTTCTTATTGGTGTGTTTCAAACAGCAGAAAATTTTAATTTACATGAAATCCAATTAATGTGAGTGTTGGTGTTTTGTGTCTTTGGCATCCTATCTAAGGAATTTTGCCTAACCCATGATTATAAAGATTTTCTTGACTGTTTTCTTCTGGAACTTTTATATCTTAACAGTGTTGTCTTCTAATACATAAGCACGTATCTTTCCATTTATTTAGGTTTTCCTTAATTTCTCTCAGCAGTGTTTTATAGTTTTCAGTGTACAGGTCTTAAACATATTTTTTAAATTTGTCCCTAGATATTTTGTGGGTTTTTTTCAATACTATTTTTAAGTGGTATTGGTTTTGATTTTGATTTTATCAGTTGCTTGTTGCTAGTATATAATCATAGAATTGATTCTTGTACATTGACTTTGTATTCTATGACATTGCTAAGTTCATTTATTAGTTCTAGTAGTTTTTTTTTTTAAATGAAGCTTTAGAATTTTCTGTGTCATGTCGTATGTAGATAAACAGCTTCACTTTGTCCTTCCCCATCTGTATGCCTTCTTGCCTTACAGCTAGGACTTCCAGTATAGTGTTGAATAGGAATTGTAAGATGGGGTATCCTTGTCTCATTTCCAATCTTAGGGGGAAAGTATCCAGTCTTTTTTACTATTAAATATCGTGTTAGCTGTATGGGGTTTTTTTGTTTGTTTTTGTTTTGTAGATGCCCTTTATTAGCTTGATCCTAGGTTCTTGAGAATTTTTATCGTGAATAGATGTTGAATTTTGTTAAATGTTTTTTCTGCATCTGTTGATATGACCATGTGGTTTATTTATCCTTAGTCTGTTAATATGATGCATTATTACATTAAGTGATTTTTAAATATTGAGTCAGCCTCACGGTTTCTGGATACCCTCACTTCGTCAGGATGTAGTATCTTTCTTATATATTACCTGATTTGTTAATATTTTGTTGTGAATTTTTTGTTTATGTTCATAAGGCATATTAGTGTGCAGTGTTGAAATACCTTTCTAGGCCCAAGATGGAGCTGCTCCTGCCTGGATGCCACATCAGCAAACCAAAACTTAGGTAACTTTCGTGTCCATAAATTCTTCCCTTGACCAGAAAGGCAGTATATCCAGTCAGCCCATCCCCAAATGCCAAACCAACTCTGGGCTTTATACAGTTGGTCCTTTGTATCCACAGATTCCACATCCTCAGATTCAACCAACCTCAGATCAAAAATATTTGAAAAAAAAATTCCAGAAAATTCCAAAAAGCAAAACTGGAATTTGCCATTCCAGCAACTATTGTATTAGGTATCATAAGTAATCTAGAGCTGATTTAAAGTGCACAAGAGGATGTGCATAGGTTATATGCAAGTACTGTGCCATTTTACATGGGGAACTTGAGCATCCGTGGATTTGGGTATCCTTAGGGGGAGGGGGAGGGAAGGGTCCTGGAACTGATCCTGAGCGATGACTTTTCTTGATCCGTGTTCTTTATCATATAAAAAGCTTCCTGCCTTCCACTCCGTTTTGCCGGTCTCCAAATGCAGATTGTCCCCTTCATGAAGTGTTAAAGTTTGTATCACCTAACTTGTCTTTTTAAATTATTTTTTTTTAGGAGTAGTTTGCTTTTCTTGTAGTTTCTTTATCTGGTTTTGTATCAGGATAATGCTGACCTCATAAAACAAGTTGGGAAATGTTCCTTGCTTCTATTTTATGGAAACACTTGTGTAGAATTGATCTGTTTGTTCCTTAAATGTTTGGCAATGAAACCATCTGGGCTGTGTCCCATCTTGATCACATTCTAGCTGCATATCATTCCCAAGAAAGCTGTCTCTAAGTAATGATCTGTAGCCATGTAAGTCCAGAAACTTCTGTCAAGTGCAACCAGAATCGATTTGACTCAAGGGACTGCCTCACGCTAATCAAATGAGACTGATTTTTTAAGCCTGAACTGAGCCAGGCGCTGTAACAAGTGTTTTATATTAACACTACTTTATGTATTCTGTAACCTAGAATCCCAGTAATTACCATGAGGGACATATCTCTCCAGTAACCAAAATATGTGTGTCCTCCATGGAGAGCAGGGGTTCAGCACAGTACTGCCCTGGGCCAGGTTCAGCTTGCCGCTTGTTTTGTTTATTGGAGCACAGCTATGCATGTTCGCTTATGCGCGGTCTAGGATGCTTTGTGCTACGACAGCAGGTAAGTGAGTAGCTGTGACAGACTGTGTAGCCCACGAAGCCTAAAATATTTACGTTCTGGCTCTCTGGCCACTTACAGACAAAGTTTGCTGACCCCTGATGTAGAGCAGTGATTCTCAACCCTGGCCACATACTGGAATCACCTGGAGAACATTTGAAAAACTACTGTTGTCCGCCTCCCACTCCCAGCAATTCTGACTTGGTTGGCCTGGGCTGGGACCTGGGCATTGGCGGTGTTTAAAACTCCCCAGCAGTTCTGCCCAGCAGCCAAGGCTGAGAACCACTGGCCTAAAGTAAGGCTTGGTATTTGTATGTGTTTAACTGCCCGCCCATGCTGATTGTCTGAGTGTGCATTTAGGAACGAGAAGCACTTACCTAGGGCAGTAGTTTCCAGATCTGAATGTGTGTCTGTCACCTGGGGAGATTTCTTTTCATAGATTCTAAGACCCCACTCCAGTCCAAGTGGATTAGAATCTCCAGAGATTTTTAAAAAATTCCTCAGGTGGTCCTGAGATACAGACATTTCTTTAAGAAAGACTGAACTTAGGGCACCTTATTGTTATTAGCAAGATTTTTGGATACTGAGTGAGTAACCAGAGGATTATTTAGTGAGCATAGGAGTGGAGAAAAGGGGTTCCTTGTGTTGTGCAGTACAGGCTATGGAGGATCCTACTGTATAGTCCAGCCTCATAGAAACGGAAATACACCCTCCTGAGTGATGAAAATATTTATTTCTGTTAGATATGGTATACCTAACTGCCCTTGTACAGTCCTAGATGAAAGGAACATGTTTTTCCTTTTGGTTCCTCTTTATATAGATGCCATAAAAACAAGTCATCCATTAATATTCTTTGTTCAGATAGTTAGATAATCAGGTCACATTACAGGAGGTTAGATAATAGCTTCCCCTCCACCCCTGCCACCCCATGTCTTGGCTAAATACCCCCATCAGCTTGCATGCTTCTCTAGGCTCCTGGCATCCCATTTGCTAATGATCTCTTAGGACAGACCCTTTGGAGATGGCTAAGCCCATTCATGCTGTGTTCTTACCCTGGGCTACCCCAGTCCAGTCCCCTTATACACTTACTGCATCTCAAATGGTCTTTGCTCAACTGAGAAACTATCTGTTAATCCTCCCACTGTATTAAACATTCCCATGTGTGTTCTCTTCACTTCAGGTGGAATGTGTAAAATCAGGGAAGGTTGAGCTGGAAGGGACTTTGTTATAGACCTTATCTAACCTCAAAAAAGTCAATCTTATGGGCAGTTAGTTGGGTACTGGTAGTGCTTATGTGTTTGGGGGGGCACTTTATACTCTTCTTGATACAATTCTCAATATTGGATTTATAATCTGTCACACCCTTCTGTGAAGAACCTCAGCAGTGCCAAATCCATCTCTGTGTAATCCTGTTGCTTAGTGGTAGCTGAATAACCATGGTCAGGTGAAGCCTGAGACTTGCCTTCCTTGTCCATAAAATGGGAAAAAGGAAGATCTGCTTTGCAGGGTTATTAAGAGGGTAAAATAACTTGACATAGCATTTTGTAAACCATAAAGTACTTTTTATTTTGTTCTGGGAAGAGCATTGTACAGGAAGTAAAACAAAAATCAATCCGTCAGTCAATCTGAGAATAGCCCAGAAGACATTAGCTAAACCTGAAGGGAATGGTCTTGGAAAAAAGAATTTCCAGTCTTTTAAATTGTGAGTGCTATTTGCTGGTCAAGCAATCATTGATTACCTTACAGGAAAAAGCCGTAAACAATGTTATGAAACAGAAGACTACCTACTTTCAAGAGATTACAAAGGAGTTAATCAGCTAGGTGTACTTCAAGACATTTGTGTTATTATATATGGAAACTTAGAAAATGGGAGATATTGAAGGACCTGTGAAAATGCCATAAAATATAAATGCATATGGGCTACATATTTTTCAATTTATTTGCAAGGCTGGCTTAATGACTATGGCATGGTATCAGTGGTTACTCTCATAATGCATTAAATATATAGCTTTAAATGATTTTTACAAGTGAAAACAAAACTCTGTGTTCATTTAATTCAAATTTTATTGTGGATATAATGAGGAATCAAAGATTGTCCCTGTCCTCAAGGTGCTCATTGTCAAGTAGGGGAACAAACATTACAAGACAAGGGAAAATGCTTGGATGGCAGTACCCAGAGAGCTGTGGGGGCCCTGCAGGGACGGGGGTGGGGGGGTGGAGGTGGGCAGGAGGGGAGGGTAGAAATGTTCGGAAGGGACACGGAGGAAGCGGAAGCAATGCCTTGGCTGAGATTTAAAAGTTTCAACGTAGGGAGGGAAGAAGGCCCAGTGGAACCTTGTGTGCAGACAGGAGGCAGGAGAGGATGCGGTGTTTTCAGGGACCATGGTGGTCCCAGGATGAGTATAAGGCAGTAAGAGATGGATACCCTTTGACAGAAAGAAGGAGTGAATATTGACTCTGTAAGTACTAGTTACTTTACATCATGATTGCCTGTTTACTCAGTTTTTACATTTCTGTAGGAACTATTTGTAATCTCTTTTTTCAGTCACCCCTGTGTTACTTATGGAAATATTATCATGCCTGTCACTGATGAAACATATTAGGAAAAGTGAAAATGTATTCATTAAAGTGCTTCCCTTTGAAGGATATTGCAGCTACTGAGAGCTTTGACTATCACTAACACCTTGATGGGCTCTAAAAAACAAAGCATTACCCAAGTAGAAGAAAATTACATTATGAATACTTGAAACTTCTATCATTCTCCTATAAGCGACTGACATCATAATTTTCAACAGTTATGCCTTCAAAATCTTTGAGAGGGGTCAAAAAGTCATTTTGCAGATGAAGAAACTGAGTCAGACAAAGAGTTCTTCTTGGTCTTAATGTGAGAGACTGGAGTATATCAGGGAGATTATTGCTTTTGATTGTATCAGATTTCTTAGTCCCATTTTATACCGATAAGTTTCAGTTTCTTTGGTAAATCCCAAAGTGGGAGGTGTCTTGAGATTTGTTCTTTTATCTACTGGGAATATGTCACGTGGTCTTCATAAAGTGCTCAAAGTGCACGGTGCTGTAAGAAGCTAGAGCAGCAACTATTTCTGACTGTTTAGTTTAGAAGAAAGGACTTGCAGCATTGATTATTCATGAAGTACTTATTGTGGAGCTAGTTTACATCCTTCAGAAGTCAAGAGTATATGATATGAGCATTTGGATTTTTTTTATTCACAATTAATCATCTGTCTGAAGTGTCTTCGCTGGATTCTTCTTGTATAAGAAGGACATAGCTTCCCGCATTCCTGCTGATGCACTTGACAGCACTGCCAAAGCAAATAAGACATCGATTAAGGCAATACATAAATAATAAATAATCTGTATTCCATCTTTTCCCTGGTTACATGGCTTTTAATAAATTACACAAAGAAGGAGGATACTGGTATTTTGAATCTAACAGGCTTGTTATGCATAGCTTTCTGAAAATAAAAATTAAAAAAATCTACATGAGTTCTTCCCCTTCCAGATCCCTAAAATGTCCATCTGTCCCATTGTCTCCACCACATAGTCCACATAAAATAGTTGTAACTAAAGCTATTACTGAAGTTCATGTTTAATACCTATAACTGAAGCTAGGATAGAAGACATCAGGAAATAATGAAAATAACCTGCAATTTTAATTTTAAAAATATTGAACAGATTAAAAAAAAATCTCAGAAGACCAGCTACATTTACACTAGATGCATTATTAAAAGCACAATGACCTTTAATCTCTCTGCACTGATTTTTCCAATTATAAAAGTTATATGTGTTCATAACAGAGTATTTATAAATATATGAAGAATAAAATTAACATGACCCATTATTCTACTTCCCATGTAATACAGTTCTTACTAAAGTCATTGTTCATGATACGGATGCACCATCCTTTACTTAACCATTTCCTGTTATTGGCCATTTTGGTCATTAAAATATTTTTTGCCATAATGAACTTGTTTATATGTAAATTTTTGACATTTCTGATCATTTCCTCAGGATAGGATTCTCAATGGGATCACTGGTTCAAATACCATGAATTTTTTTGGGAAGCTTTTGATACATGTTCATGAATTGCTTTCCAAGAACGATAATGCCGAATAACACTACTCCCAGCAAAGTATAAGGCTGATGGTCTCATCACGTGCTCACTAGCAAAGCATGGAGTTTTAATTTTGCCAATTCAATAGGTGATAGTCTCCTTTTCAAAAGATACCTAGTAAAAATAGCTTTTCATCACAGTTACAGAGGAACCGTAAATACTATTGTAGTCCTCCTAACACAGATCTAGGTATCAGCATCCCACTGAGACAGTATGTACTGAGGTCCTACTCTGAATAAGACGCAGGCCAGCCCTTTAAGGAGTTCACAGCCATGGCAGAGTTTAAAGCCTGTGTGGATAGATTCTGTTCTCCCTCCCACGCAGCCACAGCCCACAGTGCTTAGGGGAAGGCAGATGCCAGACCCTGTGCCCCACCTTCTACCCATCCCCATCACCCTGCTCTGCGGCAGCCGTGTGAAATGGGCAAGCCCAGCAGAGGCAGGTTAATGAGCTCTTAGCTCAATGCTTGGGCCCCAGAGAATGTGTCAAATATATTTGCTTGTGCGTTTTCACAACCACTTATCTAGTTGGCTTACACATTTTGTTCATTGAAAGGGACAGGGAGAATACATATTTCTTGTAAGTTTATGCCTCTGGTCTTTTTAGTCTATGTACTATTCACAAATAGAATTTTGTAGTTTGTATTTACTTGGATATTTACATTTGAAAAGGAAATCATCAAATAAGCCAACTCTCTGTAAAGGAAAGAGAATTCTTAATATCCAGTGCATGCTATCTGCTCTTGTCATTTACCCAAGGATCTGTATTAAAGTATATCTTCTTAGAGTAATCTGTGACCTTCAGGGGATATTATACTGTAGGAAGTCATTGTTTGAATGTATATATATGTATATACATATTCATAGAATATATGTGTATTGAATATACATATGAATATATATGTACTGATAATACATATATATTCTTAGACACTAAATTCATCAGTTGTTCATATTTAAAGATAAGGGGTAACTTCTCAGAGTCTCTGTCTAACCCAGTGTTTCTTTCTCTTAGTCCTGGTTGGCCACACCACTGTCTCTTTCTTTCTAAGTCTCCAAAATTATTGACAGATGTCTTCATGTCTAAAAGTTCTTGAGAAAAGTACATTCCAAGGCAAAACTTCAACAGATCTATGTAATTGCACTGGTGAGGTCAGGGAATTCAATCCATCTATCCTTTGATAAAAGGATAAAAAGTAATGACATACCATAGACTGATGGCTGGAATTAGTAATAAAACAGCGGAGAGCAGAAAGACGAAGCCTTTGTACCAAGCAACAGTGGCTGAATAAATTCCGTTGAAAGTAGAAACTGCAGTGATTCCGCCAAGTGTTTCTAAGAAAGCGAGACAAGCGAACATGGTGCCTGTTTGGGGTCAGGGTGTGGAGGGAGAGAGAGAAAAGGCTGAGTTACAAAACAACAAACAAAAATAATGCAGAAAATGGCTACTCAGTGAAAAGTGCAGCCCTGGGGGCACTGCTTGGTGAAGGAAAGCTACTCCCTCAAAATCCCTGAGAAGGCAGTCACCCGTTTTGTGGGTGAAGAAATGGAGCTCAGGAGTTCTCCCTGGACCTGGTGTGAGAGGAGCTGGAATCAGTACTTCCAGGGTCCGTGCGGCAAAGCTAAAAGGCACTGGAAGCTGAGACGTGTGGAATCTGCCGCATCTCCCGTCCCTGCTACAGCCTAAGACGCAGCCCCACCTGCCCCTGAGGTTCGTGGTGCCACCTTCCACTCTCAGTCCCTGCGCTAATCTGGGACACACCTGCAGGGGCAGGATGGCTCCCAGGCAAGCAACGTCCCACCCACCGGCCCTCTGAAAGGTCAAGTCAGATCTGGCAAGAGTGACAGGCAAGGCAGAGAGATAATCTTCTTACCATACATTCTGCAATTTGAATTTGCTCTCTTCCTCCAGAGTAACAAAAAGTTCAGTCACACGAGATTCCTGTGTGACTCATCAAGTAACTACATAAGTGCCCGGTGCTCTAGTGAAGGTTATGCCACAGTCTGACATTGAGTGATTCTTTAAAACGTATTTTTCTGTCTTACGTGCTTACAACTGGCTCCCCTCTGAGGGGACTCTGCTGTCCTTCCCGCTTGCCACATGCTGAGTGTGGGAAAGGGCAGGCCATGGAGCATTGCTTAAGAAGCCTGAAATGGCTGCATGGTCGGCCCAAGCTCACAATCAGAGAAATGGTCATTATTCTACAAGTTTTGAATTTAGTCTGGAATCCAAGACCATACTGACTGAAGAGTGAAACTTACGAAAGACAGCTGGTCATCTTGATGTGCTTTTTTTCCTCTTTGTCAAATTCTGCATCACTACAATTGTGGCTGTTCTCAGCTCTCTGTGGCTTCCGTGGCATAAGTTCCTACGTAGTTTCTGCAGACTCTTAAGCCATTGCTTGTTCCCTACTTTGCCAAGTTTACTTTTCCATGACAAATTGTAATATATTTTTCTTACAGACAGTGCAAATCCTCTAAATAATTGTGTTTGATTGGACTGATAGGAAGGAAAAGGGCAAGCTTGAGGATCTAGCTTGGTTATAGTTTACACGTCTAGACTTTAACTTTCCCCATGGTCTTGATCTTTTAGACTGTGTATTGATTTTTATCTATTTAAACTTTCACTTTATTATACATATTCTCCATACATTGCTTCAAAGTCTTCACTGAACAACGGGACACATGTTCATAAAACAAACATCTCTATGCAGAATGCTGGGTTATCAGAGATATGTCTTCTTTTGACCAAAATGAAAGTTCTGTCAATGTCAAGGGCACATATGCTTTTTTCACTGCTGTGTCCCCAGGGCGTAGCTGTGCTGGCACCTGGTAGACATTTAATATATATTTGTCAAATGAATGACTAAAAGCTTCATTCAAGGGCAATTACCAGTCATCAAGTAGCGTATGGACTTACTGCCGCTATGATTTATGACAATACAGGAAGTTAGTTTAATTGGAAAGAAGTTCTCCTAGTTATGTATCTACGTTATTGTTTCATTTTATTTCTGACCCCTTGCTACAGCCGGGGACAGGTGGTATGGTGCTAATCCTATTATGCAGCCGCTTGAGTCCTTTCTTGTTGGGAACTCGGTCAGGCCGTGCTGTGTTCTGACAAACAACCATCTCATGAAGTAGCTCTAGCTTGTTGCTGAACTTCCCTGAGCAGCACAACTTATGATTACTTCATTTCTTTTTAGTGCGAAATTATATTCCGTTGGACAGACACACCTCATTTTGTTTATTCATCAGTTCATGGACATTTGCATTGTTTATGCTTCTTGACTGTTACAGATAATGCTGCTGTGAACGTGTGTGTACAAGATTTTGTGTGGACATGTGTTTTCATTTCTCTTTGGTATATACCTAGGAGTGGAATTGCTGAGTCATAAGGTAACTCTGTTTAACTGTCTGAGGAGCTACCAAACTGTTTTGTAAGACGGCTGCACCATTTTACACTCCCACAGCAGCGTATGAGGGCTCCAGTTTCTCCACATCCTCGCCAACACTTCTTAGGGGCTTTTTCATCTTGGCCATCCTGGTGGGTCTCACTGTGGTTTTGATTTGCATTTCCCTGATGGCTAATGATGTTGAGCACTTTTTCATGTGTCTGTTGGCCATTTGTACATCTTTGGGGAGATATCAGTTCAAATCCTTTGCCCATGTTTTAATTGGATTTTCTTGTTATTGCTGAGTTTTAATAGTTTTTATATATTTTGGATACAAGTTCCTTATCAGACGTATAATTTGCAAATATAGTCTCCCATTCAGTGGGCTGTCTTTTCACTTTCTTGATGGTGTCCTTTGAAGCATAAAAGTTTTTAATTTTGATAAAGTCTAATTTATCTATGTTTTCTTTTTTTGTTGTGCTTTTGGTGTCGTATCTAAGAAACCATTGCATAATTCAAGGAAGCAGGTAGGTTTTCACATACTGTAGTTTTAATATTCCTAAGTGGTTTTCCAATTAATCCTCATCACACAATCTATAAACAGCTGTGTGAATATGTGCTACATCTTATGAGTGGAAAAGAATCAAGAAATGTATTTTCAACCTTATTGAATTATGCAGTCTTCTCCAGTGTTGACTAAAGGGCCATAAGTACAATAGCATAATTATGAATTATTCATAAACACTTGATATGAACATTTGCACCAGGCTAAGACATGGAACAAAAGAAAGCTCCAAGGTCTCATAATATTCATATGATCAAAGCAAAAGGAGGTCAACCACATATGCCTAGTATCTAACAAGTACCCAGTCCTAACTAGAGATTTAATTTTTGTTTTCCTTCTGTACTGGTCATTCTCTGTCCTCCCCTTCAGCTGTTGGATCTTCTGTGCCCTGCTCTGTGCTCGGGAGGCTGACCCCACAGATATTATGACTTGGACTTCCTTGGACTTGGTCAGTGGGGTCCCAGAGGAGAAGGCTATGCAGTTTCTTCTCTGCTCCCTCCCTCCTTGGGCCGTCCTCTCCTCTGTGCTGCCCTTCCCTGAAGTCTCTTGATTGAATCAGCTGAGTGGGATGCTGTTTTTTCTAGGACTCTGACTCAGGCCCAGCTCTGACATTTGGGGGATCCAGCGTAAGAATACAATTAGAGGCCTACAAGTTCTAAGTATTTAAAAGTTATAATTCTGGGAGTTCCCTAGTGGCCTAGTGGTTAGGATTCTGGGCCTTTACTGATGTGGCCTGGGTTCAATCCCTGGTCGGGGAACTGAGATCTCGTAAGACGTGTGGCACAGCCAAAAAAAAAAAAAGTTATAATTTTGACTAACGGACTGTTAACTAAGGTATGTTCTGTCTCCCTACTCTGAGAAAATACCTTCCTAATGATTTGGAGGTCAGACACAAACTTAGAATTCTCAGACGTTTTAGAGTTCCATGTGGAACATGACAGCCCTGGGAGAGCTGGCCCTCACCCTCCAGTCCCCAGCCTGCAGGCTGCAGCCACCCACATCGTATTCTACCTCTTGTTCTGCTCAGAAAGGGTCATTTACACGTGGGTGTAGACACCCCGCCCTGCGATTCCGAGGTTGGGCCAGACCCTCCTGTAAAGAGTCACCCTTTGGCTACCCCTTTGGTGTACAGGAGAGCACAGTGGGGTCACAGTCTACCCTCAGGAGAACAGGTCTGAGAAAGAGGATCATCAAGGCATTCACTGGATATGAGCTGTTCAGCTGGGAGTTATGGGGACCCACATACACGTACCCAGAGCGTAGCCTAGAAGGGGGGAGTGTTGTGGGCTCCCAGGGGGCATATCGCCTGGCCCTGAGGTCTCCTCTCCCCTTGGGGCGGGGCAGCTCCAGAGAAAACCCTCTAAAGCACCAGGCCCGGGGCAGGGGCTCCCTTGCTTGAATATAAGCTCTCCTAACACAGACCCTACCAATTCCAAAGGAGTTCTGTGCAGAAAAAGGGTTGTAGAATATCCTGAAGAATCAAACACTGATTGTACACAGATATGAGTTGGTACAGATCATAGATTCATTCTGTTCCTTAAGCAAATTAAACTCACCTTGTTCAGTAGAACGAACCACTTTTGATATCATGGACCGTAGAACAGAGAATGGCACAACAGTGAAAAGGAATGGCAGCCTGACTGTGAGAGGAATAGTCGCAAATTACTGGCTGAATCAGAAAACTAAGGGTCCATTTTAAAGGTGGAACACTTAATCTCTAAATACTTCATTTTCTATAAGCATCTTAACTCATTGCATCTAACGGCTGAATTAATTAATGGTAGAATTCTGTTTAATGAATTAAGATAGACTATAGACACGTCAGTTTAAGATTACTCTCAAGTTTAAGTTTACTCTTAAATTCTTATTCTAGTGCAGAGAACAAGAGTTCATGGAAGTTACAGGTCCAGATCTTTATAATCTGCCACTTGAAATGGATCTGTTTCCCTAGTTATTAGAGTAACGTCATGTTTAGCAGGTTGTGACTGTTAATAAATTTTTTGTTTTCTGTTTTTGCTCTTTCAGACTTGGCATTCTCATCGTTAAAATTCTTTTATTATATTGATCTACTTATTGGTAAATTGGTTTCTTCTTCATCTTTGTGGGTGAATAATTTCACGAACACAAGTTGCCTCTGCTCTTAAATTATGTCCCTTAATAGTAGCATTTTTAGTTATATGACAAAATGGTAAGATATTACATTTGCAGACCAATTTATGTTTTCATCATGTTTTCACATATATTAACTTACTTGGAGTTGGCAACTCCAAGGGAAACAGGGAGGGAGAACTGGCATTTACTGAACCCTTGGCATTGCACTAAGTGGTTTACAGTTATCTCTTCTAATATTCGTTATAACCCTCTGACTTAGGTACCACTATGCCCATTTTATAGATGAAAAAACAAGGGCTCAGAGTAGTTCAGTAACTTGCCCAAGGTCACCTAGTGCTGTAGATGGAAATTAAGCCCAATTCTGTTTGGTCACTCTGCTTCCCTGCAAGGTAGCAAGAGGTTAACACTGCCTTTGTAGAAAAAGACTAAATTGGATCTTTCTTGAGGTCCCACTTTAACAGATCCTTTAACCCTTTCAAACACAGTATCTCACTCAAGCCCTAGTTAAGGAAGCAGTCCTATTTGCCAGAAAGTGATTCCTCAAAAGCCAATTCATGAAATGACCAATTTGCTGAAAGATCAATTTGCAAAATCTTCTTGAATATATTCAATGAATTTTTTTAATGTATCTTTTGAGTATACTTTAGACACTTGTCTTAAAACTGTAGCCTTCTTAGCATCATTTTAAGAAATATTCAAGTTGGTGAATGCTATTTTGAAGGACTGATTCACAAGAAGAATGTTCCTCAAAACAATTTTTTGGCAAATGTGCAAATTTGGAAAATTGTGGTTATTCAACTTTTTTTTTTTCTTTAAAGTCAGTTGGTTTTCAGCTTCTGGAAAGCTAGCTTTAAACAAATTACCTTTACTTGAACTAAAATGCATTAAATAGAGAATTTTATATTAAAGTTTCTCACCCAACAGACTAAATTCATTTTATGTAAACATCAATACACAGTTCTAGGCTACATTTGTAACTTACCTAAAAACATCATCAATGTTGTTCTGGCAAAAGCAGTCATAGCCATTCCTACCATGGTGGTAAAAATTCCAATGAAGGCCATGTGAATATCTTCCATACAATAAGAAAAAAGCCATATTCCTAGGAAACTGCTGAAAAAAGAGACACTACCCAACGCTGATCCATAACCTATTAAAACTTCATCCCAGCAGAGCGGTGAATCCAATTCATAAAGGATAAAAATGGGGGAAATGCCAGCTGTCACGAAAAAATAAGTGATCATTGTAAAAAGCAACAAACAGAGCAAAGATCGTTGCTCACCAGAATTATTTTTAAAAAGCACGTAAGTTCGGTAAAATAAGTTTTTAAAGCCTTCAGTCCATGATACAGAAACATTCTGAGATGAAGGCTCTTTCATCGAATCCTCAAGAAAGAATAAAATATAAATCAAGTTAACAGTAAGAGCCATAGTAGCAATTAAAAACGACCACACAAAACCTAGTTCTCTAATAAAATAGCCAGAAGACAATCCTGTTAATCCAGTGACAATTCCAAGCAGGAAGTCAATTATAGCTATTCGAATTGTTCTTTGTTTCTTTTCTTTACATTGATCAACTATGTAGGCAAAAGAGGCTCCCAGAAGTGTGGTGTAATTGCCACAAAGTGCAACCAAAAATGTAGATGCAATCAAAAGCTGGATTGGAAAGGCAAAATAGGAAAGCAAACAGAGCCAAGCACTGTTTGCAAGAGCACCAACAGAAGACAAAATCAAAGGGAATTTTCGTCCTCCGTGGTCACTATGAGACAGAAGCATGAATGTAGACACGAGACCAGGAATTAACCCACTTATGTCCATCTGCAGATTAAAAAGAGACACTTTTTTCTGAACTTCCTGCAAATAAAGAAAAAGAAGACAAAGTGTTTACAGAGGCTTATACAATATGCCTAAAAATACCCTGGTACATACTTTTTCTTGATATTGCCAGTAGGTCAGGGATGGGGAATCTCTAGTGCATGGGTTTGATATAGCTTAAATCTTCATCCAGTTCACAAGGCAAATATCAAGAGGTGATACAATCATCAATGCTCAGTCACAATATTCAAGTACCACAGTGGAGACATTAATCCATAAAAATAAAAGTGTGTGTATTGGTGTATGTCTGCCTTATATAGAGGATCCGCAGAACCCAAGGCCTCAGGGACTGGTTATGTAATGACTTCTCCTTCTTCTGTGAACAGTTAGCACTAAGGGATCATGACCACTGTTCTAAAGCAAGAACGGTACCCTTTCCCATGATACACCTTTCTGTCTAAAGGGGAATGAATATCACATGTAAACATCGTATCTGATAGGCATTTAGATAGAGCTCATTGTCCTTTCCACGTGTCTCCACAAATATTCCTTTATTTACTAAAAATTAAGATAAAACTCGAAGAGGAGCTTTGTATTGACTAAAGATGGTAGCATGCCATGAACTAAGGAGTGAGCTAAACTCAACTTTCCTGAGGCCCCAAACAACTACGTACCACGTGGATTGGCAGATATAACAATCGTGACACTAGGTATATGATGGGAAGAACTTGGGGTGATTTAAAAGCATTTTCTTCTCACCACTTTTCTGTATTTTCCAAACTTTATATTAAAGGATATGTGCCGTTTCTATAATGGAGATTACTAAACTCATTTTAAAAAAGATTTATTCATGTAATATTTAGAAAGCACCCTAAAAACCACAAAAATATGATTAACCACAGAAATATCAGATACTGAATTAATGGCTTTTTAAAATAGTGAGCCTATTTTTATTTTTATATATTTATATAATTCAAGCCATTCCATGTTGCCAGGAGATGTTCTGGTCACTCAAACCCCAAACTTCAGTCATCTTTGCTTGTAGCCTTTCCCTTCGTCCATGCCCCCCAACACAATCTATCCTGTCCCACTAAAGTTGCTCACTTTACCTTCTTGATGGTCCCATAGTTGCCACTTGGATGACAACTCCCATTGGTTTTCACCTGGACCACCCTGGCATCTAACTGGTCTCTTCATTCAATTCAGAATATAATGTCAATCTTACCACTTTGCAGATCACAGACACTACTGCTGGGCACATGTTGCATAGCACCACAGCATACTATCGGCATGTCTCTCACCTGCTCAGAAGCTGCAGTGTCTCCCCACTGCCTGGGAAAGTCCACACTCCTTAGCCTGGTATTCAAGGCCCCTGAGACGTGGCCTGATCTCATCTTCAGCGTTATCCCCACTCTCCCCCCAGATACGGTCTATGCTCAGGCACAGTCCATAGTCAGGTCCCACTTAGATTTCCCTGAAATTCTCAAACGGGTCATCACTCCTTTTTCTGAACCTTCTCTGAACCTTCTCGTAGAACAGTTATCATTCCCCAGCTGTATTTTTTTGTGTATTGATTAAGAGCTTGAGCTCTGGAGTCAGAGGAATCTGGATTCAAATACAGTCAGTTCTGTACACCACAGTTTGAGTGGTCTTTAAAAACACACATCAGCTCGTGTCACTCCTCTGCCAACCCCCCAGTGGCTTTCCTTACACTGGAATAAATGCAAACTCCTTGCCACGGCGAGGGGCGACCCCACGTCACGGAGCCTCTGATTCATCTCCCCTTCCTCACTCCTCTCGGCCGACAAGCCATTCCACAAACCTCCATGCTACTTGCTGTTCCCTCTGCCTGATCGTTGCACAGCTCACTTCCTCAGTTCAAAACCACTTCCTCAGAAGGGCCTTCCCTGACCACTCAATCCAAAGCAACCCCACTAATCCCGCCCAGCGCTCCAGCCCCTTATCCTTGTTGTTCTTCTCCTTAGAGACTCACCGGCTCCTTGACAGGAAATTATATTTTATTCGATCTGTGCATTGTGTGACTTCCCTCCTACAATCTAAGCTCCCGGCTAGGGTGAAACCTTGTCCTCTTCACCATAGTATCACCAGCTCCAAGAACAGCGCTTCCAGGGAGGGTAGGTACTCAATAGACAGATTGATTAAATGAACAAACCATCGAGTAAAATAGGCCTCTGTAGCTTGCATGCTCTGTGTGATCCTGACCAAATGACTTGTCTCTGTAGCTTCTTCATCTGACCAGAGGGAACGTCAACAGTCCCAACCTTGCAGGCTGTCAGGAGACTTAAAGTCAATATAAGGTGCTCCACACAGGGCCCACATACAGTCAGTGCTGTTTCATTTTTACTAGGTTAGATCTTTTGAGCTCATCTTTGTATCTCCTACAGATATAGAAGCCATCAAGTAAATATTTATTGAATAAATAAATGAAACAGTTATCGTTTAATCAACTCCTCAGCAAGATGTTCCAGTGTGGGGTTCCTCCTCCCATTTCCACGTCTCCGCCTAAGTCCTGTCCCCTCCTTTTTTCCTACTGTCATCCCAACCCAGTCTGTTACACAGACTACTCACCTCATCTGCAAACCATGTTGTGAATTTCAGATCTTAACAAACTCAAAGCATATTTCAACCATAAATCAATGTTGAGACAGAAGAAATTGTGTTTGAACATTATAAACTCTGGAGAATTTTGTGTTACGTGTTATAGTAGGGTAGATGGGAGAAATCAGAGTAAAAAAAAAAAGCTATTTCCTATACAAGATTGAACAGAATGACAAGGTACTGAGACGGGGATAAACTAAGGAAAGTGCTATCAATTTTAAGGAAGGCACAATTTCATAGGCTAAAATGCATATATTCCAGTTGAGCAGAAGGTATTCCTTACCTGCTGGTAACCAGGGATTGTGTTATTAAAAGGTTTATAAATAAATTCCTGAGCGAGAACAACTTCATGATCTGTTGGGTGACCCGAAGTTGTCCCCTCCAGCGGCAGAGTCCCTATCTTGAAAGCTGCCTGAAGAGAACAGGCCACAGTGGCCAGTGTAACACTTCAAAACGAATCATTTACAAGGGAAGGAGAGGGCGGTAAGGGGCTTAAAAATTCCTTCCTCCACAAAAGTCAATAGACATCCCAGAATTCCCTACTCTCTGCCCTTTGCCAAGAGTTTGCTTCCACAGCCTTGCCACTTTGTTAAGAGGCCTTTTAGAGATTAATCTCATCGCCCAAGAGAAGTATGTAGTTGTACTTACAGTCACAGGGCTCAGAAAACTTGAAGATTTGAAAGATAGGTTAGATCCATATCCATATGAATATATATGTTATATATACCTTAACCCCAGATAGATTGAAAAATACGACTTTCATCCAAATAGACTTTCAAAATGTTAAATATAAGTGAAATCGCTCCGATTATTCTTATATTTGTACCCTGAAATTCATGACACTATCTTGCATACCAATACGTATGTAAGTGTGTATATTTGTTACGTGGGAAGGTTAAATAAAAACAGCGTAACAGAGGTTCAACACATTGTATTCTTACACACAACTGATCTTTTGGGAGAGATCTGAGAAAAATCTGAGCTGAAAAAATCATTTATTTATTTTATCAGGGGCTGACCCTGTACTATGACATCTCTTATTTTTAGGGTTACAAGAACAGTCCACAGATCTCTTAAGTGGAAGCTCACAGAACAGGGAACATTTGTTCTCGGATTTAAAGGGGGCAGAATATTCTCTGAGAAGCTGAGCAGGGACAGGATCCAGGGAAGGGGTCAGAAGGAGGTGTTCCTCTGTCCTAAGGAGCGAGTGGTGAGTGGGTCGCCACGCCCTGTCCCAGTTGTGGGTGGGATGGTTTCTGGTTCCCCAATCTTAGAAGAAGCACCTGTAGCTCTAGCACACCGACTGTAAGGCAAGGATCTAGGGCGGTATGTTCTCTTGAACATTAATCCAGTGAAACAGCAGGCAATCGATCAAAAAATTTGGCAGAAATCTTCAAAATGAGACCCCTGCTCTGGGCAGTGGGGGGCTTTCAGCAGCTGGGTTAGGCAGGGAGCGGGGCCAATACTCATCACCTGCACAGTCACAGAGGTCACCAAAGCAGCTGGACCAAGGCCCGTCTCCCGTCACTCTAGAGGGTGAGGACAGCCGACCTTTCCAGACACTCAAGTCCTCTCCTCTGTCCCTCCCACTGCTCCCAGGGGGCTGGTGAAGGAACTCACAGTATGAAATGGAGAAACTGATGAACCTCTGGAACCTTCTTACTCCCTGGAGATACATACATGTAACAGGAAACATTCTTAAAGGGAGACAAAACCAAGAGGCGAGCCCCTTGTTGGCCCTTCTGTTTTTATGACCTCACTCTAGGCCAGAACCTTGATATCTGCATGGCTGTTCAGAAATAATCTGTTCTTTTCTCCATGGGTGCAGATGACTCAGAGTCCCTTAGACTCTTTTCATCTTTTGACTGGGGAAGCAGCACCACTCTTTTGCCATCATAAAATATTCCCAAGGGGGAGAGTTCAAAGTTTACAAGTGTGGTTGTTTTTCAGGCATGGCGGTGGGGGGGGAATTTCCAAATCTGGATGCTCTCTCTGCTTTGCATTTGGACACTGGTAGACTGGTAAAGACTGCCTAAGGGAATGGAGACTGGCGCCCTACCTCCTGGGGGAGGAGGCTGGACCTGGGGAAGGAAGGGCTCTGGAGTATCTGGCTGAACATTTTCAGTGTCCTCAGAGCGCAAGTGGGTGCTCCCCACCCCCCATATCCTCACACAGATGCTCCTCAGCACTGGGGGGTCAAACTGATTTGATAACACCGAATGATGGATGACGAATGCCACCCTCACCCCATGACAGACCCTGGCGCCGGGCCCACAGTCTTCAGGGATGGTCCACTTTCTGGGGTCACTGAAAACTGGGTCATGCCCGTGAAGCGGAAGCGGGTAGGGAGGAAGTGGGCAAGGGAAAGGCAGGACCCATGCTTCACCCGCCCCCTGGCCACCAAGTACCATTCCAGCCTGCCCTGTCCCAACTGTCAGGCTTTCCGTGGGGAAGAAGAAAGGAGACAACCACGGAGGAGATGAGACTGCCCTGACATTTTCTGAGACAAAGGAGAAGAGCCAGTGTCACAGAAGAAGGGGGTTTTAAGTAGAAGAGGCAGATTAAAGGTGTCAGGAAGCTTCAGACAGAAAGGAGAATAAAGGCTTTTGGTTTGAGACTTAGGGGTTTTCGTGTGACCCTTAAGAGATCAATGTATGAGGAGTGCAGGATCCTCTTTCCTTTAAAATCCTGTTGCACATTCCCTTTTTAATACATGTTAGGAATATTTTAATTTCTTACCTCCTGGAATGTGAAAATTGGGCTGCTTTTGTTTTTTGCACACTCAGAAACATTGCTATCGGGTGCAATGCTGTAGTTGCCTGTTTCCTCCCATACTCTCCTGTACACGTATTGTGTTGTCAGTGGAGCAGTCAAAGTCATAGCAAATACACTGAAGCAGATGGCAGGTTCCACAAATGGAATCTTCATCTTGCTTGGGTAGGCAGCTGAAATTCTATTAAGAAGAAAAGGAGAGAGATAATCAGCTGCACTCTTATCTGAGAGGCTAGATTTTCAATGATGGGGAAGTTGGGGGAACTTTGTGGAGTACACAAGCAAACTAGGGAACAGAAAGCAGTAAGCACTTCCTAAGACAACAACAACCTCAGACTGTCATACTTAGCATTTTTAAGAGCTGGACCTTTAAGGACTCAACCCGCCCTTGAGATGATTCTTTAAGATAGTCTTAATAAGCTGTCTACCACTTTGGCTATCCAGTGGTCACACTACAATTCCCACACTGAATACTGCCAGCTGGTTTTCATAAGGGAAACAGTGAGGTTGCTCTGGGGACGAGACAATTACGTAATTGTTTATTATTGATTTTGCTGCTTGTGAACAGCGGACAGGAAGGGGGCCTTTAAAAAGCAGCTTCCAATCGTAAGGGTTTGTTTATGTTGTTTTAACTCACCCCACGGTCACAGTCTTCCTGCCGATCTAGGCGCGGGTCTGACCGTTTTCGGGGCCGGAGTCTCGGGGGCTGTCTCTTTTCAGGGGCTCCTGGGCAGCAAGTGCGCACGGAGGCTGGGTCTGCGCCGCCGCGCTGGGATGGGAAGGGGAATTGCCGCTGAATTCGACCAGATGCACAGGTCGGGAGACCGCAAGCCTGATTTTAAAGCAAAACAGGAGAGGGCACTTCCGCGTCCAGAGTGACAACGGTGACAGTTCACCGCGCAGCCCTCGCTCAGTTCCTGAGTGGCCCTGCGGGCTCCGCCCGGCGAGCTCCCGCGGGGCCCGCGCGCCGGGCAGCTGCTCCCTGAGCCGTCGGCGGGCTGTCGCTGGGTCCGCGGCCCGGCCTGCGCTCGCTGTGACTCAGCTGCGCCAACCGAGCATCGCCTCCGGCCCAGGAGACGGGCCTCGGGGGTGCTGGTCCCCCGCCGCCTGGGCGGTCGCTGTCCTGCTTTCCTGCGACTGGGCCCCTTGGCCGGCACCCCCGCGGGGATTGGTCCGCTCCGACGTCGCTCCCGAGCGCCCGCCCCCGGAGGCCCCAGTGGGGCCGCCGCAGCCGGCAGCCCCGGGGTTCGTGCAAGGACTCTGAGGTTAGAGAGCTTTTCTGGGTCCGAATATCACTTCTCACGGAGGCACACAGGAGATTTGTTGCAGAAGTAACATTTTGGGATGCAGGCCACTGTAGCATCCGTGCGGGCCAGGCAAGTGCTCTGAGAAACGCCGAAGAGGGGGACCGGGTAGGGACACCCGTGGAGGGTGCGGGAGAGAGAGTGCTTCTGGCAGGGTTAGCCGGGGTCTGGAATGTGGTCGCTGGCTCTTCTTGGTGATGCAACCTTGGGCTAATTATTTCATCGCTATGAACGTCCATTTCTTTATCTGTCAGGTGGTCATTAACAGCCGTACCGGATCATTGTGATGAAACCCTCGAGGTGTGCATACAGCACATCCCCGGGGCAAAGGAGGGACAGTACATTCCCCCCAGCAAGCCCACCAGGAACACACCTGAAGATGAACGAGCTGGATTCACTACTTCTTGTAAGGGGGAGGAATGCATTCACAGGGAACCACGGGATCAAAAGCTATATTTTCCAGGGCAGAGGTCTCCAGGAGAATTTTGAAATTTTATGTTTTCAGTTTAATGACCTAGAGATTTTAACGTAAGCATATTCTGAATTGTCTTGTAATCAAGTACCGGCACTTGATGTCACCTGTATTTGTATTTCCACTTATGATCACATTGGCTCCAAGTAGAAGTACTTTAGCAATGTCAGAGAAAAGAGGTGGACTAAATATATAAACGATACACCCAAGCTAAATGAAGACCAAGGATGTCATATCATGTTCAAAACGTTTTCATAGTATTCCAGTAAAACGTGTGGGAGAATTGAGTTACCACCTGACACATGAATAGACATACTGATCTCAAAAGAACCTGTGCTGTACCAGGCAGTGCTATATTCAAGTGGCAAAACCAAAACAGAATATAGTAGCTACTAGATTTTGTTAGTTTCAAGAAGAAATGGCTTTTAAGCTTCTGATAAAATCAGGAAAGTAAGATGTGGTGAAAAGATCTTAGTTACACTAAGCAATGACTGCTAAGTAGGTGATTGTCAATACTGTGCTCATAAGAGTTTAATCATACAGCTCCAAGCACAAGTTGTTGAAAGACAATATAATCTGATCATATGACCTTGGTCAATAATATGCCAAAACAGACCTGGATAGGTCTTATCTACCTGAGAAATTCATAACCTAACTTCAATGCTTGTCTTTCTTGACCTCTGTTGCCTTGGATGCCATTGAACAAATTCCTCCTTCTTGAAATATTATCTCTCTTTGGGTTCCATGACACAACTCGATCTTTCTGTCACCCTGAGAGCGCCTTAGCTTCCTCGGTGGGCTTGCTTCTCCAAGGGTACTGTTTCTCAGGTTCCGTCCCAGCTCCTCTTCTGCCCTGTCAGTCACATCCACACTTGTGATCAACCACCAGTATACCCATCACTCCCAAATCTCAAGCTCACCCAGTTCTCTTGAACTTGACACCCAGAGCTTCTACCCGAGTATTTTAAAAAAACACTGCACACTTTAAAATGTCCAAAACATATACCATCTTCCTTATAAATCCAATTCCCTCCTGAAAACCCTGTTTCAACTAATGACATCACCTGTCCAGTCAGCAAAGTCAGAGACCTGGGAATCATAACTGGCTTTTTTTGGGCTGCGTTGGGTCTTCGTTGCTGCCTGCCGGCTTTCTCTAGTTGCGGAGAGCAGGGGCTACTCTTCGTCGTGGTGCGCGGGCTTCTCCTTGTGGTGGCTTCTCTTGTTGCGGAGCACAGGCTCTAGGCACGCGGGCTTCAAGAGTTGTGGCACACGGGCTTAGTAGTTGTGGCTCGCGGGCTCTAGAGTGCAGCCTCAGTAGTTGTGGTGCATGGGATTAGTAGCTGTGGTGAACCTGTGGCATGTGAGATCTTCCCGGACCAGGGCTCAAACCCGTGTCCCCTGCATTGGCAGGCAGATTCTTAACCACTGTGGCACCAGGGAAGTCCTGTACCTGGCTTTTTGATCACCAAATGCTGTAGCTTTTATGTCATAAATATAACTGGTATGATTTATACCTCTTTTAGGTGTGTGGCTATAAGGCAAGTGGGCCCCTGGATCCAGAGCATTTGGGCTGAGCGGCAGTTTTTCGGCTTGTCCGAGGTTGGGGCTTTGTCTCGCCATCAGCCCACTGGTGAATGGAATCTGAAGGTTGCTGGGGAGGAGGTGGGCAAATCTGCAAAGAGCCCAAGGATTTCCCCCGTAAAGAGTCAGAAATCCTGACTCTTCCCCTTTGGAGTTTCAAGTTATTCTAATACTTGTGATGTGTTGGGACGGTCCTAGTAAGCCGAGTGGTGAGAAATGTACAATAATGGCCCGCAAGAAGGTGTCCACCACACTGCTGGTGCTGGTGCTGCTGGGGGTGCAGTAAAAGAGCGGGGCTGGTACGGCAGGCCCAGCACCAGAGCCTTTCCTGTCTCAGGGGAAGGCCAGTCAGGAACAGGGGAACGATGTTGCACCCTGTCCTCATCTGCCGCCTTGGGCCTTGGGGTTCCTTAAGAGAAATAACTGATTTTCTGTAAATAAAAATATCTGTATCTAAAGTTGTACTGGGAACCCAGTCTCCAATAGTGTGGGGTAACCGTTGCTAGCCTGGATTCTCCTCCCTCCCTGCAATCTGTGCCGCACTGTCTCAGTGGGTAGACTTTGAACCCTTACACCCGAGAGCCGGACTTCCTGTTTTCTGTGTCAGCCTCACCAGAGCAGCAGTTGGAAGCTTAAGCAGTCACACCAGACTTCTCAATTTCTTTTCTCCACAACAGAAATATTAAACCAGACTGACTCACCTGGATGAAGTAAGCACCTTGAGGGGGTCTTAATTTGCAAGGCGGGGAAAACTCAGAGAATGATGAATGGCCTTCTCTCAGTCAGGATGGAAGCTCAAATTTGATTTATTTGTGTAGTAACTTAAACGTGGCTTCATTTTCCACCACAGCAGGTGACATAGGATATATGTGAAAGCTCCTAGAACAGGGCCTGACACTTGGTGGGTATTCAGTAATCTTTGGATTGGAAGCTAAATCTTGCTTAATTAGACACACGTACTACTGTGTTTGAGCAGTTACAGAGAAGAACCTGACCTCTGCTTCAATTTGGCCTTTCCTTTTTTGATCCCACAGAGCGATCACTTTCCTCCTTAAGAGGAGTCAGTCCCCTTTTTACTGGGCTATGGGAGTAGGGAAGGATTTAAAGTCAGCAGAGTACGTGAAATTCAGGCACAAGTGACTCCATAATATAGGCCACGTTTAGAGGATTAGTCCTCTGCCTTCCATCCCCAGCTCCTTAGAAAGGCCATTAAACTATATTTTTACAGAATATTTAGTTACATGGAAAAATTTCCATGCTATGACAGTAAGTAAAAAAAAAAAAAAAAAAAAAAGGAAATAAAAAGTATATCGTATATCCCAATTTTGTTAAAAATACAAAAAAGTATACATATGAATGTGTAGAAAAAAGGCCATAAAGTAATGTATCAAATTTTAATAACAATTATCTCTGAGTGGTCGGATTACTAACAATTTTTGTGTTATTAAATACCATAGACAGTATAATTTTCTGTATTCTCCACATTTTCAGCAATAAACACGTATTAATTTATAATCAGAAAAAAGTTTATTTAAAAAGAAATGAGAAAAGGAATTGATAAAACAATTTCTTGTAAAATCATTATATTTGTTACAAAGCTTCAGGAAAAAAGCCCCAAAGGTTGATTCTTTTCCAAGTGGTTCTACAAGCTTTAAAGTTGAATCAGCAACCACATGGCAAACTGACATTCTTGGACTGTGACAGGTGGCCTGAGATAAGACAGGATGGATGCCAACGGCTGAAGGGGAATCAAGAGTCCTTTATCTAGAAAAGTTACTTAAGAATGGAGAAAGAACTGTTCTGAAATGGAGGGAGAACCAGGGTGAACTTTTGGGCAGCCTGGATCAACCTATTTAAAACCAGACTCACAAAACAGGGAGACTCATAGCGCATAGAAACCCTCTAGTCGGGGCCCCTAACTTTACCCGTAAGAAAACCAAACCCAAAGGGAGTTGCTGTGTTATTCTTCATGGAACGTAGTTGCCGTTTTATAGTCCTGTGCTCACAGAGATATGGAAAGGACCCTGCTTGGAATCCAGGCCCTGCTGCCGCCCATCTTTCCTCCTTCGTTTTCCTGACAGAAAATGAGTGGAGTTTTTAAGAAGGAGTTTAAGAAGGCAGTTTGGAAATTTAAGAAGAAGATTTTATAAAGGAGAAGCTCTGTGGTACGCAAGTGCCCTGGGAAGGTAAAATGTATTCTGTTATCTTTCCACTCAGCAGCTGCTCCCACCATTACCCAGTTTTTACTGCCGTGTCCTCCAGGCCACTGCACTCTCCAAGGTTATGAAAACAAGGCAGTCACGCCACCTTCTCTATGACACTGATGGGGAGCCGTGCCCGCGGGTATTTTTAAATGAAAGGAAATATAACTTGTGCTGTCAGCATTCACATCAGTCCCGACCAGATGGATTATTGTTTATTTTATTTCTCGTGTAACTCTGATCATAGATTTCTAATGCTCTGCAGAAAACCCTCAGGTTAAGGGGAAAAAGTAGGGCAAGAGAATTACCCTTGATACTGAGAAGAGAGAGGGGAAGAGGGAATAGGAAAAAAAGACAGAACACTAAGAGGGGAAAGTGTTATCACTTCACCTCTCTCCCCACACTTCCTGGAGTCTATAAGAGGGTCAATCCAATCATTGCTTCCTGGCAAGTGCCTCCCTCCTGTGACAGGCAGGATAGCGCCCCTGCTAAAGAGACCCATGTCCTACTCACTGGCACCTGAGAATAAATTACCTTGCATGGCCACAGGGACATTTCAGGTATGTGGAGTTTCTGGATGGACCCAGTGTAATCACAAGGGTCCTTACAAGTGAAAGAGGGAGGAAGTAGAGAAGTATTTGACTTTGCTACACTTCTTGCTTTGCATACAGAGAAAGGATCCATGAACAAAGGAAGGGAGGTGGCATCTAGAAGCTGGAAAAGACAAGGAGACAGATTATTCCCCTAAAGGCTCCAGGAGGAGTGCAACCCTGCTAGCACCTGGGTTTTAGCCCAATGAGACCCATTCCAGACTTCTGACCTCTAGAGCTTAAGTGAATAAATTTGTGTTGTTTCAAAAAAGAAAGAAAAAAGGAATACCTTCAGGTAATCAGAACAGGTAATCTATAGGTATTCAGGACAAAACTAAGTGGAACTCCTTATTAATGAGCTTTTTTGCTTGTTAGCTTTTCAGTTTGCTCCCTAAATATCTGCTCCCCACTGGATTCCTTCTCCCACTGTGTTCCACTCTCACCCCAGCCAGACCCCGGTTTCGTCCTGGACTTCTCCGTCTAGTGCATTCGCTCCACAAGTGCTCATTCAGACCTGATTATTCCACTTTATTCAGTCAACAGCAGCGTATCGAGGGACTGCTTTCAGCTCCAAGGCGTAAAGAGCTTGGGAGTCATCACTCTCATCCTTAGAGCAAAAAGAGCTGAAGGAGCTGAAAATCAGTGCTTCATCTTGCGCCCTTCAGAGCCTGAGGTCACAGGGCGCAGCTGCATCCCATGATCTGGAGGGACAGGCAAAGCCAGAGTCACAGCCGAGGTCTCCTTAGCTGGACAGGAGGCGCTAGAGACACATGCTGGCAGGAACATTTAACGGCAGTTTTGATGAGTTGCTGGAGGCTGAGCGTGGAGTAGCCCGAGAGTAAGAGGCTCCTGGGATCTGTCACCTAAGGGGGGCTCCATGCTTTTTTTTTTTTTTTTTTTTTTTTTGTCTACAGGACCCCCACTAGGTTCTCTTGCTGAAGAGCCCAGAATGATTTCCTTATGTCTGGCAGAGGGAGGGGAAGATTTTGAAATATGCCTAGAGCATCCTCGTAACAAAGGCCTACTCTGTCAGGGAAAAGACCTGTCCCACCTGGGGACGGGCACTTCCCTGACTCCAGCCACCTCTAGCCTTCCTATCTCACCTAAGGAGGAGAAACAAAGCTAGTAAATACTTGTGCAGGTCACAGTCCAAGGACATGGGTCCACTGAAAGACTGCTATTTAATCCCAAGATTATATAAGAATGCTTCCCCTCCGCCCACACCTGGCCACCAGCAACAGAGCTCCAGTAAAGAACAGTGGGTTACAGCTTGAAGAGCCGACCCTATTTACTGTGAAGCCTCTGGCACCCGCAGCTACAAAAGGTTAAACACAGCCTAAAACCCCAGCCAGACTGATAGCAAAGCTCAGGCTAGCGGCCTATTTAGCTCAGTTCCTATAACGTGACACGTCATGTCCAACTTTCAACAAAAAATTGCAAGGCATTTTAAAAGGCAAGCAAAAACACAATCTGAAAAGCATCAGAAGCAGACTCGGCAGATAGGGCAGAGATCTGGGCATTATTGGACAGACCATTTCAAATAGCTATGATTAATATTTTAAGAGTTCTTTTGGAAAAAGCAGACAACTTGCAAGAACAGATGGGTAATGTAAGCAGCAAGATGGAAACTTCAAGAAAGCATCAAAAAGAAATGCTAGAAATCAAAAACAAAGATCCCACAAGCCGAGTGATGCGGCCAAAAAGCAAACAAAAAAACCAAACCCCAGAAACCACTATAACAGAAATGAAGAATGTCTTTCGTGGGCTCAAGAGTAGATCGGACACAGCCAAGGAGAGAACCAGTGTGGGAGCTTCTTTGCCCTGCTGCTAAAACAAAATCCATCTCTAATATAAAACTGGCTGCTTCCTCTCTACTTCAGGGGTTACATGTTGCTATTAGGATAAAGTCCAGATTCCTGAGTGAGACCTACAGCACTGACCTCTACCTGCTTCTATAGCTTCGACTTTTACCACTCCCCACCCAGAAGGTTATGTACAGACACACTAAACTCTGGTTTAGTAACTTAATGTCCTGATGTGCTAAGTTCCCTCCTCTTAATGGAATGTCCCTCCCCTTTCCCTTCCTGCTTTTGCCATCCAGTTTATCCCTTAAGACACAATTCAGGGAGCAGTGGCCACAGGACGCCTCCCACCCTTCCCTAACATGTAAGTTAGGCGCCTTCTCTCTCAATCGTAGCAATTACACTCTGTAGCATAATCATCTGTGTTCTTGACTCTTCGGCCCTGGACTAGGCTGTGGGTTTTTAAAGGGTAGGGGCCATGTGTTAATAGGCCATGTATTCCAAGCACCTAGTACTTTGGCATAAAAGACAACCAGTGAATGTTAGACGGATGAGTGAATAAACGAATGAATGAATGCAGAAGGCTCATGGGAGGAAAGAAATGGGTAAATAAAACCAAACTAAACAGGCATTTGAATCAAAAACCAATTTCTAGTGTGTATTAGTCGGCATTCTTGGTTACAAATAACAGAAATTGACTCTGGTTCACTTAAGAGAGCAGTTTTCTGGAAGGGCATTAGGTAGTTCACAGAATCAACAGGAAGTCCGGGGAGTCATAGAAAAGAAAGACAAAGTGAAGAAGTTGCCACAGGACTGGTCACGGGGACGGGTCCTGGTCCCAGGACACTGGCCGCAGTGCTGTTCTATTGACTCCGCCGCTGTGAGAATCTCAGGGTGATAACTCAGTCGCTCTTCAAGGTTCAGAGTCTCAGAGGGAGACTCTAACTCGCCACGCTTGGGTGAGGCGTCTGTGGTGTAGTTGCCGGGGATGGGAAAGGGGAATAGCTTCTCTTCACCTTCCCAAATAGGAGTGCCATTCACATGCTCAGTAGCCGAGATGACAAAGACCTGTGGTTTCCCAGGGCTGCCGTGACAGAGGGCTACAAACTGGGAGACTGAGAACAACAGAAATTTATTTCCTCACAGTTCTAGAGGCCATAAGTCTGCAATCAAGGTGTGGGCAGGGCTGGTTCCTTCTGCGGAGGGCCTCTCTCTTAGCTCCTGGTGGCCCTGGCCGTCCTTGGCATCCTCTGACGGACAGCCGCCTCACTGCTATCTCGGCCTCCATCAGCCAGTGCACTCTCCCTGTGTCTCTGTGTCTCTGTCTCCTCTTCTTACAAGGACACAAGTCACATTGGATTAAGGGCCATCTACTCCAGTATGACCTCATCTTAACGAATTACGCCTTCAACGACACTATTTCCAAACAAGGTTTGGGGACACAATTCAACCTAGAACTCCCCGTATCTTCTACATTGGTGACTTCCTTCTAGTCCATGGGATACCAAGGGCAGGCAAGTGGGGTTCTGTCCCACGTGCAGATAGCAGGGGTGCATTGCCTGTGAAGGACGTAAAGACATGATAAAAATGACTAAAGGGTGGTTGCTTTTTATTAACAACTTGGGCCAGTGTTCTAAACAACATCAGAGATAAAATACGTCTCCCCACAAATGTGTGTTCGTTTTAAAGAATTGCTGTGTGTGGCAAAAATGTGTCCACAAATCCTTCATACTCCTCTTTTTAACAGGTGGAGCCCAATTCCCCTCTCCTGAATATGGGCTGGACTTAATATTTTTGTTTGCTAAATGCACATGTTAGTTCATTCATAATATATTTACAGTTTGAATTTAAAAAAATTTTTTTTACACAAACTTGGAAATTTTATTTTTTAAAAATTTTAAAGGTTATATTCCATTTGTAGTTATAAGGACTTCCCTGGTGGCTCAGAGGTTAAGAATCCGCCTGCCAATGCAGGGAACACGGGTTCAATCCCTGGTCTGGGAAGATCCCACATGCCGCGGAGCAACTAAGCCCGTGCGCCGCAACTACTGAGCCTGTGCTGTAGAGCCCGTGAGCCACAACTGCTGAGCCCCTGTGCCACAACTACTGAAGCCTGCACGCCTAGAGCCTGTGCTCTGCAACAAGAGAAGCCACCGCACTGAGAAGCCCGCGCACCGCAATGAAGAGTAGCCCCTGCTCGCCGCAACTAGAGAAAGCCCGCGCGCAGCAACAAAGACCCAACGCAGCCAAAAATATACTAACAAATAAATAAATATATTGGCTATATTCCATGTGTTGTACAATTTATCTTTGTAGCTTATAGCTTATTTATTTTATACCTAATAGTTTGTATCTCTTATTCCCCTACCCTAACTTGCCCCTCCCCCTTCCCTCTCCCCACCAGTCACCACTAGTTTGATCTCTATATCTGTGAGTCTGTTTCTTTTTTGTTATAGTCACTAGTTTATTTCTTAGATTCCATATATAAGTGATATCATACAGTATTTGTCTTCCTCTGTCTGACTTATTTCAGTAAGCATAATACCCTCCAAGTCCACCCATGTTGTTGAAAATGGCAAAATTTCATCCTTTTTAATGGCTGAGTATGATTTCATTGTACATATACATCACATCTGCTTCATCCATTTATCTGTTGATGGACACTTAGGTTGCTTCCGTTTTCTGGCAATTGTAAATAATACTGCTGTGAACATTGGGGTGCATGTATCTTTTTGAATTAGTGTATTTTTATTTTCTTTGGAAAACTCCTCCCCCCCCCCCTTTTTTAACATCTTTATTGGAGTATAATTGCTCTACAATGCTGTGTTAGTTTCTGCTTTATAACAAAGTGAATCAGCCCCATCACGTACACATTTTTTTTAACCTTGCTGTAAAAGCTTGAATTATGTTCAGATATTTGTCCTCCTCCACAAGCCCTCAGGTAGGTCTACCATCTCTTTTCCCATAAATAGAATCATTACTGATCTAATCCAGCCATTTCCCTCCCCTGTAATTACTTTAGCCATGGGTGTGTGATGTAATCCTGACACGTGAAGTGTCTGGAGAAGTCTGCGAGGTTGCTTCACTGTTCAAAGAGGCTACATGGAAGCACACCCTCCCTTTTCTTGTCTCAGGAAGTTGTGTGGTTGTGAACTCTGGAGTTGCTGCAGCCATCTTGTGACCATAACGAGAGCTAGTAGAGGATAAACAAGCTGCTGACAACAGTGGGCAAGGTGGAGAGATGGGAAGAATTCAGATCCCTGAATGAGTCATTGATTTGCTGAACTATTTCACAGTGGAGCAGCCTTTCCTCTGGACTTTTGCTTATTTCTTGAAACTGCAGCATAGTTGGTTTACAATTTACATCTGATGAGTTTTTCAAGGTTTGTGTAGGTCTACTGCTGCTGTTTCTTGTTTCTGTTGGTGTTTTCTCCTGGAGCTTTGTTTTCCTGAATGCCATTAGTCTTTATGCAGAGGCCATTGCCCTAGAAAAAGGGAATCTGAGGCTTCCCGGAGGCCTGGGAGAGAGGTGTTTCCTCCTTACAGGATTTGCACTTGCTACTGCCAGGTGCCCAGGGGCTCCACCAGTCAAGACCACCTTAAACCCCACACCTGGCTTGATATCCCAGAAGGGAACCTGGCCTGCAGATCTGCCCAAGGTAACCAAGGTGGGGCTGCAGCCAAGACTCCTCCCTGGCAGTTTTTTCTATTTCTTCTTTTCTCTTCCAGCCGTAGTCAACACCCAGCCTTCCTCGAGGTACGCTAGGATTGTGCGGAAAGGGAAGGTTCATCTCTGGTTCACAGTTACCTTGACGGCGGCGGGGGGGGCCCTTTGGAATATCAGCCTATAGGAGGGACTCCGGGAAGAGCCCCGCCTGGAATCCAAGCCCATGGGTTCTTGCTTTGCTTGTGCAGCAGATGCCCTGGGGCAAAGTGGCCGAGTCCCCTTGTTGCTCTGGATTCAGACTTTCCCTCAACTTTGGCCTGAGCTTTGGTGACCAGCTTATCAGCTCTTTGCTTTGTAAAGTGATGCCCTTCATATTTCGTCTAGGAAAGTGCTCTTTCGTTGAGAGGGTTACTCAGGCCCTGGAGTTATTTTTACGTTGGAAAATACATTCATTACTGTTTAAGTCACTTGAGTCGTGGTTTTCTGCTGCTTTCAGCCAACTGGGCCTGCTCATGACATCAGCACATTCTGTAGGAATTTCTGTGAGGAAGCCTGAAAGTTGGCCAGAGTCTCTAACATTAGGGTTTGGGATGCACTGATTTGGTAAGGATGTCTTAGTTATTCTGGGCAAATCTCTACAGAAGAAAAAAACCCATGTATTTATTTGATTTATTTATTTTTTAAATGTTTATTTTATTTTTATTTGGTTGTGCGGGGTCTTAGTTGCGGCTAATGGGCTCCTTAGTTGCGTCTCGTGGGCTCCTTAGTTGCGGCATGCAAACTCTTAGTTGCAGCATGCATGTGGAATCTAGTTCCCTGACCAGGGATTGAACCTGGGCCCCCTGCATTGGGAGCACGGAGTCTTAACCACTGCACCACCAGGGAAGTCCCAAAACCATCTATTTATAAAGGAGATGTTATGAAAATATTACAGCAAAATAGAAAATGAACATTTATTGAGGGCCACTAGGTATTTAGCACTTTCGTTTTGTTATCTCTGGACTGAAACTCCAGGCGCTTAGGTTAAACAGTGAGATCCTATCACTGAAGATACTACTCCAGGTAATGTGATAGAATAGAGAGGGAAAGGAAGGAAGCGGGGGGAGGGGCGGGGGGGCCGGTGAGACAAGCAAAGAAAGAGGTCTGTTCCATCCTGCTCCCACCTGGAGCAAACTCACCAAAAGCAGTTCACACCACGTTTCCTGCTGTTTGGGGCCAGTCAGAGCGTGTTGGGCCGTGAGCACGGAGGTCTCCTGGGTTTTCCTCACTGGGACACAGTCGTAGCTTGTGAATCACACTGCCAAGTTTACCGACAGTGCAGTTTACATTTGTCTTTATTTTCAAGCCGGGACCTTTAATTAAAAACCATATTTAGGGGACTTCCCTGGTGGTGCAGTGGTTAAGAATCCAGTGCAGGGGACACGGGTCCGAGCCCTGGTCTGGGAAGATTCCCACATGCCGTGGAGCAACTAAGCCCGCGAGCCACAACTACTGAGCCTGCGAGCCACAACTACTGAAGCCCGCACACATCTAGAGCCCATGCTCCGCAACAGGAGAAGCCACTGCGATGAGAAGCCCACGGACCGCAACAGAGAGTGGCCCCTGCTCGCCACAACTAGAGAAAGCCCACACGCAGCAATGAAGACCCAATACAGCCAAAAATAAATAATAAATACATAAATTTAAAATAATAATAATAATAAATAAATAAATAATGTATTTAGAGAGGCTTCCCTGGTGGTCCAGTGGCTAAGACTCCACACTCCCAATGCAGGGGGCCTGGGTTCGATCCCTGGTCAGGGAACGAGATCCCACGTGCCACAACTAAAGATCCCACGTGCTGCAACTGAGACCTGGTGAAGCCAAAAGAAACAAAAAAAACCCCCCAAACCCCCTGTATTTAGAGCCACTATAGTTGTGGGGACTATACAACTGGTTTTAGCTGGACCAGGCATGTTGGAGAGAGCCCTGGGAAGCCAGGGTCCTGGGTCCAGCTGGATTTTCCAGTGGCCTTCAGATCTTTGGAGAATCTCAACTTCTCTGAGCCTCTTTGCCCCCAGCTTTCAAGTACAGGGTTTGATGAGATGATCTTTACAATCTCTTGGATTCTGAAGTGCTGTTTTATGAATGCAAACTTATTCAAGATTTTAAAGGCTTGATATGACGGCAGGTCACTGAGATGATTCCTGTAATACTATCCTCATCCCCTGCACTGTTTTCCTCATAATCGTCCCAGGCCTTTACCTGCCTCATGGGACCGCCATGGGGCCTTGCTGTAGAGAGTGCCGTGGTGCACAGCCCAGAGCCCGCAGCACCCAGCCCTGCCTCTGAAATAAATGCCTCATGGAGAGGGAGCTCCTCACCCGACAGGCCACCCCTTCCCCGGGGACCACTCCCATCCATGCACTGGCCAAGGGGGTGTGTACCAGCCTGCTCGGGCTGCCAAAACAAAGTGCCACAGACTGGGTGACTTACAAACATGGAACAGGAGGGAAGGGGGCAGGGCCCACAGTCTCTAAATAAATCCACTTCTTACCTATCACTTTGTCTCTCGCCGAATTCTTTCTGCGATGAGACATCAAGAACCTGAGCTTCATTAAAGTGTGTGATCTCCGTTGGAAGACTGTGGGTTTCGGCCGAGTTCGAGTCCCAGCCGCGTGGGTTCAAGTCCCAATCTGAGGTGCACGGTTTCAGCATTGGCTTGTAGATGGATGTCTTCTTGCTGTGTCCTCACATGGGCTTTTCTCTAATCACCCACCCCTGGCATCTCTTCCTCTTCTTATAAGGACACCAATCATTGGATTAGAGCCCCACCGTTATGACCCCATTTAATCTTAATTACCTCTTCAGAGGTCCCATCTCCAAATACAGTTGTATTCTAAGGTTCTAGGGGTTAGGGCTTCAACATGTGAGTTGCGGGGGACACGATTCAGTCCATAAGAGGGACTGAACAACTCTGAAGGGCCGTCCAGGCTCCAGAGCTTCCTGGAGACTAGCTAAGGCCCCTGTTGCTCTGCTTCTCCCTCTGCCCAGTCCTCCACTCCCCCTCAGGGGTCCACCCAGAGCCCTTCCAGTAAACATCCTGCTCCCAGATCTCCATTGCATTCCCGTCTGTTTCGTGGGGAGCCAGCCCCAGGACACATGCCCTCCACCTTTCCTTTATTTCTCTTCTGGGGAAGACCACTTTGGTAGCATATCCAGAAGGCTGTCCTTATAGGTAAAGCTTCCTTGAAATGCTTGTCTTCTTACAATAAAGAGTGACCATCACTGGAGAGGCTTCAGTGGAGGCAAATGGTCTGACCCGGTGGGCTCTAAGGTCCCTCTTATGGGACTTACCTGTTCATTGTCACCTGATAGCTCTTCCTTAAATAGTCCACGGGCACAGAGGCTCAAATAAATGTGAAAGCTACATTTCTTGTGCCTGATTCTGTGGTTCTTAGGTCAAACTTAGCTCCCTGCCCAAGCTCCCAGCGGCCCCCAAACAGTTTCACTTTCTCTCTGCCTACCCTTCTTGTACAAATTAAGGAACGATTTCAGGTCATCAAAACTACAGAAATGAAAATTACACTGGAGTGAGTTTAATTGAGAATTGACTCTTTATTGAGCAACTGTCCTATGCGGGTCACTCCACCACGGAGAATAGGAAAAAAGTAGAAGAAAACCCTCACTCTAAAGTTGTTACAGGGAATTCCCTGGCAGTCCAGTGGTTAGGATTCGGTGCTTTCACTGCTGTGGGCCTGGGTTCGATCCCTGGTCGGGGAACTAAGATCCCTCAAGCTGCACACAGTGCAGCCAAAAAATAAAATAAATAAACTTGTTACAGAGCAGGTGGAGGGGTGAGTTATATTTGGACTGAAACTTGTCATTGTCATGGGCCACTTTGGGGAGGACTTGATGATGGAGGCCTTGGGAAATCTAGGTCCTATGACCAAAGATAACTCCAGCCACGAGAATCTCTTTATCTCTCTTCGCCTCATCGTTAAATGCAACACGCCATCCAAGAGGCACCAGTTAAAGATCTATGATAATTCTTCCGGATTTTGCAGGACAGTGACCTTGGGGGAAGATGTAGAGGAAGACTGGGTCTCCGGCTGCCTTGGACCAAGGTTTCCCACACTAACCTTGGCGCAGCTGGTGGCTTGGGAACCTCTTACAAACTCTCTGAAAAGCTTTTTGAGCTCTTTGGAAACAGATATGGAGAAAACATAAAGATTATGTTTGCAATATTTATACAAGAAGAGTAACACATTTCTCAGTTGTTCTGTTCATACTGGCAACCGCTATTGTTCACAGAACCTACAGCCTCAACAAAAAGTTAGTATATTTATGTCTGTCCTGTTTCCTCTAAGAGTCCTATATGTTTCCCTAAGAAAAAGATCCAAATACGCCACCTACACAGTGAGTACAGGAAGCTCTCAAAGGTTTAGAAGAAAACCTCTTCACATTCCAGTGCCGGACAGCGGCAGCGCATAGCTCTCGAATCCATCCCTTGCCTTCTGTCGCCTCACAGTGGAGCCTCGGCAGAGCGGTGCCTGTCTGCACTCTCCTCTGGGAGCGTTTATCTGCAGTAGACATCACAGGAGAATCTGCATCCTGCAGAGCTGGGTACCAAGTCTAATGAAAGCCCCCAGGGAGCCTTGGCCTGAATTCTGAGACGGCTGTGAAGCCCACACACTGGAGCTCTCGCCTGGCAAGACCAGGCTGCACTGTCATTTTCTCTGGGTTTGGTCAAGGTTCAAGGCTTCGGGGCATGAGGGGGTTCTGGAAGTCCACTGGGTGCTTCTTATGCGGACCTGGGGAGACCTGGGCTGAGTTGGGCTCTGTGCTCTGAAATCGGTTTAAAACAAAGAGATTCGACAGAGACTCATTTACCCTCTCTCCAGGAGTCCCTAAACTACTCCAAACCTGCCCTGGGCTTCAAGGTCTAAACTAGATTTGTCCCGCAAACCCAAGGCTGGCTGGTAGTAGCAGGTTCAGAACCCTCCTTGGGCAGCAGAACTGGTCTAGATCCTTCTGATCCACGTGCACTAGTTCAGGACATTTCCTAGATGGCTGCTAGGTCGAGTTTGGGTCTTTGCTTAGAATGTGTTTACCCCAGACTGTTAATGGTTTAATTCTCAGTTGAAGCTAATGTCAAATTACATTCATTTCTTTTTCATGACTTACATTTGTCTGTATGTCCTCTGTTGTTAGGAGTCATTTTCTTTAATTTTTTTTTTTTTTTTAGGAAAGCAGGCTCCTTTTAACCTCTGTGAGAAGGTGAGCTCTTTTGCATTTTGCAGTAAGTTCTGTGAGGAGGAAGGAGTCCAATTTGTTCACCCAGTGATGCGTAATGAAAATACATTGCATTCATATGTCAGGGTTTTCTTCCAAAGACCACTCCCAACCATCACCTCTTTGAAGTTATAGACATGAATAGACGTATATATAGATACACATATGAAACCAGATTAATTAAGGATGTAGTTATTAAATATGTGTGTTTATATATATATGTGGTATTAATACTGTGTATGTGGATGTATATATACATTGGTGGATATGTATAAGGGTGTGTGTGTGTGTGTTATGTAATTGTAAAACTTAAGCGAACTATGGTATAGGAACATTTTTGTCAATTTTGTCCAAGACCAAAAAAGAAAAAAAGAAAAATGTGTTTGTGACGTAACATGGAAATCTTTTAAAGATGAATTTAAAATATCAACTTGCATTTGAAGTTTGTGTGAGCTCCCCGGGACAAACACTTCTCTGAGGTCCACCTCTCCCCCTAGACCGTGGAATTGACTCTGACCATCCCAGAATACGGATCTCTAGCCTGTTTGAGAGGAGAAGCTGTTTTGCACTTTCCAAAGCCTTGTGCACTCCTCCCTCGGGGTGAAAGGGTTGAGGTGATAGAGGAAATCCCAACAAGCCAGGCCCACATCCTGGGAGCCTGACAGCTCAACTGCTTCCTCGCTGGGAATCTCTGGGAACTGAGTAGAGGAGCAGAAGGGAAGGGGTGGACCTGAGACCGTGGCCCTGCCTTTCACTCTGTGAGACCCTGCTTTCAACTCTTCAGGTGTCTACCCAGAAGTGGGATTGCTGGGTGATACGGTAATTTTTTGGGGGGGCCACACCTTGCAGCATGCGGAACATCCCCGACCAGGGATCTAACCCGTGACCCCTGCAGTGAAAGCGCAGCGTTTTAACCTCTGGACGCCAGGAAAGTCCGATCACATGGTGATTGTATGTCTGATTTTTTTGAGGAGCCTCCATGCTGTTTTCCACAGCAGCTGCACCTTCAACATTCCCACCAGCAGCGCACAAGTCTTCTAATTTCTCCACGTTCTCACCAACGCTTGTTATTTTCTGTTTTTTTAATACGGATTTTTTTTCTTAAAGATGAGGAACTAACTGGGTTGTAGTCAGCCTTTCTCTAAACTTGTTCTGAAGCTCACCTCCTCAGAACCATATTATAAAAATGCAGACTCCTAAGCCCACCCCAGACCAGGTGGGACCTCAGAGTGTGAGCTTTTAAGCAAACTCCTGTGAGCACCGCCTCCTGCACTCCCAGGAATGCCTCCTACACGTGGGACTGCAGAGGTTTCAGGGAGACACGACATTCAGCCCCCTAAAAACCACAGCGTGGAGGAGAACTCAAGCCACACCCATCAAGATAATCTTATCACATGGATTCACGTGGCAGCACAGATTAAAAAAAATCACAATCATTCATATTGTTTTTTCAAGTTCTCAGTCTTTTCAGCCGCGATCTACTAAAACATCAAATCGAGGTCTGGAAACATGACATTTTTAGCTAAGGAAATGCTCTTGATCAAAACCAGATTTTTACTGGTGATCCTCGAATGAAATAGCCCATTATCAGCTTCCTACAGAAATCTCCCCAGAGCTATTCTCAGGCAGCAGGGAAGCAATCTTCCCCAGGACCACTTCCCCGGCCATCACACCTACTGTGATCTGAGTCATGCCTTTTGTCTTGTGCCTGGAATTTGGGGATGTTTATGAAAATCTGTTGTAAATACTAGTCATAATTCCTCCTTTCACAAGATTCTTTATTTCAGAAAAATGAGTAGCCCATCACGTACAAACGTCATATCACTTCCAGCCCCATTGTCACCTGGAAATATTCCCTCTTCCGTTTTACTAGAGATTATTTAAAGGTTTTTGAGAACAGTGTGTCATAGAAATCCTCCAGCGAACTTAGTGTCTGGGTTGCCACCAATCATGTTAAAATACGCTTTTGCATCAGCTCTACCTACTTCAGCTTTTGAGGGCAGAAAATGGAGTTTTGTGTTGAGAAGTAAATGCTAATGAAAAGCAAAATATCCTTTTAATGCAGACTCCTTGAGTTTAACGTCTGTCTACTTGCTTCACTTAAGTTCCCAAAGCAGGTGGAGACATAATTAACACATACATCATGATGATATTTTCTTTAGCACAATAAAACCTTATTTTCAAATTAAACTGCTCTGATATTAAGCGTTAACATTTTAAGGTAAACATGTTGTGCTGGTTCAAAACTTTCAGAAAATAGAGAATAGGTCACTGGAGATTTCTTGCCAGGTGGTGTCTCTCAGCTTTCTACTGATGCCTTCAGATATGGATGTTCAACTAGACCAGATGAATATAGCAAAGCAGGACATAGTCCAGACTGCCCAGCTAGTCTCAAGCAAAACAAACAAAGCAAATGAAAAAGACAACATTCCATTGAATCCCTGTAAATAGAAATACCTGCGCACGTTGTGTAAACCGTCACTTATCCCTGTTTGTACTTGGCAGATGTTGGTGGAGGGGGAAGAGATAGTTAGAAATAAAATGGTCAGATGTGTGTGTCTAATTAATAGTGTGGGAGAAATAAGTGTACAGCTTATAGAAGCAAGTATTTAAAACTGATTTTTTAAAGAAAAAAATTATACTTTTAGTTTTTATAGGGACATACTGAAATGGAATTGTCCAAAGTAAGGGCAGTTCCATTCATGCAAATACCAGCTCTTTTGAAAGGCTCTGAGGCAGGTGAATTATTACCTGGGCATTTGGTGTCAATTTGACTGTTTGACAACAAGATGGGAAAGAAGGCAGGCTGGGAAAAGTTGGTCTTGATTTTTAGTTCTGTTCAATTGAAGATGGTAGCAAAGGCATCTTTCATGGGTAGTTTAAAACTCTGGAGAACAGAGCTTCTGAAACTAGGGTGCGTACGTATCACCCAGGGACTGTGTTAAAATGCAAATTCTGGTTTAGCAGGCCTGGGGCAGGGCCTGAGAGTCTGCATTTCGAGGAAGTTCCAGGTGAACCCTATATTGCTTGTGGGAGGAACACACCGAGTAGTCAGAGACTATAGCTCTTTGTCGTGCTGTCTTTTGGCCGTTCTGGAGCATGTTGGATCTGTACCCAAGTAACTGAGAGAAGCTTTGCATCTCTCACAGCTGCAGAGCAGAAAGCCCTGAACAACAGGAAGATGGGTCCAGCTAATAACCTTAGCCCTCTCAGCTGTCCACCTGCTTGACTCAAACCGAGTCCTTGTTTTGAGATTTAAAAGTGTGCTTTATACTTTCTAGAGGGGTTATAGAGTGCAAATGAGATTGGTATGGATGGCAGATGACTCGCCAGCTTCATCAGAGACAACAGTGTTCCCATTTTACAGAGAAATCCGGGCCCTACAGACAATATCCTCCTTTTGGGAGAAGCCCTTGGGGATGGACAGTGCCATGAACATTTACCTCTCAAGATGAGCTCCCATTTTTCTTCCCATATTCCTGGTCCTGCCTGTTCTTTTATTTCACAAAAAGTGTTAGTTAAATTTTATCAGGAATGAGAGGTCATTTTGTCCCAGTGTTCTGTCATAGAGAAATTTAGTGAGTCAAAGATCAAGGCCAAAGTCTGAAAGTCCTGTGTGGAGAGGTTGCCGCCTAATCCCGAAGTCTGCCAGGACTGAGTTTTTGCCTATTGCACGATTGCTTTCATTAAGAAACATGTTTCATTGAGTCACAGGGTTGTGGGTAAAATAGTTTCCAATTTCTCCCCTTCCTAACGTCCACATATGCCACTCCTCTGAGGCTGCAGGGCCTGCGTGCATCTGGTGACTTCAGGCTTCAGCTGTTAAGTTCTTAAACTGGTAGCTGCACAGTAGATTTTCGGTCCTTGTCTCTATATTCACTGGCCACACCAGCTCCATCCGGCCGTACCTCTTGTACACACCTACTTACCGAAACATTACCTGTCATCAGTCTTGAGTCATTCATCAAGCAGGCCTTTAGTTTGAGATCCACACAGTTAAAGGGGGCCTCCTTTTTTTTTTTTTTTTTATGATTACGAGCTCCTGTTTCTGACATTAAATTTCCTTTACTCAATGTCTTAGCCATTAGGACTGCACCTAAATAAAGAGTCCAATTTTCCTCCTCTCTGGGCACATGCTAAGTTTGTATTTTATTTTCTCTTTAAAAGTTAGGCTTATCGTGTGACTTGTGTTGGCCAATGAAATGTGGATGGAAGTTATATGTTACTTCCAGGAGGCAATATTAAATGCTTATGCACAATTCTGTTCCCATTCTTCTGGTATCACAGAAGCATTTCCCTAGAGGGATCTTCTAGCAACCCTGCAGCCGGGCCCCTGGATGGTTACGTTGAGAGGCACACCCCCATCACCAAATCCTGCACTCCACAGTACACATGTAGTATGAGCTGCAAATAAACCTTTATTGTATTAAGCCCCAGATGTGTGTGTGTGTGTGTGTGTGTGTGTGTGTATGTGTGTGTGTTGGGGGGTGTTTGTTACAGCAGCCTAACCTATTCTATCCTGACTGCTCCACTGGCATTCAGCTGGTGGTGTAACCCATCATTTGTAAGTACAGAACTGCTAGGAAACGGCCTTTAGATATCATCTTCATTTTCTTTCTTTCTTTAAAAAATATTTATTTATTTATTTATTTGGCTGCATTGGGTCTTAGTTGCAGCATGTGAGATCTTCATTGCCTTGTGTGGGATCTTTTAGTTGCGGCATCTGAACTCTTAGTTGCAGCATGTGGGAGCTAGTTCCCTGACCAGGGATCGAACCTGGGCCCCCTGCATTGGGATCGTGGAGTCTTAACCACTGGACCACCAGGGAATTCCCTTGTCTTCATTTTCTATTGTAGGATGGGGGTTGGGAAGGAGGGGACTAGTTCTTTCAAGCTTAAGAAGACAGTTATCGTAACCACCGTGAGGAATCACTTCCTCATCTCAAACAGCTGGCTGATAGGAACAGTAAGAGATGAAGTTCTTGTACGTTGTGAGGACTTCACAAATATTTATTTATTTAAAAAACACTTTAGGGCTTCCCTGGTGGCGCAGTGGTTGAGAGTCCGCCTGCCGATGCAGGGCACTCAGGTTCGTGCCCCGGTCCGGGAAGATCCCACATGCCGCGGAGCAGCTGGGCCCGTGAGCCATGGCCGCTGAGCCTGTGCGTCCGGAGCCTGTGCTCCGCAACGGGAGAGGCCACAACAGTGAGGGGCCCGCGTACTGCAAAAAAACCCACAACCCCCCCCCCGCCAAAAAAACACACTTTAATATGTGTACAGCATGTTCCTGATCATTCTTCCAACGCCCCCCTCAAGGGCACATCTATCCTGGATCTAGATATATCCAGTCTTCAATGAAAGCTGTTAAAAGAAAGACACATGTAGTAAACCAGCATCAGATTACACTCTCTCTAGAAGGAGGATTGACTCAAGTGCTCGGGGGTAATCCTTTTTGGGGGGGAGGCGAGGAATCAGGTACCAGGCCCACTTGGTTACTGTACTGTCTCTGCTCCATTTGGAAGTTAGTTCTGGAGCCCTGGCCGGCAGGTCCTGCTTGCTTCCTCCTGGCATGACCCGCCATTTCTTTGACTTGGTGACCAAAACCTTCCCCAAATCTTCCACTCGCCGTATCTCACCTCTGCTGACATGGCCAGTAGCTGATAATGAAACACTGGGTCATCCGTGGGCATTCCTTGTCATGATTTTCTCCAGTCCTTCCGGGGCTTGAAATTAATGCCAATAAAGAAAATATTAGTTCTCCCTGATGTTTTGAATGGCGGGCTTAATTGTTTAGGCTGCAACTCAGAAACCAAATATGTCAGACGGAAAAAAAATTTTTTTTAATCCTACATGAGAGGTAGTATTAGAAAGTGATGAGATTTTGGCTTCTGAGCTCAGACTGCCTGAGTCTGAGTTCCACTGTGGCACCTACTAGCTGGGTGGCCGTGGGCAGCTTCCTCAGCCTCTCTGTGCCCTAGTTTCCTCACCTGTAAAATGGGGCTATTGTTAGCGTATCTTTCGTTGGCTGCTGTTGTGAGCATTACACGAGTCAACACCTGCAAGAAGCGTGCTTGGGAAACAGCAAGTGCTTAGGAAGTGTTAGCCCAGAAAGGAGGAAAATAGCCCGACTGAGGGTACAGGCCCCGGTGTCCACTCCTCTGTGGCCTTAGGCAAGTTAATGACCTCTTTAAGCTTCAGTGTCATCGGCTGTCAAAGGAGGATAATGATAGTACCTACCTCACTGGAGTTTGGTGAGGTTGAAATGAAAGAGTATGTGTAAAGGTCTCAGCAAATAGCGCTGGGTCACCCAAAATGCTCAATAAATACCTGTTATTTTACTACTACTACTATTATTTAAAAATTTTTTTTAAAGTCTCAGCATTAAAGAAAACTCTGCTATACCTCCTTTCCAAACATCCTATGCTTTCCTCTTCTTTTGGCGGCATTTATCCAACAGTTTGAAAGATCGAATTCCTGGCGTTGTCCAGTTTTTCTTTGATGGGGTAGTTTCTTTGATCCCGGAGAATACAATGTTTATGTTGGCTGTCAACTGGGCAACGCCTAGGAATTATTTTTTAAAATGATCTCATGTAGTTTCCCAGAAATTCTCCGAAACACAAACGTTTTTAGGGGCAAAATAAATTTGAGGCTTCCATTAGTTCTTTAACCCACCTTGTAACCCATCTCCCAGAGGCTAACATCTGCCTACACACCCCGATCCTTTGCCAGAAACTGCATGGTTGTGGCATCTAAGATGAGAATTGTTTGGGTTCATTCAGCACGTTCTTTTCGGTTTGAAGTATGTTTTATACTGGAAGTTGAAAAGAATTACCTGTGTCATATTTAGACTACAGTGATTTGTCTTCCTATCCTATGTACTTACCCAGGTCTATTTCCTACTTTATTTGACAATTACTCAAAGAGCATTGATTTCAAGGCTTCTGTGAAATCTCCAAATATTTCAGAATTAGGTTATTTACTGTACCTTCACACTTCCAAGAAACACCACATTCATCTCCGTTCCTGAATCAGAAAGGTCTCTAAAAATATCTATAGGTATGGAAATAAATTTATGATGAGAAAAACAGCATCTCTTTTTATCTCTTAACTCTTAGAAACGTATAAGCAAATGTACTGGTTCAAGGCACGTATACTTCTCTCAAAATACTACCACCAAGTTTCTTCAGGAATAATGCTGTCTCACATACTTTCAGAAACAAGCACTCCTGCATGGAAAGCCTTTGCTCCTCATTCTTCTGGGGATGTTCCCCTTTTAGGAAAGTGCTGACCCATCACCTGGCTGCAGTCACACGCCTGCAGTTTCTAACAGAGCCACGTGCTGGCAAAGATCAGTGGGGACTCTGGCCGTTCTCAACGTCCCTTGTGACTGGACAGGGCTCTTTGCAAGACCAGCAATGTCTCTTCGGTTAAAAGAGTTTTTGAAGCTTCAACAAATACCAAATCACTAAAAAAGTTTGGTGGGTAGGGCTTGCCTGGTGGCGCAGTGGTTGAGAGTCCGCCTGACGATGCAGGGGACACGTGTTGGTGCCCCGGTCCTGGAAGATCCCACATGCCGCAGAGCGGCTGGGCCCGTGAGCCATGGCCGCTGAGCCTGCGCGTCCGGAGCCTGTGCTCCGCAACGGTGAGAGGCCCAACTCCGCCACAACAGTGAGAGGCCCGCGTACCACAAAAAAAAAAAAAAAAAAAAAGTTTGGTGGGATCCCCACACCACGTGGCGACCTGGCAGGATTCATCAGAAGGAGGCTGGCTAAGACAAAGTACCAGCGAAGTTGGGTTCATTCGGATCAGAACAGAAGAGGCAGCTGGGACTTCAAGGAGAACGATGAGCTGGGGAAGCGGCATCTAACGAAGGAGCATGTGAAAAAAGCAGGACATGCGAGTGCTGTGCATCCAGGGAAGGAAGGGCGGAGCCGGCTGAATGCGACGGGAAGTCCGCTTTAGTTGAACATGAAGGGATGGGGGAAAGTGATCTTCAGAAGGAAGCATGGCGCATGGATAGCCGCAGCCAGCGTATCGTAACTGAATAATTTGCTGTTTGGGAAGACGGAGAAATTGTGTGTGTAAAGGAAGCCACGATCCTGCAACTCGTTCAAAGTGTACCCCCTTTGCCCAGCCCCACGGCCCCGAGTGGGTGGCGGCTGGCGTGCACCTCCACCAGGGGTCACTGCGGTCTACGCAAATCTGGCCATTCCAGCCACGGTCCTTCCGGTGGAGCTGCGGACAGAACGGAATTATCTGAGAATGGCTTACTTGAAGGTCTCAGTTGCACAGGGCTCAGTGTGTTAAATGATGTCCTCCCCTCCGCCCCGAGGTACCATCCTCTGCATCATCTCTGCAGTGGGTGCGGTGCCCAGTTAGGCTCTTCCCAGGGGATGGAGCCCCGTCTCGCACATCCGTGCATAAACACCCTCAGCTACCTGTCCCTTACCTCCGCTTCTCCTTCTGGGCTCTGCTTACTTCTCCAGAAGGCTAGTCTGCACTGCAGCCTCTTCCTCAGACCCACTTCTCTCCCCTGCCCTTTCTTCAAAGTCTTCTTCCTTCGAGCTGATAACACTGAGTGGGGCAAACTCAGATTTCTGCAGCTAAATTTTACTGACTAGCTGATCCTCCACACTGTGACAGGGGGATGTTATCTATTTCTTCTCAGGAAACCTGAACACCTAGGTGGGAAAGGCCTGATTTCCTGGAAGAGCACTTCTGGAAAGACCACCCCCCCAGGAAATGAAATAAACTTTTTATCCAGGTACTTCCTGTTTCCTCAGTTTAAAGTACTCCCTCCCCTTGCCATACTCTTGTAAAAGAACTTCAAAGCAGGGCCTCCCAGGTTTGGGCTCCGATGCTTTTTCCTTTTAACTCTTTGTGGTTTACTCTAATTGGGCATTTAGTTATCCTACAGAATGGTCTGTGGCTATTCAAAGAACGCGATCATTAAATGCTATTCAACTAATTTCTGCTAATACTCTTGTGTGTATCCAATCTGAACACATCTGTTATATTATTCTTGTGGTTTGTGGCTTCAGAGGAGGATGCATGCCTTGTTGAGATGTCCTGTGAGATGAAAGGAACACAGTGGATGATACTATCACTTCCAAATGTAAATAGTTATATTTATTTATTACAATTTGCAAAAATGTATACCCATTACACCTTCACTTGCAAAACTATGATCATTTCTGTTTCTCCATGGCCCAGTTTCAGTTCTACATGTAATCATTCTCCTGGAGAGGCACAAACGATGATGACGTTTAAGAGTCTCAAGGTTAGGGAGTCATTTCATAGATACAAGTTTTTTTTTTTTTTTTTTAAACTTCATAAAGCTAATAGTTCTTGGAAGGAACATGTAAAGAAGCTATCCATCATGTAAACCTCCTTATAAATAAATCTGTTAGAGGTTGGAAAGATCTTAAGAAAAGGAGGCACAAGAAAGGTGAGCTATGTGAACTTGGGCAAATTCCCACCTCAAAGAGCCTCATTTTCCTTGCAGAATGGGAGAATGAAAAACTATTTCACAAAGTAGTTTGAAGATCAAAATCCAAAGGAGATGATGCATGGGGAAATGCCTCATAAAACTCAAATGCAAAGAACAAATGTCAGGTACTAATACTGTTTTGAGGGAGGCAGACGCAAAAATGCTGCAGGAGAGGAGCATGAGGATGGGTGGGGACAGGGTAGACATCTGGATGGTTGAGCACCCACAGTGTCAAAAAGAGGGACAAAGAAGTGAGGAGACCCTGAGACAGACTCATTTACTTCATGGCTTGGTACCAGGTATGGCTCTGGGGGTCAAGTCAATGATGGGTGGTGGTGAGAGGTGGTGTTTCCTAGTGCATGGGATTTGATGTCAGAAGAGCTGGCACTGCCAGTTGACAACTTGAAGACTTTGGGGAAGTTTCTCAGCTCTTATCCCTCAGTTTCTGGTCTGTAAATGGCAGATAATGATAAGTGGTATTGTCAGCATTAAATGGGAATAACAGAAAATTTGACTTTGTAAACTAAAAAGGGCTGTGGTTATTCGATTGTAGATCAGCAGTGATTGACCAGCTCAGTCTCTGAAGTGCAGCAGTGGTACCAGTCCACACCAGTAGCCATTGTGCTCCTCACCACCATGTGCTCCCTGTTTCACTTAAGAATGTCCTTAAGGACTTCCCTGGAAGTCCAGTGGTTAAGACTTCGCCTTCCAATGCAGGGGGTGCACGTTCAATCCCTGGTGGGGGAGATAAGATCCCACATGCCTTGCGGCCAAAAAACCAAAACATAAAACAGAAGCAATATTGTAACAAATTCAATAAAGACTTTAAAAATGGTCCATATCAAAAAAAAATCTTAAAAAATATAAGAATGTCCTTATGGAAGCAGAAAAATTAGGTTTATTAAATGTCAGCCCTTGAGTACCTGTCTTTTCAATATTCTCTGTTATGAAATGGAAGTACACTTAAAGTACTTCTGCTGTATGATGGTTACATGCATAAGGAAAAGTGCTCATTCAGTTGTTTGAGATGTGAGCTCAACTAGCCACTGCCTGCCCTCGCCCCCACGGAACAACAATTTTACTTAAAGAATGATTAACTGTCAAATTATTGTTATTCAGTCCTGGGTATTTGAATACCAGAATATTTCATATTGTTTCCCTTAACACAGAGGAGTTTTACACAGGGAACTATATTCAATATCTTGTAATAACCTAGAATGGAAAAGAATTTGAAAAAGAGTATATATATATATATATATATATGAATCACTGTACTGTACACCTGAAACTAATACAACATTATAAGTCAACTGTACTTCAATTAATATTTTTAATTAAAAAAATACATGGAAGTTTTAAAGTTTGATGTAGTCCCATGTATCTATTTTTGCTCTTTGTTTTATATCCAAGAAATCCTTGCCAAGTCCAATGTTATGAAGCTTTTCCCTATGTTTTACTCTAGGAGTGTTATAGTTTCAGGCATTATATTTAGCTTTTTAATCAATTTTGAGTTAATTTTTGTTCATAGTGTATGTAAGGATCCAACTTTGTGTATGTGTGTATGTGTGTGTGTGTGTGTGGTTGTCCAGTTTCCCCAACACCATTTGTTGAAGAGACTATCCTTTTCCTATTGTCAAAGATTATATATCTGAGGATTTATCTCTGGGCTTTCTAGTCTATCCTGTTGGTCTATATGTCTGTCTTTATGTCAGTACCATACTATTTTGATTACTGTAGTTTTGTAATATGTTTTGAAATCAGGACATGTAAGGCCTGTAGCTTTGTTTTTCTTTCTCAAGATTGTTTTGCCTATTTGGGATTCTTTGAGATTCCATATGAATTTTAGGATGTTTTTTCCTATTTCTGCAAAAAATGCCACTTCATAAGGATTTTGACTTTGATAGGGATTACACTGAATCTGTAGATTGCTTTGGGTAGTACAGACGTTTTAACAATATTAAGTCATCCAATCCATGAACATGAGATGTCTTTCCATTTATTTATGTCTTTTAAAATTTCTTCCAGTATTTTGTTTTCAGTGTACAAGTCTTTTGCCTCCTTGGTTAAATTTATTCCTAAATATTTCTTTTTTTTTTTTGATGCTATTGTAAATAGGATTCTTTTCTTAATTTCATTTTCAAGTTGTTCATTAGTATATAGAAGTGTTTAGAATTGTAAGTGTATAGAAATGCAACTAATTTTTGCATGTCAATTTTGTATCCTGCAAGTTTGCTTAATGTGTTTATTAGTTTCAACAGGGATGTATGTGTGTAATCTTTAAGGTTTCCTACAAATAAGATCATGTCATGCAAACAGAGATGAGTTTACTTCTTCCTTTGTAGTTTAGATGAAGTGGAAAGAGTAGACATCCTTGTCTTCTTCCTGATCTTAGAGAGAAAGCTTTCAGTTTTCCACTATTGAGTATGACATTACCTGTGGGATTTTCACATATGGCCTTTATTATGTTGAGGTAGTTTTCTCTTTCTAGTGTGTTGAGTGTTTTTATCATGAAAGGGTATTGAATTTTGTCAAACGCTTTTTCTGTATCAATTGAGATGACTGTGTGGTTTTCGTCCTTCATCCTGTTAACGTGATGCGTTACAGTGACTGATTTTACTGTCCTTGCATTCCAGGAATAAATCCCACCTGATCATGGTGTATAATCTTTTAAAAGTGTTGTTGAAGTTGCCTTGTTAGTATTTTGTTGAGGATTTTTGCATATTTTTCAGGGATATTAATCTGTAGTTTTCTTTTGCTATAGTATCTTTATCTGATTTTATTATCAAGGTAATGCTGGCCTTGTAAAATTAGTTAGGAAGTGTTCTCTCCTTTTCAACTTTTTGCAAGAGTTTGAGATGCTAGGTGTTAATTCTTCTTTAAATGTTTGGTAGAATTACTAGGAGTATAGCCTGTGGAAATAGAGTCTAAGGAATACTAAAAGACACAAAAAAAGGCAATTTGCACAAATATGTTTATCATAGCACAATTGCTGGTAGTGAAAAATTGGAGCGACCCAAGTAACCAATGCACAGCAAATGTTAAGCAAACAATAGTACATCAGTATAAAAAAAACTCTACGTAACCATTAATGTGACAAGTATATAGATTATATTCAATAAAAAATGAGCATACTCAATAGTTTAGAGTATAACTCACTGATTATAACTCTAAAAATTCAAGTTTCAATATTGATCAGAATGAGAAACATTTCAGTTGATTTTTTTTTTTTTTGGTAAAGTGGTTATGTGCACATTAACATTTATAAGTGATAGACAATCACTGCAGGACTATTCAGGTCTGGATACAAATAGGCCAGGACGAGCCATGTCAATGTTGGTGGAGGCCTCTCTGGGTACTCCCATCCACTCTCTGGCCTCCTATCTCCTCACGGTCTGGTCGGAGGGAGGAAGGTAGGGCAGGGCAGTTGTGGGGCTCCCATAGGCAAAGGCATTGACTGGGGGTCCATGAGGAGGGCCAGCAGAAATTGGGGTACCAGCTGGGGTTGCTTGGTTGACTTGGCGATATGTCACACGTCATCAGGTCCCTCTGGTTATTCCTGGATTGGCAGGGCTAAGGGTTTTGCAGTCCAATCCAACTATATTTACTCCACATTTCCTGAGTGCCTCTGTGTGCCAGGTGCTTCACGAGGCCTTGTGGCGGCTCGTGGGGCTGCATTAGCTAGGGGCCCTGCCCATAAACAGCTCTTATCTGAAGAGCATAAGCAGATACCAGGGAGTCTCCACCAGCCATGAAATGGACGGGCAGTGATATTTTAGATTCTTGAAGATAAAATGTACTGATAAACCCTACTGATTAATAAGTTGTCACGCTTTGGGGGCAATCGTTGACTAGGGCTGCTCTCGGGTGGCCTGACACCTGTGTTTCAGTGATTCATTGTGTCCCAGAGTAAGCTGGATTAAAAGGCTGGGGAGGCTCAGAAGGGAGGAAAAGTGACCAAAGCAAACCAAAACGGCAGCAACGCAAACAGGGCAACCTAGTCATAAATTGTATGACGTTTTGGAGGAAGACACGAATGAAAAGAATTCTTTTCCTGAAGGTAAATGTTTTGTTTTGTCTCCAAAGTATTGTTTCTTCCTGTAGCAAAAAAGTTAGGGCAAGATGCAACTGTCCTCAAGGTCAGCTTTAGACATTTTCCAATGCAAAAAAATTAATGAGAAGAACTGTGTTGTTTTGTTCTACATTTTTGTAAATCACTTTAATATCTGGCTTGATAGAAGACAGCTGGATTCTCATATCTGCTTCTGCATCCAGTCTGTTGTGATGTCACACATTAGGTACAACTCCAGGTACACCGGTGCGAGAATGAAAGGGAAAAAGGCAAATAAAATCATATTATTTTGAAAGTAGTTTTGACCTCTTCTATCCACTGAAATGGTCTTGGGGATGCCAGGGGGCAGTGTTTTGAGACCCGCTCTTTAGAGGATCCAACTCTTCCTGGGGCTGGAGGGGTCACACCCCCTCTTTCGCAAACCTTAGGGCACTTGAAAGACCTGTTCTTTCTTCTCTGGGTCAAGAATAAATGCAAGTTTCCAAGACTCAAAGCCACGATTGCTTTCTGAGAGGAGGGTAAGAAAACCACTTCTCATTATTTTTTAGTGAGACACCCGTGGAAATCACTCCTGCAAATCTCTCAGTTGGATTAGTTGCTACAAAGGGACTGCAGGTGGCGTTGGGTGGGGGTGGACGAGGAATGGTTTGGAAGGAACAGCACAGAGGGGGCGGGGGGTGGGAACTGAGCAGGGCCCCCGGGAGGGCTCAGGACACACGCAGGTCCCCATTAAAACTCGGCTGTCTGAATACTGTTACGCTGCCCTCTGGTTTTCTCCTTGCCTAATCTTTTCCTGAAATTTCTCTTTCACACCCACAATGGGGGCAGACACAGGGATCTCCCTGGCCTCTCTCCTTTATCCTATTCCATTTCCCTCTCTCTAGACTAGCATACCTTGCTATCCAGTTGAAATCTTAGTGCTTGTGTGGCCTTGAGCAAATTGTCAACTTCTCTAAACTTCACTTTCCTGATCTGTAAATGGGAGATTATAGCAGTATCTACCCCGGAATACTGTGCAATCACACAAGAAAATGCATGCAAATCACTTAGCACAGTCAGCATCTGGCATGCAACAGACACTCATTCACATTAGCCATTATTAAGAAGCATCTCTGGTAAGGCCCCTGTGAGGTGTAAGAACCAATTGACACTTCTTCTGTAATACAGGGCTTTACTTCATATCCCCTCCATAGTTTATTAAAGGCCTCCAAAGCAATAATAGTTCGAATTTTCTTTATATCCTACCTGGGGGTGGCAAGTCTGGGAGCATCCTCTTGTGCCAAAGGCTTCAGTATTCACCTAATTATCTTCAGCAGCAAACACTGGCCACAGTAATCCTATTGGCACAACTCCTCCCTTTCTTGCTGCTTCTCCTCATTCTTTTTAAACCAAGACCAGTCTTAGGCTCACCTGAAATTTATCATGGATCACACAGCAAGTGCAGAAATGCAGAGCCATTTCTCCATGGATCATTTCCACTCAGCTGCTTGCTTTTCTCCCTGGCTTGCTGGGCTGGGGGATGGGGGAGGGGGGTGATTGTGGCCACAGCAGCTGCAGTCCTTCCCTGGGGCTCCATTCCCCCGAGGCAGAAGGAGTTGAACCATCCACTTGGTCACAAGGTCCTCGCCACCCTTTGCCCAACTGCTCAATTCTGAGGCTAATTTGGCAGAAAACAGGACTTGCATTGAGTTAGTGAGGATCAGGTCTTACGTCCTCTCTTATAGACATTTTTCCTCATTTCTTTATGAGCTCAGGTTAATAAAGTAATAGACCTTTATTAAAAAAAGAAAAAAAACCCTTGGGGATTCCCTAGCGGTCCAGTGGTTAAGACTCTACACTTCCACTGCGGCGGGTGCGGGTTCAACACCTGGTCGCAGAAATAAGATCCCACGTGCCACTCAGCCAAAAAATTAAAAACAAAAACGAAAACAACAGCAACAAAACTTTTTTTTTTTTTCAGTTTATCATCCCAAGGTACTCAGATTTGACAACTGGATTATTTAGGGAGTTGTCTATCAGTCACTTATCCAACATATATTTCTTGAGAGTTTCCCATGTTACGGACATAATTCTCTGTTCTGGAGATCCAGCAATGAACAGGGCAGACAAGCTTCCATCTCTGATAGAAGAGGATGAGGGGCAGAAAACACACAAGGAAGCAAACCGGAAAATAGCCTGGAGGCCAGGTGTACCAGGTAGAGATTTTGGTTAATAGCAACAGAAACCGACTTTGTTTTAACAAATGTTGCAGGGGGTACTCATAGAATCGAAGGAAAGGCTGAAGAATCAAGATCTGGAAGCTCCCAAACCAGAATAACTTTGAGGATCTAGGAAACTAGAAGTGACTGACAGACGGACAGTATCTTTTCAGCACACCCACTCAAACCAGTCAGGTACTGCCTTCCCCCCCACCGCCCCTGCTTCTTTGTAGCTCCTTCTGAGTCAAGATCTTTGCCTGGAGAGAGGGCAGCTGGTTGGTCTAGCTTGACTCACATACCCACCTCTTGGGCAGGGGAGGGCAGGCCATCTGTATTGACAGTCCCTCCAAGATTCTCTCAGATGGTTAGAGTGGTAACTCCCCAAAGCAAACGTGGGGTGCTGTTGCAGAAGCAGGAGAGATGGCTCCCAAGCAGACAAAAAGAACAGCTGTGCCCCAGTTTAAAGCAGTTTCATAGGAGAAGCCTAGGTAGCGGTTTTAGCTTAGGCGGGCGTTCCAAAAATGGACGTGATTTTGGTTTGCATTAATTAGATCCATCTGGGTTTCAAGGTGGAACCAACCCCACAGTTCCCTATAATGGTGAGAATAGGATTGAGGATCTAAGTTTAGTCATTTTGAGAAGGACACTGACAATTTAAAATTTATCAGGATCGTGAAGGATCTGGGAAGCCTGATGTATGAAGAATAAAGAAGCTGCTGTAAATAGTCCAGAGCGCCTCAAAGAGAGGCTAGTGCCTCACTATTGTGCTGTAGCCTAGAGTTAAATAGGAAGTTTCATTCCCTCTCTAAACATAACTTATTATATAATCTTAGTCTATCAAAGGAAAGCTTTAAAACAGTGTCTCAAATTTGCTATTTCTGCACATTTTTGTTTATTCCTCTGTAAAATGAATTTGAGCCAGATAACCTTTGGAATCTCCTCCAGTTTTAAAATTCTGTGCTCTACAAATCTCATCATCTTTATCAAGCTGTTATGAGATAGCTATGTTATAAAAAAATTTATTATTGGTAATTTTGCTTGCCGAAATTTATTCTGTAATATTTTTGTTTTTTCCAAGAGTGTTCAATTAATCTTCATAATCTTCCTTTAAGTAGAGCAGAGTCAAATGGAACTTCTTCCATTTTAAAGATCAGGAAAGGAGAAATATAGTGGTTCATAGATATGGGTACAATACATGTCATCTTGTCTATTTACACTGATGTATTATTCTTGTCCCTTTTGTAATAATTATACATCAGACACTGTTAGAGAGTCACGTTGTGAGAAGATTATTGTCAAAGAGGAAATTTTATATTTATCCAAAAGTTATCTATGGGGCAAGGTCTATTTGGTTATTTAGTCATGCCAAAGTCTTAAAAATAGTTAAGATGATATGTGAGCATAGAACTCAATGATGAAACCTAAGATCTTTCAAGAGGAAGAAACAATTACAATTTGCAATTCAATTAGAAAAACACAATTAAAGGAATAAGAGTGTCTCTTCTCCAGCTGAATATTAAAGTTCACCACAAAGGAAAGCCTCGTGTGCAACACAGTTGTGGCTAGTTAACTACAGTATGTGGTCTGGAGTGAGTGCCAGCTCAGGGCCAGATCATGAACTCTACAGGAGCCAGAGGTCAAGGGTCACTTATGAAGCAATGCTTAGAATCACGTAACTTGTAAATGCCTGTCTATTGCAATATTTCACAACACACAATGCACTCCCTACCTTTTCCCTTGACATTCAATATGCAATTGCTCAGAAATGTCACATGCTTGGGCTTATTAATAAAGAATTATTGGGCTTCCCTGGTGGCGCAGTGGTTAAGAATCCACCTGCCAATGCAGGGGACACAGGTTGGAGCCCTGGTCTGGGAAGATCCCACATGCCACAGAGCAACTAAGCCTGTGAGCCACAACTACTGAGCCTGCACTCAAGAGCCCACGGGCCACAACTACTGAGCCCACCTGCTGCATCTACTGAAGCCCACGCACTCTGGAGCCCGTGCTCCACAACAAGAGAAGCCACCGCAATGAGAAGCCCACACACCGCAACGAAGAGTAGCCCCTGCTCGCTGCAACTAGAGGAAGCCCGCGCACAGCAACGAAGACCCAACACAGCCAAAAATAATAAATAAAAATGAATAAATTTATTTTTTAAAAAAAGAATTACTGATACGTTGACAATGAACTGAATCCAAGGCAAAGCTGACTGGTCTCTGCAAACAAGCTGAATCAATTCCCAAGGCGCTGGGCAACTAAGTTTATCTTCCTGACCCTGGGATAGAATGAAAAGGTCAGACTGCAGACCCCACGTCTGGAACAGCGTGACCTCAGAAAGAGCAGGAGGATAGACGTCAGTCTTGCTTGAGTTCTGGTCTTCTTGATTTGCCTCTGCCACGGGAGCTGTGTGACTCTGGAATCTTGTGTAAGATTCTGTACTTCTCTGGGCTTTATTATTTCACCTGTAAAAGGAGTGAAGCAGTCACTCCCCAAGGACGTTGTAAAAGTATCACAGATTAGGTGATGGGAAAATATGATGGTTCTATGCACAGTCGGCGTTCTGCTTTCAGAGCAAATCTGCATTCAGGTAAAGGGATAGTCTTTCCCATCCCATCTGCTGATCTGACAGGTATGCCCTGCAGGCCTTGCCCTGGTTATTCTTTTGTTGTGTTTTGTTTTCCTCTTTTTTTTTTTGGCCCTGATCCATAATTGAATAGGTGTGCAGGTCTGGGTCCCTTATTTCTGCTGCTCACGGGCCCACTGCGCCGGGGTCAGGGTTTTCTGCTCTAAGGCATGGATGTGCAGGAGCTCTTCTGCTGGGCAAGTGTTCACAAGCCCGTGTCTCTGAAGCAGCGGCTTCCCCTTGAACTTGGCCGACACCACAAGGACGCGGAGGCTGGACGCGCAACAGTTGGGAGTCCTGTCCCCCACTTCCACGTGCTCCATCTCCAGGTGCCTGTGCAGCTTCTCCCTGGAGGTGCTGGGCGCTGAGTTCCACTGTGGCCCCAAGCGGGGACGAACTGCAACTCGGACCCCTGCCGCACTGATATTCTTTGGTTTTTACTTTTGTCTCATCAGTGGTTGTCAAGACATATCCTCATTTCAACAGTCCAGTGTTTACACATTCTGGGCACCGTTCCAGAAGCTGGGGATACAGTCATGGACCGAAAACTCTAGAAAATTCCTGCTCCCGTGGACATTCTAGTAAGTGCAGACTAATATAATACATCAGGTGTTGGCGGTAAGTGCTTGGAGGAAAAATAAAGCTGGTTACAGGGTCAGGTCCCACTTAGAGGGGGATGGGGATGCTGTTTTAGCTGGGGAGGGTCTCCTTGAGAAGGTGACATCTAAAGAGCTGTGCGTGAATGAAGGGGGGCGTCCCCACAGTCTCCGGGCAAGACCAGTCCGGGGAGTGGGCTTGAGGTGCTTTTGGACAAGGCACCCATCTTTCCATTCTGCACTGGCCCTGGTGCTCCTTGTGGCCGGGAGGAGTGTCATCCTCCTTGGCCCTGGCCTTGGGTGGCCCCTCCTGGGGAGCCTGAGTTTAAAACCCTGCTGATACTCTTGCTGCTTTTCCTCGGGTCCTGTTGCCCTCTGCTGGGCAGACCAGGTGTTAGCGCTCCCTCAAAGTCAGTGAAGAGAGTGCTCCCAAATCACGAATTTCAAAACCCAATTTGAGGGGATAGTTGAATCATCAACGTTCTCCCTCTGGGCTTTGAAGCCTGCTGCAACTTTCAGTAACCGATTCCAAAGTGAATTGCCTTGTAGGTAGATGGGTTTTGTTTCAAAACAAGCAATCACAAACCTTAGTATCCAGACCTAAGATGTAAAGTACAGCAGAAACATAACATTTGGAACTGTTGGCAATACTGTTTTATTGCGCCATCTTGTAATATTGCTTACTGTGTATGAAATATTCTTTATAATTAAAAAGTTATTGGAAGGGACCCACAGTTTAATGGTATCTGTGTCCAGGATTTAAAGAACCTAATAACTCCAGTTTCCAAGTTCCATATATCTGGTGATTTTTCATTTTATTGGACATAGGGGGAATTACCTAGGGACTATTTATTTAATGCTTGTAAGACATCAAGAATTTAACATTTAACCATTAAATCACTGCCTGTAAGATAGCCTCTCCTTTTGGCAATGATGGTACCAGAACCATGGGAAAAAAGTCATTAAAATTGGACTTCTGCTGTCTTTAACTATTCCACCGTGTGTGTGTGTGTGTGTGTGTGTGTGTGTGCATGCACGTGTGTGTGCAGTGTATGTGAGCATCAGTGAAAGGTGAAAGATGAGCTTCCTCTGTGTGCAAGGACAGGGGTGTGACGAACACAACTAAGGTTCCTGTCTAGACTCTACTGCAGTCTAAGCGCAGTGCCACAGGCTTCATCTGCCTTATCTCATTTAAATTTCACAGCAGCTTTGCAAGAGAGGTATTATACGTCCCACAGAAAACTGAGCATCAGTGAAGCTAAATATCTTGCCCAAGGTTGTTAATCTAGTAACTGACAGTCTGGATACAATGCCCCAACCACCTGACTCCAAAGCCCCATGTCCTTCCACTATGCAGTGTGGCTGCCTGATGAATGGCTCTCATCCTGAGTAGTTCTGTACAGAACTAAAGTCCTAAGGACCTAACAGATTGTGCAATGCAGTGGCACATTTCAATTTGCAGATGGCAAAATTGCAGCCCCGGGGAATGAAGTGACCTGTTCTAAGCTGGGTATTAAGAGGAAGAGCTGGACTTGGACCCTAAGTCTCCCTACCCCTAGTTCAGTGCTCCTTCCAATATATCAATGTGCTAGGATAACTTAGCTATAGAAACTGGGGAGAAGTTTTTAATCCCCACTTTCCTATCTCCTTTGTGGTCTTTGGGCACTCCAATAACTACCTAGCGTGGGAGATATAAAAGAATGACCTGGTATAAGAGTTTAAATGAATTATATATTGGTCGTGGTCTCACAGAAAGGAAAGAGAAAGGAAGCTACCCAAATAGGCTGCCCACCATCACTTTACTATCACCCAGTGCAACCTTCCAATCAGTTGATCAATCAAGCAATAGGTACTGAGCATCTTCTATGAGCCAAGTACCAAGATGGGTGCTAGACAACTAGAAATGAGTAACTGCCAATGGGGGACTCACAGTCAAATGGGGTGAACAAACATGTAAACAAAAGTACGTTGCAATGCAAGTCCCATACATACTGTGCTACGGGACCACAGGGAGAACAGCAGCAAATTCCCCTTACAGAATCCAGGAAGGCTCCACCGAGGGACACACCTTCACTCACAGCAGGATACCTTCAATACAGTGATGCTATTCACACAGCGTTTTTCTAGTCCTTCTAACAGTGCAGTATGCCTCCTTCAATTTCAACTTGTATAGATAAGAGGATTGTAAGATTATCTAGGAAAAAATAGTAAAAAATTTTGTGAGTGATTGAATTATTTTGGTTAATAAGGAACAGAGCTGTGGGTTACTAAAAGATTGTGGTGAATTTGAATTCTCTAGAGGAATTGGACAGCAAATGAAAGTGTAATTTCAGCTTGGTTAAACACAAAGTAATTGGGATAGTTAAATTGGTATGCCAATTTAATTAAAAATTTAAAGCAAAAACAAAGCTGTTAGCTAAAAGGGTGACTATTATATAATCTTAATGAGTTTTCAATTTATACATTTTTCCAATTAGAATTGGGATTAATTTTTAGGGGTCCTAGATATATCACACTGAACTCAGGAAAAAAAATAAGAGGGTCTAGGAATGATTAATACACCTCTCTTATTCCAGATAGATTAGAGAATTACACACTTTTAAAGTTTTATAAAACAGAAAATGGAATTGATTATTTATTAAATCTCAGAATTGGGAAAGACTGTTTAGGTTCAAAAGGAATAGAAGAGCAACAGGGGGAAAAAATGTACAAACTTAACTAAAAATGAGTAAAATTTCCCTATGTGTAAGATTAAGAAACACCATCAAAATACAAGACAAACTCTAGCGGGGGCGGGGTGATAGTTACAGCAATAAACTAATAATTATATAAATTATGTGAATATTAATTTAAGTTATCTATTAAAATTATATAAGCTAATGATTACAAAAAATGATAAGAAATTCTCTAACACGCTGATAGATAATAGATGTGTTAGTCAGCTATTATTACAATATTACTGCATAACAAGTCCCCTTAAAACTCACTGGCTTTTAACAACAGCATCTATTCTCACACAAGTCTGCTGTTTGGCTGACTTAGATTGCACTGAGCTGGGTGACTCTGCTTCTTCAGGCTCCAAGTTTGCTGGGCTTGGCTCCAGGATGCAGTTTGGGTACAGGTCTGTTCCAAGTGTGCTCATCACTCTAAGGCCAGTGATTACCCAGGGCTAGTTGTCATGGTGACAGCACTAGTGCAAGAGATGCACCAATCTGAGCAAGCATAATTAAAGCCTTTTGCTTGTGTCATGTCTGCTATTGTTCTATTGGCCAAAGCAAGTCATATGGCCAAGCCCAACATCATTGGGGTGGAGAATGGTACTCCATCCACACTGGGAGGGGAAGCTGAATTAATCTAAATGATCCCAATGGGAAAAAGAAATAAACTGGCAACCCACAAAATAGGAAACCCACAATTAATAGACATATGGAAAGATGAGCAACTCTATTAGTAATATAAAACGGAAATTAAAACTGCATTGAGGTAGCACTCATTACTTATTTATAAAGAAAGTGTTAAAATGAAATCACTCACAGTAAAAATTCTTCCCAACAAGAACTACATGAAATCCAGATGGTTTTACGGATGAGTTCAATTAAATTTTCTAGAAACAAATTATTTCATCTTATGTAAATTCCTCCAGAGGACTGAAAGGGTGGAAATATTCCTAATGCACTTTAGGGCATCAAAACAAGGAAAGAACACAAGAATAAGGAAAATTGCGGTTCAATCTCACTCTTAAGCGTAGATATAAAAATTCCAGGTAAAACATTACTAAACAGAATCTAACTGTGTAAAAAACATAGCATAACATAACGAACCCCTGAATAGCATGGCTTAAATAAAAGAGAAGTTTCTAGTGTGGTTGGTCTAGGCTGGCAGACAGCTCTGCTTCAACAGGTCATCCAGAGACCTGGGTTCCTTTTACTTTGTTGCTAGGTCATTCCCGAGAGTCCTGTACTCATCTGAATCATCAGAACTGGGTCACTTCCACATCAGTGTCGTGGTCAGCACAGGAGAGGAAAAGCTGAGTCCAGGGAAAGCAGTGATTCTTTCAGTAGGCGCTACCTGGAGGCTGCACCATCACTCCTGGGGTGAGTAGAATCTCTTTGGGTGGCTGTGTGCCCAGGAAGAGATGGATGGATTTTTGGAGACAACTGGCAACCTGCTACACTAGGAATACTTTTAACAAAAGATGTGCAAGATCTATATGCAGAATATCATAAGGTCTTATTGGAGGACATTGAAGAACGCCCAAGAAAATGGAATAATATTCATGTTTTTGGAAAGGAACACTCAGTATCATGAAGTTGTTTATTCTCTCCAAATTCCAAAGAAAATCTGAAATGGAATCTTCATTAAAATTGACAGGTTCGGGCTGCCCTGGTGGCTCAGTGGTTGAGAATCCGCCTGCCAATGCAGGGGACACGGGTTCGAGCCCTGGTCTGGGAAGATCCCATGTGCCGCAGAGCAACTAGGCCCGTGCGCCACAACTACCGAGCCTGCGCGTCTGGAGCCTGTGCTCCGCAACAAGAGAGGCCACAACAGTGAGAGGCCTGCACACCGCGATGAAGAGCGGCCCCCACTCGCCGCAGCTAGAGAAAGCCCTCGCACAGAAACGAAGACCCAACACAGCCAAATATAAATAAATTAATTAAAAAAAATTTGACAGGTTCGTTCTAAAGAGTCAAGAAGCATAAGGTAGAAGAACTTGCTCTAGCTGATATAAAGACTTACAACTTTGTAGCCCTGTGCCGCCAGGGAAGTTCCTTGACTATTTTAAAATTAAGACTTCTTCAAAAAATACCATAATGTAAATGTAAATTAAGTCATTCATTGGGAGAACATATTTGTAATATATACAATCAACAGAATTAGAATCCAGAATATGCTATGAACTTCTATAAATCTATAAGATAAATCACTAAATAGAAATGAAAAAATGTGCAAAAGAGGTGGACTGGTATTTCACAGAAGAGAAAATATGTAACCATATTTTCGTAACCATGAGAAGACGTGTTCTATTTCATTAGTAATCAGGGCAATATCAAGTCAGACCACAGCAAGATGTTATTTTATACCCACAACAATTGCTTGCCAACAGTGAAGAAGTCTGACCATGTCAAGTGTTGGAGAGAATGAGGATAAATGGTATATATTGCTGGTGGAAATGTACATTGGTACAGCTGATGTTTCCGTTGGTACATTGCAAAAATATTTAGCATTATATTGAATGCTTTTTTTTTTGTGGTACGCGGGCCTCTCACTGTTGTGGCCTCTCCCGTTGCGGAGCACAGGCTCCGGACGCGCAGGCTCAGCGGCCATGGCTCACGGGCCCAGCCGCTCCGCGGCATGTGGGATCTTCCCGGACCGGGGCACGAACCTGCGTCCCCTGCATCGGCAGGCGGACTCTCAACCACTGCGCCACCAGGGAAGCCCTTGAATGCTTTTTGATACACAAGATGATTTTTATGAGATGTTCATATGGATTTATAATTTAAAAAAACCCTGAAAACAACCCAACAGGAAAATGATGGATATTATATAGCAGTGAAAAAACAAATGAATTTAAATTATGTGCCATAACATAGGTGAATCTTAGAAACATAATGTTGAGTGAACTAGCAAGTTGCAGAACTCCATTAGGTATGATATCATTTTTATAAGGCTAAAAAACCAAATTCACTAATACGTTATTCAGTTATATATACATATATGATAAAGTTATTTTAAAAGAAAGATAAGAGAATAATGGGCATAAAATACAGGATACAGGTTCTCCTGGGGATGGAGTGAGGAAGAGGCAAGAGGATAGAGGAGTTATTCAGGATGGATGCAAGTTACTGGCTGAGTTATGGGTTCACCTGTGTTATTTTGTTCTGTAACGTATGTACATGTCACATATTCTTCTGTATTTTCCAATATTATATTTAAAAACATGATAAAAACGAAAGAACTTGGATACTATTTATATTTATCAAATTTGCAAGCATTTTAAAGGAGATTAAAAGAAATGTGAAATAGCTTTTCTTGTACATTCATGATAGGAGTATAAACTGGTGCAGGATTTTTTATTTGGATCTCTCTCTATTTATGTGTATATATATATGTTGTGTGGCATATATGATATATATATGCCACACAAATATTTGATATAAGTATATACAAACACCTGTATACAATATATACACATACACACATATATAATTTGTTATATATATATGTAGTCATTAGTTAATATTCTCTAACCCAATAATTCAATTTTGGGAAAATAAAAGCTAAAAAAACCCCTGAAATTAAAAAAAAAAACACCTCAAAATTAGTTGTTAAAATTAGAAAAAAAGTTATGAACACAAAGATGTAGTTAGAAGTTCTTTTCTACCTGGGCACTTTGTCACTTTCCTTCCCTCAGAGGCACAGCCAGGCATACACAGTACCAGTGGAGGACACGCTCATGTCCAGAGTTGAGACCCACCCCCTCCAAGTTTCCATCGTGTTGTCCCATTTATTTCTTCCGCAGTCCTCGCACCAGCTGTCATTACCCAGAATGTAAATTCCCTGAGAGGAGGGACCTCACACTGCGCTGGGGTGAAGTAGGTGCCCAGTAAGCACCTGTGGAGGAATGAACACCTAGCGAAAGAGGAAAAGACCTTTCCTGGAGCAAACTGGTCAAGATATGGGAGGCCTGGAGGAATATAAGTACTTCGTGTACCAGTACTGTGCAAATTTTATAACCGTGTCTGATTTTTTTGGTCAGTATTCACTGCTCTCCAGAGAAATGACTTTCTGAGATCCTAGGTAAAATGCTAGGGGATTTCCATTCTCCTAAAAAAAGCCTCTTGCAACGTCTTCTGTGATTTGGTTTTTAGACACTATAGCATAAAATAACAATTAGGGAATCTGGGATGTTAGGAAAACTGGTTTGACTATATCAGATCTCCTGAAGAAGATTCTTTGTATGCTATAGATTGTGTTAAAATCGATGTATACATTTTTCAATAGGCTTTGCCATAATAACTGAAGCTTATTTCGCTGTAAGTACACAAAATAAGCAAAGGGAAGCAAAGAACATGTCTTTCAATATGCAGTATTTGTTATAGCCCTAAATTAACGTCACATTGTCAAGAGAGTCAAAACGCATTAAAATTCAAGTAGCATCAGGAGGATTGCAGCCATTTTTATTCTCCTGATGTTTCAGCCACGTCAATAATTGCCTGGGGGAATTTATCTGAGGTCTAGGGACAGAAATTATGATTTTTGTACCACTTGTATCATTTGAGCAGCCTCAAATCGGAGGAAAGACTGACCTTCAGGGCAAACAGGGAAAGACAGTGTGCATATGTGAGGCAAAACCCAGTCGACCCAGTTTGTGCCAGGGTCTTTCAGGCTATTAACTACAGTACTCTAAACCGTAATCAAACTTCAGGAGAAAAAAAGATCTTTAAACTCTTGGACATTAGAGCCAGGTTTCAAGAACGGGAACCAAACGTGTAATCTACATCGGAGGTGGTGCTGACAGTATTTAATAACTGAAGCCAGTGTTCAATGAACATGTTGAGGAAAGAAAGACGGACAGCTAAGTCCAGCTCCCAGCGACACTGTCAGAAGCCTGAGAAGTCTGCCTTTGGTCCTCGTCTTCCAGCTCTGCTTTCCCTGCTCTGGGTGAAAGGCTTTCCGTTCTCCCCGAAGCCAGGTTGGCGGGCCCAGAGCCGCAGTAGAGGGATGAGGAGTAGCTGGGATTCCGGAGCCTCTTGTGCGGGGCCCAGGGCTTAGGTGAAACATGCTTTCGGGCTTTGTGTGTTCCACTCGCCTGGAAGCCTGGCAGTGTTCAGACTGGGGAGGTGTGGCTCCCTGTCACTGGCTGGGGAACGCCCACACGCGACACCCGAGCCTTACACAGGACAGGCCCCAGAGCCTGGCAGTCTTGTGTCACCTGGCCTGGGAAGGAGGCAGGGAGGATCCCACTGATCCTTGAGGCAGAGGCTGTAGTTGTTATGAAAACCATCCTTTGCTTCCTGTATTATTTTGATTGTTGGTTACATTTGTTACAAATTGTGGTAAAATATACATAACATAAAATCTGCCACCTTAATCATTTTAAGTGTACAGTTCCAAGGCATATATTCCCATCGTTGTGCAGCCGTCACCACCATCCCTCTCCAGAGCTCTTTCCATCTTGCAAAACTGAAACTCTGTCCCCGTTAAACAATAACTTCTCATCCTCCCCTCCTCCAGCCCCGGCAGTCACCATTCTACTTTCTTTCTTTTTTAAAAAAATTAATTAATTAATTAATTTATTTAGGCTGCATTGGGTCTTCGTTGCTGCACGTGGGCTTTCTCTAGTTGCGGTGAGCGGGGGCTACTCTTTGTTGCGGTGCGTGGGCTTCTCACTGCGGTGGCTTCTCTTGTTGCGGAGCATGGGCTCTAGGCGCATGGGCTTCAGTAGCTGTGGCACGTGGGCTCAGTAGTTGTGGCTCGCGGGCTCTAGAGCTCAGGCTCAGTAGTTGTGGTGCACGGCCTTAGTTGCTTGCAGCATGTGGGATCTTCCCAGACGAGGGCTCGAACCCGTGTCCCCTGCCCTGGCAGGCGGATTCTTAACCACTGCGCCACCAGGGAAATGCCAACCAGCACTCTACTTTCTGTCTTGATGAATCTGACTGCTCTAGGTACCTCATATGAGTGGACTCTTATAATATTTGTCCTTTTGTGTCTGGCTTATTTCACTTAGCATATTGTCCTCAGGGTTCATCCATGTTGTTGCATTTTTTTAAATTTAATTATTTTATTTTGGAGTATAGTTGATTAACAATGTTGTGTTAGTCTCAGGTGTTCAGCAAAGTGATTCAGTTATATATATATATTCTTTTTCAGGTTCTTTTCCCATATAGGTTATTGCAGAATATTGGGTAGCGTTCCCTGTGCTCTACAGTAGGTCCTTGTTGATCATCTGTCGTATATATAGTAGTGTGTATCCATGTTGTTACATTTATCAGAACTGCCTCTTTTTAAAGCTGAATAACATACCATTATATGTACCACATTTTGTTTATCCATTTATCTGTCAGTGGATACTTGGGCTGTTGCCACCTTTTTGCTATTGTGAATACTGTTCCTATGAACAGGGGCATACAGATATCTCTTTGAGTCTCTGCTTTCAATTCTTTGGGTATATATCTAGAAGTACAGTTGCTAAATCATATTGTAATTCTATTTTTTTTTTTTTGAGGAGCTGCCATATGTTTTCTATAGCAGCTGCCCCATTTTACATCCCCACCAATAGTGCACAAGCGTCCAGTTTTTCCACATCCCTGCCCCTAGTTACATTTTAGGTGACAGAGCATATACCACTGCAACATATCTGCTTCATTTTCAAACTGCCATCATAGCTGCTTTATTGTTTTCTTTCCTTCTCTCAAGCATTTATCTCACATCGACTTTTTGCTTACCAAAAGCCCAGAACTTGGTATAGTTCTGGCTTGGGGCCTGGGGTGCAGAGAGTAGCCAGGACACCAAAATAAGCCTTAATGTTTACAATTACCATAAATTATATTGTTAGGGCATTTTGCAGCTTATAAAATGCTTTTATATTCGTTACCACTTTGATTCCTGTCCTATAAGGTAAGTAATGCATTTGTTATTATCCCCCCTCATAGATGGAGAAACCAGGGCTCACAGAAGCTCAGTGACCTGCTTAGATTACACGGCCAACGTCACATCTTCTGATTTCTGACACACTTGGTGCTTTTCTCTTCATATCGTGAGATTTCTCCAGTCCACTCCACAGGCACATGCACAGAGACCAGTGTGATTATTCTCCCTTATGGGAGGACTGGTCATTCTAAGAAAACAGTAACTTCTGACTCAAACACTTAAAACTGCAGTAAAACATGCAGTCAGTATCTGTGCTGGCCACTGCTTGTGGACCCCTGTAAATCCCCCTGGTCCCACCATTTGCTCCAGCCGCTGCTGCAGCAACCAGTTTCAAGAGGCTTAGACCAGCTTCTCTTCGGTAGAACCAGACAGAACCTCACTTTGATTCCGTCCTGGATCTCTTGTTCTCTTCCCTGAAGAAACATCTGATGTCATAACATGGAATACCTGTGGGAACGCCTCATTGCTCACGCCTGCACGCTCTGGACGGGTGGGTGAGTTACGGCTTATGGCGCCACCGCTGACCAATAGGAAGTGGAAGTTAGTGGATAAAGAGATTCTCCCTTTCATCTCCAAAGGACATGTCTGAGATGCATTCCACAAAAGGTCCTTCAAAAAGACCTGGCAGGAGAGAGAGAGACAGAGAGAGAGAGAGAGAGAGAGAGAGAGAGAGAAAACAGGAAATGGAAAATAAACAAAACAGACTGAAACACAGGATAGAATAAGAAAGTATAATATGCATTTGATTGGAATTCAGAAGGACAGAATGGGAGAAAACAATATTAGAAGATAGTGTTGGAGAATTTTCTAAAATTGGTAAAAGACAAGAATTCTTAGATGCAGGAAGCACAGTAAACCACAAAAAAGAGAAATAAAATGAAATCCACACCTAGACATAGAGAAGCAAACTGCAAAACAACAAAGATGATGAGAAGATGGTAAAAGCAGACAGAGGAGATGGGTCGCTCCTGAAGGGATAACAACTAAAACTGGCAGCTGACGTCACAGCAGCAGCAACAGAAGCCCAAAGAGAAAGTAATTGTTAACCTAGAACTGTAGACCTGGGTAACTATCGTGCAAAGATGGAAGTGACATAAGGACATCTTTAGGAAACCAAACTGGAGAGTGTTTATCACCAAAAAGCATTCACAAAGGAATTTTTGATGATGTATTCCAGAAAGAAGGATATTGATTCCAGAAGGAAGATCTGAGATTCAAGAAGGAATGGTAAGCAAACATTGACTATAAAATAATAATAACACTGTCTAATTTGCAGAGGAAAAAAATCAAGTAAAGTTTTGCATGATGTCACGTAAGATGGGCAGGGGACAATTGAAGTTTAAGTGCTCAAAAGTCCTTCATCGTTCAGGAGAAGCACAGAGATGTAAAAACTTAGACTTTCCAGTTACCTACACATGTTAGAACTTTAAGAATAATTACTGGAAGAAAATACAGAATGTATAATTTCTGTAACAGGAAATATAAAACAACGGAAATTTTCCCTCAGTCATCTAAGGGAGGCAGAAAAGATCCAAAAAAAAGCAGGACCAGTAGAAAGCTCACAGATATATGGCAGAAGTAGGTTCAATTACACAAGTAATGGATATAGTTACATAATAATTACTAAGTAATTAAATGAGGTATATTTACAGATGAAAAGGTGGATGTTGTCAGATTGAATAAAAATGACCAGATAGTGCACATTTACAGACTGGGGCCAGTTCTGAGAAGGTCTTGTCAGGACAATGGGAACTTTCAGAACAAAGGCTGCCCAGTAAATGGGTCCTGCGAAATGGCTCAGCCCCAGTACTGCCCCCGTGCTCAGTCATGGGCAGGGAACAGCTGGGGGGATGTGTGACCTGGGTGTGAGCACCGTGGTGGATCCAAAGATGTGACGGCTGGAGGCCATCAGTTAGTTATCCTCTCGAGAATTGAGAAGAACACGACATGGCCACCACAGAGAGAGGTGTCTTCACATTTTAAATAGAGGCATTGGTCCATCTTTGTAGGATTTGATGAGTAAGGGTTTAGGCAGAGGAGAGAGTGATCAGGGAGGAGGCTGGTAGCAAGAATTACAGGGTGCTGTGAGGGAGAGGGGGCAGGACCAGCCCCTTCATCCAAAGAAAGGCTTCTGGAGAACTACCTGGAGAGCTTGGCATGGATCACCCAGAGTTTGGGGACATACATGAACCCAGAGCCTCCGAACTCCTACGAGACAAGCTGTGAAGAGCAAGGCTGGTCAGAGCTACCTGTGACCGGGGAACGGGGAGGGCGTGCTGCTGTGGCCGTGACCTGGATGGACAGGGTGGAAGGCGGCTGGGTCTGCCTGCCAGGGCACGTGACCCCTGCGGAGATGCACCACCAGTGGAGAAGCTGACTCGGAAGCCTGGTGCTGGGCAAGCTCCCCACCGTGCCATTCTGGATGAGCCAGTCTGCACAGAGTTAGCCCGGGATGTAGAACAAGGCAGGAAAAGGCCTTTCCCTTCCCCATGCAGGCTTCTGAGCTTGGGTCCTGCTGGGAGCTGGTGGGTGGCGAGAGGGGAGTGGGGTAGGCTTAGGTGGAATGAGACGGAAGTTTTGACTTGGACTGGACTGGACTTTTTAATACCAGAGGATCAGACTGTTTATTAACAGCTGAAAGTGACAGGAAAACTTGAAATCTGCCCTAGATTCGTCCAGAGGAGAAGGGAGAGCTGTTAGAATATTTTTAAAAGACAGTGGTGTGATTTCCCTTCACTAAGTAGTCCAGTAATGATTCAAAAATTAACTGCTGTAAAATATTGCTTAACATGGTACTTTGGAAAAACACCTCCCCACCGCCCTTAAAAAAACCCCACCTAAATAGTGCGAGGACCAGCACCCACATTTCATTTTTATAACGGCAAAAGCTTATTCCATTGACATTTGAACCGGAGGCAGCGGAAGTTCTCTGATCTCGCTTACCTTCCACGTGCACTGCTTAGGGAAGCCGGGAGCATTTCTTTGAGACATAAATTAATATACTTATTCCTAAGAGGTCCTCTAGAACCCCTCGACCGGTGTTAGGCACATTTGGTGCTTATTAAACACAGAAATAAACCTGGTTCTAGAAAGAAACGTGTGCCTTTTCCGCAAACCTTTCCACAGGTCATCTTCGGGCTCCTCGTGCACCAGGAATCCCACCGCCGGGGCCGGAGCGGGACGCACGGCGGCCCCGCGGCCGGCAGAGGGCGCTGCGGCTCCCCGGCAGGGCTGCGGGGCGCGGGGCTCGGGTCCCGGCGTGTGCGTCTCGGGGAGGCCGGGAGGTGGTGCGCGCCTCTCCGCCCCGCGCCGTCCTCCCGCGCGGGCCCGCTCGCCGCCCGGCCGCTGTCAACGCCGCCCGCACCTCGCCGGCGAGGCGCGCGGGCTGCGCGGCGCTCTCCGAGGCCCGGTCTTCGCCGCCGCCCGCGCCGCCGCTTCTCTTTGTCCGGGCGAGGCGGCCGGAGGGGCGGCTGCTGCGGCCGGGGGGCGCCTCGGCGTCCGGTCGACGGGTCCGGCCGTCGCCACCGCGGCCGCCGCGCGCTCGGAGCGGGGGCGGCGGCCTGGGCGGTGCCGGCGCGAGGTGAGCGCGGGGCGCGAGCTGGCGTGGGCGGGCGGCGGGGACCAGGCTGGGGAGCCGGCTCCGCGCGCGGGGGCGTCCCTGCCCCCTCCGCCTGCACCACCTCTGCTGGCTTCTCCCGGCAAGTTTGTCGCCCCCGCTTTGCGGACCTCCTCGGAGGATCAGCCGAGTCCAGACCTGTGGCCAAATAGAAAACTCGAGCTGGAGGCGGAGGAGGCAGAGGAGGCGTTTGGGAAGCCGGTCCGGGATGAGAGTCTCTTGAAGGGCAGCGCTGGCTTCTTGGACATCTTCCTTGGCTCTTTCCCACCCAGGTGAGCGAATCCTCTTCTGCTCAGTTCTGCACAGGGGCGGGCTGGGCTCCGCTGCCGGCGTTCTGGGAACCCGCGCCGAGTCGGGGAGTGATTGCCGCCGGGGCTCCGGGCAGCGCAGTGTTTATTTTGGCTTCTCGGTCATCACAGCCCTTGTTCTCTCCTGCCTGCATCCATCACCTGCTCGGACTGAGGTATTGCAGCTCGTCCGGCACCTTCGCGTGCTGCCAGGTTAAACATCCTCTGTTTTAGAAGGGCTGGTAGGTGAGTTCAACCGAATCCCTCCCCGCCCCACACCCCCGGCTTTGGATAATTTGTTCTGTGTCTTCGTCTTAATTTAGTACGAATGTGTTATTTCCTTTGAGCTTTATAATGGTAAAGCAGTGAAGCGGTTTGCTACATCCATTTTTTTCATTCTGAGCCTGTGCACAGAAGGAATTTCAGGCACATAAGTGATGTTACTACCATTCTATTTTAAATACAAACACGGAAAGAAGTACTCTTGGCAGGATACCAAAGGCGCCTGTACTCTTGTTATATAAGTGCTTTTAAAAAATATTTGCTCATTGTTAAAGTTATAAAAGGGATTACCAGAGCATCTAAGAAGAGAGGGTGAAGATAAGTCAGAGCCATAATTTCTTCTTTAAACCAAAACTTTACTGGAAGATAAGCATGGTCTTAGCTGGAGATACCCTTTAAGATGATATAGGGCCGTTTCTTTGACCTCATTAGGTACAATTGTAAAACATAAAAAAAAAGAGTAGGTTTTGTAAGGGCTGTTAAGAAACTTGGTGAAAATTCTTTGGCTACTTATTGATAGTAATAAAAAAGATCCCACAGATATCCTTTATGGCTTTTAAACTAGTGAATGATTTTATTTCTTATAGCTGATGGAAACTTTGTAATTATGAACTGCCAGTTATTAAAGATTTAAATAACCTTTAATATCTCTACTTGTATTTATGGGTTTTTTCAGAGAAGAAGAAGACAGAAGTAGAAATATCAGGTATACTGAAGTCTGGGCACCTCCTCTTGTGACCCACATCTCAGGAATCTGTTCCAAGTGGTTTTTGGTGATGCTGTGACATTTGTAATGTTAAAAACTCCCTTGTGATTCTAATGTGTAGCCAGGGGTGAGACCCCTAGGATGGCTTGTTTTTTTTCAATTTGTCACTTTGTAGCCTAAGGTGTGGCTCCAGTGGTCTAAGGAAGGTAAAAAATAAGTGGTTAGAAATACGGAGAGAGAATGGTATTGAAAAGAAGATGTGTTGAGGAATTATAGCATGTACACTTTTGTATTTTGTATATCTTTCTCGATTTTTTTTAAACCTGCAGGGAATAGTTGATGTTTATTGGGGACCCATGGTTCCATGTAGACTATGTCAGGGAGTCCTGAGTGGGACATTTCTTTGTGCACAGGTAACAGTGAAGTTGAGTAGCGGTGTCAGGATATTCCTTTTTGTTTACATGAAAAGACAATCACGTCTTATTAAAGATTGTTTGCTCCATGAAATTCAAAACTCATTATGTTAATATAGACTAGCAAATTAAGTGCAAAAAAGCTTTTATTGTCTTTAAGGTCGGAAATTAACGTGGCTGCTGAATCAATGTTTTCTGTCTACTTCATGTAATTCCAAATACCCAAATCTGGGGGCAGATCTTAGGGTTGGTTTGCGAAGGCTTATGTAAGTGCTACGACTATTGCATTAAACTCTCTGTTTTGGCTATTACATAATTGACACAGTACTGGATTGTTAAAGCCAAAACAGGGGAAGGATGCACAGCCCCAGCTCAGCACATGCGCTTTTATAATGAATTGCTGCGGCCAAATTAGAGGGAACAGCAGGGACGGAGGTTTGTGAAAGAGAGATGAGAATAGCGTCTAGAGGATTGATGTAAGAGAAGACTGTTATGCTTAGCGGTTTTCTAGAGATTTTAATGCTGCGGTATAAACCTCTCTAGTCTTTCGTATCTCCCAGCAGAGGCGCATTGACTGGGAAGCTAATGATCTTAAGCTTCAGGGCCCCTCACTCCGGCTTCGTCCAAGCCCCTGGGAGGGCCACTAGCAGTGTGCTCACATGGTCACAGAAGTTTGTATTTGTAATTGTGGATTTTTTTAAAATAAGGAGGACACTCTCTCCTCCCTCCCGCGTCCCATCATAAGAATGTAAGGCTCCATAAACCCTGAATCTGCTGTCTCCTGATTATGTTCAAATGTTAACTTTGAAAAATGCTTTTTCTTATTTTAACATCTGTAGTCTCATGAAAAGACAAAAAAAGAAATCTGGCCAATATTGTAGTTGAGCTGCTGAGAAAATGCAAACTGCTATCACCCAGGGCTCAGGTGGTTACCCGGTGAATCAGCTGTGCCTTGTGATCGCACACAAACCGGGACTTTTTTGGAGCCGAGCCGAGCCGGAGGCAGAGAGAAGCTGAGACGGGGGCGGGGAAGGGAGGAAAGTGGGTTAAACCCCTTCCACATCTCAGAGACGGCTGCCGAGGGGAAAGGGAGAGAGAAGTGAACTACCCAAAGATGCTTCATTAGTAAAAAGTTAATAGGAACAGATAGCATCAGCTCCATAGGAGACTTTCCTGTAAACTCCTAGGATCTGTCTTCAATATGAATTCTAAACAGGGAGCAAACTCAGGCCTGGAAAATATCTTGCAGGAAACAAGTGCAGGCTGGGAAGGGCTAGGATAAACTATTGACTGTTCCCGTTTAGCAGTTTTATGGGTAAATGGGAGCCTTATTATGTCTGCCGCAGGAATGTTGGAGAGGGGGGTTATTGAGAAGAGTGGAGGATTTTCCCTTTTTCTCGGAAGCAATTTCTGCTTCATATCTGAATTTGGATGCTTCAGATCTTACCATCTTGACCCCTTTCCCACCGGTCCTTATACCCCCTCCGCCCACCCACCCATTCACCAAGACACTCCGCTTGACCAAACTTTAGTCAGACTCCTCTGAGCCCTCTTCTTGACTAGGCCTCAACCTTGGCCTATAGGAACTGCAACTTTCAACACAATCTTGTCGGTGTAGTGTTGTCCCCCGCCCCCCCCAGAAGACTTGAGAAAACTCTAACTTGGCTTCCAGCCCCCTGAGGTCATGTCCCGGGATGACCCATCCCCCCTTGAGTTTCTGTTTGGAAAAGCTCAAGTCTGCCACAAGGATTTACCCTTTGTTCCAGCCAACACCTGAGGATGGGCCCGATTTCCCTTTTATTCAGCATTTAGTATAAAAACAGTACAATTACAATGCATTCTCTGTCTCTTTGAGATGTATACGTGTCTCCTACAACCCAGGAGTATCCTTCTCAAGGACCTGAAAGCCGTTCCTTTGACATGTAATCAGGAAGGATAGGGCCTCCGTCTCCCGTCTCTAGGAGACGGGGACAAACTGACACGTAACATCGTTGACGATGACCAACCACCCTGCCTGCTTTTTGTAATTGCCCGCTTCCGTGACTGCTTTAGCCCTGTCTGCTCTCTCGTTCCTCCTTTAAAACGCCTGGCCGCCTCCTTGTGGATTGAAGTTGAGCTAAGTTTTATACTGAAGTCTTTCTTTCCTCTTGCAGTATATACTGAATAAATTCTGTCTTTACTGCCTTTAACTAGCGTCTAGCTTTGTTTTTCTTTAATAACATCCAACGGATACTTTTGAGTGTCTGTTTGTGCCAAGCGCTGTTCTAGATATTAGGTATCTTAGAGCAGTGAACACAACAGACAAAAACTGTGCCCCAGAGGAGCTTACGGGGCCATGGATAAATTTATGTAAAATGTGTATCGAATCAGGTCGGGATAGTGCTGTGGAGAAAAGTAAATCAGAGAAGGAGGAGCGTAGGGTGGGGAGTGAGTGTTGCTGGGACATGTAGGTCAGGGAACGCCTCCCTGAGAGTGGACTCCGAGTACAACCCTGAAGGAGATGAAGAGGGAGCCCTGTGGATGTCCGGGGAGAGCATTTCCCTTGTTGGGGAATAGCCAGTGCAGAGCCCTGGGAGGACGGAGCTGGGCTGGCGCTTATGGGGAGCAGCGGGGGGCTGGTGCCCCAGGCAGGCTCGCGGCCAGTGCTTCCCTGCAACAGCAACCCACCCCTCTAATTCTCTTGTGGTTTCTTGGGCCTACCCTGGGACCCTCCTCTCCAGCGCCGTGAGGTTGTGTCAGCGAGAGATGGTGTTACTCTTGGGCTTTAGGTGGTGTATTGGTTTGGGATCAGGTACAGCTGAGGGCCTCTCAGGGCTACTGGAATCCAGTCCAGACCATTACATAAACCAGGAGTAGGGGGAAGAGTTGGGTGTCTTCGTTGATGGTTCCTACTGGCTTGCTGGAGGAAAGGGGCCAACAGGAAAGCCTTATTTCAGCCCGGATTCCCTGCCGTCCCCTAGGAACAGATAGAACTGTGGTGAATAAAGGATGCCAACAGTGGGAACCACACTGCTCTTTCTTGGGGAATATCAAGATGTCAAGAGCCTACAGCAACTCCTGGCGTGAGACTGAGCCAGCGAGAACCCCGCGGCCTAAAGGTGTTTGGGTTGGTTAGGGTTTAGGAGGGGAGTTTGCTCATTGGTTGACGAGGCTCCTCTGTGCCTGGATGGCTGCCCTACGTGTACTAGCCAGAAAGCACGTGTGTGGACCTGGTAGCAGGTGGTCACGGATCCCTCAGTGGAAAAGGTGAGAAGCCAGTGGGGAGCAGCAGCACGTCTGCTGGAGAAAGGGATAGCCTTCCGGGCGCATGGGGATGGGTTGGGGGACAGGATACTTAGCTGTTTACTTTGTCAAGCTATGAGCTTATAACCATTTCTATCCCTGACACAGACAAAGAAATCTTCCGTATAGATTACGATTCTCTGGGTTGTTTGCTAGCAGGTTGGAGCATAACAGCAGGCTGAATGAGCACAAAAGCAGGTGGCATTAGGCGGGTGGCATGTATAGGAGATTGCAGGCGGCATTAGGAATGTGGCGTGTATAGGAGATTGGCAGGTGGCATTAGGAAGGTGGCATACGTAGGAGGTTGGCAGGTGGCATTAGGAAGGTGGCGTGTATAGGAGATTGGCAGGTAGCATTAGGAAGGTGGCATACGTAGGAGATTGGCAGGTGGCATTAGGAAGGTGGCATACACAGGAGATTGGCAGGTGGCATTAGGAAGGTGGCATACGTAGGAGATTGGCAGGTGGCATAGGAAGGTGGCGTACACAGGAGATTGGCAGGTGGCATAGGAAGGTGGCATACACAGGAGATTGGCACGTGGCATAGGAAGGTGGCATACGTAGGAGGTTGGCAGGTGGCATAGGAAGGTGGCGTACGCAGGAGATTGGTGTCCTTGCCTTTTCTCTGTGCCTGTCATTGCTTTGTGTGGTCTCTCACTTTGCAGGCTTCCTTCACGTGCCCTACCATGTTTGGAAAATGGAGGATTTAGGTTATTCCTGGGTATGTTATACTCTTCTTTAACTTTTGTGAATGAGCCCTCTTCTAATTGGCTGTTGTTATATAATCAGTCGGTTATAGACATTATGCATAGTGGTCATATTACATTGTCTTAGTCCTTTGGGGCTGCTGTAACAACATACATAAAAAACAAAACAAAACAAAACAATATACATGAGACTGGTGGCTTATAAACAGCAGATATTTATTCTCACCATTCTGGAGGCTGGGAAGTCCAGGATCGTGTTGCCAGCAGACTTGGTAAGGGCCTGCTTTTTGGTTCACAAACGACACCTTTCTGCTCTGTCCTCACTTGGTGGAAGGGGCAAGCAAGAAGCTCTCTGGGGCTCCGTTTATTAAGGCACTAATCTCACTCATGAGGGTTCTGCCCTCATGACCCAGCCACCTCCCAAAGCCCCACCTCCTAATACCATCACCTTGGGCATTAGGTTTTCAACATATGAAGTTTGGGGGGACTCAAACATTCAGATTGTAGCATATATATAACCAGTAATTTATATTTAGAAAGCTGTTGATTTTAAGATATAATCGTGTAACTGGGCACTTTTCAAGCTCTTATCAATTCTAACCTCTTTTTGGTTAATTTTCCTTGAATATTCTAGGTAGACAGTGATATCATCTGTAGGTGATGATTATTTTTTTCTTTTCTTATTTCTATTTCATGTTTTATTACCAGAGTTTAGACTAGATAGGAGAAGATATCGTTAACTCAATCTGTTGAGTGATTTTTTTTTAAACATAAGATTGAGTATTGTCCTTCAGGTAGATGTACTTTCCCTGTCCTATAGGGCAGGGGTCCCCAGCCCCTGGGCCTCGGACCGGTAGCAGTCCCTGGCCTGTTAGGAACCAGCTGCACAGCAGGAGGTGAGTGGCGGGCGAGCGAGTGAAGCTTCATCTGCCACTCCCCATTGCTTGCATCACCGCCTGAACCATCGCTCGCATCACTGCCTGAACCATCCCCTACCCGCCCCTCCCCATCCATGGAAAAACTGTCCTCCACAAAACTGGTCCCTGGTGCCAAAAAGGTTGGGGACAGCTGCTATAGGGGGTAGGTTGTATGACCCTTTAAGATTTCTCCTTATTAGTCTTGCCACTCTTTGTGCAGCTACAGACCCATTGCACCAGTAGGTTCAGTTCCCGTAGAAAAACAAAGCAGTGTGTATGCATAGTCATTAAAGGTGAGCCAGCAGTGTATACGATGGGGGCTAAGCCAGTATTAATGACAGGTTGATGTTGACTTTGGGAACTTTGACTCACCCACAGAAATGGAAAGCCAACATAGTATATTAGCTTCTATAAAGACTGTAATTAGGCAAATAAATTTGTCCAGACACAGACTAATATTGATATAGTGATTTTAAACGCTTTTCAAAAGTATTGTGGAATATAGCGCCGTGGATTACAAGAAATGGCAATAAAACAGCAGAAGCAAATAATGAACACTTAATAGGGAAGTTAAATTTTCACACTTGACCAGACTTACTGCAAAGGACTAATCTAAAAACTTAATATGAGCACTATCTCTGTTAAATGACAGTATAAGAGAAGTAATCTCAAATCATCCAGAATTAATTTTTTACCAGGCTGTTTGAAATTACTCAAAATAGCTTCTGAAGACAGGCAGTCTTCCTTTACGCACAAATAATTGTCTTCTCAGGTTGGAAATGTTGCCACATATTAAGCCAAACATATTTTTATACCAAATTCTTATATTTCTATCAGTTTATTTTCAGGAGAAGCCAATTTGAGAACTGAAATCATGCAAGAGAATAATTTTGATTGAAATGAATATTTCTAAGCTTGATGCATTTTCTATTAGTGTTGCATAATATTTTAGGAAGTATGTATGGCAGGCATGACAAAAATTACAGTTAGTTTCCTAAAGACTCTAGAAAGTAATAAAAAAAATTATATTAGTTTGATCGGTAGCTAGTAATGAGTTTAATACTGAGAGAGCTAATTTGCCTCTACTAGCAGTTTTAAGAGGTTAGTCTAATATAAGTAACTACTTTGTGCTCTACCCCCAAACGTCATACTGAATTTTTTCTGCTAGATTTTAGAGTTATCATTTTGACAACAACCCAAGATATTGTAATGGAATATAAATGTGAGTTAGAACTAATATCTCAGTTTGGAGCATGAAGAAAAGAAAGGAGATATGTGATCTGAAAATCCCCCTTCTCCAAGGTTGGGACTAGAAGGATACTTGTCAGGCAGTTGCCTCAAGCACAGAATTTAAGGGGGTACTAAAAAACTACGCAATAAAATAAATAATATTTTCATATGGTTAAAAAATTAAAATTAGTGCAAAAATTCGTAAACAAAATATCAAAAATTTAAGAAAGACAAGATCAGTGTCTGATTTTTCCTTTTGTGTAAGGCTCAGTATGTCATAGCCTGACTGATCATGTTACTGATTGTGTTTTAATTTAAAATTTTGATATTTTGTTCACCACGGATTTTGATATTTTATTCACCATGGATTTTTTTTGCATTAATTTTTATGTTTTAAAAATATCATTTATCTTGGAACCACCTCTGGAATGTTGGAATAAGGACATTGTGTAAATTCTCTTTTCCAAAACAGCAGTGAGAACAAAATTTCACTGAGTGAGGCAAAAATTGTCAAAATAAACTATTTTAGAACTCTGGAAATTGATCAAAGACTTGCAACAATCCAGGGGGTGTTTATTCAAGAAAAAAGACTGAATTGTGGTAAGAATAGTGACCTTTGTGGCATTTAAATTTATTCCCATTACCTCTTCCCAGCACCAGGGTAGCCTTGAAAGCTAAAAGCTGCTGGAGGGGACAGAATAGGTTCAGAGCTCTTCAAATGCCCCATTCTTAGAAAACTGTCACTGTATGACCTGTCTGGCAGCTCCCTGAAAAGCTCAGAACTTGTTTTTACTTCTTCTGACTCAGAACTCATTCTTTGTAAACATCCTTAGGGGATTTGTTAGAAACGATCAGTGGCAATTGTTTAACAACACAGCTTCCTAAGGTGGCTACACCTGTAGGGGTTAACAAGAGGTTGACCAAAAAACTGAAAAGGAATAATTGGGAAAAGAGATATCTGTAGAGGGCTGTGAAAAACTTTGACATATTCCTTAGAATCTAGAAGGCCCATATGCATATTCAAGTCTGTACATATGCCTAAGTAAGACTTGAGAAGGCCTTAGTCTGTCACCTCTGACTGACATTGAGGCTGTACACTAGAGTTGTAAACTGTCATCAGGGCATAGAAAGCCCATGTCAACATACAAACAGAGCCCACAGCAAAGGCTGTGAGACATATTGGTTCAAAGCATTTAAGGAAATCTGTCCCATCATTAGCTGACTAATGAAGCAAATTGGGCAGAGACTTAAGTGGCTGCACATGGTAAAGAAAATAGACTTTATAGAATTAGTACAGGAAATGGACAGATAGCATTAGGAACAACAAAAGCAAACAGCAACAACAATAAACCTCTGGTTGGAGTGGCGGAATCTGATTTCTGGAGTTGCCATATTATATTATTTAAAATCAAATTTCAGCACACAATTGCAAAACACAAAGAAACAGGAACGTATGACCACGTCACAGGGACAAAACAATTAAAAATGTCCCTGAAAAAGTTCAGATGTTGGACTTACTAGACAAATGTTTTAAGTCAGCAATCATAAATGTGTTCAAAGAATGAAAGGAAGTCATGTCTAAAGAATTAAAGGATGAGAATGATGTCTCACCAAATAGAGAATATAAATAAAGGGATAGAAATAACTTTAAAAGAACCAAATAGAAATTCTGGAGTTGAAAAGTACAGTAATGGGGGCTGAAAAATAGTTTTGAATTGGCAGAAGAAAGAATCAGTGAACTTGAAAGTAGGTCAATTGAAATTATACAGTTTGAGGAACAGAAAGCCAAATGAATGAAGAAAAATGAGCAGAACTTCAGATGATTCATTGTAAGTACCAATACAGGCATCATAGAAGTCCCAGAAGGAGAAAAGAGAGAGAAAGAAGACTTGAAGAAACAATGGCCCAAAACTTGCCAAATTTCATTTAAAAGATTAATCTGCACATCCAAGAAGGTCAGTACATTTCAGGATAAATGCAGAGCTCCACAGCCAGACACACAACAGTCAAGCTGTTAAAAGCCAAAACAAAGAAAGCAGCAAGAGAGAATGAAGTATTATGTATGAGGAATCCTCAGTAAGATTAACATCTGACTTCTCATCAGAAATCATGGAAGCCTGAAGCTAGTTGCTTCAAAGTGCTGAAAGAACAACCAGCCATATTGTTTTGCTATATCCAGCAAAACTATCCTTCAACAAAGAAAAAAAAAATAAGACATCTCAGAAAAAGAAAAACAGAGAAATTGTCACTACCAGACTTGCCCTATAAGAAATATTAAAGGGGAGCCCTCAGATTGTAATGAAAGAACACTAGACAGCAACTCAAATCCATGGAAGAAATAAGGAGTATCAGTAAAAGTAACTGATTATGTAAATATCAAGGCAGTATAAACTCCTAAGAAAATAACTAAGACATAGAAAAGAAACAACAAGGGAATTAAAATGCTATAGAAAAATATCTATTTAACACAAAAGAAGGAATGGAGGAATAGAGGGACAAAAAGACATAAGACGTTCAGAAAACAGAGGAAAATGGCAAATGTAAATACTATCAGTAATTACATTAAATGTAAATGAACTAAACATGCCAGTAAAAAGTCAGAGATGGGCAGAATGAATTAAATAAATATGATCTGACTATATTCTCACTACAGCAGACCCATTTTATATTCAAACACAAATAGTTTGAAAGTAAAAGAATAGAATAAGGTATACCATGCAAATAGTAACCAAAAGAGTGCTGGGAGTGGCTATACTAATATTAGACAAAATAGATTTTAAGTAAAAAATTATCACAAGAGACAAAGAAGGTCATTATATATTGATAAAAGGGTCAATCCATCAGGAAGACATAACAATTACACACATATGTGCATCTAACAACGGTTTCCCAAAATACATGAAGCAAAAACTGACAATTGATGGGAGAAATAGAAAATACAACAATAATAGTTGGAGATTTCAATATCCTGCTTTCAATAACAAGTCGAAACTAGGCAGAAGTTTAGCTAGGCAGCTAGGCAGAAGATCAACAAGGAAATAGAAGACCTGAACAACATTATAAACCAGCTAGAACTAAGAGACATCCAAAGAACAACCCACCCAACCATAGTAGAATACACATTGTTTTCAGGTGCATGTAGAAAATTCTTCAGAATAGACTATATTAGGCCACAGAACATACATTATGCCATAGATCATGTTTCAGTAACTTTAAAAGCATTGAAATCACACAAGGTATGTTTTTTTTTTATCATACTGGAGTGATATTAGAAATCAGTAGCAGAAGGAGATTTCAGAAATTCATAAAATGTGGAAATTAAACAATATACTCTTTAATAACCAGTGGGTCAAAGAAGAGATCACAAGGGAAATTAGAAAATGCTTTGAGGTGAATGAAAACAAAGCGTACTAAAACTTATGCCGGCAAATCAGTGCTTAGAGGGATATTTATAGTTAAGAATGCCTCTATTAACACAAGAAGAAGGATCACAAATCAATAACCTAATCTTTCACCTTAAGAAGGTAGAAAAAGAAGAGCAAACTGAACCCTAAGCAAGCAGAAGGAAGGAAATAATAAAGACCAGAGTAGAAGTAAGTGAACTAGAGAATAGAAAAGCAATAGAGAAAATCAATAAGACCTAAAATTAATCCTTTTAAAAGATCAACAAAATTGACAAACCCTTAGCTGACTAACCAACAGAAAAAGAAGGAAGGCTCAATTACCAAAACCAGGAATGAAAGAGGGAGCTTTCCATACTACACATGGTAGAGAAAGAAAAAAGACCATAAGGGAATATGATGAATAACTTTATGTCAACAGATTAGATAACCTAGATGAAATGGATAAACTTCTAGGAAGACACAGACTACCCAACTGACCCAAGAAGAAATAGAAAATCTGAAATGACCTGTTACAAGTAAAGAAATTGAATTAGTTAAAATTTCCTGCAAAGAAAATCCCAGACCAAGATGACTTCACTGGTAAATTATATCAAACAGTGAAGAATTAATAACAATTCAGCACAGTCTCTTCCAGAAAATGGAAAAGGAGGGAATATTTCCCAACTCATTTTTTTAAAAAAATATTTATTTATTTACTTATTTTTGGCTGTGTTGGGTCTTCGTTTCTGTGCGAGGGCTTTCTCTAGTTGCAGCAAGCGGGGGCCACTCTTCATCGCGGTGTGCGGGCCTCTCACTATCGTGACCTCTCTTGTTGCGGAGCACAGGCTCCAGATGCGCAGGCTCAGTAGTTGTGGCTCACGGGCCTAGTTGCTCCACGGCATGTGGGATCTTCCCAGACCAGGGCTCGAACCCGTGTTCCCTGCATTGGGAGGCAGATCTCAACCACTGCGCCACCAGGGAAGCCCCCAACTCATTTTTGAGGCCATTAATATTTTGATACTAAAACCAGAAGAAAAAAACATAAGAAAGCACAGACCAGTATTCCTTATGAATATAGATACAAAAATTTGCAACAAGATACTAGCAAACCAAATCCAGCAACATATAGAAAGGTTTATACATCATGACCAAGTGGGATTTCTCTAAGGAATGCAGGGGTGGCTTAATATATGAAAATCAGTGTAATACACCATATTAATAGAATAAAGTACATGCAAGACTTCTACACTGAAAACATCATTGAAAGAAAGTAAAGATAAGCTAAATAAATGGAAAGACATCCCCTATTCATGGACTGAAAGACAATATTGTTAAGATGGCAGTGCTTCCCAAATTGACCTACAGACTCCATGTAATCCCAACTGCTCTTTTAGCAGACTGATCCTAAAATTCATATGGAAATGCAAGGGACACAGAATAGCCAAAGCAATCCTGAAAAAGGAGAACAAAGATGAAGGACTCACACTTCCTGATTTTAAAACTTATTACAAAACTACGGTGATTAGATGGTGTGGTACTGGCATAAGTATAGACTTTTATAGATCAGTGGTATAAAATTGAGAGTCCAGAAATAAGCGCTTACATTTACGATTTTTCAACAAGGGTGATAAGACAATTCAAAGAGAAAGAATAGTCTTTTTAACAAATGGTGCTGGAGTAACTGTATGTCCACATGCAGAAGAATGAAGTTGCACCTTTGCACTGTATACAAAAATTAACTCAAAATGGATCACTGATTTGAACGTCAAAGCTAAAATAAAAAGACCTTTAGAAGAAAACATAGAAGTAAATTTTCATGCTCTTGGAGTAGGCAGTGGTTTCTTGAATATGATACCAAAAGCATAAGTAACAAAAGAAAGCATATATAAGTTGGGCTTCACAAAAATTAAAAACTTTTGTGTTTTAGAGAGTATCATCAAGAAAAAGATAGCCCATATAAGGGGAGCAAATTTTTACAAATTATGTATCTAATAAGAACTTGTATCCAAAATGTACTAAGAATGGTTGCAACTCAATTATATAAATAACCCAATTAAAAATTGAAGGCTTCAACTTGATATTTCTCCAAAGAAGATATACTAATGACAAACCTATTAAAAGATGGTCAGCATTAGTTATTAGGGCGATACAAATCAAAAGTACAATGAGATATCACTACATACCCACTAAGATGGCTAACATAAAAAATATAATACCAAGTGTTGGTGAAGATTGGAACCCTCATATATTGATGGTGGGACTGTGAAATGGTACACTTTGGAAAATTGTTGCTAGTTACTCAGATTATAAACATAGAGTTATAATATAACCCAGCAATTCCATTCCTAAGCATATACCTAAGAGAGTGGAAAATATATCCATATAAAAACTGTACACCAATTTGTACATAATAGCCAAAAACTGGAAACAATTCAGCTGTCCGGCAACTGATGAATGGATAAAATGTGGCATATTCGTACAATAGAATATTATTCATTCATAAAAAGGAATGAAGTACTGACATGTGTGAACTTTGGAAACATTTTAAGTGGAAGAAGCCAGACATAAAAGGCCACACATTGTGTGGTTCCATTTATATCAAATACCCAGAATAGGTAGATTTATAGAGACAAAATAGATTAGTGGTTGTCAGAGGCTGGGCGTAGGGAGAGTGATGGGGTATCTGCTAATTGGGATGGAGTTTCTTTGTGGGGTAATGAAAATGTTTTCAAATTGGATAGTGACAATGGTTGTACAATTTTGTGAGTATATTAAAACCACTGAATTGCACCCTTGAAAATGGTGCATTTTATGGTATGTGAGTTACATATCAGTAAAGCTGTTATTTAAAAATTTATTCATCTTGTTTACAGAGTGTTTTGGTTCCACTTAAATTTCATGCCTGAGGCAGATGCTTTGTCTCATCGTAGTCCTGACCCTGTCCTTCCCTACAGGGCTGCTGCCTCAGAATTCAGTAAAATATCTAGACTGGAAGATCAGAAACCTCAGGAAAGTTGGTGGTTACGTGTGAAGCAACAACTGATATTAGGGAAGGAGACTCTAGTGAGTTGCTCGAACTTTGAATGCAACATTCTGTGAGCTTTTAACATGTGACCAGAGTCTGTACGTCCAGCAGGGCCATGCTGTATATCACCGCGGTGCAGTCTTTGGTGTCCGTGGCTCTCTTAGCGTTGGGAAGAGTTAAGAGCATCTTCACAGATTTCTTAATAAGGAAGAGCCAGGCTATACTTTATAGAGCAGTGCTGTCTAATAGAAATACAATGTGAGCCACGATGTAATTTTAACTTTTCTAGTAACCACATAAACAAGGAAAAAAGAAACAGATGGAATTAATTTTAATATATTTTATTTAACCTAATATATTCAAAATATTATCTTCAGATAATTAATTTTAAAAATAGGGAATGGGAGATGAATGGTATAAAAAGAGATCAAAAAGTTTATTTTGCAACTGGCTGCATGTTCATACAAAAAACAAAGCAGAACGATTTATGGTAGGCAGCTCATTTAACTGGTCTCCTGGTAGGAGGGACAGTTATTTAAGCCCTTCCTGTTCATCTCAGAAGAAAACACACTTCGTGAACATGTAGACTTTTGTATCCAGGGCACTCACATGGCCTCTAGGCTGTTGGTTTTAGTCCCAGTGGCGTTGGGCGCGCCCCATGTTGCATCGATAGCCGTGGGTCTGGTTGTGGCGGTGTTTGCTGTGCTGCTGGTGGTGCTTGTAGCAGTGGGGGGATGGGTGGGAGTGGTGGTTAGGGAAGGTCCTCAGATAGATGGGTTCCTAAGTACATTAGACAGAAGTAAACCTCTCCTTCATCCCATCTGGACTTGGAGGTGTTTGATTTTCTCAGTGTGGTGTGATCTCTGCCCCCCAGCCCACCATATAAGGACAGGCAGCCCTTCTGCTTTCTTCCCCTGCATCTAACCCTTCATCCATCTGCCCTCTGCACCTTGCTCCTCACTCACTTCGTTGTTGTTGTTTTTTTGCATTGTTTACAACATTTTATTAAAGTACAGAATTGTTGGAATTAAGCTAAATAGAAAAACATAGTAAATATTTACAAAAACCTTGATAACACCACTCATCTCACACACATGTAACGAATGCAGGAAGGGCTTAACAAGTTTACAAGCTGAGGGCTTCCCTGGTGGCGCAGTGGTTGAGACTCCGCCTGCCGATGCAGGGGACACGGGTTCGTGCCCCGGTCCGGGAAGATCCCACATGCCGCGGAGCGGCTCGGCCCGTGAGCCATGGCCGCTGAGCCTGCGCGTCCGGAGCCTGTGCTTGCAACGGGAGAGGCCAACAGCAGTGAGAGGCCCGCGTAACGCAAAAAAAAAAAAAAAAAAAAGTTTACAAGTTGAAAAGTATGGGGATTTCCTCAAATTGGATGTAACAGCTCGCTGCTGAATATGGCATCAATATAATATGTAAGATCTTTGAGAGAATGCTGTCCCCGACTCTTCTGCAATCGAGTGCCTCCTAGAAATTTGTTCCTTGGGAGATTGACTCGCAGGCAGCCAGAGGGGACAAGTCAAGAGTTGAGATAATCACAATTTAGGGTCTAATTTTCTTCATCTGATTGACTGTGTTGAGGTTATATAGACACAGCCATGGTCCTCACTCTGACATGCTGTCCCTTGCGCCTGCCCTTCTTAGAGATCTGCGTTCTTCCTGTCAGCTCTTTGCCTTCCAGCCCTCAGTTTTTCTCTCTGCCACATTTATGCTCTTGGAAAAGACTCTCTATTGTTTCAAGGAGGAAGCCTAGAGGGAGTTGGCAGTAAATAGGGACCAGGTGGGAAGAAAGAGTAGAAAAGGTATTCTCAAGCCCTTCCAAATGCTGGAGGCAATTCATTCATTGTCTTTCAGGTGCCCTGAAGATGTGTTGGCTTGGAATGGAAACATTAACACCCAAACCCCTGATGCTGCTCAGAAAATGACGTGCGCACAGCGATAGGTAGTTTTGGAGATTTAATTGGTTCATAATCACTGGGTTTTCCAATTCTGTCTATTTCCTCGCTTGGAAAAATGATAAAATAGGTTTTTTTGCAGGTAAAAAATGCAGGTTGCCTATCAGTAATTTTATATGACTCAACCTAATACTAGCAGGCTTTCTGTGGTATCTATTGCAGTAGCATTTGGGAGGAAAATTTGTCTCTTTTCTACCACTGAGCAACTAATCTCCTTGCTGGACAATTTAGAGGAGAAAGTAATTTTTGCTGATTTATTTTGAAATACAGTTTTATTAAGGATTTAATTAATATTAATATTGTTAATATTGTAGGATTTACAGTTGCTCTGGCTTTTTATTTCTTCTGAATTGTAGGAGAGTCAGAAGCATAACAAGTATAAATTTGGTGCAGTTTAAGACAATTAAGATCTACAAAGTGGACATGTTTATTCATGTATCAGTGGTATTCTTCCCCTGATAAAAGCCAAGTCTTAAGTTCTTAAGATACTTCATTTATATGGTGTATTTAAGAATCAGTTTTCAGATCATTAACTACTTGAGGGATTAAAACAGAAAGAAAATTGAAGTCATGTAATCCATTGAGGATTAATCTGAATATAAGATTAAGTAGCTCTAAAATCCTAGACACAGCCAATGGAAAAGCAGTGAGTTTGTTGAAACAACTCCCATTATGAAGAGCTTACTTGTGTCACAACTACTGCCTAGATTCAAGAACTCCTGCACTAACTTTATTTTCATCGAGAAGTAGTAGTGTAATGAAGTACCTGTTTATGTTTCCCTGAAGCTTGCTCCTGTCTTCTGAATTCTCCTGTGCCTTCTCTTTTTAAGGTTTCTGCACCTGGATTGTCAACTAGGGCAAATTGTCACCAATGGCAGTAAAACTTGTTTTCTGGGGGTCAAGGTGAGTTTATGTGGATTTCTGTTCAATTTATGATTCCATTTGACTGGGGCTCATAGTTGCCTCTTAAATGTTGTATGATACTTCTTGGTAGTCAAAGTAAATAGCTGGTGGTAATTTTGGGTAAATATTATTAATGATGCAAGCAAATAAAAATGAATTCTCATACGAAAGCTTAATTCAGTTCTGCTGTTTTTAAGATGTGAGGATTATATTCAGACGTTGACTGGAACTCAAGTTCAAGCAACGTGTTTTGTTAATGATTTTAAATTCGAGGAGTGTGTATATGAGGACATCTCTTTCCTGGTGGTGATTAATCTTCTCCTGCAACAAAAGGTTATGGTGTGATGGTGAACATGTGTTTAATGATATCAGTTGACGGAAGTAGAACAAGAGGATGCAGTCGTATTTAGGGGCTTGTCTTGATTAGAGGATGTGCTTCTTGAGAGAAAAAGACCAGATTGGGAGGGAAAAAGTTAATGCAGTGCAAACAGAGTTTATTAAATGATGCATAGAAGCTTTAGTGAACGGCCAAGACCATGGAAAGTTTAAAACATTTGAGACGTTTGAGAGAAGCTTTTCTGGGGGCTGGTGCTAGTCTGTGTGGCATTCTGTGCAAATTAGGCAAAGCCATCCCTTCCACACACCTTTTACGTCCATCTGATGGAGAACGGTTGGACTGTACTGAGTTTTAGAACAAGACACTTTATTGCCATATGCTGGAAACTTGTAAGATAAATAAATTACCCATCTTTAAGTCATCAAAGTTGTAATAAAAATACAATTTTTAAGATGATGTGGATGGCGCCCCCTTGAATGTGGTGTCCTTGCACAGTTTGCAACCTGAACAACTGCCAGGCTGGCTTTGCTCTTTTATAAATTAAGTTCTGGTCCTTGAGGACAAGAGAGAAATAATAGTTTGGGGTATGGCTTTGATTGGACACTTGGATTGTTTGAAAGACACTTATCAGAGGGACAGTAGCTTCTGTAGGTTTGGAGGCCAGAGGGCTGGCCTGCATTTTCTAGGGGTAAAACTAGGGAGGGAAAACCTAAACCATGTTTTAAAGCAAATTAATGACTCAGTTCCTGCAATTGAGTGATAGTGTGTACTTTCAGATTCCCAGCACTTCTAAAGTGGTTTTATTCTGTAGATCACCACCTCTGTAACGTTCTTGTTCTTAAGGACTATTTATTTAAAAGCAGGTGTTTTTTTTGTTGTTGTTTATTTATTTATTTATGGGTGCGTTGGGTCTTCGTTACTGCACATGGGCTTTCTCTAGTTGCGGAGACCGGGGGCTACTCTTCGTTGCCGTGCGCGGGCTTATCATTGCAGTGGCTTCTCTTGTTGCGGAGCACAGGCTCCAGGTGCGCAGGCTTCAGTAGTTGTGGCATGCGGGCTCAGTAGTTGTGGCTCGCAGACTCTAGAGCACAGGCTTAGTAGTTGTGGCGCATGGGCTTATTTGCTCCGCAGCCTGTGGGATCTTCCCAGACCGGGGCTCGAACCCGTGTCCCCTGCATTGGCAGGCAGATTCTTAACCACTGCGCCACCAGGGAAGTCCCTTAAGGACTATTTAAACTTGAGTTTTTCCCCTGTAAAAAGGAGTTGCTTTCAAAATGTTGAGTGTGTCTGTAATGGCTGGCTCTTCTCTACTGATGAATTTTTGTAATTAATCTTCTGATGAGACAAAAAGCTGTTATGTTGTTGTTAGCGGGTGGATAGTGATTGATAAATACAGGGTAAGAGAGATGCACCAGTATGTTGGGTCCAGAGATAGGGCTGCAGGTGGAGAATGTGACTGATGACTGATGTATTATTGAGATTTAAAAAAATAACAGATATGGGAGAAAACAATGTAGTGCGGGTAGGTGATGGTGGTGGTGGTCGCGGTAGCTGGGGTCATGGGTGGAGGTCGTGGTGACTGTAGGGGTGGTCAGGATGGTGGCGGCACCGGGGGTACCGTGTGGGGGTGGGCGGCAGTAGCCACTGGGACATCAATGACTCACGAGAGGGAAGGGGATGGGAGATGGAAAAGATGCCAGGCCATAGAAACCAAATCTACGGCCTGGGAAAAAGGTCTTGCTTCTTGGGTGCTGGTGACAGAATTCATTGGAGGGAAATCCAAGGGGCTTCTCTTCGGGGAATGATAAACACGTTTTGTTTCTGTATCATTTGTCCATCTCTTCCTCCCCTGGAGGATACCCCTTTCCCTTAAGAATAACTACAAAGAGATCTCAGAGAATAGTTGTAACTCCAGTGAACGTTGGTGTTTATTTCCCTTACCCCTGCCACGGCCTGCATTTCTCTCCTGGGTGTGGGGGTGTGTGTGTGTGTGTGTGTGTGTGTGTGTGTGTGTGTGTGTGTGTAGTAGGGTGGGGGGTTGGTCCTCTGAATACAGAAGTAGAGGAATACATGATCAGTTATTTAATTATTTATGGTTTGGCCGTGCCACGCGACATGTGGAATCTTAATTTCCCGACCAGGGATCGAACCCGTGCCCCCTGCAGTGGAAGCGTGGAGTCTTAACCACTGGACCTCCAGGGAAGTCCCTACATGACCAATTAAGAGAACCATTTATGTGATTTATGGGAAGAGGCCTTGGTGTTATTTACCTCTGAAACCTCTCTCACCCACCCCCACCACACATACATGATTTGTGTTTTGAAGAGAGAAATGATGTGGGTTTGAAAAAGATGAGTTTAGGGGCAGAAGGAAAAGGGGAAAGAGGATTAGGGAGGTTTACATGGATTAATTCCCTCATGGATAATTGCTTAGCTGTCTGTTTCACTTTGTTTGTATCTTTATGTCTGATTTTTTTTCTTTGCCTTTGGAATACCAAGGAAAGACTGAGAATATGGAGATGTTTTGGGTCTAATATTTGGTATCTGTGGTATTGAGCTGGTAATTTCGTGTTCCATTTTTCCTTACCTTTCATTGGGAGAATGATATTTGCTACTAGAAAAGATTTGTGAAAACACTAGCTTCATAAATGTTAAAATGAAACAATGGTGTTTAAGAACAATCCAGCACTCTCATTGTCATTAATCTTCATAAATTTGGGGTTGACATATTTTATCACTCTGTGATCCCAGTAATTGTTTTCATTACTTTTAATAAGAGATCCTTTCTGCTGATTATGTAAAGATGTAGGTACGCTGCAGCAGGAGTGATGTAGACATAAAGAATAGCTTTTTAAAAGGCGGTGGTTAGTGGGTTCTCATATGGTGGAGGGTGTTAGGTTAGGTGCATAGTGCCATGTACATCACCCATTGCTGAATGGCATGGCTTTGCAGTGTTTAAATGCCAGCTCTGTCTACCATCTAGTGAGTGCTGTCTCGCTTCAGTGCTGCGTGAGCCCGTAACACTCATTGTCTCGTTTGCTCCTTGAACGCTCTGAGGTAGGTGCTGACATTACCCTCATTTTCCAGCCCGGAAGTGGTGAGGGTTGGAGCTGGACCTTGCAGCCAGCTGCACCCTTAACCATTGGGCTCTACTGCCTCGCTGGACACCCACCTGGATCCACTCCTCAAAGTCTTTCTCGTCTCTCAAATTCTGTGTGTTCCAGACTAGCCTTCCTCATCCCCCATCATATGAAGCATGATAGCATTGTAGACAGAACTGCTTTAAAATGGAGCAGATAATTCTATTATTAGCACCAGCTGAACAAGGTCAGAGGAATCCTAGATAGAAATTTGCACCCTGTAATGAGATGTGAGGGAATTGTTGGTTACAGTTTGTTTCCTAGAGACCTTAGGGGTTTTTAAAGACTATATATTTTTTTCCCACCAGAGAAGGTCCTGTGATTCTGAAATATCTAAATGTCAAATAGGACTGAAACATACTCATATTCTGAGTATGTGAAGAAACTCAGCAGTGCGTGGGCTTTATTTTCTGCTTTAAAATGGTCCTCAGGAGTAGATTAGAAGCACCAGGGTCTCAGAATCCATTATTTCAGGGATAGTGAGGTTAATCTTTTTCCTAATCCATCTTTCCCTTAGGCAGAAGACGTAGAAGTAGAGACCGGCCACATTTCAATATTTAAATCCATAGACCCAGAGCCCCGAATTTTAGGAAATTGGTTGTTGGGGGTGAGGGAGGAAGAGTGAATAAAAGTCCACGGACGATCGCATTGAGATGATGAGAAATCACTTAGACTTTTTTGTTGTTTGTTTCTAAACGGTGCATAAGACAGCTCAGTTTTCCCTGCACCACTCTCTCAAACTGTTAGACATACTGTCATCCAGCCCCTCGAGCTAGGAATTAAACCTGTGTTCTGTTGGATGCGAGGCCAGATTTCATTCAACTGGGTCATCGGGGCACACACACGGGCGTGGATCCCACTGGCACTGTGTCATCTTTGGTAATTAATGGGTAAGCCCGCCAGTAGGCAAATGAAATGGCTTCAGTCTGGCTATTAGAGGCAGATAGCAGGGAACTGTGTAAATTTGAACAGGCGTCCAGTTAGTGATGAATTACAACGGGAGTCTTGGAAGAGTTCCTGTGATACTCACATTATGTCAGATGAGTTCATCGTATTTAAATTGATCACAGAAATTACAGAAGAATTAAAAATGAATGGGTTATTCAAATGTTTTAGGACATGGCTTTAACTTGCACATTTTTCATACAATGTATACTTCCACCCCCTTCTTTCCCCCTTTTAGAAACACTGAGAACCTGCACTGACATCAGCCAGTTGGCAGTCATTTCCTGGGGCAGAAGCTTGGGACTTTGTGTAGAGAGGTCACTTGGAGAACCATTTCTAGTTCTCCTTTTGAAGGTTTAGTTTGGTTCTATGTAACAATAGGAGAATGAACTAAATGGCTTTTTAAGATCTGCTTTGGCCTGCAAAGGATTTTGTATTTAATTTGTCCTCATAGTTTTATGGTTGTTATTTATTTTATTTAGCATCCTGATCGTTAAAAATGCTATGTGTGTTTAATGTCCAGGTGCTAAGATGGGGACGTTCCTCTAGATGCCAGGATAGGCTGAACGGCCTTTTCAAAAGTTGCTGTTACCCCGTGTGGATTGGGGAGCGGCCTTGGCGCATGGGGGAGGGAAGTGGGGGTCTGTGCATTTTCTAACCTTGCTCCTGTAGGTCCAGTTCGTCACCAGAATGTGCGCTCCATGAGGGCTGGCATCCTGTTTATTCACTGCTTTTTTCCTGGCAGCTGGACCACTGAACACCTGACACATGCCGGGCGCTCAGTGAATGTTTGTGGAATGAATGAGGCAACTTGGAAGCATGTGGCTTTGTGGGGGGGGGGGTCCTTTTTCTTTCATCTCCATTGGAGGACAGGAAGACTCACACAGTCCTTCTTTCCACCGCAGAGACATATCGAGAGACCGTGGCAAGACTTATACTTCTTTTAAGAAACGGGAAAGAGAAAAAAGTCCTTTATGCATGGCATATAACTTACTCAGTGGAAGCACTGGCTTTGCACTGGAGTCCCTCCTAAGTTAGGTTCCTCTTTATGCTTTTTTTTTTTTTTAAATTGAAGTATAGTTGATTTACAATGTTGTGTTAGTTTCTCGTGTATAGCAAAGTGATTCAGTTATTCATACATATATATCTATCTTTTTCAGATTCCTTTTCCTTATAGGTTATTACAAAATATTGAGTACAGTTCCCTGTGCTATACAGTAGGTCTTTGTTTATTTATTTTACATATAGTAGTGTGTATCTGTTACTCCCAAATTCCTAATTTATCCCTCCTCCCCCATCTTTCCCCTTTGGCAACCGTAAGTTTGATTTCTATGTGTGTGAGCCTGTTTCTGTTTTGTAAATAAGTTCATTTGTATCATCTTTTTAGATTCCACATATAGGTAAATGTGTCTTTCTCTGTCTGACTTACTTCACTTGGTATGTTAATCTCTAGGTCCGTCCATGCTGCTGCTAATGGCATTATTTTATTCTGTTTTTATGGCTGAGTAGTATTCCATTGTATAAATACACCACATCTTCTTTATATAGACAACTTACCTTGGTCACTCAGGACCGGACAGGTCATCTGCAGGTGAGCACGCAGGATGATGTGGAATTTGGTGACGCTCTGGCTCGTGTCCAGGCTCTGGCATTTTGGAGTGTGTGACCGGACTTGGGTCACAGTGTCCTTACCTTGCGATGGGGTGGCGCCTGTCCTGTGGTTCCGTTAGGACCCGGTGAGGTTACGAGGGAGAGAGCACCCAGTAATGTTACAGGGCCGGTGCTTTTCCCTTCCAGAGCAGGCCTTGTTTAAAAGTCTCCTTGAAGAAGTTGACATTTCTAGACTGGCTAAATTACTTAAAAAAAAAAAACATATGTGCAGTTTGTTTTTTAAACTCCTCTCTCAGAATAAGGCATACAGGCACACCTCGGAGATACTGGGGGTTTGGTTCCAGACCACTGCAGTCCACGGAATATCACAGCAAAGCGAGCCGCAGGACGTTTTTAGTTTCCCGGTGCATATCAAAGTTATGTTTGCACTCTACAGTAGTCTGTGAAGTGTGCAATAGCATTATGTCTAAAAACAAAATTACAATGTACATACCTTAGTTAAAAAATACTTGATTACTAAAATAATGCTAACCCTCGTGGGTCTTCGTGGAGTGGCAATCTTTCTGCAGTAGTAACATCAAAAGTCACTGATCACAGATCACCGAAACAAATGTGATGATACAGTAAACCTTTGAGATGTTGCGAGATTGACCAAAATGTGACCCAGAGACATGAAGTGAGCAGTGCTGTTGGAAAAATGGTGCTGGTAGGTTTGCTCCATGCGGGGTTGCTGCAAACCTTCAGTTGGTAGAAAACACAGTTGTTTGCAAAGCACAATAGAGCGAAATGCAGTAAAATGGGGCCTGCCTGTCTTAAAGGGAGTCCTCACGGGAGTGGGCTGCTCAAGTTATGCTTTGCAGGTTAGGCGTTTACATAACCGCATGGGTCTGAACTGGTTTGCTAATGAACCGACATTCTTAAGCCTGTGTGGGAGCCGCTTGAAGGAAGACCACGGGGAAATCTCAACTGAGTTTTCGAGGTCTGCCAATCCAGGGCAGCTTTCTCCTCCGAGTTTAATTTAAAGGAATAGTAATGCTGTGTGATAACCAAAATGCATGAAAGAATTCGATTGGAAACACCTGGCTAGTTACAGGTTCTAAGATGCCTTTTGGCTCACTCAAGCATCTTAACATCACCCAGAACGTACAGATGCGCTCTGAGTCCATCAAGGCAGAAGCTGTGCATGTCCTTTAGAGATCTTAGGTCTGTTTTCCGTTTTTCTCTTCAGAAGAAATTAAATTATCCAGGCGGGTTAATCTCCAAAGACTATTATTATAAATGTGCAAATAATATGCCACTGATGAGGGAGTTTTAATAGACCACTTCTCAGAAGAACTCATGTTTTCTTCTGCTTCATGTAGAAGCAGTTCTTGTTCTGCATTCAGAAAACAAAGCCGTCTTTCAGTTATTAGGAAAATGCACACTTCACAAAACCGATGAGTTTTAATAGGAGAAGGGTATTAGGACTCATCGTCTTCCTGAAAGACAGACATCGGGAAAATGATAAGTCTGTAGGCCCCTCGCTCTATAGCATCAGTACCCTGTGTGTGATGCCGCCCCTTCCCTTCCTTTACAGGTATTCACGAGCACGTGCTCTTTCCTTACTGGACACTGTGCTGCTTCAGTGGCATGAACCATGTCTCATTCACTCCCAGCGTTACTAGACAAAAGGCCTTACATGTAAGGGGGCTCAGGAAATATTTGGTGAATGGAAATCTTGTCCCAGCAAAGCACAGAGGGCCCGATTTGTTGTTTGTGGTTCCCGTTGTCTGAGGTGGGAATGGTGTGGACGAGTTCGTGCCCCTCTTAGGTCCTGGTTGAGCCGTGGCACTGCCCTGTATCTAGGATGTGAGAGAAGCCTGCCAGACGGTCACCTAAGGTGGCTTTCTTTGTAGAGTGGGAATATGTTGAAATAAGCATGAGCGGTTTGGAGCGTCTGCTAATAAGGTCAGCAGCACTTGCGTTGGCTGGTGGCGCTTTGGTTCTCCTTGTCGGATTTAGTGCAGAGGAGAGGGTGGAATTGCCCATCTCAGAGGGAAGGGACGGGGGCATAGGAGCTCTGGGAGGGAGGAGGGACAATGGACAGTGAGTGGTCTGGAAGAAAAGGATGCCCTGCCATGGGGGAGTCAGGAGAGGCGCTCTGTGGGGTATCAGGCGTAGATTAGGTTCCAGAGGCCAGTAAGTGACTTTTGGGACTTGCAAGACGTCTTTCTATCTCGTGGCTCCTCCTCTGTTATTTGCACTGCGTCTCCTGTCTTGTCATTGCTCTGGCACATGATAGGGAATTGATGAGGAACTGGTAGGTGGTTTTGCAGGGCAGACCTCCTTTCCTCCCCGACATGGCCTAAGTCCTCCCTCCGTAACTCTTGTTAGCATCTCTGCAGACTTCCTTTCATCCTTGGCTGATTCAGCACCTGCCAGGCCCATCTCCCCCGGGGCACCATCCGCGGAACCCAGGCTGCAGCCCTGAAGAAGGCTACCACCCTGGAGTTATGCTCTCTAAGGCCAGCTGGGCCTTGTGTGGCTCCAAGCAGCTGGGCGTTCATAGTTGGCAAAGCTTGACCTCGGGTGGAGAGACGGAGGGAAGAGCAGAGCTAGGCCTGCCCCGCTGGTGGGCAGGCATTTACTGGGGCCCCCTGCCTCTGCCAGGCTAAGCCCTCGTGTTATCTGACCACTCCATATATTTACCTACAGGCTAACACCTGGATTCCTTAGCAGAAATACGGGGCTCTTCACACACGCCATGGTTCCATGTTTTATTAGTGTTTCCTAGTACATACTTCTTTTTTAGTTGAGGTGCATAAGTGTTTATCGAATGTCTGACTTGTAATATTTCCTGTGCCAGATGCTGAGGACATAAAAAGGAATAAAATTAGGTTTTTACCTTCCAAGAATTTACGATCTAACGAGATAGCCCAGTATGTAAACAATATCAAAAGATTGGTTTAAAGGAAGGTCACGGCGGGGGGGGGGGGGGGGGCGGCGTCGGGGGAGCACGGAGATGGGATTCCCGGACACTGCTTTCTCCATCCTTTCTAAGCCACTTGCAGTTATTATGTTTGCGGGTCCATCAGTATTGGTTTGATATTGGAGTTTTATATTTGCAGTACCATTTGACGACAGTTGTACTGAAAAATAATTTTAGGTACTGTAAGAACTCTAATAGTCAAAAGAATTGAACTGTACTCAGTTAACGGCACCTAGTGTGGCAGGAAAAGAGAGGAATATTTAGGAAATATTTTCAATAACGCGTTTATTGAAAACCACCTACCAGTTCCTCACCAATTCCCCATCATTTCCAGAGCCATGACAAGACAAGGAGACGCAGTGCAAATAACAAGTTTAAAAGAAAATTATATTAGTCAGAAGAGTCTTCCAGTGAGCATGCCTGTGAATTACCATTTTACAATCTCCTAGCCCTTCCGTCTCCACCGATCTCCCCGCTATTGATGAAAGAATTCTTTTGGCCTTAATGGGCTAGATCTCAATGGAGGTGATGTTGCCGTCTCTCCCAGAGGACGTTTGGCACTGTCTGGGCACATTTCTGGTTGTCACACCTGCTATTGGGATCTAACGGGCGAGGGACGCTGCTCAGCATTCTGTAATGCGCGGCACAGTCCCTCCAAGAGAATTTTCTGACCCCAAAGGTCAGTTGTGCCGAAGTTGAGATTCTCTGGGCTGGATGAATAGCCTATATTTCCTGTCTTCACTAGAAAAATTTATAAGATCCCCACTCAAGTAAGTGCCCATAAGGCTGTAAAAAAAATGATGATTTTGAACAAGAGGGGCTTGGAGACGACGTGGGAGGTGGGGAGGTGGCAGCGATGTTTCACTATTGGCCTCTTTATGGCTTTTGCTGCATATCTTTTTTTTTTTTGGTAACAAGTTTGTTTTTATTAATTAATCCATAAGATAAATTGTTTGATTATTGCTTAGCACGTTTTGGAGAACACTGCTAGTGCGTCTGGTGCGTAGCACAGACCCCGTAACAAAGTCCACCATTAACACGCATTCATCGGATGACTGCACGGGAAGCGTGTTCCTGGAGAGAGGAGCATTTTGTTTGTTTTCTCTAAACCCCTCTTGTACGTTCACGTCTAGCTAAATGGAAAATGTGCTTCCAGAGCTGATGAAAGTCATTCCAGAGATCCAAAGAGAGTGTTAGGACAGTAAAGAGAGGACACCTGGCTCTCCAAAAGGGAGACGCTTTGGACTCTAATAGCAGCTGGTTTGGAAAGCTGAACAGGCAGAAGTTCAGAAAAGCCCACTTGGTCCAGAGCCACAGAGGAATACGCTACCAGCAAACAGCTGTACCAGAAAGTAAACTCAGCACAGACCTGGAACAGGAAGGCGAGCAGGCATGATACAGAATCCTTAGAGGAAAGAGAAACCCAGCTTAGCGGTCGCACTGCCATCGGCCCCTGGCGCAGATGGAAGGAATGAGAGCGACACAGGACCTGCCTCATGGACCCAACAGTGCGGGTTCTGTTGGGAAAAGCTCTTCCCGGTTTCCCTCTCACTGTTTCCCTCTATGGACCTTTTGTTCCAGCCACGTTTCCCTGCGGATTCTGTAAACACGGCTCTTGTTGCCTCTCCCTGTGTGCTCACCGTGTTCCTCTGTCCGGATGCCGTTTGCTCTCTCTCCTCTCTGCCTTTGAGTTTTCTTTTACAAGATCCAACTCAAGTTCTCGGCCCTTTGTGAAACCCTCCCTGAGTTTTTCTGCATCAGAAATCTTTAACCATCTGAGTCCTCCCTCCCTCCACTCCTCCGAATTCAGGAGACAGCTTGCAGGCCTGGTTTATCACCAGGGCTTCTAGGGGGCAGCCGTCAGTACGTTGCATCTGGAATGTGAGGCCCAGAGTCGGGCGGGGGGCAGGGGTAGAGATAAGGAGAAAACCAGGAGGACTCACTCTATAGAAACCTCAGGTGTTTAGAAAACCCATCTGGGGAGGAATTCATCTTTTTATGGTCGTTGAAGCCGGTGATAGGAACAGAACAGCGTCCCCCTTCTGTCCAGCAGGAGCTGATTGGACGGACGCCCACCAGGCGAGAGGTTTTAGCCAGAGCCCGCACACAGCCCTCTGCCTGTTGGCTTAAGATTTGAGTGAAGGTTCTGACAGTCCCTTCAGACAAAGGGGGACAAAGAAGGGATGTGAAGGAGGCCTTATAACTTGTCCGCAAACCCCAGACCCAGAGGCAGACAAAAATGTACCTGCCATCCTAACATTAAGACAGGGTAAGTCCCCGCTGTACAGGACCCCATCCCAGTTTTTGGACCCAGGTAGAGTACAGCCAGTGCTTGTTTTCTCGGGGTCCAGGTTCAGCATGGAAGATGCGTGGGTCTCTTGCTGTGCCCTGGCCTTGGCTGCAAGCTCGGGAGAGAGGACATGCTTGCTCATTGGCTGGAGGCCACCCCATCGGGCCAGGCACTCCTGTCGGTCTCACCAGGGACTCTGTCCACATTCAGCCTGGAACTTTGCAATATTGTGCAGAATTCCCAACAGCAGTAGCTTAGAAGAACAGTGTTAAAAAGATAAATTGCCCAGAAGGTATGCTTAACATTAAAGTGTCAAGCAGTAGAAGGGAGAAGAGACTTGTGAAAATGAAGTTTAATTTTGCTACAGAGAACTTTCATTCCTTGTGCTGCATTTTTTGAGGATGTCTCTAAACCATCCCCGAGGTTGGTCTTTAGACAGTTGATTAATTTTACAGCAAAAACTCAGACAGATCCGTTAAAATTTAAGCCTCCTGCTGGGTGTTAAAATTTCATGATCATACCTGTCCTCATTACAAATATTTGTTTTCTCTTGACATGAGACCACTGGGAAGAGAAGATTTACCTTGATTTTTGTATTCCGAATATTCAGTTACCTATTTACCATGGTTTCATTTATTTCTAGATGAAAATTTCCCTTTTTTGTGTGCAGCCGAGTATGTCTCTAAGTTGCCAGAGAGGAATATCACTATTAAATGCGGACGATCATTTATTTGCAAGTTAAAGTATCTTCTGAAAAGGATGAAGGCTTCTTCTTGCCTGAAACTTGTTTGTTCCGTGAGAGCTGTGAGGTGTCTGAGGGCTGTTTCTATGCTGTGCTTTTTCCTGTGTCTTAGCCGTGAGGTATATTCCAGTTCCAGAGAAAACTTATACATATGTTGGTAGAGAAAGGTGAGGAAATGTGTCTGGACTGGACCTACGAGGAATAAAAAACCCATGACGTGTGCATAGTTTAAATGCAGGGCTAGTGATTCTGAGTCTAAATCGTATTTTTTAATGCCATCGTGTAAGCACATGCATTTGTACATTGACATTGATGGAATTCATCTTGAATGACCACGTGTACCTGAAGCGTTAGGGAATCTGATCTACAGAAAAAAGGAAATTAGAGTACTCGTTTCAAAAACGTTGTCCTACGTATGTGTGTGTGTCTGTATTTTGGGTTGGCCAAAAAGTTCGTTTGGATTTTTCCGTAACATCTTTGGGTAAACCTGAACAAACGTTTTGGCTAACCCAGTATGTGTGTGTGTGTGTACACATACACACACACAAGTGTATATATATATACACACACACGCATATAGACACGTATATTATGTTAAATAGTTCAGGAGGTATTTATTATGTGTTGGGTACTATGCAGACGTCGTGGATGCAAAGGTAAATGTGACATGGTCCTTGCCTTCCAGAAACCTGGAGTCTAGGAAGAGACAGAGACAGGTGAGTAAGCAGTTCAGGTACAGGTGGAGGGGCTCTCACCCGCGTCTTGAAGTGTGTGCAATTCTGTAGGCCCTTCTTAAAAATCGTACGAAACTACAAAAGGAGCATCAGGTAGAGAAACGAATGTTTATTTAGGCAGTGTCAGCTCCCACACCTGGGCCTTGGGAGCCGCTTCCCAGAGGAGGTGGTACTGGGGTGTGTCTGGTCTCCACGCTTGCCCCCCGCGCCTGTTCTCCCGCCAGCAGCCAGAGGGAGCCTTTGACACCCGTTGCAGGTGACATCGCTTCCTGCTCCCGGGTCTCCACTTGCTCTCCCTCCGCGCAGAACAAACCCCATGCCCTTCCTCCTTCGCCCCCTGGCTCCTAATGCGCCACCTGCCCGCCTTGCCGTTCATCTTCTTCCTGAGCCCGGTTCGCCTGGGCCACCCCTCCGCTCGCATGGTTCCTGCCCCGTGCGTGGCCTGTGGCCTGCTCCTATGCTGCGTGCCGGCTGCCCCAGCGTGGCCCTGGGAAGGGCCTTCCTGGCCACGCCCTGCATCCTCTGCCCTCTTCCTTCCGAGTTCTCTTCCTCAGAGCACCGTCACGGTGCCGCATACTCACTTGTTCCTCTGTCTCCCCCGCTGGAACGTAGGCTCTGGGAGGAGATCTGGTTCTCCGCTGCTCTCTCAGCACCTGGAGTGGGGTCTGGCACACAGGAGACCCCGGTTAACTATCTGTTAGATGACCAGGTGAATGAGGGTAACGGGGACGGTACTTGGGGGCTTTGTTCTCAGCGGCTTGCCAGAAGAGAAGTTAATGGTCTTCCAGGGCTCGAAATATTTTCAAAGGTTGAAATCGTGTTTGTTTCTGAGCAACATAAAATTTACAGAATTTCTAAATTCTTTGGAAAAAGATTTCCCTGCCAGATGTCCTCTGGGCGGACAGCATCTGATTACCTGAAATAGGTCTGATACTGTGTTGTCATGAACACCTCTAGTTTTGCTGTTTCTAATGCTTCCTTTGGATGTGATTGGAGGAGATTTAAGGTAAAGAAGTGGGAGAGGGAGGGAAAAGTTAGTGTGTGTGTGGTGGGGATGCAAGTGTAAAGAGCTGCAAAAATCCCATATAAAATGTCTCCTTCTAATTAAGCATTTGTTAAACTATCTGAAAACGGGTTTGATCGTGAAAACAGTGGCACGCTGACCGGGAAGGTGGTCTCTGTTCTTCATGATCCTGCAGGACACACAAGCCTCTTCGCTAGGTTGGCAGTTTCCAGAGTGGGCAGTGTCCTGAGTGGGTGCCGTGGGGAGGCTCCTGACACTCCTTTGTGGGTGGAGGATGAGGCAGAAACTAAGCCTTATTATGTTTTGCTCTAAGGACGGACACAGGCAGCTTCGCTTGGTCACCTGTAATGTTCCGAACTGAGGTGTCCGGAGGGCGTGATGGGAGGTCACGCCTGGAAGGAAAAAGCGACAACCTCACACCTCTGTCGCCTTTGCAGGGTGAAGTAGCTTTACAAATCACATTATCTGGTTTTAACTAAATTAACCTAGAAATTGACTATCATAGTAGCCAGTGAAAGTGCAAATGAACATCCAGAAACAGGCAGAATGGACATGGTTTCTGCTGCTCCTTGTAGGAGAATTTCCGTAGCCGAGTAAAAATTAAAATGATAACCTAAGCCTATTGGACAAGAAGTTGGCTGGAAATTCAACATCACCAAGATTATCTGAAATGTGGATTTAGAGCTGTGATTGTAACACTGTATCTTCTCCTAACTGGGTGGTAAGTCTTGTTATATTAGTTACTGGTCAGAATACAGGTATATACAATTTATAAATGAACAAGTTCACACATGTTGGGGGATGTATGCTTGAAGTGTCTTACCGTTCGGGGGCGTCCACTCAGGAAAGCTCAGTGCCCACTGCTCACAGGTCCTGCTATTCAAAAGTGTGGTCCCCAGACGTGGGACCCTTTTAGAAATGAAGACTCTCGGGCTCCCACCTCAGACCCCCAGAGTCAGCATCTGCATCTCACCAGGCTCCCAGGTGGTTTGTGGGCACATCACAGTTTGGGAAATGCTGCTCTAGGACGCATTTTATAACATACCGCTTCTGGGCTTTTGACGTCAGGGAGTGATTTCCCCACACAAGAAATCGTAGAATTAAACAAGTTTGGTTTTGAGTCTTCCTTGTGTCACTTACAAACTTGACCTCAGGCAGTTCAGTGAACATCCGAGACCCTGTTTCCACGTCTGTAAAGTAGAGAGAGCAGTACCTGCCTCCTGGGTGTGTGTAGGAACCGCCTGTACGGGAAGCTGGAAGAGGAGGGGGTCGGTGAGCCTGGATTTAGTCCCTCCTTCCTCGCCTCGGCCTCCTTAGCCTGTGAACCCACAGAAGGGGGGATGGCTTATCTTACAATTTCAGAGCACAGAGGTCTTTAAGCTTTTTGCTCAGGTACCTCCTAAAAGAGTTTGGAAACATCGCGTACACTTTTTAAAGTTAACATCGAAAAATTTCACCACAAGTTTAAAGAGTTGCAAAATAATCCCTAGGTTATTGGGAATATGGGTAATTTAAAATAAAACTGGTGGTGTCACTCTTTCCAATCTAGCCAAGGGTCTAAAAAGCCAGGAGAGTTGCTAGACTCTCAGTGGGGGGTTGTGGAGTGGGGAGGAGCCAGAGTTCACCGGCCCCTGACCTTGAACTTTGGTGGTGTCTCCAGAAGCGGCTGAGTCCCCTGGCGGCGCCAGCTCCTACCGGCGGCCCGGGCCAGGCTCACGGGGGTCCTGGCTTCTTCCTGGGGTTGCTGCCCCCGGGGCTCTGGTCACACTGGGGGGCTGCCGTTGACCCCCGGCACTTGCTCCTCCGCCTGGCTCCCTGGTTCCCAGCGGGTTTCTCAGCTCTTCGTGCATTTGCGTGACCAGTTCCCTGCATGAATGCCCTCTGTGACAGATGCTTAAAGTGGATTCTGTTTTCCCTGGTAAGAGTCTGACTGACACCCCAGTCTTTATCTCTATACCAGTATTTGGAATTGTCCCATTGTCACCTGAAGAGTTTAAAGCCTGAATCAACGCCCTAGAGAAAGATTCAGGGGGTGTGAAGGGTGTGTTTTCCTTGAAAACTGCAAGACAGGCAGATGCGAGGAGGAAGGATACTCCCAGCAGCAGGATTTGGGGGAAAAGTACATACAGGAGGTAAGGCTCTATAAACTGATTCCCTTTAAAACGGGCACCCCTGAAAAGCCTTTGTGTGCTCTGGTGTGAGGTTGGCTGCCTCGCAAAGGCACATGGGATGCTGCTTTGAGTAAATGCGGGACCGCGTGTGTCCCAAAGTCCCAGATATCCAGGGAGCCTTCTCTAGCACTCGTGGGGCCCAAACGCAGGCCAGCTCGGTGAAACGGGTGCCGAGTCTGCTGCATCCTGAGGCTGCACCTGATGGTTGCCAGGACCGGGCTTCTCCAAGGACCGGCCCTGGCCGAGCAGGGAGAGCTGCCAGGAGCCAGGGCTGGGGGCAGGTAGGAAGCCCATCGGAAGCGCCAGCAGTCACGCTGTCAGCTGGGAGCTGGGAGCGGGCTGCTCCTCTCACTGCGCCGCCAAGCGTGCTGAGGTCTGCACTTGTGTGCACCTGCCGCCTGGCTTCGGAGCTCTGCCACTTACCTGGGGACATCTCTTTGACAAATTTGGTTACAGAATGTCAAGGGCATTTATGGGCTAGCCACCTAATCTGGAAATAGCCTAAGGACGATTTATAAAACAACCGCCTTCACTGGCCATGGGACAGAGTCCTTCCCCCCAGAAGAGTACTGTTTAGCACCTCTGTGGGCTTTTTGCTGTGTTTTTTTGTGAAGTTGCAAATATATTCTGAACTTCAGTCCATATTAAAATGGAACGAGAGGGGTAGACTGAAAAATACCAAACAACAACAACAACAAAAACAATGAAAGAACTCAAAACAAACCTCAAAACCGAAAGAGGCGCTTACGCAGAGAGAGACTGTGTCCTGTGTGGAGTGCTGGCTGGGCTGGGCTGGGTGCTGTCCCCGGGGCGCGTGTTCTCCAAAATTCCTAGTTCTCACCATGAACTTATTGGGTGGATGTTGTCACTGAGTCCGTTTCATTGATGGGGGAGCTGAGAGTCGCTTGCCTAGAGCCACCCAGGTAACAGGAGGTGTAGCTGAAGTTGAACCAGGCATCCTGGCTCCAGAACCCAACTTCTCAGGCACTGAATCAACCTCTGAGCCCATTAGCCGCTCACCCTGTAAGGAGCTGTGGACATTTCCCGAGGAGGCTGCTTGCCCTCTGCCTGGCTCCCCTGGGAAGGGAGGACCTTGGTTGTTGAGGGTATTGAGACAAGGTTCAACTTACATTTGAGCAATGAATGCTGTTTCAGAGAGCCATCCTGGGTACCGATTCCGCACTTTCTCCTAGGGAATGCTGCACCATCTGAGAAAATCTGGGAAGATAATAGTTCTGAGAGACAAAGGCAGGCCTTCTTAAACTTAGAAATTTGACCTTCCAATTAATGATTCTTCTTTTTAAAAATCCAAAAGATTAAAGTCATACGGTCTGTGGGCTTTCTGGAGGGATTAAAGATCAGAGATCAGTGTTTTGGAAGCTGTTACCTGGGGAATGGGAGAGAGATCCAGAAAAGAACAAAGTTGGCTCTTGAAAGAGAAGGTAAAGCATTAAATAATGTTGGGGGTGGCCGGGTGGTGGTGGAAGCCAGGAAGCGAGAGGGCTTTAGACCAGTACCAGGAGGCAGCAAGACCAGGGAGCAGGCTGCCTTTCGGGAAAGTGGGAAGCAGATAATAGTTTTGGAAGTCAAATTACAGAACGGCCCTTTTCAAGTTTTTACATAAATAAAGAAGGAGTGAAAATAGACTTGACGCGGTGATGTGGAAGTAACAGCTAAGGGCTTGTTGGTGGAGCTTGGATGACCAGTACCTAAGGTGTTCAGGGAAAGAGAACATACACACACATGGGGCAGAGGGGATGCCTCCTTAAGTTCAAGTTTGCACAGTCTAACCTTATCATTTCACTTCGGTATTTCCAGTGTAGTAGTCATCAGTCAGTCCATCCGTCCGTCCATCCATCCATCCATCCATCCGTCCATCCATCCATCATTTACATAGATACCTTCGAGCTTCTGCTACATGCCAGGCCCTGGGCTGGGTGCTAAGTGCACTGTGGAGAACAAAGCCACACGTGGCCCCTGCTGTGTTAATGCCATTAAAAAGCCCCAGTATAGGTGATGATAGCCGCTGTGCTCAGCACTGTGCAGGGCAGCTCCGTGCTCTGGATGTCAGATGATCCGACCTAATAAAAGAACGAGAAGAAGGAGGCCATCTCGTGAGGTCGAGCCACTTCCCTGGGAGGCAGGGCACGCACATCTTCCCCAAGATGGAAATTCTTTTACAGGAAGGGTTCTCAAGTGACGTGATCCAGGGATCCAGGGCCCTTTCTACCTTGTGTTCTTTTTTACATTTATACCATGTCAGTTATACTAGGGTTGTAGCTCAGGAATGAAACCCATGGCAATGGCAGCAGCGCTGAATTGCAGACCCGCCTTTTTCACTGACCTGCTGTATAAAATAAAATTAAGACTAACATGTGCATAGCAATTAGTAGCTGGCCAAGTGCTTTCATGTGCTTACTTCAACTTGTATCTCTGCTTTATCCCAGCCCTCCTTCCTCTCTCTCTTCATCCGGGTCGGTAGGACAGGAAGGACCTTATTATCATCCCAGCAACATCAAGTGCATGTTGAAGACTTGCTGCATTGGAGATTAAAAACAAAATTATCACGTGTGCCCACCCTCTCCCCCTCTCAACCTCAGCAGCAAGAGAGGGGGACAGATACTTTCAGATACAATGTGTGAGTTTCTGTGCGGCAGACAGAGGGTTCTGGGAGTGTGGGGAGGGAACCCCTACCTCGTGGGTGTGCGGGGGTGGAGGTTTCTTCAGAGTTTTAAAGAGTGAGTAAGATTCAGTTGGAAAAGGACCCTGGGTGAGGGCAGGTTGAGACAGAGGGTGGACTTTGCTGGAGGAGGAGGTAGGAAGGCTGCAGTTGGAGAGCGTGTGCTCTAGAGCGTGAGTTCAATCCTCTGCATTCTTTGATTAAAGGATAAAACTTCCCTTTGCTTCTGGGGGAAAAAAAAAAAAAGCTGCTGTTGAAGCCAGGTCCTCCCTTTGCATCTCCAGGGCTCACTCCCTGAACTAAGCCGCATTCGGATGGGGGAGGGAGGGGAGAAGGTAGGAGAAGGTTAAGACACCGCATGTCGGGAGGGGTAGGGCAAGAGGGCTTTGAACGGGCCTCGACGGGCAGCAAATACAAGGGAACGGGCTACCTTTGGGGGAGGGGGAAGTCGATAATCGTAGGGGATTTTTTAAGGTGTCATTTTGGGCGCCTTTATCAGGCTGAAGTGCAGGGCTAAGCCCTGTTCAGTTGTCACATGTGCCCTTTACACCGACCCCCTGAATTAGGTGTCGCCGTCTCCACTGTACCTTACAAGCATCTGAGGGCCAGTGGGGTTGGAACCAGGGTGGACCTCACCCTGCCCTGCCCTGCCCTGCTGCCGTCGTCAGGCCTGCAAGGCTTGGGTGAGGGCTGTGAGCTGCCGGCGGCACTGTCCTGGGCTGGACATCTGCAGACAGTCCCCAAGCTTGTCTGGCATGGCTGGATTCTTCAGAGACACAATGAACAAAAGGACTTGGGGGACTGCTTGAGGACCTCACCCCTGCAGTATGGTCCTTTCTGTGGAAAAACATGTTTTTAGACCCATTTGTGAGCTGGGCCTGTCTGTGCGATGCTTTGCTTTCTAGGACTCGGAGTCCGTGAGCCATATGCTGGCTTCCTCAGGCCTGTGGCCATCTGCCAGCTTCCAAACTATAGTAATTAAGGCGTTTATGAGTTAGCAGCGCTCGCTGTAATACGGAGGACAAGTAGCTACTATTAAACTTAACTACTGAGGTAAAGCTTTATTTTCATAAAACATCTTGACTTTTTAAAGGCACGGGGTAAATCATCCTGTAACTGATTTAAGAAAGACCGTTTATTTACGGAGCTTCGCAGAGGAACATCATACAGAGAGGAGAGATCTAGTATGGGGAATGCGTGTGTTGCCCAAGAAAAATGTTTCTGTAGGAAAACAGCCTGCTGGTCAGCTGGGGGAGGAACGCAAGCCTTCCTGATCACTTGCTTCCCCTGGAACTTGACGGGAGACAGACTGGGGGGTTTTATTTCAGAATGAACCTTGCTGATCAATAAACTTTATTCTGCTTACTTTTGTTGTAAAACCTTGAGCCTGGGGGGAGGTGGAATTAGGGGGAGGGATTTAAATTGTATGTAGTTGTGATCAGTTAGACAAAGCGGCAGATATCTTGGACAAGATGGATTTAGAATTTGCTTAACTGCTCTTTGCTACAATGTTCTGCCATCTGTAAGGAAAGCTCCCATTTGGAGATATAATCAAAATAATATTTCTAGATTTTACTGAGCGTTCTCCTCCCTTAAACAAATACTGTTGTTTCTTCTTTCCAGGTAACTGTCTTCATTTTCTGTAAAACAAGCAAACGACTTGTTTTTTAGAGGAGAAGTGAGTCAGCATTCCTAGCAGGCAGCCCTTTGTTGGCTTTTTGTGGGAATCCAGGAATTTGATTTTCTTCCTCCTAAAAGGACAGTGTCTGAAAAGGCGTGAGCAGAGAACATCTGAGGACTCAGTGGGTACCATCACTTGAGCTGAGAGGTTGGAAGGAGAGATTTGGACTAGGAGCTAGGTCTTGACATTTTCAGACGTCGCGTGTGAAGGCAGTAGAGAGACCCAGTGTATTTAGAAGAGCAGGGAAATTAGATCGGGGCTGGGCTGTCTTGCCTTCCGTCCTAGGGAGAAGGCAGGCAGCAGAGCACATCCTGACGCTGCACTACCTGGCTCCCCATTTTAGCTTGCGATAGATGCGTACTGGGCGTAGCCCTTCATCTGGAAGTGAAGGTTTGCTGTCTGTCTGCTCCCTCCTCTGTCCTGTCTTCTCACTGCTTCTCTCTGTGTGCTGGACACTGGAGAAATTGGGACAAGTTCTTTTGGTGCTGCTTTTAGAGAAATGCACTAAGTCTATATGTGAAATCCGCCCCCCCCCCCACGCGCACTGTCTTTGCAGACGTTGTCGTTATGCACGGGGTGAAGTGTGACCGGCATTCGCTCACGTTTTGTGTCCGCCTGTGTAGCTCCCTGCTGGACAGCTCTAGTGTAGCCTCACAACAGGAACCCTCCTGGCCAGTGCCAGGTGCCTCGCTAGTTCTGTCAGCTACAAAGGCTGTTCTTATCCAAGAATCAGTCTGTTAGGGAATCTTATCAGGCCCAGAGAGCCAGCGGACAGAGGTGGTTGAGCCTCTGCCACTCATGGACGGGGCTGATCAGGGGTGGTGCTCCCTGATGGAGTGACTCCGCTGGCCCTGACGGGTGGGGGGAGGTTGGTTTCCCCAGTGCCCTGGCGTGAGCGGAGAAAGTGTCCGCCGGCCTGAGGATGGCGAGTAAAATGAGAAGTAGTAGGCGGTGGAGTGGAGCGCATTCGGACGCTGAAGTGTGTGTGAGATTGTGTAGATCAATTGCCTGTTGGATAAATGATGGTCAGCATTGTGCGGGAGGATTAATTGCGGGCAGCCTGCACACCCACGTAAAGCCCTACCAGATTATTGTTCTGCGTGTAGTTGGGGGACTAGGAGGCCAGACAGGCCTGTGTGGGTACGGTTCTGCCCCTTACTAGCTTTTCTGAGCCTCAGTTTCTCTTATTCTAAAATGAGAACAGCCAGCCCAAGGGCTGCTTTGAAGAGTAAATTAAATGGGTGTGTTTGTGTTCATAAATTGAAAACTCCCCGGCACTTAATAGGTAGTTGGCAGGCAGCAGCTGCTATTATATCAAGGCCGAAATATGATCTTTGGGAATAGTCTTCAGAAGTCAGGAGTCCTGGAGCTCTGCCCGTGTTGTTTTTGCTGAGCCGAGAACAGTGCCTGGCACGTCATGGGTACTCAGTCCCGCGGGCCCTTGGTACCCACAGGTTCTGCATCCTCAGATTCAACTAACTGGGGATTCAGCCAACTGTGGGTTGAAAATATTTGGGGGGCTTCCCTGGTGGCGCAGTGGTTGGGAGTCCGCCTGCCGATGCAGGGGACGCGGGTTCGTGCGCCGGTCCGGGAGGGTCCCACATGCCGCGGAGCGGCTGGGCCCGTGAGCCATGGCCGCTGGGCCTGCGCGTCCAGAGCCTGTGCTCCGCAGCGGATGAGGCCACAGCAGTGAGAGGCCCGCGTACCGCAAAAAAAAAAAAAAAAAAGAACAGAAAATATTTGGGGAAAAAATTCCAGAAAATTTCAAAAAGTGGAACTTGAATTTGCCACGCCTGCAACTACATACATAGCATTTACATTGTACTTACAACTAGGTACGTACATTACATTGTATAGGTATGATAAGTAATCGAGATGATTTAAAGTATACGAGAACCTGTGCCTAGGTTGTATGCAGATACCACCTCACTTTATAGAAGGGACTTGAGCATCCACGGATTTGAGTGTCCAGGGGAGTCCCGGAACCAGTCCCCTGCAGATACCAAGGGACAACTGTACTTACCGGAATGTGGAAGAATCTGGATAGGAGGCAGATTTCTGTGTGTTCAGCGACTGAGGAGTGCATGTGTGAAAGGGAGATGTGGCCACTTGGGAGACTTGCGTTGGGAAAGGCAGCCTGGGCCTGGTTTCCCTGACCCTGTTCCCAGAGATTCCCAGAGGACTCCCCATGGGTTCCCCCCTTAGATTTTTTGGGCAGCCCTCCTCCCCCTACACACCCAGCTCCCAAAAGTATGTGGGAAGGAAAACCTTTTTTATTTTCATCCTTAACATAGGAGGGAGAGTCTAACATTTACAAAAGGACTTAATCAGAAATAGACTCTGCCATACACACACACACCACACACACACACCCCACACCCCTTCCCCACCCCACACTTGACTTCAATGTACACGTGTGACAAGAAAAGTAACACTAATCAATCTGAATGGGATTATTCAACAATATTGGTGGCATAGCTGGTTTGAAATTTGGAAATCATTCATTTGGGGTGACACCTGGTAAGATATATGCCCACTCCAGGTGATTAAATAGTAAGATGACCACCAACAATACAATCAAACAGCAGAAAAACTAGAAGAAAATAGAATGTGATATTCATGAGGTCCCTGGAGGGTAGATGACTTTCAAGGATGAGAAGTGATCCAGGGATTTCACTACATGAAAGCGAAATCATCTGATGTGAAAACAAAACGTAGCCAGAGTGGAAAGTGTATTGGCTGCACATATGGTCAAGTATTAATGTTTGTTATATATACAAAGAGCTTTTCTAGGTTGATAAATAGTAGATACGCGGGAAAAAAGCAAACAATTGGGAAGAAGTGGAGCTGATAAACGTGGAAATAGGTCAGTTTCAGTGGAATCAAATAAATGCCAATGGAAGAAGCTACCCCTTTTATCTACTACACTTGAAAAACTCAATGAAAACAATACTTGGGCTGGCAAGGGTAAGCTCTCGTACGTTTTTGGTTGTGTTGGAAGTCAGTGTAAAATTTTTAGAAAGCAGTTTGACAGGCAATCCCCAAATCAATAAAGGCATAAATATCTAGTGATTTAGTGTTCTGGGAATTTATCCTAAGGAGATAGTACAAAAAAGAAAACCATCTATACACAGGATGTTTGCTGGAGTTTCATTTGTAATAGCAGAAAATTGGAAACATCTTAAAAGCTAAGGGAGTGGGACACGTCTCGTGGATGAATTCTGAAGTCATTAAAAGTGATTTTGAAGCTGATCATAATATGGAAAAAATTTATGATGTTGACTGAAAAATAGGAATACCATTTGACGTACAAAATGACTTCAGCTCAACATGTATGAAAAGAGAAGAAATATGTACTAATAGATATTTCCCATTGGAGTGATGGTGCTAACGTTTTGTTTTATAGTTTCAAACCGTATGTATTTAAGTAATTATCGTTAGGGGTGAGCAATAAGAAGAAATTAAAGAATTTCTATGAACATATAAAAGTCATTTACATGGTACTTGGCCTCCTGTTTCTGCACATTCCAGTTCTTTGTAGGCGAGAGTTTTGATAATAAGCCCCATCTTTATCCACAGATAGTTAAAGCAGAGCCCCAGGCTCATCAAATTCAAATCCTCTTCTGCTTTTCCCCCTTCCTCCAGCTTCCCTCCCTTCTCATAAGCAATTGGTTTCCTTGACTCTCAGGAACTAGCCTAGAGGCTGTTTTGTCCCCCAGACAAATAGTTGATTCCGTATTAAAATTCACTCCCTTTTCTGATTAACAAGTTCAAGTCCCATACAGCCGTCCCACTCAGTTACCATTCGTTGGTTTGAGAACACACCTCGCCCCCTGGAAAACTGCTGAGATGGACACAATCACCATCTAGCCCAGTGGTTCCGCCCTGGGTTATTATGCAGGAACCCGCAGTGCCATTAGAGGTGTGTGTGCCCCAGGGTTTGCAAGCCTTCTAACATAGCCCAGGGCTGAGGGACTTTGACCTTGGACAGGAGAGGTTAATACTAACCGCCTCAGCACTTCTGCTCCTCCGCGGTGGCTGCAAAGTGAGCTTTGTGCACCTGTCTCTGTGTTCGCCTGGAGCAGGCTTTCCAGTGAGGAAAAGAGAACTCATTTTAGCAGAAGAAGAATGTTTCACAGGTGCCACAAGGGTTTTAGGTTCTGCTGAAAACAGATATGCTTTAATATAAAGTTGATTTTCAGGCTCCAGCCCCCATACAGTTCTTCTTTGGAGTTCAGAAGTCATGGGTTAGGAGTCACTAATTATATCCCTGAGACTCTGGCTTTCTTCTCCTGCCACTTTGCCCACTTCTGAGAATCTGTGGAGATGAATTTAGGCGACCTAACCATCCTCGCCTCTCCCCCTATATATTCACAGATGCAGGAAGTTTTCTTACAAACATCTCCCTGTTGTGAGTTCCCAGTGTAACAAATGTTAACTACATAGTAACCATAGCAGGTATTTTATTATAAGGGTCATCGTTTCCTACACTATTTTATGGAGAAGACAAGGTTAACCTGACTTCCAGTTATTGGGCCAAACTACATAGATCAAAATTTGAGCTGTGCTCGTGTCCAGACGGGAGAGCTCTGGGCTTTAAGAATTTATCAAGGCAAGTGCTTGGCACCTGTAGCTACTGAAATTCCCAGGCTTCCTGGCTCATCAGGGGTTGTACTAATGGGTCAGGTGAGGAGTGTCTGCTGTAATTTACTACGTTTCTGCCGCTGCCGTTGTCACTGCTCACAGGGCCCAACTCGGCGTCTGGGTGGCTTAGTGGAACTGAAAGGCTGAAGGGGTGGATGTGGGTATAGGAGGTGCTCTGATTTCTGAGGCACTGACTTCATTCATTTATTCAATATATACTTCTTGAGTCCTTATTATTTGTCATCACTAATCTTTTTTTGTTTGTTTCTAGAAGTTTTTTTTAACAGCTTTATTGAAATATAATTGCTTTACAATGGTGTGTTAGTTTCTGCTTTATAACAGAGTGAATCAGCTATACATATACATATATTCCCATATCTCCTCCCTCTTGCGTCTCCCTCCCTCCCACCCTCCCTATCCCACCCCTCTAGGTGGTCACAAAGCACCGAGCTGATCTCCCTGTGCTATGTGGCTGCTTCCCACTAGCTATCGGTTTTACATTTAGTAGTGTATATATGTCCATGTCATCTGTAATCTTGTGTTTCTTTCCCACTCTCTTGAACCTAGCTATAAGCAGGCCAACCAAATTGTTAGAGAAGGGGGTGGATTGAGGATTAGTGGATTGAGCATAGTTCCACTATGTTCACAAACGTTGCACGTAAGACACTGTGTTATGTTTCCTGGCAGTAGTACCCTTGACTCCGGCGGGCTGTCTTGCCAGTGAATACTGTTGGTCACCAAGAGATTCAAGTCAGATGGTGGGTGGCTTGGTCAGTTCATCACCATCTCTGGAAAGCACACTTCAAGTTCCTGTAGCTTTGTTTGTTTGTTTGTTTTTTTGGTCAAGGAAGGGCAGCAACTTGGTTTAGTATTCCATTTCACACTAATAGAATGGAATAAGGGCTTTATGTTCTGTTGGGTTCATTTCTCTAAGAGTTTATCCTCTGAGTGATTAAAAGCCAAAGTGTCTGATGGAGAGTGTTGCATGAAAACATTGAAGGGAATAAGCAATCCTTTGTAGTGTCCTCAGAGCTAAACAAAACGACTGGAGACTGCCAGCCATCACCACAGCAGGGTCTTCAGTACAGAAGGATATGGGGAAAGGTGTTCACTTCTTCTTAAAACAGCTTTTCAAAATAGAACTGAGTTTCCTGCAATGCTCTGTGTAGGAGGACAGGAATTAGAGGCAACGGAATATTCTAGGGGTTCAGTAAAATATTTTGAGCCAGAATAAACCTGAGAGCTCTGGACTTCATATGAGCTTACTGTCTACTTGAGGCGGTCGTGTTTATAATGACCTTATGTAAGCTACCTCCGTCCCTCTTTTGGAGCGAGATAAAAAATTGATAAATAGTGAAGGTGACAATGCCAGGTTGTAAATGTGTCCAAATGAGTGTATGGTGTCCCGTGCACTCCTAGGAGGAGTTTGGGGTAGGGGGTGGTAGGAGGGAGGTGAGAAAGCTTTCTGGGGGAGGCTCAACTGATGTGCCAGGACCAGCAGCATGGATTCCTGAATCCAGTTTCTTAGAATAAAGCCTAAACTATTTTATAACTTATAATCCAGTTTTTTTGGTTACCTGCAAAGAATTAGGGGACTTTGGCTCTCAGTCTTATGTGAAAAGCGTAATAACAAGCAGGTGAGCAAAACAAAAATCTTTAAAAAGGCTATTCTGGTGTTTTTTTTCACCATTTAATAAATTTTAAACAAGTCATGATTGGTAGAACAGCAGTTAATGTTCATTGAATTAGTGGCTAAAGCCCGTGACTTTTAAAACCCTACAGTGGTAGCTTGATGGTGACCAAACTAAATCAAAAGATTTAAAAGGTGTGGGCCTGAAATTTTGCTTGGTCAAGAAGTTGTGGGGTTTTAAACTCACTAAGCAGAAACACCCCACTCAGATTCTTCACACCTAAGATGCCAGTTCCTTTAGGACCATTGGGCATTTTCAGCCTCTTCTGGGGAAAAATTGGGTGATTCCCAAGAGAGAGAGAAGTTGATGGACAAATAAGAACCGTGGTTATAAGTCTGTGGTCAACAGTTTATTTTCATTGTATTGTCCTTTTATTTTAAACATTTGTTTGTTTTTGCCCCCCTGTATGTAGTTGACGACTACTAGTAACTGAATTTTTTGGTTAGCATAGACACAGCTGCTCTTGGAGAATATGAAATCATAGTTGCACTCTTCACTTAAAATTTGAAATAAAATATAAGGAACTTTCAAGTGAATACAGCAAAGGAGCATGAGTGTGCATGTATGTATATGTATGTGTGTGCGTGTGAGTGTGTCTGTTTAGCCGCTCAGCCTGTCTGTGAAGCAGTTGGTAGCTTAGGAAGCAAACTGTAACAAGCTTAAGAATCACAGGTAAAGCTTCCAGGATCCAGCCTCTGAGATTCTGGCCGAGTAGCTCTGGGTTGGCATTCAGGAATCTGCATTTCTGATAAATATATATATATGTGTATATATATATATATATATATATATATATATTTTTTTTTTTTTGCGGTACGCGGGCCTCTCACTGCTGTGGCCTCTCCCGCTGCGGAGCACAGGCTCCGGACGCGCAGGCTCAGCGGCCATGGCCCACGGGCCCAGCCGCTCCGCCGCATGTGGGATCTTCCCGGACTGGGGCACGAACCCGCGTCCCCTGCATCGGCAGGCGGACTCCCAACCACCGCGCCACCAGGGAAGCCCCATTTCTGATAAATATTGATAAAGCCTGGGCTTCGGCTGTCACAAAGGCCCGTGATTTAGAGAAGCACTGCTTTAGAGGCATGAACTTGGAGCTGATGGAGCCCCTTCCATTTTCACTCTGGTTCTAGCTCCTTTCCCAGTCCTCTGGGTCAGACGCTCACTCATGTGTCAAGAGTCAAATTAAAGTGATGAAATACCCAGAAAATATGAAATGTTCATATTCAGTTGGCTAAGTGCCCAGCTGTTCTCAGCCGTTTGTGCTTCCCGGCGTGACTCTGGATTCCCCTGTAAGTGCTGGTAATGAGAGGCTGGGCGTGGTTATGCAAATTGTTTCAGCACCAAGTCTCCACTGGCTGCACGTCTTAAACTGGGAGAAAATATACCCTGTGGTGTGTGATAGTCAGGATTTCGGCTGTTGGGGGAATCTCCTGTACCGTGTGATGGATTGTGGTATTTCTAGCGTGTTCCACCCCAAATTAGCCCGTTGATTGGGCTGGCTCGGAAAGAGCAGTGTCATCGGCAACAGAGCCTCCGGTTTTCCCCGTGGGGACATCTTAGGGAAGACGGGGTACCCTAGAGTGATGGTCCCTGGGATGCTCAGCTGCTATGCTCTTTGTAATTGCTTTTCTCTTGTGATTTCCTTGATGAATGAGCCAAACTGTTTTCTTGAACACAAAACTGGAAACAAAACCATCTGAGGCTGTGGGAGAACTGCGCTTCGAACTCCTACTTTCCTTCATTTCAAAAGCTAATACATTGTTTCTGGGGGTTTCTTACAGGAGTAAACACTGGAGGAGCAGCGTCCGCGGATGGTATGTTTAAGTTTTCACGGGGAGTGCATTTGAGTGCTTCCCGAGCTAGGTGGTTCTGATGCTAATGAGCGTCTGCACGGGAGCACATGTGTGCGCTGCATTTCGCACCTGCATACGAGACGGTGGCCACTGTTACTGGTGGTGTTTACTGCACCGTCTCATTGTTTTGATCCTGTTTCAGCTTAAGTGTTAATTTATCCATAGCTCACCTGAAGCTGTGTGAATTTTTTTTTTTCTTCTGGTGAAATTCAGGCGACTGGAGTATCATTTTCCTGAACTTGAAGTAGTTGGTAAGCATAGATAATGGTAGAAGTGTGCAGGTAAGGGTGTGGCAGGAACAAAGAAGCGCTGGGGCCACCTCCTGCTTCCCGGCACATGGCCTTTGACGGTCCTGTTATTCATCTCCGTGGCATCTGTGCTTCTGCGCTGCCTAGAACTGTGGGTTAGGAATGTGCCGTGTGAAAATACTAACATGACTGATTCTTGCTTTTCAGCTAGGTTTTCACGTTTGTTTTCAGATGGTTTGAAGTAAATAGTGAGATTTATTATAAACTCTCTGCACAGAATTCTTATATTAAAAATAGTTTACATAAGATTTAAGCGGTGGTTTGCAAATAATGGTTTTAGGACAAACTATTGAATTTTCATTTTAACTTGTAGAATTTTGATTTAGCTTTTATTTTTGGTTGAGAACTAGGCAGGTAGGTTTCTCTGTCTTGTATAATTTGATAGGATTTGATAGGAGGAGGATTGGATATCCTCCTGTGTATGACTTCCAGGCCTGCATTTTCAAGTTGCTGCATCCTGCTTTTAAAAATGTATTTAATGATGGAGGGTTGATTGACGTTTTAAAATGAATTTTAAAACGCTAAGTTTTTGAGGACAGTAAGAGATCATGAATGCATCGAAATGCAGCATTTTATACCTGCTATCTGAAGCAAACATTGAAGTTACAGAAATAATCCCTAACCTCTGCAAGTCTGTGAAAATGTAAGCAAAAGTCTTAAATCGTATCTACTGTCCTGCAGTGGCAGGTGGGGGAGGGCAGAATGGTGGTGAAAGAATGTGCTGGTCTAGTCTTGTGTAAGACAGATGCCAAGAATGGGAAAATGTTTAGCTTCTAAAAGACCTTTGCCTCTTTGTATTAAGCAAACCCTCCTCTCTCTGTTACTACTCAGTAAACTTGCTTGTGGCTGTCACCCATTGGGGTATGTAATCATAGCTCTTTCTCGTCTTCCCACTTTCCCCCTCATATTTGATTTAATATTGATTAAAAACTTAAGGAAAAAAATTATAAGAAAAAAATGGAGGCGGGGCACTGTATTGACCAATAACGCAGAGTGACAGTTCTAGACCTCCTGCCTGTGCCAGGGACTTCGGAGGAGGAGAAATGTTATCCAGAACTTGGTGAAAATCTCCTGTGCAAAGTCAAAGGTTTGCTACTTTTCTGCCAAACATCACTTTGGATTGCTTAAAATATATCCAGTGGGAGGAAAGGTTAATACGAGAAGACTCACGTTGTATCAGTATTTAAATTCTCTGGTAACGCTTCAACAGGGCATTGGGGTTTCCTTCAATACTAAGGTGAAGCATATTGGCAGTTCCTGCATCAGGTGGAGAGCGTGAGTCCAGCAGCTGTGCTGAGGATGTCTCACCTAGACCCCGTCGTTGCTGTTTTGCCCCCGTGACTGACGGTGGCAGCTTCTCATCTTTCTCCTGAAATCCTGGTGCAGGGACCCAGGGGAGCGATTGCCAGCGCTGAGCCTCTTCTGCACCGCTGTCATAACCAAGATGTGTGATGTTGGCTCCGACTCCAGGGTCCTGGGACAGCTAACAGTCCTTTGAAGGGAATCCCGAAAAGACCCACGCAAATAATTCGACGACCACATAATCTTCATGCCTACTTCTAAGGAATTCAAAGCACTTTCTGTTCAAATCATTCATTTTTGTCTACCTGTAGCAGACGTGAGGGGGGCACAGGGCTGCTTTAAGGAAAATAGGAGGAGGAAATGGAAGTCGGAAGGATGGCATTTTCTCTCAAATTAAGAACCTAGTCAGTTTTGGATGTGCAGTTTAGCCGACTCAGGTGAAAATTCACACTGCAGTATAGTGATGTGTGATTTGCTACCTTATGGTAGTGTTGTCCTCTATGACAAATTCATCTGTTTCTTGCCTTGGAACCTGTATTTCTGTGGTGGTTTAACTCTCTCCCAGAGTCATCAGTAAGCAGTGACAATACTGGTGGTTTTCTGTTCGTTTATGCCGGAGTTCTAGGAAGCTCTCTATCATCCTTCTGGGTTGGGCTGTAGGGGGAGGAACAGGGTGGCCCTTCTGGTGTTAGACTGTGGGTCCTGGGTTCCATCTGCCCAGGGTATCCCTTCCATGCGGTTTGCTACTGCTTATATTTCTCCTTGTGCTAGAGTTTCATCCATTAGCAGGACTCAGGCCTTATAAAGGGAAAAATTGGGTTTAAATTAGTGCATTCTTAGCTTTTTGGATTTCAGGGACTAGAGAGCTATGGGAAAAATCTTCCAAATTTTTATTTTGCCAACGAAGTAGTTAAAAAAATCTTCAGTCACCTACCACCATCACTGTCATTCTTTTCTTGCTTTTGTTGCCTATAGAGAGTTCATGAAGGAAAGGATATTTTAACTCCAAAAAGGTAGGAAAGCTATAGTCTCAGACTATCGATCCTTTAGAGACAGAGTAAATTCAGCTTCATAAAGAGTTCACTATATGTCATCCTTTTTTTTTTAAATTTCACTGTAGGCTGACTGGTTAGAACTTTATTTCAGACCAGAGTCTGGGAAGCACTGGGCTGGGTGATCTCTAGGACTCCTCTCAGCATCCCCCTTCTGTAACTTGAGTGGGTGTAGGGTGCTCTTGGTTTCTCTTTAGCTCTTGGGTGCAGGCAGAAAGGAGGAGGTTGGTAAACATGAGTGCAGTACAGGACAATTGCCAGCAACTTCTCTTTCAAAACCACCCAGCTGTAATGTTTACACAGTGTTGATTTGCTCGTCTGCAAATCAGCTGCAGATCCTTTTCAAAGGGAAGAAATATTTAGAGCCATTGAAGAGCTCTGTAGAATCTTGACCTTGGCTTCAACTGCTACCCTAGTTGGACCTAACTCTCTTAAGTTGCTCTGGCTTTCTATGTCCTCAAAGCTAAGTAATTAAAGCTTCCAGTGAGTTTAACTGGGTAGCTCATTGTTCAGATGACTTCACATTGGTGTTGATCATAGAGCCCTTTCAAAGCTAGTAAATTCCAGTTCATTTTAACTGGAAAGTGATTTAAAAGTAATTTTACAATGGCTGTAATTTAAAAGTAATTTTACAATGGCTGGAGTTTCATTGGTCCATCTGTAAATTGCTTATCATTGTGAAGAAGGGCTCTTTTTCCGTTTTGTTAAAGGGTTTTGTTGAAAAGAGCTAGTGTCAAAAAAATTAAGGGAGCAGATCCCTGTATGTTTTGTGTCTGTTTTCTGTGCAATACAGAATCTGTTTTGGTTATCATCAGGTTTTTGAATTACTTTAAAATGTTCACCCTTGGGCCAACACAGACTCTGATTTCTTCATACACATTGGAAAAAAGTATATGGACTATGATTAGATTGAAAGTTTTACTTAAAAAAAAAAACTTAGGTCTTAGGAGGAGTCCAAATGAAATACCTCTTCTTGTTTGAGTTGTAAAACAAAAACAATCTTGATAATATTTCCATTCTCCAAATGATGACAAGTGGCCTCAGCTGGAGAAGCAGGCAGATGACGGGATAGGGGAGGAGCGGGGAAGGACCACTGGACTGGATGGCCCCGTCCCAGCCTCTCCCATCTCTTTTTCAGTGAAGATCTCTGCCGGACTGTTTCCCATCTCCTCGCAGTGGTTGCCATGGCTGTTGACGTCCATGCCCCTCATAGCAATTAAGCTTGTGGACTTGTTGGGATTTCTCAAGTTTGGTTAGATTTGCAATTGGTCAAGGATAGTGGCTAGAAAGACATAGGGGTTTGTAGGAGCAGCTCATGAGAGAGAGTAGGGTGACAAGACATTGGAGGTTTTCAGGAAGGGAAGGAAGCATGTGACCTGATTCATGGTTTAAAAAGATGACTGTGCTTATTCGTGGAGAGTAGCCTGCAGAGAGCCAAGTCGGGAGGCGTCTGCATAAGAGACAAATGGTGTGGACTCTGGTGATGGTGGGCAGCTGAGGAAGAATGGGTAAGTTTAGAATATGTTTCAAAAGTTGTGTTGATAGGGAATTCCCTGGCAGTCCGGTGGTTAGGACTCCGTGCTTCCAGTGCAGAGGGCCTGGGTTCTATCCCTGGTTGGGGAACTAAGATCCTGCGAGACATGCAGCACAGCCAAAAAAAAAAAAAAACTTAAAAAAAAAAGTTGTGGTGATGGATGTGATGGGGGAGTGGAGGAAAGAGAGGACTAGAGGAACACTCTTAGGTATTGGGAGATGTGATGCTCTTTACTTAGTTGGGGTAGTCTTGGAGAATAGTGGATTTGGCAGAGAAAAGCAAAAGTTTTGGATATGGTAACTTTGAGATTCATATTAGGCATCCAAAGGAAGGTCTGAGGGGCATAACCAATATGTGAAGAGTTAATGGCTGAGACTTTTCCAAATCTGATGAAAGACATCATAGACACAAGAAATCTCACAAACTCCAAATACACAGTCCCTTCCACAGAGTAACGATAAAACTGACAGCTGACTTTTTTGATAGAATCAATGAAAGTCAGAAGACAATGCAATTACGTGTTTAAAAAGCTAAAGGAAAATAAATACCTGCCAACCTAAAATTTTATATCTAGTGAGAATGTCTTTCTAAGACAAAGGCAAAATAAAAACATTTTCAGGCAAAATAAAACTTAAAAAAAATGTATTGCCAGCAGACCACAATGGAAGCATGGAGATATAAGAAGGAATAATTAGTGGTCCAAGAGGCCAAGGTTGAAGCTGCAGTGCTTTTTATGACCTTATGATCAGGGGTCACATACTGTTACTTCCACCAGATTAGTCACAGAGGAGCAACCCTGGTTCACTGTGGGATGGAACTGCACAGGGGCAAGAATACCAGGAGTCACGGTTCATTGTAGGCAATTTTGGGGGCTGGCTACCATGTCAATTATTTTTTTTTACATACTATAAAAAATGTTTTGTTTTGGGCTTCCCTGGTGGCGCAGTGGTTGAGAGTCCGCCTGCCGATGCAGGGGACACGGGTTCGTGCCCCGGTCTGGGAAGATCCCACATGCCGCGGAGCGGCTGGGTCCGTGAGCCATGGCCACTGAGCCTACGTGTCCGGAGGCTGTGCTCTGCAAAGGCAGGGGCCACAACAGTGAGAGGCCCGTGTACCGCAAAAAAAAAAAAAAAAAAGTTTTGTTTTAAGTGGGTTCACTCTGAGGGGTCTTGATTTGGTATCAATTATCTTAAGATAAGTAGGACCTCTCAAATCATTCTTTTATAGATGTTCTTATCATAATTGTAATTTACATGTATTTGTGAGGTTTACTTTGTTGTCTCCACCTCAAGACAATATTTTTTGAGGGAAGGAGCCAGTGTATTCCCACCAAGTAGCACAGTACATGGCACATAATAGGTGCTCAGTAAAAATATATTAAATAAATGAATTCAGTAGAAGTTATTTGTTCTTTGTTAGGGAAACTCAAAACTTAGGTTAAATAGATTCATTTTTTGGTTTTGTTTTTATTATTCTGGGTATGCCCTTACATTGCTGCTTTATTAAGCCTGTGTTTTGAGGGCTCTGTATTCATGTGATTGTTCTATTTTAAAGGATTAACTTAAGTCTATGCTATTGTGGAAGGAAAAAATATCCCATAGGTAAGTATATGCTGTTGGATTGATAAGAATTTAACTTCTTCCCAGGGAGAAAATTGTTCAGCTGAATTCTATAATTGAGCACTTGGTGTCCCTCAAAAATGTTGATGATCATTTCAACAACTTGGAGTAAGAAAGATAAAATTGTATCTTTATTTTTTTTATTTTTTATTTTTTTGCGGTACGCGGGCCTCTCACTGTCGTGGCCTCTCCCGTTGCAGAGCACAGGCTCCGGACGCGCAGGCTCAGCGGCCATGGCTCACGGGCCCAGCCGCTCCGCGGCATGTGGGATCTTCCTGGACCGGGGCACGAACCCGTGTCCCCTGCATCGGCAGGCGGACTCTCAACCACTGCGCCACCAGGGAAGCCCAAAATTGTATCTTTAAATGAAAAAAATTGGTTTCTGTTCATAGATATTAAGAATGTATCAGTAAGTAAGAATTATTCTTATTAAAAAGATTTATAGCAATTTTAAAGTGATTATTTTGTAGGTTTCCTATTTGTAATGTTCTAGAATTTGTTTTATTCATCACTTGTTTTGCCTACTAAAACCCAAACTAAAAAACTAAAGTGTTTTTAAATTCAAAAATTGATGAGACTTGCATAGGTGGCAGAATGCCGGGAAGGACCAGATTCTTAGCTGCCTACACACTATTATCCTGAGATGCTGTTATTTATTTATTTTTAAAATTATTTTTTAAAAATTTATTTTATTGAAGTATAGTTGATTTACAGTGTTGTGTTAATTTCTGCTATACAGCAGAGTGACTCAGTTATGTGTATATACGTATGTATCTATTCTTTTTCATATTATTTTCTATTATGGTTTATCACAGGATGTTGAATACAGTTCCCTGTGCTGTACACAGTAGGACCTTGTTGTTTATCCATTCTCTATATAATAGTCTGTGTGAGATGCTGTTATTTAAATGATTTCGCTAACAGCTGAAACCTGACTTCCTTTGAGGGGGTTTTAGCCTTTCTCATCTCTTCTCTGCCTTCCTTCAGAATTAAGGAGCCTCATCTTGGACATTGGATCAGTGTTTTGTTCCCCCACAGATAATAAATTCTGAAGCAGAGAGACTCTGTCCTTGAAGAGTTGCCTTCATATGCTTGTGCAGAACACCTAGTTGAGATTAGTTAAGTAATGACATTTATTAGCACACGTAAATATGGAAACCAGAAGGTGGTGTAGGATTCAATGTGACATCATCTAGAGGTGCCAGTTCCATTCCCATGTGAATGTCTTGGCTCTCCCCTTCTCCATATCCTCAAGCCATCGTAGAGAAGGCTGCAGCATCTCCAAGCTTCTCAACTCAACACACAGTCTAGAGGAAGAGAAAACGACTTCCTGGAGGTCCCACAAAGTAGGGGAAAGGCTTTTCCAAAAGGTTCCAGGGAAGCAGTCTTTGTGGATCTTTGACTTCGGTGGAGTCACAGACCCATTCCTGATCCCGTCTTTGGTGATGGGAATGGAATTGTCCTTGGAACAGTCAGGGTGAACCGTGGAGCCAGGGATGTGGCCAGCTTCTCCTGGGGGGATGCCTTGGAGGAAAAGTGAATACCTGAACAAAGTCAAGTTTATCAGGAAGGAGGGTGGATGACCGACACAGTATCCCCTACACTCCCTGTTGTGTCCCTGGTACCTAGAACAGTGCCTGGCACATAATAGGTTGTCTGTAAATGTTTATTAAATTAATTTGTCCTTTCATCTTCTGGCATCATTTCTCAGACTCTTTGTTTTCTTTTCTTTCCTGGGACATAAACATTTATACCTTGCTTATTATTATCTTACTTTTAAAAGCTATTTTAAAAACACTTATGTAAATAGCCTGTTGCTATTTCACAATTAATAGAATTATTAAAAATAACTTACAACTAAAACAACTTGAGAGGTATGTGTTTAGACAACTTTGCTAGCGTATCCCAGTCTAAGGGCTCATCTTGAATGAAACTAAAAAAGCAAATTTGATCTATTACTTATAACTTGTAAGCCAGTGGAAGTGTAACAGAGAATGTCATCTTATAATGATGGCATATGGTAGGAACCGTAAAATCTCACATTACTTGTCGATACTTGTTCAGTTAAACGAGGTGAATTTAGTGTGAGATTACTATAAATCCTGTAACTAAGGCGGTGATGATGTTGCTTTAGTAAAAGAATCTGTTAAGAAGATGCTCAGAAGCTTCCCCACTGATCTGTAGTAATATGGGTACATGTGTATTTTACCTGTTGATGTAATAAACTGTAATTCCGTTCTGATATTTAATTAAGTATGTTTAGCCTCCAGATAACGGATGCCCTGGCTGATTCTCTGCCCTGGTGCTTGTTGCCTCACAGGCAGCACAGGCCTTAGAGGTACTGGCTCCTGTGTTTCACCACATCCCAACATGTGATCCTTTGCACTTGGAAATGAAGCTACTGACCTGCTGAGTATAGAGCGTGGTCTGTGTGTTTTCTCTAGTTATGGTGCAAGGTTTGTACTTAATCATTTGAGTCATGGCTGGTGTATTAGGGTGCATGCTTTGTGGCTCCGAAAGACTTGCATTGATGTATATGAGGATCAAACCTACTTTTTGATGGCCTTTAGTCTAATGGTTCAGAATACTTTGAAACATTGAGTTTTGTGGCTTACAAAATGATGTATTTTCGTCAAGTGCCTGGTGGTGGATAGGAAAACTCAGGTGAGAATGGGCTTTTCCCCAGGACATCTCTGGAACCAGGGAGAAACAAAGTTTAATTACTATTTAAGACTTCCTTTTCTTCCCCCCGCCATTTTCATATTCCTCTGTGAGGTTAATTCCAAGTAGGAAGTTCACATTTTAGACCTGAATGCAGGGTCATGGCGTTGAGGGTAGGGTTTACTTCCTGGAATGTTTGTTTCATTGGTTGCCATGAGACTTCTCCAGGCCCATTGTTTTATGTACTAGTCGTATGAAACCTTGATGGGGGGCTCCCCTTGCTTGAGTTCCCTCTTGAAACATCCTTGCTGCAAATTTGAGAGATGCATATCTCTTGGGTAGGTATATTGCTATGTGTGTTTTAAGAGAGAGTTTTAAATGATTTTCATCGAACAGTAGAGTCCCTTGATGATCCAGCAGAGGTTGAAAATTGATGTGAGTGAGAAATTCTAAAGTGAGGAGAGAATTTCCCTTTAGTGTTGAGTGGCCAGTTGACATTGATACTTGGGATGTATCCAGGCACCATGAGCATGATAAGTGGTTTTCAGGGTCAGCGCTCTACAACCTGTGAGGAGAACAGAGATGGTAAAGGTGGATGGATTGACTCGGGTCAGTGAGCCAAGGGGGGCAAGAAGTTGAAGTTGTTTGTACTAATAATTTCTGAAGTGATAGCTCACGGGGTTGAGGCAAAGAAATGGTGCTAGGAAGGATCCGACATAGTGAAAAAAGACCGAGGTTCAGCTACTAGAAGACTCTATTCACCATTTCATTAAACATTTAGGCAACCTTTGCTGAAACTTTATTTCACCAACACTTTGTCTTACATTTCTGTTCAACACATTCTGGTTAATACTGTGATTTAAGGAAGAAATCAGTGTTCATTGTGCTTAGCTCACACCCATTCTGAAGAATTATGAAAAAAGCATTTGCTCTTGGTGAAATTGAAATCTCATTTCCTTCCTGTCTGTTCCTTGTTGTTTCTCACTACAGATCACTCAGGCTAATGAGAAAAAATTAAATGTATTTTATCAAGAACAGAATAAATATAGCAAGGTGGATCCCTGAATATTTATGAAACATAGCAGTAAATGAATAAAGGAAGGCATTAATAAATAAAGTTTGTTGTTCTCTCTTGGATTTTGTGAAATGGAAAAGCAGAGTCCAGGAATCCTGGTAAATACTCTGACATATCCTGCTAATATTTTATTAGCATGCTAATAATTTAGATCATAGCACTGTATTTCTCCACCAAAAAGCAAAGGTTAGAAGAAAAGGAAAATTAAATATTGAAAAAAATCTATGGATTTTGTAATAGGAAAAATAAATTTTGATGTAACATGCATAATTTGGAAAACTTGGGAATATATATAAAAAGGAAAAGAAAAACTGAATGTTAGTCATACTAGTCAGCAATAATCCCAGATAATGTTTTGAGTATTTTATTCCAGATTTTGTTTTCCTGTGTATAGCTTTTTTTTTAAAAAATTATTATTGTGGTTGGGGTTATTTTTAGTAAGTTTCAAGCATTTATGTTACATGAAAAGATAAGGTGGACAGTTGGAGAGAAAGATGACTGTTTCACCCATGGTTAAGAGTACAGTATGGTCTATTGTTGAGAGAAATTTTATAAAATTTGGAGTTCTAGGGCTTCCCTGGTGGCGCAGTGGTTGAGAGTCCGCCTGCCGATGCACGGGACACGGGTTCGTGCCCCGGTCTGGGGAGATCCCACATGCCGCGGAGCTGCTGGGCCCGTGAGCCATGGCCGCTGAACCTGCGTATCCGGAGCCTGTGCTCCGCAATGGGAGAGGCCACAGCAGTGAGAGGCCCGCGTACTGCAAAAAAAAAAAAAAAAAAAAAAAAAAAGAAATAAAATAAAATATGGAGTTCTAGAAAAGACTATAGTTATCTATTTGGCTTTTTGATTTAATATATTTTTATAGGACTATGCCTGTAAAAACGAAAGATGAAAGACCTAGAATAGCCAAGAGAATTTTGTCAAAGATTATAGTTGGAGGACTTAATGTTACTGAATTTGGTATCGGCCTAAGGACAGACAAAGGTCAATGGAACAGAATAAAGAGCCCAGAAATAAACCCGCACATTTAAGGTCAATTGATTTTTGACAGAGGCGCCGAAGTATTTCAGACGGGGAAGGGTAGTCTTTTCAACGCATGTTGCTGGAACAATTGAACATCTACAGGCAAAACAGTGAATTTAGACTCTTATCGCACATCAAATGCAAAAATTATCTCAAAGTGAATCGTGGACCTAAATTTAAGAATTAAAACTGTAAAACTCCTAGCAGTTTGATTTTTGTGTGTGACTTTGCACGGAAAAGATTTCTTAGGTATGACATCAAAAGCGTGACCCATGAAAACCTTAGTAAATCAGACTTCACTAAAATTAAAAACTTCTGCTTTTCAAAAAACAACACGAGAAAATGGAAAGACAAGCCACAATTTAAAACTTTCGTTCTGCAAAAGGTCTTCTTAAGAGGATGAAAAGACAAGCTCCAGACTGGAGAAAATATTTCTAAACTACATATCAAAAAAATGGACACTATCTAGAATATATAAAGAGCTCTCAAAACTTCAATAGTGGGCTTTTCTGGTGGCGCAGTGGTTGAGAGTCTGCCTGCTGGTGCGGGGGACACGGGTTCGAGCCCTGGTCTGGGAGGATCCCACATGCCGCGGAGCGACTGGGCCCGTGAGCCACAACTACTGAGCCTGTGCGTCTGGAGCCTGTGCTGCACAGCCAGAGAGGCTGTGATAGTGAGAGGCCCGCACACCGCGATGAAGAGTGGCTCCCGCTTGCCACAACTAGGGAAAGCCCACACACAGAAACGAAGACCCAACACAGCCAAAATAAGTAAATTAATTAATAGAAACTCGTACCCCCAACATCTTCAAAAAACAAAACAAAACAAAACTTCAATAGTAAAGAACAAAATATCCAGTTGGAAAATGGGCAGAGGACATAAGCATGAACAGACTTTATGGATATTTCACTGAAGAAGGATACGCAGATGGCAAATAAGCACGTGAAAAGATGTTCAGATCATTAGCCATCAGGGAAATGCACATTAAAACCACAATAAAATATTGCCACACATCTATCAGAATGGCTAAAATAAAATATAGTGACTTTGAAGGTAAAAATGGTGAGCTTAATTTAAAAAAATAGTGACACTAGCAAATGCTGCTGAAGATGCAGAAAACCTGGATCATTGATATATTTTCTGGTCAGAATGTAAAATGCTACAGCCACTCTGGAATCCAGTTTGGTAGTTTCCTATAAATCTAAACATGTCTTTACCAGCAATTGCACTATTGGGTGTATATCCCAGAGAAATGAAAAGGTACATTCACACGTAAACTTGTACACAAATGTTCATAGCAGCTTTATTCAGAATATAGAAGAAGTGAAAACTGTCCAGATGTCCTTTAATGAGTGAATGTTTAAACAGCTGTGGTATAGCCATACCATGGAATATGCTGTAGTGGTAAAAAGGATCAATACATGTGACAACTTAGATGCATCTCCAGGGAGTTATGTTGCATGAAAAAAAGCCAATATCAAAAGGTTAAATAATCTATTAATACAACATTCTTAAAGGAACAGAAGTATGCAGATGGAGAACAGATTAGTGGTTGCCAGGGGTTTGAAATGGGGGACAGTGTAGCTGTTGGGGGGTAGCACAGAGGAGCCCCATGGTGCTCAAACGGTTCTGTATTGCAGTGATAGTGATGAGATTTAGACTGTGGTTCCACAAATCTAAACATGTTATAAATTGCATTGAAGAGATGCTCACCATTACTAATCATTAGGGAGAGTAAATCAAAACCACCCATTAGGATAACTATTATTAAAATAACAGGAATAATAAGTGTTGGCCAGCATATGGACGAATTGGAACCCTTGTGCATTGCTGATGAGAATGTAAATTGCTGCAGCCATTATGGAAAAGAGTATGAAGTTCCTCAACAAATTAAAAATAGAACTACCATATGATCCAGCAGTCCCACTTCTGGGTATATATCCCAAAGAATTGAAAGCAGAGACTCGAACACATACTTGTACACCCATGTTCACAGCCACATCATTCACAGTAAGCAAAAGGTGGAAGCAATCCAAATGTCCATTGCCAAATGGGTGGATAAGTGGATGTGGTGTATCCATCCAGCGGACTATCACTCATCCTTAAAAAGGCCGGACGTTCTGAGATGCTACAGTATGGATGGACCTTGAAGACATTACGCTAAGTGAAATAAGCTGGAAATAAGAGGACAAAGGTATGATTCCGCGTATAGGAGGTACCTTCAGTAGTCAAATTCATAGAGACAAAAAGTAGAATGGAGGTTGCCAGGGGCTAGGAGGAGGGAGGATTGAGGGGTTATTACCTGATGGGCACAGAGTTTCAGTCTGGGAATATAAGAGTTTTGGTTGGTGGTGACGGGTGCACACAGCATGTGTGTACTTAATGCCGCCTGAAAATGGTTGAGGTGGTACATTTTCCGTTACGCATATTTTACCGTAATAAAGAGAAATGCGTGGAACTGCACCGCTCACGCACACACAGAAATGTGTGCATTTAACTGGTTAAATCTGCATTAAGTTTGTAGGTTGTACCAATTTTCTGGTTTGATATTTTCCTGTAGTTTAGCAAGATGTTCCAGTGAGGGAAACTGGGTGACGAATACATGGGACCTCTGTATTTTTTTGGCTACTTCCTATGAATTTATAATTATCTCAAAATAAAAAGTTCTTTTATTTTTTAAATACAAGCCCCAGATTTCCCTGGTGTACAGGAATTGGACAAAACTGGCTGTAATTATTGGAAGAGTTTGCCATTTTGTTAGGTTCTTCACCCATATGTAATTTAAGAATTAAAATTCTAAGGTCTAATAGAATTTTCCATTTGCACCTTTTTTTTAATGTAAGAGACCACTTGGAATGACTGTACTGAAATTTATCAGTGATTGATTTTTTTTTTTTTTTGGTATGTGGGCCTCTCACTGTTGTGGCCTCTCCCGTTGCGGAGCACAGGCTCCGGACGTGCAGGCTCAGCGGCCATGGCTCACGGGCCCAGCCGCTCCGCGGCATGTGGGATCCTCCCTGGACCGGGGCACGAACCCGCATCCCCTGCATCAGCAGGCGGACTCTCAACCACTGCGCCACTAGGGAAGCCCTCAGTGATTGATTTTGACTTCAGGTTATTATATTTTCCAGACGAAAGAACGAAAAAAAGAACAAATGAATGAATGGATGAATGAATGAATGAATGAATGAATAAATAAATAAATTTCTGTATAGTTGACTTTCTCTTAATAGATTTGGTTTGGGTGTTTTAAGAAAAGCATCATTCATGTTTTGCTTTTTATCTTGCTTTACAGTGATTCTTTTTTTTTTTTTTTTGGATACATCATCTGGTAAACATTAGAGAGAATTTGGTGAAAATACAGACTTTTGTGTTCAACTAGGTTGAAGACTGTTCTTGGCCCCTGAGTGATGCCAGAAGGCCAACAAGGAGGAGAGTGTCAGCAGTGTTTATTTACCTCTGTGGATAGAAAGGAGGAAAAGGAGCTGACATTGATGGTCAACATTTATGGAAGCCTGTGCTCCCACTACTGTGCAGATGCTTTTCTACGTGCCCTACTTAGGGGGGTTAAGTGTTCTCCAAAAGAGGATACTGAAGCCCAGAAAGAAACGTGCTGTTCCCAAGTTGCGCAGCTGATGAGTGCCTGAACTGGGGTCCAGACTCGCTTGGGAGAGGCAGTGACGTGCGGAGCGTGCGCAGGCTTTGGGTCAGGTTTAGGAGTGTGTCCGTCGTAACCATCCTCACTCACCTTTCGCCCTGGATGGCCCTGCCTTACAGGCAGGAGGTGTTGACAGCACACATTTGCATGGATCAGTCCTAGAGATGAATATTAAATATTATATTTCAAAAGAGTAGCTACATTACCTGTTGATTTGTTATATATTCAGTAGATATTATTGAGTCCTTCACTGGTTCCAGGCACTATTTCAGGCACTGGGCATATAGCAGTGGACAAACCAAACCAAAATCAAGGAAAATAAGTAAGAAATATATGTATGCTACGTGGTCGTGAGGGTTGTGAAAACACGTTCGGAAGGAAGGGTGATGGCTGTGCTGGGATAGCTGATGTTTTGAATAAGGTCATTAGGGAGAACCTCACAGGGTCCCCTGAAGGTGAGGAGGAGTGAGGCTGCAGACCTCTGGGGGAAGGACACTCCAGACTGAGGGAATGGCAAGTCTTACAGCCCTGAGATGCGAATCTCTCTGTGCACTTGGAGCAGCAAAGTGGCCGGTGCATCTGGAGCACGGTGGCTGCGTGGGGGCTGGGATGGTCCGGTGTGAGGTCGAGGAATGTAGGGACCACACTGGGCAGGGCCTTGTAGGCCATCATTAGGAATTTTGCTTTATTGTGTGAGATTGGAGGAGGCTGGAGGGTCTTTTTTTTTTTAATTTTAATTTTTTTTATTGAACTATAGTTGATTGACAATGTTTCAGGTGTACAGCAAAGTGATTCAGTTATACATACATATGTATCTGTTTTCTTCAGATTGTGTTCCATTATAGTTTAATACAAGATATTGAATATAGTTCCCTGTGCTATAAGTAGGTCCTTGTTTATTTTATATATAGTGGTGTGTATCTGCTAATCTCAAATCCCAAATTTATCCCCCCCCCCATTTCCCCTTTGGTAATCATAAGTTTATTCTCTATGTCTGTGAGTCTGTTTCTGTTTTGTAAATAAATAAGTTCATTTGTATCATTTTTTTAGATTTCACACGTAAGTGATATCATATGATACAGTATTTGTCTTTCTCTGTCTTACTTCACTTAGTGTTATAATCTCTAGGTCCATCCATGTTGCTGTGAATCGCATTTTATTCTTTTTTATGGCTGAGTAGTATGAGGCTGGAGGGTTTTGAGCAGAGGAGTGTTATCTTAATTGACTTAATTTTGAAAGCATCACTTGGGGGCTTTGTGGAGAAGAGGCAGAAGGGAGACAGTTCTGGAAGCAGGTGGGTGGAAGGTGGTTGCTGTAACACAGGTGGGACATTACAGAGGCTTGGAGCGGGGTGGTCGTGGTAGAGATGCTAGGTGGTCGGATTCTGCTTATGTTTTTCACATTGGGCCCACGGGATTTACTGTTGGATTAGATGTGAGGTAGGAGAGAAAGAGAGGCATCAAAAAGACTCCCAGTCCTTCGGCCCGAGTGGGAAAGAGATGGAGTTGTGAGTGCCATTGGCTGAGACAGGGTAGAGCCTGGAGGGGCAGGTCAGGAGCTCAGTTTGGGGTTAAGAATGAGCTTCATCTTTGGGTGCTGAAGATGAAATGAGCGTCGCCTGTGTGCAGATCGTCGCTGCAGCTCTTCTGAGTAGGCACAAGTAAGTGTAAGATGTGGTTCTGGCTCTCAAGGAACTTGCTGATAAATCAGGGGAGATAAAGTGCACACAACTGTAAAAAGTATGTGAAGTTTGTGAGTGACTTTAGGACTTCAGCTGAAGGGTCACCATGGGCTAGAACAGTCCAGGATTATCAGGTTGACTCTTGTGAGGAGCTGGCATTTTCCCTGGGCTTTCCAGTATTTGCTGGGCTTTGTTAGGTTAGCAAGCTGGGAAGCCAGCCTGTCTGGAGTGGTCCAGGGCACAGAGTCAGAGCATCCAGTAACAGGGCACGTTGGCCAACAGGGGGGGTTGAATTGGAGATCAGTGGGGGCTGAGGTTGAGGAAGGCCCTGGTCTGCTGGCTGGGGAGTTTGCCTTCATTTTGTAGGTAATAAGCCATGATTGAAGGGCTTTGATTCATGTAGTTGAGCTGATTGAATTACGGCCTTAGGACGTTTCATCTCTCCCATTAGGTTGCCTAGAACTCGGCCTCTTTGGTGTTTTAATTGTGCTTGTTCTCTGGTAGCTTCCTCCTTGTCAACTACGTTCCTCCTGACGCACTTGCCCCTTTGGCCCCCTGGACCCTCCTAATTCTTGAGTCACTTCCAGTCTCTGACCACGGGGCCTCCCTCATTTACTCAGGAAACATTTATTGAGAGCCTGCTCTGTGCCAGACCTCGTGCGGGACGTAGAGGACAAAGCAGGCGAGTCTAGAGGGGAACAGATATTGAATGAATGATTGTAGGTACCACTGCATCATTCCAACCTTGCGATGCCCTCTGAAGGAGGGAGCACTGGGGAAGGGGTTTAGGGTGGGCCCCCTGAGGAAGAGGCCTTTACGGTGAGGCCTGAGACCTGAATAATGTGGGGCAGAAGGAAGTGGGGAAGCATTTCAGACCACGGCGGCCTGTGCCGAGGCCCTGGGTGGGATGAGCTTCCTGCGCTCTGGAAAGAGAGCAAAGGCTGGTGTGACTGCAGGGTCATGACGGGGTGTCCTCTGAGGTCTGTCCTTGGACCTCTTCTCTCACACCGCCCCCTCTCAGGGAATCTCGTCTCTTCCTTTGGCCTCAGTCGTCACCTGGGTGATTATTTCCACCTCTTACCTCCCTCAGGACATTCAGACTTCCCTGCCAGGCATCTCCACCTGCGTGTCCTAAACGCGTGATACACTTAACGTGTTCTAAACCCTAGGAAGGATCTTCTCACTTCGCTATTTCTCTCGTACAGTCTGTGTTCTTGGGGCTCTGCTTTTCTTCATGCATTTCTCCTTGTTGCTTTTCTACCCTCTCTTTCCTATCAAAACACAGCTCAAATGTTACTCTTCTGCAAAACCTTTCCTACCGATTTATCCCTACCCCTGTCTACTGCAGCAGAATGAATGAATCCTGCGGCCCTATAAAATGCTGTCCGTTTCTTTATTAACATGATTGGTTCGTACTACTGACCATTGCATATTTCTCTGTGCTCTTAATGGGTTGAGTCCTTCTAGACCTTATTTCCTTGGTGCCTTGTATGTTATCTGGAACTTAGAGTTTTACTAAATAACTGTTTCATGAGCAGAATAAAAATAGATATTGAAACACGGATGGAAACGCTTTAAATAGGCCATTGAAAGTAGAGAGAGTCATGTCCCGTACAGAATGAGAATGTATCAAATGAAGAAAACCCATCCCTCTGATTTTGCCCTTGGCATCTTAATAAGGGGGTACTGTGGGTTATTATTCTGGTTGAAGGCCCTGCACAGGCCTTGTGAAATCTGAAAAGCAAGAGATATATATATTTTTAAACATCTTTATTGGAGTATAATTGCTTTACAATGGTGTGTTAGTTTCTGCTGTATAACAAAGTGAATCAGTTATACCTATATATATGTCCCCATATCTCTTCCCTCAGCAAGAGATATTTTGAGAGAGAATTGCTTCAACCTTTGGCTCTCATCCTTCACTTTTACAATTGCATTGTCAATGTCTAGGGCAAAGGGTAAGGGATCACCACATCCTTTGATTAAAGAAAAGATTTGGAAAGATTGATTAAAGAAAAAGAAATAAAATTGAGTGATAAATGGACATCCCCTCCCCCAAGAAAAAATGTAATTGATAGTGAAGTCTGATAACCAAGAATCTACTTGGAAGTAGTTAGTGTTTACCAACGGTGCTTCATAGAATCCATTTATTTTAATTTCTTTTAAATTCTTTGTGATGATGGAGGTGACAGGCTCATTGTTCACTTGTTTTCGGCTCTTCCTTACGGGGGTAGCTCTTCACATGCTCCCCGTTCTGTGTGACAGGCTTCAGCAAGAAAAGAAAGGATCGCATGTCGGTGGCTTTCCAGTCAAGGGGGAAAAGTCAGGGGCATTTAGGGGGTCCCTTGGCTTGCAGAGATGATTGAATTAAGACACCATCGCCTACCCCAGAGTACTTAAGCTCATTTGTACCTTAACATTTTCTCTTCCGTGCCAGCATCAGCCTTGCAGGTAGATGCTCATTATTTCTGACTTTCGAACGGTAGCCAAGTCCTCACAGGTTTGGGTGAGCCGCCTGGTTATCAGTAATTGCTCTCTCTCTGTGGTAGGGCAGCCGATTTTGTCATAAAGCTGTCGTGCGCCCTGAACGCGGGCGTGTCTTGTCTGCAAGGCTTCCCTGTTTCCTTCAGTTTAGGTCTGTGCTGCAAACGCCTGTGAAACACAGAACGGTGCCCTGTGCTTCGTGCTGGGCTTTGCATTTCAAAGGAAAGGATGCAGGAGGTTTCCTCTTGGAGAGAGGGATGCCTGGTGCCTGGGGAGACATGGGGAAAACATTACACTCTAAGATGCTCTGATTTGTGATTTTCAGCATTTGCATGATAAACAACCAGTAGTATGGAGGAAAAGCGCCCCAAAGAGAAGCAGATGGAAACCTGGCAGGACCTCACTGAAGCCCTCCTTTAGTGTGTACATGTGTTTTCTGCCCTTAAGTGGAGTTTGAGTGTGAGAAGGCATATATATTCGACTGCGGTGGGTGGGAGATGTTGGAGGAGGTTGGGTGAGGGGATGCAGGATGCTAGAGATGGTCTGATGGTACTTAACTAGGGTCTTGGCTACACTTGTCCACACCTGCATTCCAGTGTTTGTTTCGGAGGACTTAGCAAAGCAACAAAGTGTCTATGCAACGTAGCAGCTTTTTATTAGACTATAAAGCATGGCATTGTCCCTGGAACATCCTTTATTTTTGCCATGCAGCTTCACTTCTAATTTGTTCTCTGTAAGCATAGTATGGCCTAAGTTATAGGAGCTCTTGGTGGTTATAATTCTAGGAGATGGGTTGGAAGGGACCGTGTTGAAACATCTAGGCAAGTGTATTTCCAATGTCAGTGATTTGAGCGCTGGATTCATGATTTTTGCCATATTTGAGGACTACCTGTACTATTACTTAATAGGTTTTCTCTAGATTATATCCTCTGTTTGGCGTAGCTTCATCTTAAGCATAATATCTGGGTTTCGTGAAGTTGCAGTCTGGATGCTGGAGCCGGACTGTCTGGGTTCAGTCCCAGCTCCACCTTTCACGGGTTCGGTGACTGGAGCAGGGCATGCCATCTCTCCGCATCTATGTTTCCCAAGTACAAAATGGGGATAATAATAGTATGTGTCTCATCGGGGTTTTGTGGGGATTAAATGAAAAAAAAAAAAGGAGAAGACTTGCAGTAGTATCTTACACATAGTAAGTGCTCACAAAACGCTTTATTCATAGTTATATGTTTTTCTAATAAACCTGAAAATACTTAACCGTTAAAAAAATCCCTTTTATGCCAGCTAAAATTAGATTACATTCTACCAGCAGGATAGGGATCTTGCTTTGAGTAGCATTAATCTTGTCATCTGGTCTCATCCTTCTTTTTCTGCTTGATTCTTTCCTACATCACCGGGGACTAAGGCTCCGGGGATTTCAGTGCATCTTAGCCCCTGACACTCTTAAGAGCCTGCCTTAATGGGGCCCAAAACTTCCTCCCATCAGTCCTCGTTTGCCCTTTGACATCACGGGAGCAAATCTAATCTGTCTTCTCCATCACAGTCCTTTACATCATTGAGGAAAGCTGTTGTGTCTCCCGGAATCTTCTCTTTCTTTCAGCCCTGAAAGTGTCAGCTTTTCTTCTGAAGCAGCCCCCTCCCCGCTGCCTTGCTTGTCTAATGTCATCTTTTCCATGGAAGGAAGCTGTGGGAGAAGAGACTTGTCCTAGGACACCTGGGATATGTTTTGCTGGTACTAATGAGTGTTGTAAACCCTGGGAGCACCTGAGCCTGGAAACAGCCAATGTCTTTTCAGATGCAAAAGTTGCAGATGGGAAGCAGATACGCCAGTATTTCTATTAAGAGCCAGGAACATTCATCTCGAGAAGTCTTGGAAGACACATTGTTGCCTCCCTGGAAGGGAACCAGGTGGCAGGTGAACTTGCTTTTCACTGTGTACTCTTATCTTTCAAGCTGTGTACTGTGAAGCTTTCCTCAAGCTTCGTACCTGTTTAAAAAAACCTCACATGCACATACGAGAAAAGCAGAATTATAGACTCCTGGAATTGGAAGGTATTTTAAAAAAATAATAGGGAGTTCATCAATAGTAAGTTCCTGACTAAGGGAACAAAAAGATAACAGGTGCAGTGCTCAAAGGAGAAGACAAAATAAATAAAAATAACAACAAACCTTGTCTCTAGCCTCCCTCCCCTGTCTGCAGGTTCCATTTGGTCTGGCTGGTTCCTGCTTCTCTTTTAAGATCCAGCTTGGGTGTTATTCCCGCCCGCCCCCCCCCCCCCCCGGGAAGCCTTCCTTAACCCCTGAACCCTCTCCACTGGGCTGGAACCAGGATCTCCTGTCCCATTTCCGGAGCATCCTGTGCAAACTTCTAGACACATATGATTCTGCTTACCGTAGCCTAGTATCTATTTACCCCTCAAACTCCACACCCCAGACTCCTTGAGGAGGGGCTGTCTCGTTAATATTTATATTCCCAGCATCTGTGATGATGCCCGCCTAGAGAATGCATGGGCTGTGCGTTTACAGAGTGGTGTGGAGGCTGTGAAGGCTTCGTGGGGCAGCTGGTGCTTGAGCCGCCCTGAGGTCTCACGAAACACTTGCCAGGCTGAGAGGAAAGGGACAGCCCTCCAGGCAGAAGGACCAGCAAGTTCAAGGGCACAGAGGCACCGCTGAACATCCTTTTAGAACAACGGCGCACTGTAAAGAAATATTTTAATCCAAGACACATCTAATATTTTATAGCAAAGCATATCTAATGTTTACCCAAATTAGTTGAAAGCTTTGTGCTTTTTAATCTTTATTTCAGAATGAAGATGATTCTGAGTTCATTCGTTAGTTAATTTATTTGAGATTGTATTTTGAATCATCTGATGTGGATGGATGGGGGGTGTCCACAGGATTGGTTATTCTCCTTCCTGACCCACCTCTTTCCCTCCCTTCTCGCCTTCTTTTCCTTTTCTCCTCATTTCTGTAAGAATCTACAATGTAAAAGGTGTTGTCCAGACAGTTGGGGGACCTGAGTGAGGAGTTTATGGCCTTGAGATGAACAGGACTGTGTTACAAGGCAGAAGGGGATGAGCTGCCGGAGAATGCTCGCTGGGTTCTGTAGGAATGCGCAGGAAGGAGAACTTCCATCTAGGGAAGAGCAGAGGAGGCTTCTTGGCGGGGACCACATGTATTCAGCATGTGGGATTTAGGTGGGCGGGTACTTGGGCTGGTGGATGTGAAGGAGGGGGTTGAACGCGGTGGGCATTCCCAGGGGGAGAACACAGCAGAAGCAAAAGTCTGCAGGCCGCACAGCCTGGAGTGGACTCAGGAAATGACGGCGATCCACGTGGCTGGAGAGGACAGTAAGGAGGTTGATTAGCAGGTGGTTGTGGAGGTCCCTAAATGCCAGGGGGGAAGTTGGGACTTTCTTCTTTAGGCAGTGAAGGAGGGGGCTCACTGAAGATGTTTAGCCTGCAATTGGTGTATCAGAGTGGAGTCAGAGTCAAGTATCCTAAAAACCAGATAAAAACCAGTTGGAAAAGCTACTTGCTAAGTCTAAGAACCTACAGAAGCAGGAAGAAAATGATTCTTGGTCACCTGGTACTTTGAGATCTTCCAGGATCCCTTCTGGGCACAGTTTAATACAGGGAATGGCATAGGGCAGATACAGATTGGAAGTGACCAAAGGAAACAATCAGAATGGTCATCTCTTCCTGAGAGTCAAAGGTAAAGCCACTCGTCAACTAATTTGATCTGTGGTTGGAAGAGTCATGTTGCTGCCTGGTGTGAGCTGAGTTACAAGTTCATTATATCCATTTCTATTAGCGTTGGGGTGCCTGGTAATTTTTCTACGGTTTTGGTTTTGATAATGAGGAATTCTGAACCTCTTTCTGAAATATAGGAATAGAAGCGCCCCATGAAGCACAGGGCTTCCCGAGACACTGTGTTTTGCTGTTCCCTAGAGGAGCTTCGATTTCAGGAACATCGGAGAGAGACTGTATGCTTATGGAGATACCCTCCAAATGGCTTTTAAAGCTACAGCTGGCTAAATGAGAAGATAGGTTAAACAGACTTTCCATGTGAATAGAACATGATTATAGTTATTTTTATCCTCGAGTTGTGAGGCATAGTTTCTGCCATGTGCAGATTTGCAAATTTTTATGACTCAAAGAAATTTATTGTCAAGCGAGGATCCAGAGAGACATCATTTTGCCTCAAGACTTGGGATTTTGCACTTATAGCAAGTAAGTCACACTTTGTTTTTCAGTGATGGGGAGAAGGCACGTAGAGTGAGAGGTTGTCGAGAGCTTTTAAGGTTGTATCATTTGCTTCTTTGGGGCCACTCTTCACTATTTAACTTCCCTCTTTATTACTGTCCCTTCTATGGACTGAATTGTGTCATTCCCCCCTCCCCCCCAATTAATTTGTTGAAAGCTCAAACCCCCCAGTGTGATGGTATTTTAAAATGGGACCTTTGGGAGGTAGTGAGGTTTAGATGAGATCATGAGGATGGGGTCCTCATGATGGAATTAGTGCCCTTATAAAAAGAGGCACCAGAGAGCTTATTCTCTCTATCTGGCTTGTGAGGACATAGTGAGAAGGAGGCCCATCTGCAAGTCAGGAGGAGAGCTCTTAACAGAAACCAGATTTTCTGGTGCATTGATCTGGAACTTCCCAGCCTCCAGAACTGTGAGAAAATACCTTTCTGGTGTTGAAGCTCCCCAGTCTGTGATATTTTGTTGTGGTGACTTCAGCTGACTAATACAGCCCCACTAGGACAAAGACTTGTAAAAGTACACCTGAGGGTTCAAGAACATGTGATTACTACATAGGAATGCTGTGCCAGTCCCTTCTGAGGTTGGTTCTGACATGCATTTTTGGCGTGTAAGTGTCTGATAGAGACAGGCTGAGGTGAAACTGGGGTCTGCTTGTATGACAGATTCTAGTAAAGGGGAGGACACACTTTGCTTAAGAATAATAAAAACTCTTGGAGCCTGGGACATTGTACGTCCTATGTATGGAAACTTGGAGCCATTTGGGTTTTTAACTAGCTTAACATTTAAATACAAAAATTCTTGGATACCTGGAGAGATGAGCGAATTGGTTAGTTTATGATTAATATCAATTTTGGAGGCCAGAGTCCTGTAGCAATAAAGGAAGTTCCTAAGACAGAACAGTTTAAAACAGAGAAAAGGTCAAGAACAGTATGGAAGCATTTCAAAGAGCTAGAAATCCATCTGTCAGTTTTGGCTCTCCTAGAAATCACCCATGCGCAGCGGCTGAAGGCCAGCCTCGCGTGGGCCAAGGTGTGTTTAGAAAAACAAAGGAGGAAGGAGAAAGAAGCCCATATCTGTATGTGGAGGTGGTCCCAGTGAGGTTCTCGTACCTCTCAGGTCTGAAATACAGTGGGATCCCCCGAGTATGTGGTTCATGGGTCTCTGAGGCTGCAGCCCCATCAGAAGAGCATTTTACTGTGCTGAGCTAAGAGTCCTAGGCAATATTTCATGGGTTTATTTGGCTTGTTTCTTTTCTCATTTGTGCAATAATGAGCTGTGCTTCTGTTAAAGTTTTAGGATACAGAAAGATATTTTGAAGAGGTCTGTAATCCAAAAAAAATTATACACAGATATCTTAAATTTGAAACCACATAACTCCCCAGTATTAATTCAAGCAGTTAGAGCATTACATTCATTCCTTTAGATTAAATAATATTAATAGACTGTGTTTACCTACCAGGAATAGTTTAAGCAGCAGGGAGATTTAGTATATAACTCACTGAAAACTTCTTTCCTTAAAAAAGTTGATTGACCTTCTATAGGTCCATGAAGGTGAGTGTTAAGTTCTTGAAAAATCAAATCAACTAGCTAGGAAAATCAAATAACTAGCTAGGAAACTAGCTAGTTAAGCTAGTTTCCGGTCTGTGTACCGGAAAGCTACGTAGCAGCATTGGACCTGTACTGTCTAAGGCACTAGCCACTAGCGCACGTGTAAATTCAAATTTAAATGAATTAAAGTGAAACACAATAAAACATTCAGTTCCTTAGCTGCACCAGACACATTTCAGGTGATCACGGCTACGATAGCTGTGGTTACCCTGTGAGGCAGCAGGGACACAGAACATTTCTAACCACCGTAGGCATTTCCATCAGACAGGGCCGTGTGAGACCGTGTTCTCTGCCCCCACTGACTTTTACTCTGTTTCGAATCCAGGACAAAAACATGCGTGAAAGGAGATGACAAAAGAAAACGTAATCAATGTGTTATCAGCAGTGTCGCAGTGCAGCATATGATTGATTACTGGAATAATTTTGTAGGTAATAAGTGATACAAGACGTTAGGCTGAGATGGTTAGGGAAGAGGTGTGATTTTTATTTGATATTCAGGTAAGTGGTAGGATTCTGAGAGGCAGTGATGAAGTGGGAGGCATTCTGTAAGAATGTCCTGACAGTTTTGTGGGGAAGGGAGGTGAGGGGGTAGTATAAGATGTGTTTGAAGCAGGAACAGCTATATAGTTAGCAGGACCGAGGGCAAAATAAAAAGGTGGGGTCTCTCGTTAAAAAACTATTGACAATTTCCAGACCATGACAGCAGAGCATGGGGCCCCGGTGTAGGTTGCCTTCCCTGGTCTCGGGGATGGTGAATAAGCCAAACTGACTAGGTTCTACTGAGTTCTACAGATGAGTAGTAAGAGGTATGACCAGAAGCATTATCAAAACTTCAACACTTTTCTCTGTCTCACTTTTGCCATCCCAAGGCATCCCGGGTTGTTGTTTGGGGCCAGAGCCCTTCTCATCACCCGGTGACTTGTCCTCCATCCTGAGCGTGACACCGAAGACAGTGTGTTATTCTTCTGGACACAATGCAAAGCGTTGTGCACGGCCAACTCCTTCATCTCTACTGATGGCAGGCATTAGCTCTCCAAGGAAAACAAATGATGCAGTTTAGAAAGTACCAGCTGATGCCGTGCCAGCTGGGGACGTGGCGCTCATTAGCATGTTAGTCCACGGTTGTACCAGAACTGCCCTCTTCGGCTGAAATGCCTCGAAGGGATTTATCACTCCAAATAAAAAAGCAAAATAGAAATCACTGTGGAGGTAAAGGCAATGCACATACCTTAAATAAAAAATAATGCTGTCGGGAAAATAGCGCCGATAGACTTGCTTGATGCAGGGTTGACACACACCTTCACTTTGTAAAAAATGTAGTATCTCTGAAGCACAATAGAGCAAAGTGCAATAAAATGAGGTATATGCCTGTCTTTGCCTACTACGTGGGTGGTTACAGAGAATAGTAATAAAATAATACAGACTTGATGAAGATGTACACCTTTTCTTTGGCGAAGAGTTCAGATTCCCTTTATTCACACTTCTTTAATCCTTACCGCACCCACCCTGGTCCAGCGGGGTAATGTCTCAGTTTTACTTCTCTGGGCAATAAACACATTTCCTCTTGGCATGATTTAGCTTTTTAGTTTGAGACGATTGTAGACTCACAGGCAGTTGTAAGAAATAATAGAGATCTTATGTACCCTTTATCCAGTTTTCCTCAACGATAACGTCTTGCAAAGCTATAGTACAACATCCCAACCAAGACGTTGGCATTGGTGCAGCCCCCTGATCTGGTTCAGATCTCTCCACTTTCACCTGTATTTATTTGTGTCTGTATGTCCAGTTCTGTGAAATTTTATCAAATGTGTAGATTCATGTATCACGACCACAGTCAAGATTCTGAAGTCCCGTCACCACAAGGATCCCTCATGTTGACCTTTTATAACCACTCACCACCCCCCCCGCCCCCATCATCCTTAACGCTTGGCAACCATTAATCTGTTCTCCATTTCCATAATTTTGTTATTTCAAGACACATAATGTGATCATACAGTATGTAACCTTTTAGGATTGGCTTTTTTTTTCACTCAGCTAAATTCCCTGCTTATTAATCCAGATTGTTGTATCAGTAGGTTGTTCCTGTATACTGCTGAGTAGTGTTCCATGGTGGTGATGTACCACAGTTTGTTTAAAAGGTACCTGGGTAGTTTTCATTTTGGGGCTATTACAAATAAAGCTGAATGTTCATTGCTAGGCTACCATAACAAAGTACCACAGACTGGATGGCTTAAATAACAGAAATTTATTTTATTGTAATTCTGGAAGTTAGAAGTCTGAGATCAAGGTGTTGGTGGGGTTGGTTTCTTCTTTCTGTCTCTTTGGCTTGTAAATTTCCATCTTCTCCCTGTGTCATCACATGGTCTTCCCTCTGTGTGTATCTGTGTCCAAATTTCTCTTCTTATTAGAGCAGCAGTCACATTGGATTAAGGCCCACCCCAATAACTTAATGTAACCTTAATTACCTCTTTAAGGACACCATCTCCAAATATAGTCATATATTGAGATGTTGGGGCTTAGAACTTCAACATATGAATTTAGAAATAGGTAGAACTCAAGACAGCCCGTAACATTCATGTACAGGTTTTTCTGTGAATGTCAGTTTTCATTTCACTGAGATAAATGCCCAAGAGTACAATTTCTGGGTTGTATGGTAATTGCATATTTATTTATTTATTTTTTTAACTACCCAGCTGTGCCACAGCGTGGCTGGTTTATATTCCCACCAGCAAGGTATGAACGATTCAGTTTCTCTGCATTCTCAGCAGCATTTGGTATTGTCACTATTTTCCATTTTAGCCATTCTGATAAATGTGTTGTGATATCTCATTGTGGTTTTAATGTGCATTTCCCTTATTGTGAATGATGTTGAACATCTTTGCATGTGCTTGTTTGCCATCTTTTATTTCCTCTTTGGAGAAAAGTCTGTTCATGTCTCTTGCCCATTTTAAAATTGTGGCTTGTTTGTTTTCTTACCATGGACTTTGGGAAGTTCTTTACATATTCTAGATACTAATTCATTTTCAAATATGTGGTTTGCAAATCACAGACATGTAGCTTATCCTGTTATGCTCTTAACAGAGTCTTTCACAGAACAAATGTTTTAATTTTGATAAAGTCCAATTTATCAGTTTTTTTCTCCTATGTGACTATGCTTTTAGTTTAAGCCTAGGAACTCTGCCCAGCCCTAGACCCCAAAGATTTTATTCTATTTTAAAAAAAAGGAAACCCTTATAGTTCTATGTTTCACATTTAAACGTATGGTCCATCTTAACTTAATTTTGGTATAAGATGTGAGGTTTAGGATAAAGTTGATTTTTCTGCCTATGGATGTCCAATTATTCCAGCATCATTTGTTGAAAAGGCTCCCCTTCCTCCGTCAAATTACTTTTACAGGCATCCCTTGTCTTATTGCACTTTGCTTTATTGTGCTTCACAGATACTGGGTTTTTTACAGATTGAAGCTTTATATCAGTCCTGCATTGTCAGATGATTTTTTAGCAATAAAGTATTTTGAAATTAAGGTATATACACTGTGTTTTTAGAACTAATGCTATTGCACACTGTAGACTACAGTATAGTGTGAACATAACTTTTATATGCACTGGGAAACCAAAAAATGTGTGTGACTCGCTTTATTGTGATGTTTGCTTTATTGCAGTGGTCTGGAACTGAATCTGCACTATCTCCGAGGTCTGCCTGTGCACTGTTGTCCGGTCCCTGCTGGACATATTTTTGTGTCTATTTCTGGATGTATTTTTGCGTTTCTACTCTGTTCCTTTGATGAATGTGTGTGTTCCTCTGCTGCTATCATACTGTCTTGATTACTGTAGCAGTATAGTAAGTCTTGATAACCAGTAGAGTGATTCCTCCTATTACATTATTCTTTTTTTCCTAAGATTGTCTTAGCTATGGTAGATCCTATGCCTTTTAATGAAAATTTTAGAATAAGCTTATTTATGTCTACAAAAAAAAACTTGTGAGGGTTTTGATGGTAGTTGAATTAGATCAATTTGGAGAGAATTGACATCTTTACTATGTTGAGTCTTCCAGCCCATGAAAATGATATGTCTCTTTATTTACTTAGATCTTCTTTGATTTCTTTCACCAGCATTTTGTAATTTTCAGCATAAAAATCCCATACATGTTTTGTTAGGTACATACCTAAATATGTCATTTGCTCTGGAGAGATTATAAATGGTATTGTGTTTTTAATTTTGGTTACTACAAGCTCTTTGTTACCATATAGAAATGCAATTGATATTTGTGTGTTGATCTTGCTTCTAGCTTTGTTGAATTTATTTCCAAGAGGTGTTTTGTGTGTGTGTGTGTGTGTGTGTGTGTGTGTGTGTAGTTTCCTTGGGAATTTTTACATAGTAAATCATGTCATATGTAAATTGGGAGAGTTTTATTTTTTCCTTTCCAATCCAGATTTATTTCCTTTTCTTGCCATATTAAGCTGGCTAGAACTTCAACTACTATGTTGAGTAAAAGTGCTGAGGGCAGACCTCCTTGACTTCTTCCTGGTCTCAGAGGGAAAGCATCTAGATTTTCACCATTAAGTATGATGTTTGCTGTAGATTTTTTGTAGGTACTCGTTATCAGTTTGAGGAAGTTTCTCTTTGCTTCTAACATGCTGAGAGTTTTTGTCGTGAGTGGGTGTTGGATTTTGTCAAATGCTGTTTTTTGCATCAATTTATATGATTTTTCTTCTTTTGTCTGTTTATATAGTGGATTACATTGATTGATTTTTCAAATGTCAGACTAGCTTTGTACACCTGGAATAAATCCTACTTGGTCATGGTGTATAATTCTTTCTATACACTGTTGGATTCAGTTTGCTAATATTTTCCTGATGATTTTTGTGACTAAATTCACAGGAGATATTGGTCTATATTATTTTTTCTTTTTTGTACTATCATTGTCTGGTTTTGGTAACAGGATAATACTGGCCTCTTAAAATGAGCTGAGAGTTGTTCCCTCAATTTCTATTTTTTTGGAAGAGATTGTATAAAATCAGTGTTAATTCTTTAAACATTTGGTAGAATTCTCCAGTGAAACCATCTGGGCCGGGTGATTCCTTTTTGGGGAGGTTTTTACCTTATGAATTAAATTCTTCAATAGTTATAGAGCTATTCAGATTCTCTCTTTTGTATTGGTTGAGTTGTGGTAGTTTGTGGTTTTTGAAGAACTGGTCCATTTCATCTAAGATTCCTTTTTTTTTTATGACATCATGACTTCTCTGTATTTGAAGAACTTCCTTTAGCCATTTTTTAAGGGTAGGTCTTCTAGCAACACATTGTTTTAGTTTTCCTTCATGTGAGAATGTCTTTATTTATCTATCATTCCTGAAGGATAGTTTTGCTGGATAAAAAATTTGCAGTTGACAGTTCTTTTCTTTCAACACTTTTTTCTGGCCTCCATGGTTTCAGATGAGTATCCAAATTGGTGTTTCCTTATAGGTAATCTATTGTTTCTCTCTAGCTACTTTCAAGATTTTTCTTGGTATTCAGTTTTGAGAAGTTTATGATGTGTTTTGGTGTGGATTTCTTTGAGTTTATCTTCTTGGGAAATCATTGGTTTTTCGATTCTGTAAATTTATGTCTTTCACCAAATTTGGGATGTTTTCAGCCATTATTTCTTAAAATACTCCTTCAGTCCACTCTCTTTCTCCTGTTCTTCTAGGACTCCAAAAAATACAATGGTTGGACCTTTTCTTATTGTCCCACAGGTGCTTGAGGCTCTGTTAATTTTTTTTTTCAGTTTATTTTTCTCTCTCTTGTTCAGACTGGGTAAATTTTATTGTTCTGTCCTTGTGTTCGCTGATTCTTTCCTCTGTCATCCCCACTTTATTACTGAGCCCATCCACTGCGATTTTTATTTCTGTTATTATATTTTTCAGTTCATTTAAGAAAAATTTTAGTTGCTTGTTGAAGCATTTTTATCACGGCTGCTTTAAAATCCTTGTCAGATAATCCCAGCGTCTTATTTATCTCACTGTGGGTTGGTGCCAGTTGATAGTTTTTTCTCACCCAGGTTGTGATTTTCTTGGCTCTTGGTCTGACGAGTGATTTTTTCCATTGTATTCTGGATATTTTGGCTATTATGTTAAGAGTTTCTAAATTCTGTTTAAATCTTTTATTCTGGAAGGCAGTCATACTGTTTAGGTTTAGAACACAGATCCTGGCCTACTTTTGTGGGCTGTGGTTCCATTGGTCATTTAATTTTGAAGCCTGCTTAATGATCTGGTGCCACTGGGGCTCACATTGGTCCCTGCTGGTGCTGCCTGAGGGGGCGGAAGTAGCTTCTGGGCCTCAGGCCAGGACCCCTTGCACCTCTAGATGGGGGAGGAGTATCTCTGGCTCGTAGGGACAGTGACTCTTCTTGTGTCTGGCTGTTTGTTGTGTTGAGATTCACGTTACTGGTATTGCCCAGATGCCCAATGTCTCTTGACGGGGAAGGGAGTCTCCAGTCCATGGAAACAGAGGCTCGATGTTGTTGTGGGGAAGGTCCCTCTAACCTGTGCTGCCTGGCTCCGTGGTCCCTCTAGGTGGAGAGGGGAATCTTGGGGGTGTTCCAGGTACTTTTGTGGTGGAATTGCCCTTGTTGGAGCCATCTCCCCCTTCCCCCTATGTTTCTCTGTGGAGGTTGGTATTCTCACTTGACTGGGAGGAGAAGGCTTCCACCGGCCGCTTACTGTCAGCAAGGGTTCCCATCAGTACCCCTTGCTTGGCTCACGTGGTGTTGTCAGCAGTACTCCCTTTCGATTCAGGGGAGGAATGCGCCTACCTGCGCTGCCTTCTGTTGCTATGTGAGAATCAGGAAATGCCAGGCCTGGGCCGCCTTCTGCTTTTGGGAGGAGATCCTAAGGCACCGTGCTGCTCTGTTGTTCCTTCAGTCCTAGGGTCCCTAACCATGAGCCTTCCTCTGCCTTACACCTTTCAGAATTCTGCCTTGGTTGACTTTTGCTTTGTTTCCAGGGTTTATAGTTGTACTTCAGTAGAAGGGGCACAGAGAAAAGAGTCCATGCCATGTTGACCAGACTCATATATTTTTTGTTTAGCTTTCATTCGCTTTCTGTACTTGCTTTTCCCCCCTTTTGCTTGAAAAGCTTTGAGAGTTACCCTGCAAGCAAGCAGTATCCTTTAGCTCTTGGGTACAGATGTATCTGACCAAGGTAAAAACTCCAGTAGAATTTATTTTGCTGGTGTGGATTCATTTAATTCTAAAACTATGGAGACAAAAGTCTAAGCTCACATGCATAGAGAATAAAGGGGAGGGAGCTGCTGCGGCCCCTCTGTGGGGACGTGGGGCTAAGCTAGTGTGCCCTTTGCTCTGTGGCACCATGCCTGTGGTCAGTGCTTGTCCTGCCTGAAGGGGAGGGTTGTGGCCATCTGGTCTCCCAGTTTCAATCACTTGCAGCAGTGCCCAGTAGCCCTCAGCCAGGGAACTATCTTTGGATTATCTCAAAGTAATTCTTTGGGCACTGAAAAAGAATGGAAAAAGTGTGGAAATCACTTTAAGATTAGTGGGAATTAGTGGAGAAGTAGATGAGATCTCTACCTGATGGCCTTTTTTTTTTTCTTCTTTTTTTTCAAAAAAGGGTACTTGTATCGCTTTCTGCTCAGAAAGATAAACCAGCACCAAATTTGTCTTCTCAGGCAAGATGTGTTCCATTAGTAAGACCGGTTCCATTATATACTGTGCTATAAAGGAAATAATTTCATTCATTGTCCTTATCTCAGATTCTTTTTTAAAAAAAATAAATTTATTTTATTTATTTATTTTTGGCTGCATTGGGTCTTCGTTGCTGTGGTGGGCTTTCTCTAGTTGCGGCGAATGGGGGCCACTCTTCGTTGTGGTGTGTGGGCTTCTCATCGTGGTGGCTTCTCTTGTTGCGGAGCACGGGCTGTAGGCGTGCGGGCTTCAGTAGTTGTGGCTCGTGGCTCTAGAACACAGGCTCAGTAGTTGCAGCACATGGGCTTAGTTGCTCTGCAGCATGTGCGATCTTCCTGGACCAGGGCTTGAACCCATGTCCCCTGCATTGGCAGGCGGATTCTCAACCACTGCGCCACCAGGGAAGCCCCAGATTCTTTCTCTAATGATGAGAGGACAGGGAGATGAGAGAGGCCTGGATTGCCTCTGGGTCCTGGAATGGTTTGGGTCAGGTAAGGCACTTTTGGATCATTTTTGCATTGTACCCAGAATTGGAATGTTGTGCTTAATTATTCTGACCTAAGAAGCTGTTGACCATCCCTAACTTTGCAGAAGTCAATGGAACTGAAGATTCCTTAAGGAAAGAATTTGAAATATATTGATTCTGGTTCTATGCATTTAATGACTAAACAATTAATGAATTCCTGGTTAAGTTCCTGTATTTTCTGTTTTTTTTTTTTTTTTGCGGTACGTGGGCCTCTCACTGCTGTGGCCTCTCCCGTTGCGGAGCACAGGCTCTGGACTCGCAGGCTCAGCGGCCATGGCTCACGGGCCCAGCCGCTCCGCCGCATGTGGGATCTTCCCAGACCGGGGCACGAACCCGTGTCCCCTGCATCGGCAGGTGGACTCTCAACCGCTGCGCCACCAGGGAAGCCCTATTTTCTGTTTTAGATGACTCATATTTTCATTGGACAAATGAAAATGTGTTTGATACTAACACACAGTGGGTGAACATATAGTCAATTTAAATGTTTTACAAACTAACATTTGGTTGTCCTTCATGAAGACATACTAAATATCAGCTACTTTTAAGCTGCTTAAACATTTTCTAAATATCTAGCACTATGTTTTCAAAATCTTAACTGCCATCTGAGTGATCCCCTGGGCCTCCCATTTCTCTCTGGGGTGGGTCTTGTTTGTCCCACACTGAGGGCCCCTCACACTTTGGGGGAAACTACCTTTTCCATAGGACCTGGGTCTGAGTCCACGGGTCGGTTTTGAATCCAGTTCCACTGTTGACAAACCTGGGGCCTTGGCTAAGTGACCTCACCTCTGCACCTCGGTTGTCTCGTTTACACACTGGGGGAATAGAGCGCTTCTGTGGCGAGGTCCTGTGAGTATGAAATGGAACAGTGGATGCAAAGCACTGAGAACGGTATCTTGCTGCTAGCAAACACGTAGGAAGTGTTAGCTTTTCCTGTGGTGGGTGGTTATTGTTATGGTGAAACCAAAAGAAAGTAGGTATGACTGCGGGAATGCAAATAAAGACTTGAAGGTATGACCGGGCTTCCCTGGTGGCGCAGTGGTTGAGAGTCCGCCTGCCGAAGTAGGGGACACGGGTTCGTGCCCCAGTCCTGGAGGATCCCACATGCCGCGGAGCAGGGGGGCCCGTGAGCCGTGGCCGCTGAGCCTGCGCGTCCGGGGCCTGTGCTCCGCAACGGGAGAGGCCACAGCGGTGAGAGGCCCGCGTACCGCCCCCCCCCACCAAAAAAAAACAAGGTCTGACCACCTTGGAATTGTTATTCGTCACCAGGATCTTGATGCTCCGGATGCCTAATAAAATGGCGCGCATTGATATTTAGTTTGATGCTGTGTTGTTCGGGGGGGGGGGGGGGGGGGTGGTTAAACAGTCTTGCTCTGTTTGCTGTTTTCTGCCACATCTGATGCTACCCCCTTCCCCCTCCCTCCCCAAGGTGGGAATTCTCTTCAGCCTCTCGTTATTATGCTCTTCATAATAACAGTCAAATTAGCTATTGAACACACAAATCCCCATCTAATCTGTTTCTAAAAGGTATGGCTTTAAAAATAGTGAGATTTTATGATGGTGAATTTTGTTGTACTTTGTTATGAAGAGAAGATGATAATACCTAATGAGTAATGAAAAATCAGTGAAATGCATTTAGGGAAATTAAAGTGCTGACAAATTTATAATGGCTCTTCTGGTTGTTAAATGGGATTGACATGGGTTCAGAATTGGTGGTGGACGGAAATTTGTTGAATGTACTGAAATCTGTTTCCATTAAAATGACAGCTGTGTCGAAGAGCCGTCGTCACCAGGGCATTTAGTTACGGGGCCCAGGAGTGTGAAGGAGAGAGCTAATCACGTAAGACAACTTGTACTTAATTTTAATTAGGTAAATTCCCCTTCATGTTTTAATCACGTCACCTCAGTCACAGATGGTGTGGAAGCCAGTGGCAGGCGTCTTGTTGTCTCACTCTGGTTTCTTTTTCTAAGTTACTTAAAAACAAAATTAGTTCTAGACTTGACTTTTGTACTTGATTCATGCATTCTGCATTAACCTCGTTCATGAAAATAGTTTGTCAGCCATCTTTTCAGTATTTGAGATTTCGTCTAGTAACCCCCTACAAATCATGTTTACAAAAGTATACTGAAAAATCATAGTACAATTTGCAATGAAAAACAGAATCTGATGTGAGAGACTTATATCAGCGAAGTTGTTTAGTTGATAAAATAACAGTAGATCTAGAATATGATTTCCGAAGACCATTAAGGCCTTTTTAGTTTTGTGTGTGCTGTTTGTTGTATATTCATTTGTTTTTGCAGTGTGGATGTAAATGGGATTTTGATCTTTGTTGGTTTATTAGTTTCTTGTTTTACTAAGATATTGGGGGAAGGTACCAGATAATCGAGGTTTTGTTATACTTGTGGGATATAACTAGGTGTTATAGTGTTTATATGAGATTTTCTTCTACTTAAATGTGCAGCAAGTATAGCATAAAATTATTTTTTAGTTGATGCAAATAGAAGAATAATTTATGAATTTTGCAGCAGCCTGAGATTTTATGTAGTAAATATTTTTTATGTATTACTGTCTGAAAAATATTGTGCTATATCAGCACAAGGAAGATACAAAGATGTATTTTTTTTAAGACTCTACTTTTAAGTTCTCTGTAATGGAGAGACAGACAGATAAACAGTAACACAAAGCACTTGGAATAGGAAATCAGTTCCAAACAGAGATAAAATGATTTCAAGAGAAAAATCTGAGAAGTCCTGAAACTTGACATTTGAGCTTGGCCTGAAATAAGGATTTTGATGAGTAGAAAATAGATGGAATGGTCATTCCAGGCTGAGATTCAGCCCGACATGAGCAGAGGTGTGGAGAGAGAGAGTCCATACTGCTTTCGAGGAGCAGTGGGAGAACTTGGTAAATATAGGTGATGGGAGAGAGCTTTATTTAGTAGGAAATGAGTCTGGACACTCACATTTATTCACTCGACAACAAACACTTGCGTATCTTCTGGGTGCCAGGTGTGTGCCAGCTGCTTGGGCTACAAAGGTGGCCACGGTGGGAGCTGAGTCTGGAGGAGAAGCGCAGGATCTGGGGAGGTGAGGGCAGTGCCGTGGAGCGCGTACGTTTTTGGGAGCCGTCGTGTGCTTTGAGGAGGAGAGTTCTATGCTCTGACGAGAGCTTATGAAGAAATGTCTGGTGAGCTGTGGAGGGGAAGGTGGGATGGAGGAGGGGGAAGCAGAGGCAGCGAGGATGTAGCAGGGCAGGGCGTGGAGGGGACACAGCACCACCCAGGATGCACTGAGATTGCGAAGGTCCAGCTCAGCCATGAGCCGCCTCTTTTTTCTATGCGAACCTTTCCAAGAAAAAAATGATTATGGGCTGTGATCTTTAATTTTTCTTCTTTAGAATAACTTGTTTAGCCTGATGTAGTAAAAATAGGTGGGTTTATAACTGAAATTATGTATGAAATAGAAGATTGTCTTTGAGAAAACTGATGTGGTGTTTTATCCAGTAAAATGTGGTTGTCCAGGGGTAATTGACCAGCAGTTTTCTCATCATTTAGCCTGAAGGCAGACTGAGGGCTGGGTGCGTTGACTTAGCGCATGGAGAATATTGGGTGGTGGGTGGAGCCTCGCCTGCCTTGCTCTCTCCCTTTGGGGCCAGGAATGGGAGCCAGGCACAGTTCTCCATAGCACTTCTGGTTTCCTTCCTGGTGAGATTCAGTGTTGGGTCTCTCCGTTTTCATATGAACCAAAGGTAGAGTGGAAGTGCATAGAAGAACTCAGTGTACAGAGAAATGGTTGGCAACTTCACTAAGAAGAACATCTCACATATCTAAGATTATTTTAGTCCCTCAGGCATTCATAGGTTTTAATAAGACCAGCGATTTTTACTTTAGTTCAACCGCTGGTTTTTGAGTACCTGCTTTGTTCCCCTGGTGGAATTCCACCTGGAACATTGACTGTAGTGGAGTGGGATCTGGAACACCTTAAACTGGCTGGACACAGTTAACGGTGGCCAGTGTTAACTCCAGTGCCCCTGGCGGGGGGCACTCTTGTTGGGAACCATAAGGTACTTACGGGATTGGGGTGGGGTGCACCTCGGGGGCTATAGTTGACTGAAAAAAGTATAAAGGTAATTGCAGTAACTCCTGCTAGTACGGCTGAGACTCACTGCCTTTTTATAGCTGTTTGTTTTAGAAGAATTAGAACAGTCAGGTCGGCAGACCTGGAGTCCAGTGGACCTGGTCCTAGTTTTAACTGGCTGTTCTGTGACTTCGGACAAGGTATTCACGGTAGATTGAATACTTGAGTCCCCTTTTTCGCCCCCTGTTATGGCATCATACTTCACACTGTGGCCGTGGCGCCTGGTTGGGGAGCACACTCCTCCTGGCCTTGATGCTGGGCGTGGCCGTGTGACTCGCCACATGACTCGCCGTGTGACTCACCACGTGGTGAGTCTGAACATCAGCGAAGGGGACACAGGTGGAGGGCATGCAGGTGGAGGCTTGAACGGGCTGTGTGCTGGGCTCAAGCTCATGGGGGCCTCACTGAGAAGAAGTGCCCTGGAGTTGCCACCCCCATGGCCGTGGCCCCAGAGTGAGACCCGGAACAGACCCGAACCCACCTGGACTCGGTGCCTCAGTGAACGTGCAGACGTGTGCCCTGGACGATGAATGGGGTCATGAGCCACTGGGATCTGGGGTTTCGTTCTGTAGTGTTGGTGTGGCAATAGGGAACCAACACTCTGTGCTACGTCCTCTCCTGTAATCTGGTCAGTACAGTGCTGGACTCCTAGTAAGCAGGCAATACATATATTATAGCTGGTTTTAATACTTAAAGTATGAGATACACACAAATCAGTGCATATCTTCAGCACAGTGGGAAATTAACCAAGTAAAGAGGAAGGAGGTAAGGCTGTAACATTGTTTCGTGCGTTTACTGTAAACTCCTTATGGTTCCGGGTGCTTTATGTTTACTAATTTTTACTCATTACTCAATGTATGTATTAGCGTTCTGCAGAGAAATGGGCTAGCAGGATGTGTGTGTGTGTGTGTGTGTGTGTGTGTGTGTGTGTGTGTGTGTGTGTGAGAGTATGTCTTCTCTCTCCCTCCCTCCCTCCCTCTCTCTCTTTCGACTGATTGACTTATTTCGTGGGATTGGCTCAGGATAGACGGGACTGGCAGGTCTGAAATCTGTAGGGCAGGCTGTCCGGCTGGAAACTCCGGCAGCGTTTCTATGTTGCAGTCTTGAGACAGAATTCCTTCCTTCTTGGGAAACCTCATTCTTTGCCCTGAAGTCCTTCAACTGATTGGGTGAGGCCCACCCACATTACTGCTTTACTTAAAATCACTGATTATGAATGTTAATCACATCTAAGAAAGGCCTTTACAGCAACATCTAGACTGACTTGTATTTGACCAAACATCTGGGCACCATAGCCCAGCCAAGGTGACACACAAGATTAACCACCACAGACATGTGTTTATGGTATTTCTGCTGTGTGATTGGGCTGGGCACACAGAGATGAAACAGAATAGACCTGGTGGCCGCCCACATGGCATCCACCATCCAATGACTGTTACCTTGTTTTTACTGTTGCAGTAACTCTGTAAAGATGTGCCCTATTTTCCACCATATAGCAAATGAGGAAGCCAAGGTTCAGGTGATAAGTCATTTAAGGATCTTACTATGTCCATTCCCTATGCTGCCCCTCGCGGGAGATGTTTCCCAGATGATGATGGCCACGGTTCTGGGAGATGCAGCTTATTTATACGGGGCTTCTCTGCAGAAAGTAACTCATGATTCCTTGACTTCAGGCCTGGATGGCTGTTAGTCAGTTGGACTAATGAAATGGGAATTTATCGATGTAAACTTTAACCGCAGCAAACACTGAAGGCTTTTATGAGTGCACATTTTATATTAACAGATGACACTTCCCAGGAGTGGAATTAACAGAATTAGACCCCAAATTCTACCAAATACCATGATTGAGTTAAGATGCGTGCTGGAAAATGAAATAAATCTGTCACACATGCCTGTAAACGATAGATTAATTGCACACAAAAGTCAGCCTGACGTTGTCCCTGATGGAGGTGTTGACTGTTGGTGTTTATTCCATGTCGCTCTACTGTCGCATCCTGTTTTTGTGTGTTTCCTCCCTCTGCGTACTCATTAATTGGTTGTCTGTGTTAGTGTTCTTGTGTCTGTTTTCCAGTTTATGCTTCTAAAGAGAAGGGTCCTTTCTGTTTCACTCACCATTGTACCCTAAGGATACAGGGAGGGGCTGTTTAATGCTGACAATAACAGGCCAATCCTTGTGGTGAATGTGTTATGTGATTTGCTTAAAGTTTACTTTTATATTGAGTTATAACTTACATACACAGATCTTAAATGTATAGCGCAGTGAATTTGCACATATGTATGTCTGTGTAACCACAGTCCACCTCAAGGTATCGAATATTTCCAGGACTCCAGTGGGTGTGCTTCTGCCCAGCCCTCCCATACTCCAAGGTAACACTGTTCTATCACCATAGAAGCTTTTCGCCTGTGCTTGAACTTTGTGTAAATGGAATCACAGGGTTTGTTCTCCTGTGTGGCTTCTTTAGCTGCGCATTATCTCTGTAGCGTATGACGTTCGGAGTTTTTTCTTCGTTGCTGTGAGATATTCTATTGGACGGATAATCTGCACTTTATCCATTCTGCTGTTGAGGGACATTTGGACCATTTACAGTTTTTTTGGCTATTATGGATAATACTGTTACGAACATTTCTGTACATAATTTTTTGTACTCATTTGTCTTCATATATACTCAGGAGTGAAGTTGCTGAGTTGTAGGGTTTAGTTTTAGGAGAGCCTGCCAAATAGGTTTTGAAAGTGGTGACACCAACTCATCCTCCCGCTGACGGTGCGCGATCGTTCCAGTTGCTCTGCATCCTCACCAACACTTGCTCTGTATTTGGTTTCAAAATCCTTCAAGTTTTGGTTTTAAAATACTCTTCAAGTTCTCTCGAAGACATCTATGGAGTTGTGTAAGCAACTCTGCTGACAGCAGTGATGATCACGTGCTTGATTAGCTTATTGAATTTTGTGCTGTTCCTGGCAAGCCCTTTGTGTAAATTCCCACAGATTATTCTCCGATGACCTCTTGTAACGTTCCAGATGTTCGGATGCTGAGGCCGAGGTGACGTGCTTATAATTGCATTTGCTTTTCTTCTGGGCGGTGCCTCAAGACCAGACATGATTGCTGAGGTCGGATTTTGTATTAGGGAAATAAAGAGAGCTGCTCCGACTCGGCATTGCTTCTCCCTGTGTTCCTTAAGCCCCCGAGGGAGACTTTGTTAGGTGTTCTGCTGTTCCCTAATTCTGCGCTGTTGGCAGGAAAACAGGTGGAGCACACGGCACCCCTGTCAGCTCCAGCCCCGCTTGCGAGCCTGAAAGTCAACTTGATTTTTTGTAGGTGATTTTTTTCCCCGTTTACAATTGTAATATGGGTTTCCCTTGGCTACGTGTTTTACTTGGAGATAAAAAAGATTTTTCTGACTTCTGTCCTGACCTAGTTTTTGCCTCCAAATGCGCTTGTTATCTCTAGGAGTCTTTAGGGATGTCTGACTCACAGCTGAGAAAGTGGTGGTGTGGCTTTCTCCCTTTCCTGGGCGCCCGTGCCTTTTGATGAGCTGCTGCTGGAGGCCTTGGGTGCCCAGTGTGGCCCGCGCGAAGGGAGAGAGCAATGTCCTGGGGACCAGGGTACCGACCCACGCCTGGCTTTCCCTTCGCCTCCCTCCGTGCTGAGACTCTGTCCCGCCCCGCAACGTTGGTGGAGGGGGTATGCCGAGTGCTAGGCTAATCTTTCCGTCATCAGATGTCCACCTGTGGCCCCGGAGGCTTTGGAAACCCCAAGGCCAAGGATTGACCCGGTTGTCTCTGCTTTCTTCTGGGACACCGATCCTGAGGTGGTGCTGAACGCCCAGCTGCCTGAGTGGGGACCCTGTGCCGGAGGGAAGAGTGGAGAAGGAAGAGGGGGCCCATCTGTTAATATTTCAGGGTGGCATGTGACTTCACCTGCTTGGTAGTTCTAGTTCGCTCCTTTGTGCTATAAGAATATGACATGACTTTCTATATCTATATGGTATATAGATGTATATATTTCCCCGTAAGGGGGGCTGTTATAGGAGCAGAGTTTGAGTTGAGGGAGAATTGAGGGGATCAGATTCTTGTGGCTTTAGACCAGAGGAACAGGGTGGGTGCCCAGGAGGAGGAAGGCGGTCAAACCACTGGATGGACTCCCAGGCTCACATCACCATGGCGCCAAGCTGCATGTTCTGGCCGTTCGGGGCAGTGAAGGCGGATGCCGCGTGCCCTGGGAGAGCAGCCTAGAGTGAGCCTGGGTGCAGGAGGCAGCTGCCTTCTCCGTGGCTGCAGGGTTTGGCTTCGATTGAGGGGCAGCAGAGGCTCCTGTGGCCTATGGGGCCAGTACTTGGGTCGGCTAATCCCTAGGACAGAAGGCAAGGGCTTGGACTGTGTTCCGGGGAGAAGGCATCGAGTTGGGATGGCCTGGGGCCTTAGCCACCTTATTCCCTGAAAAGAAAAGCAACTTTGGTGGATGCCTAACCACTGACCCACACCTCCCTGTTTATCCAATGGTCCCGTATTCCCAGGAGTAAGGATGTTTCCCTAATCCAACCCCGTGTGCACGCAGGCTTCTGAGAATATGAAAATTAAAGCTTGATTTACTGTTAAACATGCCTGACTTCATTAAAAATGTATTTATGTTTTCCTAAAGGATTTAGTAAAAGAAGGATATCTCTATCCTCTGGTTTTTATGATATTAGTCAGAACAATAAGAATGTTTTCTTTCCCTTTTTTGTTCTTAAATTAATTAATTAATTTATTTTTGGCTGCATTGAGTCTTCGTTGCTGTGCGAGGGCTTTCTTTTTAGTTGCGGTGAGCAGGGGCTACTCTTCATTGCCACGCACGGGCCTCTCATTGCGGTGGCCTCTCTCGTCTTGGGGCACCGGCTCTGGGTGTGCGGGCTCTAGAGCGCACTCTCAGTAGTTGTGGCGCACGGGCCTAGCTGCTCTGCAGCATGTGGGATCTTCCTGAACCAGGGCTCGAACCCATGTCCCCTGCATTGGCAGGCGGATTCCTAACCACTGCGCCACCAGGGAAGCCCGTTACCCTTTTTAAAGCCAGTAGTTGGTATATCACAAAGAAGGTTAGAGTTTTTCGGGGATATAGTGTGGAGGAAACAAAAACACTGACATTTTATATTAAAAATAATTTTGCTCATTTCTCTTTCTTACTAGCATATGTAGTACACAACTGCGAGTTTCTCCCAAACATCCTGTATGGGGTCTTCAGTTCCAGAAATTAAAAGGAATTTATTATTGGAGAAATCGAGGCACAGAAAGCCACAAAAAGGCCAAGGGTTTTGCTTAATCCCTGTTACCTTTCTCACTAGAGACTAAATAAGCAGTGGGTTTCTTGGGCTACTAAAACTTTCAGTTTAAGATGTTGAAAAGCATCTGAGATAGTTTTATTTACTTTAAAATGGGAATCCATATAAGTGATCATAGTTTAATATTGTGTTTTTCAAATGAACCTGGCACTTGTTTCAATAGTGTGGGTGTAGAGTAATAAGATAAGCTGTGAAATCTCAGATTTCTACACTTGTAATTTCTTTATTCTATTTTCACATTTCTAGACTTTTCAGGAATTAACCAAAGTCATCTGGCACAGTCTTATAACCATCTTTCTCTTCTTTGTTGGGCAAGTCTGTTTTCATAGTTCTATTTCATATTCCTCTTAAACTTTATAGTCTTTTATAAAGTTTACATTTAGCTTTCATCATTCTTATGCATAAGCTTCTCAGTTGGGCCGGGAATCTAGGTTACTTGTGCCCAATTAATATTCCTTGTGTTAAGATGTTATTTCTTTTCTGTCAAATGTTAATTTTTAAACGTCAGTGTCCTTATAGCCACTGTAGTACTTTTTAAATGTAGGAGTAACATAGAGCTGAAAACTAGGCATTTTTAGCTTGAGAAATAAAGGGGGAACTACTTAAGATTATCTTTTTATTTTTTGTGTAAAAGGGAATTTTCATATTTTAATTTGTATAGCATATGTATCTAGGGCTGAGTTGGTTTTTACACTACTAATTGTTTCCGTATTTAGCCCTAAGGAAAGCTTATAGTCTTAAAAAAGCACCAACAAAGCAGTTTCCAAATGTTTGTCGAATTATTTGAAGTTGAGTATTTGTTTTATACTCTAAAGAATAAGCCTTCCAGTTAGTAACTAGTTCAGGATCAATTTTTTCTATATTGTATTTTTTCAAGTATAAATTTAAATTTGAGCTCTTCTGGCAGTGGTGGACTGATTTGTTGTAAAAGAATTCACCTGCTGAAAATAGAAAAACTAAAAAAAAAAAAAGCCAAAGCAAAACAAAAACCTGTGTTTATACGTGCATGTTCGGAGTGGTGCTATTAACAACAGCCAAAAGGTGAAAACAATTCAAGTGTCCATCAGCAGATGAATAGATAAACAAGTTATGATATATATGTAATATGGAATATTATTCAACCATAAAAAGGAATGAAGTACTGATACCTGCTGCAGTGTGTATGAATTTCAAAAACATTATGCTAAGCAAAAGAAGCCAGATACAAAAAGTCGCATATTTTATGATTCCGTTTCTATGAAATATCCAAAATTGGTAAATCCATAGAAATAGAAGATTAGTGATTTCCAGGGGCTGGGGGAGGGGGCAGTGAGGTTACTGGTTAATGGGTATGAGATTTCCTCTTGCACACATGGAAATGTTTCTGAAGTAGATAGAGGTGGTGGTTGCACAACATGGTGAATGTACTGAATGCCACTAAATTGTTTACTTTAAAACAGTTCATTTCATTTTATGTGAATTTCACCTCAATAATAATTTAAAAAAACGACTGTTTTCAAAGTGCACTGGAGAGCTACCAATGCAATAAGGGCTGTGGATCCCAGATCCCAGAGGAGTGAGCCTGACTGTTGGCACCACATTTCCCCTTGAAGCATATGCTTGTTCCAGCTGAGCCAAGCTTCTAGAAGACTCATGGGTGGCAGAGAATAAAAACGCAGTTCAGAGCCCACCAAAAAAAGAGGGGCGCTAATAAACACATCATGATTTTATTTGGAATACCTTAAGCTTATAATCTAGGAATATGATTGAGCTGGAAATAGGCCAGCCCTTGCAAAGACAGAAGCCTAGCACAATCTCATATTAAATTAAGCAATCTTCCGTACTCTAACTGCCTGCTAGAAGCAAAAGTAAAATCCCTTCTGGAGAAAGATAGCATTCTTCAGAGTCTCAAGTTATCTTTAACAGTTTTCATGCATAGTTTCTAGCCTTCAATTAAAAAAAAATTAAGTATAAAAAGACACAAGAATTGACTGAACACCAAGAGACAAAACAGACAAAAGAAATGGAACATGTAGTGGGGTTACCCTGTTATTGGAGTTATCAAACGCAGACTTTAAAATAACTGTGATTACTATATTCAGGCATAAGTTGGAGAATTGGACTGGAGCTAGAACTATAAAGGAGTAGAACTGGAAACTATAAGAAAGTATAAAAAAAACCCAGATCTAAAAAATTAACTGCAATTAAGAACTCAAGAGTAGGCATAAGTGCAGATTAGATACAGCTAAAGAGAGAAATAGTGAATTAGAAAATAGATTAAAATAATGTCCAGGCTGAGGCATGGAAATTAAAAGCAATTAGAAAAAAATGCCAAACAGAAAGGAGCATAAGAGACATTGTAAGACAATCTAGTGTACGTGTATTTAGAGTCCCAGAAAATGAGGGAAGGTAGTAGGGAGAAAGGTGCAATATTTGAACAATAATGGCTGAAAATGTATACCATGAAAACATTAACCAAAAGAAAGCTAGTGTGACTATGTCACTATTATCTAAGTAGACCTAGAGATAAGGATCATTGCTAGAGGTAAAGAGAGAATGGTAGCTATTCTAAATATATAGGTAACTAAAAAAGACAGCTATAAAGAAAAAAGTGACATAACTAAAAGTAGAAATTTCATCATATGATATTAAAAAGTCACTATCAGTCTCTTTAGAAAATACTGGGCTACATTAAAATGAGGAAATTATGCTTATTAGGAAAAGATGATTGAGTTTGAAATGGCAAGCCACAGAGTGAGAGAAGATATTTGTAAAATGCAGGTGATAAAGGTCTTTATATCCAGATATTTAAATAACTAAACATTTAAAAAGCAGTAACAACAACTCAGTAGAAATGTAGGCAAAAGGCTTGACATATCCTTCACAAAAAAAGAGTATCCAAATGGCCAATAAATAAAGAAAAGATATTCAATCCCATTTGTCCTCAGGAAAATGCAACAAGACCACAATGAAGTACCAATAAACATACCCCACAAATACTAGAATTAAAAAGACAAAAATATCAGTATTGACAACATTGGAGGTTATTAGAACTCTCATACTCTGGTGGGAGTGTAAATGGGTACACCAATTTGTAAAACTGTTAGTCAAAATTTAAATATTTGCAGGTCCTATAGTCCAATAATTCCTTTCTTAGGAATATAACCAGCAGAAGTGTGGCACATACATGCATCAAAAGACATACCAGGATGTTCGTGGCACCATTATTATTTTTTTAATTGAATAAGAGCTACCATGTATTTATTCCCTCTTACATGCTCAGTATTTTGTGTTATCTTTTTAAAAAAATTGAGGTATAATTAACATATAACATATTAGTTTCAGGTGTACAACATAATGATTTGACACTTGTATACACTGAAAAATGATTACCACAATAAGTCACCATACACAATTACAGAATGTTTTTCCCTGTGATGTGAACTCTTTAGATCTACCCTCTTGGTGACTTTCAAGTACACGATATAGTATTGTTAACTATAGTCATAGTCACCATGCTATACATTACATTCCCATGACTTGTTTATTTTGTAACTGGAAGTGTGTACCTTTTGACTCCCTTCACCCCCCTTGCCCACCCTGTGTGTTATCCTGATCAATACTTTAAGCGACACTTTGGTGTAAATCATATCTCCATTTTAAAGACATGAAAACTAGAGTCTAGAAAGATTAAGTGGATGGCACCATTATTCTTAATAGCCCCAGGTGTCCTTCAGTAAGAGAACAGATGAGCAGCCCGTGGTGTATTCTTACAGTGGAATCCTGTACGGTAATCAGTAGAGCTGCTGCTGAATACAATGACAGGGACACACCTCACAGTGTTGAGTGAATGAAGCCAGACAGACAAGAGTACACAGTGTATGAGTTCACTTGTTATCAAGGTCAAAAATAGGCAAGACAAATCTCTTGTGTAAAATGTCAGAGGAGAGCTTGTCTGTAGGGAAGATGGTTGGGGGTGTGTGGGAGGGCACTGGAGGAGGCTTCCAGAGTGCTGGTTCTGATTTGGGTGGTAGTTCTTTGGGGTTCACTTTGTGTTGTCTCATTTAACTATCTAATTCACTTTTCTGTATGTATGTTATACTTTAATATAAAAAAGTTAATATAAAGATACTTAAGAAAGAAATGTAAATTAGAAAGTTCCCACATCTGTATCACAAAAAGCTTGGAAGCATAGTGAAATCAACATAATATCCACAATTATTCTTTCGGCTTATTGCTTAGAATCCCTTCCCAAATTTACTAGCTGTGTGATTGGGGCAAGTTAGTTGTCTTGGTCAGCTTAGGTTGCTACAACAAAATACCATAGACTGGGGGGTGCTTACACAACAAACATTGACTTCTCACAGTCGAGAGGCTGGGAAGTCCAGGATCAAGGCACCAGCAGTTTCATTTCCCTGGAGAGGGCTCTCTTCTTGGCTTGCAGACGGCCACCTTCTTGCTGTGTCATCACATGATGGAGGGAGGGAGAGCTCAGTCTCTTCCTTTTCTTAGAAGGGCACTAATACCATCATGGGAGCCCCACCCTCATGTCCTCATCTAAGCCTAATCACCTCCAACAGCCTCATCTCCAAACACCATTACATTGGGGTTAGGGCTTCAAGATATGAATGTGGCAGGAGAGGGGACACATTTAGCCCACACCTTGCTCAGCCCTCTTAGTTCCTTCATTTCCTCATTGGTAAAGCAGAGGTTATAAAGTGGTATTTCATACTGTCATCTTAAGGGTCAGGTAGATGATACATTGAATGTACTCAGAGTGTTTGGTTCATAATTGATAACCTAAAATTATTCATTTCAAAAACATTTACCAAGTTTCCACTCATGTACCTGCCATTGGGCTGGTGATGGTGACACAGAGATAAATAAGACAAAGTTAGGGAACTCCTGAAGGCCTCAGTCTAGATGGCTGTGCTGTCTAATGTGGGGAGCCACCACCCAATATAGACATTGAAATGGAAGTAAAATTAAAAATAAAATTAAAATAAACTTTCTCAGTTTCACTGGCTACTGAGAAGTGCTCCATAGCCACATGTGGCTAGTGGCTGCCATGCTGGACAGCACAGATACGGGACATCTTCGTCACCATAGAAAGCCCTTCTGGACAGTGCTGGACAGGGCAGGTCAGCATATGGGGATACAGGTAGGCATTGGCAGGTGTCCTGGTACCGGTGAGGCTTGCACTGTTTTGAAAGATGAATTTTCCGGTGGGAGAATGGGGAGCTTGGCCACTCCACTACAGTGAAAGCACAAAGACATAGGGCTTTTGGAAGCTTTGACTCACCTGGAGATAGTCAGGAGCTTTAAGTAGTTCGGTGTGGCAGGAATCCCGGCTGCAAGAGATGAGACTGGAAGGGAAAGCATAGCCTGGGCCCTAAGGGCGGACGATGGCCAATTAAGGAGCTTTTTCTACAGGACACTCGAGAGGGCTTTTTATCTATGACTTGCTTATTTCTTGAGTTAATGCTTCTTTTACCAATTTACCTACAAAAACTCATATTTAGCAAAAATATTTTTCGTAGTCTTTTTTTTTTCAAACATGCAGTGGTGTTACTTTTTTTTTTGTTTTTTGTTTTTGCTGTATGCGGGCCTCTCACTGTCGTGGCCTCTCCCGTTGCAGAGCACAGGCTCCGGACGCGCAGGCTCAGTGGCCATGGCTCACGGGCCCAGCCGCCCCATGGCATGTGGGGTCTTCCCGGACCAGGGCACGAACATGTGTCCCCTGCATCGGCAGGCGGACCCTCAACCACTGCGCCACCAGGGAAGCCGAGGTGTTACATTTTTATGTAGGTGCCTGTGCCTCTTTTCCTTTGTAGTTTCTAAGCATAGAAAGTGTCACCTCTAGAGCCTGAGATATTTTCAATTTTGATTTATTTTTATATTTTTTAGTATAAAATGGTGTCAGAAATTAATTTTGTATATCTAGAATGGGGTGCCTGAATTTTACACATCCACGTAACAGATATTTGTTACAGATATATTTGTGTGTAAAACACATATATACATCCATACGTGTGTGTGCGTGTGTGTGTGTACATGCACACGCACACACACACAAATTACTAGCTAGTACTTGCCAAACCATTTATTAATGTTTTCCTTCCTGCTGATGGATTCTTTGTCACGTATTACATTTTTATATATAATGAGGTTTATTTCTGAGTCATCAGTTCTGTTCTGTTGCTCTTTCTTTTCTTATGTCCGATATAACATTGTTTATTTATGCCACAAACATTTTAAGTATCTTTCTGTGTTTGTAAATCAAAACTCATGATTACTTAGTTCTCTTTCTATATTTGTTTGAAAAATGAATTCTATGTTTGTTTCGAAGTGGAAACTCATGATTCCATAGGTCTCCCCAGTGGTCTGACACAGCTTGTCACTGAGGTCCGGGCTGGCATGGTATTTACTGAAAACACCGCTCACTTAGGAGATGTGTATCTTTAGGAAATGTATGTGCTGGCCTTGTAGTGCTTTGAAAGCCTGCTGTATACGTCATGGATGATGACTGATTCAGGGGTGCGTTCAGTACACAGCCACCGAGAGTGGGAAGGATCTTCTGTAGCAGTGTTATCATCCTTTGAGGTTCATGTTTGTGTACTTTAATATTGCCATGTTCATCTACAAGTATCAGCTCTAAGAAAAAGTTCTGTTATGGACATTTTATTGATTGGAAGACTCAGAAAGCTAGAAATAACTTGCAGGTGGAAGATGCTTTCAATTAACTGGCCTAGCTAGAATTGCTTTTCCTTTTCCTGACATTTCTGTGTGTGTGTGTGTGTGTATACACATGTGTGCACAGGCACACGCTGAGGAGTGGGGTTGAGGGTACAAGGGGATAGGACTTTTGTACGCGGTGGTAATTCACAAACGTAACCCTACAGTGGACCATAAGGAGGTGGTGGCTGGGTTTTGAGGAGATGACTTGCCTGGCGTTTGAAGTGTTCCTTGAATATATCCAGTAGCATCACCTGCTGTGTCTCATGTTCTGGCATTTTGCCTTTAGGCGGATCATTTATGTAACCAGAAAATGGTTCCGTTTTGGGGAGGTTGCTGTAAAGAATAATTAGCAATTTTCTCAAACATTTCGAAATTCAGATATTATCACTTAGTTTAAGTGGAATAGCATTTACAGAAATTAGTCAGCAGTTTTAAATTGTTGCCCTTCATTCATTCCATGTGAACTATTCCCCTGTGGAAACGACTCTCTTTGTAGAGAGCTTTACTATTCCAGGGCACCTTTGTCATGTCTCATCTTATTTGATGCTTACGACATTCCTGTGAGGTAGGTATTAATATTAACTACATTTTACATGAGGAAACCCAGGTTTACAGGGCGTAAGAAACATCCCTCATAGAGAGTAAGCCCCTTTTCAATCTACCATGTGTCGCAGATTGTCAGAGGTCTCCCAACCTATTCCTCAGGGTTTTCTATAAAATGAAAACAAACAGAATCACTCTAATAATAATGGCCATCCATCTGTCCATGATTATTCATGTTTATAAAGACTGCAGTATAACTGTGTTTAAAATTGCCCCATTGAGGAACATATTTATTTATTTTAATTATTTATTAGTTATAAGTGCATTACAAATATACAACTATAATGAAAACTGCACAAGCCATTTTATTCATACAGCTAATCATTTCCCCTTAAGTTCTGTCCTGAGGCCAGCCTATGAGTTTTGCCATATATATTTTTCCTATTGCTGTCTGCTCATGGGTTATGTGGTTTATTATAGGAGGCAACGGAAAAGGAACTCCATGCCTATTTGAATCAGCTCTGCTAAAGAAAACACATGTTTTCATAGATCAGGCTGCTTATTTCCCTCTTGTTTAGAAAGTTTCGGGCTACTCTCACTTATATTACTGCCCTTACTGAATTTCTCCTTCCCATTGGGGCTGCATTTGCCATGGGCCTCGCATGACCGATTGCTTCTCCTCCTGCCTGAGTATCCACTTTGATGCTCTTGTATTGAGTCATTGTGGAATTTACTTATGAACTTTGCAAAGTGGGTCTCAAGGTAAATTAAGATATCTTCTTGATATTCAAGCCTGTCATTTTACCCTTAGCCTTAGTTAAACAACCTCCCTCCCTCACTCTTCCTCCCTCCCTCCCTCCCTCTCTCCCTCCCTCCCTCCCTCTCTCCCTCCCTTCCTCCCTCTCTCCCTTCCTCCTTCCCTCCCTTCTCCTTCCCTCCCTCCCTCCCTCCCTCCTTCCCTCCCTCCCTCCTTCCCTCCCTTCTCCTTCCCTCCCTCCTTCCCTCCCTCCTTCCCTCCCTCCCTCCCTCCCTCCTTCCCTCCCTCCTTCCCTCCCCTCCCTTCTCCCTCCCTTGCTCCCTTCCTTCTTTTTCAACTAGGACCTAGGAAATACTAATGCCCTAACAAATCATGGCTCTTCAATTAGCCGCCAGTCGGAATAAATAATTCTGATTTTGTTTTTTACTTTGTGCTTTCTGTACATTATTGTCACTTCATTCCATCACTGCATTCTGAGATTATGAAAAGTCTTCCTAAAGACCATGCTTATTTGGACCTGATGAAAGTAGCTGGATTTCCCACATACGACGTCTTTCCCTCTCCATCCACTGCGCAATGGTTGGGTTGAGTTGGGATTAACGCAAGGATTTGTGGAAGAAGATGGTCTCTAACCCACGCTGTATCAAAGAATGATCCCTCTGCATTTTCCCTTGAAGGCTGTGGCAAGATCTTACCAAAGTTCAGCGTCCTTTCCTGAGTGCCAAGAATCACCCGAGCGGGATGTGGGTCCCGTGAGCCCCAAGGATTCCTACCTGAAAGGAAGTTTTGTTAAAGCGTTGACAATAACTAAAGTGTCAATAATGGTAGCTGCTGCTGCTGTTTCTATAGTAATTTTATATTGTTTTCATGAAATAAAAATCATTTCAGAAAATATGCAAGTCACCATTACTATGTCCCTCTGCTAGGGGACTAAACGTGTTGAAGAAATATGAGTGAGATATTCCTATGCTCAAGAAGCTTATCATTTAGTGCAGGGTATAAAAAAATCTACAAATAAGGAATAGAATGTGATAATCAGGAGAACAGAAACACAAGGACAGACTGCAGAGGGATTCATTGTAGCTGGAGGATTGGGAGTGCTCCTTCGAGGACTTGTGTTTGTGCCGGACAGCAAGGAATGAGCAGGTTTTGGACACACGGGGCTTGGGGAGCAGGGCCTTCCTAATGGGGAGAGAGTGGGGGAGATCTGCGGTTTGGGAACAGAGGGCGGTTACATTCATTTGGGGCACGGGGTTTTAGGAAGAGGTAGTAGATAAGATCAGCAAGATTAGAAAGGTGGGCTGGACCCCGATCGTGGACACCTTTGGATTGCTTCATTTGCTTTTCTCCCTCCCTTGAACATTTATAATTAAGTTTTTCAAAGCTCACAAGTATTATTATACTTTCTCAACAGAATCTCACTTTATTTCCTGAGCATTATTAGTATGGGGAATTGGTATCCCCTCCTCAGCTAGGCTGTTTCTACAAAATTACAGGATGTGTTTGAAATGTTGCTGTTTTGCTGAGAGGCTAGGTTGCTTTAGGGCTCTGATTTGCGTTGATCCTGGGGCCGTGACCTTAAGGACTCCTGTGGGCCGGGAAAGGAGGGCAGTGGGAACTGGGGAGAATCATCTCACCTCTAAAGCAGGGGCTGCTGAAATAGAGCCCACGGGTCAGTTTCGGTCACCGCTTGGCTTTGTATGCATCGTGAGCCCAGAATGGCTTTACATTTTTAAATGATTTTTAAAAACCAAGAGAAGAATGTTTCATGACACGTGAAAATTATATACGATTCAAACTCCAGAGTCCGTAAGTAAAGATCTCTTGGAACACGGCCAAGCTCATTTGTTTATGTTTTGTCCACGACTGCTTTAGTGCTACGGCTGCGTGATTTAGTGCTTGCGACAGAGACCATATGGCCGCAGAGACTAAATTTACTATCTGGTCCTTCACCTGGAGGGCTTGTAAAAAACATGAATTGCTGGACCCCACCTCCAGGGTTTTCTTTTTTTAATTGAAGTATAGTTGATTCACAATGTTATATTAGTTTCAGGCGTACAGCATTAGTGATTCAGTATTTTTGCAGCTTATACTCCATTGTTACGTAATTATAAGATAATGGCTACAATTCCCTGTGCTGTACAATATATCCTTGTTGCTTATCTATTTTATATATAGTAGTTTGTGTCTGTTAATCCCATACCCGCAACTTGTCCCTCCGCCCTTCCCTCTCCCACTTTGGTAACCACTACTGAGTTTTCTATATCTGTGAGTCTGTTCTGTTTTGCATATCCATTTATTTGTATTATTTTTAGACTCCACATATAAGTGATTTCATACAGTATTTGTTTGCTTTATTTCACTAAGCATAATATTCTTTAGGTCTGTCCATGTTGCTGCAAATGGTAGTATTTCATTCTTTTGTAAGGCTGAGTAGTATTCCATTGTGTGTGTGTGTGTGTGTGTGTATATATATATATATATATATATATATACCACATCTTCCTTTTCCATTTGTCTGTTGATGGGCACCTGGATTACTTCTATGTTTTGGGTGTTGTAAATAATACCGCTATAAACACAGGGGTGCATGTATCTTTTTGACTTAGTATTTTCATTTTCTTTGGTTATATACCCAGAGTGGAATCACTGGGTCATGTAGTAGTTCTATTTTTAGTTTTTAGGGGAACCTCATACTATTTTCCACAGTGGCTGCACCAACATTCCCACCAACCGTGTACAAGGGTTCTATTTTCTCCATATCCTCTCCAGAATTTATTATTTGTCGATGTTTTGATGATAGCCGTTCTGACAAGTGTGAGGTGATATCTTGTTGTTTGGATCTGCATTTCTCTAATAATTAAGGATGTTGAGAGTCTTTTCATGTGCCTGTTGGCCATCTGTATGTGTTCTTTGGAAAAATGTCTGTTCAGGTCTTCTGTCCATTTTTCTGATTGGGTGTTTTTTTTGTTTTTATATTGAGTTGTATGTGAGGATTGAGAATTTGCATTTCCCATTTGATGCTGCTGCCGCCGGTCCTGGGGCCACCTTTTGAGAACCACCGGTCTGTAGCAGTGCTGCTCAAACTATAGTATGCTTGGAAATCACTTGGGGAGCTTGTTAAAATGTAGGGTCTGATTCATCAGGTCTGGGGTAGAGTCTAAGAGTCTGCATTTCTAACAGGCCCCTGGATGAAGCCACGTATCCAATGTCCAAAACTGAAGCCCTTGGGCAAGTATGACTCGCATGGTCCTTTTTGCCTGGGATGCTGATACAGCCAAAGGAGCCGACTTCTTTTGAGATGGAGAAAAATTTATGTGAGTAGGTTGTGAGCGACTGTTTGGGGAAATAAAATTAATTGGAACTATAGGATGTTAAGCAAAGAAGTATGCTGGGGCTGTTTACAGTTAGTTTTCATTTTATGGGGATATTTAATTGCGTTTGCCACTTATATACATCTCTGAATAGGCAATAATAAAAATATTTTTATTTAACTAAATGTTTCTTTATTGTGATTGAGTTCACTCTCATACCTGTGGCTTACATGAGGTTTTATATTACTTTATGTGAGCCTCCTAATTGAGCCTTGAATGTGTTAATTAAAATTTCACTGGAATTTTATGTTTTGGGCATTAAGGAATATGGCTGAAAGGAATGTCTGCTTCTCAAAAGCCAGGGATGCTTTCAAAGTCCTGGCGCTCTGCTTGGTAGCTGCTTATTGATGGTTATATATCCTGAACAGAATTCAGGATCAGGGGCCAGACTGTTGCTTTGGGATGCATGGGCCAGTGTTGATTTTATAGAAGGTACTGTGGACGAAAAAATTTTGTCCGTGTAATTTTATAATTTTATTTTGATGAAGTACCAAAAAAGTTAATATCCAATGTGTTTGTGAGTGATTTATTCACTTAGAAAAGGAGTCTTCCAAGTATCTACCAGAGTTACAAGAGATCTTTTGGGCTTTGCAAAAAACTGTTTGTGCCTGTTGATGGAAACAAGTTATGAGTGAGCTCTTCTTGTGGACCTGAAGCAGCCTCCTACTTAAAAACATTTTCAAAGTATATTCTTCACATGTAAAGAATCTGGTGCCTCAGCACTAGTATCACCAACACCTCCTGGGTCTTGCCACTGTTAGTTAATTGACAATTTAAATGTTCTATTTAAGGAAAAGATGAGAAGTCAGTTTTTTGTTTCATTTTACTTTTTGTATCTTTCATCAGAGAAAGGAAAATAATAAATAATTGTACGTATGCCACTGTTTTTTCAAGAAAGTACTAGAACCTATTACTTTTTTTTTTTTAAGCAAATGGCATGTATTGGCCACATGGTTAAATTTTTATACAGAATTTAAAGACAACTTTCGAATATTAATTTGTGGAGGGTAATGGGAGATAGGGACAATTTATGATTCTTGGCAACTCGAAATTTCAGTGGGTTGGTTGAGAGTACAGTTAGTTTTAAGTGTACTGTTTATGCCTAGAGGGAAATTTTCTTTAGAAATTCAAACAGAATTTACAGGCCATCTTTTTCTTGTTCAAAGATGACAGATCATTTTCACAGTTAGCATATTTATGCAATCAAAATTATTGAGCATAATGTTAACTAATTTTCTTTAACAAAATAATTGTACTGTTGCCCTGTTGTCCAGGATTTAAGCTTTTTTTCAGAGCTGGAAATTTGTGCCCAACTCGCGGAACAACTGTTTATTTACTGGCTTGTGTGGCTTACGTTTACCTCTAAGCAAGTAATGTGTTACTGCATGGTGGGTAGGAGTGTTTCCAAATGATCCTCAGTTTCCTGAATCATTTGAAATCATCTCTCTATTTTAAGAAGATAAGGCTCAGGTCTAGAGGGAGAAGTTACAGGGAGGCAGTTTTTGGTTCTGTATAGGAAGGCATTTCATAATTCTGTAGGGCTGTTCAAAATAGCATGGGCTTGTCTCGTTAGGTAGTGACATTCCCTACAATTAGAAGTGTTCCTACCTGCCGGAGAATCTGTGGGTGGGATTCCTCTGTTAGGTGAGAAATTAGTCTTATTGGTTCCTAAGGTTTTTTCCTCATCTCAAGATGGCTTATTTCTGTAATCATAAAATTGCTGCTTCCCATGTGTTTAAATGTCAGAGGAGGAGGCTTTATGACTTTGTTGGCAACGTATTTCAGAGCACCATGGTAGACACGTAGCTTTCACTGTGATAATGTCAGCCATCGCTCGTTTCACAGGTGTGGCGGGGAGGACAGGGACCAACTTTTCCTGGGCCTGCGCTTGACTCTGTATTATAACAGATGCCACTGTCCGCTGCCCCAGCTGGAGCTTTCACATCACAAACTCAGTGCAGGTCCCGAGTACAGGTTGGTCGGGGGGTGGATCTCCTCCCCACTACCCCTTTGGGCGACCAACTTGTAAATCTTGGAAGTCACTTAACATCTCTGAGCTTCGTTTTTCTTTCACCTTATAGGTTATATGTATATTTTAAAGGGTATAAAAGAGAACATGTGTAGGTATGTTTTGCTGAAAGCTTGCTTTCAGTTTTAGGGCTTGTTGGATTCGCTGGCAAAATAAGCGCTCATCTCACACAAATAAACAGCTTTAATCAACCCTTTAATGAAAGGTGATTTAACTGAATTTTAATATGCAATCATTAGAAGGAAAGGAGTAAGATTATTAGAGAAACATAACAAGGTATACATCACCGCATTGGGCCCACCCCTACTTCCAAATCCAAACGGCAGCTGGGAAGTCCCGGGTAACAGCTCTCTGGAGCCCCAGTTGGGAAGGGCCCTGGGCCGTGCGTCCACCCCACAGGTGAGATTTCAGAATGGAGTCCTGGGGGCTTCCGTTTATAATTCCAGGCTGCAAACTGATATTATCAGTTTGCACACAACAATGCAGCTCTCGTTCAATTGTAACAATGCTGTTAATTTCACCAGGTGAGTCACAAGATTTTCCAGACCCTGGGGGACTAGCCAGGTCCCCAGGGCTCAAGAAATTCCAAGACCCACTCCCTTTCTTATGGTAAGTGCCGCTTGACTTGCTAGCAGCAATTGTTAGGTGTGCAAGCAGGCCGCGCAGTCCAGGCAGGGTCACAGGTCGGGCAGAGGCCTGCGTCTGCCTCTGAAGCCTGAACAAGACTGCTTTATTAACTTTCCCAACAAGGTAGTAGGATATGTATGTTCAAACTTTTTTTTAAAATGAGGCAAACAACTTGTTTTTCAATCTTGGCTGCATAGGACGGGGCTCTTCTCTCCATTTTATGGGAAGACTGGCCTTCCCCAGGATGGAATATTGACATCCCTTCTCCCATCCACTGAGTATGACCAGGCTTTCACGTTGAGTAGCAGGAATGTTTTTCTGTTGCATATGATTTGGGCATGAGTTTAATGTGCACCTCGGTTATTCCAAATGGGACCTACTCTCCTGCCTGGGGGCCCTGGATTTTAGTATACTTTTGGGTTTTCTCAGCCTCTCTCAGTTTCTAGCCCCACTTCTTACCAATACCTCACTCACCTTGTTATCTTTTAATTACAATATCCCATTCTCTTAATGTTTTAAAATTTTTTAATTGTGGTAAAATACACATAACATAAAATTTACCATCTTGACCATTTTTAAGTGTACTGTTCAGTAGTGTTAAGTACATTCACGTTGTCGTGCAACCAAACTCTAGAACTCTTTTCATCTTGCAAAACCGAAACTCTATCCCCATTAAACAACAGTGCCTCATTTCCCCCTCCCTCCAGCCTCTGGCAACCACCATTCTATTTTCTGTCTCTATGAATGTGACTAATCTACACATCTCATACAAGTGAAATCACACAGTATTTGCCTTTCAACACCTGGCTTATTTAACTTAGTATAATGTACTCAAGGTTCATCCATGTTGCAGACTATGTCAAAATTTCCTTCCTTTTTTCTTCACTCCCAATCACTAAATGCTTTATTTTATGTTTTAACATCTTTATTGGAGTATAATTGCTTTACAATCGTGTGTTAGTTTCTGCTTTATAACAAAGTGAATCAGTTATACATATACCTATGTCCCCATATTTCTTCCCTTTTGCGTCTCCCTCCCTCCCACCCTCCCTATCCCACCCCTCTAGGTGGTCACAGAGCACCGAGCTGATCTCCCTGTGCTATGCGGCTGCTTCCCACTAGCTATCTACTTTACATTTGGTAGTGTATATATGTCCATGCCTTTCTCTACTTTGTCCCAGCTTACCCTTCCCCCTCTACGTATCCTCAAGTCCATTCTCTAGTAGGCCTGCATCTTTATTCCCGTCTTGCCCCTAGATTCTTCATGACCATTTTTTTTTTTAAGATTCCATATATATGTGTTAACATACAGTATTTGATTTTCTCTTTCTGACTTACTTCACTCTGTATGACAGACTCTAGGTCCATCCACCTCACTACAAATAACTCAATTTCGTTTCTTTTTATAGCTGCGTAATATTCCATTGTATATATGTGCCACATCTTCTTTATCCGTTCATCTGTTGATGGACACTTAGGTTGCTTCCATGTCCTGGCTATTGTAAATAGAGCTGCAGTGAACATTTTGGTACATGACTCTTTTTGGATTATGGTTTTCTCAGGGTATATGCCCAGTAGTGGGATTGCTGGATCCTATGGTAGTTCTGTTTTTAGTTTTTTAAGGAACCTCCATACTGCTCTCCATAGTGGCTGTATCAATTTACATTCCCACCAACAGTGCAAGAGGGTTCCCTTTTCTCCACACCCTCTCCAGCATTTATTGTTTTTAGGTTTTTTGATGATGGCCATTCTGACTGGTATGAGATGATATCTCCTTGTAGTTTTGATTTGCGTTTCTCTAATGATTAATGATGTTGAGCATTCTTTCATGTGTTTCTTGGCAATCTGTATATCTTCTTTGGAGAAATGTCTATTTAGGTCTTCTGTGCATTTTTGGATTGGGTTGTTTGTTTTTTTGATATTCAGCTGCATGGGCTGCTTATAAATTTTGGAGATTAATCCTTTGTCCGTTGCTTCATTTGCAAATATTTTCTCCCATTCTGAAGGTTGTCTTTTGGTCTTGTTTATGGTTTCCTTTACTGTGCAAAAGCTTTTAAGTTTCATTAGATCCCATTTGTTTATTTTTGTTTTTATTTCCATTTCTCTAGGAGGTGGGTCAAAAAGGATGTTGCTGTGATTTATGTCATGGAGTGTTCTGCCTATGTTTTCCTCTAAGAGTTTAATAGTGTCTGACCTTACATTTAGATCTTTAATCCATTTTGAGTTTATTTTTGTGTATGGTGTTAGGGAGTGTTCCAATTTCATTTTTTTACATGTAGCTGTCCAGTTTTCCCAGCACCACTTATTGAAGAGGCTGTCTTTTCTCCACTGTATATTCTTTCCTCCTTTATCAAAGATAAGGTGACCATATATGCATGGGTTTATCTCTGTGCTTTCTATCCTGTTCTATTGATCTGTATTTCTGTTTTTGTGCCAGTACCATACTGTCTTGATTACTGTAGCTTTGTAGTACAGTCTGAAGTCAGGGAGCCTGATTCCTCCAGCTCCTTTTTTCTTTCTCAAGATTGCTTTGGCTGTTCGGGGTCTTTTGTGTTTCCATACAAATTGTGAAATTTTTTGTTCTAGTTCTGTGAAAAATGCCAGTGGTAGTTTGATAGGGATTGCATTGAATCTGTAGATTGCTTTGGGTAGTAGAGTCATTTTCACAATGTTGATTCTTCCAATCCAAGAACATGGTATATCTCTCCATCTGTTTGTATTATCTTTAATTTCTTTCATCAGTGTCTTATAGTTTTCTGCATACAGGTCTTTTATCTCTGTACGTAGTTTTATTCCTAGGTATTTTATTCTTTTTGTTGCAGTGGTAAATGGGAGTGTTTCCTAATTTCTCTTTCAGATTTTTCATTATTAGTGTATAGGAATGCCAGAAATTTCTGTGCATTAATTTTGTATCCTGCAACTTTACCAAATTCATGGATTAGCTCTAGTAGTTTTCTGGTAGCATCTTTAGGATTCTCTATGTATAGTACCATGTCATCTGCAAACAGTGACAGCTTTACTTCTTCTTTTCCAATTTGGATTACTTTTATTTCCTTTTCTTCTCTGATTGCTGTGGCTAAAACTTCCAAAACTATGTTGGATAATAGTGGTGAGAGTGGACATCTTTGTCTTATTCCTGATCTTAGTGGAAATGGTTTCAGTTTTTCACCATTGAGGATGATGTTGGCTGTGGGTTTGTCATGTATGGCCTTTATTATGTTGAGGTAAGTTCCCTTTATGCCAGTTTCTGCGGGTTTTTATCATAAATGGGTGTTGAATTTTGTCAAAAGCTTTCTCTGCATCTATTGAGATGATCATATGGTTTTTCTCCATCAATTTGTTAATATGGTGTATCACATTGATTGATTTGCGTATACTGAAGAATCCTTGCATCCCTGGGATAAACCCCACTTGATTGTGGTGTATGATCCTTTTAATGTGCTGTTGGATTCTGTTTGCTAGTATTTTGTTGAGAATTTTCTGCATCTATGTTCATCAGTGATATTGGCCTATAGTTTTCTTTCTTTGTGACATCTTTGTCTGGTTTTGGTATCAGGGTGATGGTAGCCTCATAGAATGAGTTTGGATGTGTTCCTCCCTCTGCTATATTTTGGAAGAGTTTGAGAAGGTTGGGTGTTAGCTCTTCTCTAAATGTTTGATAGAATTCACCTGTGAAGCCATCTGGTGCTGGACTTTTGTTTGTTGGAAGATTTTTAATCACAGTTTCAATTTTATTACTTGTGATTGGTCTGTTTATATTTTCTATTTCTTCCTGGTTCTGTCTCGGAACATTGTGCATTTCTAAGAATTTGTCCATTTCTTCCAGGTTGTCCATTTTATTGGGATGTAGTTGCTTGTAGTAATCTCTCATGATCCTTTATATTTCTGCAGTGTCAGTTGTTTCTTCTTTTTCATTTCTAATTCTATTGATTTGAGTCTTCTCCCTTTTTTCCTTCTTGAGTCTGGCTAATGGTTTATCAATTTTGTTTATCTTCTCAAAGAACTGCTTTTAGTTTTATTGATCTTTGCTATCATTTCCTTCATTTCTTTTTCATTTATTTCTGATCTGATCTTTATGATTTCTTTCCTTCTGCTAACTTTGAGGGTTTTTTTGTTCTTCTTTCTCTAATTGCTTTAGGTATACGGTTAGGTTGTTTATTTGAGGTGTTTCTTAAGGTAGGTTTGTATTGCTAAAAACTTCCCTCTTAGAACTGCTTTTGCTGCATCCCATAGATTTTGGGTCGTCTTGTTTTCATTGTCATTTGTTTCTAGGTAGTTTTTGATTTCTTCTTTGATTTCTTCAGTGATCTCTTGGTTATTAAGTAGTGTATTGTTTAGCCTCTATGTGTTTGTATTTGTTACAGATTTGTTCCTGTGATTGATATCTAGTCTCATAGCATTGTGGTCCGAAAAGATACTTAATATGATTTCAATTTTCTTAAATTTACCAAGGCTTGATTTGTGACCCAAGATATGATCTATCCTGGAGAATTTTCTATGAGCACTTGAGAAGAAAGTGTATTCTGTTGTTTTTGGATGGAATGTACTATAAATATCAGTTAAATATCAATTAAGAGTGCTCGCACACAGGCTCCTTGGTGGCGGCAGCAGTAGCCTTAGCATCTCATGCCCGTCTCTCGGCTCCGGGCTGATAGCCACAGCTCGTGCCCGTCTCTGGAGCTCTTTTAAGCAGCACTCTTAATCCCCTTCTCCTTGCGGACCCAGAAACAGAGGCCTCTTGCCTCTTTGGCAGCTCCAGACATTTTCCCGGACTCCCTCCTGGCTAGCCGTGGCGCACTAGCCCCCTTCAGGCTGTGTTCACGCTGCCAACCCCCGTCCTCTCCCTGCGATCCGACCGAAACCCGAGCCTCAGCTCCCAGCCCCGCCCGCCCCGGTGGGGGAGCAGACAAGCCTCTCGGGCTGGTGAGTGCTGGTCAGCACGATCCTCTGTGCGGGAATCTCCCCGCTTTGCCCCCCGCACCCCTGTGGCTGCGCTTTCCTCCGCGGCTCCGAAGCTTCCCCCCTCCGCCACCCGCAGTCTCCTCCCGTGAAGGAGCTCCTAGTGTGTGGAAACCTTGCCTCCTTCACAGCTCTCTCCCACTGGTGCAGGTCCCGTCCCTGTTCTTTTGTCTCTGTTTATTCTTTTTTCTTTTGCCCTACCCAGGTACGTGGGGGGTTTCTTGCCTTTTGGGAGGTCTGAGGTCTTCTGCCAGTGTCCAGTAGGTGTTCTGTAGGAGTTGTTCCACATGTAGATGTATTTCTGATGTATTTGTGGGGAGGAGGGTGATCTCCACGTCTTACTCTTCAGTCATCTTGAAGCTCCTCTTTCCTTCCTTTTTGAGACTGAATGATATTCCATTGTATGTATACATGTTTTTTTAATCTGTTCATCCATTGATGGACGCTTGGATTGCTTCCACCTTTTGACTATTGTGAATAATGCTGTAGTAAACATGGGTGTGCAAATATCTCTTTGAGACCCTGCTTTCAATTCTTTTAGACACATACCCAGAAGTGGAATTGCTGTGTCATATGTTAACTCTATTTTTAATTTCTTGAGGAACTGCTACACTCTTTTCCATAGCAGGTGTTCCATTTTACTTTCCCATCAGCAGTGCACAAGGGTTCCAATTTCTCCACATCCTTGTCAACAGTTGTTTTCTGTTTTGACAGTAGCCATCCTGATGAGTGTGAGATGATATCTCATGGGTTTGATTTTCATTTCCCTAATGACTAGTGATGTTGAGCATCTTTTTGTATGCTTGTTGGCCATTTGTTTATCTTCTTTGGAGAAATGTCTATTCAAATCCTTTGCCCATTTTTTTTTTTTTTTTTTTTTTTTTTTGCGGTACGTGGGCCTCTCACCGTTGTAGCCTCTCCCGTTGTGGAGCGCAGGCTCAGCGGCCATGGCTTATGGGCCCAGCCGCTCTGCGGCATGTGGGATCTTCCCGGACTGGGGCACGAACCTGTGTCCCCTGCATCGGGAGGCAGACTCTCAACCACTGCGCCACCAGGGAAGCCCATTTGCCCATTTTTTAATTGGATTATTTGTTTTTTTGTTGTTGAATTATAAGAATTCTTTAGATATTCTGGATATCAACCCCTTATCAGCTATATGATTTGCAAATATTTTCTCCCATTCTGAAGGTTACCTTTTCACTTCATTGGTTGTGTTCTTTGGTGCACAGAAGTTTTAAATTTTAATGTAGTACAAATTATCTACCCTGTTGCCTTGCTTTTGGTGTCATATTCAAGAAATTCTTGCTAAGATCAATATCATGAAGCTATCTCCCATGTTGTGTTCTGTTTTATAGTTTTAGGTCTTAGGTTTATTTATTTGATCTATTTCAAATCAATTTTTGTATATGGTTTAAGGTAAGGGTCCAACTTCATTATTTAGCCTGTGGATATCCAGTTTTCCCAGCACCATTTGTTGAAGAGATGGCCTTTCCCTCATCGAGTGTTCTTGTACTCTTGTCAGAAGTCATTTGACCATATATGCAAGGGTTTATTTCTGGACTCTACATTCTGTGACAGTGATCCATATGGTCTTTATGCCAGTAACACACTGTTTTGATTACTATACCTTGTAATAAGTGTTGAAATTGGGAAGCGTGAGACCTCCAACTTTGTTCTTCATTTTGAAGATCATTTTGGCTATTGTCATCTTTGGGATTCATCTTTGGGATTCCATATGAATTTTAGGATGGAGTTTTCTATTTTCTGCAAAAAATGTCCCTGGGATTTTGATAGGGATTGAGATTGCTTCCAGTCGTATTGGCATCTTAACAGTATTGTCTTCCAGTCCATGAACATGGGATGTGTTTCCATTCATTTGTGTCTTCTTTAATTTTGTTCAGCATCATTTTGCAGTTTTTTATGAACAAGTCTTTTGCCTCCTTGGTCAAGTTAATATTTAAGTATTTTATTTTTTGATGCGATTGTAAATGGAATTGTTTTCTTAACTTCCTTTTCTGATTTTCTTTTCTTTTCTGACATTGTTAATGTGCAGAAATGCAACTGGTTTTTGTGTGACTTTGAATTCTGCACCTTTGCTGAACTTGTTCATTCTAACAGGTCTTTTTTGTTTGTCTGTTTGCTTGTTTTGTGTGTGGAATCTTTGGGGTTTTCTACATATAAGAGCGTGTTGTCTGAAAACAGAGATAATTTTACTTTTTCCTTTCTGATTTGGAAGCTTTGTTTCTCTCCCTTGCCTAATCGTTCCATCTAGGACTTCCAGTACTATGTTGAATAGAATTGGTGAAAACAGGCATCCTTAAATTATCCTTAATTTTGAAGGAAAGCTTTCATTCTTTCACCGCTGAGTGTGATGTTCGCTGTGGGCTTTTCATATATGGCCTTTATTATGTTAAGGTAGTTTCCTTCCATTCCTAGTCTGTTGAGTACATTCTCTTAATTAAAAAAAAATTAAAGCCAGGCACCATGATTAGGAAACCAAGATGAAGGATCTGACCTGGAGATAATATCGACAAACAAATGATAACAGTTGATAGAGCCTCTGCTACTGGCTAGGGTGGAGTGGTGTTTATTGAAGGGCAGGGCGTAGTGATGGAGTGTGTATGTGCAGCACAAGCAGGTAATGCAACTTTTATGTGGGTATGCACCAGTGGTAGATGCTAGGATGGAATTCGAAAAAGAATTCCATGAAGTACTTCTTATTCCCTGTCACTGTTACACTTGTTTTTCCTTTTGTAGAAAACAAAATTTCTGTATTTATTTTTAGTTATAGACGTGAAACATATTTGCTTTAGTATCTGAAGCAATTCTGTACAAAGATCATATATGGGCAAAGTTACTGATCTAATGTTCTTTCTGAACCAACACAACCTTCCTGAGATAATCACTGTTAATAGCCTGGTGTATAGCCTCCCAAATCTTTCTCCTTGCTCCAACAAATGTGTCAGCTTATTTATAAATATAGTGATATTTTGTCTTTATCCAAACAGAATATTTTTACACATTATTATGCAGTTTGTTCTTTTAATTTAACAGCAGTTCGTGTATATCCCTGCAAATTGCTAGATACAGATCTAATCCGATCTCTTTTTAAAAATTTTCTTTTTAAATAAATATATAGGTATGAGATCATATACACATTGGGTGTTCTTTGGGATTTTTTCTCTTTCTGTTTTCACTTACTTTTCCTCTGTCACCCTAAATAACCCACGTGAATTACCCTGTGTGTATCCTCCTGTGCTTTCCTCTTTGCCCAGATAACCATATATGAACATATAAACATACGAATATATAAGGATTTGGGGGTAATTGTTTGCTTTATTAACTGGTGTCATATTAAACACACTTTTCTGTGTTAATTTTCCCGTTCAGCAACGCCTCATAGAAGTACCTCCGACTCCATTAGTATAGTTCCCATTCATTCAGTTTATGGCTGTAGTCCATGGTATGGGTATGGACTCATCTTTATTTATTCAACTGTTACCCTATTAATAAACATTCATTTTGTTTCCTTTTTTGCCGTTAGGAATAGCAGTGCAGTAAACGTATTTGTACATCTCTTCTTTTGCACTTTTTTTTTTTTTAAGAAAATGTTATAGTAGTTGAAATCTCATCAGTGTATTTTTAGCAATAGACATTGCTGGATTGCTTCCAAAATTTCTGTAACAATTACACTGCCACCAGCAATTTATGAATGTCTTTTTTTGACATTTCTGTTAGCAATAGGTGTTAATCATCTTTATAACTTTTGCTAGTCTGAATGGAAAGAGTGCATTTGAGTCGTTTTTCCTATGTTTGGTCTTTTGGAGCATGGCTTTTCTGCAAATTTCCTATTCATATGTTTTGGCACATATTTCTATTGAATTATTTTTCTTTTTTGTATCTGTTTCTAAGAGGGCTTTCTACATGTTATTGATATTAGCACTTTATTTTAAACATTTTATCGCAAATATATTTTCCAAATCTATTGTTTTTATGTACACCTTGCTTATGATACCTTTTGCTCTATAAAAGTTTTAGAAGTTCATATAGCAAAATACATCTTTTATATTTCTTTGTTTTCAGAGGGAGATAAGGTGTCCACGCGTCTTTAGGTTGCACACATAGTCCCCTAGATTTTCTCTGAAGAGTTTCTGAGTTTATTGTTGGCATCTAGCCTTTACTTTATCTGTAATTTATTTTTACATGTGGTGTAAGAAAATTATTTTGTTCCAAATAGACAGCTGACATTGCCAGCACTGTTTTTAAACTCAAAAAAATATTGAAGGGAGAGTTGAGACTTCCCTCATCAGAGAAGAAAACATACCATAACGGCTACTAGAGTGAGACAGAATGGAGACTCCAGAAATATCCAGGTGCAAGTAAAATTTTAATATACGACAAAGTGACATTTAAGGTTCATTGGTAGAGAGCAGTCTATTTGTTTTACCCATTTCCTTAAAATTTCAGGGGAAGAAAGAACTTTCAGAGCACATGCATTTTTGCTAACAATGTGGAAGAATTTTTGTGCCACTTGCCAGTAAGTTCTGCAGAAAAATGTGTAATCTTGACTCAAATTCCCAGTGGCTTGTCTTCAGTGTAGTTCCGTGAATGTGACAGTGAAAGCTCGTTTCCTGGCTTCACTGTGTGTGCTGACACGTCTGAGTTAAGATCCCAGTGAGTCATTTCTTTTCTTTTTTTTTTTTTTTTGCTACGTTGGGTCTTCATTGCTGCGTGCGGGCTTTCTCTAGTTATGGTGAGCGGGGGCCACTCTTTGTTGCGGTGCGCGGGCTTCTCATTGTGGTGGCTTCTCTTGTTGCGGAGCACGGGCTCTAGGCACACGGGCTTCAGTAGTTGCAGCACACGGGCTCAGTAGCTGCAGCGCATGGGCTTAGTTGCTCCATGCCATGTGAAATCTTCCCAGACCAGGGATCAAGTGTTGTCCCCTGCATTGGCAGGCGGATTCTTAACCACTGCGCTTCTTAATTTCAAAGCATTGCAGATGATACAGACTGCCCAAGCTTTCTGTCCTGAAAGCCAAAATCACGTTGCTGCCTTCCGTTAGTTTCTCTCCCGTTATCCCGTGCACCCGAAGCCTTTGGCAGCGTGTTCTAAATGAACGTACCTGGACTGGATCAGGAGGGGGAGGTGCTCACGCGTGCATTGATGTTCTCACTGTGGCCACCCTGGCAGGTGGCCAGTGCCGAGAGATTCTGGGTGGGGAGGTATCGGGCTGGGCATCTCCTTGAAGACAGCAGATCTCGTTTGAGTAGGGCCAGGAAGCACAGGTATGATTTTGAGCAGGTAGATATTTGGGGCCTGGGTTGGGGAGCGGCCTTCCAGGACCTCGAGCCACGGACGCAGACGTGTATGCGTGATGGTTTGGAGGAGCGGATGTGTGAGGAGAGGGAGGGAGTGGTCAGGTTTAGGCAGGAGTGAGCCGAGTAGGGTCCTAGCACGAGGGACCCACACAGGGGGCTGAGTTGTCTCTGGAAGTGTCCCTCGACGGTGGTGGAGTATATCCAGAAGTCTCTTCGTAGCCCTGACTTCATTTCTCATGTGCCCTGTTGACTGTCCCTAAAACAGCTCCCATTTCCTGAGCATCGCCAGGTACCCGAATTCATTAGGCACTTTCTATACAAAAGGGCTCTAAAGTCAGTTGATAGGTCCTGGTTTTGCAGGTAAGAAAGCTGAGGTTTGAGAGGCTGACTTTCCCTGTGTAATGGTTTCTGTGCAGCCGTGCGATTCTGACTCTGGTCTGCTTGGGTCCAAAGACTGTGCCCCCCATGCCCCCCCACACCGTCTCCTACCCCCATGTTACGTCCACGTGCCCGCCTCCTGCCGGGCATTGAACAGTTTTTGTGACGTTTCCCACAGTGTAGCTCCCATTATGGAGACTGCATCCCATGAATAATTAAATTGCCTTTAAAAATAACATACGAATACGAACGAAAGGCAGACTTCTAAGCATCTAGAGAAGGCTTTTGTGTAGCATGGCATTTAGAGAAAGGCTTCATCTTGTTCGCATTACCCCACACCAGCCAGAGCCAGCCAGATCGGAGTGTGGTGGCCCACTTAGGCTGTCTTTAATTGCTCACTATAAATAGCCTAATGATGCTGCCATAAAAGGACTCTGATATGACTGAGGGGCTCAGTGTGACCCACATATATGATGGTTTTCTAGGTGTCCGTGTCCGGGAACACTGATGCTCCTGTACGAGATGGTTTTCACTGCTGAAACGTGGGCTTAATTTCCAAGCCAGTCATTTCTTACCTCCCTCCCTCCAGATGCCATTGTCCCCATCATTCCTGTGTGCCTGCATCTGTGGTCAGGTTGTAGTTGGCACTCTGTCACTCTCTCATCCCAACCACATTTCCACCACTCACTTGGCCTGACACGGACAGACAAGTGCCTACTGCAGCCCAGTCCGATGCCTTAAGAGGACCCGCACAGGCATGGGTGGCATGCTCCCTTGCTGCCTGGGGAAGCCATGGGAGCCTGGACGCCTTGCTGTGCTCTGGGCATTGATGAGTTTTCTTGATTCCAGAACCAGACCATCTCTGCCACAGTCCTCACCAGCCTTTGCCACCTCCACTCCCAGCCCCCCTTGGGGTTCTCTCTCTCCCCAGGTTGGATGTCTTCCATGTCAGTGCAGTGTGGCTGCAGCACCAGTGGTCCTCTGGTTTTCTTTCTGCCCCACCCCTGCGTCAAGGCTGGGCTCCCACCTTTGTGTGGAGCATTCCAACAAGACCTGGCGTCTCCCCACCAAGACCTGTAGTTTAACTACCAAAGTCTCCCTTTTCAAAGACAGTGGACTCCAGTAGAACTGGAGATTTGAAAGGTCAGGAGGATGGCACCGAAAGGAGAGGGACTGGTGGGTAGCAAACATATAGAATAAAGACCCAGAGTCTAGGGGATTGTGTATGGCTAGAAAAAGAAGAAAACCAACACCAACAAACCAGACACCATAACCTAGAATATTAAAGGGAGAGCGAGGCAGTGGGTGACGGAGTGTGGGCGGCAGTCATGGGGAGACTGGTTAGAGCTGGTGGGGACAGAGGGGAAGTGACCTTCTCTGCTCACCACCCCAGAGAAGATGCAGGTAACTTTTAAGACCTGGACTCTGCAACTACCTTTCCACATGTGCTAAAAACTGTACCACATCACACAAAGAACTCTGGATTCAGAGACACCGAGTTGTCTAGACCGAAAATCAACTCAGTACTTTGGTTTACAGGTGGCGGTAACTTGAGGGTAGTATCTGGTATCCTGTCCCTTCATAGAGAGGCCGTCTTTTCCTTGTAATAATAAAAATCAGTAACAGTCATGGTATTTGGAATTCATTGAATATATTTATTTTTGGGGGGCTGCCTTGGGTCTTTGTTGCTGCGCACGGGCTTTCTCTAGTTGCGGCGAGCGGGGGCTACTCTTCATTGTGGTGCACGGGCTTCTCATTGCGGTGGCTTCTCTTGTAGAGCACAGGCTCTAGGTGCGCGGGCTTCAGTAGTTGCAGCACTTGGGCCCTAGAGCACACAGGCTCAGTAGTTATGGCTCATGGGCCTAGAGCACAGGCTTAGTAGTTGCAGCACACGGGCTCAGTGTTTGTGGCACACTGGCTTAGCTGCTCTGCAGCACGTGGGGTCTTCCCAGACCAGGGATCAAACTCGTGTCCCCTACATTGGCAGGCGGATTCTTAACCGTTGAGCCACCGGGGAAGTCCCTGCATTCATTAAATATTTATGTCTCTTTTGCACTGTGGTTTTTCCTCTCTAGAGTTCATCAAAACTCAGTAATGCAGAGGATATTTTCCTTATACTTTACACTTTCCTTATACCTTATACTTTCCTTCAGATAACTTTCCAAGGCCACAGAGGTGAGTTTAGAACGTACAGTCTCTCTTGGGACCAAGTATTCTCTCTCAGGAGCGTAGCTGGGCATGAGGTCTACAGTCTGATGTCAGGCACTGATTATGAATGCCATGGAGTTCAGGAACGTCGTGTTCTGTATTTTGTGATATGCGTGTGGGAGAAGGTGTGAGACTGAGCCCTGATGTCAGCCTTTAACCAATTATTAGCCTCGGCATCTTGGAAAAACATGCCTCTGGGACGTGTTCCCTGAGCACAGCACACTTCGTGAAACCAACAGGTGCTAGGACTGCTGTGTTAGAAGTGTCAGTTTTGGTTATACTCAAACAGTAATGAAGTAAGAAAAATTTCAAAGTGCTTATTAGGTATCTGCATTTAACTTGTTCTTGTGCTTAATTATCCCAGTAGTGCAGCATCCTCAGTTTCCAGCTTGCCTGTGAACTCAGGCGTCCTTCCTGGGTAGTGGGTTTGTCAGAGGCACCAGAAGAACATTTCCCCGGTGGTCTGTACTTGGCCTGCGTCGCCTGTTTTCCCGCAGGCTTCTGCTTGCTTGATCTGACCTTGAGGAAGGTGAAATGAATGTTACATATACAGCAGCACTTCATGTTATTGGAGACCATTTGCCGCCCAATTTCAGCTAACTGGGATATGATGAGGAAACAGCCAAAGGGACGTCGGAGTAGCCCAAGTAGCTGTCGGCAAATTTGCTGTTAAAGTGGAGAGTCTATTATTCTTAGTCTGTTTACTATGGTTTAAAAATATCTCTGAAAGAACCGTCTGATTGCTCAGCCTGCACACTGTTAGAAGTAGCGGATTAAAAGGTGTGGGGACTCTGGAGGCAGCCACACTGACAAGAGTGAGAAGTAGAAAAAGGAGCAGGCTATCACAGGAACTTCCAAAACCGGGTCAGCAGGACCCGTTTAATGTGACGGAGGAGTGCTCATCACGTAGTAAACGCGAAACGAGTCTTGTGGAATAAATAAATGTACAACGGTGGAGGTTGTATTGTTGAACCTTGTCAAAAAGGTTAAATTAATTTTAGTGGCTTACGTTTCAGAAGGATAAGGACATACATTTTTCACTTTGAAACTATTTCTATGTTTAAGATGTAATTTAAAAATTAAAAAAATTTTTTTTGTTTAAAAAGACAAGCTGGACTTCTGTCTCTGGGAAGATGTTGTAGGCATACTTTCCCCTGTTCTTCTCAAACGCAACTACAAACTTTGTACTTTATACATAAAACAAACATGAAGTGGGTCTCAAAGGTGGAGAGAAGGAGGCAGGCCAGCTAGGGACCTTGAGGAATGACTCTGTGGTGAGTTTTCTGGGCTTTCTTCTTGCCTAATCTATCCTGGACTTGGAGCAGAAGAAGCCAGCAACCCAGAACAGTCATGGGCAGAGATTAAAAGCTCTCCCTCACCCCCCGCGATGCCTGGTTTCTCTCACCAAAGGGCCACGGAAGAAGCAGGTTCGCAAGACAGAAAACTTTTAGACAGTAACCACTCTGCTCTAGTCAAGCACCATTAAAAGGTTGTGGTCCCATTCCCACCCATGCCAGCAAAGACTTGGTGGGGAATCTAGACTTTCCCTTGTGAGCCAGTAATGAGGTGCCCTGACATCCCTGCCAGGGTGGTGGCTCTGGGTAAGGAGCCTGGGATTCTGCCCCAACTTGGTAGTAACAAGACCCCCTCCCCCTCCCCAGTGTGGTGGTGTCAGAGGAGGTCTAGTGGGGTGTCATGACTTTTCCCACCCTTAATGGTAATAAGGCCACACACCCTTCCATGGTTCATTGGGGGCCATGTGGGGAACCTGGACTTCCAGCTCCACCGGTCAATAATGAGGCAGTGTCCCTACCCTCATCCTTTTCTGCCAGAGCAATGCCAGAAGGTTTAAATAAGAGGTTCTCATATCATAATACCCGAAATGTCCAGATTTCAATAAAAAAGCTTTTGTCATACCAAGAACCAAGAAGATCTCAAATCAAAAGGAAAAAGACAACAGATGCCACACTGAGATGACACAGATGTTAGAATTATCTGACAAACATTTTAAAGCAGCCATCGTCAAATATGCTTCAACAACACATGGAGGTTGTTAATGTCATTAGGGAAATGCAAACCCAAACCACAGTGAGATACCACTTCACACCCACCAGGATGGCTATAATCAAAAAGACAGACAATAAGAACCGTTGGCGAGGATGTGGAGAAACTGCAACCCTCATACATGGTGGTAGGGATGTAAAATGGTGCAGCCAGTTTGGAAAGCAGTCTGGCAGTCCCTCAGAAAGTTAAATACAATGTTACCACGTGACCAGTAATTCTGCTAGAGGTATATACCCAAGAGAATTGAAAACATATGTCCACAAAAAAGTCTGTACATGGATGTTCACAGCAGCATTATTCATAATAACTAAAAAGTGGAAGCAGTATGAATGGATAAACAAAATGTCCTATGTCCATTTAATGGAATATTATTAAGCCGTGAAAAAGAATGAAGTAGTGATTCATGCTACAACATGGATAAACTTTGAAAACATTATGTTAAGTGAAAGAAACCAGTCGCAGAAAGCCACATATTGTTTGATTCCATTTATGTGAAATGTACAGATTAGACTACTCTACAGAGACAGAAAGTGGATTAATGGTTTCTGGAGATTAGGGAGAAAGGAGCATGGGGAGTGATTGCTAAGGGGCACGGTGTTTCATTTTGGAGTGATACAAAGTTCTGGAATTATTTAGTGGTGATGAATTTTATGGTATGTGAATTACATCTCAATAAGCACAGTGTTTCAAAGAGCAATTACAAACGCACTTAAAATGAATGAAAGAAATAGGAAGTCTCAACAAAGACATAGGAGATATAAAAAAGAACAAAATGGAGATTTTTAGAACTGAAACATGTAACTGAAATAAAAAAACAGTGGATGGACTCAACAGTAGAGTGGATGCGCTCAACAGAAGAATGAAAAATCAGGGAAATGGAAGACGGAATGATAGAAATTATCCAATCTGAACAACAGAGAGAAAAGAGATTAAAAAAAATTAGCAGAACCTCAGGGACCTGTGGAACATTAACAAAAGATCTAACAATTGTGTCATCAGAGTCCTGGAAAGAAAGGAAAAAAAAAGAGAGGGTAGGCTGAAAAAGTACTTAAAGAAGTAATGGCTGAAAACTTCCTAAATTTGTCAGACATAAACCTACAAATCTAAGAAGCCTAAGGAATGCTGCATAGAATAAGGCAAATAAATCCACACCGAATATATCCTAGTCAAACTTTTGAAAATCAGACAGAAAATCTTGAAAGTAACATTAGAGAAATGACATCTTATCTATAGAGGAAAAGCAGTTAGAATGACGTTGAATTTCTCATCAGAAACTATGGAAGTGAAATCTGGACATTCTGTTTAATTCCACTGTAATTACTTTCACTGACTCTCCTCTCCCACAGTTCTGTTAAAACTTAAAAGTTCAAATTATAAAACCTCCAATTATAAAAGTATTCATTGTTGATAAATTGGGAAATACAAATTAACATAGAGAAAATGCAAATGTCCCATAATCCCACCACGTGGAAAATCATTGTTAATTTTTGTTATGTTTGTTTCCAGTCTTTCTACTGTGCACTTTACAAAACTGAGATCATCTAAGACACACAGTTTTGTGGTATACCTTTTTACTTATCTTTGTGTCATGAGAGTTTGACCACTTGGTTAAATAGTGTTCATGAATGTGATTTTTAATGGCTGTATTACCTTCCATACTATGAGGGTAAAATGACTTACGTTTGGTCATTTTGGTGGTCTGCGAATTTTTGTTATTTTAAATAACACTCCCATGCACATCATTGAATATAGATCTCTGACTGCAGTACTGAATGTTTTCTTAGGTTAAGGTCTGAGAAGTAGAATTCTTAGATTAATGAGAATAAACTTAAAATCTCTTGATATATTTTGTCAATTTGCTGTCCAAGAAAAATAATACTAGTTTATGTGATGGTAATATATGTGTATGTGTGTGTGTGTGCGCGCGTGTATTCCTAAAAAACTATCAAATGCAGCCTTCCACAGTCAAGAATCTTGACATGCCTTCTTCTCTCTTCTCTCCTCATATCCCACACTGTTCCTGGCCCCAACTTTGTGATATTTCCCACGTTATGATTTTCTGGGATAGTAGTTTTAGAATGTCCCTAATGTTTTCTCAAATAATAAAATTACTTAGACTTAATTATCTGCTTTTCTGGCTCTCTATTATTTTTTGAGTTAACATCTTCCTTTTGCCACCATTTCTATTTTTATATATCTTCCAGTATATCTTTAATATAATGTTACGGATGGCAGGACATTCTGAGGAATTAGGGGAAATGCTACTTTTTTGAAAGGAAACAACAAGAAAAACATAGTTTTCTGTTTCCAGCCAGTTTACGCCATTGATCACTATAGCTTTCGAATCTCTGGAGATTTCTTTGATGACATCTCTTGGTCTCCTTTTGCCTCAGTCTTATATTTATTATTATTTCATAGAATAGATCCACAGTTACTGGTCTTATCAGCCAGATTGGGGGAGGAGTGTTTGAGGAAAGGATTCAGAGTCCTCTCTACCCAAGCCTCACCCTGACCTCCTCAGATGTGCTGCATGGAGGGCTACGTGGGAACTGGTAGAGCGTCATGGACACAGGGTCTGTGTGTCCTGCATCCCAACCATCCTGGTCAGTGTTGCCCCAGGGAGTGTGGGGTCCAGCTTGCAGATGGAATGTCCTGAGCATCCCGTGGGGTTCTCTCTCCTGCACCATCAATTCTCCCTTTTTACTGTATCACTCCCAAAGAGCACATAGACGTGCTGTAATGCATCCTTCCTTAACAAACAAGAAAAACCCTTTCTCCTCCCTGCTCTTTCTTCTGTCCATTTCACATCCCCTTTTTGCAGGAGGGCTTTTTGAGAGTCATCTGCGGACATTGTCCTTACCTTCTCATCGCCCCCTGCTCTTCTGATCTCACTCCAGTCAGGCCCCGCCCCATCGCTCCATGGGTACTGCTCTTGCCAGCCTCGCCAGCCACTTTCATCTGGCGTCCCCAGCGGTCGGTTGTCGTCATCTTACTTATTCATTCAGGAACCTTTGCACAAACGCCGACTCCCTCCCCCTTGGAACGCTCTTTCTTGCCTTCTTTGTCACCTGTGGTTTTGCTGCGTCTTCGTGGCCACGTGTCTCATTCTCTTCCTCAGCTCGACTTCTGAATGATGGAGTGAGCCAGGGCTCAGCTGTGGGCTTGCTGGCCTTCATTTCCACTTCTCCCACATGGTCTCACCCAAGTTCTTAACTGTAAAAGCCATGATCTCTCTGAAATTTTCGTCTCTAGCCCCAGCCATTCCACAGAACTCTATACTTGCTTGGCTAATTGTTTACTTGATACCCACACTTGGATGTCTGATGGATATCTCGAAATTAACATTTCCAAAGCAGTAATCCTAAATCTTTTTTACCAAATCTGTTCCTCCGCAGTCATCCCCGTTCTAGCAAATGCCAATACCCTCCACTCTGTTCCCTAAGCCAACAGCCTTATTTAGTCCTATTGCCTCTATTTTCAAAGAAATATGTCCCCTACTTTCTTTCTTCACTGATATTACTCTAGTCCAACTACTTACTCTCCCTTATACCTGTTCCTGTAAACTGGTCTTTATTCTGCGATTAAGAGGGCTTTTGAAAATGTGAATTGGATTGTATCGTTCCCCATACGACTATGAATAGAATCCCAAGCCCTTAACAAGACCACAGTGCCTCTTCATGTTTCTTCTTCTTTCTTTCATTGCGGTAAGGACATTTAACATGAGATCTACCCTCTTACATTTAAGTGTACACATCAGTACTATTAACTCTAGGCACGGTGTTGTCCAGCAGATCTCGAGACCTTATTCCTCTTGCATAACTGAAACTGTTTGTTTTGCTTTTCAGTTATTCGAAGCTATTGATCTACATGTTAAGCTCAGAGGTTCTTTCCTCAGCCGTGACCAGTCTACTAACAAGCCCATCAAAGCATTCTTTTATTTCCATTACAGTGTTTTTGTTTTGTTTTGCTTTTGGTTTTTTTTTTTTGGTACGCGGGCCTCTCACTGTTGTGGCCTCTCCCATTGCGGAGCACAGGCTCCAGACGCGCAGGCTCAGCGGCCATGGCTCATGGGCCCAGCCGCTCCGCGGCATGTGGGATCTTCCCGGAGCAGGGCACAAACCCGCGTCCCCTGCATCGGCAGGCGGACTCTCAACCACTGAGCCACCAGGGAAGCCCCCGTTACAGTGTTTTTGATCTCCAGCATTTCTTTTTGGTTCTCTTAGGAGTTCCATCTCTCTGCTGGCATTGTCCATCTGTCCTGTGTGCCATCTGCTTTATCCATTAGAGTCCTTAGCACATTAGTCAGAGTTATTTTAGATTCCCAGCCCCTTGCATGTCTGGTTCTGATGCTTGCACTGTCTCTTCCAATTATGTTTTTTGCCTTTTGGTATGCTTTGGGATTTGTTTTTTGATGGCTGGACATGAGGTACCAGGTAAAAGGAACTGCTGTAACTAGGCCTTGAATTATGTGGTGGTGAGGCGTGAGAGGCTGGGGAATGTCCTGTGGTCCTATGATTGGGTCACTGTGTTTCCAGGAGCTGTGCCTCTGGCCTGTGAGCTTCACAAGTGTTTCTCAGTTTTTTTTCCTCCTCTTTTAGGTGGGACAGGATGGCTAGGGCGGGCTGGAGGTGGCTGTGTCCCTTCCCCAGTCAGTCTGTCTCTGAGCACATCCCAGCAGGCCAGGCTCTGGTTACCTTGTTTCCCCCGAGGGCAGACCTTGTTAGGAACAGAGGGCTCCGGTGTATTTCAGTAAGGTGCCTTTCACCTCCAGCTGCTGGGAGCAGGGGGCGCCTTTTCTCTGATATTTACTGTGGGAACCTGGTTGAGCTCCTGGCGGTAAATCTCACAATGCTGTGGGCCCCCCAGGACCGGGTCCCCCACGGCCTCTGATTCTCAGCATTGTCTGCGCCGATCCTCCAGCAGCATCAGGCACAGTTCAGGTTTTCCTGCCCCGGCACCGGCTCCTGCCGTGGCTTCTGCTGGGGAAGCCGTATGTGCCTGGCTGTCTCTCCAACCTCGGGGGCTGAGTTGTGCCCTGTGTTGCTTCCCCATCTCTTCAGGATCCAAGGAGAGTTTGTGCTTTTTCAGACTATTTGATTTTACTTGTTAGGACAGAGTGGTAACTTGCAAGCTTCTTATATGTGGAGCCAGAAACTGGAAGTCCCTAACTGAAGCTTTATACCCATCGATTAGCAAACCCACATTTCCTGCTCCCCTCCAGCTCCTGGGACTTCTAAGCGCACTTCTGTTCTCTGCTTCTGTGAGTGTGATTATTTGGGGTTTGGGTACCTGATGTCAGTGTAATCGTGGTATTTATTCTTCTGTGACTGTCTTATTTCAATGATCATAATGTCCTTAAGGTTCACCCATGTTGTCTTATGGTGCAGAATTTCCTCTCTCTAAAGGCTGAATGACATTCCATTGTATATATACACACCACATTTTCTTTGTCCATTCATCCATTGATAGACAGACGCTTAGGTTGCTTCTGCGTCTTGGCTCTTGTGAATAGCGCTGCAGTGAACGTGGGGGTGCTAATCTCTCTTCAAGATCCTGCTTTCAGTTCTTTTGCATAAATATGTGGAAGTGGGCTTGCTGGATCATATGCGAGTTCTGTTTTCAATCTGATGAGGGGCCTCCATACTGTTTGCCACAGAGGCTGCTGCGTTTTACATTCGTACCGACAGGGTTCTGACTTCTCCACATCCTTAGCAATACTTGTCTGTTGGTTTTATTTATTTATTTTTTTGACAATACCCATCCTAACAGGTGTCAGATGAATAGACAATTTCAGCAAATGCCTTCCTCCCCCCCCCTTATAAACAGGAGCATATTGAACATGTGATAGGAATACACGTGTGTTAGATGTGAAGAAATAAGCTGCTTCTTTCCCGCCAGGGGGGACTTCCCTGGCGGCCCAGTGATTAGGACTCGGAGCTTCCATTGCAGGGGGCATGGGTTCGATCCCTGGTTGGGGAACTAAGATCCCACATGCCGCAAGGTGTGGCCTAAAGAAAGAAAAGAAAAAGAAACTGGGTGTCTGTTCTCTCAAGCTGAGAAAGAAGTTGTGATGAAAAATTCAGATTAATAGTTGAGAGAAACATGCAACCCATTAGGATTTTAGCAAAAGGGGCTATAGAAAAATTGAATGGGCTGCAGTGTACCGAAATAGCATTCCCGGGTGTTTATTTGCATTATATAATGGGGTTCAGACATTACATGTATTGCTTTTGCCTCTAATAACAGCTCCACCTCATGTTTTCGTGATGCCTCTTTTATATGGAACTTCCCAGGTGCTTCACCTCATTTAGTTCTCATTTAAACATGTGAGAAAATAGAGACAGAAACTGAGGTCCCAAACAGCGAAGGGACCTGCCCGAGGTCTGAAAGCTTCCGTGACACCAAAATGGGACACAGATTTAGGTGTTCTTATCCCGTATGCCATGTTCTTTCTGTGATGGCAAAGCTTCTCTTGTCAGTAAAGTAATGGATAAAGTCCTTGGGCTGCACTCAAACAGCCACACTGGACCAGTCATGGTAGCACTGCTGCCAGGTGTTAATAGCCAAGGGTGAAGTCCCACCTATGAATTGTGACTTTAACGAGAACTTCCAATTTCGCAAGGTATAGACAGGATTGAGTCAGAGGGTGTTAAAACTGTACGTTCGGAGCGACTACTGCAGAGAAAGAAATATTTGCTTAGCTGAAACTGCTTTTTTTTTTGTGGTACACGGGCCTCTCACGGCTGTGGCCTCTCCCGTTGCGGAGCACAGGCTCCAGACGCGCAGGCTCAGCAGCCACGGCTCACGGGCCCAGCCGCTCTGCGGCATGTGGGATCTTCCCGGACCGGGGCACGAACCCGTGTCCCCTGCGTCGGCAGGCGGACTCTCAACCACTGCGCCACCAGGGAAGCCCTCAAACAGCTTTTGAAAAAAATCTCAGCATCTTAGATGTGCATAAGGAAAGCTGCCTCTGGAGGGTGTGAGAATGTGTCTGCAGGTGCGGCTATGGTGGGGGCATGGGGGACACCAGCCCTCCGAGCATCACAGCGTCACAGGCGCGGTAATGGCTGGCTTCTCTGATGCAGCGCCGCTCTGTTCTTCCAGGGCCCTCCACCACAGAGCTAGTCAGCATTATTAATCCATAGAGTAATTGGTCCCCACAGAGTCCTTCCGCGTTATTTTAGCAGGTGGCCTTGCGAGGAGTCAGCTAAAATCATGCCTGTTCAGCACCAGGCAGCGTTTCAACCACCAGAGCTTCAGAAAAAGCAGTATGTGTTTGGGAGCAGAACATTTCGATGTTTAAAAATCCCAAATGATCTTGGTGTTTTAATGTGTCCAGTTGTCAAAAATTCCAGAAGCACAGCCACGTAGGTTAGTCTCACCTTCTGGTGCACAGTGTAGTGCACACCTCCCACTGACACCCCACCTTCTAAGAGCTGCAGGCACGTTCATTTCCTGTCTTATGGGAGAAGTGTGTACCTTGAAAAGGTAACTCTATAAACTAGTTTTAAATTTTGTGAATTTTTTCAGACATACAAAAACACAGAAAATAATTCATCTTGTATGAACATCCACGTTTAAGAGATGCTGCGTTTTTGCATTTGCTGAAGGTTTTTTTTAAAGAAATGTTGTTTCAGATGCAGCTACAGCTTCACACCCCTACCTTAATCCCTTCCCTATGCGTCCCTCCCCAGGAAAACTTCTGTGCAGAAGTAGGTGTGACTCCTTTCCTTGTGTGGTGTTATCCCTTTACTATGTGTGTGTGTATCCAAAGAAATATATAGCTCATTTGTTGGTGTTTTAAGTCTACATACACTCTGCGTATGTATTGATAACTTGCTTTTTTTTAGAAGAAAATGTAACATTAATTTTAAGCTTTATCAAAATGAAGACCTGGATTTAGTTTACTCAGTTTTCACGGTTCTGTGATACGAACATGAAATTTTATTTTTCCCATCTGCTTTGATGGACATTGAGATTATGTAAACATTTTCAGTCTTAGCAAAAGCAATGCAACAGGATTTCTGATGGATAAGTCCATAGACACAGGGGAGAGGTATCCTCTAACACTCAAAGGTATCCTCTTTGAGCATTTTTCAAAGCTGTCACAGATTTATGTGTCATGAAATCAGTTTAATGGATTGCAACCCATTAAACCCATTTAACCCATTAAAAACTAATAAAGGTTCATTATGTTATATGTTATATAAATAATATCAAAATGCACTGCACATTACGTGGGTGGGTTTTGTTAGGCTTTTCTTTTAGTTAGATGTGTATGTGTGTGGGTTCACTGGGTTGTGAAGTCAAGTGTATTTCTTACTGAGGGTCCTAGTAAAGGAAGGTAAGGATTCACCACTCAGAGCACACGCTGGGTCCTGCTGCTGGGTCCTGGGCCACGTGCATCTTCAGCTCTGTTGATTGCTGCCAAATTGCTCTTCAAAGTGGCTGTATCTTAATTGCAGTGTTCCTTCCTGTTTCGCTACTTTCGCTATTTTAGCCCTGGGATTTTGTGACCAGGATTTCGTTTCTTTTTAATTAATTAATTAATTATATTTAATTTTGGCTGCGTTGGGTCTTCGTTGCGCGCGGGCTTTCTCTAGTTGCATCGAGCAGGGGCTACTCTTCATTGTGGTGTGCGGGCTTCTCAATGCAGTAGTTTCTCTAGTTGCAGAGCACGGGCTCTAGGCGTATGGGCTTCAGTAGTTGTGGCATGTGGGCTCAGTAGTTGGGGCGCACGGGCTTAGTTGTTCCGCGGCATGTGGGATCTTCCCGGACCAGGGCTCGAACTCGTGTCCCCTGCCTTGGCAGGTGGATTCTTAACCACTGCGCCACCAGGGAAGTCCGTGACCGGGGTTTCTAATTGTAAATTTAGTTTGCTTTTCCTGATTATTAGTGAGGCTGATAATAAGTCATTTCGAAGTGTTGAAAATGAATGGGGGGAAAATTTGTATTTTTTATTTTAGCACAGTCCTGGACAGTCATGAGAAAAATGACTAAGGAAAGTGAAAAGTAGAGGCTGGGGTCCTTACTAGGTTGATAGGGAAGAAGGAAGGTGAGAAATATCTAATATTTTGGTATCTGATTTTTAGGACTTTAGCCTTAGAAAGGGACTGGAATTATGTTGCTCTCTGCTGTCTAGTATGTGAGGGGAATGGTATTGCTAAGTGTAAACAGTGGTTACGCTTGGGCAGAGAGTGAAAATAGATGCCTTCCATAGCTGCAGTTTTATAAAATGCTTTACATAAAGTGTGCTGGGTGTGGTGTATTTGCATGTTTAACATGTAGGACTGTTCTTCACTGATTCAAAGAGTTCTTCTCCCCCCTAGTTTTCTTGAGTCAGGCCTCCCTCTTAGTCTGTCTTTTATTCTCCACCTTTGATCCCTGTGTGGGTGCAGAGCACTCTTGGGGCTGGTGAGTGGTACCTGCCAGGGCGTGTCCGGACTGAGAGGTGATGGACAGGGGCATGTCCTGGAGGGGGCGGGGCCCATCTCACGGGACAGCTGTGTCTCCGCTTTGGAGGATTTTTGTTTTGAGGGACTGTGCCTCCAGTGTTGCTAGATATTTTCATGTGTTTTCCAAGAGAAATTAGAAATATTTTTTAAAAAAATTAATTCTGTGAATCTGTTGATTTTGTTTTTAAAATACTGACCCACCTTTGAAAAAAACCAAAACAGTTTTGGACAAACAACCCTATCTGAATTTAGTCTTCAGGCCACTGATTTGCACTGATTTTCTGTTAGGAGAATTGAATTGTGAAATGGCTTCAGTTTTAAAAAATCGTGAACACTAAGGTTGATTCCTTATGACCTACTTTGTCATTTTGCTTGTCTCCTCCTAGGTGCATGAGTGGGTGTTGAAGGAGCTGTGAGATACAGAATTACATCCCTTTTTCCTTTTCCTTAGTACCTCCTACAGAGCTTGTTTAGTAGGTTCCTAATAAACATTTGTTAAATGAGTGAACACATGAATGATGAAAACGTACAGTTCCGGGGCTCCTTTAGAACTGACGGTCTTAAAAATTGTGGTTACTCTTTGTCAGATTTGTATTATTTCCTTAGACTTGTAGCAAACGGAGATTTCTAACAAGACTCTCCCCATAAGCAGCCGCGTAGCACAGGGAGATCAGCTCGGTGCTTTGTGACCACCTAGAGGGGTGGGATAGGGAGGGTGGGAGGGAGACGCAAGAGGGAGGAGATATGGGGACGTATGTGTATGTATAGCTGATTCACTTTGTTATAAAGCAGAAACTAACACACCATTGTAAAGCAATTATACTCCAATAAAGATGTTAAAAAAAAAAAAAGACCCTCCCCGTGTCACTCCCCGACAGTTTTGCTGTTCACCAAAATGCCACATAGCTAATTCATGATTCATAAAGAAAGCTCAGCACATTAATAGATTAGATAGTCGGTAGAATGAATAATAAATGGCAGAGCTATGTATACAAAGCAAATATGCATTGCTCTTGGAGAATCACGTAACGGGGGTTGGCCCATCTGGAGCCTTTGCTTCCCTGGGGGAAATGAGAGGACGGAGTGATAATCCTTCAGTCATTAAAGAAGAAAATGAAGTTCCATGTTGGGCATGTGATGGAGCCCAGAAAACTGCAGTGCTGACGGAATTCGGGAACAATTAACACTCTTCCGCCCTTAACTCCGTAGGCAGCCCGACTGGATTGGCAGCAGGACGACATTGAAATTGTCCGTGTTGAGTGGGTTGGAATTTTAGCCACAGCCCTTTCCAACCCTGGTGGCCAGTCATCAAGGCATGATAGTTATTTAAGTGTCTCGATTCTAAAAGCTGACTCAGAGCCATTCTTAGCTCTGCTTCCTCCCTGATCCTCAGGCCCCACCTGAAGACCTGACCCTCCTCGTGGGCGGTTTCTGGCTGCTCCCCCTGTTGGCTCGCTTCCCCCCCGCCCCGGGCCTGGGCCACAGAGGTGCACGTGTGGTCCGTGGGACTCTCGTGGTCCTTTCAGTCTCCGGGCTCCCCTCCAGCACTCCACAGTGGGTCTTCAGGCTGGTTTCTCAGCGGGAGTTTCCGGTCCCCAGGCCAGCATCACGGCCATGCCTTCCAGCCTTACCTTTGCACTGTAGGAAGGCTCTTCAGACCACCATGGCCACGGCTGGTCAGCCAACTGGAAGGTCTTTTCCGCAGTCCTTATCCTCCTTCCTCGCACTGTAATAACATCTGCTGAGTGCGTTCCATACGTTGGCACTGTTCTAAGTATTCGATGCATATTACCTCGTTTAGTCTTGACCACAGCTACATGGGGAATATACTGTAATCTCTCATTTCTGTGGTGGGAAAACTGAGGCACGGTAACATCTTGACCACCTGCGCCATTTCTTAAAATTTATTTTTTATTGGAGTACAGTTGATTTAAAACGTTGTGTTAATTTCTGCTGTACCTTTGCCATTTTGAAACTCAGCTTCTCTCTTTTTTCCATACCGGTTCCTTGCAATGAACATTTAAGTGCCTGCTGTATTTCAGTCGGAGAGGTGCAGGACTCTCTCCGTCCTGAGTTTACAGCAGAGCGGGAGAGCGTTCTAGGGTGTGGCTTCACTGTGAGTTGCACAAGGGAAAGTTGAAGTAGGTACAGGCAGCTGTGGAAGCTCAGTGTCTATCCTGAGGGTCAGGGACGTCTTCTGGGGAAGGGGCACTACAGCCGTCTGGAAGCCTGTTGAGATAAGATGGGAGCATGTTCCAGGATGAGGGCACAGCACGGCCAAAGGCAGAGGGTACAGAGCAGCCTGATGTCTGAGGATACAGACAGTGTGGCATTACTACGTCGATAGGACTGCACTAGGTGAACATTGGAGGAGGCCTTGTGTGAGGTGCTAATGAACTTGGCCTTCACTAAGTAACGTTGTGGCAGCTGTTGAAGAATTTTAAGCTTGGGATAGACGTGGACAGAATTGTAGTTCAGTAGATTGCGGTGAATTTTAGAGGAAGGATAGTGGGGGGAGGGTTCAGATCAAGGGGGATCAGTTACCCGGCTGTGGTGGCAGTCCAGGGGAGGGATAGTGAGGTACAGACTAGAGTCAGTGAAAGTATCTCTAGTAGGAGGATACTAGAGAGAGTGCATATGAGAAACATTAGAAGTTAAAATCAGCAGAGCATTTTAATAATGGCAGAAGATTGGAAGTAATCTGAATGACTGCTGGTGAAGGATGATTAAATCAGGTTCATAGATACAATGGAAAACGATCAGCTGTTACAAAGAAAAAGGGCAGCTTTGTGTGGACTGGAAGGACCAGCTTCCAAGAGAGTGGAGGTGGGTGGGAGGAGAGAGGTGCAAAAACTGTTTGCATACTGTGCTAACCCGGACTGGAAAAAAAAGAATGTGCGTACACTAACTCTGGAAGGAGGTAATTGGCTCTTCCAGGACAGATAGGTAGTTGGGGGAAGGGATGGAGTAAGGGATGTGGATTTCACCAGCACCAGGTGGGTCCTTCCATCTTTTGAACTTGGTGCCGTGGGTACAGATGACCTGAGCTTTACAGTCCTCTTGTGAATTGGGTCTGAGGAGTGAGGGAGAGGAGAGAGCCGTCCGTGACCCCAGGTTTGGGAATGTAGGTGAAGAGTCAGGTGGGGTCCAGGCTGGAGGAATGGTGACGAGATGATGAGTTGTACATACAGCTGTATATATTTTTCTCACAGTGGGATTAAGAAATTTATGATCGATCAATCTCATTACCATATCGCTTTTCCGTTTAAAATTGCCCAAAGTGTTGTTTTAAGGTATTTCAACCCAACTGGCCTTCGTTTAGACCAGTTTTTTTTGTGTGTGTGTGGTACGCGGGCCTCTCACTGTTGCGGCCTCTCCCGTTGCGGAGCACAGGCTCCGGACGCTCAGGCTCAGCGGCCATGGCTCACGGGCCCAGCCGCTCCGCGGCTTGCGGGATCTTCCCAGACCAGGGCACGAACCCGTGTCCCCTGCATCGGCAGGTGGACTCTCAACCACTGCGCCACCAGGGAAGCCCTAGACCAATTTTAAGAGAGGAGGAATTTTAGCTTAGGGAGATCCCTTTCAGCTGCTAGAGCTGTTCCTTTAGCTCCAGTGACAGAAGCAGCACTCCCTCGCAGCCCCCTGCGCGGCCGCCACCATAAACTGCAGAACTAAGTGCACATGGCTGCCCCGCCCCCTACCTCCCTGCCCTGGCCCCATCCTTCCAGAGGTTCTGTGGAAGCTCTTAGAGGGCGTCCACAAGTGGAGGAGGCTAGAAGCTGTGAAAAGCAGCGCCAGCTTAGAAGGGTTGACCCTGGGGGCAGACCTAAGATGGTGTCAGCCTGCTCTTGTGGGTGTCCTGGGTTCAGGATATCCTCAGGTAGATGGCTTAGATGTCTTCATGTTTACTGCGTATGCTTCCCGGAATTCTATACCTTATGTAACCCTTTGGGTTACTGGCCAACTTTTACTGCATGCAGATGTCTTTGGATAGGCTATGGTGCAGTTAGGCATTCTTACATTGGTCTGGGTTACCTCCAGGAGCGCTCGGTGGCGACGGGGCGGCAGGCGGGAGTGGATCAGAGGACCTCTGTGTCCCTCCAGCTCCAAGGTTCTGTGAATCAGGTTCCTGGCGTTGGGATTAAGAAGTTTGACAGATGGGCCATTTGGAACGCGGACCAGTTTGGGGAAAATGGACAGGCCTGGTGGGAGGCCATGGTGGGAGGTGTAGGACAGTTCTAGAAGTGGAGAGTTGGACTTACAAAGTGATCCCAGAGGAAAGCAGAGAACCTTTATGTGTTTCTAAAAGTCTTGTCCAAGGCTGCCACTCTTCTTAGGAGAAGGAAAGGAAAGTCTTAATGACCAGAACTTTAGCACTTATTATAATCAGTCATTCATGAGTTAAATCGACTCTGGGGAATTCACCTGGACATTTAAAGACTATAATATTTTTTGATTAAAAATTTAAATTAAACACTACTGTAAGGTAAACACTTAGTTTACAGTTTAGAGGAAACACTATTGTATTTTTTATGGGATAATGTTTTCTTAGTCCCTGACAATTTACTTATCCCTAAACTTTTAGAATATAACCGATTTGGTAAGAGGCGAGCTATGTTTACTTGCTCTCTCTTCATCGGTTTCTCGACAGAACAGAGCTGTTTGAGTTATAGGCATTTATAGCCCGTTAACAGCCTCACATGTTCACCCGCCATCATAATGTTACTTTGCGGTATTATCAGGTAAGAGATGGAAGCCTTTATTATAATCAAAATGATACAGAAGTGTTTCTCTTCACTGGGAAGCAGGCAGGGAAAAAGAGAATTAAACAAAGCAGCACTGTGCTAACTCAGTTTCTGAGCTGGCGGAGTTCAGGGTTTACTTATTTTCTTAATGGGAAATTCAAGCATTATGCATGCAGAAAGTTACCATTTTTGCCTGTTTACTGTTTTCAGTTTAAAAAGTACTGTTTTCAGTTTAAAAATTTACAGGGAATTCCCTGGTGGTCCAGTGGTTAGAGCTGTTCTTTTAGCTCTGCGCTTCCACTGCAGGGGGCACAGGTTCAATCCCTGGTCGGGGATCTAAGATCACGCATGCCACGTTGCATGGCCAAAAAAAATTAAAAAAAAGAAAAAATACTAATTTACAAAACTGACCCCTGTCAGCAACACACTTTGATGTGGGTTATAATCCATTTTCTATCTCTTTCTCAGACCAGCACGGCCCTCTGCAAGAGATTCATAGCCCAGCAATGGTCAAGAAGATAGGAAAATGACTTCTTAATCACAGTTGCACAAAGTGTGGTGACACTGCTCCATGAAATAGCATTTCTCTGCCAAGTTCAGAAAACTGTCTTTTCTCGACTACATTTCTCTTGTCACGTGCTCTTTCTTTTCTTTGAGCATTCTTCTTGCACTTGACATTTATTAGAGTATGCTAAGAACATAGAACGTTTAGTGAAATAGGCGAATGTCTGCTGGTGAAAACTTTCCCCATAGTTTAAAGAACTTGCAGCAGAGGGATTTTCCTAGTTTCATAAAACAGTTCAGACAAGGATGAACTAGATGGAGCCCTGACCCCTCACTTTGTAGATCCAGTCTTGCTTAGTGAATAGCATACAATATCCAAGGAAGCCGACTCAGAAATGCAAACTTTGTTGGATTAGGCAACACAGAAGAGTTTAAATAACATCATTTGCAAGAAGAAGAGTGGGAAAGGGAGCATCGTTTATGTCTTTGTTTTCTCATTAGAATGTAGAAATCGTATACCTGGACTTGTGTGAATTCTTACAGCATTCTTGTCCACTTAGAATCATGTCGTTCTCGTATTGGAACTCGACTGAGAGAGTGATTGCTCGTGTCTGTTGGAAATTACTGTGATATGAAGATTGTGAGTATAGTCTGTTTTAAAATAGAGACTCAGAAGAATTACAGGAATGTGTGTCCTGTGGCATGTAATTACTTGTGATCATGTCCTTTGGTTCTAAGACAGCAGCACGTCCTTGGCGCCGTGACCCAGTGGGCTCCGTGCCTGGCCCTCCAGCCTTCCCTCTCTCATGACTGGCCACTCGGACCCTGCACCATCTGCCCAGGTCATTGTCAGGGGCACTAGTGACTATTTTTTGGCTTTAAAACGATTCCAATTATCAAACATTTCTCCCTCAAAAGAATTGAACATGGCATCCAGAAGAGAACCAAGGAGGCCTTTGCTTTTGTGATGACGGGTTTAAATTGAAAAGCACATCATCAGGGCTTCCCTGGTGGCGCAGTGGTTGAGAGTCCGCCTGCTGATGCAGGGGACGCGGGTTCGTGCCCTGGTCCGGAAAGATCCCACATGCTGCGGAGCGGCTGAGCCAGTGAGCCATGGCCGCTGAGCCTGCGCGTCCGGAGCCTGTGCTCCGCAACGCGAGAGGCCACAACAGTGAGAGGCCCGCGTACCGCAAAAAAGGACATCATCAGAAGGAACTTTCTCTTGCTTCGCCAAACTACATGATGAATTTTGAAAAGGACATCACTTTCTAGATAATTTGAGGGCTTTGGGGTACGTTCAGTGTTTGAAGGGTACATTGATTGTTTTATCGATTTTGTGGATATTGGAAAGAAATTGATTATAATAAAGAGTCCATGCCATCAAATGGAGCAGTTCTTTTCCCAGGGAACATTTTACACTCTGGCCTTTTCAATTTATTTAATTATTATTTTAACCAGTAATACGCTTACGCTGTTGAAAACATTTTAAAAGACGTTTAGAGACCTTACTGCCACCTCCATTCTCATCCCACCCCTCACCCCACAGATAGACAGGTTAGTTAGGATCTGTGGGAGTGTTCCTTTATGCATATGCAAGCAAATGTACAGATATATTGTCTGCCCCCTCACCTTCTTACACAAAAGGTAGCCCTTCATACATACTGTTCTTCCTTGCTTTCTTCACTTAAGGGTGTGTCCTAGAGCTCCGTCCATATCAGAACACAGAGAGCTTCTCCGTTTCCTTTAGAGCTGCACATTAATTCTTTGGGGGAGGGGGAGGTAGGTGCACCTCATTTATGTGACCTGCTTCTATGGACGGCCACTTGGATGGTTTCTGATGTTTTTCTTCTGCGGACACTGCTGTGATCTTTTACGCGCATGTGCAGGTGTCTCCATCTTTAAGATAAAATCTCAGAAATGAGTTTGTTGGGTCAAAGGTAAATGTATCTGTAATTGTGACAGCTGTAACTTGATAGACCATAAGGTTTTTATTTAAACATTTAGGAAAAAAATTGGTCTTTCACCAGGAATGTCAGAGAGAAACTCTTTCCCTGTGGCAAAGTGTGACCAAAGCTTATCGTCCAAACCAGGACACTCTTAAGAGTGAAAGTGGCTCTAAAAATAGTGGGGCAGCAGGCAGGGGCCAGGGCTTTGCTGGCAGCCTGGACATATCTTGACTTACTCGTGGTCTCGCCAACAGAATGTGCTGTCAAACTTTCACATTGTTCTCAAGGGACCTTGAGTGGAATTAAAGTTCAAACGTAAGCATTTAATGAGGCCAGCCTTTAAAAGTAAAATTACCAAAGATGGTTGCACGACAGTGTGAATATACTTAATGCCATTGAGCTGGGCACTTAAACGTGGTTAAAATGGTAAATTTTATGTTACGTGTATTTTGCCACAATTAAAAAATAAAAATTAAGAAAAGGAATAAACTATGGATACATGAAACTGTATGGATCAGTCTCAAATTATGCAAAATGAAAGAAAGTCTCAAAAGGCTACATCTTGTATGATTCTGTTCATAAGATACTCTGGAAAAGGTGCAGCTATAGAAACAGAAGATAGATGAGTGGTTTCCAGGAGCTGGGGTATGGGGGAGAGTTGAGTGTAAAGAGCAGGGGGAAATCTTGGGAGTGCTGGAATGGTTCTATGTATTGGTTGCGGTAATCATCACACGCATGCTGTATGTGTTTGTCAAAACTTGCTGAACTACACACGCAAAGGGGTGCATGTTACTGTATGCAGGTTATACCTTAATAAAAAAAATTAAAAAGAAATGGAATAAACAAGTAAAGCCACCCAGGATTGTTTCCCTGGGCCTCCGGGAAGTTGCCCTGACTGACGGTGTTCTTTCCTGCACAAGTGCAGGTGCCCTGAGTGGCACTTGCCCGTGGGCCTCCTGCCTGGTGACCACTTGTGTCACTTGCATTTGTCTAGCTGTTGTCGGTGGCCCTGCTGCTTCAAGACATCTGGGTCTGTGAGCATCTGTCTGGCCCGCCTCAGGGACCTTGCAGATGCCAATGTCAGGGTCCCAGGCTCGTCTGCCCCCCGAGGGCATCATCACAAGGTCAACTGGGTACAAATAGGTCTGGTTCTCTGTCTACCTGGAAGGAAGGAGCAAGCCAGGGGACCGGTTCCCAGTGCCCGGACTTTCTTTGCCTGCCCTGAGTGTTCGATGTCATCTCTTCCTGGAGTCGGGAAAGGATTCTGATGAATCCTGATTCTGATGATCAGTCTTGGTGGTGACAGAAGGTGCCGGTTTTGATGGCCAAGGTGAATATCTGCTGCATCTGGACCAAGTAATTAGAACCTTTAGATGAGCAAGAACAGAAGGTCCCACAGGTTAAGTAGAGTCCAGGGTCATGAAGACAGGGAAGTGGAAAGGGTTCTGGGGGCCCTCGGAAGCAGTCAAGAGTCACAATGAGAGGAACGCTCAACATCACTAATGACGAGAGAAATGCCAATCCAATCACGGTGAGGTACCACTTCACATCCATTGGGATAGTTATCATAGAAACAGAAACAAAAACAAGTGCTGGTGAGAAGGTGGAGAAATTGGAACCCTTGTGCACAGTTGGTAAAATGGTCCAGCTGCTATGGAAAACAGTATGGCAGTTCCTCAAAACATTAAACAAAACTACCATATGATCCAGCAATTCCTCTTCTGGATATATTCCCCAAAGAATTGAAAACAAGGACTCAAACAGATATTTGTACACCCATGTTCATAGCAGCACTATTCACAAAAGCCACAAGGTGGAAGCAACCCAATGTTTATTGACGGATGAATAGACAAACAAGATGTGGTCCATCCATACAGTGGAATATCGTTCAGCCTTGAAAAGGAAGCAGATCCGGACACGCTACAGCATGGGTGAACCGTGAGGACATTCCAGTAAGTGGAATAAGCCAGTCACAAAAAAGACTGTGTGATCCACTTATATGAGGCATGGGAAGGAGTCAAACTCACAGACACAGAAAGTAGACTGTGGGGTTAAGGGGTGGGGGGAGGGAAGGTGGTGAGTTGGTGTTTAATGGGTACAGTTTCAGCTGGAGAAGGTGAAAAAGTTCTGGAGGTGGATGGTGGTATGTGAGTTTACTCAATGCCACAGAACCGTGCCCTGGAAAATGGTTAAAATGGTACGTTTTATGTTACATATATTTTACCGTAAGAAAAGTCATCTTAAAAAACAAATCAGGGCTTCCCTGGTGGTGCAGTGGTTGAGCGTCTGCCTGCCGATGCAGGGGACACGGGTTCGTGCCCCGGTCCGGGAAGATCCCACATGCCACGGAGCGGCTGGGCCCGTGAGCCATGGCCTCTGAGCCTGCGCGTCCGGAGCCTGTGCTCCGCAACGGGAGAGGCCACGGCAGTGAGAGGCCCGCGCACCGCAAAAAAAACCAAACCAAAACAAAACACAAATCAGAGGGGAGTGAGCCGAATCAAGTGAGCCTCACCTGAAAAGCCGGATGCGGGGGGGATCCTGCAGTCTCCCCAGGTGGGTGAGGCGGGGACGTGGGTGCAGAGTGTGTGCTCTGCCCGCTCGCGGAGGGTCGTGGTCATCGCAGGCAATGCACTGTCACTCCTTTGTCTCCTGCGTGCCCTCCTGGGAGTCGGGATGATACAGGTGCTGACCTGAGATGAGCAGGGACCCAGTGGTCAGGGTCTGCTGGCACACCTGGCCTTGTCCCTTCCTCCAGAGAGCCGTGGTTGTCACCTGGTCCTGCTCAGTCCTCCCAGGGAGTGTCTCGTGAGTGGCAGGGGGCCTTCCTGCTCAGCCCTGCTCCCAGCTGGCTGCAGCCGTGGGTCCTGCTGCCCAGGCCCTGAGTCTGGACGGAGGCTAGAATGGTGGGTGGGAAACTCTGTTCCCACCCCACAGACGTCCGGGGCAGGACACCCCCTGGACTTTCTTGGCCTTGGTGCCTGGGTGGCGGCAAGGCAGCAGGAAGTGGGTTTGGTGTCTTTTGGCTACAGGTATTACGTAGGGGGGCTTTGTTGAGCTCCTGAGGCTGTATAAGAAGGCCGTTCTTTTAGGGTTTAGTCATCCTGTAGCTTAATAATCTTTCTACCTAGAACGTGGGCAGAGGCCATGGGCTGGACAGAGGACACTCTGAGCTGTGGGCTGCCTGAGGGCCCAGGTCCCCCCTCCTGCCTCACTGACTGGAGTATGAGGGCCTCCACTCTCACATCCTTTAGGGTGTATTTTCCCAGGGGGCCCTGAGATCTCTCACGTGGAGATCCCACCTCTTCAGCCCTCCACAGATGCCCAGCTTCTCTCAGATACCCCATAACTGTCACTTGGGCTCAGTCTAATCGCCTGCTACACACACTCCTATTCACATGCAGTGGTCGTCAGCCTCAGCTGTGCTGTCCAAGACAGCAGCCGGAAGCCACGTGTGCGATGGAGGGCTTTCAAGGTGGCCAGTCCAAATGGAGATTTGCTGTGAATGTAAAACGCACACCAGATTTGGAAGACTGAGCATGAAAAAAAACACGTCGAAAGACCTCATCGATTATTTTATATCCATATGTTGAAATGATAACAGGTTATATTGGGTAAAATAAAATACATTATTAAAGTTCATTTTGCGTGTTGGATTTACTTTTTAAAATGTGGCTACTAGGAGATCTGAAGTTACATGTGCAGCTGTCATTCTCTCAGTCAGCACTTTACTAGAGCGGCAGCATCACCTGGAAGCTGGTTAGAAATGCAGGTTCTTGGGCTCCACCCCAGGCCCAGGGAAGCAGAGACTCTGGGGTGGGGCCCAGCGAGCTGTGGGGGCTCCACCCCAGGCCTCCAGGTGATTCTGACGCAGATCAAGTTTGAGCGACTCTCTCTCAATCAGTTTCCAAGTCGCTAGTGATTTTATGGAAAGCATGTACAGCGAAAGGCAATGAATAAGAAGGGGAGAGCCAACTGGTATCAGTGAATGAGGCGGGGGTATTCGTGAACCCGTGGCCACAGCTGAGACGCTGCTGGCCCTTGGATCTCAGCGCGTGCAGGATGGGCTGCAGGGCCCTGGGTGGCACCCTCACGAGGCGGCCGTGGTTTGGACTCTTGCTTTGCCCCGGGCTCTCTCCACTCTCTTGCCTGCCTGGCCTCTGACCCACTTTGTTTCTTTTCCCATTTCCAGCCCCAAGTCCCGTGGACCTGACAACAGAGGTTGGCTTTTTCCCTTTTCATCATTCCGTGGGACGGAGGCTTGCGCTCATCCGGGGCTGTTTCTGCTACGCGGTGCCCTTAACTTGACGCTGATGGCTGAGTGTAGTCACGTGCACTGTGCTGGGTTCTGAATGCTGTCTTCGTTCTGCTTAGAAGGGAGGGAAAGACGTTCAGAAGAGTAAGTCAGGGCAAAGGTGCTGAAGCAGCAGGGGTTTTGAAATCTCACGTAGTTGAAAGTCTCGTAGGGAAAAGTCAGAATCCAAGTGTGTCCCTCCCTTAATTTCTTTTGGGGGAAATTTTGGTTTCTTTCTAGTATAAACCAAAGGGATCTTTAGGAGAGCTCTGCATCTGTTTTTGTTTTAAAATTTTATTTATTTATTTATTGGCTGTGTTGGGTCTTCGTTGCTGCGCGCGGGCTCTCTCTAGTTGAGGTGAGCAGGGACTACTCTTCGTTGTGGTGCGTGGGCTTCTCACTGCGGTGGCTTCTCTTGTTGTGGAGCACGGGCTCTAGGCGTGCGGGCTTCAGTAGTTGTGGCTTGCGGGCTCTAGAGCGCAGGCTCAGTAGTTGTGGCGCACGGGCTTAGTTGCTCCGCGGCATGTGGGATCTTCCCAGACCAGGGCTCGAACCCGTGTCCCCTGCATTGGCCGGCGGACTCTTAACCACTGCGCCACCAGGGAGGTCCCTCTGCATCTGGTTTTGATGAGACCAAATGTATTGCATCTAACTCCCGGTCCGCAAAACAGAGTTAATGGTTTCCAATGTCACTTAAAGCTTTGCAGCTCACATTCTGTCATTGAGGGTGGGAGTGCCTTACAGATATGGGACAGTGGTTAAGAATCCCCATACCGGCTTTGACATCTAAGGAAGCTATATTTGGGTTCTTTTTGAACCTTGGTGGCCTCATTTGTAAAATGAGGATAATGTAGGTCCTTAATACTTTCTTTAAAACCCTTGGGGCCAAATACATGCAGGGATTTGCATCTTTTTCAGAATTCTGGTTTGTGCCTCTACCATGTAGAGCATGGCATTCCTACTAGGGTCTGAGGCAACATCCTGCAATCAAATACATTAATGTTTCTGAAATAAAACATTCTCACTAAGTGGGATATTGAAAAAATACTATATATAGCTTCCTATCAGTTTAGGTAACATGTTACCATCAAATGAATTATGAAAACAACCTTTAGTTTTGACACCTTTTGGTGTTCAGTATTGTGGATAAGGGGTTGTGGACTTTGGTATTGACTGTGTTGTCTGAAATAATGGAAAAAAACCCAGATTAGCAACTGTGCAGCGTTGGTTTGCTTTGGAATGGCTGAGGAATGCCCTGGGTTGGTAGGAGATTCCAAAGAGCTGATACATCGTCAACCTCTCATAGTTGATATTGACACCAGCAACCTAAGAGTACTGGACTTTGCTGTTCAGAAGGATAGAGGGGCTTTCCCAGATATTGGTGCCTAACGTAGTGGTTTTGATTTTTAGACAGAAAATAAATTATCCCAATTCAGCTGCATCCTTGAATCTGGCTATACGCATGCTACACACATTTCGCACAATTTTATTTGTGTGAAAATAAAACCCAGAGTTGATGCAAACTTACACCACAGTGTCATAGGTTTGTTTGATGATTGAATGTGACATTGTATATAAAGCAGGCAGCACAGAGCGCGGTCCTTGGTAACTCAGTAAATGTTAGCTGCGTGTTACGTTGTTATTATGATTGTACATGTTAATAATAAGTAGCACTGCCTGTTGTGCCAGATAAAATGGTTTTTATCTAAATTTGCTTCTTGTGTTTTAAAATACTTATAACAATGGAGGAAATTATATTCTTGTATTTTAAAAAGCTTATCTTAGATTTTCCCTGGATTTTAACTCAGTGACCTTGGTCAAGTCAGTTACCCTCTATGATGGTTAATTTTGTGTGTGCAGTTGGCCGGGCCATGGTGTGCAAATACTTGATCAAACATCATTCTGGATGTTTCTGTGAGGGTGTTTTTGAATCAGACTGATATTTACATTAGTGGACTTTGGGTGAAGCAGCTTGCCTTCCCTAACGTGAGTGGGCCTCATCCAATCAGTTGAAGGTCTGGACAGAAGAAAAGAGGGCCCCCTCCCCTTTCCCCACCACACCCTTCCACCGCAGCAAGAAAGAATTCAGCCTGCAGATGGCCTTGGGATTTATGGCTGCATCAGCTCTTCCCCAGCCTTCTGGTCTACCCTGCAGAGTTTGGACTTGCCAGCCTCCAGGATTGTATGAGCCAATTCATTGAAATAAATCTCCCTCTCCCTCTCTCTCCACACACACATATACACACACACACACGCATGCACACACACATCCTGTTGGTTCTGCTTCTCTAGAGACTCTGAAAAATACACCTTCTCTTGACCTCATTTAGTTTCTTAATTTATAAGATAAGAGGATGGAAGAAGATGATTTCCAAGGCTTCTTTTTAGCAGTGTGAGAAGTTATTTGGGTTGCAAGCAGCTCAGTTCGGGCTTGGGGAGTTGTCTAAGATGACTCAGGCTATCCTTTGGGAGGATGGGGTAGGAAGGGAACTGGGCTTTTGCGAAGGGGCTGGAGACACGGGGCTCAGTTCAGAGCCGGTGATGGCCCGAGGGGAAACCACGTGGAGGTGTCCACGGGCACTTGGACTGTGGGTGTCACGGGATGAGGGTGAGTCACAGAGGGATGTCAATAGGTGCAGGATATGAGAACCTACCTGCTGGGTCTCTGGGGTGCTACTCCAGGAGGGAGGAACCCACTTCTCAGGCTCAGGCCCCAGACGGGTGCCCTGCAGCTGGGGCCTCCACCCGACTGAAGTGACGATGCCGTCCTGAGTGTCCCGGAGACAGTGGCCCCAGCCTGCCTCCTCACCAGATGCAAATAGCTGGACAGAACAATTCCTGAATGTTTACCGTGTCCCCGGATGAATTTTGGTCACTGTCCCGAACGTAGGATTTTCTAACGGGACCAGCTCTCGACTTGACTGAGGTCTATTCCTGCAGAGCCTGAGCCTCAGGTGGGAAGTTTGAGCTGGAGGAGTTTATTGTTATTGTTCCCTTTGTTCCTAGTAACAGTAATAATAGCTGTGTTTACTGATGCTGGTTTAGCGTTTGTCCATCCAGTAGGGAGCCACTGGCCCCATGTAACTATTAAATTTACAATTAATTAATATTAAATAAAATTAAAAGTCTAATTCTTCAGTCACACTAGGTACCTTTCAAGTACTCGGGAGCCACATGGAGCTCGTGGCCTCCGTATTGGGCAGCGCGGGTGTGGACCATTTCCATCACCACAGAAAGTGATGCTCTAGTCTCCAGCTTTGTACACGTCCTCTTACGTACTCCTACAGTGTTTTGGAGTGGGAATTATTATCCCCATTTTTTAGGTGAAGATATTGGGGCTTAGGCTGAATACTTGACCCAAATCACAGCTCCTAAGTGCCAGAGACAGGAACTCAAAACCTGTCTCTCAGACTCTCGTGGAGTCCCGAGGAACCCGCTGTTTGGATTTGCCAGCCGGCGGGTCCTGGTGAGTCTTCCGCCACTGTGGGCCAAGGATAGAAGCCTGGGTGAGAAGGAGGGAAGAGGGGAGAGAGTGGGGAGGGGAACACAGGATTTCCAGAAGGACGCAGCATCCGAGACCATCCAGTGCAGCACAGGGAGCTAGGGGCGATGACACCATGTCCCTGGGGTTTGGTGACGTGAGGGCAGTGATCTTTGCTAGGGTGGGCTCAGTGTAGAGGAAGGGAGAAAGCTGGATTTCAGGGCTTTGGGGAGTGAATGGGAGGTGAAGGAGAGAAGGGAAAGAGACAGAGAGGGATGCTAGAAAGAGAAGTGGAATCAGAAGACAGAGGACGTTTTCAGGGTTGAGGGGGCTTGAGCCTGTTGCTGAACTAAGATAACGCCTGTCTGTGGGAACCAGGCTGGGAGTAACTTTGGGGCAGTGGTGGGGGAGTGGCGAGATGCCGGCAGCCCTGAGACACGCGCTCTGCCTGCAGGGGCAGCTGTCATGCTGTCCCAGGGGGCTGTGGCTGGGAGGTCGTGTTAATTTTCTGTTGCCAGGTTCCAGACACGTGCATTTTTTGGTGAAATGTCCCTGATTTATAAACATTTAAAAAATAGCATGGTTACTCCTTCCGTAAGAAGTATATATCCACTCAGAGAAATGTGAATGGATTTGACGCCACAGAACTATACACTTAAGAACGGTCGAAACGGTGAATTTTACATTCTGTGGATTTGAGCTACACAGAAGCACACGCACGCACACATATGTCTCTAGGCCATTTGGGCACCCAGGCTGTAAATCTGTGCTCCTGGGCTGGGGGATAGACCCTTACAGTTGGCCGTGCAGTAGAGTCCTACAGCCCAGGCACCCCTGGAACAGCTAAGTTGGAATGTGGGGCGCTGGGAAGGACCCAGGCATCAGCGTTGTTGCAGATGAATGGGTGATTCCCATGTGCAAGCGACGCTGAGAGCCTCTGGTGTAGAAGATGAGATCATTGGAGGATAAAGACCCTGAAGAGATAGGAAGGAATCACATTAAGACCCCAGATGTAGGGAACCCCTCTGCTTCTGGGACTGGAGGGACCAAGTAAGGATATGTGCAGATTCTGTTTATTTTATTTTTTTATTTTATATTGGACTATAGTTGACTTACAATCCACAATATATTAAAAAAAGAAACCCCTATACAACTTAATAGAGAAGCAAACGAACAACCTAATTAAAAAGTGGGGAGAGGCTCTGAATAGGCACTTTTCCAAAAAAGACATATAAGTGGCCAACAGGCACAGGAAAAGGTGCTCAACATCACCAGTCATCAGGGAAATGCAAATCAAAACCACAATAAAATATCACCTCACACCTGTAAGAATGGCCATTACCAAACAGACAAGAAATAACAAGTGTTGGCAAGGATGTGGAGAAAAGGGAGGGAATGCTGGAGGGAATGCTGGAGGGAATGCAAACCGGTGCAGGTACCATGCAAAACACTATGGAGGTTCCTCAAAAAATTAAAACTAGAGCTACCATATAACCCAGCAGTTCCACTTCTTGGTATTTATCCAAAGAAAACAAAATCACTATCTTGAAAATATATCTGCACCCCAGTGTTCAATGCAGCATTATTTACAATAGCCAAGACATGGAAACAAGTTCATGGATTTTTAAAAATGTGGCACATATGCCCTCAAGATCCATGCATGTTGTCACAAATGGCAGGATTTCCTTCTTTTTATGACTGAATGATATTCGATTGTATACGTGCCAGAGTCTGTTTAAAATAAAGGGCACGAGGCTGTTGCCACCGGAAGAACAGAGACTCAGCTCCTCCAGTTGTGAAGTGGAAGGAGCTGTGTGCCTGCCCGGCTGCATCACCATGTGTCTTCATGTTCCTCGTGTGTGTGCAAATCTGTCTGCTCCTTAGGAACTGGTTTGGGACAAATGTGTTATAAAGCAAACGTGTCGTAGGTGGGAGTGACCACCTTTTAGGAATCGCTTTACCTTTCGATACCTATCCCCACTCCACCACCGAAGAAGTCACAGATTATCATTTTGGAGAAAACAGCAAATTATAGAAATGGATTTGTGAGCAAAGAGATCCATCAGGAAAAAGATGAAAGTCTAACTCTACAAAGCCACTAACAAAGCTTTCAGTGAGCTGAACAAGTCCAAAATATTTACTGAATATGGACGGTTATTTCCAAAAATATAATTATCACTTTTGGTACAAAAATGTTAAAAGTCCATTAATGATCAGCTATTCAAAGAGGGAGACAAAGACCAGAGGTGTTCCTCGGAGGAGCATTTTTATTAAAGGGGAGTATATTTATGCGTACTGAAAATTAGAGAAGGTTTTGAATAATTCAGGGGGGAAATGCAATTGCATTTCCCCCCTGAACTGAATGTAGTTTCAAGTGATGGAAGCTCCGTGCCTAAAATATTAGTTTAATATGAGAACAAGCCCCTTTCCAGCACAGAGATGTTGCTCATGCAGCTTCCCTTGTAATCAAAAGCAATTGTTTGTAAAATAGCTTTGCGGTACTTGGTTTCAATTGGTTTTGGACCAGATTCTCATCAAGAGATGCAAATGCTTTCTTGTCAACAGTTTCCTCGGCTTAGATGTGTTTGCTGAGGGAGATTTGTATTGATTCCCTGTCATTTAAGATGCTCTGCCGGGCATGTGTTACACAGTTCTCGAGGCTGGGAGAGCACCGGGGACTGCGATTCAGCATGCTGGGTCAGCTGTTGGTTTGAGAAGGAGCCAGAGAATCGAGGCTGCCACGGAAAAATCGTTGCTTGGTAATCGGGGGCCTTTGGGGATGCATTCTCTTCCTGCCTCAAAGCTAAACAGTGGAAGAAGCTTATGGAAATGAGGCCGGGATAGTGACACCTTTTCAGAAAAGGGATAAACGTATAAGGACACGTTAGGGAAGCACATTAGTTCAGATATTCGGCTAAAACATTTAAAAAACATTGGCCTCATTAACGGAGTCCATCACCAGCTTCCCTCACCCAGGAAGATATCCCCCAGCAAACTCCAGGAAGCGGGAGGGGGAAACAGACGTGGAAGAGGCTTGGATTCGGCTTGTGGGTGATGGGAATAGAGGAGTCGCTGGATCCCGGTCGCCATGTGATGGGGTTGGGTCTTCTAATCCAGAGGCGTCTCTTTGGGTGCCCACAGTGGCCGGACAGGGGGTCCCAGTGCGGGAGTCTGGTGTGTGGCTGGGAGGGCGAGGATGGGCGGCAGCCACCTTGGGCCTCGTGTCGGGGTGCCTGTGAGGGGCGGGGTTGAGGTGAACAGGAGCCGGTGCCGCTGCGGTAAAGGGCTGCCGCGTGGGGATGCTGGGCCCTCACTGCCAGGTTGCCTGCTTTTCCACCTGAAGTCAGGAATCCGGATGATTTCCGGAGGATTCCCTGATTTATGTGTGATGGTACTGAGGGTAAATCATTTCATGGTGAGTCGCATAAAATGCCTCTGTGGGACAGAATGGGCCCATGCGTCTGCGGCCTCTGCCCCCTGCCCTTCTGTCTTCACCGGGGCTTGTGTGTGTGCGGGGGCACCAGAACCTTCTCCTGCCTGCGAGGCTTCACTGAGTCATTCATTCATTCGATGCTATCCGAACCAGCACAAGGTGGGTTGGGGGCCTGGGGCATTCCAGGTGGGAAGACGTTAGCGGCCTGGGACTTTGAGAGGAGCTGCGATGTTCCTGGGAGGATGTCTTTCTGTGTGATTAGAGAAGTCCATGTGGGCAAAAGGGTGTGATAATAATAAGTTCAATCGTAGTTAAGAGAATGAAGGGCTTCATGGTTGCTGGAGAAATCGGGTTGTGCCCTGGCGGCAGAAAGGAGCTCTTAGCGGAGAAGTAGCTTGGCCACGTTCGCATGTTTACAAGATGCCACCTGCTGCTGCGGGAGGGCCTGGCGAAGGGCACCTGTGGGCCGGGGCACGTTTAATTTGAGGGCGAGACTTTTAAAAATGAGACTTTGGGGGCTTCCCTGGTGGCGCAGTGGTTGAGAGTCTGCCTGCCGATACAGGGGACACAGGTTCGTGCCCCAGTCCAGGAAGATCCCACATGCCGCGGAGCGGCTGGGCCCGTGAACCATGGCCGCTGAGCCTGCGCGTCCGGAGCCTGTGCTCCGCAACGGGAGAGGCCACAGCAGTGAGAGGCCCGCGTACCACAAAAAAAAAAAAAAAAAAAAAAGGAGACTTTTTTGGTTCATTGAAGGCTGCAGCCATGTTAATGCGGGCGGTTGGGTCTGTGCTGCTGTTGGTCGTCGGGAAGCATGTACACGAGCACCGTGGGGCCGCACGTGTGCGTTAGAGACTCGCCAGTGCTGCCCAGCTCGTGCTGGACAAATGCTTTGCCTGCCTTATGAGCACGTTTTCTCTGGTTTATTTCTGTTGAGGTGGTGGAGTAGTTATGAAACTCAGGTGTGACTCTTCATTTTCTAGAACGAATTTAATTTTTTTTTTTTTTTTGCGGTACGCGGGCCTCTCACTGTTGTGGCCTCTCCCGTTGCGGAGCACAGGCTCCGGATGCGCAGGCTCAGCGGCCATGGCTCACGGGCCCAGCCGCTCCGCGGCACGTGGGATCTTCCTGGACCAGGGCACGAACCCGCGTCCCCTGCATCAGTAGGCGGACTCTCAACCACTGTGCCACCAGGGAAGCCCAAACGAATTGAATTTTGACTCTGAGCTTTTTTCCTGCTCTGGGCTGGCAGGAGATTTAATCTTAGCTTTTTTTTTTTTTTTTTTTTCCGCTTCCTCCCTTATAACTTTTTGTGCAAATGTCCTGGGGTTGGAGGCGACTCTGGCCGGCCAGGCTCTTCCTTCCCAGGCTTTGCTGCTGTGGAGCAAGGCCAGCACAGTCCCAGCTGCCATGGGGCACTGCAGCCCTCTCTCCTTTTCAGGCCTCAGAGCCTTGCGGGGGAAACCTTTCAGTTGCCCACACCCCCTCTCTGTAGTTCTCATGGGGCTCCTCCACTGGCCTGGAAACCCTTTTCTCCTCCGTGGGTTTAAGGATTTGGAAACAAAAGCCAGGAAGGGAGTACCTCACCTGCAGCATCTGTTCACCTGAGTCAAACCCCTCCTGAGGTCGAGAAGCTGACAGCCAGCTACCTGCTTGCGCGGAGAAAGGGAGAGCAGAGGGAAGAAATTCATATTTCAACAAATGCTTTCCCACAGTGGCACTTTGATGTAACTGTTTGGTTTTAGGGCCAAAAGGGAGCAGATATGAGGGCTGTGGGGGAGGAGGGGAGGAGGAGGGGGGATCAGGACCCCCCTGATCTCAGTCCCCCTGTGGGACTGAGAGCAGCCTTTACCAGATGGTGAGAGGGAGAGTGGGGGGTGGGCAGGGGACGGGGAGGGGCAGAGGGGACGGGGATGGGTGGGGGATGGGCAGGGGAGGGCAGGGAGGACAGGGGAGGGGCAGGGGGGACAGGGGAGTGGCAGGGAGGACAGGGGAGGGTCAGGGGGGACAGGGGAGGGGCAGGGGAGACAGGGGAGGGGCAGGGGAGGAGCAGTGGAGGGGCAGAGGGGATGGGGAGGGGCAGGGGGATGGGAGGGGCAGGGGGACAGGGGATGGGCAGGGGAGGGGCAGGGGGAAGGGGAGGGACAGGGGGGACAGGGGAGGGGCAGGGGAGGGGCAGAGGAGAGGCAGAGGGGCAGGAGTTGGTTTGTGCCAGCTGCAGGTGACCAGAACCCAGGAGAAGATTTGGTATTGGGTCCTGGGCTTCCTGGCCCCTGTGAGAAGACTTTCTCTGGCCCTGGACCTGGGGCTCTGGGAGCGGATGCCCAGCTCTGAGGGATGGTGTTCACAGCTCTCAACTGGGAAAGGAAGAGAGTCTTCGCCCTCCTGGGGTTAGCTGCCCGGCTGTCTTCCTGAGGGTGATCAGAGCTGTCGCTGCGTGCTCTCGATGGAGGACCTCACGGGAGGCAAGGGAGGAAAGTGGGGCCCCGCCTCGGCCTCCCCTGTGCACGGATGTCAGCAGCATTGAGACTTGTAGGCAGATTCCACTCCTGACACATTTCCAGCAAGGTGCTAAGAGTGTGTCTTTTGTAATTTGTATTTTTGGCAGTTCACAGCCTCCCCCGTAGCTCGGTTTGTGCTGGACGTTTCCAGGACTCCGTTTGGCTGTCCCTCGCTGCCCCTCTGGGCCTTTAGAAGACTGCAGTCCTGGCTGCTTCTATTGGCACCTGTGTTACCAGGCAGACACCGCAGTGTCTGAAATGCCAGTGTGGCTTGGCTAGTGGCCTCCTCTCCCCTTACTGGCTGGGAGCTCGTTAAGTGTAGGGACCATCCTATTGTCCATTTGACCCCCAGCACCTTGCACGGAGGCAGGAGAGCTGTTCTGCAGCGTCGGGGAATGGCTTTCTGACAAGGGGGCACTGTGGTAGAGACCCGAAGGTGACCTTGCTCGCCTGTGTTCTGGGTCCCGTCTTTTCTTCTGAGACCTCACATGTCGATAACCTCCTGTTTCTCTCCTTGAAAGCTTCTTCCCATCAGAGTTTAACTATGTGATAGACACTGAGAAGCAAGTAAAGAAGAAGGAAAGGAAAAAAGAAGTTGGGAGGCTGATGCCCCCTGTCACTGCGGCCACGCCCTGTGGACGCTTCTCCTCTTACGCATCCTTCCCTTCTCACTCCATAGGCACCTGGCGTGAACTCTCCTGCAGCAGCCCCTGTTGGGGTCTCTCACCACTTGTTTGACATGAAACCGACAGAACATTTTTCGCCTTTTCGCTTAGCCGGTCGGCAGCATCTGACTCTAGTGAACGCGCCTCTTACAAACGCTGGGTTCTTTTGCATTCTGTCCACAACACCAGATTCTACTGCTTGTTCTCGAACCCTCTAGCTGTTCTTTCTCCGTCTCCTTGGTAGACTTCTCTCCCCCTAAAAGGGTTCAGTCCTGAGCCCTCTTTGCTTTTCCTTCTATCTGCTCACCCTGGGTGTTTTTTTTCCTTATCTGTTTCTGTGGCGTAAATGACCATTGGCAAACTGAAGACTTCCAAATACACATTTCCAGCCAGCATCTCTTAACTTATCATCCGATTCCGTATGGCCAACCGCCTTCCAACATTCTGACTTGAAAATCTCCCACATGTAAGGTCGGCGTGTCACAGCCCGACATTCTTCCTGCTGACTTGTTCTGTCTTAGAGACCCGTTCGCTAAGTCAGTGCTGGGGGTCGTCCTTGACCTCAAATCTTAGCCACCACCAACTATTGCCATTTGACCTCCTAAGTGGCCATGAACCTGCCCACTCCCCGTTGTCTCTGCTGCCCCTTCCAGCATCCTCCCCATGCTTCTTCCCCTTCCCGCCTGCTGCATTGTATCCCATCTTTGCTCAGGACATACCGAGTGGCTTTCAGTTCCTGGCAAACTGCACTTTCTTACCCTCCAGGCCCATCCATGTTGTCCCAAACGACAAGATTTCACTCTTTTTTTATGGCTGAGTAATATTCCATTGTATATATAGACCACATCTTCTTTGTCCATTCATCTGTTGATGGACACTTCGGTTGCTTCCACATGTTGGTTATGGTAAATAGTGCTGCCGTGAACATTGGGGTGCATGTATCTTTTCCAATTAGCGTTTTCATTTTCTTCTGATGAATACCCAGGAGTGGAACTGCTGAGTCATATGGCAGTTCTATTTTTAATTTTTGAGGGACCTCCGTACTGTTTTCCCCAGTGGTTGCCCCAATTTACATTCTCACCGACAGTGCACGAGGGCTCGCTTTCTACACATCCTCGCCATCAGCTGTGCTCTGGGATTGCCTTTCACAGGCGCCTGGTCCTCTGCAGTGTAGCCTGCACAGAAGGTATTAATGAGATTTCTCTTTAACACTTCTTGTCCTGGTTCAGTCCTCATCTTTTGTCTGGTCTGGGCCAACTGTTTATTCTGCTGCCGTGGTTTCTGGTCTCCAGTCCAAGTTACCTAGGACTGCCTGACCTGTTGTCATCCTTCTTGTTCACAATTAAGCATGGGTTTCCCGTGTCCTAGAGTAGAGGCCAAACTCCTTAGCCTGACATTTGCATCATTCAAGATCTTGGTTGTGAGCAAGAGAAACCCACTCTGAAAAGGAAGCAGAAGAGGAAGGCTGTGGCTGATGCCTAGGTGATGGGCAACAGCCGGGGGGTGCGCGTTGGTGCCGGGACAAGTGAGGCAGACTGCCCTGCTGTTGCCCAACACACAGTCCCTGCTGCGCGGGTACAGCTGCTACAGCTCCTGCTCACGTGGGCGGCTCACGTCTGATCTTTCCATCGTCTCGGTCTTTGTGTCGTGTGCTCAAGGTTCAGAGTCCCAAGTGAGAGCATCCACCTGACCAAGTCAGGTTCACTTCCCTAGAGGGACGAGGGGGTAAGGGGCTCCTGTCTTTTTTTTCTTCAATGGGTGGCGATTCCCTGCCTCCACCAAGGCCGACAGCATTGAGAATTGCCCCCAAATAGGAAGTTGGTTGCGTTCCTGGCGGCCAAAAACAAAGACAAACGTCCCTACAGCAATGTCACTTAAACATTTTTGTCTGCAACCTAGAAAGGATATGTGTGCACATATACACACACACACCTGCACACACACTCATGCACACACATGCTTAACTGAAAAAAGTTCCAGGAAACAATACTTACCCATGAAAATGTGATTAAACTGATCTTCTCTATTATATTCTCATTTTTAAAAGTGCAGGTCATGTGGCACTGAATTGATTTCAGTTTGAAAATCTTGCCCTACAGCGTTCTCCGTGTGGTATATTCAAAATACTCGCAGTGATAGTTTTATGCATGAAAAGCTTATTTATACACTAGACACACCTTTTCACAGTTCCAGTCTTTAAACAAATGTTTGCAAAGTAGATCCTTGAAGAAAGGCACTTATTACTTTGACAATGAAGGGGGCAAAAAAAGAACAAGAGAAAGGAGAAGGGGGAGGACAAAACGCGAATTTGTTGTGTAATAAAAGCAGCAATCTGGGCTTCCCTGGTGACGCAGTGGTTGAGGGTCCGCCTGCTGATGCAGGGGACACGGGTTCGTGCTCCGGTCCGGGAGGATCCCACATGCCGCGGAGCGGCTGGGCCCGTGAGCCATGGCCGCTGAGCCTGCGTGTCCGGAGCCTGTGCTCCGCAACGGGAGAGGCCACAACAGTGAGAGGCCCTCGTACCGCAAAAAAAAAAAAAAAAAAAAAAAAAAGCAGCACTTTGTAGTTTCCAAACAGAATATCCAATCATATAATCAAAAAGTACCCAGTATAATAGTTCAGCATGTTTATATAGCTTTCCAGGAAAATTTAAATCAGTGATATTGCTAGAAAGCAATGGGATTTCAATTTTTGGTGTCATTTAACCAGACATGTTTCATCCAGCAAATATGAACTGAGAACCTGCCCCGGGTGAGGCCCTTTGCTGGGTGTTAGGAATGGTACAGAGGTGCCTGGGCTGGGCTCCTGGGCTCAAATTCTAGTCGAGAAGAGAAGACAAGGATGTAGAAAATAGTTGTGCCGGGTGGAGAGCGATAAGGATCCTGAGAAAGGAACAAAGGAAATGCAGAGAAATGTGGATGCGCAGTTCCTGAGGAGCAGGTTCTGTGGAACGAAGGAGGATGTCAGAGGCTGTGAGCCGGATTCCCCTGTGACCTGGTGTCCGCCCCGGTGCAGCCCACGGGGCCGTGCGGATCGACCCAGGCTGTGGACCGGAAGGGCTTTCGTGCAGTCAGGATGCCCGTTTTAGTCCCTCTCTGTTCCTAGCACTGGGCCACGTTGGCACAAAGTAGATGCTCGGTAGGTATGCAGTGAATGAATTAACCTGGTTTTGGCAACAGAGTTCCTGTGGACAGTGGTGAGAGCTCAGCCACGAGCATAATGGCAGAGGGACCCTGCACAGCCCTCCGTGGGGTCCACATGCCTGTGGGAGCTCATGGAGGGGGAAGCAGCCAGAGAGGGGCGAGGATTCCCAAACATGGCTTTGACGGCAGTGCTTGCCCATTCCCGCATCAGAAATCACAAGTGTTATCTGTGATCCAGCAAAGTTTTCTTGAGCACTTGTTAGGCAGAAGGTCTGGAAAAGGGATCTACAGATGCTAAAAGGCAAGGGCCATGCCTTAAAGAGCAGCCAGGCTTTGTGAATGAAGCAGGGTAAAGCTGGGTGGGAGACAGACATCTATAGAAATGACTGAACCGTCAGGACAGAAAGGGCGGAAGTGAGGCTCCTTTGGAGAAAGTGTTGGCCAGCGCCCTCTGGCTGCAATGAGGTGGGAAACTTGGCTTTGGCAGGTGTGAACTGCGCATGTTATGGTCTGCGTGTTACGGCTCTCTGGTAGTGATACCAGTGTCTTGTAACCCTGCTTCTTCCTATCCCAGATTAACCTGGTCCTGTTAAGCTAGTACATCGTATTCATCCATCCAAGTACCTCTCTGGACTCTTGAGACTCTGCTGAGCACAGAATCTTCTCTCCAGGAACTTGCAGCACGGAGATGGTGTTGGAAAGGAATCGTGCTGTGTCATCTGTTCTTCCAAAATGAAACTATTTCTGTGTCCTGGCACATGGCCTATAGTAACGATTTCTTTTTTTATCTGATTATAGCCAATTCTTTTAAAGATGAGATTCTGCCCAGGGGATGCTTTCACCAGTCCCTTCCTAGATAGGGAGTCAGTCTCCGGAACACAGGCTAAATATTTATTCAGTGTTGATGAGCTGTGCAAATTCTAGAATGGAGAGAAGGGTGACGACTAACCAGAGGGGAGGCGTGGCTGGGGCTCAGAATGGACAGAGTAGAGAGCAGGGAAAAGTGGAGGATGCTCAGAGCTGAGTCAGGTACAGCAGAATTCGTTCTTACGTCTGCAGGCATGACCCCCTCTGTGGCCCCCTCAAGCATGTAGCGATGAGTCTGTGCACATGTTTTTACTGCAGTGATGCAATACTACTACCATTTATTTAAGCCCCACCACGTGATAGGTGTGCTACAGACCTTCAAGCCCTCACAGCAACCCTACAAGCTGCTACTATTTTTAGCTGCATTAAAATGCAGTTGAGGAAACAGGGTGAAATTGGTGAGTGACAGCACAGCAGAGGACGGCAGGACGGGATTCAAAGCAAAGGATGCCACATTTCTGTCCCTTACTCCAGGGGACCTGCTTTATGTTTAGGGTGGCCGTGTGGCATTCTGAGAGGCCCAGAGATAGGCAGACTTTTATTAGCTCTTTCAGTGGTGATGCAGGGGGGCTGTGTCTTCTGGTAGCATGTGCTGGATAATTCGGAAATGTCCTGAGTTGCTACTCCAAAGGCAGCTGGAGAATCTTAAAATTTCATTCATATGCATCCACCACTCTCTTCTGAAATTGTCACTTCATTTTCCTAACAAGCTCTCCATTCCTTTAGAACCCTCCTGTTGAGTTCAGAATGCTGTCTGCTTTACCTGCTCAGGCCACTGGTGAATCTAGGGTCTGTTCTCCTCTGAGCAAACCAGAAATACGGTGCTTTTCCTCCTGCTGATTCAGCCACAGCTTCAGGTGTCCTGTCATCTCAATGCGAACAGCCAGTCTGTTGAGTTTCAGTGCATCTGATACCACGATCTCCTCAGATCTCATAAATTTTATTTATTTATTTAGGTATTGATTCATTCATTTATTATTTCTGTCTATATTTTGTTAATTATACTTTTTTATTGAAGTATAGTTGACTTACAGTATTGTGTTAGTTTCAGGTGTACAGCAAAGTGAATCAGTTATATATATATGACTGATTCTTCAGTCTTTTCCATTATAGATTATTACAAGGTATTGACTGTAGTTCCCTGTGCTTTGCAGTAGGTCTTTGTCGTTTATCTGTTTTATATATACTAGTGTTGAACTGTTAATCCCAGCTCTTGTAAATTTTAAATTTAAGCCAAGGAATCACTCCATAGATTTTTTTCGATGAGTTTGTAGCTTTAGATCTTCATTAAAATGATAAAAAAAATTCACACTTTGCTTCAGTTTTCTTTAAATATTCCATAAGAAACAGTGGTTTTAAAATGTTTAACTTTTACTTTACTGTAATGGTAAAAGGCTTAGAAGAAGAAGCTGCAGTCCTCTGCCCACCCGTCCCCATTCCAAATCCTACCCATCGGAGCAACCAATTTCAAATCATTTTGCTGTTTTCTCCCGCTAACTCGGCTTCTGTTTCCCTTTTGGACATCAGCACTTGGTTTTTCATCACACAGTGGAGAGGTCAGCTCTGACTGCACACTCCCTTCCCAGCCTTCCCAAATATGGGTTTCTGCATCAGCAGAAACGTTTTACATTATTACATTACATGACATTTACTGATGAGCCCACTAGTGTACTATGCAGCTTTCTCTCCTTTGGGGTTTTCCCTAAGGTTAGTGAACACCGCATGGGACATCGCTGGGTACTGCCCAGAAGTCCCTTCCTCTTCCTCTTTGCTGGTGCAGCCTGATTTTGTTCTGATGTCCACCCCTTGGCCACTTGACTCAGTAACTCCTGATGATGCCAAGCTAGTCACCAGGGCCCCGTTCCCCTGCCCTGCGAGGGGTGGCCTCAGGGGTGCTTCTGGGAAGGTTTCTTTGTTCTTAGAGAGACAAGCAAGGAAGAAACAGCCTTCCCTATCACCTGGCGAAGAGAGTGCCAAGGGCCTGCAGGACACTCTCGCTCAGCGCAACTGTCCCAGCTCAGCAGGACCACCAGCTGCCTCTTTTTACTGGGTCTGCCTTCCACGCCTACCGTTCTGCTCCTGTCTGAACCGGTGCATCTCTGGGCCTGGGCCCCACCCTTGTTTTCTTGGGATTTTCTTTCGGTCCCCTGTCCTGGATCCCCTGTCTTCTTCATTTATGTATTCATTTTGCAGAAGCATATTCTTCAGAGGTTTGGGAAACAGATGTGTTTGAATTACTGTGTGTTTGAAAATGAATTTATTCTCACGCTTGATTTGATAGTTTAGCAGGGTATGGAATTCTAGGTGAAAATCATTATTTCTTGAAGTGTTAGGATTGCTCCCTGACTTCATATATTTGTTATTACTGTTCGGGGATCTGTTGCCAGTGATTCCGTTTATTTCCCTGGAGCTTCTCTTTATTCCTGGTGCGTTCGGGGTACATAATGCTGTGCTTTGCCGTAGGCGCCATTTTATTTTCTGGGCCCTCAATGGGCCCTTATAATCTGGACACTTATGTTCTTCAGTGTTGAGAATTTTCTTGTTTTATTTGTTTGGTAATTTTCTCTTGTTTTTTCTGTCCTCTCTTTTTCCCCCTGCATTTCTATTAGAATTTAGAGCGCCTGCATTGATACACTAATTATTCTGTCTTTCTTAGTTTCTCCTTTTGGAGGATTCTAATTTCTGAGACTAATCGAATTTCTAGATTTTATCTTTAAAACCTTCTATTGATGGTTGCATTTTGTCATATTTTTAATTCCTATGAGCTCTTATATATTCCCAGACTGCCCCTTTCTATAGCATCTTATTCTTGTTTTATGGACACTCTTCTCTCTCTGAGGGAATTGATTAGAATTTTAAAATGTTTTCTTCTGTCCTTCAGCTGGTGATGGGTAAACAGACTGTGGTCCAGCCATGCAGTGGAATACCAGTCAGCAATAAAAAGGAATGAACTGTTGATACAAGTGCTAATATGAGTGAATCTAGAATGCAATATGCATTCTATATTCATATTAACAATGTTAATATAACTAACTATATTAATAAAATAATAATAATATGGTGTTATTATCTAGATTCATCTATATTAAAAGTGAAAGAAGCCAGATTTAAATGGCTACATGTACAAGGATGTAATAATGCATGGCACAGGGAATGCAGTGAATATTTCATAATAAACTTGTATGCAGTGTAATCTATAAAATATTGAATTACTGTGTTATACACCTGAAACTAATGTAAGGTTGATTGTAAGTCAGCTATACTTCAATTTTAAAAAAGGCTACATGCTGTATAATTATATTTGTAAAACATTTTGGAAAAGGCAAACTGTAGGGATGGAGAATAGATCAGTATTTGCTAGTGGGTCGTGGTGGGGGAGGAGCTGATTATGAGAGATGACGGGAGAGAAATCTGGGGGGTGATGCAGCTCTTCTGCATCTTGATTGGTGGTTACCCTATGCATTTGTCAAAACTCAGAACTGTACAGTAAAAAGAGTGGATTGTATTGTATGCAAGTTAGAACATACATTTTAAAAAGGTTTCTTCTGTTTTCTGTATTTTCTTTAATGCCTTGTCTCTTTTTCATCTGAGGCCTTCCTTATGAATCTTGTAGTTCTTAGCTGTCCATTCCTACCTGTGAGTGGGATTGGAATCCAGAGCCATGTGTTGTGCTGTGTATGCCTTTGCTCTTGTGGAGGTGTTGAGAGTGTGTAGGCTGAAGAGCTATACAACGTGCTCTCACACACACTTGTACACACACACACTCGCGCAGGTGGAATTCCAGGCAAAGGAGTAGTAGTAATTCCAGTACAAAGAAGTAGTAAATTCTTTTCCTCTTTTCTGAATCAGTTGTCTTTTTCTACTTCAATGCATCCTTGGGTTTCCTCTCCTTTTCTCGTTTCTTCTCTGGCCTCCTAGCTTCTGGTGGGGAGCGGAGAGTTTGCAATTACTTTTCCAGTATCACTTTATTCCTTTCACGTTAATCAGAGGGCCTGGCACAGGTCTCCCCGCTCCCTTGCCAGGCTCTCAGGCTGCAGGCCTTGGTCTTTCCAGGCTGGTGCGACTCTACCTGCCTTCCCGTGGGGTTGAGCAGACCATTTCCCTCACCCCAGACGCTCCCAGGACCCCTGGCCAGGCCTGTCTGCCTGGAGAGAGGTTTTCTCCTGATTTATTCACTGCATCACGACTCTATTGACACCAGCCTGCTCCCTGGAGATTTCTTTGTCTCCACCCCTTCTGAGCCTTGCTCATACTTAGTTCGGAAGAGGCCCGAAGGGTAAACCTGGATCCTATTTCTCTGGTCGGGAGGGGGACAGTCAGTGTGTAAACGTGCTCCTGCAGCCTCGGAGAGCTGCCCAGTTAGAGGAGCAGTCCCCAGACACGGGTCAGGAGCCTTCCTGGACGCTGTCAGGACCGCGCGTTGGGGGGCCAGTTAGCTTCATGGCTCCCTTTCCCATGCCTGAAACTGATGCACACATGTCCTGCATGTACGAGGTTGTGATTGTGAATCACTAAATGAAAGTGACTAATTAGCTTTTCGGCTGTTTTATTGAAAAGATGAGAAGCATGAGACTTCATGGTATTTCTTTTGATTAAAATGGATGTTTGAGCATCTCATGTTATTTAAGAGTGAATTTCTAAACTGTGCTTTTAAATATTTAAAGCATGACCATTAAAATGCATCCTTACTCAGGTTTGTGCTTTCTGGGAGTGTTTGATTTTTGTTGCTTATGGAAGTTGTCAGGTTTGATGATTAAGGTGGAATGTGTGAAGCCCCTGACCTATCCCGAAAATGCTAGCAAGCCGGCTTTCCACCCTGGGATTGTAGACTGAGTGCTGTGCAAATACTCATCGCCATGTTGCTCTTTAAGGAAGCATTCTTGAATTTTGTTGGGAATCTTACGGGTTTTTTTTTTTTTTCTATTCAAGTTTTGGTGAAATGTTGGAGGAATCACACAAGTTCACTAAAGCAATATTACTCATTCAGCTTGATTGTATAGAAGAACCAGTCATTCTCCCCAGCATAGATCATTTATTTTTCTTGTGTGTTTCTAGGCCAAGTTGGTTCCTAACTAAGGAATATATTTTTTCTTTTTCTATTTATCTTCATTTCTTTATCTCTCCCATAGAGATAAAGACATTCCAAACATGGTGCTCAAAAATGCCTTATTCATTACATAGTATAACTAATGAAAATACAGAGACTCTTAACAAAAGGCCCTGGGCCATGAACGTATATCCTTTTCCATTTAATTGTAGTTTTTTTGCAGTCACCGTGAAGTTTATTTATTTGCTGTCTGGTTGTTACAAACTTTTTTGCCTGGACTGCATCATGGTGTTAAATATTTAGCTTTATCCTTCTAGGTATCTGGCTCATTTGACAGAAGAAAGGTTATATGCTTCTGATGAAAGATAAAGGAAATGCACCTTCCGGAAAAAAGTGGTTTGAAAGAGCCCTGTTTGTAGTGACCCAGCGCAGGCTTTTGAGCTGAAGGTGATTCTCACCTTATCCCTGATGGTGTGAGAGAGACTTCTCTCTTCCTTTCAGATAGCAGACAATCCCTGAGATTTACAGCCTGCAGTCCCGCAGATCAACGAGGGTCATGTGTCACACCCACCATGAATGCTGAAGTCCATTGCCAGGGTCTGAGGCACACGGAAGAGAGTCAAGGTGTGCAGCTCGAGCACGCCTACTGCTTTGAAATAAACGCACTTGGAGAAGCGAGCTCGAGCGGGGCCTGGCAGAGGAGTTTGAGAAGGTGTTGGTCCTGCCTCTCAGCTTGTACAAAGCCACCCCCCAGGCCCAGCCCCAGCCCCCAAGAAGCAGCCTCCCTCCCCACCTGCTCGAGCAGACTTCAGGATTCTCCCGTAACTGCCTGACCCAGCGTCCGCATTGCAGAGCAGATTGGGCCATAGGTCTAGTGGGGAAGAAAGGGGGAGGGTGGATTTGTTGGGAATATTCACATAAGCCATTTGTGGTTAGAAATGAAGAAGAAGGGAATAAACTCATGAATATTACAGTGTTATATTAACACTTGGGCAGGTAAATGCATGGGAGGAGATGCTCTTTTAAGACGCTCTTTAGAGTGTGTCCTCAATTGCCTTCAGGTGCCAGGCAGGTGACATAGGCTGTGAAGCAACCAGGTGTGAGTTCACAGGCCAGATAGCCACTGGAGAAGGAGGCAGGACATGCCTTTCAAACGAACATTGGAGCTCAGTCTTTTAAAAAGTGCTCCTCACTCCTCCGTAACTCTATAACCAAAACCTCGCCTGACTCAGCACTTGGGATGCCAGTGGAACCGCTTGTGTGTGAATACACTTCCTTTCCTGTAAGTCAAGAAGGATCTGCTTTTATCTGGGTGTGAAGCCTGTCTCTCTTTTCAGTCTCCTGTTAATAAACACAAGCCCATGCTAATGGTATTGGAAGAGTTTGGGTCTCCTCTGGTATTTTGTAGATGGAGTATTAGTCTTCAATAGATTAGCTTTTCTGACTTGTCTCATGACGTAATGGCAGGGAATTTATCACCAAGTCTTGGTGGTCAAATTCAGCTGTTCTTGCTACCTTTTGAAACTGCCAGTCTTTTAAACTGGATGATGACATTTTCTTCCTTCACCAGAACGGATAACTCTTTGAGTTTTCTTCTGCTAAGAATATAGGGATTGCAAGGAGAAATGAGATCCACAGATAGTCCCATGCCTCATTTTAGCAATTATTTTGCCCCCTTTTGTCAGAAATGCTTTTGAGAGCAAGCGGTGTTTGACAGATTGAATCTTCCAAGTGGCTTCTTTCCCTTAGCCCTTCCCCACTGGGGGAGTAAGAGGTCAAGGGATCATGGGGAAGAAAGGGGGACCTGTGACCGCAGCATCACACACCCAGTACCCAGACCTTGAACGACGCAGTACTTCTGGTGTACATGCGTGTAAGGTGGCCAGCTGGAATCCTTGTAAAACTACACACACACACACACACACACACACACACAGACACACACACACACCCCTTCATCAATTGCAAGAAGGGGCGAAGACCTCATTTTCTCCAGCCTCTCAGCTGCAGTTCCTGCCCCCCTCCTTGTCATCATGTGGTCCTGAGTATTTCTCTTTAACAGCATATTCGAGTACACCCTGCCTGGCCTTTATTACCGTTGTTATTAGTTGCATCTGCATCATATCCCTTTTCCCTCAGCAGATTACCGTTTCTCCGAGGCTCAGGACCTTTCATTTATGGATTTATTTCCCACTGTTCCTCGCACTGTGTTTTTTATTGGCTGATGGTTATAAGTTGGCTCCATCTCAGAGCCCTTTCGAGTCCTGTGTCCACGAGCCCTTGTTTCCCTGGCCTTCCCGATGCCTGAGGCTGTCAGGTCCTTGAAGGGATATGAGGGGCCTGCCCTCCTCCCCCTGCTGTGACAGGTCGTGGCTGGGTGACTTTGAGTCAGTCCTGAAGCTTCTCTAGGCTGCAGTCTCCTCATAGAAAATGAGAGGGTTAAACTCATTAATGTCTCAGTTCCTTCCCACTCAGTGATTCTGTGATGAATATGTGCTCGGTGAGGCAATTACCCAGAGAGCCAAACACATTAGGAAGGGTTCAGTTACGCTACCATATTCATGCATTCAACAAAGATTTGTTGGGGTTTATTGAGGACCTACAGTGTGTAGCAGAGCCTTCTGGTCACGGGGGACCAGTGGTGAGGGGGGCTTATATGATCTTCATCCTTGTGGAGAGTATGTTTTACTGGGAGTGGAGGACAGTGAACGAATAAACACATGGAATAGCTGGGACAGACTGGGAAGGAAGCCGTGGGGGCTGTGACAGGGGACAGAGGATGAACCTCAGGAGAGCCTGAGGGGGGCGCAGCCATGCAGAGAGCCTGGCATTGGGTGCCAGGGAGCGACAGTGGCAGTGCAAAGCCCGTGGGGAGGCTGAAGGGGATGGTGAGGAAGGAGAGTGTGCGGGAGGGGAGAGGGGACCACGCAGGTCAGAGCAAGAAAGCCATGGAGTGTGTTTGTGGTGGGGAAGGGACCCCATCTGACTGATGTGTCAGGATGTTACTCTGGACACCTTGTGAAGGGAGAACGGCTCTTCAGAGAAGCAAGAATGGAGGTCGGGAGATCTGGTGGGAGATTTGTAAGTAGCTTATATGGGAGATGATGGTGGCAGTGAGGATGGAGAAAAGTGAATGGCTGGGATGAGCCGTGGAAGTCCATCTGATACACTCTTGCTGATGGATGGAGCTACAGGAAAGGGCCAAGGAAGCTCCAGGTTTCCAGCTTTGGTCATGAAGTGGGTGATGGTACCAGTAATCCAGGTAGAAGAGACCTGGGGGGGGGGGCAGGGAGACCTGGGAGGTCTCTCATCTGGCCCTAATTGCCTCGAACAGTCCTTAAAATTCTAATACCTCATTTTCTCTTGATAAAATCTATATTCTGGAAATAGCTTGTCTCTCACGTTTGCCATTAAAAATAATGGTTAAAAAGAATTTCCCTTTGGAGATACACACACAGCATGAAAGAAGAGATACAGATAGCTAAACATCATATGAAATGGCCTGTAACTTCCGTAGACGTAAAGTAATAACAAAATAAAGTAACAAGATTTTGTTAACCTGTTAACTTTAAAAATTGAGGATTTCAGGGAAGCTTAGCCTGGTGGCTTAAGAGCATGGACTGTGGATTTAAATTCTGGCTCTTCCACTTACTTTCAGAAGTTCTTTAACATCTCTCTGCTTTAGTTTCTTCATCTGTAAAAACAAGATAGTAAATTCTAGCCATAGGGTTGTTATATGGATTCAGTGCAGTAAAGCACTGACAACAGCACCTGGTAATGGTAAATGCTATTCAGGTGTGGAAAGTAAGTTCCTAGTGTTGAGTGAACTTCATTCCATTAAAAAATGTTTTTGAATCCTTGCCATGTGCCAGCTACTGTTCTGGACTTGAGAATAGAGTGGTGAACAGGGATTTCCCTGGCGGTCCAGTGGTTAAGACGCCATGCTTCCAATGCAGGGGGCGCGGGTTCGATCCCTGGTCAGGGAATTAAGATCCCACATGCCGTGTGGTACAGCCAAAAAAAAAAGAATAGAGTGGTGAACAGAGGGTGGAGAGGGGGTCGCCTGCTCTCCTGGAGTTTATACAGGAGGAGTGGAGGCAGATAATAAACAGGCAGATAAGCGCCAGAACCAGATCATCTGGGGTGGTGAGAAGTGTATTCTAAAGAGGGCGCCCATATGTCCGGTTTGTACTTGGTGTCTTGGCATTCTGTCTGGCTTAGCATTTTTGAACTCTCAGAAGCATTCCAGTTTTATACAAAAACTTGTACATGAATGTATTTAGCAGCTTTATTTATAATTGCCCGAACCTGGAAATAACCCAAATGTCCCTCAACTGGGGAAGGCATGAACAAACTGTGGTACGTAGCACAGAATCATATTTAGCTGTAGAAATGAGCAAGCTACCGATAGACCCCAGGTCATGGTGAATCTCCGATGCACGGTGCAGTGCTGCACTGTACGTAGCACAGAATCATATTTAGCCGTAGAAATGAGCGAGCTACCGATAGACCCCAGGTCATGGTGAATCTCCGATGCACGGTGCAGTGCTGCACTGTACGTAGCACAGAATCATATTTAGCCGTAGAAATGAGCAAGCTACCGATAGACCCCCGGTCATGGTGAATCTCGGATGCACGGTGCAGTGCTGCACTGTACGTAGCACAGAATCATATTTAGCCGTAGAAATGAGCGAGCTACCGATAGACCCCCGGTCCTGGTGAATCTCCGATGCCCTGTGCTGTGTGAGAAGCCAGGCACAGAGCCTGCACACGGTATAGTGACATTTCAGTGACGTTCTGGAAAAGGCATAATTGTAGGAACAGAAATCATATCTTGGTTGCCAGGGCCTGGGGGTCAGGGAAGGGTTGACTTACAAAAGGGGGGATTTTGGAACTCGTGGAACTGTTCTGTATCTTGATTGTGGTCATGGTGGTCACAAGACTGACTACTTTTGCCAAAACTTGCAGAACTGTACAGCAAAGAGGGTGAAATTTACATATGTAAATTATACTTTAATAAAACATGGAAAAAATTCCTAAGCAAGAAAGGAAACAGTTTCGCTATTTGAATGGCAGACGATCTGGTCATTGGAGTTATGAAGAGTTTTGGGAGAGCAGTGATGGAGCAGGAAGCAGGGAAATAGAGGGATAGAAGGAAGATTGACACCTTTTTTCTTGAGGGCAATATGTATTCATTCAACAAATAATTATGAGGCACCCATTATGTGCCAGGTCCTGGCATATAGTCTGGGCACAGATTGTGCCTGTAAAGAAAACAAAAACCCCTCATGGGGCTTAGAGTTGTGTATTAAAATGCAAATGTGCATTCCTGTTTATATAGTGAGTCTACCTTCAGGAATATATTGTAAGGAGGTAAGGGAGGGGCCGTAAAGATATGCATTCAGCAGTGTTCTGTGAAGAATTATTTTAAAAGGCAAAAGCTGAAAACAACCTAAAGTCTGACAATGGGGGATTGGTGGGTAAATTATGGTAAAAGTGGTCATTAAAAATGATAAAGTATTTATTACATGTATTTATGTGGGAGGTGTCTGTGATACGCAGAGTATAAAACTGAAGGTAAAATACTCATTTCCTAAGTATTAAAAACATCTGGGATGCTACACATTAATCTCTGTTTCTTGGGATGGGAGTAGGGGACTTTGATATATTTTTTACTTTTTTTTTACACAATGAAGATCCGTTGTTTTTCAAATAATTGGCAATCTAAGTATTTCCATTTGGGGAAAAAATCATTTAAGACAAACACAAAACAAAATAAATATTAAACATAATAGGCAAGGAATGAATACCCTATATTTTCTGAGTGAAACTCCGTTCTAGAAGGAAGGATTTGTTTTTTTGTTTTGTTTTGTTTTTTTAGGATTTGTTTTTTAAAGGAGGAAACAAATGCTTTTTTGTTGGCAAATGCGAATGAGGCTGTTTTTGGAGAAACATGCGACATTTTTATTGGAGAAACTTAAAATATCAGTTAGTTTAATATTTTGCTTAAATGTCAGATTAGTCTAACCGTTGAAAAGTCAGGTTACCTCTTTTCCTGGCCCTTTATAAAGGGGGAAAGAGAGCATTTCGTTTATGTGTATATTCTTCTTCACTCTTTTTACTCAAGGTAAAATAAAATAGCCTCTACTAGCTAAAAAAGAAGAAAAAAAGATTTTTTCTGAGCACAGTTCTGATTATACATTAAAAGAAAATGTGATGTACTACTCATGATATGTACATAGATAAGGAGAGTGAAGCAGGCTCCATGGAGCGGTTATATTTTTAACATAATTTGGCACGTTTTCACAGGATTCAGCACCACGGATAGCTACAGAGTCCCAGAACATTTCGTTATCATCCCCCAACCAGTGATTCAACTTTTAATCATATTGCAGTGAAACTGAACTTGTAAAGTTCATTCAGTCTGTGGTGCATCAAGTTTTAAACTATACCTATACCTGTTGAGAATAAATATATATAACATTATGAAACATATAAACATTATGAAATAGGACCCAGAACCCAGCTATTCCTAAATAATATGAATAAATAATATGAAATAGGACCAAGAGCCCGGCTATTCCTAAATGGTTACCATGGCCGAAAGCATAGAAGAGTGATAACCACAAAACTTTCTAAAGCAGGTGAATCGATTGACTTGTGTGTAAATGTTTGCAAGTCACTTCACATAAAACTATCCTTTTAAATGTGGTGGAACATCATAGACCTCAATATACGCTCATTAAAAATGTCAACTAAACTTTGAAAGTTGGGATTTTGACTTTTTTGCATCATTATTATATTTACCATTACATTTTGGGTTCATAGCCTATACATTTCTCTGTATCCCAGAGTTCTTCTGAAGGATTATTTATTGCATGGTAGGAATTGTAGCTGGAGCTTCTTTGGCAACTAAATTTTATTAAGTCAGATGGAATTGCCTTTACATTCAAAGGCACAGGGCTTGAATATTTATGTGAAAATTCACAGCTGATAAAGCATTCCACAGCAGACCTGGCAGCTCAGGAAGGCTGTATGCAGTAATTTTTCAATCTTTTAAAACCCATACCTCTTTTTTTCTTTTGCGGTACACGGGCCTCTCACTGCTGTGGCCTCTCCCATTGTGGAGCACAGGCTCCGGACGCGCAGGCTCAGCGGCCATGGCTCACGGGACCAGCCGCTCCGCGGCATGTGGGATCTTCCCGGACAGGGGCACGAACCCACGTCCCCTGCATCGGCAGGCGGACTCTCAACCACTGTGCCACCAGGGAAGCCCTATAAGTCTGGATTTTTATGATCATGTTTGTGCTGGGGTGGGAGGGATGTTTATCTCAGTAGAGTACCCTGGAGTGAAATCCAGATCCAGAGAAAACCTCTTGCCCGTGTAGATTCTGTGACTGTCTTCTGGTGAAACAGTGGTGCTCTAGGGGGGAGGAGTGAATCTGTGCAAGAAGGGAAGGAAACAGGAAACATTACCTCCTGTATATAATTTTGCCTTTTATAATTGAAGAAGGTTTTAAAATTTGCTTTTCCTGTCTTGTGTGAGCTTCCTATCCTTTTTTGGTTTCTGGTTTTGCTTTTCTCTCCTTGTTCTTACGATAGTGACTTCTCCTTTTATTCTCCCCTGTGATCTGTATAATTTCACCAATAGGCAGCTTTCCTTTTACGGCTTCCACTTTCTGCATGGATTTTCCTTTCCTGCCTCTGTCCCTGCTCTGTCACATCTTAGCTGTGTGACTTTGGGAATGTTACCCTCTCTGTGTTGTCATTTTCTTACCTGGAGAGAGAGAGAAAAAAAGCAAGGAGATGTGAAGATCTGTTTCTGGAGGCCATTACAAATATTAAATAGTTTAACTTAAATTAAAATTAAAAATTAAATAAAAGTAATTATAATTTAAAACTTAAAATTTACAAACATGTATTAGTGCTGAGAGTAATACTTGGCCCCTAGAAGGTTCTAGCTTTCCATCCTCTTTCCAATGAGCAATGTTTACTGTTTACTGACAGAGAGCACCTGTTATGTAATTCTTAAATATTAAGGTACAACTCTTTCTAGCAAGATTTTACACCTGCTTGTCACTCTCTAGCAATCACATTGTGGATTGCGGTGTCTGAATGCTCCGGTTTGGTTTGTCACTGCTGAGAAGAATGCATTTATTTCCTTCTTCCAGCCTCGATAGTTCAAACCCAAGAGGGCTCTTGGCTTCATGCTTATAATTCTGCCCACAGAGAATTAGAGATGCTTCCTTTGCCTGGTTGGCTCACATTTATGGAATGTCTTGCTCTCCATGACTTTCCAGGACGCCCATTTCCCGACCCAGAGAGCACGGTGTTCTTTTAAACTGCTGTCTTAATGATTTGCCTACATGCTTTTTGTATTTCTGTCCAGAGGCACAAGGAAAGCACCTTGAAAACTGAATAATGAAAGAAATATGGATGCTTTGAGACTCCCCTCTGTATCAGGGAATGGAGGCTGGGATCAGAGTGTCAGCACCTTGGTTAGGCTTGAGGCTGGACCTGGGGGTACCACTGGCCTACTGAAGACAGGCCTGGAAGAAGGCAGAGAAGGAGAAAAAGAAAGCAGGGTCCAGGGCTGAAGGGGGTGGGAGGATGAGGACCTGAGTGCGACAGGGACAGAACGGAAGTGCGGCATAGCAGGGAGATGCAAGTGCAAACCTGTGCACAGGTGTGTGTATTTGGACAGGATTCTACGAACATGGGGAAAGGAATGGAAAGACCTAGATCAGGATGTCACTGTGCCTTGTGTGGGGGGCGGGGGAGGAGGAAGAAGGGGGAAATAAAAAATAACTGACCAAAACCCAGCTTATAGGAAGTGATGTCATTTATGGAAGACGTACATGCTTATGTACAGATGCAAACAAGTGAAAGGAAAAGAGAGCTCCATCAGCTGAGTTCTTAGGGGTGCCCATGGGAGGCTGTCAAGTGAAAAGTTAAGTTGGGAAGATGGGGGCTGGCATGGAGAGGAGCGTGAGGGTGGCTGCAAGTTATTGGTGATTTTTCAGTCCTTTGCTTTTCTTGTTTATTATGTTATTTTGTTTTATAATAGATACATACAAATGTACATATATGTAGATATACATATATGGTATATATACACAAGTACATATTTAGTATATGTACAAATATACATGCATGTGTGGATATATACACACACACACTCTTTTGAATGTGTGAAGTAGCATATGAAACAATGATGAGGGGAAGACAACTGGGTTGCCACGTAACCTATTTTGGTAGAAACGTAGCAGTCTCCCGTGTAATGTGCGTGCGCACTCGTGCATGTTTGCACGAAGCAGAGGAAGGCGTGGAAGGCGGCTGTTCACTTTGATTCCCCACTGGGGGAATTGGGTACGAGGCAGAACCTTGGTACTCTTAAAGTCTCCCATCCCCAGGGCCTAATGAATGCATTCATCGTAGTGGATAAAACAGTGTTAGCCTTGAGTGGTTTACTGATGATCTGTGAGGCTACTTTGGTAGAAATTTAAATACTTTATTAGAGTTTAATCTCCATCAGGGCAGAAATAACATTGATCTTCATCATTCATCTTGTCATGGATTCATTCGCTCATGCTAAGAGTACATATTAAGTTCCATATAGATAGATAGATAGATGTGCCAGGTATTTCACAGTATTTTCTTCGATGCCTAGCACATTTGAAGTTTTCTTTTTAAAGTAAAAATATAGGGTTTTTGAAAGTTCATCATAGAAGGGCCTGATCTAGTGGATCAGGAAGGCTTCCTGGAGGAAGTGGCATTTAAGCTGCAAACTGAAGACTAAACGGGAGTTTGTTGGGTGAGGTCAGGGGAGGATTCCATATTCCATGCAGATGGAAGGGTATGTGCAAAGGCCCTGAAGCAGGGAGAAAGGAACATGGTAACGTGAGGAATGAGGAGTGTGGCTGCAGCCTAGTAAAGGAAAGGATGAGAGGAGATGAGGCTAGAAAGGTATGTAGGGGCTGGCTCATCCAGGACTCGCAGGCTACTAGAATTTCCTCCAGCTTTTTATTTTGAAAAGTGTCAAACCTGTACAAAGGTTGCAGGTGTAGTCGAGTGGATCTCCTGGATTTTCAAATTGCTAACATTTTTCCATGTTTGTGTGCTCTCTCTCTCTTTCACACACACACACACACACACACACACACACACACACACATTTTTCTCTTTGCTGACCGTTTGAGAGTAAGTTACAGACAACATGTCATGTTAACAAGCATGTCATGTTGAATATCATGTATCTTCCAAGAACACAGATTATCTCTGGTATAATTGTGATACTGTTACACACCCAAGAAAGTTAACATTGATTAAATACCTTTACCCAATAGATTGTCCACATTTAAATCTTGAATTGTTCCAATGTTCTCTGCTAACTTTTTTAAAGCTCCAGGATCCAGCAAGGATCATGCATTGTGTGCAGATGTCCGTTGGTGTTTGGGGGGCACGTGTAGCCCGGCTATTTTGTAGAATGCCCACCCATTTAAATTTGCCTGATTATTTCCTCATGATTAAACTCAGGTTGAACATTTACAGCAGGGATACTCTCATAGGGGATGTGAGGCCTGAGAACTCCCTAACATCCGGAGCACATGATTGCACTTTCCATAATGATGATGTTACATTTGATGGTGTCTACCAGCTTTCTCCATTGTACACATGAAATTTTCCTTTGTAAGAAATAAAATAATCTGGAGGGTGGTGCTTTAAGATTCTGTAAATATCCTGTTCCCCAACAATTTTGCACTCAGTGATTTTAGCAACTATTGGCATCCCTCGTCCAAGATAATTGTTACTCTGGTGAATGCAAAGTGGTGATTTTTCTAATTGTCTAATTTTTTGTATATTAGTTGGTATTCTGTGAAGAAGAGCCTTCCTTTCTCCTCCGCTCTTTTTAATCCGTATCAGTATGAACCTGTGAATTTTTAAAATACAAATTTAAGATTTACTGTGTATTTATAATCCACTTCTAACATGAATCGTTTTGATGTTACAGTTTCCCATATTTGGCCAGCAGGAGCCCCTGTCTAAAAGGCTTTTGAGAAGTAGTACCTGGATTGAGTGAATGAAGTAATAGTAGGAAAGTGATGAATAAATCTGTGTTTACCATGCTTCTCTTTTCTCCCGAGACTCTATATCTGTCAATCTAGCGAGCTTTTCTTTTTATTTCTCTCTAGGTCTCATGGGCTAATTGGCTCTCGTTCAGCTGGAACCTAACAGAGAAGTCATCCTGCTGTGTATCAAGACAATGCCCAGTTTTAAAACTGCTCTGAAAATGATGAAGACAGGATCGCCCAGTGATGCTGTCAGGGGGCAACAAGCAGCTTGAGAATTCCCTGTTCACCAGGTAGCAGCTTGAAGGAAGCCCCTTTCCATTAAGGAGGACTGCATGGCAGGCAGCCCCCACTGAAGGCTGGAAAATGAGCGTCCCAGTGGCTCCTAAGAAATCATGTTACACTGAGTTACGGGATGACAGAAATGGAGTGAAAAACAACAACGAGAGCGTCATAAGTCTGGGAGACACCAATGCCAACCCCGTCATGTTGGAGGTCAGCTCCTCTCCTGATGAGCCTGTGACGTGTGCCCTGACAGATGAAATTGGAAATGCAAATTCAAGGGGGCCAGAAAGTAGTACCCGTGTCCAGAAGGAGTTTCACCCCCTTCAGGGCTTTTCGAAGGCATCTCAGGTTGGCCCTGCCAGCCTGAAGGATTTTAAATTTTCTCCGATGGCTCAGAGAGAACGGAATGAAGAGCCCATGCTGGAGAGAGGCACAGATCCCCTGCAGGCCCCTCGGGGTCTTCAGGGACAATGTCAGTCAAGTTGGAGGACTGTCACAGGTGAGGCCAGCCCAGAGGTTTCGGCTCAGAGGGAGGTTGACGTTCCCCGGCATGTTCCCAAGGATAAGTTGGCCAAGACCCTTGACAATGCGGAACTGAGGAGGCATTCTCTGGAGAGAGCCGGCAGCTCTGCCGTAGCAGTGGACATGCTTACCAAGGAGTGGGCTGGGGGTCTGGCCTGGCCGCTTCCACAGCCTGCAGTGCTGGGGTCCCCAGAAGCCCCCCGTCCGGTACCCAGTGGTGGGGAGGGGCCGCAGAAGATGGGGGCAGCCCCTTCTCCAGGGCTGGCTTGTCTTCCAGCTGATGGTACCTCAGAGGGAAAGAGCTCACGTCATCCTAAACCATCTACCTCAGTAATCAAGGAGACCACCCCCTTAGAGACCCAGCCGGATGGGGGACAGATACCCAAAGTTAGCACCCAGAGCACAGAGCCTTCCGCCCACCCAGAGTGTGCTCCCAGTTCCTCTCCTGCCTCGAGAGACGTCCTGAGGAAGCCAGAAGCACAGCCAGGTCAGGGAAAGCCCGAGCCCGAGACGGAGCTGAAACGTGTGCAGCTCAGGGCCGCGCAGGAGCTCCCGTCCACCCAGGCGGACGGGCTGGGATGCCCTCAGGAGGATGGCGTGTCATCCCCAGGGAGAAAGGAGCCGTGTACAGAGGGAGCACAGCAGGAAGCCTCGGCTGCGGCGCACAGCGGGCCCCACCCGCCGGCCATGGGAAGAGGCAGGGGCGAGCAGGAAAAGAGCGGTGAGGAGGGGTCTCTCCAGCCCACCCCCAAGCCGAGCCCCGCTTCCTCGGGAGCTGCTGGGCATCAGCCCGCGGGCAGAAGTTCACCAAGTGCAGCTAGGAAACCGGGTGAAGCCCCATCCAGCAGCGTTTCACCCAGGGATGGTCACGTCGCTTTTGTTCCTGGTGATCTGACTGACAGCAGGCCCTCAGGTGCCAGAGAGGAGAGAGGGGTTCTGGGCGGTGGGAACGGGGACGGCGCTACGGTTTTTAACTCAGATCGTTCTGTTGGAGAGAGCGGAACTGGGGTCCCTGAGCCCCCCGACCCTCCAAGCAGCAGCTCAGAAGCCGGGGAAAGCACAGAGATCGCTACATCCGTTGCTGAGACTAGGAACCGTCTAGAGACTGCAGTGAAGACTGAAAGCACCCCCCAAGTAAGGGCAGATTCTCTTCCCGGAGTCCCAGCGCCCCTCCACCCAGAGACAACCGTGAATGTGGCCCGGCAGCCCGTGCAACCCAGCAGCCGTTTTCCGGACTTGGGTGCCTTGAATGTGGACGCGGGGGTCCCCCCGGCCGCCCCGCCTTCTGCCAACAGCTCCAGGTTGTCACACGCTTCCCTGAAAGTGCCTGACAAGAACCCCTGCCCTGGTGGGATCCCCAAGCCTGGCCTCACCCGTCCCGAGGACACACCCGCCTCACAGGAGGGAACGGAGGGCCCCCAGGTTGAAAAGACGGAAGAAAGGGCGGATCCCCGGCCCCTCGTTATGCCCAAGCCCAAGCACGTGAGGCCCAAGATCATCACCTACATCCGGAGGAGCCCTCAGGCCCTCGGCCAGGTGGACGCGTCTCTGGTTCCCGTGGGGCTACCTTACGCCCCGCCCTCGTGTAACATGCCTCTCCCCAAAGAGGAGAAGGCGGCAGGTGGAGACCTGAAGCCGGCCGCCAGCCTCTATGACAAGTTCAAGCCAGACCTGCAGCGGCCCCGGGTGTTCAGCTCCGGACTGGTCGTGTCTGGGATCAAGCCACCGGGACACCCCTTCAGTCAAATGAGTGAGAAGTTTTTACAGGAGGTAAGAGAATGCCACTGTGATACGGGCTATAAGCTGAACGTCCTAAAGTTTGTTGTGTATTTTCTATGAATGGTGAAAACAGAATTTCCTCTCTTAGCAAATTGCAGACTCTGATGCATGCGCTTGTACAGAAATGGACGGTTTTAGCTAGAGGAGGTCGTAGGCAAATGGACACTTCCGATGAGAAGAGTTTGATGATCAGATGAGATGGAGCTAACGTCTGAAGAGAGTCATTTAAATTCTTCCTGACATAATGCACAAAAGTTAGATAGGTGTGCATTCAAACCGGCTTCCTTGTTTAAATAAGGGAGCATAATTCTTCTAGGTCAATGGAAAAAAATCCAAAATAAATATATTGTTCAAATTAGTCAGACTTCATCCTGTGAGGGGGAGTATTTCCCTTCTGGGAGAATCTTGTATTCGTCCATGTCAAGAGCACAGTGAGTAGAAAATAATGTGTTAGGCACGGGCTCTGTTTTAAGTCAAAACAGTAATTACAACTAGCATTTAGTTGAGTGTCTACTATGCATTGGGCCCACAGAACATCACATTTAATCTTTGCCGGTCTTCACTAATCCTTGCAGTGATTCTCTGGAGGGTGGGATTGCGGTTCTTATCATTGTTCAGATGAGGAAGCAGCCTTGGAGAGCTCTGAGTCACTCATCCAAGGCAGCAAAACAAGGACAGCACTGAGATGCTCACCCACACCCACCCAGTCTCCTCACTCTGTGGCCCCTCTCAGCACTGGGGCGCTATGGCGAGTTGTGCTCCCAGAGCTCAGAAAGAAGGTTTTCTCTGGATGCAGTCTCACGGCAGCCAGAGGTCAATTAAGAGGAAAGCAGCGTCAGATCGTTTCTCTCCCCGACACCCTCCACGTCTGCTCAGGCCACTCAGAACACGGGCTGGAGCCTCTCGGATGCTCAGCTGTTAGGATGCACTCGATCTGGCTCCTTTACTTCCCGACCACCTCTCCTTCCTTCACTCTCTCTCTCCCTCTGCTGCCTCAGGGCCTTTGCACTTCCCTCTGCTCAGAATATTCTTCTCCCAGATATCTGAATGTCTTTCTCCTTCATGTTCTTTAGGTCTCTGTTCAATGATCACTTCATTGGAGACTTTCATTTGTAACAGTTCGTTAAATAAAGTAATTTTCTACCGTTCCCCCGCCCCCAAACAAAAAGATACCCTAGATTTTTCTCTGCAAAACACAATTGTGAAAGAAACTTTATTTGGAGATGTAGGCAAAAATCCTGTTACTGTTCTATCTCTTTGACCCTTCTTAATTTTTTTATGTATGTGTCCTTTCTTTGTTGCTTCCACTGTCTCCATAAAATATACAGTAATGTCTATATTAGATGCACATCCCCCCAGATATTCTCTATTCTTAATCCTGTAGAAACCACCCCAAGTCTCCAGGAAGTAGGATAGTATGAGTGTTTGTGCGGCTTTAGTAGTGCTGAGGGATTTGGGGAGACCCCGTTGGTGTGGGGACAGCAGTGCCACTGTGCACCAGCCGCTCTGAGGACCATTTTCTGCTGTAATCGGAGCATTCGAGGCCCAGGTCCTTTCCTCAGGCTACAGGATAGAGCAGAGAAGCCCCAGGGGTTGTGCTGGGCTCATTTCTGCGGTAGTCTCTAATCACAAGTGGAGAATGGGCTGGCCTTTGCCCTTTGCTCCTGTAGCTGTGACTTGGTGTAACCCAGAGAGTCCCCCTCCTGTGTTCAGCCCCCAGAAGTGGCTCTGAAGGTCATCGTGGGTCTGGTCATGCCAGGAGGATAAAATACGCTGACTTGTTTAGACTGCTTTCTGCTCTCAGCTATCCTGAGGCCTCTGGGACACTCCCTCCTATTGACTTCTTGGGGGAATCCTTTTTATTTTTTTTTAAATTAATTAATTAATTAATTTATTTTTGGCTGCGTTGGGTCTTCGTTTCTGTGCGAGGGCTTTCTCTAGTTGCGGCGAGCGGGGGCCACTCTTCATCGCAGTGCGCGGGCCTCTCACTATCGCGGCCTCTCTTGTTGCGGAGCATGGGCTCCAGACGCGCAGGCTCAGTAGTTGTGGCTCACGGGCCTAGTTGCTCCGCGGCATGTGGGATCCTCCCAGACCAGGGCTCGAACCCATGTCCCCTGCATCGGCAGGTGGATTCTCAACCACTGCGCCACCAGGGAAGCCCTGGAATCCTTTTAATTACTGGTGTAAGTGGGGGGAAGGGAGCAAGAGGGAGAGGACCCGGTGAGCTTGTGTGCTTACAGCATACAGGTGTGTGATTAGGGCTGAACCCTGCTGCTCCTCCCTGGTACCACCTCATCACTGTAGGACACTGTGCCTGTCAGAGTTCTCCAGAGAAACAGATTGTACATACAGGTACGTATATGTATGTATCTTTCTATCTGTTGAGACTTTAAGGAATTGGTGCATGCAGTTGTGAAGACTGGCAAGTCCAAAATACGCAGGGTGGGCTGGCAGGCTGGAGACCTAGGGAAGAGTTGATGCTACAGTTTAAATTCAAAAGCCATCTGCTGGGAGATTTCCGTCTTCTTTAGGGGAGGTCTTTTTCTATTAAGGCCTTCAACTGATTGGACGAGGCCCACCCACATGATGAAGAGTAATCTGCTTTATTCAAGGTCTACTGAATTAAATGTTGATCTCATCCGAAAAACAGCACTAGAGAAACATCTAGGATAATCTTTAACCACATATCTGGGTGACGTGGCCTATCACGTTGACAAAGTGAGCCGTCACAAGCCCTCTCCTTGCCGTAGCTTCTCAGTGAAGCCTCTGCATCTGCCCCATTGTCTCCCCAGCCTGCCGTCCCCTGAGAACAGGACAGGGCAGATAGGAAGAGGGACAGTCCAGTAAGGACTTAGTTGCTTGTGGTGTGTGCCTTGATGGGTTTTAGGAGTTTGTTTGAAATCACAAGGATTCTTTAGTTTCAGAATTATTTCTCTAAAACTACTGCATTAGAGAAAGAGGGAAAAAACCCATTTGGGGTTAATCTCACTGTGTTTATGACTGTACGGTGATACCTGCTGGGTTCTGTCAATAAAGATGAAAGAAAAGAGTGTGAAGCTTTTTGTAGATTCTCTTCTTTTATTAAAAATGCGTAGATTAGGCATCTAAGGAGTACTTTTCACCTTTTCAAAGAATCTTTTATCTTACCAGAGACAAATTACCCAACAAAATGGCAGGCATTGAGGTTCCTGAAATTGTTAAGGTCGTTTTCAGATGATGCAATGATGGATTTTGACCCCTGAAACCTATACAGTTTGAAAGAACAGAATAATTACTGAGATAAGACATGGCAATCCTAAAACCCTGACAGATGTAGGTTAGAAATGATAATAATTTCTTCATGGGAGCACCTGCTAAAAGCAGTGAGCAGTGACACCAAACACTTAGACACTAAAATAAAAAAAAATTGAGCAAATATGAGTATAATAGAAAAACCAAAGATTGACAGTAAGAAAGTAGAAACTGGTAAAAATTTTTATCAGCGAGCAGATGTAGAATGTTCTTTCACAGGAATATAATTTGCTGGGGCCTGAGTCCCATCTACTACTATAGCAATCATGCATATTTTACAGTGTGATTATGATAAAACTTTCAAGGCCTCATCTTCTGTTTCAATAACGTCAATTTAAGGAGAACTTCATATCTATTTCATCAGTAAAAGAGTATTAAATTAAGGGTTTATCTCTTCAACAGCCTGGATCAAAGCTTTATAGCCGCTGTAAAGAATATTGTTAGATGCCTGTGATTCCTGCATAGAGGTTTGACACGTGACATGTATTATGATTTAGAGCAGAGTTAGTTGACATCTAGGTCTTTTCATACATAGCCTCTGGCACTTTTTTTTTGAACTTAAAGGAAATAAGATTATTTCGTTGTCTTTTTTTTTTTTTTTTTCCCACTTTTAACATGAAGAAACACTGATACTATGAACAGGCTTTGTGAGTACAGAATTGCATATATAAAAGGTAGCCATCAGTTGTATTCTAATCCAAACTGTTAATCACAGGCAACAGTAACATGATGTTATGTTGTTAGATTCACCAAAGAACGAAACATGATTCCTTCATTTAATAGATGTTTGTTGATTTCAGCTCTGTGCTAGGCATTGTTCTAGGTGCTCTGAATTCAGCAGTCAGCAAGACTCTGCCCCAAAACTTCCCTTCTAGTGAAACTTGCTCAGACATTCCTGGAGGCAGCACCTTACTAGGGAAGACAATCAGAGGTAATTCACAGTCTCTCATTTTTAATTATGTAAAAAGAATGTAGAAGCCTGAAAACACATCTTTCCATTAACTTCTCTGTTCTTCCAAATAACCTTTTCCCCCTCATTAACAATGCATATTTTATTTCCTAAGTAGCCTAACACCTAACATAAATTGATAAGGTTCATCAACTTATTGTAAGACTAGGTCACCAGGAAAACTGTGCCTTTTCTCCTTAGGAATAATGAGACTGTCATAGTTCTGTGAACATTTGCTCAATTCTTTCCTTGCGTCATTGACATTTTTCGTTTATAGATTAACTCCTTGCACAAATTCCAATGATTTTGTAGTGATCAAATTTAAAAATCTGATGGAGGGAATTCTTTCTCCTCCCAGCGAAATGTAGATTCATAGAGTATTAAAACCAGCATAGACCTAAGGGATCATCCAGTTGTTGTCAACTTAGAGATGAAGACATTGGGCCCAGAGAAGGTAAGAGATGGGTGATGAAGCAGCTCAGTGGTTCCAGAGTGGTCACTGTCGGAGCCTTGGTCTCCGGACCAGGTTCCGCACTCGTCCCGTGATGTGCGGTTCTCTGAATGAGCTTCTTGTCATTTACCATAGGTTACAGAACGCCCTGGAAAAGAAGAATTTTGTTCTCCTCCCTATACTCACTACGAAGTTCCTCCAACGTTCTATCGATCGGCCATGCTCCTTAAGCCCCAGTTGGGATTGGGTGCAATGTCACGTTTACCATCTGCCAAGAGCAGGATCCTGATCGCGAGCCAGAGGTCTTCAGCGAGTGCCATTCACCCACCAGGAACCATAGCGGCAGCTGCCAGCCTCTACAGTTCCGACCCTGCAGGTAACCAGTGCCACAGGGGCTGCTTTTTCCTGCTGTACTTGTAAATAGGAATCGCGTAAAGTGATGGTAACCGCCTAAAGTATGAATGCCTCTCCTTCTTTAAAAGAGCCTTTTTTCTGTTCTTCCATCCGATTGTAGATACAGACATTTGTCAAGACTCATCTATCTGCAACTGTCATTCTCCATGTCACCCTCAAAACGATGGCCCTTGTGACCACCACCTCATTTCTTGTAGTTTCTCCTATACATGTGGTTTCTCTGATACATCCTATAGACTAGGGCTCAGAAAGGGCCAGATAGTAAATATTTTACGCCTCGGGGCCATAATGGTCTGTATTGTAATTACTTAGCATGAAAGTAGCCATAGACAGTCCGTGAATGCGTGGGTGCAGCTGTGTTTCAACACAACTTATTTTACAAAAAGAGATACAGGCACACCTTGGGTGTGCCTGCAGTTCCGGTTCCAGACCACTGCAGTGGAGCAAATATTGCAATAAAGAGAGTCATACGAGTTTTTGGTTTCCCAGCGCATGTAAAAGTTTTGTTCACGCTATACTGGAGTCTATTAAGTGTGCCGTAGCATTATGTCTACAAAAACAATGTATCCACCTTAATTAAAAAATACTTTATTTATAAAAAATCCTAACCATCATCTGAGCCTTCAGCAAGTCGTGGGAATAACATTAGAGATGACTGATCACAGATCGGTATGACAAGCATAATAATAATTTAAAAGTTTGAAATATCATGAGAATTACCAAAATGTGACACCAGCAACACAACGTGAGCAAATGCTGTTGGAAAAATGGTGCCGACAGACTCGCTGGAGGCAGGGTTGCCTCAAACCTTCAATTTGTAAAAAACGCAGTACCTGCGAAGTGCGGTAAAATGAGGTATACCTGTAGTGGGCTGGGTTTGGCATCCAGGCTGTAGTGTGTCAGGGAGACCTTTCTGCAGTACAGCGGTGACCGTATCTCTTTTTTCAGCTGTTCACACGTCTTGAGCGCCCCATCCCAGCCCCATTCTCCTGCTCTGCAGTGGCTGGCCCGTGTCCTCTCCTGATGCTCTCTGCACTCCTCTGTTTTCCTCTCTCCATCCCTTCTTCTGCTCATGTGGTTTCCTCTAGGTTTTATGTCTTATTTTATTATAGAAATAATATATACCCTTTGTCAAAAACTTTGAATATAGAAAAATATGAAGAAGAAAGTAATTGTACTTATATTTTTAGCATCCAGCCCAGAGTTAATATTATGGAAATTTTTCTTCCCGTGTGTTTCTTCATATGCATTTTTAAATAGTTGAGTTAATACTGGACGTGAATTTTGTTTTTTCCTAGTAATATCATATTGTAGGCATTTCCTATGCCATCAGTGTTTCAGAAATATTTTAATGGCCACGTAAGATTCTGTTTTGTTCATTTATTCATTGATTTAACAAATTCTGGATACTTACCAGGTGCCAGAAGGTGTAACTCGAGGACTGCAGCAGTGAACAGAGAACTCCTGCCTTTGTGCAACATAGTCTAATGGATGAAATAGACAATAAAAAGATACATGCATAATTGGAAATTGTGATAAGTGTCAGCAAAGCAAGAAGCACAGTGTTTTGAGAAATTGCAACCAGGAGAGTGCTCTATGGGTGGGACAGAGGTGCTTCGGGGCAGCCTCTCTGAGGAAGTGGGAAGAATGCACGGGGAATAACACCAGAAGTCATTCATGGAAGTTGGGTTCTGCTTATTCTACACTATCTTCAATAATGTTGCAATTTGAATCTCTGTACTTATTTGTCTTCTTTCATATTGTTTTCTCAGAATAGATTATTTGAAGTTTAATTATTGGATAAATACATATCCAAACATTTTTTAAGACTGACTTATTTTCCAGAAAATGTGTAGTCATTATTTTCACACTAGAGTTTCTGGAAGGTGCTTCTCTTTGCCACACCCTTGCCGGGATTGAGTACTACCATTATTATTACTCCTCCTCCTATTATTATCATTGCATTTCTTGTACTATTAGTGGAAGGGAACTTTTTTTTTACCTGTTTGCCATTTTGTGACTTGTCATTTACTCAGGTAATAACTGGTGGTCTTAATGGCTGGTTGTTTTCTTGGTAAGCCCTTCTATAAAAACAAATTATTTTTTAATGGTTCCCATGGTATATGTTTATTATGATGGATCTACCTGCTGCTACATAGCTGCTACAGGTCAATTATGAGTTCAGTCACTCATTCAACAATGAGTACTGTGGGACTGTTACATGTCAGCATTGTTCTAGGTGTGGGCAGAAAGCAGTGACAACAGGCAAAAATCCTTGCCCCTGTTTTAGAATTTTAGGATGGAGGTAGGCAAACTTTTTTTTTTTTTTTTTTAGTGAATAAATAAAGCACATGGTCTATTGAGAGAAATCACTAGTATTGAAGAAAATGAGACATTAGAGAAGGGGGAATTTGGGATTTGGGCCAAGAAGGAGGGAGATTCCAATTTTAAATAGGATGGCTGGAAAAGGCCTCCCTGGGCGATGACCTTTAAGCCAGTCCCCAAAGATGGGAGGGAGGGAAGAGCCAGTGCAAAGGCCCTGGGGTGGCAAGAAGGCCAGGGAGGCTGGAGCAGAGTAAGTAGCGGGAAGAGTGGTTGGGGAGGAGAGTAGAGGGGTGGCTGGCATTGAGGGAACTTGCAGAAGGCCTAAGAAGGTCATAAGGATGTGACTGTTAGTCTGAGTGAGAAGACCATTGGAGGCTTTGGAAGTAGGGCAGTGTGATCTGAGTTTTGTGGCGGGTTGAGAGCACGCTCTAAGGGGACAGTTTGTCTGCATATCTCCCTTCCCTTTGCCCCACACATTCTCACTGCCTCTGACTCTCCAAACTTTGATCTCTGTGTCTTCAACTCACTGTGACGGACAGACTGTCTTTGAGTTCCTCCCTCCTGGGCGGTTGTTGTATAGTTTCTGAAAACATTAGTTTTATATATTTTGTTTCATTTTGTAATTGTTTATGGCAGTTTCCATATCAATTAAATCTTTATGGGTGAAGTTGCTTTTACATATTCATCAGAGATTGTTGACGTCAGATGATGTTTGTTGTAGCTAATGAGAAAACTTTCTCTTTTGTGTTTGCTCTTTTAGTTTCAGACTATAATGGTTGTTTGGGGTTTTTTTGTTATTACTTTAAGAATACTTTTAAAATGTTTCTGTATATGGTTGTATTTTGTTTGCAGTTTGTGTTTAATTTTGTGCCTGGCATCACATATTCAGCACGTTGGGATTCTCTGTCACTCTTACCTTGGTTATTCTTAGATCTTTATTTTACGTGGTCACTCGAGGCTCTAAGCAACATCACACTGGCAATGAGAACAGGAGGTAGGAACAGCCCTCAATGCTGCAGCCCGTAATTTAGCGTTCACATTTCCAGACTCAGGTGATGTCCCTCATTCTGAATCCTAAGATCTGGTTTGATATGTGAACTGCATACACTGTATTTTTTTCAGGTCTTAGGTAGGAAAACACTTAGGTCTCCTATAGACAAGTAAACCTGTGACTTAAACTTCGGGAAGAATTCCTGTTGTTTCCACTCCTGTGTTGGCTCTGTGAGTACCATTATGTGTATCATGGCTTTAAAGTGGCTTAGAAGAACCAGATGTGCAATAAGTACATGCTACCCCACAAAGCATATTCTTACACAGTTTCTTTGCTATAAATGAATACTCTTTCCTAAGACCCTTAAAGTCTTACAGATCCTTTTGGTGTTTTTGGCCGTGCCACGCAGCATGTGGGATCTTAGTTCCCCGACCAGGGATCGAACCCGTGCCCCCTGCAGTGGAAGCACGGAGTCTTAACCACTGGACTGGCAGGGAAGTTCCAAAGTCTTACAGATCTTAATGTGATTCTGTCTGCTGAAAAATAAATAAACCTAAGCACTTGCTTACTTCTTAGATAATTTCTGTGTTTTTGTATACAGTGTCTTCTGACTCCACAGTCATGCGTAAACCTATGAAGTTTTACTGTCATCAGGCCTGGGTATGAAACTCAGGATGCTATTTAAGTACTCAAAGTACAACAGCAGGACGGTTACCTCCCTTTAGGTGGACGTAAAATCTGAACTAGTGAAACCTAAGATTGTATATAAAAACAATTCATTATTAGAGCCTTCACATCTAAAGAGTTAAAAAGATAGTTCTTTTCTGTACTGCCTTTTTAGTAGATTTATATGTTTTATGTTCCTTTTTCTGAAAAACATCTCTCACAGCATTATGTAATACATTATGTAAAAAATGTTAACTGGTATACAACATATCAGGATGTAATTTGTTTTCATGAAAATAACTGTACCCAGTGTTGCTGAAAGCGTGACGTTTTTGTGTCAGCCAGTGCACCCTGAAAGAACTATAATATTTTTTGATAGGGATAAAGTGTCAGAATAGAAGTTTTTTAAAGACTAGATGAGAAATACTTTATTCTATAAATAACCAGAGAAGTTCAATCAGGTAGGTTGAGACAGTTTTTCTCAACTTATATTCAGTTTTGTTATGAATTCTGCTTATTAAAATAAATTTTATTTTAGAGTTCAACATACCTCTTTGGTAATTTTTTTCAAAAGGCAGGTTGAATCCTGCCAAATTTTAAAATGTAGGCTATTAAGTTAATGTAATATATATTGAAGAACAAGTAAACTTGATTGGAACAATTTAAAAACACAAGCACAGTAGTGATTGTGGAGAACTCTGAGTGGTCATGATGATGTCAGAAATTTAGCAAATTGTGAGCATATATTCAATATTTCTAAAGGAAGAATTCTGAGGTGAGAGCATTATCCCCACTTTGTGGGGACACAGAGAGTTAAACCAGTGATTACAACAGGAAGAGAGACATACTTGATAGAGACATGCAGAATGCACGTGAGGGGGCTATCCAACTCAGCTCGGGCAGGTTGGGACTCTGGAAAGATTTTCCAAGTGAGGTGAGTTGAATTGAATTTTGCAGGATAAACAGGAGTTTACCAGAAGGGGTAATGGTAGAATGTGTATCTGTCAGAGAAAGGGGTCATCAGTTTGGGCGATTCAGATCCCTCACAGGGACCGATTACTCAGTAGGGAGGACTGGAGGATGCTTGGTAGGGGGGGGCTAGTGATGGACAGTTAGTCATTGGACACATGCGGAGTTTGAGGTTCCTTGGGAACATTCAGGTAGAAATTTCCAAAGGGCAGAAATGGGGACTGGAGAGAAGTTGGAGCCAAAGGTCAGTGTAGGAGTCATTGCCACCTAGATGTGAGTCGAAGCCGTGCAAATGGATGAGCAGGGTCAGGGCGGGAGAGGGAGGACAGAGTAAGGAAGGGGTCAAGAAGAGGACTTTGTGTCCACATTTAAGGAGTAACTGAAGAAAGACGCCTGCAAGAGGCAGGAGACTGCAGGGTGGGTGGGTGGAGGCCATTGGGAAAATGTAGCATTGGAGTCTAAGGAAGGGGGAGCTTCCAAGGTAGAAAATGGTCAAGTCTGTCTCACAGAAGACAGGACAAGGAAAAATGCAAAGAGGCTGGGATCGGAAATTAGGAAGCAGTTGGTGACCTAGTTCTGAATGAGCAATTTTAGTAAAACGTGGGGTGGAAGTCACGTCTTAGTAAGGCTGAGAAGTGAATGAAAAGTGAGGAAGTGGAAGCAATGAGAATAGACCGCTGTTTCTAAAAGTGCACCGGCGGAGGAGAGCCCCGGGTGCTCGCTGCAGGGGAAGCAGGGCTGTGTGTTGTTTTGTTTTTCAGAGCCTGTGTGAGAGGTCGGACTTAGTCGGAATTGTGAGCGAGAGGGAGTGGCCTGGGGAGAGAGGCTGAAGGGTGTGGTGGTATTAACTGTTGGAACATGGTGCCCAGGTGGGTGGCAGACAATGAGATCGCAATCCCATGTGGAGGGTGGACCTTGGAACAGAAGCAGAGCATTGATTCTTGTAAGACAAAGGAAGAGAGAAAGAGAAGAAACACAGAGTGGGTGAGGTGTTGGTTCCTGTGTTAAGAATGAGAGTAAAGAATGAAATATGCCATTTGCAGCAACATGGATGGACCTAGAGATGATCATACTAAGAGCAGTAAGTCAGACAAAGACAAACGCCATGATATCACTTACATGTGGAATCTAAAATATGACACGAATGAACTTATCTGCGAAACAGAAACAGACTCAAAGACGTAGAAATCAAATTTATGGTTACCAAAGGGCAAAGGGGGCAGGGGGAGAGATAAATTAGGAGTTTGGGATTAACAGATACAAACTACTATATATATAAAGAACAAGGTCCTACTATTATAGCGAAGGGAACTATATTCAATATCCTATAATAAACCATAATGAAAAAGAATATGAAAAAATGTGTGTGTGTATATAAGTATAACTGAATCACGTTGCTGTACACCAGAAACTAACACAACATTGTAAATCAACTATACTTCAATTTCAAAAAAAAAATAACAAGTTTTTTGGCATTGCTTAAGTGCCACATTACTATTTTTATCACAGTTTTACTTACTTTCATGACAACTATAGCATCTACCAAGAAAAATTTAAATCAGGTGGGAAAACATCCCTGTAAGACAAACTGATGAATTCCTGAGATGGTCCAAGAGAACATGGCATAACTATGGTTCCTTTGGTGTCTTAATAACACTGGATGACCTTGGGACGAATCTTGGAGGCTTCGGAGGAACCATTAAGTTTGTACTGGTGTTTGTCTTAGTATATCTCTCAATGTCACCCATTTCTACATACTGTTGAAATGGACATTGACAGTGACTATTTTTTTTATTGTGCATTCGGCCAACTAAGCCATCCCATCTTTGACTTACTTTCATTGCAACTGAGCATGCCTAAAATGCCCTGCAGAAACTTATTAAAAATGTAAGTTTCCTTGGCCCAGACCCAGAGAGTCAGCTTCAGGGGCCCTGGGGTGCATCACAGGCGTAACAACTATTCTTCTATTTATTTGGACAAACACTATTAGTATATGTAATGAATACTGAGCACCTACTATGTGTCAAGTTGTTTCAGCACTGAGGATACAACCATGAACAAGATAGAAGAGATCCCACAGGCCGTTATGATGCAGTGTGACTTAGTGCTGGGATGGCAAAGTCTTCTGGGCTCAGAAGAACATAGGAGGGGATCTAACCCCAAGTTGGGGTCCAGGAAAGTTTCTTAGGTGAAGTATGGTACGAAGGAGCAAAGGATTTGAGGTATGGGGGTCAGGGATGAGGAGGTGATGGGAGTGGATGGGTATTCCAGGCAGAGGGAATGCTACATGTGAAGATTGGTATGCTTGGGACATAGGATGTCAAAGAGGGATGAGAAAAAAGACAGAAGATTGTAATGACGTGGTAAGCTGTGTTAAGGAATTGGCCTTTTCTCCTAAGAACAAGATGGTGCTGTTAAAGGATATTAAGCAAGGGACTGATAGGATCACATTTCACTTAAAAAATATCTGTTAGACTGAAGTTTGGAGAATGGATTGAGGTGTATTGAGGTCCTGAGGGACAGGAGTGGGATGGGGTAACAAGGATGGAGACAGGGACCTTTTAAGAGACTGATGCAGGATACCCTAAATGATAGCCAAGGTGGTGGTAGGGTATAGAGAGAAGTAGATAGGTTCTAGGGGGTGACTTTGACTAACCCCCGACCCTGTGAGTCGAGTTCACATCAGAATAGATTGTGGGAAAATCCTTCAAGGATAAAAAGCAAGGAAGAGTAATGGCAGCCCTAACTCAACTCTACAGGCAAAAATCCACTACTAATTCTAACGGGACACAGCTGAAGGGGACGGACCTTGCAATTAGCTGCTCCGTTTATTTGCTTTTTAAAGTGACAGTAAAGGATGAGGATGAATCATCTAGATTTTTTTGTTTTGCCATTTTGACCTTGTTTGATATGGAATCTCAAGACTTCTGTCTGATTTCTCCTTGTATATGAGCACTCATCACAAAGCTTGTCTTCCCGGATTTTTCTATACCATGGAAAGGGGCTGTATCCTTATCTTTATACGTTCTTGTCCTTCCTTAATCCAAAACCATATAAAAACATGATTTCAAAGCATAGGTTCAGAAGTTGGAGAGTATTGAGTGGTTTGGGCAGGTAAAGTCTCAAACCGAAGTGAGGAATGGAATCATGCAGTATGTATTTACTGGACACCCACTGTGTCCCGGGCTTTTGGTTTCAAGATGCCTTTTGCTTTCTCCTGGTGCCTGCCTCTGGGACTTGCAGTCCTACAGCTTCTGTTTGCCTCCTCAGCTTAGATGTTGTTCTTCTGGAACTTCTCTTCGTTCTTTCTCCTGGGATGGATCCACGTGTTTCCTGGTTCATTTTGCTGGAGTACATCCTCGGTAATTTTCTCAGAGAGGGTTCAGGGAAAGCAAACTCACAGAGTTTTTGCCTTTCTGAGACAGCCTTTAGTGTGCATTCACTAGATCAAATATCATTTTCTAGGTTGAAAATGATTTTCTTTCAAAACATGCAGACTTCCACTGTTGCTCTAAAGAAACCTGGTGCCAGTCTGAGAAATATATATATATATATATATATATATATATTTTTTTTTTTTTTTTTTTTGGTAGGAGACCTGCTTTTGTTTCCCTCTGGAAGCTTTAGAATCATCTGTATCCCTGGTGTTTTAATTCTCTGTTTCCTGGAATTTCTATTATTTGATTTTTGGATCTCCCAAAGTGATTACTTGTGTCTCGTTTTTCTCACATGTTTTCTGTTACTTCATTCTTTACATTTTTCATTGTAGACCATCTGACTGGACTTTATTTTCTAACACTTCTCTTGAATTGTTGTTTGGATATTTTTAATTTCCAAGGATGCCGTCTTGGTTTCTGATTGCGTCTTTTCATAGCAGATTGCACTTTCTTTTTTTTTTTTTTTTTTTTTTGCGATACGCAGGCCTCTCACTGTTGTGGCCTCTCCCGTTGCGGAGCACAGGCTCCGGACGCGCAGGCTCAGCGGCCATGGCTCACGGGCCCAGCCACTCTGCGGCATGTGGGATCTTCCCGGACCGGGGCACGAACCCGGGTCCCCTGCATCGGCAGGCGGACTCTCAACCACTGCGCCACCAGGGAAGCCCCGCACTTTCTTTTATTGTTGCCATATCTTCCCAAATTTCTCTAGGGATAATTAGATTTTTTTAAAGGTAGCTTTTTTTTTTTTAACATCTTTATTGGAGTATAATTGCTTTACAATAGTGTGTAGTTTCTGCTGTATAACAAAGTGAATCAGCTATACGTATACATATATCCCCATAGCCTCTCCCTCTTGCGTCTCCCTCCCATCCTAAAGATAGCTTTTGTTTCCTGAATTCTCTCTATATGCTCAGGGGCAGATTTTCTCTTTGTTTTTCTCAATTTTTTTGTTGTTTGTGTTATGCCGGCAGCTTTTCTCGAAGTCTTTGTGATCATTCATGCTTACTATTGAGTTGGATGGGCATCAAGTCCATTTGTTCGGACTCTTTAGGAGTCTGTTTCCCCTAACCCTGGGGCTTGGCACGGGGTAGCCAGGTAGGGGTAAATTCCTGGCTGCTGGACACTGCAGGACCTGATGTGGGAGACAGTGGGGTGGAGGCTACAGTGTCTCCCTCATCATTTCAGCCTCTCGCTCCTCCTTCCTGGGATCGGAGGCTCTGCGGCCCTGGCTGTCCGGCTGGAGGTCAGCACTCGTTTTTCCAGGGCAGCGCGGCTCTCCCGTCTGCTGCAGGCTGCGCTTTCCTCTGCCTGCCAGTCGGGGGCCTCCGTCTCTGTTCCAGAAACTTTCGAAATATCTGGCTCGGTAAGTACCTGTCTCTTGTTCTAGGTTTAAATAGGTAAAGTGCTTAATAGAAGGAAGTCGGTAAATATTAGCTGTTATTACGAATTGTACCTCGTAGAATTGAATTACTCTCACTTTAAGGCACCTTTGGTAAGAAAGGGACAAAGTGCCTGCGTTCTGTCCACCACCGCGAGCTGGCGGCCTCCTTTTCTACTTACCTCTAGTCACCAGCGCCTCTTAGGGCTCTGCTCAGTAGTGTAACATGGTTGTTCCGTCAGTATTGCAAAAGCAGTGTGAGAACTGTGCTTTACATGCGCTCCATGGAAAAGACATGCTAGGTCATCAGAATCTTCTGAGTCTTTTCCTTAGCAAAGAGAGCAAGTGCTTTGCTTTTCCTCTGTTTTGCAGTGCTGAAACCATTATCAGAAAACAGATGATTCAAGTGCATTTGCTCATAAAGATATTGTTCCTTTCGATGAGCCCTGAGCCTCTGATGATTTCCCCGAGAACTACAAATACATATAGGATCCAGGAACGTTCTCCATCCTCACGTGTACCCACAGCAGTTTAGAAGCATTGGTAGGTTTAGAGTCAGTTAAAAGTAATTGACTAACGCTTCTAATTCTGTAAGATGCGCTAATACAAGGTCACCTGTATTTGACGTCTCTTTTTAAACAGCTTCTATTTATAAGCAGATCTGTCCAGCAGAAGTATGACATTGGCAGTATTTACATTACTTGTCCCTGCTGCGAATGTCCTTCTGTTTGTAGCACTCTCTCATGCCTGCTCCCCCACCGACCCTTTCCAGTTCCCTTCTCTTACACAAAGGCTTTGACTAATTTATACACCGACCAATTATGTATAGAGAGGCCAACTCTCCCAAGGCGGGGTTTTTTACTCTAATACAGTGGAAAATATGTCACTGGATATTTGTGAATCTCTGGATTAAATCCAGTCGCTTTAGGTGAGATAACAAGATCTAAACAGAAATGCAAATGCAGATGCTCAGATCCCGGTTATACTCCGATAACGCAAAAATGCTTAGTCTCAATTTTTTAGATAATTATAAGGAAGTAAAACTCAAGATTTGGGCCTCCATTAAAGACACACTGCATACATAGGTTTATTTGGTTTTGCAGATGATTTATTGCTCATTTAGCACAGAGTTCTGTTTTTACCTTTAGACCCATCTCTTTGCAACTCCAGAAACATTAACAAAACCAAACCAAAACAAAAAACTTTCACTAGTTCCCTTTCCAGCCTGGATATTAAATAATGCCAGTGAGCCAGCAATCTCAGTTAAGTTTTTCCCCTGATCATCATTCCCGGATTGTGGACAGACACACCTGTAATGAAGGGAGCAAAAGCACGGGGTCTAAGCCCCCTGCGTCCCTCTGCAGCCTCACCCGTTGAGGTGCCGCGCATCCACCCTGGGCCTTGCTGGGGTTTGCTTTGCTGCTCACAGGGAGTGGCCCACAGGCGGTGCAGCCGCTCTGCAGGAGAGCCTTCCGCGGGGCTCTTCTGACCACAGCGTGCTTCTGTTGTTTCTGCAGTGAGAAGGATCTTCCTAGAGTCCCTACACATTGCTGTGTCTTCAGGTGTGCATGACCCCAGTGGGGCATGGCTTAACCACAGTGGTTCCCTTGGAGGTTTCTCAGGGATGTCGGCCTTTTCTTATTCCTACAACAAAGAAGATTTCTCTTTACTCACCCTCCCACCTTCCTACCACTCCCCCAGCTAATCAGTCAGCCAGACCTGCTGATTTTGTAACTTGAATACATCTACTCCATCCCTGCTCCCAGAATGTCCGGACTTCTCTCCTGATCTGCTGCCCCCCAGCTGACTTCCATACCTCTAGTCCTGACATATCCCAACTCATCCTCTGCTCAGCAGATCAGTCCCTGTCCTCCTTCCTTTAACAGTCTTTTTTTTTTTTTTTAACATCTTTACTGGAGTATAATTGCTTTACAATGGTGTGTTAGTTTCTGCATTATAACAAAGTGAATCAGTTATACATATACATATGTTCCCATATCTCTTCCCTCTTGTGTCTCCCTCCCTCTCACTCTCCCTATCCCACCCCTCTAGGTGGTCACAGAGCACCGAGCTGATCTCCCTGTGCTACGCGGCTGCTTCCCACTAGCTATCTACTTTACATTTGGTAGTGTGTATATGTCCATGTCACTCTTTACTTTGTCACAGCTGACCCTTCCCCCTCCCCATATCCTCAAGTCCATGCTCTAGTAGGTCTGTGTCTTTATTCCCGTCTTACCCTTAGGTTCTTCATGACCTTTTTTTTTTTTCTTCACAGATTCCATATATATGTGTTAGCATATGGTATTTGTTTTTCTCTTTCTGACTTACTTCACTCTGTATGACAGTCTCTAGGTCCATCCACCTCACTAAAAATAACTCAATTTCGTTTCTTTTTATGGCTGAGTAATATTCCATTGTATATATGTGCCACATCTTCTTTATCCATTCATCTGTCAATGCACACTTAGGTGGCTTCCATATCCTGGCTATGGTAAGTAGTGCTGCAGTGAACACTGTGGTACATGACTCTTTTTGAATTATGGTTTTCTCAGGGTATATGCCCAATAGCGGGATTGCTGGGTCATATGGTAGTTCTATTTTTAGAATTTTAAGGAACCTGCATACTGTTCTCCTTAGTGGCTGTATCAATTTACATTCCCACCAACAGTGCAAGAGGGTTCCCTTTTCTCCACACCCTCTCCAACATTTATCGTTTCTAGATTTTTTGATAATAGCCATTCTGACTGGCATGAGGTAATACCTCATTGTAGTTTTGATTTGCATTTCTCTAATCATTAGTGATGTTGAGCATCTTTTCATGTGCCTCTTGGCCATCTGTATGTCTTCCTTGGTAAAATGTCTATTTACGTCTTCCACCCATTTTTTAATTGGATTGTTTGGGTTTTTTTGATGTTGAGCTCCATGAGCTGTTTGTATATTTTGGAGATTAATTCTTTGACTGTTGTTTCATTTGCAAATATTTTCTCCCATTCTTAGGGTTGTCTTTTTCTCTTGTTTATGGTTTCCTTTGCTGTGCAAAAGCTTTTAAGTTTCATTAAGTCCCACTTGTTTATTTTTGTTTTTATTTTCATTACTGTAGAAAGTGGGTCAAAAAAGATGATTTTGCTGTGATTTATGTCAAAGAGTGTTCTACCTATGTTTTCCTCTAAGAGTTCTATAGTGTCTGGTCTTACATTTAGGTCTTTAATCCATTTGGAGTTTATTTTTGTGTATGGTGTTAGGGAGTGTTCTAATTTCATTCTTTTACATGTAGCTGTCCAGTTTTCCCAGCACCACTTAATGAAGAGGCTGTCTTTTCTCCATTGTATGTTCTTGCCTCCTTTGTCATAAATTAGGTGACTGTATGTGTGTGGGTTTATCTCTGGGCATTCTATCCTGTACCATTGATCTATATTTCTGTTTTTGTGCCAGTGCCATACTGTCTTGATTACTGTAGTTTTATGGTATAGTTTTAAGTCAGGGAGCCTGATTCCTCCAACTCCGTTTTTCTTTCTCAAGATTGCTTTGGCTATTTGGGGTATTTTGTGTTTCCATACAAATTGTAAAATTTTTTGCTCTAATTCTGTAAAGAATGCCACTGGTAGTTTGATAGGGCTTGCATTGAATCTGTAGATTGCTTTGGGTAGTACAGTCATTTTCACAATATTGATTCTTCCAATCCAGGAACATGGTATATTTCTCCATCTGTTTGCGTCATCTTTGATTTCTTTCATCCATGTTTTATAGTTTTCTGAGTACAAGTCTTTTGCCTCCTTAGGCAGGTTTATCCCTAGGTATTTTATTCTTTTTGTTGCATTGGTAAATAGGATTGTTTCCTTAATTTCTCTTTCTGATTTTTCGTTGTTGATGTATAGCAGTGCCAGAGATCTGTGCATTAATTTTCTATTCTGCAACCTTACCAAATTCATTGATTAGTTCCAGTAGTTTTCTGGAGGCATCTTTAGGATTTTCTTTGTATAGTATCATGTCATCGACAAACAGTGACAGTTTTACTTCTTCTTTTCCAATTTGTATTCCTTTTATTTCTTTTTCTTCTCTGATTGCTGTGGGTAGGACTACCAAATCTATGTAGAATAAGAGTGGTGAGAGTGGACATCCTTGTCTTGTTCCTGATCTTAGTGGAAATGCTTTCAGTTTTTCACCATTGAGTATGATGCTTGCTGTGGGTTTGTCATATATGGCCTTTATTATGTTGAGGTAGGTTCCATCTATGCCCACTTTCTGGAGAGTTTTTATCATAGATGGGTGTTGAATTTTGTGAAAATCTTTTTCTGCATCTACTGAGATGATCATATGGTTTTTATTCCTTAATTTGTTAATGTGGTGTATCACATTGATTGATTTGCATATATTGAAGAATCCTTGCATACCTGGGATAAATCCCACTTGATCATGGTGTTTAACATGATCCTTTTAATATGTTGTTGGATTCTGTTTTTCTAGTATTTTGTTCAGGAGTTTTGCATCTATGTTCATCAGTGATATTGGTTTATAATTTTCTTTTTTTGTGATATCTTTTTCTGGTTTTGGTATCAGGGTGATGGTGGCTTCGTAGAATGAATTTGGGAGTGTTTCTCCCTCTGCAATTTTTTGCAAGTGTTCGAGAAGGATGGGTGTCAGCTCTTCTCAAAATGTTTGATGGACTTCGCCTGTGAAGCCATCTGGTCCTGGACTTTTGTTTGTTGGAAGATTTTTAATTAATGGTTTCAGTTTCAGTACTTGTGATAGGTCTGTTTATATTTTCTAATTCTTTTGGTTCAGTCTTGGAAAATTGTACCCTTGCAAGAATTTGTCCATTCTTCATCGTTGTCCATTTTATTGGCATATAGTTGTTTGTAGTAGTCTCTCATAATCCTTTGTACTTCTGTGGTGTCAGTTGTGATTTCTTCTTGTTCATTTCTAATTTTATTGATTTGTGCCCTCTCCCTTTTTTTCTTGATGAGTCTGGCTAAGGGTTTAGCAATTTTGTTTATCTTCTCAAAGAACCAGCTTTTAGTTATTGTTTTCTTCATTTCTGTTAAATTTATTTCTGCTCTGATCTTTATGATTTCCTTCCTTCTACTGACGTTTGGTTTTCTTCGTTCTTTTTTCTGTAGTTGTTTTAAGTATAGGGTTAGATTGTTTATTTGAGACTTTTCTTGTTTCTTGAGGTGAGATTGAATTACTATAAACTTTCCTCTTAGAACTGCTTTTGCTGCATCCCATAGTTTTAGATTGTCGTGTTTTCATTGTCATTTGTTTCTATGTATTTTGTCATTTCTTGTTTGATTTCTTCAGTGATCTCTTGGCTGTTTAGTAGTGCGCTGTTTAGCCTCCATGTATTTGTGTTTTTTTACAGTTTTTTCCTGTAATTGATTTCCAATCTCATAGCGTTGTGGTCAGAAAATATGCTTGATACGATTTCAGTTTTCTTAAATTTACCGAGGCTTGATTTGTGATCCAAGATATGGGCTATCCTGGAGAATGTTCCATGAGCACTTGAGAAGAAAGTGTATTCTGTTGTTTTTGGATGGAATGTCCTATAAATATCAATTAAGTCCATCTTGTTTAATGTGTCATTTAAAGCTTGTGTTTCCTTATTTATTTTCATTTTTGATGATCTGTCCATTGGTGAAAGTGGGGTGTTAAAAGTCCCCTACTATTATTGTGTTATTGTCGATTTCCCCTTTTGTGGCTGTTAGCATTTGCCTTATGTATTGAGGTGCTCCTCTGTTAGGTAAACAATATTTACATTTGTTATATATGCATCTTGGATTGATCCCTTGATCATTATGTAGTGTCCTTCTTTGTCTCTTATAATAGTCTTTATTTTAAAGTCTATTTTGTCTGATATGAGAATTGCTACTCCAGCTTTCTTTTGATTTCCATTTGCACGGAATATCTTTTTCCATCCCCTCACTTTCAGTCTGTATGTGTCCCTAGGTCTGAAGTGGGTCTCTTGACTGCATACGTACGGGTCTTGTTTTTGTATGCATTCAGCCAGTCTGTTTCTTTTGGTTGGAGCATTTAATCCACTTACATTTAAGGTAATTATCGATATGTATGTTCCTATTACCATTTTCTTAATTGTTTTGGGTTTGTTATTGTAGGTCTTTTCCTTCTCTTGTGTTTCTTGCCTAGAGAAGTTCCTTTACCATTTGTTGTAAAGCTGGTTTGGTGGTGCTGAATTATGTTAACTTTTGCTTGTCTGTAATGGTTTTAATTTCTCTGTCGAATTTGAATGAGATCCTTGCTGGCTAGAGTAATCTTGGTTGTAGGTTTTTCCCTTTCATCAGTTTAAATATGTCCTGTCACTCCCTTCTGGCTTGCAGAGTTTCTGCTGAAAGATCAGCTGTTAACCTTATGGGGATTCCCTTGTATGTTATTTGTTGCTTTTCCGTTGGTGCTTTCAGTATTTTTTCTTTGTATTTAATTTTTGATAGTTTGAGTACTATGTGTCTTGGCATGCTTCTTTTTGGTTTTATCCTGAATGGTACTCTCTGTGCTTCCTGGACTGGATTGACTATTTCCTTTCGCACCTTAGGGAAGTTTTCGACTATAATCTCTTCAAATATTTTCTCAGACCCTCTCGTTTTCTCTTCTTCTTCTGGGACCCCTATAATTCGCATGCTGGTGTGTTTAATGTTGTTCCAGAGGTCTCTGAGTCTGTCCTCAGTTCTTTTCATTCTTTGTTCTTTATTCTGCTCCCCAGCAGTTATTTCCACTATTTTATCTTCCAGCTCACTTATCCGTTCTTCTGCCTCCGTTATTCTGCTATTGATTCCTTTTAGAGTATTTTTAATTTTAGTAATTGTGCTGTTCATCACCGTTTGCTCTTTAGTTCCTCTAGATCCTTGTTAAATGTTTCTTGTGTTTTCCCCATTCTGTTTCCAAGAATTTGGATCATCTTTACTATCATTACTCTGAATCCTTTTTCAGGTAGGTTGCCTATTTCATCTTCATTTATTTGGTCTTGTAGGTTTTTACCTTGCTCCTTCATCTGTAACAAAGTGTTTTTTTGTTTCTTTTTTTTTTTTTTTTAATGGGTGGTGCTGTATTCCTGTCTTACCGGTTGTTTGGTCTGAGACGTCCAGCAGTGGAGTTTGCAGGTAGTTGGATAGAGCTGGGTCTTGTTGCTGAGATGAGGACCTCCAGGAGGCCTCAGTCTGATTGATATTCCCTGGGATCTGAGGTTCTCTGTTATTCCAGCGGTTTGGACTCAGAGCTCCCACCACAGGAGCTCAGGTCCAACCTCTGGCCTGGGAACCAAGATCCCACAAGCTTTGTGGCGCATTAAAAAAAAAAAAAAAAAGGAAGGAAGAGAGCTTCCCTGGTGGCGCAGTGGTTGAGAGTCTGCCTGCCGAGGCAGGGGACATGGGTTCGTGCCCCGGTCCGGGAAGATCCCACATGCCGCGGAGCGGCTGGGCCCGTGAGCCATGGCCGCTGAGCCTGCGCGTCCAGAGCCTGTGCTCCGCAACGGGAGAGGCCACAACAGTGAGAGGCCCGCATACCGCAAAAAAAAAAGAAGGAAGAAAGAAAAAAAGTAGCAGTATGATATGAAAGAATAAAAATCAAAATAAGATTAGAAAGATCAGGAAAAATAAAACTATTTGAAACAACTGCAACAAGGTAAAATAAAACCACAACAGAAAAAAGAAAAAAAAAAAGAGAGGGTGGGGAACAAGCCAAAAGGAGAGATCACTGGTCGCTGGGGTTTCCTCCCATCGCCTTAGGTGTCCGTGGTCCCCCCCCCCCGGTGCATGGTAGGTGCCCTCATTGTGAGGAGACGCGAATTCTGTGTCCTCCTAGTACACCATCTTGACTCCCCATTTACATTCTTAAAGTTTTTATCTTACTGCCTCAGATGTCAAGAATGTTGGACAATGATGGATGGACCTTTATCAATACAGTATTGAACCATAAGGCACTGTAATCTGATTTTAGTTGATTGAGGTATTCTAGCATTACAAAGTCATTTTTAAAGGAGAATCAATACAAAAGGAAAAGCGGTGAGAATAAATACAGCTTTTCATGTTTCCTCTAAATGTGAAGATGTGCATTCTTCAGAGGATTCATCTTTCAAAAGAAAAACGGTATTACTCTGAAAGAGCAACACATCTTTTAAGCACTTAATAGCAGCAAAATCCCTTTTGTTGTTCACACAGGAATTTGTATCTTTTTTTGGGCAAAATCTTGACAGAATACAGAGCCTTGATAAAAATAAAAGAAGTGAGCCACGTAAGCTCCTTTGCATGGGATTTGAATATTTGATCCTAGAGGTTTTTTGTTAAAATCTTCATTAATTTTCAAAGTTATTTAATTTCCCCATTATGGTCATATTCATCTGGAAGGGTCTTTGATCTGCTGTAGAGAACATTTCTTCCATCTGCCGGTTAGAAGGGGTTTTTGTGGAGGACTCACGACGACAGACCGAGTCCTCTGTCTGTCACAGGCCCTTTGGAAGTTGAAGATACTGATAGAGATTGGGAATGTCATCATTGCTCCAGCTCAGTGTAAGCCTGTTCCTGAACTGAAGACAAGATTTATTCTTTTTAAAAAAAGTTTTGTTTTAATATGACAGCTGTGTTGACACAATTCATATAGTAGATAGAATTCACCCTTTTAAAGGATACAGTTCAGTGGTTTTTAGTCTGTTCACACAATTGTGTGACCATCACCACTATCAGTTTTAGAACATTTTCATAGAAACCCTATGCCTGTTGTCAGGCCCTCCCCATTTCCTCAAACTCCAGCCCCTGGCAAGCACTAACCTACTTTCTGTCTCTATAGATTTGCCTATTCTGGACATTTCATATAATTGAATCATACTGTGTGCAGCCTTTTGTGTCTGGCTTCTTTCACTTGCCTTAATGTTTTCAGGGTTCATCCATGTTATAACGTGTATCAGTAGTTCCTTTCTTTTTGTAGCGGAAAAATATTGCAGTGTATTGACCCTCCACATCTTGTTTATCCATTCATCAGTTGATGCACATTTGTATTGTTTCTACCTTGTGTCTCATGAATAATGCGGGTTTCTTTCTCTCTCTCTTTCCCCCTCCACCCACCCGCAGTCATTTTTTCCTTTATTGTTTTTACTGGGGGCGGGGTGTCTCTCTAATCTGCTTGTATTGATGACGTTCTTCCAGAGAGCTTCAGCTCAGCATCGTCTGGGGTGGGGCCTCCCCGTGGCAGTGGTTGCTTTATAAGATTTCAGGACCCTGGGCTTCAGTAGGGTTTGAATTAACTCCTTTGCTGTCCCCAGAGACGCCGTGGGTGTTTTTCTGTATAACCCTGAGATCAGGATTTCTGACAGAGGTACAGGCGGCAGCAGAGACATTTCAGGGTCCTGCTGAGACATCTGCTCTTGGGAATGTAGACCTCAGCGCTCACATGATGGCTTTTTTTTTTGGTCTTGTTTTCCCCTTAGTGACTGCTTTTTCATGAGTGACCACCCAGTGGGCCTGCATATAGGACAGGGTAGTCTTTCCCCTGAACCAGGGATCAGTCACAACTCCATTCCAAGATGTACACATAGGTCCAGGCGAAGCTACGTGACCCAAGGCCCACTCCAATCCCATAATCCTGCTCCTAAAAGCCAATTGATGACTGACACTTCCACCTTAGGTCGGGGAAGTCTGTGTAACGGAGGTTCTGTAGGACTCATTAATGCAGCACAGAGCCCCACGGCTCAAAGCACCAGCTAACCAGCCAGCAGCAGCATGAAGCGCGTGCTCGCTATTAGTCAGCAGAGCTAGTTAGTAAGCAAGGCGAGAAGAAAGACTCCCTGTGGTGGTGGTCACTGTCTCAGTATCCTGATCACAGCACCTATTGTCGTGGCCACCCTGGAGAGGCAGTGATACCGACCAGGGTCCTTGGCCTTCCACAATCAGTAGAAATTGACTAGAGCCCAGGCAAGAAATTCAGGCAAGGCTTTATTGGGGCCCCTGCTGCAGCAGAGGGGAGCGAGAACACCACAGGTTCCCTTGCTCGCTCCCTGAAGAGGGACTGGCTGGTTCCTTATATGGGGTAAGAGCAGGGGTGTGTCAGGCTGGAGGGGTGACTTAGGGGTTTTGCCCGTCCCTTTGGTGGTGTCGAGTGCAGGAGGGCATGCACAGTCCCGTGCTTTGGCTCCCGACACCCTGTTTTTGCTCCCAGCTCTTCAGAAGTGGCAGTTGGGTTTTTTGGGTCTTTCTGTGTCTTCTTGTCTATGATTTGCCCCAAGTGCACATGCACACAGTTATTTTTAGTCCCTTATCGTTTCTTTGTATTGTTACCTGAGGAATGTGTGTCCAGGTACAAGCCCTGCAGCAAAGGGCCCCAGGTCCCAGCCTGTCTCAGTAGGAGGGACCCCCACCCCCAATTTGTTTTGGATGTCAAGACTGATGATGCCATACACAAAGCAAGAGGGTATGAGGAAGTTCATTACTCACATAATTGAGGTCTCTGGGGAGAGATCGGCAGGCCTCTCAAACATGCCTGGCATGGCTTGAGAGAGCCAGGAAAGGACACTGGCTCAGCTCTTTTTTACTGTTGTTAGAGGTTAGAGGTGGGATGGGGCAGGGTTCAGTGGAAGTGGTAGGGGCCTGTGTAGTTTGAATCTCCTCCCAGCGGCAAAGGAGGGAGCACTGGGCTTAAGTTCTTTCCAGCTTTCTCAGACGTGGGACAGAGGGGCATGGGGAGCACAGAAGTGGGTGCAGCGTTTGAAAGTTGACAGCTGTGATCAATCAAACATTGAAAAAAGAGAGTCTGACCCTTTATTACAGTTCCTGAGTATTTTATTCTTTTTGTTACTATAGTAAGTGAAATTTTCTTAACTTCGTTTTGGGATTATTCATTGCAAGTGTATAGAAATACAATTGATTTTCATGTATTGAATCATGTATTAGTTCTAATAGTTTTTTAGTAGATTTTATAGGATTTTTTTTTTAATATACAAGTTCGTGTCGTCTATAGCTAGAGAAAGTTTTGCTTTTGTTTCCCATCTGTGTGCCTTTTATTTTATTTTCTTGCCCAATTGCCTTGGCTAGAAACTTCCATAAAATGTTGAATAGAAGTGGTGAGAGCAGACATCCTTGTCTTGTTCCTGATTTGGGGGGGAAGCATTCAGTCTGTTTTCCTTGAGTATGATGTTAGCTGTGAGTTTTTCCTAGATACCCTTATTAGGTTGAGATTATTTTCATTTTTTCCTAGTTTGTTAGGTGTTTTATCATGAAGTACTGTTGGAATTTGTCAAGTGATTTTTCTGCATCTATTGAGATAATTGTGTGGGGTTTTTTTTTATTCTATTAATGTAAGTACATTGACTGATTTCCATGTTAAACCAGTCTTTCATTTTGGGGATAAATCTCACTTGGTCATGGCATATAATCCTTTTTATAGGTGGCTGGTTTCAGTTTGCTGTATATATATATATATATATATTTTTTTTTTTTTTTTTTTCTTTTTGCGGTATGCGGGCCTCTCACTGTCGAGGCCTCTCCCGTTGCGGAGCACAGGCTCCGGACGCGCAGGCTCAGCGGCCATGGCTCACGGGCCCAGCCGCTCCGCGGCATGTGGGATCTTCCCGGACCGGGGCACGAACCCGCGTCCCCTGCGTCGGCAGGCGGACTCCCAACCGCTGCGCCACCAGGGAAGCCCCAATGTACCCTACATTTTTTTTTTTTCTTGGCGGTACGCGGGCCTCTCACTGTTGTGGCCTCTCCCGTTGCAGAGCACAGGCTCCAGACGCGCAGGCTCAGCGGCCACGGCTCACGGGCCCAGCCGCCCCGCGGCATGTGGGATCTTCCCGGACCGGGACACGAACCCGCGTCCCCTGCGTCGGCAGGCGGGCTCCCAACCGCTGCGCCACCAGGGAAGCCCTGCAGGTGTATTTTGATGAGGATTTTGCATCTACAGTAGATATCAGTCTGTAGTTTTCTTTTCTCTTGATATTTTTGTCTGGTTTTGGTATCAAGGTAATATTGTCCTCACAGAATGAGTTTGGAAGTGTTCTCTTCACCCCTCCCCCCATTTTTGGATAACTTGTGAAGAATTGGTATAAATTTTTCTTTAAATGTCCGACATGATTCACTAGGGAAGACATTTGGGCCTGGACTTTTCTTTCTGGGAAGTTTTTGAATTATGAATTCCATCTTTTTGTTATAGGTGTATTTTCTATTTCTTCTTGAGTAAGTCTTCATAGTTTGTGTCTTTCTGGAACTTTTCAGTCTCACTAGATTATCTAATTTGTTGAGATATAGTTGTTCATTAATATTCCCTTATAATTATTTTTGTTTCTGAAGAATGAGCTGTGATGTCCCCTCTTCCATTCCTAATTTAAAAATTTGTCTTCCCTTTCTCTTGTTTAGTCTAGCTAGAGGTTTGTCAACTTTGTTGATCTTTGTAAGAACCAACTTTTGATTTCATTGATTCTCTCTATTGTTTTTCCATTCAGTTTCATTTATTTCCATTGTCTTATTTATTATATCCTGCTTTCTGCTTGGTTTAGGTTTAGTTTGCTCTTTTCTTTCTTCAATGTCTTTAGGTGGAAGGTTGCTTTATTGATTTGACATCTTTCTCCTTTTTTAATGTAGGCATTTATAGATATAACTTTCCTTCTAAGTACTGCTTTAGTTGCTTCCCATAAGCAACAAAAATTTTAAAAAAAGGAATAAAAACCCCAGGAGATTAATATTGGGACAATACGATTAACTAGACTACAGAACTTAGTCTGATTTCACTCATTTTTACAGGCACTCCTCTGTGTGTGTGTGTGTGTGTGTGTGTGTGTGTTTGTACATGTATATTTACTTCTATGAAATTTTATCGTGTGTTTAGAGTTGTGTTAACACCACTTAAATCCATTAACATTTCACTTCTGGAGAGAATTAGAGCTTGTACTTAGAAACTAATTCAGTCCTGTGTAACCCAAGCATGGAAATAAATCATAGATAACCCTTGTAAGGCTAAAGTCAACTTGACTAGGCTGAACAGGCTTGATATCAGGCATCTACAGAGAAGGGGGTCTACAGAGCTGAGTCAACCATAGTCCTTTGAGAAGGGATAGGGAGTATCAGGGAATCACAGGTGACATGTTTAAGGAGACAGGGGCAGGATTCAAAAATGGGCAGAAATCCAGGGAGCAGGAATTTGCCGAATGTAGTTGATGGTAGTGCAACCCACAAGGATCTTAATATGTTGTCAAATGGAGGTGAATTTCTTATGGCTTTTCTTTCCAGTTGCTGTGCATAATGAATGTGAATGGGTAGGACTAGCTCAGAGGAGCAGAGTTGTGATGGACAATTTTGATTTCAAATATACAGTACAGTCAATAGCAATGTGTTCCAAAACCAGGTACAAGAAAAATGGTGTCATTACTTTGTTACAGAGTCTCATCTCCTATGTATTCAGACCTTGATGCTACTCGATTATGTCACCAGCACCTGTCTCTGCCAAGGTATTGCTGGGCCCTAATTCTGCTGTTAAAGGTCAGGGAGGGTAAGTTGGACAATGGTAGATTGGCAATGACCATAAACTGTCTCAGCAATGAAAGTACTGAATCTGTGTGTATTGCAGGGCTGAACGTTCGTTGGAACGTTAGATGAAAAAACAGAAACAAGCAAAAAACAGAAAAGAAACAGGAAAGGAATGCACTTGTATCATTTCAATCTTTTTAAATTTAATGATGCTTATTTTATAGCCTAATATTTAGTTTATCCTGGAGAAGGTTCTGTGTACACTTGAGAAGCATGTATATTCTGCTGCTGTTGGGTGGAGTGTTTTATACATGTCTGTAGGTCTCGTTGGTTTATAGTGTTTGTCTTCTGTTGCCTTGTTGATCTTCTGCTTAGTTGTTCCATCATTGAAAGTGGGGTATTAAAGTCTCCAAATATTATTTTGAATTGTTTATTTCTCCTGTCAATTCTGTAAGCTTTTGCTTTGTGTATTTTGGGACCCTGTTTTAGATGTATATATATTTACAGCCGCTGTATCTGCCTGATTTACTGACTTTGGATCATGATAAAATATCCCTCTTTATCTCTTTCTTGTTGTGAAATGTGTTTTTTCTGCCATCAGTATAGCCACTCCAGCTTTCTGCTGGTTGTTCTTTGCATGATATGTCTTTTCCCATCCTTCTGCTTTTAAACTAATTGTATGTTTGAATCTAAAATGTCTGTCCAGCAGACAGCATATGTTTCAGTCTTGTTTTTCATCCAGTCTGTCACTCTCTGCCTTATGACTGGATTGGTTGGTACATTCACGTTTAATGTTACTGTTGATGTAGTTGGATTTACATGCGCTATTTTGCTATTTGTTTTCTGTCTGCCTCATGTCTTTTTTGTTTCTCTACTCATTACTGCTTTCTCTTGCACTGAGTAAGTATTTTCCAAGGTAGCATTTTAATTCCTGTAGTGATTTTTTTCAGTATATTTTTTTGAGTTATCTTCTTACTGATTGCTCTTGGGCTTACCATGTCATCTTAAATTATCAGAATCTACGTAATATTTATACTAATGTCAGTGGGATACAGAAATGTTACTCCTATTTAGCTCTATTCCATCTTTCTCCTTTTTACATCCATGTCTGTTACAAACCCAGTAATACATATTTTTAGTTATTACTTCATATAACTTTATGTCTTTTAGAGAAGCAGAGAACAATAATTCTAAGGCATTGACATGACATTTACTTTCTGATACAGAGGGGCCAATATTACTCGTTAAACAGTGATTATTTCTTCTTTGTCCTAGTTGAACATTTTTTTTCCAAGCGTTAGAACAGACCTGAGTTGGGAATATTCGCAGCACCAGCTCCCTGTCCCCTCTTCCCTTTGCACTCACCTGATTCCTCCCCTTCCTAGTCCTGACCTAGACGTCAGGAAACCACAGTTGTACAGATTCTGCCATCACCTGGACATACGAGTGACCATGGCCTCACTCTCGGGGGAGCTGCTGCTAGAGGAAAGGGCACTGCAGGCCCAGCCTGGCATCTGTTGGTTCTTGATGTATTTCCACACGTAGATGCTTTCTAATATGTAGACTCTTCACTGATTTTTTAGACCTTGAATTTTTTTTACAGATAGCCCATTTTAATTTTAATCTGCAACCTGGTGGAGCTTTCAGTAGATAATGAAGAGTTGCCTGACTGTAGTGTAAGAACAAGCACTCACAGTAGATGTGGCTGCAGTGAAAGTTGTTAAATGGCTCGACTAGGACAATTATACAGAATAGCAGGACGCTTGGCCCTTTTTCCTTTTAAATGTCATATTAAAGAGCATTTGTGGGCTTCCCTGGTGGCGCAGTGGTTAAGTAAGAATCCACCTGCCAATGCAGGGGACATGGGTTTGAGCCCTGGTCCACGAAGATCCCACATGCCGCAGAGCAACTAAGCCCGTGTGTCACGACTACTGAGCCCGCGCTCTACAGCCCGTGAGCCACAACTACTGAGCCCGTGCACCACAGCTAGTGAAACCCACGTGCCTAGAGCCTGTGCTCCGCAACAAGAGGAGCCACCGCAATGAGAAGCCCGCACACTGCAACGAAAAGTAGCCCCCGCTCGCCGCAACTAGAGAAGGCCCGCGTGCAGCAACGAAGACCCAACGCAGCCAAAAATAAATAAATAAATGAATGAATTTATAAAAAACGAGCATTTGCGTGTTGATAATGTTCTGGTTCTATCTGATATTGAGAGAATTCTCATAGGGTTGGGACGATCGTCACAGTAGCTATGCATGGAGCCCGGCTCAGACACGGGAGTGCTGAGATCATGCACTTATAATAATGTTCTATTATTTCAAATTAGCTGGCTTTGCACGTATCTGGGAACTAATTTTGAAGTTTAGACTAACATAAAAACAGATAATGGAAAAAGGAGAGAATGAAACCTAGCCTCAGTTTAAGCACCTATCAAGTTCTGTGTTACAAGCAGTAGTACTTACACTAACACTTCCAGGCCAGTTTTATCAACCCTGTTCCTTCCACGGGAGGAAACTGTGGTTCTTAGTGTTAGGTCAAGTGCCTGAGATTACACAGTAGTAATTGGTAGAGACTAGATTTCAGCCAGCTACACAGTTTGTGCTCTTTCACCTCGTTCCTGCCACCACTCAATGATTCTTTGTATGTGTCTCCGTGACTTACTACATAGAGTTTATAATTGCTGATGTTTGGCCACAAGGGTTCTTCACTCATCATATGTCAGAAGCAAGGTATATCTCAGCTTCACAATTCTAGGGTGACCTGCAACAGTATGTGTCCTCATTCCATTCAGCCCCTAAGCACTTTATACCTTTCTTTATGGCCATATTGTAGGGTGAGTTGTCTGTTCTGGTCTCGTCTGCCTGCTGTCTCTCCTCCTCTTAGCACCTGGCCCGCAGTGAGGGGCCTTTCTCATAAAGACGCCTTTGTGAATGCGTTGAATCAGACGGTGCAAGAGTAATTGTGGTCTGTTTATGCTGGATCTGGGTTAATATTCACAATCTGTGTCTTCTCTATCTTGCTATCAACTGAGATTTTTTTTCTGGCTTGGGCTCATTTTAGCAGATTTAAAGAAACCTTCCGGTTCACATGCTGCAAAACCCAGCCTACCCAAATCTGGACTTCGTCCCCCTGGCTACTCGCGCCTCCCGGCAGCCAAGCTGGCGGCCTTTGGCTTCGTCCGGAGCTCCAGCGTGTCCTCGGTGTCCAGCACCCAGCCAGCGGACAGCGCCCAGCCCGAGCCCAGCCGGCTGGCCAACCGTAAGTGGGGCGGACGGGTGGGCGGGCTTGCATCCCAGACAGGCAGGGCCAGCAGAGGGCGAATCAGCGTGTGGGTACAACAGGGTTGCATTTTCTTTGCGTTTAACTACGAATTTGGGTTGACTACCTTAATCTCCCATTGTTGGGACTTTAAAGATAATCTGCTGAAGAAAAATAAAAGCCTGTTTGGCACTACCGTTTTCTAAGTTATGGGGAGTTAATGTGCCAGAAAAAGACATGAAATATTAGTGGGAAAATCATTTTAGTCACCTGTGATTACCTGTCATGCCTTCATATTGGTGGAGCTCTTGATTTCTAAAAGTTCATTAAACGATGTTAAAAATAGGGAAGCCCAGCGGAGCTTCTTCTAGTCTGTGCCCAGGAAGGTCCCTGTTAGCTGAGATGGTGTCACTCCAGGCCTGGTTCCTGACACTGGTGTTGTAAGCTGCATTTTAAGGTATGAATTAATAGCGTCCGAGCACGTCGTATCAGCTGCTGTCCCTAAAGAAGACCCAAGGCTGCCCCATTTGGGCTGAGCCTTTGAGGACCAAACCCCATCTCAGCCTCATCGACTTCAAAGTCATTGTTACTGGATCTGAAGCCATGACACCTCAGATGTTGGGTAGTAAGAATTTGCCAGGGAAATCTAAGCAGTTTTCATGTGGAAAGCTGTTTTGAAGGGTTTATAGTAGTTGAATAAAGTTGGAATAAGAGACAGAGTGAAAGACGGGAAGGGGGAAGGGGAAGGGGAAGAGAGATTGAGAATAAGATTGATTTTGTATTACTTTTTTCAATTTCCTCTCTCCAAGCTTGTTTTTTCCCTATCCTTTCTCGGCTTTATAGAGCTCGTGGGTGGAACATTTGTACCTCTGTAGTTCTAAATTTTAGTCTACCTGGTTATTCCTAAAAGTAATGCATCTCGACGTGTTTGTAAGCATTTCTGAGAGGTTCTTGGTTCACTTGATTTCCTGAAGGTGCTGTGTCTCAGACCTACTTTCATATGGGGATCATTTTAGAAACCCCACTGGAATTAGGGATTGCATCATAGCACAGTGCCAGTCTCAAATTTGCAAACGCGTAACTCTTAATTTTTCGATATGTGTGTGCGTTGTTAACAGTCTGGAGGTTTTGAAATAGAGGAGTGACGATTTGTCATTTTTAGGAGTGAAATTCTCAGCGGCATGTTTCTGTTTCAGATGGAGCATGAATGATAAAAAATCTCATGGTATGTATCTTTCCAAGGAAGGAGTTAAGATTCTGATTTCTTAAAAAAAATGAACCTCAAGGTGACCTGAGGCATGTCCCCATGGCAGCCACTTTTTCAAAAGGAGAGCTGACAGGTGTGGACGGAATAATTCCAGGTGTGCTTAGGGCATTTCTTCTCACCTGTGCTTCAAAGCATACTAGCTAGGGACTCCCTGAGCAGTCGAGATAAGAGCTGTTACGTGCCAGAGAAAGTAACTCCTGGTTTAAAGATTTCATAGGAAAAGAAATATTTACTCTATTCAGAACTGTTTTCTGTTTCTAAAATGCAATATGTTAGAATTGATCTGTAATTATTTGCCACCTAACTGTATATAAAATTTGTCCTTCACCAGTAAATCACAGAAAAACTTGGCCCATGTTTGAATCGATGTCTTAGTGCCATTAACCATTATGCTTATGCCTGTTATCAGACTTAAGGTCAAGAAAACTCCTGTTCCTGTTCTTTAGCAAATAAATGATGCTTTGATGACAAGGACCAAGTAAAATACGAAGCTCTTGCAAGAGCTGAAAGTTCTTAGACAAATCCTAGGAGCAAATGTTGCCAGTTTAGCTCATGGAAACAGCTAACATGATGTCAGAGTTGGTTCCTTTTTTGTTCCTTGTCTTGTCTTTCTTTAGACACTACTTAGGGTTCATTTTAGGAATATTACTATAAAAAGGGATTGCACCACAGTAAGTAGATGCCTCAAAATCTGAAACATGATTACAATGAGGAACTATTCGCAAATGTGCGACTCATGATTTTAGACACTCACGTGCCTATAAACAGTCTGACAGCGCCCACGTGACTGTGAATGCTGTGTGGGGGACACTTTTAAGTGATTCATTGTGAACCTACTAGTGTTTTGTGGGCCACCTTGGCTTAGCTGCGACTTTTCTGTGCTGTTTTCCTGGGTCCAGATGGGCAAGTGATGCTGTAGAGGGGGGCCTGGGAGCCCCCTGAGTGCGGGTCTCAGCTGTTCCATTTGGAGTCTACCCTCCACCCCGGGCTCAGGCTCTGCACCGTTCATTCAACCCCGCTGGGCAAGGGCTTCCCAAGGCGAGTGCCCTGCTGTGTTTTCTGACCTTTTCCACGAGGCTTTGGCAAATGGGGCCGACACAGGGAAAGGAATCGTCTGTAGGTCCTTAGAACCTGAGGGTATTTTAGCATCCTGTCCACCCCTGCATTTTATAGCTGAGCGAACTGAGATCAGAATGACCTGCTCCCATCCTGGGAGCAGGAGGGAGTATTCCTCTTCCTCTGTTTAGTTCTCAAAGCTGCCATGTGTGGTAAAGACACACCCATGATGTGAAGTCCTTTCTTTCTATTAGTGAAGCAAATCTTAGAGTTGAGTTGCCTTGAGAGTCCCCTCAGGCCCAACCCACCTGTCCCTGCCCCACCCCTTCCCAGGTGTGTACTCGCTTCAGGTGATGGGGAACCTTCCATCATGTGAAGAAGCCAGCTGTTTGGTGAGCAGTTCGCATGGTGAGGCCGTGCTCCTTGTGGGTTCAGGCTGCCTCCCTGTAATTTCTTGCTAGCAGCTCAGTTTCTCTGGATTAACACGCGACCTTTATCCTCATTGTGCTGCAGGACATCACCCTCCCTTCACTCCTGTACAGGTTCATCACGTAGAGGTTATGAGGTTGGCCCATTTCGAACCTCAAATAAAATTTCAAATGACATTACGTCGTGACCCACAGCTTTTTTAAGATTGAAAGTGAACAGGAAAAAAGTAATTCTCTACCTTAAAACTTAAATTTAAGCTTAAAATCACAGTATTTGAGCAGGTCTGACCTAATATGTAGCTCATCATTTTAAAAATTCTCCAATATGCTTCAGGCAATAGAAATTTGGAGAAAAACAATTACAGTGTAATTTAGTGTTGGTAACAAACCATAGCCCAAAGTATACCTAGTTGTCAAATTAACCAGCAGTTAGGCTTATAGACTTGATTTTTCTGGTGGGTAAGGAGGTATAATTTAAAGTTAAAACCTTTGGGGGAGTGTGTGTGTGGGAAGGGAAATAGGAAGACTTAGGGTTTCATGAATTAATCATTAGTGAAAATAGATCATATCACACAAGGATAGAATAATTTATGTGGAGGATCATCTCTCATTGTGGACTCTGAATAACACCTAACCTATTGGTGCTCAAGAAACAGAAAATATCTATCAGAAAATAACATGAAGAAGGTGGCCTTTGCAGCTGTCCTTTCCAGTTTCTCCTCCTCTTTTTCTCCCTGCAGTATTCTCCTGTTTTCTTTGTGCGGTGAACTGAGACCAGAAATCATGAGACAAAGAATTTGAAAGGAGAAATAAAAAAGAAATCTGAAGGATTTTCTGTTGTTTCTTGTTCTGGTGCAGGAAAGTAGTAGAATGTTTAGAGATGTAGGGATAGAGCTGGATGTGGACAGAGAGACTGACATCGGTATAAATAATCATGTTGCATGGATATATGTGCCGACAGCCTTCTAAATGAGTTGGGGTGGAGGCTTCATTTCTGATTAGGGTGATCAGGGAGTTTCTCAGAGGGGGTTGTTTGCTGGGCGGTATTTGGGGAGGTAGAGGTGGGCTCTACCTAGGAGATCCTTTGGGAGGAGCTGTTGGTACATCCAGAAAACCTCCGGAAGCCAAGGGGTTGCCATTTCTGATGCAGCCTTGCTGGTTCATCATGGTGGGGTCTGTCTCCTTGGTGCTGAAGTCCAGTGTTTGAGGTCCCCAGGGTCTGTCCTCAGAATGCATCTATCCCAATGCTGCCATCTTCCCCTTGGTCCTCTTTTCCACAGTTTCAGCTCTTAGCACTTCGGACGCGGTACCAAATCCATATCTCCAGCCCCAACTTCTCTCCAGAACTTCTCATCTACATTTCAAATGACCTGTCAGATATCTCCAGCTGGGTGACTCAAGTCACCTCAAACTAAACGTTTCCCTCAAAATGAATCTTCCGTTATCTTTTCCAAAGTGACGCCGCCTCTCAAAGTTGCTCTATGATGTAATGACATCTATGATCTCCTGTCTACGGAGGCTGGAAATTTTAAAATCAGCCGTTACCGCTCACCATTTTTTTTTTTCTTTTTTGCCTTCCTTTGTATTCAGTGATCAAATCTGATCAGTTCTTTCTTACATTTACTCTATCCTCTTTCTTTTCTCCTCCTCATCTTTGTTTAAATCTATGTCACCTGAACTATTCCCAGTACATCCTCACTCTCTAATCCACAGGCACATGGTCCTATAGACAATTTTCTTTTGAGCCTGTTGGGAATGCTCCATGTGTCCCTGTACTCACTTCCACTGCTTTCCAGAAGTTACAGGCCCTCCGTGGCTTGCTTAGCCCCCTTCTCACCTTTCTCTCACCCAGTCCCCTGACATACACCCTCAACCAGACAACGAGAGCTGTTCACATTTTTCTCTGAGGGCTTTGTGCTTTTCTGCCTTTGGGTCTTGGTTTAAACTATTCATTTCTAGAATGCTCTCCCCTCCCACAGATCTCTCTGTGGATTCAGTCATTTTCAGTGTGATTCAAATACCATTTCCTCTAAGAAGCCTTCCTTCATCTGTGAACCTGAAGTGGTCCTTCCTCCTAGGAACTCCCACTGCCCCTTGCTTGTATCACTTTTGTGGCTTATCACGTACCATCTTGGTATAGTTATTTGTTTTTATGTCCTGTCTCCCCTGTGGACTGTCAGCTCTTTGAGGATACAGGGTATGTCTCTTAATAATTTTAGTATACCTCACACTACCTAGCATGGGCTTTCCACTAGTAGAATTTCAAGAGAAATTCTCTCCCAGTGGAAAGATTTTCTCATATGTGAGGGTATAGAACAAGAGAGACTTTTCTTTTTTTTTTTTTTTTTTTTGCGGTACGCGGTCCTCTCACTGTTGTGGCCTCTCCCGTTGCGGCATGTGGGATCCTCCCGGACCGGGGCACGAACCCGTGTCCCCTGCATCGGCAGGTGGACTCTCAACCACTGCGCCACCAGGGAAGCCCAAGAGAGACTTTTGAGAGAGGAACTTGGGCAACTTTCAGAAGTATTTTGTACCAGGAACACATTTTCAGTCTACTAGGACTTTCATACGTCTTGATAGTTGAAGTTCCATCACTGTGGTTCTCACACTTTTCTAAATTACCTCAATTATCTCTAAAATGTTGCTTCCATTGACTGTGGTGTACCCATAGATAATTTATACAACTCAAAGCATGGAAGAGATAATAGGTTATTTGTAGTATAATTATATTCAGAGCTAAATCGTTATGTGGACTGACCTACTAGTCTCACAGATGTCTAAGATCTTATATATCTCCTTGCATGTAATTAGCCATTTTAAAAGAATTAGGCTAAAACCCAACTGTTGAGGCTTTTCATGAGAGAATTTCAAAGTTTCCAATTAGTTTCCAATTAGACATCTCAATTTAGAGAGACTGGATATTCTCATTAAATTCTAGAGCTATAGTTCTTATTTTCATACTTAAAATAAATAGGTAGGTGGTCTTTTAATTATTGAATAAAATTTGGGTTCTGGAGATAATGATCTGAAGTGGAAATCACTAACCATTTTGGAAGTTAGTCAGTGAAAGTAAAGGTTAATATGAAAGCTTTTTGCATGTTCATTTCAGCGTTTATGCTTACGAACACTATAGAATTCTTCTACATACATGACGTGTTTGATTTTCTGTAACTGACATGCATTCTAAATGAGATAAGAGGGCTTCCCGGGTGGTGCAGTGGTTAGGAATCCACCTGCCAATGCAGGAGACACGGGTTCCGGCCCTGGTCCAGGAGGATCCCACATGCCGGGGAGCAACTAAGCCCCTGCGCCACAACTACTGAAGCCTGTGTGCCTAGAGCCTGTGCTCCGCAACAAGAGAAGCCACAGCAAAGAGAAGCCCGCGCACCGCAGCGAAGAGTAGCCCCCGCGTGCAGCAATGAAGACCCAATGCAGCCAAAAATAAATAAATAAAAATAAACAAATGAGAGTCGACAAGAAGCATTATTAATAACTCCTACCGAAACAGCCATCAACCTGTCTCATGTTCCATTGGCGAAGAGGGAGTCATTTTTTATTCATGGAAAAAGGAGCTGAATGGGACCTGTGAGGTTAAATTTCAGAGAAGCTATTGCCTATTTGAGATTGAGCCTTATTGATGTCCTTGTACATTCCTTTTCAAAACACTCGGACACCGATCACGTCTACCCAGAGATAAGGTTAGAGCGTAAATGTGTTTTGTTTTGTTTCAAAGAAAACTGACCATTAAACGGTTGAAAGTAAGATAAACTGGAATTGGGATGATAATAGTTTTGTATGTAGTAAACGTAATGTCTAATTGAACTGCCTCATTTGGGGGGCTTGTGTTGTTTTGTGAAGATCGGGTTGTCTACTTGCCCTTCCCCAGTCCTGAAGTCTTGCAGCATCTGTTATGGGGTGAGCATGGAACTCAGTGCTGGGGCCAGGACACCCTGTGTAGTTGTCTGGTGGGGAGATGGGGTATCCAAGTGCATCCTGCAGGGAGCTGTGAGGGGGCTGTGGCTGGAGATGGCACAGCGTTGGGGAGGGGTAAGGGGAGGAGGAACCCGAAGGACGGAGCACCTGCCCGTCCTGACCCCACGCCCCTCAAGTCCCCTTGGGCTGTCTCAGCCCTACTGCGTTATACCTTCAGATCTAATTATTCCACTCTGCGTCTAGGTAATGACAGATGGTCTGGATTTGCTGTAAAATAATCCAGCAAAGAAAAGAACAAAACAAAACTGGAGGGGGGGCAGTATAGATAAGGAAAGTTAGGCAAAAGTTTGATAATCCTTGAAGCTGGATGATGGAACTCTGAGGGTTCATTGCACTATTTACTTCCCGGTTTTGGGGTTTTTTTTTTTTTTTTTTTTGGTATGTTTGAAAATTTCCATTTTTATTTAACCTTCCGTGGAAGAAGGTTAAAATCCCATCTTCTCTCTGTATTGGTTTTCCTTTCTTAAGAGTCAGTCTATTCTTGTCCTGCCCCTAGGTTCTCCAGAACCATTTTTTTTTTTTTTTTTTACATTCCAAGCATAGCACAGGGAGATCAGCACCGAACCTAGAGGGGTGGAATAGGGAGGGTGGGAGAGAGATGCAAGAGGGAGGAGATATGGGGATATATGTATATGTATAGCTGATTGACTTTGTTGTAAGGCAGAAACCAACACGCCATTGTAAAGCAATTACACGCCAATGAAGATGTTACAAAATATAAATAAATAAAATAAAGTGACATCCTTAAAAATAAAAAGAGTCAGTATAGCATAGTGGTGAAGAATGTGGTCTCTGCAAGTGCACTGCTGGGTTTGCATCCTGCCTCTGCCACTAGCTAGTTCTGTGACTTTGGGCAAGTTACTTCCTCTCTCTGTGCCTCTACTTTCTCATTGTAAAATAATAATAATATTACTACTAATAAATAATGTCAAAAGCCACTGTAGGATTGATGAGAACATTAAATGGAATTAATGTATGCAAACAGGGCCTTGCACAATAATAATAATAACGTTCCAGTGGCTGTTTCCATCCGTTTCCCACATGCAGAAAGTTCTCTGTTGGGAGGGATTTAAAAGCTCAGACGGAAAAATTCCGTGGTGGATTAACCATGTCTGGTGTGGGTTGAAGAAACTGGTATTGATAACATCTAGGTCAGGGAGTCGACGTTCACTCCATTTCACAGTTGTTATCATCAACTCTCTCATGTACGGTGAATGCCTTTCTGAGCGTTAAACTAAAACATGCATCATTCATGAAACCGTAAGGTGGCAGTTCTAGAAGTTCATCTCTTGATTTTCATGGGCGTCTCTTACTTTTGGGCTACAAGCTTCTGGTTGTTTGGCTATTTATAAAACATAGGCAGGGAAAGTCATGTTTTTATCTCTTTATCTAAAAGGGCTCTGCCATGCCCTTAGCATGTTATCATTTAAGAGAGTACATTCAGTTGGGCTCCCTTTAAATGAAATGTATTTATGCAAGGTGACTAATACATAGCACATTAATCTAAGCTGATGGCTTTTAAAACCTCTGCTCAAAATAGAAACTGAGAGTTGGATCTGATTTTTATTTCTGTGCCTCTAATGTCTGCAGGAAACAAATGGGAACATTTGATTTTGCAGTGTGAAAAGGGCTTCACACAGCTTCTCATTTTGCTAGAGTCTAATTTCCATTGTACTAGGGTTTTACTCTGTTGGATATCTCAACCCGATTTGGGTATGTGGGGAAAAGAGAATAGTGAGAACAAAACCCAAAATAAGCTCCTGATTTTCTCTGGAAATGAGGAAGTCAAACACGTGCCACTGGTGGATTTAAATACCTATTTCCCTGGTATCTGTAATTAGGTAAAGTATTCTTTGTAAGGAAAAAAACAGAATCATTTTCACTGAATCTCGCTGTTAATTTTCCCAGTGATTCCCACACATTCAATTCCTTCTTTTTTCCCTTTCTTTGCTTCCTTCATACACTCACATCAGAATGAGTTCTTCTGGGTGTTATTCGGTGTTGCCTGTAAGTGAAAATATTTTCTTTATTGCTTAAGTAACACCTAGTTTATCCATTTTGAATCAGATATGTGAGCAAAACTGTTAGAAGTCACATAGCCCTTCAAAAGGTTAATAGTGCCGTATTCTTGCATGTTTTAGCATATTCAAGGTATTTTATGAAGAAAGGATGCTTTGAACTATGAACTGAGATAAGAAATATGCCACATTTGCATGCATAATATGTAATAAAATCAGCATTTATGGTAATAGAATAATCTTTGGGAAAGTCAGTTAACCTCAGTGGACTCAGATTTTTATTATAAAAGTTGGAAGGTATCGAATTAAATGAATTGACCACTTTTGGCTCTCAGAGCTGGGACCTTGTGGCTGAATTCTATCAATGTGTGGAATCATGTATGGTTCTTCAGTGGTGAATAATCAGAATCGTATTTGAGAAACATTAATATGGTAAAATGCAAGTTAATTAGTTTGGAGAAGAGAGACAGAGGGTGAGAGGTCTCAGTTCTGCCAAAATTAGGGATTCTTCCCGTCTTGGCCTGGCCTTATTTTGTTATTCTTCTCCTGTCATATGAGATGGACCTTTCAGGACACTAACAGACAGAGAACAGCTCAAAAGTTTTACTGCCCTGATTTTTTCCTATGAAATATAGAAAGTCACACCTTAGAAGTCACCTTGCTCCGGCCCTTTGCCTAATGCTGAGCATCTTGGATTATTGGTCCAGCATCAGAACAGAGACAGGGAGGTGCATGACTCCCAGACTCATACTGACTTCTCCTGGGAACTTGACCAACAGTACGTGCTTTCTTATATTGCTGTAATACGCACAGTCTATCATCTGGGAAGGTTCATAGAGATCCTTGCAGGGTCTTCCTTAAGGCAGCAGATGGGGCAGCACAGATCAGTAATCCCTTTTGCTTTTGATGAGAAAGAAAATCAATTAATGGTGATGTCAGAGGGTTCTTTGGCTCCCATAACAGGCAGCAACTGGGAGGCGAGGGTTGGTGGGAGCCTGAAGTAGGTGTCAGCAGTGGGCACGGAAAGAAAGGACCAGATGGAAAAGTGTCAGAACCGAGAGGGCAAGAGTGCCTGAGAGGGTGGGGTGACAGGAAGGGTGAGGGGGCCACTCACAGAACTGGGGGAGCACACTCAGGCGTAGGTAAACGTGAGCCCACCTCCCTCAAGCCCACCTCCACACCTGGCTGGCTGACCCCAGTGTCGCTACGTGGGGGGCTGCATGGGGTTCAGTTCAGAGATCTGCTTGTCAAGCAGGTCAGGACTTCGTGAAGACGATAGGGGTACGTGAGAATAATTAAACCCATGTGATAGAATTAGATACACTTACTGTGTATTATTTTTACCCTAAATATATGCAGTCAGTTTAGATTGTAAGTGGTAGGTTCTGATCTAAAGGTCTAGTTCTTCCTCCCTAAGGAACTGGTGAGAACCTTCTCCCAGTACAGCTAAGATGCTGCGATGTCACTTTCGTATAACAGGCCTTAGTCTATGGTTCCATTTATGTGCTAATTTCAAGTTGACCCCAAGGGAGGAGTTTTGTCACAGTCTTGGTAAGGAGGGTTACTTCTTCCCATAAGTTCCAGAAAATTCCCTCAGTCCCCTTTCTTTTCCACATGAGAGCACTTCCTCACTGTGCCCGTGATGTTTTCCCTAATTTGAGTGCTTTGTTCTTTTTTTAATCCTTATCAGAGTATAGTTGATTTACAATGTTGTATTAGTTTCAGGTGCACAGCAAAGTGAATCAGCTATGCATATACATATGTATAGATTCTCTTCCCATATAGATCATTACAGAGCATTGAGTAGAGTTCCCTGTGCTATGTGGTAGGTTCTTATTAGTTATCTTTTTTATATATAGTAGTGTGTATACGTCAATCCCAGTCTCCCAGTTTATCCCTCCCCGCTTCCGCCCTGGTAGCCATGTTAGTTTTCTACATCTGTGTGGAGTGCTTTGTCCTTTTTCTGTGTATTGGGGTTCCTGAGGGCAAAGAATGAGATACTTCACAGCGCTTTTTCTTAGGTAGCGTCTTAACATGGGTCGTGGATTTCTCCAGCAGAAACGCGGATGCTGTACACACAGATTTTGCATCTCCCTGCCTGCTGCCCTGGGAGGGACTTGGGTTGAGCACACGCAGCCCTGGCCTGAGCAGGCAAGGGCCATCATTGTTGCCACTGGTGTGGCAGCGGAGGGCCACCTGCAGCTCTCAGAGCCGCAGGAGGGTTGCCCTGCTCTCTTCCACCTCTGCTGGTCCCTCTGCCACACCCTCTCGTCAGCCTTTAGGGTTGGCTCCTAAATTGTGACAGCAGCAACGCAGGGATCCTCACTCCATTCCTGTACGTGTGACGTGTGTGTGTGTGTGTGTGTGTGTGTGTGTGTGTTTTGGACGTATGTGTGTATGCATACGACCTTACTACAACTTCGCCAAAAGTCACAATGAAGTGTCCCCACCTCGACCTCTTGCCCTTGCCACAAATAAATGTGATGGGAAACGGCCACCCCAGAATCTCCTACCATGGCCCCTGTCACAGAAATCCAAGGCTCGAATCTTTTCCCTAGACCTCTTTATTAGAAACTGTGTGTGGCAGGGAGATGACAAGCAGACAGCCTCAGCTGTTAACTGCCAACACCCATTTACTCTCACCTCTTTGAATAGAAAATGAAAAATGCCAACACATCTCGGGTGCCGTTAGCCCCGAGGTTTGCCTCTAAAGTCGGTGCCTACACAGGAGACTTCTGTTGCCACCAGTGAGGTTTTTTTTTGTTTGTTTGTTTTGTTTTTGTTTTTGCTGTACGCGGGCCTCTCACTGTTGCAGCATCCCTGCTGCAGAGCACAGGCTCCGGACGCGCAGGCTCAGCGGCCATGGCTCATGGGCGCAGCCGCTCCGCGGCACGTGGGATCCTCCCGGACCGGGGCACGAGCCCGTGTCCTCTGCCTCGGCAGGTGGACTCTCAACCACTGTGCCACCAGGGAAGCCCCGCCAGTGAGGTTTGCTAATGAAAGCAAATGAGCCTGGATGGACCTGTCACAGTGGTTTCACTGAACAGATATGCCAATTAAGCCAGAGGTCAAGGAGCAGGTGTTGTTTCAAGCAGGTGTTATTAGTTTGTGTCCAACAGTGGCTCTGAAAGAACACAAGAAACAGTCCAGTTCTTCCTAGTTTTTATTTCAGTTGAGGAATATATGTGCTCACTGGCTGGTGACTGATTACCTGTCCAGGAAATGTCAGTTCCCTCCGGCTGGTCCTTTCTATGCCTTGGGCATCTTCGTGCTTGCACCGTCTTCCTTCTTCCTGTATCCTTAGCTGTCTGTTGCTGCCAGAAGCCTTGCTTTACCATCACGGAAGCCTACAGTGTCCACACCGGCACCTCAGGTGTCATCCAAGTGATCGTGACCGTTCTACAAAAAAGGAGAGGATGTAAGGAAAGTCGAGGTGACATCACCACCCCAGGTTAAGTTAGTGATGAACCCAGGGCTGGAGCATCAGTCCGACGCCTCATCCCATGATGCCCGCCAGGGTGAGAGGCACTGAGTGTCGCTCCAGGAGGGTTTATTGGAGAAATGGATGCTTGTTCCACGTGTAGCTCGATTCCATCAATGAGCTCCTACGATGCAAATTGGCAGCAACTGGAATCTAGCAGTTTCCCGTGACGTTCCCTCTGCTGAGGATCTGCGGGAAGCCTAGTCCAGCTGCCTGCAGTACACGGGAGCCTGTTAGCCGTGGGTCGGTACTGGTTGCGGTTCTGTGTGAGCGATCCCCAGAGACAGGGAGGGTGGAGGTGCGAGTGTTGTGTGCTGAGCACAGAGACTGGCAGGACCCTGTGCTCATTCCCAGACTCCAAGAGAGGTGGTGGGGGCAGTGAAGGGTAGCTGGGGGTTCAGAGGACGCGGATCTAGATGCTGCCCTGGGCTGTCATCTTGGACGAGTCACACATATCTGTGGGCCTGCGGTGTCCTCCCTTTTAAGTGAGGGGTGGGACCATGGTTTCTGACATGCCTTCTATGGATCCTGTGTCTTTGGTCCCAAGACTCTTGAGCAGAAGATTCTCAGGGGGTCCAGGGCCCCGAGGGCACAAGTTTGTTGCTTCTTACATTTTCATTCGGAAACTGTAAGGAAAGACCCCTTCCGTTTCCCATATATTTTTCCTTTGTTATGATTGAAGGACATACAAATTATGCTGTCTCTATATATTGCTAAGAGAGTTGATCTTACAGGTTCTCATCAGAAGAAAAAAATCTCTAGGGGTTTGGGATTAACACACTATTACACACACTATTCTATATATACACACTATTCTATATATAAAATAGATAAACAACAGGGACCTACTGAATAGCACAGAGAGTATGCTCAATATCTTGTGATAACCTATAATGGAAAAGAATTTGAAAAAGAATACGTGTGTGTGTGTGTGTGTGTGTGTGTGTGTGCGCGCGCATATATATATATATTCAGTTACTATATATATATATAGTAACTGAATCACTTTGCTGTACACCAGAAACTAACACAACATTGTAAACCAACGACACTTCAGTAAAAAAACAAAACAAAACTCTATGAGACTTTTGATGGATCTAACTACATTTATTGTGATGATCATTTCACAGTGTATACATATATCAAATTATTATGCTGTACACCTAAAACTTGTACAATGTTATATGTCAGTTATATCTCAATGAAAAAACAAAGATCAATGCCTAGATTTCTTTCTACATTAACGTTAATAATTAGAATTATTGGAGACTTTTAAATATGTTTGCTCACTTATATTTTCTAAGCATGGGGAGCGAAGTGAGAAGAAAAGAAAAAGAGAGAAGAAAAAAGAAGATGGAAATATATCACATTTTTAAGAGAAGAGAAGAATAAAAAGAAAGGGAACAAATGGCTAATGGTCCCATTGTTATCAGAGACCAGAGGAGGAGTTTAAATTTCAGTAGGAAGTGACTGGGGAGTTCCCCACCTAAGGATGGCCTGGTGCCCCTGGGGTCTGGTGTGCATTACAGTCCCCTCCACGACTGAATTCAGTTACTTCTGGCAACGAGATCAATGTGGGGCAGCAGTAATCTCTACAACATTCTGACGAAAATTAAAAGATGAAAGGAGGCTGTATAAAATAATTAATATAGCAAGAAAAAGCAGAACCTGCTTGTCTTTGGGAAAGACTGATAACAGCCTCTTTTATAAGTTATGTCAGGTTATGGGACAGACAATACGTGGAACAAAACGCCGGATCACTTCCCGAACCGTGTGAGAACGTTTGCAGTTTCCCATCTTTCGCTCTTTCTCGAGGGAGTGTTCTTTCAGTGATGATAAAATTCCCCGTAATTCCTTATTACTTCTCAAGAGGTAACCATATAGATGTTCTATGAGACAGCTATAAGGAATAACTTGCACTCATCCCTAAGAAAACGGTGTCAGTATAAGTTGGACAGATGTTGTCAGGCGTGTATCTCTGACCATGCTCACATTCAAAAAACTCCAGAAATACCTTAAAAATTTATATTGAAATATTGTTGATTTACAATGTTGTATTAGTTTCAGGTGTACAGCAAAGTGATTCAGTTATACATATAGATAGATAGATAGATAGATAGGTATTCTTTTTTTTACATTCTCTTCCATTATGGGTTATTACAGGATACTGAGTTACGTGCCCTGTGCTATACAGTAGGTCCTTGTTGGTGATCTATATTATATATAGTAGTGAAAAAACTCCAGAGATATTCATTAATAGCCCATTGCTTTTGTCCTGTGCTGGGCGCTGGAGGAGCAAGGGAGAAATACGTGCTAAAGATGAGGGTCTGGGCATTAAGGAGCTTATACTTCTGTTATTCTTTTTTTAAAAAAAGACTTCTCTCTAGAAAACTAATTTTATATAAGGAATTATATATATATTGATTTTGGACAGGCAATATCATATAGATAAATATGGGGAATTTTTTAAAGAACTACGGTAATAAAATGAAGTTCTGTACAAGGTGTATTTAGGCTAAAGCAGGGGTGTGGAAAGAGCCCAGAAATTCATGGAGAAGGTCGTAGTTCAAGGCCCCACTCACGCTTGCACTTCTCCAAACCTCGTTCCCCACTGTATTGTGAGAATGAGAGCATGTAATTGAGGCTTGCAATAGGCTGAAGGCTATAAAATGTAGTATGAATAGGACTACTTATTATGTAACCCAGTGCGGAGCAGAAATTTGTGCTCTACTGTTGCCCCTGGGTTGGGCCCCTGCCCCTGAGTTTGGGACAGTCATCCTAGGTGAGCAGATGAGGTTCATTGGAGGGAGAGGGAGGGGCTGAGATGCAGTAGGTCTTGAAGGACAGAAGGCTTTGTGTTGGTGGAAGTGAGCGGGGGCACATTTCCCCAGAAGGAGTGATGAGTAAGGGGACTGTTAGATCAGCCCTCACCCCTGTGGGTCCTGTCACTGCCTGGGCTACATTATCTTCTCTACCAGCCACACTCACTTTTTGCTGATGACTAAAAAGGAGAATATGTTTTCCTGCTATTTCGTGCAAGGCATAGCTTTTCCCCACCCGTATTCACAGCTCCTTTGGGAGGATCTAGGTTACTTTTCTTTCCCTCCTCAGTGGCATCTGTTAATAGAGACAAAAAGACGTGTTTTTGCAATGTTGTCTAGAGTGGCTTCTCGTGCTTGCACTCATGTTAATCTCTGTCTAGCTGAGGAAGGGACATGGGTAGATTGGTAAAGAATCAGGCTGAAAACAAGAGCTATTTAATTACTTGTAGAGGCTCTTACAGGAGTTGAACTTTACATCGGCCCAATGATCAGAAACAGAAAAGAAACTAAACAATGTGACTTTCAACAAATTCCTGTCTCCACTCATATCACTGTTTCTTTCCTTCAGTCCCTTTAAGCTCTGTCAGAGGGACATACCATATAGCAAAGGAATAAAAAAATGTAGCTTTTGTGACCGGTACCTGATTGTCCTCCAGCTAGACCATCAGCTTTTCCATTGCTGGGTCTGCAGTGTTCCCAGTGCCTAGTTCTGTGCCTGCTCTATTTTAGGTGCTAAGTAAAGGTTTAAAAATTGGAAATAAGTTTAAAACTGGTAAAGATAAAATTTACTATAATTTCTAACATACGTATTTCCTTTTCTTTATCCTTGATCTTTGGATGGGTCATTTTTTTAAAGCCTATCATTTTATATTCTCTTATCAGTTCTTGGAACATTTTATTCAAGCTTACAATCACTATTCATTGATTTAACTTCTCTAATAAGTATCTCTTTAGCTTCCTTTCACCATACTTAGATTTAATGATTATGTTTCTTATTAACAACATTTACTGATGGTTACTATTAAAAGTAATATAAAATAAGTGTTGGTGGGGATGTGTAGAAACTGGAATCCCTGTGCATTGCTATTAGGAATGTAAAATGGTGCAGTCATTATGAAAAACGGTATGGCTGTTCCGCAAAAAAAATTAAAAACAGAATTACCATATGATTCAGCAGTCCATTTCTGGGTATATACCCCACAGAATTGAAAGCATGGTCTTGAAGAGATATTTGTATACTCATGTTCATAGAACCACTCATCATTCACAATAGTCAAAAGGTGGAAGCAACCCAAATGTCCATTGACGGATGAATGGATAAGCAAAGTGTGGTATATACATATAATGGAATATTAATCAGCCTTAAAAAGGAATTCTGGCGTATGCTACAACATGGGAAAACCTTGAGGACATTATACTAAGTGAAATACGCCAGACAAGACAGGACAAATATTGTATGATTCCATATATATGACTACCTAGAATACTCAAAAATCAGAGTCAGAATAGAATGTGGTTTGCCAGGGACTGGGGGAGGGGGAGTGGAGAGTTAGTGTTGAATGGGTGTGGAGTTTCATTTTTGCAAGACGAGAAAAGTTCTGGAGATGAATGGGTGATGGTTGCACCAGCTGAATGTACTGATGCCGCAGAACTGTAGACCTGAAGACTATTAAGATGGTAAGTTTTATGTTATATATATTTGACCACAATTTAAAAATAAATTTAAAAGAATCTGGTGAGAGCCAGTGATACAGTAGCCACGAAGGAAATAGAAAACTGGATCAAGTGGGCCAGGATGTCATTTTGATGACTTCAGGAAAGCTTGTAGGTCCAGTGGGGCATCTGGTGTTACATCCAATTGTGGGGGCGTCTTACGTGTAAATATCCTGTATCATTGTGAGGTCTGGGTGTGGTAGGCACCACATTCAGTTTCTTGAGCAGCTTCATCGGTTTAAAAATGAGTAGCTTCTCCAGTAGTTTGCAGTTCAACCCGAGAGACACTTGGGGTTGCCAAGCAACATGTGACTGCCGTCAACAGGAGCACATCTAACATTAATTTTATAATCGCTTAAAATGATAGAAGAAATGTTCAATCTAAATGTTTTCATTTCCACCTACTCCAACGAAAAATATAAACACCCGGATTGTCACACGCCATGCCGTTTCCACAAGGACAGCGTTTCATGCGTCAGCTCCCGCGTCTTGCCTTTTTTGTCGAAGTGTCTTCCAGGAGACCAGGGGACACCAGTGGGTATCTGGTGCCGGATTCACACTGTGAGGGCTGAGCTTTGTACATCCGAGATGTTCTGAAGTCACTCAACAAAGTAACGCCTCACAGTGGCAAACGTTTTCTTTAATGATGATTTTTTTCCCCCAATCCAGAGGACTTCCTTTGGTTAAGCTTAGGAAAAAAAAAGAAAAAGAAAAAGATAGAAGTTAAATTACTCATTGTACTTCCTGCACGGAGCATCACAACAGACCTAAACGAGAAAGCTTTTTGTTTGAAGCATTCTCGTTTTCATGCCTGAGATCCACAGAAATGGAGTCAGTAGGAAATGTTCAAAACTGAAGTGATTCAACTGGATTGGCCAAAGGTTACATATGGAAGAAAGGGGATTCTTTTTCCTTCTAAAGCCAGAGCTTTGTGTTCTACTTGGACTGCAGCCTTCACCGTATTTGACTGACTGTATCTGGGGCAGACCAAGGAGGAATATGGTTAAGCACGTGAATTATTCTGACACTCCGTTGCTTTCTCCAAATGCCCCCATCAGGTTGGTGGGGAGTCCTGGCACCCGGACTTGTTGTTTGCCTAAACTCTACTCGTGCGGCTGAGGCATCTGGTACCCGGTCATCTCAGCTTCTTGCCTCTGTGACTCCAGTGAACCTCAGTTGCACGCCGACAGCCCATCTGCTCCATCCTTCCCACCCTTTCCCCTCCTGCCCTGTTTCCTACCGTGGCTGCTCCAAAGCTCCCTGGTTCTCTGGAGTTCCTGCTTATCCACCTGCCTCTCCATGCTCACCTTGAGCTCTTTCTTTCCTATTTCTGTCCAAAGCTAAAGTAACTTCTCCATGTGTGCCCTTGACCCCAGCTCATCCCACAACCTGCAGACCCCACCTCTGGTGAGCAGGCCTGGGTTGGGATCCTGCCTGTGTGCCTAGGAGCAGTGGGGCCTTGGGAAGCTAGCTGGCCTTGCTATGCACCAGCTTCTCATCAGCAGACTGTGGTTAGCGGGCCCTGGGTCACAGGGTACCTATGAGGATTAGGAGGTGATGCATGGGAAGCACTGTGATGCCTGGCTCCAGCATCTTCACTTCTCTGCCACGGATGCTGGCTCTGGGGCCTCCACCTGGGCTCCTGGGAGCCCATTCCTGTGCCCACCAGCTTCCTGCCTGCCTGCTCCCCCCGGTGGTCCGGCTTCTCCCACAGCCCTTCTTTCCAGGCTTTCAGTCTTTATTAACATTTCCTCCAGGAGACTTACTTGATTCCCCGTCTCCCCGCCCCACTCCAGGCCCAAGTGTGAGTGAGGGTCTCCCCGGACCTCCGCTCCGTGACAGTCAGTTTTATGTGTCAGCGTGGCTGGGCTGTAGTCTCCCGAGTTCCGTCAGACACCAATCCTGGCATTGCTATAGGGGCGTTTGGTAGACGTGGTTAACATCTGTAATCAGTCCACTCTACGTAAAGGAGATTGATTATCCCCTATAATCTGGGTGGGCCTCATCCAATCATTGCAAAGGCCCTAAGTGCAAAACAGGCTTCCCTGAAGAGGACAAAATTCTGCCCCAAGACTGCAACATCGGCTCCTGCCTGGGAGATTCTTCCCCACAGGCTTGCGGTATGGATTTTGGACTCACCAGCCCCCATCATTGTGTAAGGCAGTGTCTTGAAATAGCTCTGTGTGTGTGTGTGTATGAAAATATATTTATTCCCACACTCACACATACATACGCGTGTTCATATTCTGCTGGCTCTGTTTCCCTGGAGAAGCCGCCTGGCTCAGCATTCCCTGCACGCACACTGCATCACACCCCGTTTGCTTTCTGAATCTCCTCTGCTCTGACAGCTACGTGCAGGCAGGACCCACGTTTCTCCATGTGCCAATCCCACAACTCAGTTTGTCCTGAATGAATGAATACTGGGGAAGTCCGTCAGAACGTATCATGCCATATCCTTGAGCATAATAAAAACAATTATGTAGAGAAGAATAACTCTCCTAATTGGCAGGTGATTTCCCGTCACCCCTGTAGACGGAGTCCACAAAGAGCGCTGTCTCCCTTAACCCCTGGCTCAGCCATTAAGGGACTTGGCTGTTGTCCTCACCTCCTACGTCACCCACTGGCCTCAGCGATAGAATCAGTCATTTATTTGGGTCATGATTGATTTATTCTTTCCACTTCTGTGACCCACTTTGGGATTTAGCTCTTTCATTTTCCTGCGCATGCAGCATTTAGATGAAAATAGTTCATAAACAGCTGTTCGGGGCTGAGTAACTTTTTTTCCCCACTTCACCCTTCATTAGTATTTTTCTCTTTCTATAATCGGATTCTTTGAAAGTTCTGGCAAGAGGTTTGTTCTGAAACGCAGGCTGAGGCTGCGTGTGAAGATGCTGGTATAGATACATGATGCGTTATTTACTCCAAAGTCCAGGTTTCTCTCTAACGTTATTGTGCAACATTTTTATTTTCAGTTTGGAAGCTGTCCTGCACTGATCACTGTTTCCACTCTTTCTTCGTGCGGCTGATCTGCCCAGCACAAACCCAATCCCTGCTTTTCTTCCGTATACTGCTGAGAGGGTCACCAGTCCTCAGAAATCATGTCTGGACGCCGCCAGCGTTGATGAGGACCCTGTTTCTGAGCGGGCGCCGTGGGTCTGTGATGCAGTTAGGCTGCCTGGCTCTCCTTCCACATGACATAATGTATTCTGTCAAAGTTGGAACATGCTGAAACTACGAACTCAGGCAGTTCCCTGGTTTGCTTGGATTCAGAGACACTTGAAGGAACTAAAAATAGCTTTACAGGGAGAGAAGTGTATTGGGCATTTCCCCTTTTGGAAGGACTTCTATTCACTCTGTCTCCTGATTCTTGGGAAACAGTGTCTCTGGTTCCAGTCCCAGGGGAGCCACAGTATAATCAGACAGTGGAGGTCAGTGTCCTGTGCCCTCCGAGGATCCTGTTCAGTCTTTGTGCCTCCCCAGCCCCTAAGAAAGAAGAGCTCAGCACCAAAAAGGGGGGTGGGGACTGAACCACAGGGATTTGTCAGAGCTTCGGAGAGATAGCCTCGATCCAGACTGAGAGAGCAGGAGGTGGGGTTGTAGCTACAGGGATGAGGGCAAAGAGAGGCTCAGGATGGGAAGGTGGTCTGCAATTTGAACTTAGGTCATTGACTGGGACGTTCAGCAAGGTTGTCCTCACTAGAAGATGAGCTTTGTGCGCTAATTGCTCCATGCAGGTTGACAAGGGATAGATACATGGTTGCCACACAAATTCTGTAAGAGAGTCGGGCTATTAAGCTGAGTTTCCCCATCCTGGCAGCAGCTCAGGCTGGCTTTAGTCTTACAGAAGGAATGTGAACTTAGAGCTGGACAGTGTAGGTGTGAACCCCAACCATGTCACTCAAGTTGTGAAATCACCTGTGCTTTAGTTTCCCCACGTGGTAAAATGGGATTAATAATTCCATCCTTCCTGCTGCACAGTGTGGCTTTAAAGATGGCCATTGCAAGGAAAGAAAATTACAGGCCAATATTGCTGATGAACCTAGATGCAAAAATTCTCAACAACATACCAGCAAGTGGAATTCAAGAGCATGCTAAAATGATCATACACCATTATTATCCATCACTGGGATGCAAGGATGGTTCAACAAGCCCATATCAATAAGTGTGATACATCACATTGACTGAATGAAGGGTAAAAATCATACGCTGATTTCAATAGATGCAGAAAAAGCACTTCACAAAATTCAACATCCATTTGTGATAAAAAAAATCTCATCACATTAGGTATAGAAGTAATGTACCTAAACATAATAAAGGCCACATTCAAAAAACCCACAGCTAACATCACAGTGACAAAAAGTTAAAAGCCTTTCCTCTCCGATCAGGAACAAGACAGGGATGCTCAAAATTGCCATTTCTACTCAAGAGAGTACTGGAAGTCCTAACTATAGTAAAAGAAAAAGAAATAAAAAGCATCCAAATCAGAATGGAAGAAGTAAAATCGTCTCTGTTTGCAGGTGATATGATATTAAATATAGAAAACCCTAAAGGCTCCACCAAAAAATGATTAGAACTAATGAATGAATTCAGTAAAATTGCAGGATGCAAAATCAACGTACAAAAATAAGTTGTGTTTCTGTACACTAACAATGAACTATCTGAAAGAGATTTTAAGAAAGCAGTCCCATTTACAAAAAATAATAAAAAAGCTTTTTATTAAATTTAATCAATGTATTTAACCAATAAATTAAACCAAGGAGGTGTACACTATACACTATTCTTTCAGTGTATAAAACCTGTATGCTAAAAACTATAAGACAGTGGTGAAAGAAATTGAAGAAGAAGACACAAATAAATGGAAAACTATTCCATTCTCATGGGTTGGAAGAATTAATATTGTGAAAATGTCCTTAGTACCCAAAGCAATCTACTGATTCAGTGCAATCCCTATCAAAATTCAATGGCATTTTTGTCAGAAATAGAAAAACACTGGGGGGCAGGGGTGGTGGTGGTGGGATGAATTGGGAGACTGGGGTTGACATATATACACTAATGTGTATAAAATAGATAACTAATAAGAACCTGCTGTATAAAAAGATAAATAAAATTGAAAAATAAGAATAAAACTAACCTAAAATTTGTGTGGAACCACAGAAGATTCTGATTAGCTAAAACAATACGGAGAAAGAAGAACAGAACTGGAGGCATTATGCTTCTTGATTTCAAGCTATATTACAAAGATATAGTAATCAAAACAGTATGCTAATGGCATAAGAACAGACACTCATGCATATGGGGTCAATTAATTTATGACAAAGAAACCAAGAATACAAAGTGGGGAAAGAAGAGTCACTTCAGGAAACGGTGCTGGGAAAATTGGACAGCCACATGCAGAAGAATGGAACTGGACAGTATCTTACACCATACCCCCAAATGAACTCAAACTGTATTAAAGACTTAAATTCAAGAACTGAAGCTATAAAAGTTCGAGAAGAAAACACAGGGGGGTCCTGTCTTTGGCACTGGTCTCAGCAATGATTTTTGTGGATTTGACACCAACAGCACAGGCAACAAAAGAAAAATAAGTGAGACTGCACACATCAAACCAAAAAGCTTCTGCACAGCAAAGGAAACCATCAAGAAAATGAAAAAGCAGCATATGGAATGGGAGAAAATATTTGCAAACCACATATCTGATGGGAGATTAATATCCAAAATATACATGAACTCATACAACTCAATAACAAAAACCCAAATAACCCAATTAAAAATGAGCAAAGGATCTGAATCGACATTTTTTTCTAAAGACGTACAAATGACCAACAGGCACATGAAAATGTACTCAACATCACTAATCAGGGAAATGCAAATCAAGATCATGAGGTATCACCTCACACCTGTTAGGTTATCTTTTATCGAGAAGACAAGAAATAACAAAAGCGTGAGGGTAAAGGGAACCCTTGTGTACCGTCCAGCAATTCTACTTCTGGGTGTACATCCAAAGGAAATGAAAACAGAATATCACAGAAATATTGCACTCTCACGTTCATTGCAGCATTATTTACAATAGGTGAGATACGGAAACAACCTATGTGTCCATCAACAGATGAAGAGTTGAAGAAAATGTGAGAAAAAATATATATATAACTGAGATATATATATATGTATACATATATATATGTATATATAAATTCATCCATTAAAAAAGAAGGAAGTCCTGCCTTTTGTGACAGCGTGGATGAACCTGGATGGCATTACACTAAGTGAGATAATCTAGACAGAGAAAGACAGATACTGCATGGTGTCACTTATTTGTGGAATCTAAGGGGGGAAAAAAGCCAAATTCATGGCAACAGAATAGAAGGGGCCAGGGGGAGGGGGCCAGGGGGCGGGGGAAATGGGAGGATGTAGGTCCAAGGGTACAAATGTTCAGTTGTAAGAATAAGTTCTGAGGATCTAATGGTGACTATAGTTACTAATATGGTATCATATACTGGAAAGTTGCTGAAAGTAGATCTTAAGCATTCTCATCTCAAAATAAAAAAAGGAAGAAAGAAAGTTAATTGTGTGAGATGATGCATGTGTGATTATCTTGATCTTGGTAGTTATTCCACAGTGTATACATATATCAGATCGTCACGTTGTACACTTTAAATATAGACAATTATATTTGTCAATTAAGTTGGGGAAAAATTAATGTATTCAGGTAATGCTTTAATTGACTATTTGCTGCACGCCGCATACCTTGTAAAGTGCTATACATACCAACCTGTAAAGACCCCACATCCCTTCTTTCCAAGAGCTGCAGTCGGGTGGGGAGAGCAACACTGAAGCAGATGTTTGTAAGATGCTATGACGGAGGCGTGTAGAGAGAAAGTGAGCCTCTGGGGCAAATGTATAGTTTGCTTGGGACATCAGAAAGGTGGTGGAGGAAGAGAAGACAGACCGGAAGGCACAGCAGAGTTCATGAGGGGGGACAGACAGAGAGGGAATAGCAGTGTGAATTCAGAGGCCTGATGTGCAGGAAGCCAGCAGGAATAGGTCCTCCGGGGCCCACTGCCAGGCAAGCATTTGGGCCTAAGGAAATGCATGGCCGGGAATGACTCAGATTTGTGAGTTAAATAGGAGTGCCCGAGAGGCAGTGCGGAGAGTGGGTGTGAGTGCGGAGAGGGGGAACTCAAGGAGACCAGGGAGGAGTGGTCCGGGGAGAGATTGTCGGGGCCTGTACCTGGACAGAGGCAGGGTGGAGAGGAAGGGCTGGGTGTGAGAGGTCTTCGGGATGACCTCCCTTTCTAAATTGCGGAGTGCCATAAAACGTAGGGACAAAACCAAATATCAATGCATGGAAATTAAATCTCACTACTCTTAACTTAAAAAAAAGAACTGGGACTTCCCTGGTGGTCCAGTGGTTAAGACTCTGCACTTTCAATGCAGGGGGCACGGGATCGATCCCTGGTTGGAGAACTAAGATCCCACATGCCGTGCAGTGCGGCCACAAAAAAAATAAAAAAAAATTAAAAAAAGAACTATCTTATATGTGAACTATATGTCAATAAAAAGAAAAAAAAAAGAACTGTCGATGCCTACAAGAGCAAGGATGAAGAAACATATCACTTCCCAAATCAGCAGTGAATATCTCTGAATGGTGGCATTTGAGGCAGTTTCGGTTTTATTTTGTTTTGTTTTTTCTTTTCCTTGCCACTACTTAAAATTTTGATGACAGCCATGTAGTACTTGTGCAGTTAGTACATGTTAAGGGAATGCCAGGTTGCCTTCATCTGTGTTTATCAAAAAGGACCATCTTAACAGCTTTGAGTCTTTCTGAGCCTTGACGTTTTGCTCACATATAAAAATGAACAAGGACTGAATATATTCAGTGATTAAATGGGAAATAAGAAAAAGAGGAAACCTTTCATCTTTGATGCTTTTATTTTCTAAATCAAACGATGACCCCAGTTGGAAGGAAATTGTAAATGATAAAACTGTGACTGTATTCCAACCGTGGCCCTAATCATGGGGCCGAGTAGAGCATTTCTTTAGCTTTTCTCAATGTTTTGGCAGGCACAGTTTTACAGAATGATGGACACTCTGCACACTTCCCCTGCTTTATAAATATTTAGTACCATGATTACTCATAAATCCAGGCATCGCTGTGGAACTTTTTTTTCCTGGCAGTCTGTTTTTTCATCTGGAATGACATTAAGATTCAGAAAGGACTGGCTGTCGTTTAGCTCTGTTATTTGGGAGATCTGTAGTTCTGTTTTTCTGTCCTTGTGCCAGGGCCCAGAACTTGTGGAATAGTATATTGATGTTCTTTTCACAATTGGAGTTATAACACTGAAAATTTCGGTTCCTAGTGGGGAACTTTTCTTTCTCCTTTTTTAACATCTTTATTGGAGTATAATTGCTTTACAATGGTGTGTTAGTTTCTGCTTTATAACAAAGTGAATCACCTATACATATACATACATCCGCATATCCCCTCCCTCTTGTGTCTCCCTCCCACCCTCCCTATCCCACCCCTCTAGGTGGTCACAAAGCACGAGCTGATCTCCCTGTGCTATGTGGCTGCTTCCCACTAGCTATCTGTTTTACGTTTGGTAGTGTATATATGTCCATGCCACTCTCTCACTTCGTCCCAGCTTACCCTTCCTCCTCCCCATGTCCTCAAATCCATTCTCTATGTCTGCGTCTTTATTCCTGTCCTGCCCCTAGGTTCTTCATAACCTTTTTTTTTTTTTTTTTAGATTCCATATATATGTGTTAGCATATGGTATTTGTCTTTCTCTTTCTGACTACTTCACTCTGTATGACAGACTCTAGGTCCATCCACTTCACTACAAATGACTCAATTTCGTTTCTTTTTATGGCTGAGTAATATTCCATTGTATATATGTGCCACATCTTCTTTATCCATTCACCTGTCGATGGACACTTAGGTTGCTTCTGTGTCCTGGCTATTGTAAATAGAGCTGCAATGAATACTGTGGTACATGACTCTTTTTGAATTATGGTTTTCTCAGGGTATATGCCCAGTAGTGGAATTGCTGGGTCGTATGATAGTTCTATTTTTAGTTTTTGAAGGAACCTCCATACCAACAGTGCAAGAGGATTCTCACACCCTGTCCAGTATTTATTGTTTATAGAGTTTTTGATGATGGCCATTCTGACTGGTGTGAGGTGATACCTCATTGTAGTTCTGATTTGCATTTCTCTAATGATTAGTGATGTTGAGCATCCTTTCATGTGTTTGTTGGCAGTCTGTATATCTTCTTTGGAGAAATGTCTATTTAGGTCTTCTGCCCATTTTTGGATTGGGTTGTTTATTTTTTGCATATTGAGCTGCATGAGCTGCTTGTAAATTTTGGAGATTAATCCTTTGTCAGTTGCTTCATTTGCAAATATTTTCTCCTATTCTGAGGGTTGTCTTTTCGTCTTGTTTATGTTTTTCTTTGCTGTGCAAAAGCTTTTAAGTTTCATTAGGTCCCACTTGCTTTTTTTGTTTTTATATCCATTATTTTAGGAGGTGGGTCAAAAAGGATCTTGCTGTGATTTATGTCATGGAGTGTTCTGCCTGTGTTTTCCTCTAAGAGTTTTACAGTGTCTGGCCTTAAATTTAGGTCTTTAATCCATTTTGAGTTTATTTTTGTGTACGGTGTTAGGGAGTGTTCTAATTTCATTCTTTTACATGTAGCTGTCCAGTTTTCCCAGCACCACGTATTGAAGAGGCTGTCTTTTCTCCGTTGTATATCCTTGCCTTCTTTGTCATAGATTAGTTGACCATAGGTGTGTGTGTTTACCTCTGGGCTTTCTATCCTGTTCCATTGATCTATGTTTCTGTTTTTGTGCCAGTACCATATTGTCTTGATTACTGTAGCTTTGTAGAGTAGTCTGAAGTCAGGGAGTCTGATTCCTCCAGCTCCGTTTTTTTCCCTCAAGACGGCTTTGGCTATTCGGGGTCTATTGTGTTTCCATACAGACTTTAAGATTTTTTTGTTCTAGTTCTGTAAAAGATGCCACTGGTAATTTGATAGGGATTGCATTGAATCTGTAGATTGCTTTGGGTAGTGGAGTCATTTTCACAGTATTGATTCTTCCAATCCAAAAACATGGTATATCTCTCCATCTGTTTGTATCATCTTTAATTTCTTTCATCAATGTCTTATAGTTTTCTGCATACAGGTCTTTTATCTCCCTAGGTAGTTTTATTCCTAGGTATTTTATTCTTTTTGTTGCAGTGGTAAATGAGAGTGTTTCCTTAATTTCTCTTTCAGATTTTTCATCATTAGTGTATAGGAATGCAAGAGATTTCTGTGCATTAATTTTGTATCCTTCTGCTTTACCAAATTCATGGATTAGCTCTAGTAGTTTTCTGGTGGCATCTTTAGGATTGTCTATGTATTGTACCATGTCATCTGCAAACAGTGACAGTTTTACTTCTTCTTTTCCAATTTGTATTCCTTTTCTTTCTTTTTCTTCCCTGATTGCCGTGGCTAGGTCTTCCAAAACTATGTTGAATAATGGTGAGAGTGGACATCCTTGTCTTGTTCCTGATCTTAGAGGAAATGCTTTCAGTTTCTCACCATTGAGAATGATGTTTGCTGTGGGTGTGTCATATATGGCCTTTATTATGTTGAAATATGTTCCCTCTATGCCCACTTTCTGGAGAGTTTTTATGATAAATGGGTGTTGAATTTTGTCAAAAGCTTTTTCTGCATCTATTGAGATGATCATATGGTGTTTATTCTTCAATTTGTTAATATGGTTTATCACATTGATTGATTTGCATATATTGAAGAATCCTTGCATCCCTGGGATGAATCCCACTTGATTATGGTGTATGATCTTTTTAATGTGTTGTTGGATTCTGTTTGCTAGTATTTTGTTGAGGATTTTTGCATCTGTTTTCATCAGTGATATTGGTCTATAATTTTCATTTTTGTAGTATCTTTGTGTCGTTTTGGTATCAGGGTGATGGTGGCCTCATAGAATGAGTTTGGGAGTGTTCCTTCCTCTGTAATGTTTTGGAGGAGTTTGAGAAGGATGGGTGTTAGCTCTTCTCTAAATGTTTGATAGAATTCACCTGTGAAGCAATCTGGTCCTGGGCTTTTTTTTGTTGGAAGATTTTTAATCACAGTTTCAATTTCATTACTTGTGATTGGTCTGTTCGTATTTTCTGTTTCTTCCTGGTTCAGTCTTGGAAGGTTATACCTTTCTAAGAATTTTTCCATTTCTTCCAGATTGTCCATTTTATTGGCATAGAGTTGCTTGTAGTTGTCTCTTATGATGCTTTGTATTTCTGTGGTGTCTGTCGTAACTTCTCCCTTTTCATTTCTAATTTTATTGATTTGAGTCCCGTTCCTCTTTTTCTTGATGAGTCTGGCTAATGGTTTATCAATTTTGTTTATCTTCTCAAAGAACCAGCTTTTACTTTTATTGATCTTTTCTATTGTTTCCTTCATTTCTTTTCCATTTATTTCTGATCTGATCCTTATGATTTCTTTCCTTCTGCTAACTTTGGGGTTTTTTTTGTTCTTCTTTCTCTTATTGCTTTAGGTGTAAGGTTATGTTGTTTATTTGAGACGATTCTTTTTTCTTGAGGTAGGATTGTATTGCTATATACTTCCTTCTGAACTGCTTTTGCTGCGTCCCATAGGTTTAGGGTCCTCGTGTTTTCATTGTCATTTGTTTCTAGGTATTTTTTGGTTTCCTCAGGAATCTCTTGGTTATTAAGTAGTGTATTGGTTAGCCTCCATGTGTTTGTATTTTTTAGAGATTTTTTTCCTGTAATTGATATCTTGTCTCACAGCGTTGTGGTCGGAAAAGATGCTTTATTCGATTTCAATTTTCTTAAATTTACCAAGGCTTGACTTGTGATCCAAGATATGGGCTATCCTGGAGAATGTTCCATGAGCACTTGAGAAGAAAGTGTATTCTGTTGTTTTTGGATGGAATGTCCTATAAATATCAATGAAGCCCATCTTGTTTAATGTATCATTTAAAGCTTGTGTTTCCTTATTTATTTCATTTTGGATGATCTGTCCATTGGTGAAAGTGGGGTGTTAAAATCCCCTACTATGAATGTGTTACCGTCGATTTCCCGTTTTATGGCTGTTAGCATTTGCCTTATGTATTGAGGTGCTCCTATGTTGGGTGCATAAATATTTAGATTTGTTATATCTTCTTCTTGGATCGATCCCTTGATCGTTATGTAGTGTCCTTCTTTGTCTCTTCTAATAGTCTTTATTTTAAAGTCTATTTTGTCTGATATGAGAATTGCTACTCCAGCTTTCTTTTGATTTCCATTTGTATGGAATATCTTTTTCCATCCCCTCACTTTCAGTCTGTATGTGTCCCTAGGTCTGAAGTGGGTCTCTTGTAGACAGCATATATACGGGTCTTGTTTTCCTTACCATGTAAGGAAAGCTGCCCCATTTTGCAAATAATGGTACAACCATTCTTTAGATTCATATCTATTCTCATTGGTTTTGATACTTAGCTCTAGTCCTTTTGGGTCATGACTTCCTCACTCTTGTGCTGTTAAATTTCTGACTTGTGCAGGTCTTGGGTCCCTGAGACAGAGGTGTCTGGGGCCAGAGGAGTAGCTATCCTCCCCTTCCTCTGCCATCTTCCATCAGCCAGCATTTCCTAGGTTGGATTCTCTCCACCAAGCATCACCTGTCCAGTGATTAGCAACTGTTTCCCCAAACATCCCATTGAAATGTTAGGGTGCCTGTAGTCATGGTTGTCAGCCGGGAGGGTTTTCTTCTTCCTCTGAGTTTTCACGGATGAGGAACTGCACTGGGGGCTGCTAACCAGATGCCATTTTAAACCCTCATTTTAGCTTTCCTCCCCTCACAACTGAGAGACAGAATATGTTTATGAATATATGCAGAAAATCTCTCCTGATTTCATCAAGATAAGCAGTTTCTTAAACGAGGAGAATATCTTCATTTAAGAATACGTGAGGAAAAATGTTAAATTTGGAATCTTCAGACGCTTAGGAACAAGCTATGAGGAGACGGATGCCCACAGGATGGGAAGGTCATCTTCTCAGAGGGATGACAGTTCCTAAGGAATCTCTGGGCTGTTCCCAGCGCCACTATATTTCCTGGCACTGCACACAGCTCTTGGGGTCCCGTGCCTACATGGCTTTGCCATGAGGCTGCCCTCTCTGCAGCCTTGTGTCCTGTAGGACAGGATGCCAGAGACCGTGAAGGAGAACAGGAATTAGCTCTAAATGCTGCAGCAATTATGGGATGGTTTCCTTTTGTAGGCAACCAAGTCGCTAGTGCTTGGTGGTGTCCTGAACAAATTGTTCTCTGTCCTGAGCAGTGGAGTGGGGTTCACCGGCCCGGAAGATGATCACCCAAAGGTATTTGTTTGTCTTTTCTCCTCTGCATGCCCCAGTGCCCTGTTAGGTGATTAGGAAGCACCAATCACAAGAAAATGAGCTTTTCCTCCCCGGAGCGCAGTGACCCATCACCTGCATAGATTTGAGTGGAGCCCATGCAGTGCACAGTCAAGGAGACTGTCCTCATGGGAAGCAGCCCTGTGCAAACTTGCCCACGGGAGCTGCAGGTCGTGCTTGAAAATGCAACACAGCCTGTGCCGGAGCTTCTCCCGAGTCTGACATTTATGCTTCTGGATCACTGGTGTAGCTGCTGGAGAAAGGCGGTGGCAGTGTCCCCTGGACATCAGGAGGGGAACCGAAACTGCCTCGGGGATCCCCGATCCCTTCAGGGACCAGCAGAGATGAGCTGCATTCTAATTCTGAACTACATAGGTTGCTGGCATAAAATACATTCATGTTTGCTTGTTGAGGAAATTAAAGCATAGAAAACTGAATTACATCTAATATCAAATCTTAGCCATTTTTTTTCCTGGTCAACAACTTACATGACAAGCAGAATAGAATACCTCCGTGAGACCTGTCTGTCTTCAGGTGCTTACTATGCAGTGTTGTGGAGCAGACAGACAGACAGACAGGTGGAGGTGATTTTGTAATATAGTGTAGTGAGTGCCAGGGTAGGGATAAATAGAGGGTACCCCGGGAGCATGAGGGAGGGGTGTCTCACTATGATGGAATGGGGGGCAGAGAAGCTTCTTGAAGGTGAACCTTGAAGGATACAGAGGAGTTATGCAGGCAGGTAAGGAACAGAGGGCATCCCAGGTAGAAGGTACAGCTTAGAGATACTGCTGGGGAGACACAAATAGCTCAGTTTGACTGGAACCTTTTGAAGAAGGTATAGCTATAGAAGGTACACAGGAGCCCCAGGGCAAGAGCTCTGTGTGCAGAACTAATTTTGGTTTTCCTAGACTTAATCAGAGCTGCAAATACATACTTAATAAGAATAATGTGCTTCATTTATTTTCTTCCCTTTGTACCCTTTTGGTCGAATACGCGTTGTTAATAAGCCAGGGTGGGATAAAGGAACAAGTGGCATTTAGCTAAACATGTAGTTAAGTACAAAATATGTGCAAAATCCTGCTCTAGGTGCTACGGGTGTTAGAAAAACACTCGTAATACTAGTGAAATCTTATCATATGCTTCCTGCCATCTGAAATAGCTTACGATCTAAATGGGGATCTGATTTTTTTCAGTGACATACCCTTTTGGAAATTTGTGTTTGTGTGTGTGTGTGTATGTTTGTATGTGTTTTTACTTATATTTACACATATCAGTCATTTGCTCTCAGACTTTAAAGGGCATCAGAGTCACATGGAGGGTTTTTTAAAATGGTTTTCTGGGATCTACCCTCAGTACTTGTGATGCAGTATATTCGAGGTGGGGTCCAAGAATGTGTGTTTCTAGGTGATGCTAATCCTGCTGGTTGAGGGACCACTGGTATAAATGCAGCAAAATGAAAAAGTTCAGGCGTATGAGAGGCAAAGAGTTAAGGCCTAATTGAGGAGGAAAAGGTGAATCAGAGGTTAATGTTGTACCCGCTTTTATAGGAGGAGAGAGAAGTCAGGTTGTCCTGCGTGATCCAGGAGGGCGTGTTGGCTTGAAGAGATGGTGTATAGAAAACAAGTGGAGGAGAAGTTTTGCTTAAAGGGGTGATAAGCTAGTCATCACAGTTGATGTAGAGAATTCCTGATTACGAAATAAGGAAGACATTAACAGAGGATATTAGATTGGGAAGGAAGGGTGAATGAAATGTCTAAAAGGGTCTTTAACCAAGCAAGAATGATTGTATCTTAAATATTTGTCACAGGAAATCACTGTAGGAACCTCAGAAGCAATAAGATCGAGCTTAACAAAATATTCTCCAAATCCTCAGTTGGATAAACAGAGGCTGGGAAAACCCAGAAGCACTAAGACAAGCAGAAGTCTGCTGTATTTTTCTAGCTGTAAGGTGATGAAGCCTTATGCCAGCTTTTCTTGTGGAATTACTAGTAGAAGAAGTAAAATTGAAAAAACACAGATGAAACTATGGAGAACTTATAATTTAATAAGGCAGGCAAGACACATCTTCCTCCCTCCCTCCCTCCCTCCCTCCCTTCCTTCCTTCCTTCCTTCCTTCCCTATTTCCTTCCTCCCTCCCTCCCTCCCTCCCTTCCTTCCCTCTTTCCTTCCTTCCTCCCTCTCTCCCTCCCTCCCTCCCTCCCTTCCTTCCTTCCTTCCTTCCCTCTTTCCTTCCTTCCTCCCTCCCTTTCTTCCTTCCTTTCATTTTTTCTAAATACCATTCTCCACATACTCTCAGTGCTTAATAAATTGTTGATTGAGAAAATAAATAACCTACAGGTTACTTCCAAAAACATTTTCAGCCTCTCTTTTCTTATCCAAAAAATGGGGATTACGTAGCAAGCCTACCTCTGGGCATAACACAGATAAAATAATTGGTATAAAGTGCTTTCATCATCTAAAAGTCTGAATATAATTATTATTGCTAACGACAGGATAAGAGATCAAGTTCTCGTCGTGTGGATTTAAATTGGTTCAGAGAAAGGAAATTTGTGCAGATTCCCTTCATAGAAAGGAGTTAATGGGGAGCCTCAGGAATTGGCGCCTAGCGTTTGAAGTAATTAGTTGGAGAAAACTAGCTATAGCTCATCGAAGTAGCTGATGGCACAGAATTATGTAGGCTAGTGAAAACCACGGAGAATTCTACAAGATATTCCAGAAGGGTCTAATCAAACAGTATGACCGGAAAATAGGACAGCAGCTCCATTTTAACGAAGACAAACGACTTGCCTAGAAAAGGCAATAGTTTCAGTTTCCTCAGCACGTTGATTAACCAAAAGATATTAGAGGAAACAGCGGCGTGTGGTTGATACAGACACCGGAATGCTAAGGTACCATATTCATTCATTTGTCCGTTCACTGGATTATTCACTCAGCGCACACTTCCTGACTGTCTGTCACGTAAGTGTGCTAAACACCAGGGGGAGTGGGGAACAAAAGTAAACCAAGACACAGTCCAGTCCCATTCTGTAAGCTAGCTCACAGCCCAATGAGGGGGATGGAAAGGTAAACACATGAGGCTGCGAAACCACCAGATGGGTACTTAGGTTAGTTTTTTTAATTGCTGTGTAACTAATCACAGAAATGACTTAGAACAACACACCTCTCTCCCAGTTTCCATGGCTTGGGAGTCTGGGCACAAGACTCAGAGTCAGGTCTTGGCTAGCTGCATCCTCATCTGGGGGCTCAGCTGGGGGTGGGGGGAGAATCCGTTTCCACGCTCACTTAGGTTGTTGGCAGGATTTATTTCCTGGGGCTATTTGCTGAGGGTCCCAGCTTTTGGCTCGCTGTTGTCTGGAGGTCACCTTCAGCTTCTAGATGCCACCTGCATTCCCTTGACACACGGGCTTGTCCAGCATGACCACTTACCTCCTCAGATTAGCAAGGAGAGTCTCTTCTTCCAGTCAAGGATAGAGATTTACATAACATAACCTAACCTTGAAAGTGATATGTCATCACCTTTGCCATCTTCTGTGGCTTATAAGCCAGTCCCAGGCGCCACCTGCACTCAAAGATGAAGGGGTTACACAGGGCATAAGCAATAGGAGGTGGAAATTATGGGGGTGAGGTCGCCCTGTGGACCTGTCTGCCAAGTAACACACTACAGGCTTCCTCGCAGAGAACACATCTGAGACAAATACATTCGAAGAGTCATCAAACACCTATTAACCCGCTTTTCTTGGCACTTGAGTTACATCCATGGCGTGCATGTTCAATTTAAGAAAAAAGTGGAGAATTAAATCTTTGAGAAGTGGTTACTATAATTTAAAACAGATTTACACTCCCATTTCTTGATCCAAAGATTTCAGCTCTTTACACAGATATTTTAAAACAAAAATGACCAGACAATTCATATTATAGACCATCATGTAGCCAACCTTAGCAGCTGTCTTTATTTTAGAATTGCACAGTGTTTGCCATTTCTGAACCAAGAACCATTAAGCTTTGGTAGACATGCCAGGAGAAAAATGTTTACTTGGAAACTTGAGATAAATAAATTATCCAACAAGAAAGGCTAGTTACCTCCTATGCAGATATGGCTAAATGTCCATATGGAGCTAATAGTATTTGGCTTGTCGTGTTCGCATTTCTTGGGGTAGCAGACTGGAGTGCCCTGACTGTACACAGGCCTGAGTTCCTTGGTCTCCTGTCTGTACTATGGGAAACACAAAAATCTCTGTGTCGCAGGATTGTTTTAAGGGTGAAAGATCATTTATGCAGAGTGCCTAGCACTGTATAGGATATTTCAAGTATGCAGTGCATGTTTGGTGAATGAATGGATGGATGAACAAATAACTTGATGAATTATTATTGTGGGGCAGTTTTCACTCAGGGTGGAAAAACCAATGAGATAGCAAACCAAGGACTAGCAGGTAACAACAGTTGTTGCGAATACTCTTGTTAACTTTAGCAAGGTGGCTCTAAGACCCATTATATGTTAAAAAAATCCAAATAAAGCCTATATATCATGAGGTCAAAGCTGAATCTATTACTCAGCTGATTCTAAGCCACATTCATTAACCATCAATGAAGTACATTCAAGAAAGAAGTAATGTGGGCTTCCCTGGTGGCGCGGTGGTTGGGGGTCCGCCTGCCGGTGCAGGGGACACGGGTTCGTGCCCCAGTCCAGGGGGATCCCACATGCCGTGGAGCGGTTGGGCCCGTGGGCCATGGCTGCTGAGCCTGCGCGTCCGGAGCCTGTGCTCCGCGGCGGGACAGGCCGCCGCGGTGAGAGGCCCGCGTACCGCAAAAAAAAAAAAAGAAAGAAGTAATGTTCATCTAAGAAGCCTGTGATATCATTTATGTTAAAGTCATGGTTGTCACCTTACAATAGACATCAGCTCCTCTCCTTGGAGAACTCCTATAGCTGATAAAATAGAGGCTACCAGCTAGCTGATGGTGTGTGATTTCTGCAGTCACAGTTATCTGTCAGAGCCACAATCTGAAATCAGACACTTCCTGTCTTCCCGGTCATCTAGTTGTAAAAGGAGAATTTTATATGCATAATTCTGATATTCACCATGTCTCAGTTGTCACCAATGAATCTTCCTTAAAGACTCGTGCGAAATAATCGCCACAGAATAAATAACTTCTGAGCTGTTAGGATAGGAGTTTCCTGAAAGTATGACCGGGGTGCTTTCATTTTTCTTATCTGGGAGCCTTCACGTGTGAAGGGAAAGTACCTTATATGCTTCGGAGGCTGATCATTTGTGTGACCTTGGAAGCATCCCCTAACCCTCTGCATTTCAAGTCTACACACACAGAGTGTGAGTTGTACCAGATGAGCCCCATAGTGCCTTGCACTTCAATAGTCCAAAGTTCTTTCTAAGTTGGCTGATTTGGACCAGTCGGCGGTTCCGGTGGGTCTTGCCGCTTCAGTGTACTGCAGTAGCGCAGGCCAAACGGAAGCTCAGTTGTCTGGTTAGACAGGGCAGGCTCATTGCCTTGTCATTACCATTCACCTGTTAACAGCCTAAAGACATAGTTTAAAAACTCACATTTCTGGGTTATTTGTGGTGAGGTGGATGGACCTAGGGTGTGTCATACAGAGTGAAGTAAGTCAGAAAGAGAAAAACAAATACCGTATGCTAACACATATATATGGAATCTAAGAAAAAAGAAAAAAGGTTCTGAAGAACCTAGGGGCAGGACAGGAATAAACACACAGACATAGAGAAAGGACTTGAGGACACGGGGAGGGGGAAGGGTAAGCTGGGACGAAGTGAGAGAGAGGCATGGACGTATATACACTACCAAACGTAAAATAGATAGCTAGTGGGAAGCAGCCGCATAGCACAGGGAGATCAGCTCGGTGCTTTGTGACCACCTGGAGGGGTGGGATAGGGAGGGTGGGAGGGAGACGCAAGAGGGAGGAGATATAGGAATGTATGTATATGTATAGCTGATTCACTTTGTTATACAGCAGAAACTAACACACCATTGTAAAGCAACTATACACCAATAAAGATGTTAAAAAATAAAATAAAATAAAAGCTCACATTTCCAGTTCTGCATGACAGACTCTAACTGCTAAGTTTAACTAACTGCCCTCAAACGCACAGTCATTTATTTTCCTCGGAAACAAATGAGCCGGTTCAACTCCTACCCCGTCCTGGTTCCATCCTGGCTGCCGGGCACACCGTCTCTCAGCCTCCCTACCTGAGCCCCTTCTTGCCCAACGTTACAACTGCAAATGCTCTGAAAGGGAATCCGGGGACTCCCGGTGCACAGCGCTTTCCTGCTGCGGGCTTCCATCTCCTGGAGGGGAAGGTGGCGGGCACTAGGCTCCCTCCGTCCCAGCACTGTCTCCAGCTCTACTGCTGCCCTGATGCCAGGGCCTTGGTCCCATCTTGCCCATTCTCTAGTTTTCCCCTGGCTCTTGCTGAGTGAGCATGGTCTCCCCCTGCCCACCCATCCCGCCACTTCTCCCTCCCGCTTACTTCCTCTTCTTCCTCCTCCCCTTCTTCCTTTTTGGTTTTCTTTAACAGCCTTTCACCTGAGTTGGAAAAGGATCAGGTGACGACACTGTGTCTTTTAACATTTTGGAGACTCTGGGTTTTACTTGGTAGGAAGGAAAATAGAAGGTTGTCATGCCAATCTGTACTCTCGGTTGCTCAGTCAAGGAGTTTTAAGAGCAAAAAGAGTATCAAGGTGGCTGGAAGAAGACCCAGCCATGGGCACCTAAAAGAATCGAATCTTCCCCGTTCAAAAGGCATTGAAGGGTGGCAAATAGAGGCACATTCAGATGTTGGAGGTCAGATTATTATTATTGTTTCTTCCAACCCTGGCTTTGCTCTCCCATTGTTCACTGGATCTGGCTAGAAAAATTAGGGAGAAACAATATCACTGAGTTTTGTAGACCCTCTTAATAGAAAATAAACTCTTAGTTGTGAGCATTTAAGGTTTATGGAGAACTAAGTTTTCAGCATGGATTTCCATCATGAAGTACATCGCTGTTAAATATCTGAGCTCATTTGTTTGGTTACTCTTGAATTTGCAAATGCTTCCAGTGTTTGAAAACATGAACTAATCCGTACAATCATTTTACATATCTTTCTCATAATATTGCAGAAGTTTATAGTCTTACTGGAAATATAAACGAATCAAAAGGCCGTCATCTCATGCATTATTAAACATAGGAAATCCTACCACTGGCTAAATTAATTAACCATTAACCTTCTTACAACACCATGTGTCAGGAATCAATTTCATAAGTGATACACTTTTGCAATGATAGTGCAAAATGGGATTTCTGCACAGCTAATGCCAGATAAAAAGCCAAGTGTTGGGATGTTGCTAGATACTTGTGCAGGAAAAGCAGTGCATGAAAAGAATTCAAATTACCTACCATCCTGCCATATGCTACAGCTGTTGCTTACATAATATATTTAATTGACGTCCAACTTGAAATCACTTAATATGGCTGAGCTGGATTGGATTTTATGTGTTAACTATTACATATAGTGAAATATTCCGCTGTTTTGGTGTTTCTGCTTCTTAATTCGTAACCTCATGGCTACCCCTTATATTTTGAATCTCTAATTTCTTAAGAAACTGATCATTTCAAAAAGAGAGAAAGTAGCTATTGGTATAAAGATGTAAGTCACTTTCAAATAGCCCCTTTCATCAGGGTAAGTGGAAAAGAAGGTAAGTTTAACTGATGTCAACTCCTGTTGATGGAATGAAGTCCCAAGAGTGAGCATTCGGAACACATGGATGTGTAACAAAAGACCTGGACCTATTTTTTAAAATTCCGGTTTCATCCCTCTGAATTGTAAGGATGAATTCTCGTGGTTAGGAAGGTTGAGAAACATAAAATATAATACCATCACAAGGGTTTATAAGATTTGAAAGGTTTACCTATATTTGATGAAACTGTACTTCATCTGATAGTACTAAGCATGCGTTTTCAGCCTTGAAGTGATGTGGGGGTGTCTGTAACATCCCAATAGGAAAAAGAAGACTTGAGAGAACTGTGGGGTTTGAGGATCAGACTTTCATTACGAGGAGCTGATAGCATTTGGTCTTTCCATATGTCTATATAATTTGTAGTACCCTTGGCAAAATAGAAGCACATAAAATAAGTCCAGTGCATTTGATCTTATCTGAAAACAAAGCAGAGCCATCGTGTCTCCTTTTTCAGCCAGGAATTACACTTCACTGCCTCGGCACATAAACTGTGCCCTCCTGGGAAGAGCAGAATTGAGTGAAAAGTCTAGGATAGGGTCGTAAAGTGGCTGACTCAGGACAGATGTACTCTAAGAACAGATTCCAATATTTGATCTTCAAATTATAAAATCAGTATTGAATTGTGGAAAACGTGTGTGATAGAGGAAGACCCACCAGTAATTCTAGCTGCGTAAGTCGGTTATGTGTGCGTGTGCATATATGGGGTTTTTGTGTATACATATCTCTATGATTGTAATCATAGTGTAATATAACTTGATTTCTGCTATTACCCACTTAATGGTGCATTGTAAGAAGGGCATTATTAAAGATACTTAACAACTGGTACAGCACAGGCGTTGACACAGGAGTCATGGGCAGTAGCTAATCAGAATGGACACCAGCCATAAACAGCCACTCACCCGGACCCGTGCACACTGGCTAAGTACCGTTCTTATCCGTTGCTGAAGAGTCTTCACGACGCAAACGTTAATGACTGAATTAACCACAGTTACCTAGCCCTTGCCCTACTGTTAATAATTTAGGGGCCTACCATGTTTTAATGTTATAATCATGCAATGAACAAATTATGTTAAAGTATTTATAAGAATTGGATTATAAACGGTTATAAACTTGATTAGTTTGTGGCTGAAAAGAATAAATCCTACATGAATTAGGAGTTCATGGGTGGCAGTATAGGTTCCAACACTGCTTTACCCTATGCTCCTGAATATGTCACTTTAATATATTAATATATCTTGAAATAGCTGTCTATGTTGACGTTTCAGTCTACCAAATGAAAGTGATTCCTGTTATTGAAAAAAGGCTCTCAGAGTTATACAATACAGGGCACTGAAGCGCTCATTACAAACAAAGAGATCTAGAAAGGTGTCAGATGATGGGGGGTTGGGGCAGGGGAAGAGCACGGATTTGGAACCTGGGTCTGAATCCTGGCTTTACCTCTTACTGGCTGTGTGACGTTGAGCTGGTCACTAGCTGCTCTGAGCTTCCCTCTCTTCAAATGGAACCAGCACTTCCCCTGCCTACTTTGGGGTTACTCTGATGACACAAGCAGAGAGTCTTATAAACTCCCAAGTTTGGAATGAGAAGGATTATTATTTAGTTGATGCAGAACATCTGTACTGATATCTTCTAAAAATGATTCTGAAGTTCTGTGAACCTAGAAAACTATAGAAGAACAAAAACAAACATCCATCTGCTCGGCACGCAGAATGAGAAAATCTGAAGTTTTGCCAAATTTCAGATCGCTTTTGAAAGAAATAAATCAGTCCCAATCCACACCCCTCTCCCCTCCCCACCGAGGCACCCTGGAGTCTGATACTGACAAATACACTTCTAAGACTTTCATCCCTGAGCTAACGTGTGCCTGTGAGGAACATCAAGTATTGTGTCTTTAAATACTAGGTAATGATATCAAAATGCTCTGCGTTCTGTGACTTACTCATCGTCCGTGAGGTTCACTCACGTTCACACGCACAGCCCTGCATCACTCATTTTCATGACTGCAGTGGAACTCCGCCTTGAACTCCACTGTGTGTGCTCTGTCCCACTGCTCTTGGGCGTTTGGGCTTATTCCTAGTGCAGAGCTATGATAGCCCATACTGTCCTGAGCGTGCCTGCGCACGTGTCCTGGTGCACGTGTGTGAATGTCTCTCTAGCTCAGGAGGTGGAATTGTTCGGTCACACACACACCTCCGTATCTCCACCCTTACTAAATTAGAGCAAAATACCCTCAGATACCTTGTTCTAACAATTTGCATCCTCCCTTCGTCAGTGTATAAGAGTTCCAGTGTCAGAAGTTCCCTGGTGGTCCAGTGGTTAGGACTCCAGTCTCCTAATGCAGGGGACCCGGGTTCGATCCCTGGTCGGGGAACTAAGATCCCACACGCTGCACGGTGTGGCCAAAAAAAAAAAAGAAGTTCCAGTTTCTCCACATACTCACTCATACTTGGTGTTTTTCCCTTTTTAATTTTAATAGTATCTTGAAGTGAAAAACGGGTCCACAAATAAATATTGGGGTTTTATTTGATTTAGAAAATGATAATATTTTGGTTTCAATATTGAACTGTGGTAACCAAACTAAATACCTGCCGTGAAACGATAGCAAGTGCCCACGACCTTGGGTTCTGAGGCTGATGGAAGCCCCAGCTGCAATGCCTCTCCCGGCCATGAGTGCCGCAGGCTTCAGACATCTCTTCCGGTCCTGGAGGGACTGACTTTCCCAGATCAGGAGGAATACATGAAATACTGTGTGTGGCCGCTAGTCAAAATCACCAGAGTTAGAGGCAGAAATCTGCATTTCCGACGGACCCCCAGGGGGAATCTTCACACCTAGGTTTGCTCTTCAAATGAGGTAGGAAAGATCAGTGTTGGACATAGGTCCATCACCATTAATTCAGAAAGTTTGTTAAAGGGTCTAAGAGACAAGATAAAAACAGAGAAAGAAGTTCCAAGGAAACATGAAAAGCCAGGTTAAGTGTCTCTGACTTTTAGAAACTGAACTCTGACTCATGGCGTGAGTGCCTCCGCATGGTGGATTCTAACCTCTCTGCCTTGCTGAGGACAGCACATGCCAGCACCCAGGCACAAGCAAAACCCTTCACTCCCTCACATGTCTCTGCTCCCGGGAAGCGGGACACTGATCCCTGGGAGGGACCCCCTACAAATGGATCGAAAGGCTACCAATTCTAGAGGACCTGCTAAACAGCAGGCACTGGTGCTTTTCACGTATTTTCTTATTTAATCCTCAGGATGATTCCACAAGGTAAGTTATTCCTTCCTTTTTGCCAGTTAGAAAGCAGGAAATGGCAGAGCCAGGGCTGAGCCTACGTCGGTCTGGGAAGCTTGAAATCACTGCTGTCTTTCCATACCCTGGCAGCATCAGGACCACAGAGGCAACTAGATCAGGAAAGAAAAGTCTGTAGCAGTTCAGGAGAGCTGTTCTTTGTCAAGCAAGGAAACCACAGAAGAAAAAATACCTCTTTGACTTCTGTCACACTCAGGGAGTCTCAAAGAAGTGAGGGGGGCTTCTGCGTCTTCTTCCTCTCTCTGTCCGCTGGTTCACACACACACTGTGCCCACCTCTCGAGAAAGGATGACGCAGGGCAAAGAGAAAAATAAGTCATTCCAGCTGGCTGGCTCCCATATCTGCCCTGGCCTCCTCACCCCCAAACTTCCTCATGTTTTGCCCTGGGTCTTTGCCAGATGATTTTTGAATTCTTTAAATTTCAAGACGCTCAGGAAACTCACTGTCCGAGGGTGGCAGTAATGAGAAGGAACGATGGGTCCAGGTCTGTTCTTCAGTGCATCCGGCCCATCCTCCATGCTGCCACCTCCAGAGGAGACACACTAGCCAGAGGACACAAGAGGAACCAGCAGACCCCAGATAATGTGGAAAGCTCCATTTGATAGAGCAGCAGTTTGCAAATAACCAAAATGACCGATGATACGAGATGTATTAAACAAAATTAATGCACAGAAATCTCTTGCATTCCTATACACTCAACATCAAAAAGAGAAATTAAGGAAACAATCCCATTCACCACTGCAACAAAAAGAATAAAATACCTAGGAATAAACCTACCTAAGGAGGTAAAAGACCTGTACTCAGAAAACTATAAGACACTGATGAAAGAAGTTAAAGATGATACAAACAGATGGAGAGATATACCATGTTCTTGGATTGGAAGAATCAACATTGTGAAAATGACTCTACTACCCAAAGCAATCTACAGATTCAATGCAATCCCTATCAAATTACCAATGGCATTTTTTACAGAACTAGAACAAAAAATCTTAAAATTTGTATGGAGACACCAAAGACCCCGAATAGCCAAAACAGTCTTGAGGGAAGAAAACGGAGCTGGAGGAATCAGACTCCCTGACTTCAGACTACTCTACAAAGCTACAGTAATCAAGACAATATGGTACTGGTACAAAAGCAGAAATATAGATCAATGGAACAGGATAGAAAGCCCAGAGATAAACCCACAAAACATATGGTCACCTTATCTTTGATAGAGGAGGCAAGAATATACAATGGAGAAAAGACAGCCTCTTCAATAAGTGGTGCTGGGAAAGCTGGACAGCTACATGTAAAAGAATGAAATTAGAACACTCCCTAACACCGTACACAAAAATAAACTCAAAATGGATTAAAGACCTAAATGTAAGACTGGACACTATAAAAGTGTTAGAGGAAAACATAGGAAGAACACTGTTTGACATAAGTCACAGCAAGATCTTTATTGACCCACCTCCTAGAGTAATGGAAATAAAAACAAAAAGAAACAAATGGGACTTAACGAAACTTAAAAGCTTTTGCACAGCAAAGGAAACTACAAACAAGACGAAAAGACAACCCTCAGAATGGGAGAAAATATTTGCAAACGAATCAACGGACAAAGGATTAGTCTCCAAAATTTACAAGCAGCTCATGCAGCTCAATATTAAAAAAAACAAACAACTCAATCCAAAAATGGGCAGAAACCTAAATAGACATTTCTCCAAAGAAGACATACAGATGGCCAAGAGGCACATGAAAAGCTGCTCAACATCACTAATTATTAGAGAAATGCAAATCGAAACTACAGTGAGGTATCATCTCACACCGGTTAGAATGGCCATCATCAGAAAATCTACAAACAACAAATGCTGGAGAGGGTGTGGAGAAAAGGGAACCCTCTTACCCTGTTGGTGGGAATGTAAATTGATACAGCCACTGTGGAGAACAGTATGGAGGTTCCTTAAAAAACTAAAAATAGAATTACCATATGACCCAGCAATGCCACTACTGGGCATATACCCAGAGAAAACCATAATTCAAAAGACACATGCACCCCAATGTTCATTGCAGCATTATTTACGATAGCCAGGTCATGGAAGCAACCTAAATGCCCATAGACAGACGAGTGGATAAAGAAGATGTGGTACATATATACAATGGAATATTACTCAGCCATAAAAAGGAACAAAATTGGGTCATTTGTGGAGGTGTGGATGGATCTAGGGACTGTCATACAGAGTGAAGTAAGTCAGAAAGAGAAAAACAAATATCGTATATTAATGCATATATGTGGAATCTAGAAAAATGGTACAGATGAACCGGTTTGCAGGGCAGAAGTTGAGACACACACGTAGAGAACAAACATATGGACACCAAGGGGGGAAAGTGGTGGGGGGGTGGGCGTTGGGGTGGGATGACTTGGGAGATTGGGATTGACATGTATACAGTGATGGGTATAAAATTGATAACTAATAAGAACCTGCTGTATAAAAAATAAATACAATTCAAAAATTCAAAAAAAAAAAAAAAAAAACAGATTGTGTGATGGAATACTGCATAGCTTTAAAAATGATGTTACAGAGCATTACCGTGGAGAAGGTTCATGATTGTTACTGAAAAGTTCAGGTGATACAATCCTAATTTTGTGTTTTAAAAGTTTATGTATACATGTGTTATATATGTGTGTGTGTGTAAACTTTAAAATACACATCTATAAATGTAAACTTTTTTACACAAAAACAAGACTGGACGGACATATAGCAAAAATCAGTGAGTAGTTTTATAGTAAGTTTTGGATTTATTTTAATAGTCTGTATATACCTAAGGAGCATGTATGGGTACACACATACATACTCCAAACTTAAATGTAAAACCTAAAACTATAAAACTTTTAGGAAAAAAATAGGAAAAAATCTTTAAGACCTAGGACTAAGCAAAGAATTTTTAGAGTAGACATCAAAAGCATGGTCCATCAAGGAAAAAGTAGGTAACATGCAAGTTAAAACAACAGTGTGGTCACTTTACACACCTATCAGAATGACTAAAATGAAAAATAGTGACACCACCAAATGCTGATGAATGCAGGAAAAACTAGGCAACTCATACCTTGCTGGAGGGAAGATAAAATGGTACAGCCACTCTGGAAAAGGTTGGCAATTCCATGTACAACTAGCCTTTCGATTACCATACAATCCAGCAGTTGTACTCCTGGGCATTTATCCCACAGCAATGAAGTTTTATGTTCACACAAAAAAAACTGTACATGAACGTTCATGGCAGCTTTCTGTGTAATAGCCACAAACTGGAAACAACCCACAAGTCCTTCAGTAAACAATTAAATAACTTTGGTCTGTCCATACTGTGGAATACTACTCAGCAGCTGAGAACACATTGTTGATACACAATACATATCAACCTGTGAATCTTCCGAGGTGTTGCTGAGTGAGAAAAGCCAAGCCCAAAAGGTTATATATTGTATGATTCCATTTGTATAACCTTCTTGAGAAGACAAAATTATAGAAATGGAGAACAGATTTGTAAACAGTCCAAGGGGTTGTGGCTGGAAGATGAGGAGGTGGGAGGAAGATGGGTGTGGTTATGAGAGGCCAACACGAGGGATGCTGTGGTCTCTCTCTCTCTCACACACACACACACACACACACACACGAATGAATATAGGTAAAACTAGGGAAATCTGAACAAGATTGTCTCAGTGTCCATATCCTGGTTGTTATATTGTATTAGAATTTCCCAAGACATTATTCTTGGGGGAAACTGGGTGTAGGGTATGCAGGATCTCTCTGTGTTATTTCTTATGAGTGCATGTGAGCCTACAATGATCTCAAAATAAACAGTTTGATTGAAAACATTATATAATGTTTTTTTCAACTGAGTAATTTTGTCTTTTTTTTTTTATTGGAGTATAATTGCTTTACAATGTTGTGTTAGTTTCTGCCACACAGCAAAGTGAATCAGCCGTACACATATACACATCGCCTCCATCTTGGACCTCCCTCACCGCCCCCCATCCCACCCAACTAGGCCATCACAGAGCACCGAGCTGAGCTCCCTGTGCTGTGTAGCACAGTGCTGTACAGCAGGTTCCCACTAGCTATCTATTTCACACATGGTAGTGTATTTATGTCAAACCTTATCTCCCAATTCATCCCACCCTCCCCTCCCCACCCCATGTCCACACGTCCATTCTCTGCATCTGCCTTTCTATTCCTGACCTACAAATAGGTTCATCTTTCTAGATTCCACGTGTATGTGTTAATATACCATATTTGTTTTTCTCTTTGACTTACATTTACATAATTACATAACATGTATTGTTTGTGTCTAACATTGTAGTATATATATTATAGTTTGGTATTTATAAGAAATAGATTAATTACTAATACATCACTGAAGAACTTGACCAATTGGAATACGTATATCGTTGCAAAATAAAATTAATAATTTGCTCCTCTTTTCAGCAAAACGCTATGAAAGGGTTATCGGTACTCATCGTACCCAGTTCTCCCATTCTCTTTCAAACCCATTTTCATTAAGGTTTCACCTATGCATTTTATCCAAAGGTACTGAACACACAGGGTTAACTGCAGACTCCTTCCCTGTCCCCACATCTCTTAACCCAGCAGCCTCATTTGTCCTGCTGGATGAAGTCCTCCTTGACAACTTGCTGCATGTGGCTTCCCGGTTCCTTAGAGCGACGTGGCCTGGGATCAGTGGCTGGGCCTCCTCTCTGCCTGCATGCTCTTGGTGATCTCACCTGGTTTATGGTTTTAAATTCCATTTACGTGCCTATGACTCAGTTTTATACTCCAGCTCACTCCTTCCTCTTGAACCGTGGATTCATACACCCAGCCGCAAGCCTGACATCTCCACTTGGATACCTACCAGGCGTCTTAAAATTTAGCAGGCGGCAAACCAAGCCTCTGACTTCCAGCACTGCCCCCCACCCCCGCCACAACAGAGCCTTCTGCACCCACAGCTTCCCCCTCTCAGCTGTTGCATTTTCGCTCTTCCAGCTGCTCAGGCCCAAACCCCTGACATCTGAGGCTGCCTCTGGCTCCTGTTTCTCTCACACGCCAACACGTCGTCGGTCGGCAAATCCTGGCGAAGCACATTCAGGATTAAACTACATCGTTCCACTTAGATCGCTGCCTCTGCGCTCCAAGCCTCCATTGTCTCTGAATGGGTTTCTCCAGTAGACCTATCCCTAAAGTCACCGGAGCTTCTGCAGTGATCCTTTTAGAACCAGATTAGATGATGTCAATCCTCTGCTCAAAACTGTAGGAGTACCCACCGCGAGACGCAGTCAGCCGATCTACCGTGATGGTCCCGTGTCCCCGGTCAACTCCATAAACTTCTTGGACTCTCCCCACCCTCACTCGTTCCAGCCACACGAGCCTCCTTGCTCTTCCTCGGGTCTGCCAGGCTCACTCCCACTTCTGCCTGGAGGGCTCCTCACCCGGGATCCACATCACCAGTTCTCCCAACTCCAAATCTTCACTCTACTCTCACCTTCCCAGTGAAGCCTACATTGAATCTCCTATTTAACGGTGAAAACCCTCCCCCCATTTAGCATGCCCAGTCCCTTACTTTCCAAGACACTTAACCGCCTCTTAACCTCCTGCATTAGTTTCCTAGGACTGCTGTAAGAAGGTCCCACAAACTGAACAACAGAAATCTACTCTCTCACAGTTTTGGCGACCGGAAGTCCAAAATCAAGGTGTCAGCAGGGCCGTGCGCACTCTGCAGGCTCTTGGGAAGAATCCTTCCTTGACTTTCCTACTCTTCTAGCATCCGGTGCTTGCCAGAAATCCTTGGATTCTTTGCCTCCGGCAGTATACCTCCAATCTCCGCCTCTGTCTCCATGTGGCCGTCTTTCCTCTGTGTGTCTCTCTGTGTACAGATTCCCTCTTCTTCTTAGGACACTATTGATACTGGATTCAGCGCCCACACGAATCCAGTGTGACCTCAGCTTAACTGGATTACATCTGCCACGACCCAAATAAGGTCACCTTCCCAGGTTCCTAGTGGACATACATTTTGGGAGGACACTATTCAAACAGTACCCATACCATATGATTATACAGTTGATGTATTTTGTTATTGGGTGGCTGCCTGTTCTAGAATGTAACTTTCTTAGAGGCAGAGACTTGTCTGTTTGGTCCTGAATGTATCCCAAGTTCCTAGAATGTTTCATAGCAAAGAGTAGGATCTCAGTAAATTAAACAGTACCCTTACATATCACAGAATGAACTTCAGGGGTTTACTGACACACTTCTGTGGTATTCTACACGTGAGCAACGTCATTCAACCCCCTAGACAAATGTTTATTCAACAAACAGACTACCAAGTGATTGAGTTAAAACAGAGACCTTAGTTGGCCCTTTAAAATGTTATGTTTTCTAAATCATATAATTCTGGCTCTTTTTTTTAAATTATTTATTTATTTTAAAAAAAATTTTAACTTTTAATTTTATATCGGAGTAGAGTTGATTAACAATGTTGTGTTAGTTTCAGGTGTACAGCAAAGTGATTCAGTTATACACATACATGCATCTATTGTTTTTCAAATTCTTTTCCCATTTAGGTTGTTACAAAGTATTGAGCAGAATTGTTCGCTGTGCTATAAGTAGGTCCATGTTGGATATCCATTTTATTTTATTTTTAAAAATTTATTTATTATTTATTTTTTTTGGTGAGGTGATAGCTCGTTGTGTTTTTTTTTTTTTTAACATCTTTATTGGAGTATAAATGCTTTACAATGGTGTGTTAGTTTCTGCTTTACAACAAAATGAATCGGTTATATATATACATATGTTCCCATATCTCTTCCCTCTTGCGTCTCCCTCCCTCCCATCCTCCCTATCCCACCCCTCCAGGCGGTCACAAAGCACCAAGCTGATCTCCCTGTGCTATGCGGCTGCTTCCCACTATCTATCTACCTTACGTTTGGTAGTGTATATATGTCCATGACTCTCCCTTGCTTTGTCACAGCTTACCCTTCCCCCCTCCCCATATCCTCAAGTCCATTCTTTAGTAGGTCTGTGTCTTTTTTCCTGTCTTACCCCTAGGTTCTTCATGACATTTTTTTTTTCTTAAATTCCATATATATGTGTTAGCATACGGTATTTGTGTCTCTCTTTCTGACTTACTTCACTCTGTATGACAGACTCTAGGCCATCCACCTCATTACAAATAGCTCAATTTCGTTTCTTTTTATGGCTGATTAATATTCCATTGTATATATGTGCCACATCTTCTTTATCCATTCAACCGATGATGGACACTTAGGTTGTTTCCATCTCTGGGCTATTGTAAATAGAGCTGCAATGAACATTTTGGTACGTGACTCTTTTTGAATTATGGTTTTCTCAGGGTATATGCCCAGTAGTGGGATTGCTGGGTCATATGGTAATTCTATTTTTAGTTTTTGAAGGAACCTCCATACTGTTCTCCACAGTGGCTGTATCAATTTACATTGCCACCAACAGTGCAAGAGGGTTCCCTTTTCTCCACACCCTCTCCAGCATTTATTGTTTCTAGATTTTTTGATGATGGCCATTCTGACTGGTGTGAGATGATATCTCATTGTAGTTTTGATTTGCATTTCTCTAATGATTAATGATGTCGAGCATTCTTTCATGTGTTTGTTGCCAGTCTGTATATCTTCTTTGGAGAAATGTCTATTTAGGTCTTCTGCCCATTTTTGGATTGGGTTGTTTGTTTTTTTAATATTGAGCTGCATGAGCTGCTTATAAATTTTGGAGATTAATCCTCTGTCCGTTGCTTCATTTGCAAATATTTTCTCCCATTCTGAGGGTTGTCTTTTGGTCTCGTTTATGGTTTCCTTTGCTGTGCAAAAGCTTTGAAGTTTCATTAGGTCCCATTTGTTTATTTTTGTTTTTATTTCCATTTCTCTAGGAGGTGGGTCAAAAAGGATCTTGCTGTGATTTATGTAATAGAGTGTCCTGCCTATGTTTTCCTCTAAGAGTTTGATAGTTTCTGGCGTTACATTTAGGTCTTTAATCCATTTTGAGCTTATTTTTGTGTTTGGTGTTAGGGAGTGATCTAATCTCATACTTTTACATGTACCTGTCCAGTTTTCCCAGCACCATTTATTGAAGAGGCTGTCCTTTCTCCACTGTACATTCCTGCCTCCTTTATCAAAGATAAGGTGACCATATGTGCGTGGGTTTATCTCTGGGATTTCTATCCTGTTCCATTGATCTAGATTTCTGTTTTTGTGCCAGTACCAAAGTGTCTTGATTACTGTAGCTTTGTAGTATAGTCTGAAGTCAGGGAGCCTGATTCCTCTAGATTCGTTTTTCATTCTCAAGATTGCTTTGGCTATTCAGGGTCTTTTGTGTTTCCATACAAATTGTGAAATTTTTTGTTCTAGTTCTGTGAAAAATACCAGTGGTAGTTTGATAGGGATTGCATTGAATCTGTAGATTGCTTTGGGTAGTAGAGTCATTTTCACAATGTTGATTCTTCCAATCCAAGAACATGGTATATCTCTCCATCTATTTGTATCATCTTTAATTTCTTTCATCAGTGTCTTATAATTTTCTGCATACAGGTGTTTTGTCTCCTTAGGTAGGTTTATTCCTAGATATTTTATTCTTTTTGTTGCAATCGTAACTGGGAGTGTTTTCTTGATTTCACTTTCAGATTTTTCATCATTAGTGTATAGGAATGCCAGAGATTTCTGTGCATTAATTTTGTATCCTGCTACTTTACCAAATTCATTGATTAGCTCTAGTAGTTTTCTGGTAGCATCTTTAGGATTCTCTATGTATAGTATCATGTCATCTGCAAACAGTGACAGCTTTTACTTCTTTTCCAATTTGGATTCCTTTTATTTCCTTTTCTTCTCTGATTGCTGTGGCTAAAACTTCCATAACTATGTTGAATAAGAGTGGTGAGAGTGGGCAACCTTGTCTTGTTCCTGATCTTAGTGGAAATGCTTTCAGTTTTTCACCACTGAGGACGATATTGGCTGTGGGTTTGTCATATATGGCCTTTATTATGTTGAGGAAAGTTCCCTCTATTTTTACTTTCTGCAGGGTTTTTATCATAAATGGGTGTTGAATTTTGTTGAAAGCTTTCTCTGCATCTATTGAGATGATCATATGGTTTTTCTCCTTCAATTTGTTAATATGGTGTATCACGTTGATTGATTTGCATATATTGAAGAATCCTTGCATTCCTGGAATAAACCCCAGTTGATCATGGTGTATGATCCGTTTAATGTGCAGTTGGATTCTGTTTGCTAGTATTTTTTGAGGATTTTTGCATCTATTTTCATCAGTGATATTGGCCTTTAGTTTTCTTTCTTTGTGACATCTTTGTCTGGTTTTGGTATCAGGGTGATGGTGGCCTCGTAGAATGAGTTTGGGAGTGTTCCTTCCTCTGCTATATTTTGGAAGAGTTTGAGAAGGATAGGTGTTAGCTCTTCTGTAAATGTTTGATGGAATTCGCCTGTGAAGCCATCTGGTCCTGGGCTTTTTTTTGTTGGAAGATTTGTAATCACAGTTTCAATTTCAGTGCTTGTGATTGGTCTGTTCATATTTTCTATTTCTTCCTGATTCAGTCTTGGCAGGTTGTGCATTTCTAAGAATTTGTCCATTTCTTCCAGGTTGTCCATTTTATTGGCATAGAGTTGCTTGTAATAATCTCTCATGATCTTTTATATTTCTGCAGTGTCAGTTGTTACTTCTCCTTTTTCATTTCTAATTTTATTGATTTGAGTCTCCTCCCTTTTTTCTTGATGAGTCTGGCTAATGGTTTATCGATTTTGTTTATCTTCTCAAAGAACCATTTTTTAGTTTTATTGATCTTGGCTAACGTTTCCTTCATTTCTTTTTCATTTATTTCTGATCTGAGTTTTATGATTTCTTTCCTTCTGCTAACTTTGGGGTTTTTTTGTTCTTCTTTCTCTAATTGCTTTAGGTGCAAGGTTAGGTTGTTTATTCGAGATGTTTCCTGTTTCTTAAGGTAGGATTGTATTGCTATAAACTTCCCTTTTAGAACTGCTTTTGCTGCAGCCTATAGATTTTGGGTCGTCGTGTCTCCATTGTCATTTGTTTCTAGGTATTTTTTAATTTCCTGTTTGATTTCTTCAGTGATCATTTCGTTATTAAGTAGTGTACTGTTTAGCCTCCATGTGTTTGTGTTTTTTATAGATCTTTTCCTGTAATTGATATCTAGTCTCATAGTGTTGTGGTCAGAAAATACACTTGATACAATTTCAATTTTCTTAAATTTACCAAGGCTTGATTTGTGACCCAAGATATGATCTATCCTGGAGAATGTTCCATGAGCAGTTGAGAAAAATATGTATGCTGTTGTTTTTGGATGGAATGTCCTATAAATATCAATTAAGTCCATCTTGTTTAATATGTCATTTAAAGCTTGTGTTTCCTTATTTATTTTCATTTTGGATGATCTGTCCATTGGTGAAAGTGGGGTGTTAAAGTCCCCTACTATGAATGTGTTACTGTCGATTTCCCCTTTTATGGCTGTTAGTATTTGCCTTATGTATTGAGGTGCTCCTATGTTGGGTGCATAAGTATTTACAATTGTTATATCTTCTTCTTGGATCGATCCCTTGATCATTATGTAGTGTCCTTCTTTGACTCTTCTAATCGTCTTTATTTTAAAGTCTATTTTGTCTGATATGAGAATTGCTACTCCAGCTTTCTTTTGGTTTCCATTTGCATGAAATATCTTTTTCCATCCCCTTACTTTCATTCTGTATGTGTCTCTAGGTCTGAAGTGGGTCTCTTGTAGACAGCAAATATGTGGGTCTTGTTTTTGTATCCATTCAGCCAATCTGTGTCTTTTGGTGGGAGCATTTAGTCCATTTACATTTAAGGTAATTATTGATATGTATGTTCCTATTCCCATTTTCTTAATTGTTTTGGGTTCGTTATTGTAAGTCTTTTCCTTCTCTTGTGTTTCTTGCCTAGAGAAGTTCCTTTAGCAGTTGTTGTAGAGCTGGTTTGGTGGTGCTGAACTCTCTCAGCTTTTGCTTGTCTGTAAAGGTTTTAATTTCTCCATCAAATCTTAATGAGATCCTTGCTGGGTAGAGTAATCTTGGTTGCAGGTTTTTCTCCTTCATCACTTTAAATATGTCCTGCCAGTCCCTTCTGGCTTGAAGAGTTTCTGCTGAAAGATCAGCTGTTAACCTTATGGGGATTCCCTTGTGTGTTATTTGTTGTTTTTCCCTTGCTGCTTTTAATATGCTTTCTTTGTATTTAATTTTTGACAGTTTCATTAATATGTGTCTTGGCGTATTTCTCCTTGGATTTATCCTGTATGGGACTCTCTGTGCTTCCTAGACTTGATTAACTATTTCCTTTCCCGTATTAGGGAAGTTTTCAACTATAATCTTTTCAAATATTTTCTCAGTTCCTTTCTTTTTCTCTTCGTCTTCTGGAACCCCTATAATTCGAATGTTGGTGCATTTAATGTTGTCCCAGAGGGCTCTGAGACTGTCTTCAGTTCTTTTCATTCTTTTTTCTTTATTCTGCCCTGCAGTAGTTATTTCCACTATTTTATCTTCCAGGTCACTTATCCGTTCTTCTGCCTTAGTTATTCTGCTATTGATCCCATCTACAGTATTTTTAATTTCATTTATTGTGTTGTTCATTGTTGTTTGTTTCATCTTTAGTTCTTCTAGGTCCTTGTTAAATGTTTCTTGCATTTTCTCTATTCTATTTCCAAGATTTTGGATCATCTTTACTATCATTATTCTGAATTATTTTTCAGGTAGACTGCCTATTTCCTTTTAATTTGTTAGGTCTGGTGGGTTTTTATCTTGCTCCTTCATCTGCTGTGTGTTTTTCTGTGTTCTCATTTTGCTTATCTTACTGTGTTTGGGGTCTCCTTTTTGCAGGCTGCAGGTTTGTAGTTCCCGTTGTTTTTGGTGTCTGTCCCCAGTGGCTAAGGTTGGTTCAGTGGGCTGTGTAGGCTTCCTGGTGGAGGGGACTAGTGCCTTTGTTCTGGTGGATGAGGCTGGATCTTGTCTTTCTGGTGGGCAGGTCCATGTCTGGTGGTGTGTTTTGGGGTGTCTATGGACTTATTATCATTTTAGGCAGCCTCTCTGCTAATGGGTGGGGTTGTGTTCCTGTCTTGCTAGTTGTTTGGAATAGGATGTCCAGCACTGTAGCTTGCTGGTCGTTGGGTGAAGGTGGCTGCTGGTGTTGAGATGGAGATCTCTGGGAGATTTTCGCCGTTTGATATTATGTGGAGCTGGGAGGTCTCTTGTGGACTAGTGTCCTGAAGTTGGCTCTCCCACCTCAGAGGCACAGCAGTGACTCCTGGCTGTAGCACCAAGAGCCTTTCATCCACAGGGCTCAGAATAAAAGGGAGAAAAAGTAGAAAGAAAGAATTAGTAGAAGTAGAAAGAAAGAAAGAAAGAAAGAAAAAAACAAGGGAGGGAGGGAGGGAGGAAGGAAGGAGGGAAGGAAGGAAAAAAAGAAAGAAAGAAGATAAAGTAAAATAAAATAAAGTAAGATAAATATAATAAAGTTATTAAAATAGAAAATTATTAAGAGAAAAAACAAAACAAAAGAAAATGGACGGATAGAGCCCTAGGACAAATGGTGGAAGCAAAGCTATACAGACAAAATATCACATAGAAGCATCCACATACACACTCACAAAAAGAGGAAAAGGGGAAAAAATCATAAATCTTGCTCTCAAAGTCCACCTTCTCAATTTGTGATGATTCGTTGTCTAAAGGAGGGAAGGAAGGAAAGAAAGAACGAAGATAAATTAAAATAAAATAGTTATTAAAATAAAAAGTAATTATTAAGATAAACAAAAAACGGACGTATAGAACCCTCGGACAAATGGTGGAAACAAAGCTATACAGACAAAAGCTCACACAGAAGCATACACATACACACTCAGAAAAAATGGAAAAGGGGAAAAAATCATAAATTTTGCTCTCGAAGTCCACCTCCTCAATTTGGGATGATTAGTTGTCGATTCAGGTATTCCACAGGTGCAGGTACATCAAGTTGATTGTGGAGATTTAATCCGCTCCTCCTGAGGCAGCTGGGAGAGATTTCCCTTTCTCTTCTTTGTTCGCACAGCTCCCGGGGCTCAGCTTTGGATTGGCCCCGCCTCTGCGTGTAGGTCGCTGGAGGGCGTCTGTTCTTCGCTCAGACAGGACGGAGTTAAAGGAGCAGCTGATTGGGGGCTCTGGCTCACTCAGGCCGCGGGGAGGGAGGGGCATGGAGGGCGGGGCGCGCCTGCGGCGGCAGAGGCTAGCGTGACGTTGCGCCGGCGTGACGTTGCACCAGCCTGAGGCGCGCCGTGCGTCCTTCCGGGGAAGTTGTCCCTGGATTCCGGGACCCTGGCAGTGGCGGGCTGCACAGGCTCCCCGGAAGGGGGGTGTGGAGAGTGACCTGTGCTCACACACAGGCTTCTTGGTGGCGGCAGCAGCAGCCTTAGCGTCTCCCGCCCGTCTCTGGGTTCCGCGCTTTTAGCCGCGGCTCGCGCCCGTCTCTGGAGCTCCTTTAAGCAGCGCTCGTAATCCCCTCTCCTCGCGCACCAGGAAACAAAGAGGTAAGAAAAAGTCTCTTGCCTCTTCGGCAGGTCCAGACTTTTCCCTGGACTCCCTCCCGGCTAGCTGTGGTGCACTAGCCCCCTTCAGGCTGTGTTCGAGCCGCCAACCCCAGTCCTCTCCCTGCGCTCCGACCGTAGCCCGAGCCTCAGCTCGCAGCCCCGCCCGCCCCGGCGGGGGAGCAGACAAGCCTCTCGGGCTGGTGAGTGATGGTTGGCACCGATCCTCTGTGCGGGAATCTCCCCGCTTTGCCCCCCGCACCCCTGTGGCTGCGCTCTCCTCCGCGGCTCCGAAGCTTCCCCCCTCCGCCACCCACCGTCTCCGCCGGCGAAGGGGCTTCGTAGTGTGTAGAAACCTTTCGTCCTTCACGGCTCCCTCCCACTGGTGCAGGCCCCGTCCCTATCTTTTTGTCTCTGTTTATTCATTTTTCTTTTGCCCTACCCAGGTACGTGGGGGGGGGGTTCTTGCCTTTTGGGAGGTCTGAGGTCTTCTGCCAGCGTTCAGTAGGTGTCCTGTAGGAGTTGTTCCACGTGTAGATGTATTTCTGGTGTATCTGTGGGGAGGACGGTGCTCTCCGCGTCTTACTCTTCCGCCATCTTCCCGGAAGCCTGGCTCTTTTTAAGTGAAAATTTCACTCTTGCTTGATAAGATTCTTGGTGATAAGATCCAGAGTGTATACGTACTTGTAAACAAAGTGTTTTAAGGGAAAGATGCTTCCTTTCTTGCTTTCTGATGGACTTGGAGTAACTAGAGTCAGATCAGACCCCTGAGGATCTAAAACTCGGTGTGTCTGAGGCTGGCTGTTGTTCCTTGATGCTGCCCAGGGGTTTGATCCTTGTCTGCTGGGGGTCACGGATGAGTGTAGAGAGCTGAGTGGATTCTGAAGGACTTGAAGAAAATACTTTGTGTCTTGTCTCTCCCACTCCGTACAAGTCAGATCTTGTCCAGTCCAGCCTTTGTGTGTGTGGGGTGTGTGTGTCGTGTGTGTGTCACAGGACCAGAATTAGGGTGATGTGAGTGAAACCTTCACCTTAGATGCCAAAGAACTCATCGATAAAGTAAAATAATATTTTTACGCAATATTCTTAAAAAATAATGTTAAAAATCCACAGCAAACAAAATACTGAATGTAAAAATAAAACAGGCTGTTGCTACTTTGTTTTATGACCCTAGATTATCATGCATGAGGCCAGAGAGCTGTTCTGGGTCCATGTGGCCAGTCCTTCCGTCCCCGTTGAATGGGTTCACAAGGGCTGACCATTGTGTGGGCACAGATGGAGCAAAGTGGGTACCACACACAGTCATTTTTTATTGTAGAGGAGTTTTTAATAAGTGTTTCCTCACACTCCAATATGAGTCGCATGCCAGGCTGCATGTGTGTTCACGCATGTTTGTGCATGGATGTGTTTGTATGTTCAATTTCTGTTCTGGGGTTTGGCTCTAGAACAGCTACAGCTGGTTATGTGGTGCTTGGTCAAATTCAGTTAAGACAGCCCCCAGAGTTTGACTTCATTTCAGCACCACTAGAAGGGTAGGCCCAGCCAGGCTGACCCCAGGGTGGGCAAGGTTGTTCCTGAGCCCACAGAGGACGGTGCAGCACAGTCTGTCCTGCCTACCAGAACCAACATTGTAGTCCACCCGTGGGGCACTTCTGAACTTCACGATGAATGTCGGCACACATCAGGGAAAGCATTTCAGAATAGCCTCCGTGATCTTTCCTCCACTCCAGGCATCATGAGTCCTGAATCCCTAAATGGATGAAGACACCTTTTTTTTTTTTAACATCTTTATTGGGGTATTGCTTTACAATGGTGTGTTAGTTTCTGCTTTATAACAAAGTGAATCAGCTATACATAAACATATGTTCCCATATCTCTTCCCTCTTGCGTCTCCCTCCCTCCCACCCTCCCTATCCCACCCCTCCAGGTGGTCGCAAAGCACTGAGCTGATCTCCCTGTGCTATGCGGCTGCTTCCCACTAGCTATCTACCTTACGTTTGGTAGTGTATATACGTCCGTGCCTCTCTCTCGCTTTGTCACAGCTCACCCTTCCCCCTCCCCATATCCTCAAGTCCGTTCTCTAGTAGGTCTGTGTCTTGATTCCTGTCTTACCCCTAGGTTCTTGATGACATTTTTTTTCTTAAATTCCATATATATGTGTTAGCATACGGTATTTGTCTTTCCCTTTCTGACTCACTTCACTCTGCATGACAGACTCTAGGTCTATCCACCTCCTTACAAATAGCTCAATTTCGTTTCTTTTTATGGCTGAGTAATATTCCATTGTATATATGTGCCACATCTTCTTTATCCATTCATCCGATGATGGGCACTTAGGTTGTTTCCGACACCTTTTTCTTGATCTCATGTGTCCTGTGATTGAACTCTGCTGAAAACTCCAGTTCCCATCCTTTCTTACCTGCCCCGAAAGAAGCTCAGAAAAGCCGGAGCAAGGCTGTCGGGCCGGTCCCCACTGCCGCGGGGAGAACAGAAGATCCCGAAAAAAGAATCGTTAGGCGGCATCTCCCCTTCCCGACGCTGTAAAATCTACCCAGCTCTGCCTGTAGGTGGCGAGGCAAGATTAGTGGCAGACAGAATGGGGGGCAGCTTGAACAATCCCAGACGCCTGCCCTGTGGTCCAGCTCGGAAGTGACCCTGTGCCCGCGCTGGGCTGAAATACACAGGCCCTTCTTCCTTTGCCTTCCAGGCTCCATGCAGCATTGTTTTATCTGGTGACATTTCTTCTGTCTGCTCATTTTATTTGCACCATTATTTCTGTCCTAAATTTAGCAGCCCTGGGCATTGAGCCTATATTTTTGACAGCAATTTTGGCTAAGGTGAACTGTGGTGGGAAGACAGGTGCCTTACATAAATCTTAATGATGTCAGTGATTATAAACCGCCTGAGTGCTCAGAGATGATCTCTTTATAATTGGCTATTGACAGGGTTCTTGGAGAAAAGCCTTTCTATTAGGTAATATGGTTTGAGGTATTACCATCCTTTGTTTAGGGATAACAGATATGTGGACTTAATTCGTAGCATTTTTGCACTGGAGTGGGAACCCACAAAGAGAAATGACTGCAGATAAGATCCTTTTATGGAATATTTAGTATAAAGAGTGCTTTCATGAAAAAATTTTCTGAGAAAATCCTGACACCACATGTAATTATGTATTGGTCTTATGAAATAATTTCAAAGAGGAAATAATTTTTTCCACCTTAGTACAAATAATTTAAAATCAGGTGCTCTACTACTAGTCATAAATGAAACAAATTAAAATAATTATGTGGTTTTTTTCTACTTAGGCATTGAAATTATGGAAAAGGCATTTCATTTAAGGCAGAAATGTATCATTATGAAATATTGAAAAATATTCTTAAAGGTTTAACTTTAGGAACAGGGATGAATTTCTCTGTAATCAGGAAAATGTTGGAAAGCTTGAGTCTAGGGTTTGCCATGGCTCTTAGGATAAAATCTGCGCTGCTCGGCGGGAGCTGTGAGATGACCCTCTCCTCCCTCTGGTGTCATCACATACAAGCTGCCCTCACTCTTTCCACTGACACAGCCCTGACCATCCTTCAGGTGCTTGCATACTTCCTCCTGCCCCAGGACCTTTTCATATTCTGCTCCCACCCTGGGCCTGTCCTCCCCTTTTTTTTTCGCACTAAGTAAGAGATCTCAGCTAAAGCATCTCATCTTCAGGGGAGCCTGTCCTTTCCTTCTTGACCACATTAATCCTCACCCTCCACAACCAGACACACAATACCCACTTCAGATTCCTCTCCTTCATAGCTCTTATCAGAGCTGCACTTCCATAGTTACATTTAAGGTTGTTTAATCATCTCCCTCAACCTCTGTATAGCCCGTGAGTTGCTTAAGAGCTTGTTTTGCTTGGTGTGATATCCCTTCTGTCTACCCTGATGCCTTAATAAACATTTTGGAAGGAAGAGAAGACAGTCAATGTGAGATTGGTCCTTTTTAATGGCTCTTTTATTTAACATTAAAAAAATTTCTTTTAAAACGCTTGCTGTATTTCCGATAGAAGTTTTGTGTTTTCACGAGTAGACAATGTTGCAGAGAATCTCTTTTGAGATATAGTCGACGTATAACGTTGTGTATGTTTAAAGTGTACAACGTGTTGATTTGATACAGCTAACACCTCCATCAGGTCACAGAACTATCATTTCTTTTTGTGGTGGGAACATTTCAGATGTAGTCTCTAAGCAATCTGAAGTATATAAACCAGTATTGTTGACTATAATCACTATGCTGTGCATTAGATCTCCAGAACTTATTCATCTTTTAATTTCCAATTATTCTCTTCCATATTTATTTGGCCGTCATTACATTTCCGCTAGCAATACAACGTTAACCTGTCCACTGTGCTCTGGCTGGAAGCAAACTGTTTGAGATGCAGTTCCTGCTGTTCTGAAGCATTTTTTCTTTTCTACTAAGGACAGTGGGGGATAGTTAAATGCCATGAGAAGTTGAATTTCCACAAAACTGATGCAGTGAGAAAGCATGTTTCTTACCAAAACACTCGTGTCAGGGTACAGCTACCGGGGAAAGGTGAACTCTGCTCTTACTGTCAAAAGAATGGCCTCCCACTCATCCTAATTGGAGTGAGGACACAGGATTTTAAATTTCGTAGAATATCTGTTTCTCTAGGACTAGGATTTTTATCTGTAAATATCAGTACTTTTGGATTGGAAACTTACGTTGCAGGAGCTTTGAGACACAATTTTATGGATCCATAGAATTGAAGAGAAAAATAGACTGACGTAGAAAACCAGAAAAGGTTGTAGTAGAATTTCTTGTAGGATTCTTCCAACAAATGAACCCTTCGGCAAACCTTCTTGAGATGTCATTTCTTCCTAAATATAAAGTGGGCTTCCTTGTACCCCCATTTCTAGACACAGAACAACCCATGAGTCTTCTTGCTACTGTTGATGGGTGTCTGCTCCAGGCCCGTTATCTACCTCTACCTTTCTGAAAGTTTCTTCATCCTCCAGGAATTCTCAGCAATAAATGTCCGGGATTTAAGTGAATATGGTTTATTTTTTCTATGTTTGTAACATACTTAAATACATAGGTTTTTATTTGGGAACGCAGACTAGTAGCTCTTTGAAGTGGTGGTTTTTATATGTATTTACATATAGATGTTCAAAACAAATAGATTTTATACAGACATCTTTTTAGACTTTCGCTTCTGAAAATGTTTTTTAAGGATTTGGCATTTAAATGCTTACCAGGTCAGTAGCCTACCATTATTAACAATAATATTTAATTTACTTTTAAAGTAATACAGCTCAATTGATGATTTGAAGAAAGTAACTGAATTTCAACTGCCTTTCAGTACACGTCTGTGTAATTAATTCAGTTTTTCCAACAATGTAATTTGGAAGAACAGGGGCATCTATCAAGCCGGATGTTTTACGTTTAATGTCACATATAGGTTCTTGTGTTCTTCAGATTTAATTCTCAAGTATTCTCTAGAACCAATTATTAGGGTTTTTAAAAATAAAGTACTTCTAATAATACAATCATTTTTTAAAAGCAACTCCTTTCTAAATAAAAGTAGCTTAGTGCTTTATGTAAGTTGAACTGTAATACAGTCTTCCCATATTGATAACTCAGAACCATCTGCATGGCTTCTAAATTTGACCATTAGAAAATAATTAGATTTTTTTAATTGTCTTATTTAACCAGAAAAGTTAAAATCAGAATATATTTTAGGAATGAGCCACAATAAAGAACCTAATTAATATTATACTTGCCCTTTCAAAGTCACGTGTGTATAATACCGAAAGAAATAGAAAGGGTACCTGAACAGAGAAACAAAGAGGGAAGCAAACCAACGCTTTTGTGTCCTTTTAACCAAAGTACAGAGGGACAGGTGAGATGTATAATCTTGTTGAGCTTAATCTCATTTTAAATGATATCAGCTGACATTTAGTGTATCTAGTATGACAAATTTATTTAAAGTTTACATTGATGAGCAAACTTGGAAAAAAGCCAGAACAACTCACTAAATCCCAGAAAATTTAGAGGAGGGTTTATTCTGAATGTTTTTTATGTTACCCAAATGACTGCCCTTGACTGTTGGTCATTAAACAAGAAACAATTGGACTTTCCAGACTCACGTTAGCCCTGAGCGTGACTTGTGCTTGTTATGTACGTTGATGATGTTTCACATTTTAGCTGAGCTCCACACGTTCGGGCGCTTAGAAAAGCACCTCACTCAATAAATTAGATGAGATGATAGCCCTGTTCTTATAAAACGTGTTGGATTTGACAGTGTAGCAGTCAGTGTTCTTTTGTGAATTCTCTCAGCACTCTTGCAAGGAGGGTAGTTGCCCTTCGCCTCGTCTTATAGTTGAACAGATTAAATAACCTACCAATGCCTAGGCAGTGCCAGAGCGGGGGTCAGAATGCACAGGTCAGAAATTTCTGTCTGTGCCTTTGCTTTACTTAATTTTACCCAAACAAGGAAGCACAAATTTTCAAGCAGGAAGATGGGCGAGGCCTTCAAATATGACACTACTGTCAGCCAGAGTATTTTATTTGCAGCCTCGTGAGCAAATTGCCCCTTCGTCATTCCTCCCTGAGTCTTTATTACCATTATTCCAGGATCACTATAGTAAAGTTCAAAGCAGGAGGAGAGTCAAGCTGGGAAATGCTGATTCTGCTATTTAAGCCTCGCCTCGGGGCGCGGGGATAATGCTAATGTTTTGCATACAACATCACACACGACTCCTTTCACTTTATGAATCCATGTGTGTATATGTGAAAAGAATACGTTGTACCGTGTATCATTTCTAGGTCATGCACACGTCAGTCCTGCCCATATATTAACAGTGGAATTAGCTGTGGAGTAGTCACCAGTGAGGTAACTTTCCTTTTAGGTTTGTGACCTGCCCCGGCTTTTAGTGGGACAGCTGCCTCAGTTCTCACTTCTGTGCCCCAGGCTTGTTGGGGCAAGACAGCAAGTGAAATCTAAAACAGATCTCACTAATTCTCATGAAACTGCAGAGTGAAACACAGTGGTTCGCGTTTATAAAAGCGGGATTTAAAAGGAAAGTGGAATATTAGCCCAAGGATGGGGTGCTTTTTAGGTCCTTTGGTGAAATGGCCTTTCATTTCACAGAAAAAAAAAAGAGTGAAACGGATAGCATGCGTGTGTCTAGGTAACACAGTTTCTAAGCATTTAAAAGTAAAATAAAAATAGTTGTTTGGAAAATAAAATGGTTTCGAGTGTGTGATTCATCCTTTTGCATTGGAAAATAAGAGGAGGTGCTTGCAGCAGTGAGCTTATATCAGAATAAGGCAGACTTTTAATTTATATGTGTGTCAGAAGCATTAGGTATCTGCATTGTACACAGGAGATTATGCTGGGACAGGGCAAAATTTCAGATAGGTAGATAGATAGATAGATATCTATAGATAGATAATTATGTGTATGTATTTTATACACATAAATATAATTATATATTTCATTCTCAATTTAAAGATATCCTCATTTTATCTACCTATTTGCTCTACAAGTATTTAATTTTCTGTTGTTCTCCTGAATTTGGGCCAGCAGCTGAGGACATTTCCAGCCAGTTCTCATGTGATAAACATAAGGGTTGTTCTCTTCCATCACAAGGACTGTCTAGCCAAATCTGCAGAAAGTAAAGGTGATGACAAGGAAGTTGCAGATGTGCCTGGAACAAAGATTTGATGATTTGCATGTGCCTTTCATATTGTCTCACCTCTAGCTAAATCCTCCAGACCTGTCAATTCAGAGTGTTTCCCTGTCAAGAGACCCCTGGATCCTTCACTGTGAAGAGCATGTTGATATATTAGAAAAGGTTCAAAGAAGAGGTACAGCAGGGGCTACTAAGGGCGTGGAGAAGGAAGTAAAGGCCTGATATGAATTGTCTGTGGAAGTGAAAACTAGGAAGCAGGGACAGAGAGCCTAGGGGAGGAAGATGCTCAGGTATGAGGGACCAACTGACTTAGACCAGGTGGAGGAAAATGTACAAGGATGCAGTGAATCTGAGAAGAGGAAATCTTAGCATAAGTGCAGAAAGAGCCTTTCTTAATGAGAGCTTCTAAAAAGCAAGGAAGCTTGCATTATTACCCTATTGCTATTATTATTACTATTATTACTGCATTGCTATTAACTCTGCTCCCGTGAGCACTGACACCGGAAACAAAATTGAGCACTAATGAATTGGAGCTGAATTCCCACTCGAGGTTCGTCAACCCCGCCCCTAATACTCATGCCACTCCTTATCAGCTTCTACTTCCAAGAGACCTAGAGAGCCAAGGAGACTCTGGGGCTGAATTATTTAAATCAAATGACAGATTGTGTATAAAGATGCTCGTGCACCGTAAAACTGGACACAAATGCTACTAACATAAGCGCGTTTCCGACGGAGCCCACCTATCTGGTTTCCTTACTGCCCCTCCACCCTGAGGTCCCTCAAATGGGGCAGGTATCTGCTCTCAGGTCCTGGGTGAGGCTCACACCTTGTATCAGGGCTGACAGGCAGCTTGGAGAAACGGCTGTGAAACCCAGTTGGTCCTCCAGCCCCGGACGGTGATGGCGGTTCTCTTTCCCATTAAGTGTGTGTCTCTTGTGGTTGTTGTTCGTGGTTCTTTGAAACAGCTTTCTATGTTTAGAGACCATTGATTAAAAAGAAAAAAAAGAAAAATCTTTCTAAAACGTGGCAGCCATCCCAGGCTTGCATTTGAGGGAGCAAGGCTTTCTATCTCACTCGTCTTTGCATCAGGAAATAAGATGTTCACTGACTGGTGTTTGACTTTTAGAAATTTGCTGTACCTTCTCCAGTTTCCTCTTCTCCGTGTTTAAACTGTGGATTGTGGTGCATATTCTTACAAGGAAATTTGTAAACACAGTCTCTTCATTTAGCCGCAAGACTTGGTCAGTGGGGATGGAGGGTTCTAGCGAATTAAATTTTGGGGTTAACGTAGAGCTCTTTTTGTTCAGGTTCTAGGCAAAAACCTTTCTCCAATGTTTCATTGTACTCCTTTGCCTTATAAATATAGAGCATTGGATACAATTAAATCCTGGTTGAGTGAATAAGAATCGTATTGACATAAAAAGCACAGGTAATTGGGCAGAAGTATGATCTGTTTGAGACCTTCCTCTTCTAAGTGAGCAGTGATGAGACTTGGAGGGTGGGAGGGGGAAGACAGTGTAGACCTGATATTCACAGTAGTGGAGGTGAGATCTACAAGTGGCGAGAGTCAAATGGAGGAAAGATAGGGCAGATGGGTTATATCAGTCAGGATTACGTTTGCCTGCATATGACAGAAAATCTAAAATAATTGTGACTTAAGCAAGGCAGAATTAATCTTTCTCTCATGTGAAAGGAATCTGGAGAAATCTGGAGGGCCTGTATGACTTGGTGTTAGGGACTCAAGCTCCTTCTACTATATTTCTCTGCCAACTTCAGTTCAATGCTTTTGCCTCATGGTCCAAGAAGGCTGCTTGAAATCCAGCCATTCTGTCAGCATTCCAGTCCGTAGGAAGGAAGAGGAGCCAAACACAGGCTAGTCCCTTTCTTTTCAAAGCAGTTTCTGAAAGATGCACACTTTAGTTCTGCTTACATTTCAGGCATCAGAATTTAGCTACTTGGTCCTACCTAGCTACAAGGGAGGCTGGGAAGCGTCTTTCTTCTTCCAGGTGACCACATACTCCACTAAAATTATGGGGTTCTAGTACTAAGATGGAAGGAGAAATGCACATGGGGAGACAGCCAGCGGTCTTTGCCATGAGGTTTGGAGACAATGGATGATTGTGGTATCGTGGAAACAACACCCGTTAGTAGGAATCTGTGTCTGGAATCTCATGACTGCTTTGCTAGTGCCTCCCTGTGTGACACGGCTGGGCCACTTGACTTTACTGAGCTTCAGCTCTGTCATTTTTAAAGTATAGGTGCAGAACCTGATGCTCTGTAAGGTCACTGCCCCTCAAACATGCTCTGTCTCCTCTCCTCCCGAAAGTGTTTGGTCAAAACAAGACCAAAGTGATTTACGATTCTAGGTATTTAGGGTTTAATACATCAAGGATTTACTCTTGTCCATGTGAATGCTCTTTGGCCTGTGAAGAGAAAAGGCATCCAGCAAATCAAAGCATTTAATAAACTGAATAAAGTGGCGTCATGAATTAAAAGATTAGTCAGACCTGATGTTTCACGGGGAATTAAATGTTGGCAGTGTCCCGTTCAGCATCTTCTTTGGTGCAAGATTCTTGGCTCTGACGGAATTTAACATTCTAATTTATTATAATAAGATTCAATTGCACACTCAAGCTTGAAATCGTTCAAGGAGGTAAAATTACAAAAAGAACGCTAGGCTGGGGGATTGTTTATCTCAACAAAAATTTGAGTGTCTACCTACCGCCAGGCACTGCATTAGGGACATTTCCAGCCTAGTGCAGGGTCCCACACAAGCACAGGAGATCAGGTTAAGCTGTGTACAAAGTGGAAGAGGGAAACGGAGGAGGGAGCAGAGTTGTGAGTTCAGATTGGGGCGGGCTGGGTGTGGGATGCGTGTGGGCCACCTACGTGAAAATGTGCAGCAGGGGAGTCGATATGCAGGCAGAGAACTTTGGGGTCGAGTTCAGGGTAAATATGTAGGTTGCGAAATCATCACTGTGTGAGTGGTGGACACGAGCTCACCTAGGAAGAGGGCCTGGGCTAGGGACTCAGGATGACAACGTTTAGGGTAGAGAAGAATTAGCGGAGAGAGTTGGGAGGAGCTGACAGGTAGGAGGAAACTCAGGAGATCAGTGCTTCTTAGAAGTCGCTCTATGAGGAGCAGCCCTTGTGTGTGTGTGTGTGTGTGCGTGTGTGTGCGTGCATGCGTGCACACACGCGAACAATGGTTTTGTTGACCACTGTAAACACTGTAAAGTGACTAGCATAAAATTGGGGTCATTGCAGCCCTTCATAAGTATGTGTTGACTAAAAGGATTAATGCATAGTGAACAGATGAATGTGTACAAATATAAGTAAGGAATAGAAAGTGTCCATTGGGTTTAGGTACTGAAGGGTACTGTAGGTGCGGGGTGGGGCTAGACACCACTTTGGAGTAGGTGAGCTATGAACAGGGTGTGGGGTGGAGATGCTCTGGGGCAAGAAGGGAAGGTGAGAGATTTAAGGGTCAAACGTGAAGGAGCACATTAGGAAATGAAGCCCTTGTGTGTGCTCAGAACCTGAGGGCAAGGAAGAGGGAAGAGCGTGTTTGAACTCAGAACCACGGTGACCTGCAAGCATTGGCGAGCCTGGGATAGGATGCCGTGGACAGGAGCAGGGCCAGCTCTGGGGGTGAACGAGCCATGCAGCCACACAGAGCCCGGCTCTCAGCAGGGCCTCACACTTGCTTTCATGTTCTGTTGTCACCATCTTGAAATTTTTAATAATTTTGAAACAAGGGGCCTGGTTTAAAATTTTGCTTTGGGATTGCAAGTGCTGTCCCAGCCCTAAGGAAGATCATAGAAATCGTCGAATCACATTTTTCATAGGTTCTCATCCTCATTCTTTCATTCATTCTTTCCTCTAACATACATGGGATTTGTGCCTACTGCATGCCAGACACCCTTCCGGGCAGTTCATTCTTTGATCCGGGATTTTGTCTGTGTTGGTTGCAAAATAATTGCACCTGTTGATTTTTTATTATAGATTTTTTCCCATGACTTATCTTTCTTTTCTTTACTGATATTTGGTAGAATGTGTTAAAATCAGTATCTCTCTATCCTCGATCTTTACTTCTTAGAGTCAGCCATTCTGCTGTACGGATTTGTCTGTTTGCAAATAAACATCGAGAAAGGATGCTGCTCCTTGGTAAGTTTGAACCTCAGGAAATGTAAGTAGCTGAGCTGCTTGCTTCAGTTTTCGAGTTTATTTTGTTTCCTCCTTAGGCCTAAATGTTAAGGATCTTAAGGAAATAAATTAAAATTTAAGCACCTATGTGACGCTAAACGTTTTACATATTGGTTTTACCCTCACATTTTAATTTATTTGCTTATAAAGCTCCAGTTTTTGGTCTATTGCCTATCTATAATTTTCACATGTGAGTGGAAGGGCTTAGTAATTGGAGATATTAGGGCCTTCAGTACTGTGTTAAATGTCTTCCATTTCCTTAGGAAAAAATTGTAGTTCAGCGTGAATGATTAGGATGGAAATAGCATATTGATTCTCTCCCGAAGAAGGTCAAGATGATGAATTATTCGAACCTTCTGAGAAGGTTATGGTTGCGTCGGTACTGCATTCAAAGAAATGACGTGGCTCTTTCCACTCTTATTTTGTGGCTCAAGTACACACACACATAAACGTCTTAAACTCCCCTTTGTCTGTTTCCTGAAACGGAAGTTGCAAAAAGCATATCTTTTGCATATATTACTGTCTGCTAGCCTCTGAGACTTAGACTTAGATTTGAATTGAGCTGTTTTTACCCCTCCCCCCTTAGGATGATACTTTCCTGCTCTCTTCAGGGAGTACCGCCTTCTGCACTCCCTTCCCTTTAAGGCAGACTGTAAACTGTGACGTTGTCCTTGCAAAGGCAGCCTGATTTTATTTGATTTTATATTAATTGGAAACATCACACTTACAAGTTAACAGCTGTTTCACTGTCATTTTCCCCTTAAATGAGGCTTTCTTTACTTTATTGGAAAATGTGCTTCATCGATCCCAGATGTTTCCATGCTACCTGGACATACAGTGATATGCCTGCACCATTTATTTTGCATAATGTGACATCTTGCATGTTTGGTGCACTCTTAATGTATTCTGTTTACCTCTGAGCTTATCAAGAAACCAATTTCCTGACAACAAATGAAGGAGGGTCCAATGGTAGTTTGCACATTTCTATTTACTGTTTTACCCTTGAGAAATCCTTCACACTGCTTAAGCCTCAACATTTAAAATAACCAGTGAGCCATCAGAGGCAGAACAGTAGCTGGCATGCTCTATTCATTAGTGTTTCATGGTTGTCCATATTAAATTATGGAATTTGAAAGCATTTTATTCCATGGAAACAAGGTTAGGTTTGAACTGTAAAAAGGAGTGGTACACGAATAAAAGGTTAGCCAAACTTCATTCTGTTTTGCATTCTAAAATTACTCTCGATTTGCCTAATAAATATATTGCCCTCCACTGACTAGGGACTTTGTTGTCCAACTTGGTTTGCAGCAAATTACAGTTTTCTCCTAACACCCCCATGGTCACGTGCACAGGAATTTCCCTTCTGCATAGTATTGCAGACCTTGGGTGGAATAAATTGAAGGGCTGATTCCTTTGTCCCAGGGGGGCAGATGGTGATTATTTATGGTCAGTATTTCATGAAAATTAAATTCCCTGCTGTTTATGTTTTATAAAGATTAACTATTTGCAGAGTAAATGTGAAATGCTGAACTGTGTCTGGCCAGCCTCTTTCTAGCCCCTAAATTGAAGCAGCTCACTCTTCCTCTGCTGACAGTCATTCAGCCTCTTCATACCTCAATTATATTTTCAGCCAATAATATGTTCATAAATCAAATGGATAGTTTGAATCTGAGTAGAATGTTTAAGTCTTATGTATATCCATGACCTGAGAATCGTATTTTTGAGGTTCTTAACATATCGTTGTTTAGTGCTGTTTTTAGAAAATTTACATTCTTTTATTACAAGCTGAAAAGAATTTGAAACAGAAAAATTGACACTGAAGTCCAGTATTACTTATACATCGTAAAGATAAAGTCTAAATCCTTTCTTTGAATGATGAACGCCGATTATAAGACTATGCCTCTTATTTTCAGGATGCAAAGACTAATGGACAGTAAAGCATAATTATTTATGGTTTATTGTAAAGGAAAGGGGTTTGATTCCACTGACCCCCAGGGGAGGTGGATATGCTGTCCCTCCCTCCATAATTATAGTTATTTCCACTTGAAACTTCCATAGGCAGTAACAGAGGAGAAAATGACAATACCCCATTGCAATAGCCATTAGACAAGATGTGTTCTCCACTTGATATATGTGCTAGAAAAAAAATCGCTTTAGGATGATAACAAAGAAAGCAGCCTGTGTAGGTATCTGTCATGTGTACAGACTGTCGATGACCTTGGGTAGCATTTTGGCTTGGAGGGCTACAGTATTTTGAGTGCTTGGTTAGATTGCTGCATATATTGAATTCACTAATGATTGCCTTTGAGCAAGACAGTTGAGTGTAGCTAACAGAAATAGACCTTTGGCTTTACGTGCCCATGGCCACCAATTGCTGTCTGGAAGTACAAAGCTCAATTATGCAGGGTCTCAAAAATATGCTTTTTTGGTTTTTTTTCTTGAAACTTACAACAGAGATTTGCTTGAATCCTGGTGTGGCTGATGAGCATTTACTTAAATATCATACATATTTTAAATATAAATTTATATAAACATTCAGGTACAACTGTACCAGAGACAGAGTCACCCAACAGCCTCATGTATTTGTATGTTCTCTTTATATATTTAGTGGGTTTCAATTTACAATCCCAACTTGGTCATGAAGAGAGTCATATTTTTCTTCATTTTTCCATAGCTGAACTGTGTCATTCATTGTCTGTTGGTGCAAGTGGTACATAGTACTGTTTCCAGGGCTGGGCGAGCTCTCGAGTTGGCTGGGCCATCTCCATATCTCAGCTTTCATTGGCACTACTGCTTTCCTGAGGTCCTCCTTACCTATTTTCTCTCCGAGCTTCTGCTAACGGGTCCCCATGCCCTGCATCGTGGCTGTCCCCAGTAGGCATGTGGCTCTTGACTCTCAGCTGTCTTCTGTTTACCTTACCTTACCTTAAATTGTGGGAGGACTTTCAGATCTCTTCCATGCCCAAATACCTGGGCAGGGAGCCATGATGGGTCCTCTCACCTTAAGATTTGCCCAGATGTCTTCCTCACTCTCCTTATGGCCACCATGTTGGGGCAGGGAGCAGGTTTGAGGGGAAAACCAGAAGTTCACTTTTAGACATCTTACATTTGGGATGCTAATAGACATGCAGGCAGAGTTGGCAGTTGAATATGCACATCTGGAGTTCAGGGAAGAGGTCTGGACTCTAGATAAGAATTTGGAAGCCATTAGCCTTTAGGTCATACTGACAGCTATGAGCCTGGATAAGACCACAAAGAGAGTAAATGTAGATAGAAAAGTGAGGAGAGAAGGTGGATTCATCTAAAGGAAGGAAGAAACCTGAAAAGCTACTGTAAATAATGATCATAATTTAAAGGAAATCATTACAGGCTCTAAGGCTGGGTGGGATGTTAATGCAAGGGATTGTTTAACATGGGCTCATGTAGTAAGTTACAAAGAAATGGTATGGAAGTGGAAAGAAACCTGTAAACTTAAATGTAAAGGGGGTTACGATTTTAATAGATCAATTACTGGCCTGAATTTTGTCAAAAGGTATTGTTTGAGGCAATGCCACTGGAAATACTTAGCAGGAACTGTGATAATAACCATGGAGAGGTTCTTCCTTAGAGGAGAGAGACAGAAACCCCCATCTGGATGGCTGAAGAAGGGGTTTTTCAGTTGCGTCTCCTAAAATTCTTATACCTACTCTCAGCAAACTAAATACTATACAGTGATGCTAGGCGTCCTCAACCCAGGGGGAAAAAAGCACAGAAAGTAAATATCTTTCTCAAACAATTAAAAGCAAACTTTGAAAATTTGATTATTTTTAAAATTTTTATTTGGAAAATCTGAAAGTACATTTGATTTGCGCTGTGATTCCAGTAGGTACGTTGTTGCTTCACATTGTACCTATGATTTCTGATTTCATTTAGGTTTCCAGATTTTCTGGTTTATCTCACTTTTATATAAAAACAGCTAGGTCCTTTCCTTTGAAAATACCTGTAGGACTTTTTTCCTCAGACTGAGGAGAAATTTTATGGGTGGACCATAAATAAACTCTTTAAAAATTAGTCAACAGTTGCTGTGTTCTTAGGCATCCATACTGGGTAGGTCTGTGAGGTGAACATACTTTATCCAAAAATAGGAACATAAAATATGTTACATGAAGAGAACGCTTTCTCAGTCCTAAATTTGGTTGATGCACTATTTTGTCTTTGGTTGGTTTCCAAATGAAGATGTTCTTTTAAAAAGAAAAGTGGTGTTTAATGACTTTGAATACTTCTCTGTAAAACCCTCTTCCAAGGGGGTTGAATAATTTATGAGTCTTTAATATTGGAGAGGGAGGTTATTCCTCGAAGGCTAGCTTTTCATAACCACTTTGCCATGGCTGATTGATCTCTCTACTCACAAGGCTACAGCCGCACGAAGCACACAACCCCGTGGTCACTGAACTCCAGTACTGAGCACATAAGAAGAGGCTCACAGTGACACAGACACAGACACAACATTAATTTTAGTGTATTAGAAAAAAACAAACATCCCTAAGATAAAGAAAGAGAAGTGGGATGTAGGGCAAAGGCAGAAGTTGTGTTTCACTAAAAGCAGATTAAGTTGCAGCCCTACTGTGGTAAGTCTGCAGGTGTTTAAGTTCACTCATTTTGGAATTGAAATGCCTGAAATGTTTCCTGAGAGGTTGGACTTGCATGGGTATCCATGGCCATACGTCTGTATCTTCAGATAAATCTGCAGCATTTCACACGGTAGTTCATGATCTATTTTCTGTTTTCTTTAAGCTTTTGATTATACCAACTCATCATTTTGCTCCAGGTCAGGGGTCACTGACCAGCCTGTGTACTGGCTTCCCTTGAGTCCAGTGGCCTTCTCTGGTTCAGTCCATTATGAACAGGGATACTGGGTTGTTCACATAATATTAGATTTGGCTACTGTTGGTGGGACAGTGCCCTGTGAGATGTCTCAGGGTAGGTCTTCTGACCTTATTGGTACACTCATGTCCTGGTCTTCTGATTAAAGTATAATTTTCCATAAATGATGTTCTCCTCAATATACAGATATTCATAACAGGACTTGTGAGCCTGATTGAAAAGAGACTTTACTTATATCCACTTGATTTTAAGCCTACCCATTTTAGTATCTCCTCGAAAAAATTGTTGCCTGTCCTAGGATTGAACTCTCTTCCCTCTTGTATAGGCCAGATCTGGAAGGTCCTAAAATCTTCCAGGCACTTTGATTCCAAAATGGAAAAGTGATTTGAGGCAGAGGATAACAGTTGTGCAAACAATGGGCTAACCAGAAAGTTTAAAAAAGTTGGGGAATGAGGTATCCATGGGGGGCTTGGAAAAGCTCTGATATGTTCCTGGTAATCTAGAAGGCCATGCTCATACTTAGGTCTGTGTATATTCCCAGGGCTGTGTGCATGCTCATGGAAGACCTGAGGAGGCCGTAAGCTCTCACCTCTGGCTGAACTTGAGGCGTTAGGCAAGCAGGAAGCAAAGGCTGAGGTGGAGTGTAAACTGCCTGGCTGAGTATTGAAGGCCTGTGCCAACAGCACAGAGCCACTCAGCAAAGACAGGAGACTTCTTAGTTCCAGGCATTTAAGGCAACCTCTGTTCAATCATTAGCTGTCTGCTAAGATAATAGACCCGAGACTTCAGTGGCTATACCTGACAAATGAATATAGACTTTACAGAATTCATTCGGAAAAGTCACTAAACAAACAACAACAAAAATAAACCTTGGGGAAAGAGGAAAGTCTGATTTCCAAAATTGCCAAATTATATCATTTGAGATGCTCAGTTTTCAACAAAAATTAATGAGATACACAAAGAATTAAGAAAGTATGGCCAAACACAGGATGGAGGGGGCTGCACAGAGGAGGAGGCAGTCAATAGAAACTGTCCCAGGGAAAGCCCGTACCTTGGATATATTAGCAAAAACTGTAAAGCAGATGTTTTAAATATATTCAGAGAATGAAGGGAAACCATGTCTAAATAAGTAAAGTATGAGAAAAATGCCTTGACCAAATATAAAATACCAAAAAAGAGATAGCAGTTACAAAAAAGAATTAAATAGAAATTCTGGAATTGAAAAAGTACAATAACTGAAATGAAAAATTCACTAGAGGGGCTCAACAGCAGATTTGAGCAAGCAGAAGAATCACATAACCCAAAGATAGATCATTAAGATCATCCAGTTGGAGGAACACAGAGAAAAAAGAATGAAAATAAACGAAGAGTCTCAGAAACCTGTGAGACATCATGAAACATAATGACATATGCATAATGGAAGTTCCAAAAAGAGAGGAGAAGAAGGGCAAGAAAAAACACTGATGAAATAATGGCTGAAAACTTCCCAAATTTGATTAAAAGTTTGAATCTACACATCAAAGAAACCCAACAAACTCCCAGTAGGGTAAACTCAAAGAGAATTATCTTAGACACATCAGAATTAAACTGTCAAAATCCAAAGATAAAGAGAGAATCTTGAATAGAGAAGAAAGTTGTCAGAAATTCAAGCAATCCTCAGAAATATTAACAGCTTATTTCTCATCAAAAACTGTAGAGGCCAGAAAGCAGTGGATGACATAGTCAAAGTGCTCAAAGAAAAAAAAAATAAACCAAAAATTCTATGTCCAGCAAAACTGTCCTCCAATAATGAGGGAGAAATTAAACATCCCCACCTTAACAAAATCATCACTATCAGATCTTCCCTATAAGAAATACTAAAAAGAGTCCTTCAGTAAAATAAATGACAAGGGGATTAATATAGTAAACTAGGCAATAGCTATATATTTAACACAAAAGAAAGCAGTCAGTAATGGAGGAAGAAAGGAATAAAAAGGATATAAGTAATATAGAAAGCAAATAGCAAAATGGCAAACACAAATTCTGCCTTATCAATAATCATATTAAATCAAATGAATTAAACATTCCAATTAAAGGGCAGAGAGTTGAACAGGATTTAAAAAAAAACTGTATCCAATTGTACGCTATGTACAGGAGACACACTTTAGATTTAATTTAGACACAAATAGGTGAAAATAAAAGAATGGAAAAAGATATACTGTACAAACAATATACAAAAGGGAACTAGAATCTGTATGTTAATATCGGACAAAATAGATTTGAAGATAAAAATTGTTACTAGAAACAAAGAAGAATAACATGATAAAAGATTAATCTATTGAGATTACATAGCAATTATAAACATACATGCACCGAACAACTGAGACCCAAAATACATGAAGCAAAAATTGAAAGAATTGAAGAGAGAAATAGAGAATTCAACAATAATAGTTAAAAACTTCAGCACTCCACTTTGAATAATATATAGAGCACCTAGGGAGAAGATCAATAAGAAAATGGAAAACTTTAACAATATTATAAGTCAACTAGACCTAATAGACTTTTTTTTTTTTTTTTTTTTGCGGTGCATGGGTCTCTCACTGTTGTGGCCTCTCCCGTTGCGGAGCACAGGCTCTGGACGTGCAGGCTCAGCAGCCGTGGCATGTGGGATCTTCCTGGACCGGGGCACGAACCCGTGTCCCCTGCATCAGCAGGCGGACTCTCAACCACTGTGCCACCAGGGAAGCCCAGACCTAATAGACTTCTGTGGGACACTCAACTTACTAGTAGCAGAACATACATTCTTCCCAAGTGCACATGAAACATTCTCCAGGACAGGCCATATATTAGGCCATAAAACAAGCCTCAGTGAACTTAAAAGGATTGAAATTATACAAACTATGTTATTCAATGGCAGTGGAATAAAATTAGGAATAAGCAAGTGAAAGAAATTTGGGAAATAAAAAACACACACCAAAATAACCCATGAATCAAAGAAGAATCCCAAGAGAAAAATTGAAAAATACTTTGAGATGAATGAACATGAAAACATAACATGCCAGAACTTATGGGCTACAACGAAAGTGGTGCCTAGACGGGCATTTATAGCTGTGGATGCATATGTTAAATTACATGAGAGACCTCAAATAAGAATCTTCCATGCTTAGAAATTAGAAAAAGAATATGAGACAAAACCCAGTGCAAGCATAAGGAAGGAAACAAGATTAGAGAGGAAGTAAATAAATAGAGAACAGAAAAATAATAGAGAAACTCAATGAAACCACAAGTTAGTTCTTAAAAAAGAATCAACAAAATTGAAAAATAAGAAAAAAGACTGGACTCAAATTACTAAAGTCAGTAATGAGAGAGGGGAGGGACATTACTACCAACTTTAGAGAAATAAAAAGGATTGTAAGGGGATACTATGACCATTTGTATACCAAGAAATTAGATGATGTGGATGAAAGGGACACATTCCTAGAAATAAAACTGCTTTGAGCATTAAATGGGATGTTTGTAGAGCTATTATTATAGGTATTGGCCGATAGTTATTGCTAAATAGATGTTAGCTACTGTTAAACACATAGACTTATTCATTCCTATCCATCCTTGTGTCATAAATTCAGAAAAATTTCCGTAAAGATACCTCACTTTCCATTGCAGATTACTTTACCTGTTACCAAAATTAATGTAATTTAGTTTAATTTTTGGACCAGGGTAGGTTCTGACCTGTGTTTGGAGACTCAGTTCCATAGGCTGCAGCATCGTCATTTTCTTGCTTCTGGTGTCTGCCCCGTTGTGGGTGAGGCTGGTCTAGAGGCTTGTGCAGGCTTCCTGGTGGGAGGGGCTGATGCCTGCCCACTGGTGGGTGGAGCTGGGTCTTGGCCCTCTGGTGGGCAGGGCCGTGCCACGGGGCATGTCTGGAGGTGACTGTGGGCTCGGGAAATCTCTAGGCAGTCTGTCTGTTGATGCGTGGGGCTGTGTTCCCGCCCTGTGGGTTGCTTGGCCTGAGGTGTCCCCGTGCTGGAGCGTGCAGGCTGTTCGGTGGGCCCAGGTCTCAGCGCCAAGGACCCAAGCTGTCTGCCTCCAGCCTGAGTTCACTCACCGCTAGATGGACACTCCCCAGTATGTCCAGCACCAGCTTTATGACCCCAGAGAGAGCCACAGCTACCCCCCACCTCCCCAGGAGACCCTCCAAGACCAGCAGGTAGGTCTGGCCCAGGCTCCCGTGGAGTCACTGCTTCTGCCCCGGGTCCTGGTGCCTGTGAGACCTTGTGTGCGCCCTCCGAGAGTGGAGTCTCTGTTTCCTCTAGTCCTGTGCAGTTCCTGTGATCAAGCACCACTGGCCTTCAAAGCCAAGTGCTCTGAGGGCTTCTCCTCCTGAGGCCGGACCCCTAGGCTGAGACTTACGAGCTCAGAAGCCCACGAACGCCATACTCAAGTTTTTATACCTCCAACTGTTTTAAACATAGCCCAGATAAACAGACTTTTAGCCATTTATAGCCTGCCTGCTTTCCATACACGGTAAAACTGGACCCAGCATCTGCAAGCCACAGGTAAGATAAGCCATGGGCTATAAGGACCCCAAGCTGCTGCTGCCCTTTGGAGCACTCAGACCCAGAGACTCCTGCCACACTGCTGAGCAACGTCACCAAGTGTCCTCTCCTGTTCCTCTCTCCCCCAGGAGTCCCCTGGCCTTCCTTTCCTTCTGAGTAGCAAGCCAGTGTGGTAGCCTCTGGACCAGCCTAGGCTGTGAGGGACTTGCCCTGCACGCAAGCCGTCAGAGCATCATCCAGTAACGCTTATGTGTGCTACTGCCACCTGTGGTCATATCTTTCCTTGCTCAGCCCTGAAATTCCTCGAATCCCCTACACAGGCACCATGGGGGTAAACAGACAACATGTAGATTCTGGAAGTCAGAAAACATTAGAAAGAGAAGCACCGCTGGCCAGATCAGATGCAGGTCAGCTCTGAGCCTGGGAAGCACCTGAGTCTGGCAGCCCGGAACTCAGGATCCTGCTCGGGATGCGGGTAGTGTGGAGGTCCTGGAGTCCCCAGCGGCCCTCACACCAGCCTGGGGTGCTCGGCTGACTTGTCAATTACAGGTTCACCTCATCTCTAGAAGGTGTGGCACTCGGGATCACGGGAAAGAATGTTCAGGACTTTCACAAGCGTTAGGTTCAAGAAGTTCATCATTGGGAACTTCTTAGAAACTTCTTCAGAGGATAGAAAGCCAAAAGTAATTTGTTTTGTTACGGAGATCTTTCTTGTTCCTAAGGAAGAGACGATTACAATTTTTAGTATTTATCTCACTCCGTGGAGAGACAGCCTCCATGTGTTAAATTCTCATAACAGTTCTTCATGTTATCTTCACAATATTAAGGCTATAAAGCTATCTTTGTTTTAGTTAAGTCATTAAAACTGGCAATACCCACTTAGGATAAAAATCATTTTCTCTAGCCCAGGCAAGGGGACCCTTAAAGAAATTCACTGGAGGGGGAAAAAAAAAAAGAGATTTTTTTTCTCCTGTAATTACTTAACTTGCCAATTTACTTGATTAATCTTTTGCTCTTTTATGTAGCCCAACCACATGTCTTTTTGTTTGTTTTCCTTTATTACACTTAAAATATAATTTATTGCCCATTGGATTAAGTTGGGAAGCACCATCTTACAGCTGAAGTGGACCCCAAGCAGTCGCTCTTATGGAAGGAGGGGACAGTGTCTTCAGTGATTAATCCTCGAGGGTCCACCTATTTTTTCTTCTCCCATGTGCTCTAGTAATAAGAAAAGTAACATCGTGACGGCTGACACAGTATGGCACTACGTTAATATGTGCTTTTCACATATTAACTCAATGTTTATGCCACCCATGAGTTAAGTACTTCTTTTAAAATTGAAGGATAGTTGATTTACAATATTGTGTTAGTTTCAGGTGTACAGCAAAGTGATTTGGTGATACATATATGTGTGTGTGTGTGTGTGTGTGTGTGTATCTATATTCTTTTTCTTCTATGCTTTTCCATTATAGGTTACTACAAGGTATTGAATATATTTCCCTGTGCTGTACAGTAAACTCCTGTTGTTTATCTATTGAGTTAAATACTCTTTTAACCCCATTATTCAGGTGGGAAAACCAAGGCAAAGAAAAATGCCTAGATTTATAAAGCTAGCAAATGGTAGAGTTGGGATTCAAACCCAGGTCATCTGGCTCCAGAATCCATGGTCCACATGCTCGGCCACCTCTGCTAAGCCCCAGGCTGTGGAGGTGGTCGGAACACTCATGTGTCTTGGAATTGGTTTGACCTCACTGTGGCCTTGACAGACTCCCAGGAGAGCTCAGGGGCCTGTGGGTAGTAGGCACAGGCGAGCATGAGAAGCTGCATTGATTGGACACAGCAGTTCAGTGCTGCTGGATAGAGAGGATGAACTTGCTTGGCATTTTAGTTAACTGTGCTCTCGTTCTCAAGCTAGAGCACTTCGTGTGTGTAACTTAGTGCCTTGTCATTCCAGCACTTTGGAGGTTATCAGAGTAACAGTGTCGTGACACTCTATCAGCCAAGGGCTGCTTCCCAGGCATTTCTGGACCGTGAAACCTCGCCCACAGTTAGCCTGGGGGCATTTACATCATCACCATAGTGGACGCTGGTGACTACATGTTTTCCCCTTTTAATTCAAACAGCCAGGTGTGAGCGATTTGCTCTGAGAATATATCGGCATAGCCACGTCATTACAGAAGGGCTCTCTGGAACCCTGTGCAGAGAAGCGGGAGCATATCTACAGCTGCCGCGTGGCCGGATGTCGGGGCCTAGAGGTTTCGGTCCTGGGCATCCTCAGACCCATTGCTCCGGAGTCTCAGGGTGCCTCAGCTTGTCCAAGTCGTAATCATTGTTAGTCGTACTGTTGCTGGAGGTTCAGAAATCCAGTCTGCGTTTGAGCGTGACTCTTCAGACAGTGATGAGCAGTAGGAAATGGGAAAACGTCACAGGGAATCTCAGTCTCTTGCTGGCTTCAACATTCTGTGGCTGGCACTAGGAGTTCCAAGATATCAATGTGTTTTTGTTTTTGCCTCGTTTGCATAATTGGCTCAGAGGGAATCTGATTTATGAGGAGAAGTACAGGTATAAGAACAGTGATGAGGGCTTCCCTGGTGGCGCAGTGGTTGAGAGTCTGCCTGCCGATGCAGGGGACACGGGTTCATGCCCCGGTCCGGGAAGATCCCACATGCTGGGCCCGTGAGCCATGGCCGCTGAGCCTGCGCGTCCGGAGCCTGTGCTCCGCAACGGGAGAGGCCACAACAGTGAGAGGCCCACGTACCGCAAAAAAACCCACAAAAAACAATAAAAAGAAAGAAGAGTGATGAGAAGCAGTTGTTAAGGAGAAAGGTGATAATTAACTCTTGTCTCCCTGGGTACCAGCCTAACTGAGATTTTGACATCCTGGCAGCTAGGGAATGAGCCTGTGTTCTCTATGCTTCTGGAAGCTCTTTTGCAGTGTTTGTGAAGAAGGCTAACTAATGTGCAAATGGTGGGGTGAGGACTGTGGGGTATCTGGGCTGCTGTGCCCAAGAGACCACAGCTGGACTGAGCCAGCGCTGAACATCAGACCACTCAGTGGATGATGATCCTGGGAAATCTTGGGGGTGGGGCTAAGTGTCAACCTACTGCTCCCTGATCATGAGAGCCTTCATATTCAGACCTGAAAAGAAAGAGCAGTAGCTCAGGGTACATTTTCCCCAGTGTCTCTCTGACTTTTTTGAATGGGTGTGGTTGTACAGTAATGACTGTGAAATCACATAATCAGTTTCTTATACCGGCCCCTTTACCATAGCGAAGTCTCCAGGACCTTGCAGAGTAGGACTTTGTACGGTATCTGCAAAGAAATATGTCAGTGATGTGGTGAGTATAATGCAGTGAGTTATTTCCCAAGTAGTAAATAAAGCTGGGAAGAGCTGTTAACAGCCTGCAAGTCCATAAGGATGTCATAAATCTCAGAATTTGCTTTGTGTCAAAATATTTTATTGAAGCATTGATGGTACTTGGGCAGAATTTAATGAGTAGTAAATCAGTCAAATTAAGTGATTACAGTTTGTGTGTATACGCTCATAAACTTCATCTAGGTCTTAAATGTTTTGTTCAAGTTTTCTGAGACTGGGATTTAGTGGAGGTCATGCTTGGGAAAAGGTCGAGGTTAGTAAGTATACGGAATAATAGGTGTGTAATTGTGTTCAAGGCATGAAACCTGCTTGTTAAAAAAGCTAGCCATGTCTCATTTCCCATACTCCACTTGAAATTTCAGTCGTTTGTTTTTAAACCCAAACTGGTGCATTATCTCTGAGGCCATAGTCCAGCTGCCTACAGAATACTTAGGAACGGCACTCTGTGTTTTAAATTTATTAATCCCAGAGTGGTTGAAAAGCAGAGATGGTAAATTAAGATGTAAGACAGACAGTAGGATGCCTTCGGTGTGAGAGGCAGAGGTGGGGGAGAAGATATCATCGAAGTACTGGAAGAGAAGATATAACCAAAAGATGCATTTCGTATTTTCATCCGGGATTAATTCATTGGGGAGACTGAATCAATAGCATAAGTTTACATATTAGACCAATGAGCAGAACATTGAAAATGGATTATTTCCAGCCTTGTGACTGCAGAAGTCATGTTAATATAACTTGAAGATGTAAATTAACAAACAGAAACCTCAATTAAATGGAGTTGGGGGCCCAGAAGAGGGAGCTCTCAGGACCTGTGAAACTCCTCTGCTTTCCTTTTCCCTTTTCAGCCAACGAAAAGCCATGGACTGTTTGACTTTAGCCCTCCCAATTTCCTTTCCCCTCTATAAAATTCTTCTCCTTCCCTTGCCATGTGGGGACTTGCACATGACTCGCCATGGTTGCAGACCCTGAATTGCAGTTCTCTTCTGATCCTGAATAAACCCATCTTTGCTCTAGAGATATCTGGCAGTCAGTTTGTTTCAGGTCAGCAGAGATCCCTCTGCGGTTGCTAAACAATGCAGGAGCTGATAGGAGACTGATACTCCTTGGGTGTAATTCTTGTTTTCTCAGGCAGTGATGTGGAGTACTGAGTCAGGGAAAACTAGAAAGGGGGAGAGTAGTAGAGCTCACCATGCAGTTCCATTAAGCACTTCTGGGCCAGGCATTGTGTTAAGTCTTAAGAGGTACAATAGTTAATAGGTCACAGCTCTTGGATTGGTGTTGAAAGATACACAGAGTGTCATCTTCCAAAAGAGAGAAGATTTGAAAGCCCTATGGGGGGGGAAAGCCCTATGGAAGGGCTCTCAGCTCAGCCTGGCCCGGTCAGGAGGGTCATCCCGGTGAAGGTGGGGCCTGAGCAGTTGTCGGGGGAGTGCTTCATGAGGGGAAGCAACCTAAGCAAAAAAAACAGAAGCAAAAAGCAGTGTAACGTGTTCAAGGAACTAAAAGAAATGCGTATTTTGGAAGCATCAAAGGGGGCGGGGCACTGAGAGGTAAGCCTGGCAATGGCTTCCTGGGCTGCATCAAGGAAGGCCTGTGCACTTGCTCCGGAGCCTGAAGGTGGCGCCTTTGAAGGTGACTGACGTGAACAGTGGGTGTTTTACAGAGATGGCTCTGGCAGCAGGGAAGGGAGGAAGATGAATTTGAGAATCACAGAGGCTGTCCAGATAACCCAGCTGAGATGACGCAGGCTTCACGTCCTGCAGGTGTTACAGAAAGATGTGCACACCTACATTTTGTGGATTTCTTTAGGCTATTTTTAAAAGTATTTCTTTCTTTATTTATCTTGGCTGTGTGGGGTCTTGTTTGGGCTCCTCTCTCTCTAGTTATGGCACACGCGGGCTTCAGAGCACGTGGGCTCTGTAGTTGCCGTGCACGGGCTCTCTAGTTGAGGTGCATGGGCTCAGTAGTTGTGGCTCGCGGGCTTAGTTGCCCTGCAGCATGCAGGATCTTAGTTCCCGACCAGGGATCGAACCCGTGTCCCCTGCACTGGAAGGTGGACTCTTAACCACTGGACCATCAGGGAAGTCCCTAGTCTATTTATTTATTTATTTTTTAAAGTAAGAGCTGTTGTAAACACGGAGAAAAGCATAGGAGGTAATACAAACACCCATCTCCCAACCACAAAGGTTTAACAGGTATTAATGTTTAACGTAATTTGATCGTTAAGGAGTTAAAACATTACAGTTTAGTTAGATTTTCCTGTGAACCTCTCCTCAGTCTCAGTCTCCTCCCCATATGAATTTGGTACTTATTATTCCCTTGCGTGTGTTTTATATTTTGCTACACATATTTGTACCTACACTTAAAATATAGTATGTTTTTACATATCTTACATTTTTACGTCAGTGTTATGAAACTGTATGTAATATTCCATAACTTACTTTTTCCATTCTCCTTTTTTTTAGTTTAAGGTGTACAGCATGATGATTTTTCCCCCTTTATTTACTTATTTTTAATTAAAGTTTAGTTGATTTACAGTGTTGTGTTAGTTTCAGGTGTACAGCAAAGTGATTCAGTTACACACACACACACACACACACATATATATATATATAAATCTGTTCTTTTTCAGATTCTTTTCCTTTATAGGTTATTATAAGATATTGAATATAGTTCCCTGTGCTTTATACATAGACCGTTGTTGGTTATCTGTTTTATATGTAGTAGTGTGTATGTGTTAATCCCAAACTCCTATTTTATCCCTTCCCCCTTTCCACGTTGGGAACCATCAGTTTGTCTTCTATGTCTGTGAGTCTGTTTCTGTTTAATAAATAAGTTCATTAGTATCAGTTTTCTAGATTCCACATATAACTGATATCACATGATATTTGTCTTTCTCTGTCTGACTTACTTCACTGCCATTATTTTTTAAGTATATCCATGTTGATACATCATTTAGCTTGAGCTTTTCCTGACTGTTATACAGTGTTGTGGTGTGTACTGCAGTGTGTATATTTGTACTGTGGATGAACACATAGTTTATTTCACTTTAGACTGTTTCTAGCAGCGGGCTCTGAGCAGCTGTCACAGCCTACCTCACTGAGAGTCCCCTGGAGAATTAAGCCCTAATGCCCCAAATCACCCATTATTTGTATGAATTAATTTCTTGCCTACGCATCCAGAACTGTGCTAGTTTTGTAACCTGTGCCCCCAGCAATGGAAGCGTGGAGTCTTAACCACTGGACTGCTCCTTGGGAGTTTTGAGAAGATAATCCTCCAGTCATTACGGTTCAGATGAGAACCACTTGTTGAGAAAATCTCTGAGTAGAATTGCTGGGTATGTCATAAGGTATGTGCATAGTTCTTCTTTCAACCGGGTGTGGGCAAAGGCCCTTCAAAGTGATGCTCCAATTCGCTGTATAAAAAGACTGTTCCCCATCTTTGCCAATAGTTGTTGCTGTCAGAGTTTTCTGTCTTTGCCAACTGAGGGGCGTTAATAGTATTGTAGCGTTTTAATTTTCATTTTCCTAATTATTAGTCTGTGTGAGCACCTTTTTTGAATATAATTTTTGTGACTGGATTTCTTCTACTAGTTGCTGATTTATATGCTTTCCATTTTTCTATTCAGGTATTGCCTTTTCCTTACTTATCTTATTCTTATACATTCTGGTTACCAATCCTTGGTTCATTATACGAATATCAGATATATTTTAAATTTACTTGTGGCATCTGTTTTGGACACAGGTTTTTCACTTTAATTTAATTTTAAACAGATTTATCAATCTTTTCCTTTATGGTTTGTGCTCTTTGTGTTTCATGAGAAATTCTTTCCTACCCATGCTTTTCCCCCAGTATATTTCTCTAAAGATTTAAAAATTCACTTTTCATACTATAGTTTTTATTCCTCCTGCAACTGATCAGTTGATTTTTTTTGTTTTTTTGGGTGTATGCGGGCCTCTCACTGTCGTGGCCTCTCCTGTTGCGGAGCACAGGCTCTGGACGCGCAGGCTCAGCGGCCATGGCTCACGGGCCCAGCCGCTCCGCGGCATGTGGGATCTTCCCGGACCGGGGCATGAACCCACGTCCCCTGCATCGGCAGGTGGACTCTCAACTACTGCGCCACCAGGGAAGCCCCTGATCAGTTGATTTTTATGTCTAGCATGAGGTAGAGGTCTCATTTCATTTTGTTCTTCAGAGATAACCAGGGGCCCAGGAACTGCTTATTAAACAGTCTTTGCACATGGCCAGGGTTCACCCCCATCTCCTTGCTTTTAAATGTGTCTAGGATTGTTTCTGAGCTCTCTGCTCTGCTGCATTCTGTTTGTCTCTGTGTCAGCACTGCACTGTCTTAATTACAATAGCTTTACCCTACGTTTTGAGATGTGGCAGGGAAATTTCTCTCTTTATCATTATCTTGCCTATTCTTGGACCTTTGTTCTTACATATGAAGTCTAAAGTCAGTTTGTTTAGCTAAAAAGTAAAATTCTTAGGATTTTTTATTATAATTATTCTTTGAGTTAATAGAATAATTTGGGGAGAACTAATATTTATAGTATTGTTTTCTTTTCATGAATATGCTCTATCTTTGCATATATTCAAGTGTTCTTTTGTGTCTCTCAGTAGCACTTTGTAATTTATTGATACTTCAAAAAGACCCGTCGCATCTTCTGTATGATTTAGTCCTGGGTGCCTTGTAACTTCCTAGCTGTTACCTCTTCAAATGTTTCTCCTGCTCTTCATCTGTCTCCTGGGTCGCTTAACTGTTATCTTACGTTGCTGCTTCGTGGGTGAATTCTGCAGAGCCCTCTTCTAATTCACTAAATCTTGCTTCCACCATCCAGTCTAGAGTTCATCCCACCTGGACTGTTTTTATTTATTTAAATGACTGTATCTTCCATTTCCAGACATTCTAGTTATTTCTCTTCTGGATCTATATGTTGTTACATTTCTTCCTGTTTTCATTCCGTAAAGTCTTGGTGGTTTGTTTTTTTTTAATGGGTGTATTTTATTTCTCTAAGTATGCTAAACATACTTAGTTTAAAATCTTTGTCAGACTAGTCCATGAAATGAATTCGTTCACGGTAAATTCATGTAGATTTTGCTGGCTGTGTTTCTTAGCATTAGCTGTATTAATATTTTGAGGCTTTGACTTACTCATTTTGTTATTACTGTTTCTCTTTTTCCCCCTCCACGTTTGCCTTCCCTGCTTAATGGTTGTGTCTGCCAGGCCCTGAGTTGTCCAGTCAAAACGAGGTCCTCATAGGTGACTTGAGCTCCTGTGCCATGATGACTCTGATCCGGTCCAGTGCAGTGGGATGTAGTGAGAGGTGGGACGGTGGGGGTGGGGGGGGCGGGGAGAGGCGGGCAGAGGCTGCCACGGTTCCCGTCACCAGGCTGTGTCTGCTTCCTTTAACCTCGCTAGGTCTGCAGTGAACAGCAGACTTGTTCAGCGTCCTTCACAAGGCTGGCCGCCATCTCTGATGGCCACTCTGGGCAGTGCAGTGCAGTGCAGTGTATCCCTGCCCCCATGGGAATCTGTCTCCAGACTGGGAGCCTCGTGGACCCTTCCCACGGCTTCATGTTCTGTTCCAGTCCTGATTCACAAATCTATCTCCGTTTGGAAGACGACCATGGCTACTTCTATTTATATTTTAAATCTGTCATGGGCGTATGTTTGGAGCGGAGGATATACATCAAGATGTGATCATATTTTGCCATCTTGACTAGTCCTCAAACCTGATTTTAGAAAAGATAATTTGCAGAGTGGTGTGGTGTTACCTTCACATTTGCCTATCACAACAGTGCAATTCTGCATCCTTTCAATCCCTGCTCCCATCAGTCTTTATGATCATAGAATTGAGGGTGACATTCTTTCAGTGAATCATATCATGATCCACCAGCTGAAAGATTAATTCAGAAAACATGATTAGAAAGAGACATCTGAATAGTTTATCTGAGACATAAGGCGTGGACATCAGTGACAGGATTTAAATAACTACAATGAATTCTCTTTAGTTTTCTTGTCTTACCCAATTAGCATCAAAATGTTTTTACCAGTTTAGGTAAGGCAGTGTCAGAAAGTCTAACTGCTTTGCTGGTCATAAATTATCACAGTTCGTGTGCTGACTGAAAGAATACTTTCTGTCACTAAAATACCCAGTTTCCCTTTTGGAACAAGAATGATAATACAACATTAATATTGTTCTGGGATGTACCATACTCTGTGTAATTTTTTCAACAATTTGTCAGCAGTCTAAGTAAATAAGAAATTGTGCCTCCTCTTTAATAAACTCTCTCTGTTCATTACTTCATGCTTCTAGCATACAATGTCCTGTAGAATTAGGGCTGTGTCTCCCAAGATGCCATATTAAATTTAAGTTAGTGCCGGCCGTATTTTTCCAGTGTTGCACGGAGTTAATATTAGCCTGTATCTCATCTTCTTCAGCCATCAATCTTAGAACGTGCTGATGAAGCAACCTCCTTCAGATTAAAAAGATAACATTACAGATTCTAAGTGGACCTTTCAGATTTGCCCTCATTTTTATCTCAAATTAAAATGAAAATGGTATAAAGTACTCGCGGGATAGTTCATTTTTGGTTCTGCCAAATAATATTTGACGTTATGGCCAAATTTAACGCTCAGCGTCTAAGTGGCTTTTTATGTTCTCATTTACACTATGGAGAGAAGATGTTGGCATTAGATTTTTTTTTAATTAAGTAGTTTTTTGGCTATAATCGAGACATGACAATTTTGGACATATTGTAAAAAAGAATTATTCATTTAACAAACGATTAATGTGTTTATATTATATGTAAACTTTCATTCATTAACGCTTTTTGGTTTGTTTTTATGTATTGATTGATTGGCATTAGATTTTTTTTAAAAACCCTGTCAGTATCGGTCATTTGTTTATTTATTTATTTGGCCGCACCATGCAGCATGCGGGATCTTAGTTCCCTGACCAGGGATGGAACATGCGCCCCTTGCAGGGGAAGCGTGGAGTCCTAACCACTGGACCTCTGGGGAAGTCCCGGCATTAGATTTTAAATGTTTGTAATAGCAAAGCTTTTCATGTGAAGAATTCAGAGAGCTGGACACCCTCGCTCCATCAGAGGCCACATCACTTGATACTTCGTGGAAACTCCATTTGAATTCTCAAAACAAGACCGAGATTCATTCTTTAAATGTTAAACACGACATAAACATTTTTTCCCCTACAAATCTTTAAGACTGTGGAATTCAGTAGGGATCATCAAAATCCATAGAATGTGGAAATAAATTCTTAAAAACTTGAATTGCTTTTATTTACACTTGGAACCTTTTTAATTGGTTTTTAAATAAATTTATTTATTTTAGGCTGCATTGGGTCTTTCTTGCTGCACGCGGGCTTTCTCTAGTTGTGGCGAGCGGGGGCTACTCTTTGTTGCAGTGCGCGGGTTACTCTTCGTTGCACACGGGCTTCTCGTTGCGGTGGCTTCTCTTGCTGTAGAGCACGGGCTCTAACGCGGGCTTCAGTAGTTCCAGCACACGGACGGGCTCAGTAGTTGTGGCTCACAGGCTGTAGAGCGCAGGCTCAGTAGTTGTGGCGCACGGCCTTCGTTGCTCCGCGGCATGTGGGATCTTCCCGGACCAGGGCTCGAACCCGTGTCCCCTGCATTGGCAGGTGGATTCTTAACCACTGTATCACCAGGGAAGCCCCTGGAGCCTTTTTAATATTAAAATCTTTGCTGAGGAAAGGGGATCTCTTTATGCCTTTTTAGCCAAAGAAAGAAATTCGTGTAACTAGAGATAACCACACAGATAAGCTTTGTGACTTGTCAAGCTTCGCTTAAGTGCCGCAGTTAAACCATTGTGAAGATGATGTTTGATTTTAGAGTTGTTTCAAGAAGATTACAGGTTTTAGAATGACAGCAGGATTCCTGGGTCTTCTTTCTTTTCTGCACTGTGCCTGGAACCCTAATCTGGAGGTGAGAGAGGTGGCCCCATCTCACACAGAAAAACCCCTGTTAGGTCATGAAAAGTTGAGAGAGCCCCGCCTCTGGCTGGGGGTGTCGGCCATCATTGAAGGTCTCCTTGCCGTGATGGATGGCTCTGTAACCTGGGCGCATGTGACCCAAGGCCCATTTCCTGGAGCTGTAGCAAGAGACCGAGCTTGGTGGCTTCTCTTCTAGCTGGGGAGGAACGAAGAAGCCCATCATGTCAACTTCTTCAGGCTGTCCCTAGACAGCGTCCTCTCCGGCATGCTGAGGAGACTCTGAGAACACTCTATTGCCACTTGGGCTGGGATGCTTTCCTTCTGTGAAAAACAGAGGAGGATAAAATTACAGTCAGGCTGATACTCTCATAGCCTCTGGGAGGGAAGTTACTTTATCCTTGGAATGAACTGGTGTCAGGCTTTGCTGTTGTAACTCCACCAGATAAGAGTTACGCACTATTCCTATAGGTTACGTACTGCTTCTCTCATGTGATCTAGGACATCTCAAACTTGGCAGAGAAGAGAAAACCCACAGCCTAGAGAATATTAGAGTGTAGATAGCTGAAGGTCTCATGTTTCATTGAAGCCTTATGTGTTTTCCAAAAAAATCATGCGAACTTTGCATCTTATTCCAAAATATATCCAGTTTTACATTCATAGAATTATAGTGTCACTTTTGTGAATTATTACAGCCTTTTTGAAATGCAATTTGGCATTATCTGTTAATATTAAAAATACATGTACCCTTTCACTCAGCAATCTTCTGGTAATTGGTCTCATAGAAATAAAAGCATCAGTACATCAAGATACATGTATAACGATACATATGACCACTTGTCATGGCAAAAATTGGAATAGAATGAATGGCACTCAACAGGGAAGTCATTGAATATAAACTGTGGAGCCACCACATTGTGGAATTGTGCTGCCATTAAAGAGGATGAATTGGAATTCTGCTGGGCGACTTGAAGGGATTTCTGCGAGTAAAGCAAAATGCAAGGAATACATCTAAGAGCCCATGTTTATAAAACAATGCCAGAATAACGGTATATGTTTCTGTATGTTTTGTAAATAATATTAGCATGAGGAAACAGGTAGCTCACCAGGTTACCTGTGGTAGGAGGGATGAAAGAAGGAGGAGGGAGGGGGCAAAGAAAATACTGCATTTATATAATCATGTGAAGTTAGATATGTATGTGTGATCTGTGCAATACAAATTTTAAATAAACAAATTGCCCCTCTCTTGTAAATTCGGAAGCCGACAGGCTCGTGCTAAGTGGCTTTGCCCTCTCCCTGTCTCATCACAGCATAGCCCTGGGAGCAGTGGTGTTCTCACTTGAGATACATGACCTGACAACATCCATAGTGCGAAGGTCCGAGAGGTACAAGCCACCGTGCTGCCTCCATCTGCTGGAGTGCCTGCCCTCTGGGGAGGTTCTGTTGGTCCTGCCATGACGTGAACGTGAAGGGGCTTCCTGACTGAGGCAGGCTCTGGACATTTTTAAGGTTCCCTAGACATTGGTACCTTGATTCTGAGGCTTGATTTCTGCTGGCTCTTTAAGCCTTTAAGTCATCATCTGATTTGACCTCTAGCTTTCTGCAGTGATTCCTGGTTGTTTCTCTGGTTCCACCTTTGGTTATAGGCTTTGCTCTTGTTTTGACCTCTAACTTTCATGTAATGTCTACATTTGAACCATCCCTTTACTATAAAGTACTTTATTCTCTTTTTCCTTCATTCTCTTCTTTTTTTTTTTTTTTCCGGTACACGGGCCTCTCACTGCTGCGGCCTCTCCGGTCGCGGAGCACAGGCTCTAGACGTGCAGGCCCAGCAGCCATGGCTCACGGGCCCAGCCGCTCTGCGGCATGTGGGATCTTCCCAGACCAGGGCACGAACCCGTGTCCCCTGCATCGGCAGGCGGACTCCCAACCACTGCACCACCAGGGAAGCCCAAGGATAGTTTTAAGATAAACTATATTAAGTGTTATTTCCTTTCATTGACTTTTCATGGAACATTCTGGAACAACTGTGTTATTGATAACAGCAGAGAGTCAGGTGGATCTGTTCATGTTGCTTTAAAAGCATGAATCCTGTAAGTGAATTTGGATGTTTGGGTTGGACTCTGGCTCATTTTAGCTTACTAGTTCCTTTGCCTTGAAAACAGATGCATGGGATCTTTTTGGAAGGGAATCTTAAAGGTCATCTAATCTAACCATACTTCAAGTACAATAATACTTTCTAAAACATCTCCACAGAGAGCGTGGCCAAATTTCTAAACATTTTCTTGTCACTATAAGACACTCACTGTCTCCAGAGGTAAGTCATGTTCATCTGTGGGCATTTCTTCCTTAGTTATATTAAATTTGAATCTGACCAGGGATCTTTCTCTACTCTTACTGGCAGCCAGGTGAAAATCAGATCCTTTCTTGCTGATGATAACATCATCAAGAGCCTCTAAAATGTTCCATACACAATGAGTAGCATTATGGCAAAAACTACCAGGCATCCCAGAAGAGAGGACCAAATAACTGAAAACCAAGAGGAAAAAACCCTGATAACATCACCTTGTGAGATGCTGGAAGGTTAGATTGCTGCTTCCTACTCTGCATAGTGGCCTGCACTGCAAGTCACTGAAAGCTTCAGGGAGAAAGCAGAGGGAAGGTCTGGCTCACATCTTACTATGTTTTGCTTCGTGCTGGTATGTTGGCTGCTTTGGTTGCTCTCTGATGTCTTCAAGCGGCTAAATTCTGTATTTTTGTGTGTGGGTGGTTGTCACTATTTTCTGTAGGAAGGTTGATGCACTACAAGCTATTCCTTCATAGTCAGAAGCAGACTGAACATACACGATAATGAAAAGTGTCAGTTAAACATGGGTAATTTAGTTTCATAAACTTTAAAATCAGATAACATTTTGGAGGAATTGAGGTTTCAGCTTCACAATCTGGGGACTAGAATTTGGGCCTTCATTTTCATTTCTAGAGACTAATTTAAGTATAGGAAAATGAGTTGAATTATTCATGCATATGACTTCACTAATAGTTCCTATATTTGTGTACCGCTTGTGAGTATCTCAACAAAAGAGGATCCAAATTATCTAGATGAGTTGCAGCAGCATCCAAGGATGCCAAGTCTTTGATCCACTTTTTTACCCTCAGGATTCTGCTTGCATGATGAGGACGAATTGACTTCTCAACACAAAAAAATATCTTCAGCACCACCACCTGACTTTATATAGTATTGCTAAACACCATATTATAGATCTGGTCCATCCAGCCAAGCTTTGAATTGCTGTGGTTCAAGCTGTAGGAGTGTATCTAGTTCATAATTTTATTATGTTCTGTTTTTAACTTTTCAGTGCAAAGCCTTTCTTGGTGAATGATTCAATGAACTGACTCAGATTATTCTTATACATGTTGTTGTTGAATGTTATGTAACATAACACGAACGTGTTATATTTTATGTCGTGTGATTTTACCACACATGGGAGGACTATCTTTAGACATGCTTATTACTACATTAAATTACAAAAAAAACCCAAAACCCACTTATATGCTTTTCCCAACCCATCAATATAAATAATTTCCTGCTGCTGTCTATCTCATGGGCACCATGTCCAACACTTCTTCAATCCCACCAATGTTCTCTTCAACCCACAAGTAAATGTAGTTTACAGTGCTCTCATCAGCTGCAAGAGAAGATGTCACAATTTATCTTTTTCATGCAACTTCTCCTGCAAGTTTTCCACTAATTCCTCAACACCCTGAACAACAGTGTTTCCAATCACACTTAGATTTCCACAAGGCTATTTCTGTCTGGTCAGGATACATAGTTACAGCTGTGTTCAATTAGCATTTTTATAAACTCACCATCCCTAAAAGGTTGACTGCTCAGCAGTTGTTTCACTTAATTCATTATTTCACAGTTGCAGCTATTTCATTCACTTTGTTTCTATTAGAAACAAATCTGATAGTTTTTAATAGAAACAAAGTAGAATTTTTTCCTCATTTTATTGTTTTTCTTACAAATCTTTCCTTATGCCAGCATTTATTGTGGCTTATTTAAAAATGGCATCTTATGCCGTACTCTTTCAGTGCAGACACGCATGTTTGTGTATTAAACACCTAGTATATTTCTGTGTGGAAGTGAAGAATATTACTTTCTCAGGTTTTTTATGGCACATTCAGCTTTTTGGATCTGTCTTGTGTTTTCCTGCTTTTAATATGGATAAAGAAATATTTCACTTCCTTCCATTCAAGTGTAAGAGAAACAGTGGCACAGCTTGATGACTGATGGCGGCTGACATTGCATGTTAGAGTTGGGTGGATGTTGGAGTTGGGTAGACGTTAGAGAACAGTGGAGACTGTGGCAAACTGAAGAGTCAGTGCCCTGTCTGAAGGTGGAAGCCACTACCCAACTCCAGCCAGGTGTCATTTAGTATATTTCCATATCTTCTGATTTTTTTAAAATTAAAGCAGAAATTCATATTTTTGGTGAAATCCCTCCATTTTGAATATGATGAATTCCATGATTTCCAAAAACAACGTGTGGGCCAAACATTGTGTCTGTTGAGCTGTCTTGGCTTGCAGGTGTCCGTTTGGAATCTCTGCTTTATATCCTCATAGACTCCAAGAATGTTAGAGCTGGAAGAAACTTTAGAGCGTATCAGAAATAAACTGCTGTTGAGGGGGAAGAATTCAGAACCCAGACTCCTGACTCCCATTTCAGGGCACTGCAGGTTTCTAATCTGTTGAGTTTTTGATCTGCACTGTTACTGTGAAACCCTGCTATAACCAGATAGTCAAAGCAGAAAGAGTTCAGGGAGTGGTGGGTGGTTGGTGGGTTGTAAATTTCCTTGTTTTGACCTGAATTAACTGAGCAATTCCATCCATGTTTTTCTCATTTTTACCTCAATAGATATGATGGTGGGGGGCAGGAGGGAATTAGTATTGTCTGGGTTTCTCCACATTATCTGTGACTCAGAATTAATTAATATGCTTCTGTTTTCTTTCAAGTAGGTAGAAAATTCTTCTTTCACAACATTGGGTATTCACTATTCCACAAGAAATGTCCATATTAAATGCTGTGGGAGTGAAAGCGTTCCTCACAAGAGTTAAAGTGTTTGAATTTAGGGTTGCTTTTTTTTTTTTTAAACCAAACTAGAAAGGATTTTTTTTTAAACATCTTTATTGGAGTATAATTGCTTTACAATGGTGTGTTAGTTTCTGCTTTATAACAAAGTGAATCAGCTATACATATACATACATCCCCATGTCCCATGCCTCTTGCGTCTCCCTCCCACCCTCCCTATCCCACCCCTCTAGGTGGTCACAAAGCACCGAGCTGATCTCCCTGTGCTATGCGGCTGCTTCCCACTAGCTATCTAATTTACGTTTGGTAGTGTATATATTTGACAGTGAATGTCTCTAAAAGTTCAGAGTCTCCTGTCCAGAGGGGACATGAAAGCATTGGGCCTGGGTATGAAGAAAAAGAACATCACAATTACTTTGAATAAACACCATATGAAATGTGGGCTCAGTCACATGCTGGCCTTGCTGTTGCCTTTTTAGAATCTACGTTAACAAGTTTTCACCTTTCTTTCCACTCTATTCCTTCCAGTTGTGATGTGGTTCCACCACTGTCTGGGGCCATTTATTGAGGGTTTTGGCTTTTGCATTTTGTGTGTGTTCATGTGTGTCTGGTTTATTTCACTTGCATAATATCCTCCAGGTTCATCCATGTTGTAGTAAATGGCAGGATTTCCTTCTTTTTTTAAAGTTAATTTTTATTGGGAGTACAGTGTTTTTTTTCATTGGAGTATAGTTGCTTTACAGTGTTGTGTTAGTTTCCACTGTACAGTAAAGTGAATCAGTTATACAGATACATTTATCCACTCTTTTTTAGTTTCTATTTCCACATAGGTCATTATAGAGTATTGAGTAGAGTTCCCTGTGCTCTACAGTAGGTCCTTATTAGTTATCTATTTTATATATAGTAGTGTGTATATGTCAATCCCAGTGTCCCAATTTATCTCCCCCCTCCCCTTTCCCCCTTGGTAACTATAAGTATGTTTAAAAATGTATTTGGCAATGTGGAAACACCCTGAGCCTGGCATGGTGGGGGGTAGGTAACCAAGATGTGAACTCTGCTCAGGCAGGACAGAGGAGGACAGACATGATGCCCCTAGGGGGACAGTGACGCAGAGCCCACTGGCTTCTTGGGACCGAGTCAGTGAGTGTGCTGGCATAAATGTACCCAGAAGTGTAATAGGTCAAATTGCAGTCAATGTGGATGTCATTTTAGACTTCTTTTTATGTAAGTTTGATCATCTGAAGCACAAAACTGAACAGCTTTATTACCACCAATGGTTAACAGCCATCAGCTGGTATGCCATGACAAACCGTAATTCAGAGTGTGCTGGGAGAGACGTAACTTTGTTCTTCCACCCACCCACAGACATTTTGTATTTGCAGTGATCCAATCTCAGCTTTTTAGTTCTAAGAAGTTGCTATTTCCAGGGAAACATTTCTGCCGTGATTTGGAAAGGGAGAGGTAAATCTGCCATATCGCCTGGAGGTTGATAGGAAAAGAAGGAAAACAACTTTTTTTAATGCTTTTTGGGAAGAGGAAAAAAACTGAGCCATTTTAGGCATTCCCATTTCAGAAGGTTATTCTCATCTGAGAAAGACATTTGAGAGGTTGAAATGGAATATTGCTACTGCTGTGCCTCACATATTGAAGAGAAGTAATAGGCAATTATTTTTGTAGGTTCTTCTCATAAGAAAAGCTATGTAGGACTGGGCCGACCTTCATAAGGTAAAATGGGGAATTGAGCAGTTATTCAATGAATTTCAAACAGTGTCAAGAACCCAGCATGATTTTTGCCGTAAAGTATGTAGATGGACTTTTCTAGAGTGAAAATAGCTTCCAGTCTCTGTCCCATTATGATGATAGTATGGTTTCATGTGAAGAAAAAATTCAGGCAATAGAGAAAACCACACAAAAGAATTGATTTCAATTTTTCACTTCAGAAGTATCTGTTGAGTACCTACTGTGTGCAGGTTGGGTGCTGGGCTTTCATCAGTATTCAGACAGGCACAGTTCTTGCCCCTTCTCACCATTGCCTGAGTGTTTCACTGGAAATGGTTCTTCCAGACATTGCTTGATATACATGCATGTTGTTGATGGATAATTTTGTAAGAGATCATCTCATATGATGTGAGTAGTTCTGCTGCATAATGTGATCTATTGTAAACGGCAATTCATTACTGAGGACTACATAACTGTATCACACTCTTTAAAGACTGCATAGTGTTCAGTTCTGTGTTTCCACCATTATTTAAGTAAAACATCTCCTACTGAAAAACATTTAGATTGTTTCTAAGTTATTTAATTTTTATTTAATTTAATTTTTTTGCTATTTTTTTAAATTAATGGGTTTTATTTTTTAACAGATCTGGGTTAACAGAAAAATGAGCAGAAAGTACAGACAGTTCCCATATACCCCTTTACCCTTGTCCCAGTTTACTCTATTAATAATAGGGTAAAACATCTGGTATTAGTGTGATACGCTGGTTACAGTTGATAAGCCAATATTGACAGATTATTATTAATTAAATTCAGTAGTTTGCATTAGGGTTCACTCTTTGTGCTGTATACTCTGTGGATTTTGCAAAATGTATAATGACAAGTGTCCACTGTTACAGTGTCATACAGAGTAGTTTCACTGCCCTAAAAATCCCCTGTGCTCCAACTGTTCATCCCTCTCTCCTCCCTGACACCTGAACAACTGGCAACCACTGAACTTATTGCCGTCTTCATAATTTTGCTTTTCCCAGTGTGCCAAACAGTTGGAAACATACATTATGTAACCTTTTCAGATTGGCTTCTTTAAATTAGGAATATGCATTTAAGGTCCCCCCCTTTTATTTTTCCTTAAAAATCTCATTTCCTTTTATTGCACAACAATATTCCATTGTATGGATGTACCACAGTTTGTTTATCCCTTCACTTATTGAAAGACATCTCGATTGCTTACAAGTTTTAGCAATTGTGAATAATTTGCTTTAAACATCCATGTGCAGCTTTTTGTGTAGATGTAAGTTTTCAACTCATTTGGATAAACGACAAGGAGCATGATTGCTGGATCGTGTGTGTGTGTGTGTGTGTGTGTGTGTGTGTGTGTGTGTGTGTGTGTATTTTAAGAGTATGTTTAATTTTGAAAGAAACTGTCAAACTCTCTCTTCCAAAATGGCTGTACCATTTTGCGTTCTCACCAGTGATGAGTGAGAGTTCCTGTTGCTCCACATCCTCTCTAGCATTTGGTGTTGTCAGTGTTTTGAATTTTTCCCGTTTCAGTAGATTTGTAGTGGTATCTCATTGTTGTTTTAACTTGCAATTCCCTAATGACATATGATGTTGAACATCTTTTCATATGCTTATTTGTCATCTGTGTATCTTCTTTGGTAAGGTGTCTGTTTAGATCTCATGCCCATTTTTAAATTGGGTTGTTCTCTTACTGTTGAGTTTTAAGAGTTCTTTGTATATTTTGGATACCAGTACTTTATGAAATATATATTTTCAAATATTTTCTCCCAGGCTATGGCTTGTTCTTTTATTCTGTGAACATTGTCTTTCATAGAGCATACATTTTGTTTGTTTTATTTAATTTTGGTTGCATTGGGTCTTAGTTGTTTCATGCGGGATCTTCATTGAGGCATGCGGGATCTTCATTGAGGCATGTGGGATCTTTCATTGTGGCGTGCGGTCTTCTCTCTAATCATGGTGTGCGGGCTTCTCTCTAGTTGTGGCGTGTGGGTTTTCTCTCTCTAGTTGTGGCACACAGGCTCCAGAGCACGTGGGTTCTATAGTTTACAGCATGCGGGCTCTCTCGTTTAGGCGAGTGAGCTCAGTAGTGGTGGTGTGTGGGCATAATTGCCCTGTGGCATGTGGGATCTTAGTTCCCTGGCCAGGGATCGAACCCACGTCCCCTGCACTGGAAGGCAGATTCTTTACCACTGAACCACCAGGGAAGTCCCTGAGCATATATTTTAAATTTTGATGAAAACAAACTTATTAAATTTTTCATTCATATATTTTGATTTTGGTGTTATATCAAAAATGTCATTGCCAAACCCAAGATCACCTGATTGTTAACCTTTATCCTATGTCACCGTCTAGGAATTTTAGAGTTTCGCACTTTACATTTAGGTTTATGATCCATTTTGGATTAATTTTTTTTTAAAGATGGAAGGCCTGTGTCTAGATTCAGCTTTTTGCATGTGAATGTCCAGTTGTTCCAGCACCATTTGCTGAAAAGACTATCCTTTCTCTGATGAGTCAGCCTTGCTCTTTTGTCAAAGATCAGATGACTATATTTATGTAGGTCTGTTACTGGGCTCTGTGTTATATTGTCTGTTCTTTCTCCAGTACCACACTGTCTTGATTACTGTAGTATTAGAGTACGTCTTAAAGTGGAGTAATGTCAGTCATCTCTTTTTCTCCTGTAATATTGGGATGACTTCTGGATCTTTAGCTGTTTCATGTAAGCTTCAAGATCAGTTTGTCAATATCCACGAAATAACTTGCTGGGGTTTTGATTGGTATTGCATTGAATATATAGATCAAGTTGACAAGAACTGGCATTTTGACAACATTGAGCCTTCCTATCCATATTTATAGAATGCCTCTCTGTGTTTTTTTTAGATCTTCTTTGATTTCTTTCATCAGTGTTTTACATTTTCCTCATTATAGATCTTGTACATTTTTTTTGTTAGATTTATATCAAAATATTTCACTTTTGGGGTGCCAATATAAATGGTATTATGTTTTTCACTTCAAATTCTAGTTGTTCATTGGTGGTATATAATAAAGCAATTGACTTTTGTATATTAACATTGTATCCTGCAACTTTGATATAAACACTTATTCCAGGATTTCCAGGAATTTTTTGTTGATTCTTTGGGATTTTCTACGTCATCTGTGAACAAAGACAGCTTCACTTTTTTCTTTCCAATCTCTATATCTTTTATTCCTTTTCCTGACTTATTGCATTGGCTAGGACTTCCAGTATGGTGTTGGACAAGAGTGGTGAAAGTGGACATCTTACCGTGTTCCTGATCTTATTAGGAAAGCACCTGTTTTCGCTGCATTAAGTATGATGTTAGCTGTAGTTTTCTGTAGATGTTCTTTATCGAATTGAGGAAGCTTCTCTTTATTTTTAGTTTGCTGAGAGTTTTTATCATGAATGGGTGTTGGATTTTGTCAAACGCTTTTCTGAATTTATGGATACGATCATATGATTTTTCTTTGTTAGTATGTTAAGCAGTAGACTCCATTAATTGATTGATTTTTCTAATGTTGGACCAGCCTTGTATAACTTGAATAAATCCCACTTGATGGTTAAATTAGATTTCTAGGGGTACTACCTTAAAGTACCACAATGAGTGACTTAACATAAATTTACTATTCATAGTTTTGAAGGCTAGATGTCTGAGATCCAGGTGTCAGCAGGGTTGGCTCCTTCTGAGGGCTCTGAGAGCAAGAATCTATCCCATGCCGTTCCCCTAGCTTTGGGTGGTTTGCTGACAGTCTTTGGCACTTTCTTTGTTTTGTAGACACATCACTCCTATATCTAATTTACTTTATCTCTGTCCTCTTGCGTTTTACTATAAGCAGCAAAGAGAAACCAGGCCTCACGTTCAACACTTTGCTTAGAAATCACCTCAACTAAATATCGGGTTCATTACTTACAAGGTCTACTTTCCACAGCACAGCAGAATGCAATTCAGCCAAGTTCTCTGTCACTTTTTAGCATCATTTTTCCTCCACTTTCTAATAACATGTTCCTCGTTTCCATCTGAGACCTACCAGAAGCGCCTTTAACGTTCATATTTCTAGTAACAGTTGGTGAGTCTCTGGTGAGATAGTTTCTCTTAAGGGCAGGCCTCTTTGAGAACAGAATGGGCACTGGACTTATTTCAGAATGCCCACTTTTCCCCTCCCTCTGCCGGAAGCATGGGATTTTTCTCTGATCTTCACTGTGGAAGCTGGTCGGGCATCTGGAGGTAATACTCAACAAAAGTGTGAGTCACCCACTAAGACTGGGCCCCCCTGGAGTTTTTAACTTTCGGAAATGCCCCTACTCAGCCCCTAGCAGCTCCTCAATTACGATTAAGTTTTCATGCCCCCAGTACTGGTTCCTGCAGAGATTCCTGCCTGTGGGTTTCTCCAGGAAGTTGTGATTCTCTGTATCTGCCTGTCTGTCTTTCTCTCCAACTTTGGGGGCAGCAGTTTGCCCTGTGTCCTCAGTTTTCTGATGGATCTAAGAAGATTTATTGATTTTAAGTTTTTGAGCTTTTTTCTTACTGTGTGGATGTGAGTGATGACTTCTAAGTTTCTTACATTCCGGACTAGAAACTGAAGTCTGTAAGTCTGTGTTTAATTTAGCCTTTTTTTGATTTTGTGTGTATGTGGGCTGAGTGTTTTTGTTTTTGCTTTTGTTTTGCACAATTATTAGCAATACTGCAACCTTGCATATATGACAAGTTGCCTTCTGTAGACTGACTCTTCAAAGTGGATTGAAGGTTATACAAAATACTAATTGATGTGTATTGGGCCAAATTTCCTTATGGTGAAATCACTGTACTCCCAGCAGCATGGATGACTTTGCCTGCTTCCACAGACTCTCACCAACATTGACTATTGCCAGACTTTTGTATCCTTGCCAGTTAGATAAGCAGAAAGAGAGGTCTTCTAGTTTTACCTGCATTTTTTTTCACCGTAAGTCTATCTTCTCACATATACTGGTCTCTTGTATTGCTTCTTTTGTTAATTACCTGTGTGTGTTTCATCAGTTTCTCTGTGTGGATGTTCATCTTTTTCCTATTAATTAATAAAAAGTTTACTTTAAGTTAGTAAACTTTTGTCTATCTTATATTTTGTAAATGTTTTTTCCACATGTATGTTGTTTATATTTTTAACTTTATAATAGGATTTTTGTTAAGTTTTTTACTTTTTTAATAAAGTGTGTATACCTTTACCGTTAATTCTGTTGTTCTTGTTTTTAATGTTTCTAACGAAGATTTTCCCCATTCCTGACATATTCGGTTGTTTATTTTGATTTTGGTCTTGGATTTTGCTCAGCCATATTTTCCTCTAGTCTTTAAAATATGTATCTTTGATTCACCTGGAATGGGTTTTCATGGAAAGCCTGAGAATGGGGTCAAGCTTGATTTGTAGCCAAACATCATCTAGCCAGTTGTACAAACACTTAGAAAATAGCTCCTTTTTTTTTTTTTAACTGATATAAATACCACCTTTATCACTGGCTGGGATTTCCTTCTGGACTCTCCATTTATGGATTCGTCTGTTTCATACCGTGTAATTCTATAGCATTAGCGCTGGTATTTATATAGCGTTTATCTCTGGTGAGTGTTACAACCTCTTTACTTCTTCCTTTTCTGTTTCTTACACCTCCAGCTAGTCTCACAAATTCATTCTTCAGGGTGGCCTTTCAAAGTCATTTTTTCAGGATCACCTCCCCACAAAATAGGAGTTAGTACTTCTTTTTATTATTAGCCTCACACATTTTCAGGTAAGTTTGTATATAAGTTTTTAATTGATTTGTCAGTAATTTGAATGGGATCTTTTGTGTGCTTCCTTAAACCAGTGAAACTCTTGCTGTTTATACTTTTAACTGGTCCTTTGATTGAACGCTTACTGATTGTATTTTCAGTTGATATATTTTTACCAGGTATGTCAGTAATGATATGCTAACAAAGAATTCAAATAATGATGATTATTTTTCATTTATAATGTTAAAACTTTGCTTTTACTCTCTTGTTTAGATGCAGTTTTTAAATAATATTAAATAATAATGGTGTTAATGAATACTTTTATCTCATTTTGGGCTTTGTTGGGAGTGTTTCTAGTGTTTGTTAATCTTAGTGGTTCAGCTGATGGTGTGAAATACATGCTTTTATCATTTTAAGGAATTATCTCTATTCTATTTTTATTCAGTCTTTTTTTTTCAATCAGGAATAGATGGTCAGTTTTGTCATTGTTTAAATCAATAATTAACAGACTCCTGTGATTTTCCTCCTTAAGTTTTTGATACACTCAATTATTTAAATAGATTTTTCTGATACTGAGTTATTTTCTCTGTACTAATTAATTGGCATACTAATTCATTCATGAAACCATTTTGGCCTGGAGCTTATTATAAATCAGTAATTGGCAACTTTCTCAGTGATTTCTTTGTTTTTTGGCCTATTTAGGTGTTCCAGTTAATTTCTGTAACATGTTTTCCTGCAAAACTATCCACTCTCCCTAATTTCCTAAAACATTAGCATACAGTTCTTTAAGTTTTACTTGTATCTCTGTCTTCCCCTCTTATATCCACTATTATATATTTACCTAATTTTTGACTAGGTAGAGGTTTGTGTGGTATATTGAGGTTGTTGTCTCAAAATACAATTTCTAATTTATTTATCTACCATGACTTCTTTTTCCTAATTTATTACTTTTTAAAATCTTTAGGACAATCTTTTGCCTTTCCATGGGCATATTTATTTGTATTTTTTATAACCTCTTCCATTGATTGCTTACTTCGTTTATTTTATTTTGTATTAGCACAGAAGGTGTATTTACTCTGAATATACATCTGACTGTATTCTGAAGGTTTTATTAAATAACTAGGGTGAGATTGGTCCTATTTGATTATATTATTGGCCGGAACTACAAGGATACAGAATCCTGACCTCATTCATTCACCTTTTCCCGTAAGGTCCCTAAGACTTAAGCCCCAGTATACAGAACCTAGAAAGCTGGGATGAACAGTGTAAAACACTTAATTTTTCCTAGCCAGAATAGACCTAAATAGCTTCTGATAAATAGCACTAGTTTCTAGAGACTTGTTCTATTCCATCGCTTTCAGTATGCAAGCCCAAACTCGATATAGTATTAGAAAAGCATAGTCCATGCCCATCAGCATAATGAGAAAGGGAAATAGAGGAAGATATTGTTGAGCCAGAAGAGGCACATTAGCTCAGAATGTCTGGTGTTGGACTGGTCTGGGCCATGGCAGCGCCTTTACAGTGGAGGAAGAGGAGAGAGAGAACCAGATGTTCCTTCCTCCTTTCGTGCAGGAGCAGGTGCTGTGTCATCACCCCAGCTTTCAGAAAGGGAGGTGCAGAGCAGTCACACCTAGGCTCTGTTTTTACTATTGGTCGCTAGCAGATTTGTCCCCATCAGGTCCTGGAGTGTGACCAGTTGCCAATTCTTATTCTTTGTTGTGAAGACCAGGAGGAAGGTAGAAAGATGAACACACACACAGGAAATAAGCTTAACCCTAGAGGCCAACTGTTTTCATTTGTATCCTTTGAATTTTTGTGACTTTCTGCCATTGTGACTTTGATACCTTATTTGATCCAAGACTTGTTTAAAAAAAACCATTTTAAAAAATTTCCAGTGGATCTGGTTTGCTTCTGTTTTAGGTATTTACGTTGAGTGATATAGAACCGTGAGCACCGGAAGTGATTTTAAAGGTTTTTGACATTTTGGAATTGATTGACTGTGAGCTCACGTTCTGTGCTGTGGCTTTCCAGGGCAGTCCTGTGTGCTCCGGGTCGTAGAAGCATCCTTTAGATGACTCTGTGTCTCTAACAGGGCCCAGGGGCTTGCACCAGTTCTGGGTCCTTTTTTTTTTTTTTTTTTTAAATAAATTTATTTATCTATTTATTTATCTATTTCTCTTTGTCTGCGTTGGGTCTTGGTTGCTGCACGTGGCCATTCTCTAGTCGTGGCGAGTGGGGGCTACTCTTCATTGCAGTGCGCGGCCTTCTCATTGCGGTGGCTTCTCTTGTTGTGGAGCACGGGCTCTAGGCGCCGCGGGCTCAGTAGTTGTGGCATGTGGGCTCAGTAGTTGTGGCTCGTGGGCTCTAGAGTGCGGGCTCAGTAGTTGTGGCATGTGGGCTCAGTAGTTGTGGCTCGTGGGCTCTAGAGTGCAGGCTCAGTAGCTGTGGCTCATGGGCTTGGTTGCTCCGCGGCATGTGGGATCTTCCCGGACCAGGGCTCCAACCCATGTACCCTGCATTGGCAGGTGGATTCTTAACCACTGCGCCACCAGGGAAGCCCCTGTGTCCATTTTATGGTCATTTCTCAGCCTGGGTTTCCTGTGCCCTGATATCCATCCCATCTCAGGCCAAGGAGGCTCCCATTTCTTTGGGTGACCCTGTACCAGTCCCCTGGCAAGTGGGGAGCTTCTTTGCTACTTCTCCAGGCCAAAGGCGGAATACTCTGGTCCCTGAATGTCATGATTTGGGGCAGGTAGCTCAGTCTCCAGCTCCCTGTGGTTCGTGGTCTGGACTCGGTGCCCACAGGGCTGTCAGAACCCTGGATGTTCAGGGAACGTCCAGGGAGTCATTTGGCTTCGACTCCTATTTCTGTGACTTTGATTCCTTCTTGACTTTTTATAGCTGGTGATTTATTTCCCTTTCTTGGTTTCAGCTCAACTATGCAATTAAAAATTATCTGGCTCTGTTTTATCCAGAATTTCCCCATGAGAAACAAAGGGGCAAAGGTAGAAAAGGATCCCTGTGTGCCAGTCGTGTGCACACCATTGCCTGGGAATCTGGAGTGATGATTACACTGACCATGCTTCGTGGTGCAGTTAGGGGCCTCAATTTATACAGTTATATGGCCTATACACATCTCCTTCTTCAATTAATTCACTTCAATTAAACTCAGCGAATACTCACTGAGAAGCTGTTACCGGGGTAGTTACTGTGTTGGGTGCTGTACAAGACAGAAGTAGTCTTAATCACCAGTGATTCATGGTCCAGTGGGAGGGACGGACAGAGCATGGAATGGACGGAACTTGCATTTTCTTCTGTGGTGCTTGCGGTACCTCAGGGGTCAGGCCACTTGTTGGATTCTGGGGGTAGATCTCACCAGAGTAGACAGATGTGGGAACAGTCCAAGAGGTTCTTACATTTGGGAGGAGCTCAGACTCCTTTGAAAATCTGAAAAAAAAAACCTATGGACCTTGTTCTCAGAAAAATATTCATTTTGCACATGGTTTCTGGGTTCCAGTAGCCCCTCTGTAAGACCTCATAGGGTTAGAAACTGCTGAAGTCAACGTAAGACAAAGCTGCTCGGGTTTCCATCGCAAGTCCTTCGGGAAAGAGAAGTAATTTTGTTTCAGCCCCGCAGTCAGTAAACAGAGACCACAGATGCCATGAGAACTGCAGATAATGTGGCCAGTGTTTCATCAGGATGTACGTTATTATTCCTAGTGCTGTCTAATACGATCACCAGCATCATCCCTAACAAACTATGGAGATGTTTAAAAACTCAGTGCCCGCACGGGAGAGTGTGCTGACAGCTCTGGCCTAATTAGCCATCTTCTAACTGTAAGAATCCTAGCATATAAAATCCCAACTACCTGATGTGCCGTGGTAGTGGCCATCGGCAGATTTACTGCTGTTGTAATGATGTTGGAAACACTCTTAGCGTGAGATCGAATATCTGATCTTTGTTTGCCAAGTCGAGGACACTTCCTCCCGCTTTTGCTATCTTTCAGTTGCCTTTGCGCTGCATGAATCACAAATGTAATGCTAGAAACATGAGCTTTTGCCAGTGCAAGGTAAAAAAATAAAATATTAATTTTTCTTCAGTGGGATTCTCGATGCACAGTGAACATTTCCCTGCATTATCATCTGTAGATGATTTGGTTCTGAGTGACCGCATATGATTAAAATCCCCAGGTGTGGGGAAGTTCTGATTGTGGGATGAATGTTCTCAGCAAACAAATGCAATTTTTACCTTTCTTAGAATTTTATGTTATGAAGAGTGTTTTCCATGAACTGCATTTGTTTTTATCTCGAATCTATCCTTTGATTTGCTTTCTTTTTTTTTTTTTTGAGTTTGTAGGTATGACAGTTTCATGAAAACTTTAGACATAAAATCCAACCTTACAGAAAAGAAAAATTATAATTCTTCTAAATGACCAAAGGTGCCTCATTCTTTCATTCTGCCTACCAGCTTCTTTAAAGATGTTATGTATTTGTTTTTATATTGTAATTATTGATAAAGGAGAGAAGAAAAAGCTCAAATATATTTTAAATTTGGCATGAATCAAATGCAGGTTGCTCTAATCTGAAATTACAAAGAGGAGAAGAACTTTGGACATAGTTTGAAGAGCCCCAGACCTGGGTTAGAATATCGAGGGGCTGTTCCCAGCTCTGACCTTGCCACTTTCTGTGTGACCTTGAGCAGACCACTTCCCTCTGTCAGTTTCTCTTTTCTTGTCTATAAAATTGACATATTTCTAGAGTAACTTTACTTTTGTTTAACTTTTATTATTTTTTAAAATAAACTTATTTATTTATTTTTGGCTGTGTTGGGTCTTCGTTGCTGCGCGCGGGCTTTCTCTAGTTGCGGCGAGCAGGGGCTATTCTTCGTTGCGGTGCGTGGGCTTCTCATTGCGGTGGCTTCTCTTGTTGTGGAGCATGGGCTCTAGGCACGCAGGCTCAGTAGTTGTGGCTCACGGGCTCTAGAGCTCAGGCTCAGTAGTTGTGGCTCATGGGCTTCGTTGCTCCGCGGCATGTGGGATCTTCCCAGACCAAGGCTCAAACCTGTGTCCCCTGCATTGGCAGGTGGATTCTTAACCACTGCACCACCAGGGAAGCCCCCTAGAGTGACTTTAAATGAAGATCAAATGCCTAATAGCTCAGTATAGGACAGCCCCCCAACACTTTAATCTTTTCCTGTCTTAGCCATTGTCTTATTTGTTAAGATGTATTAATTTGTTGTTTTCTTGTGTGTTACCTTTTACCTTCATGCGGACAGGGATTTACATGCCCAGTACCTAGCACAGTGCCTGGCATATGCTAGCCGACCCTCTCCTTCTTCTAGAGTCACATCCCCTTCGAAGCCTTTACTGCTCTGCCTTCTCCCTGATAGGTGGAATTAACACTCAGTCTCTCTTCAAACGCCCACCTACCCAGTACTTATTTCTGAAAAATAAAAGCACGTCATACATTTAACTGCATTTGTTTTAAGTCTCTTTCTTCCTGCAAGTCATTTAACCTCTGTAAGACAAGGATCCTTTCTCACTCATCTTCTCATCCCTGGCATCTAGGATGGTGCCCAGTATATAGTAGATGCTTAATTTTTAGGTGGATGAAAAACGTTAACATGTGGGTGTTGGCCTAGCACAGTAGGCAAATTGACTTATTCTCTGGCACTCTGTCCTTTTAGCCCCAGAAATGAGCCCATTTCTGGGTTAGCAGGGGATATGTTGGTCTGAGAGGTGTGCTGTGGCTGGGATTACTGTCCATCCTGCCTCGCTTGTACCAGCCCCATTTCAGGTCTGCTTACCCCAGCGTCCCGTTCAGTTTAGTAGTCATCTCAGATGTATGTTATTTTGATGTTTAAGAAATAATTTTCATTTTGAATGTAGTTTTAAATAAAACTGTATTATAATTTTTTTATAAATATAAATGTGTATCATTTTAATAGCTTTGTTAGCTACTAAAATTAATAGCTATGAATTTTAATAGCTCTGTATAATTTTAATAGCTTTGTACATAGCATAGAATCACCCATTTCAAGTGTAAAGTCAGTGATCTTTCGTACATTTACTGAGTGGTTCATCCATCAACATGTCCAGCTTTAGGACATTTTCATCACCCCAATAAGATCCCTCATGCCCACTTTTACTCCCAGCCAGGAATCTACTTTCTGTCTATAAGTTTTCCTTTTCTGGAAATTTCCCATAAACGAAACCGTGCAGCATATGGTCTCTTGCGTCTGTCTTCTTTCAATAAGGATTGCGGTTCGTCCATGTCATATCTTGTATTGGTAGTTCATTCCTTTTTTTTTGCTGAATAGTATTCAAGTTTATGGATGCAACTCATTTTATCTATCTGCTTAGTAGAACTGTATTATCATTTAAAACCAATATTTTGATAATATGTATTTCAAAAATTGTATAATTTAATTATTTTAGTGCCCCCTTTCCCCTCTGAATTGTGTGTTAGGATGATATCATTACCCTGGCTATAGGCCAACCTGTCTATGTGTGGTTTCCGGGGTAGAGAACCCTTGGAAGCCACACTGGTTCAACTTCTGTTCATATCAACATGTACTGAGCACCCTTGCGCTCAGTACAAGTACAGATTCAGAAACAAGTACAAGTACAGATTCAGAAACAAGTAAGACATCATCCCTGCCTTTGAAGACCTTACAGTCTGACAATAACAGCTAACGTTAATTGAGCACCTACTATTGCTGCAGATGGTTCTGAGTACATTACGTGTATTGTCTTATTAAATCCTTGCTGTAATATCTGAGGAGGAGAGTATCCTTATCATCCTCCTTTTGTATGTGAAACTGGGCCCAGAGAGGTTAAGTAACTTGCTCTGGCTTAGGAGACTGGCTAGATGGTAGTGCCTGTAACTGAGATTGGAAATGCAGAAAGAGGAACACTTAGTGGGGGCAAAACCAGAAAAGTTTGAGATAGTTTGAATTTGAGGCACTCAAGGAGAGTTGTCCACCAAGTATTTGTATGTACTCGTGTAACGCCGCAGCAGGAAGTCAAGGCTAGAGATGGAAATCGGGTATCATCAGCGTGTAAGGGGAGGAGAAATCATGAGAGGGATGAGGTCACCCTGGGAGAATGTGTAGTTTGAGAAGAGCCTTAGCTGAATCTTGGGGAGCACCTCTGTGCAGGGGGGCAGCAAGAGGCAGGCAGCTCTGCATTAGGGGGAAACGCTGATGGACGTGGGAGGAGGGACTAAAAAAGGGTGGAGCCACAGAAGCCCATGGGCGGAATGTCAAGGCAGCAGGTGCAGCTGGAAGACCCAGGAAGATGAGACCAGAAGTGTCTCCTGATACGGGAATGTGGAGGCTGTTGATTACATCTGCTTTCGGGGCATTGGAGAGCTTGGAAGCCAGTTAGCAGTGGCTTTCGATATCAAAGGGCCATGATTAGTAGGGTCACACTGGCGGCTGCTCTTTGAAGACATTCAAGAACTAAAGCCTTGGAGGCTCGGAGCATCAAGGGAGATTGTCTTTTCAATGTCACAGCCTTGAGACTCTTTATAAGCGTGAGGCAGGGAACCGAGAAAGGAAGTTTTGAAGACGTAAGAATAAGGGAACAATTCTGTGGTCCTCAACCAATAGAACCATCCGGGTTGAGGGCAGTGGGGAGGGATGCTACTTAAGAAGAACAGAAATGCTCATCCGGTTGACCTGGTAGTGGGGCTCAGACACTCATAATATACTGTTTAGCTCCCTAGATGATCCTGATTTATAGCCAGGGTTGAAAAAGCACTGGAATAATCGATGGAATGGTATTCCAGAGGAGATGGTAGGAGATGGGATTAATACGACATGGAAGAGTTGGCCTTGACCAAGAGGAAGAGTCAAGGACAGGTATATTCGTAGATGGGTTTCCAGATGTGGAAGTAGGAAGATAAAGTAGTCTCTGCCTGTTGACCTCAACTTTCTCAATTAAAGTGTGAGGCTCATAGTAAGATGAGAGGAGCTGAGGCTAGACGGCTTGAGAAGAAGGTAAAACTTTGGGATACCTGCTGAAGGGACCGGGAGCGGCAGATGACAGTGGTCCGCTGGGTGCTGCTGGCCTATCAGTAGTTAGAGACGCACAGCGCTAACACGGTTCTGATGCAAATACAAACACGGAAGGGCCGTTTCCTCTGCCAGCCTGAGAGCAGAGAGCGAGAATTGGATTCCTGACGCGGGGCTGGGATTTTGCCAAGAAGGGGCTCAGTAAGGAAGGGGTAGTGCATACGGGAGACCCTACTGATGGAAAATTTCAGGATGAGTAAGAAGCAAGTGAAAGCAGGAGGAAGCTGATTAGGAGCAAAGGAAGGATATGGAGGCTGAATGGCCGCCTCAGGTCCAAGGGAAGTGCCAGTGAGGTCAGGGGCGTGAGAAAACTGACAGGATGGGGACTCGTGCTTGGCGATGATATGGGAGTTTATGGTGTCGAATGTGGATCGGCTCCGAAGTGCGGTGCTTGGCTATGGTTAAGGTTGAATGAGGTGGATGGAAAGTAAAAGGCAGTTGAATTGAAGGTGTAAAGGAATTATTAGGCAAGAGTGTTGGACGTATCATTCATTTGGATGTTGACAACATCCTGGTAAGGGCTTCAATGGGATTGTAAAAACATGAGCCAGATGCCAAGGATTTTGATGAATAAGAGGGAATAATCATGGTACTGGAACAGGATTATGAGGACAAGGGGAGGTCGAGCCTCAGGCATGAGCCTCAAATAACGGGCAAGTTTCACAGGAATGTGGTGGCTGATTAATGGTTTTCCTGGGAATGAGGCGAGCAGAGATGGCAAAACTTCCTTCCAACTCAACTCCATAGTATTTGGCCCATGGAAGGATAAGAATTTGGTCTGGAGAAGGGTGCAGGGGAAAAGGAAGCCTTGGAAGAGATCAGTTTGGGGGAGGCAAGGAAGTCCAGAGTGTGTTCCAAGCAGAGGCTGGTGTGGAAAGGAAGAGTTTCTCAAAGCCTGACATTGAGTTAGGGGCACCTGTGTCAGGTCCTGGGGACTCGCCACGTGAGAGCTTGATTCAGTTCCCCTTCCACCCTATCACTCACCAAGGAGAAAATCTTTAAAGACCCTCTAACACTTGCTCACCTTTCTTTTCCCCAGAGAGAGAGTGGCCTCAGGTGTAGAGCTAGATTTTAACATGGTCTTGCGGGCATTCCATTGAATAGTTACCTTGTATTTACGGAAAATGTTACTGGTGTGTTTATGTTTGATATAAAATCCATTATTAAAAACGTTTTAAAGTTTTTTTTAAAAAAGAGTTCATTTTCTAAATATTCAGTAAATAATAGCAGAGTGGTGAGCAGATGTGGCAAGAATAGCCAAGGTGGTACAGGAATGACTGAGGCTTTGGAGGTATTGACCCAGTGGACAGTTTGTGAAGGACAAGAGGCAGGGGGAGAATTGGGAAGGGAGGGCAGTAGTGGCAGAGGCAAGAGGCTGAGAATGAAAACCGTGGGAAGAGAAAAGGACCTGACGTGGGGGCACCCTGAGACTGACCTGGCAGAGTTCTAGATCATTCCGATCCTCCAGAGTCCTCCAAAGAGTCTCCAGAACCAGAGAGACCCCCAGAGCTCCTCCAGTTCAGATCTCACACTGCCGCCAGACATGAGACCAGAAACAAGGCAGAGGGATGGCCAATCCAGGACATCCTTTTCCCGTCTGTGCTCCCCAGCAGCAAGCGTCCCTCGTGTTCACTGTGAAGGTCCCTATTGAAACTGTAGAGAGCCTCAGATGTAACCAGCTGAACCCAAAGAGCCCCTGCTTGGGCTTCCTCATCCCCCCTCCCTCCACCCCAGCTCTTACTCCACTAGGACCAAGGTTCCAAGCAAGTGTTGCTGAAGGGCGCTTGGGCTTTTAGGCAATGAAATCAGGCAAAGGCAACATTAAGAGGTTTTTACAGAAGTGGATAGGGGGAAACGGCTGGCGAACTAGTACTCCAGTGAACAAGGAGGAAAATAAAATATTTACGTTGAAGTGTTTGGATTATGTGGTGGAGACATTGGCTCTTACAGTTCTGCTATGAGCAGGGAACATTTCATTCTGTCACCAGAGTCCCAAAGAATTTGGTTGTGGGATTTTGGACAGGAAAATTAATGAGCTTCAATGTCAGCATCTCTTCTTAATGGCCTCAGAACAGCGCTATTGATTACAGCTGCTCAGGACAGTACGCTTCTCGTTCACTTGAAAAATGAAGAGTTGCTCTGTTGTCCTAATCCATCTTCGGAAATAATGCATTCTCTCCTGCACGGCTGAGTTCTCCATGCTAGATCATCTCTGAGCCTCACTCCCCAGGGAAGCACGTGGAGGGAGAGAATGAAGACATTTATTGTCCCTGTGACATGAAGGGTCTCACTTTCCCTCATGCTTTCACAGAGAGGAGGGAAGGATTTGGATTTTAGGCTTTCAGAAATTTCAGTTTAAATTTAATTCAAATAGGTCTTCTCAATTTGAAAAGATATTGATCAGCTCTTCCGATAAACTACAAGTTTAATATATGTTGGAAAATTTCTTAGCTAAGTACCAAGAATTTCCAGTGTTTTATTGCCCATAAATTCCAGTTTGAACACCTGTATGGGGAAAACAAAAATGATCTTCAGTGCTCAGAAGATGTGAGATTCCTACAGATCTGTGCCAACCGAGCTTTAAACCCAGGGCAGCAGGGATGCCTGGTCATCCTGGCACTCAGGCTGTGTTTTCTTCATCCGGTCACCAACTCTCTTGAACTTCATGAAAGCATCCCTCTTTTCAGTGACAGTTCAAAGTGAAGAAGAAGAAGGAGGTGACTAGATGCTGATTTCAGATTTAAAGTTGTGAGTGAGGCTGTGGTGGAAATTGGAGAAGGAACATAAGATGTTCCACCCAAGTTCATATGAGCAACACTATTTAGCATAAATTAAGAGCCAAGTTCTGTACTCACTCAGGTAGTATCACTCAGCCTCGCCTTCCTTGCCTGTGAGGTTGGGATAGAATGCCTGACATCTGGGGTGTCAGGAGGGCTTTTGGTTTGTTTGCTTCCTTGTTTGTCTTTAATTGTGGTAAAACATGCATTAACATAGAACTTACCAATTTAGCCTTTTCTGAGAGTACAGTTCAGTAAAATTAAGTACATTCACCGTGTTCTACAACCATCACCACCATCCATCTCCAGAACATTTTTATCTTCCCAAACTGAAACTCTGCACCCAGTAAACACTAACTCCTCATTTGTTCCTCCCTCCAGCCCCAGGCAATCACCAGGGCTTCTCCTTTCAGTCTCAGTGATTTTTTTTTTTTTTTTCTTTTTTTTTTTGCGGTACGCGGGCCTCTCACTGTTGTGGCCTCTCCCGTTGCGGAGCACAGGCTCCGGACGCGCAGGCTCAGCGGCCATGGCTCACGGGCCCAGCCGCTCCGCGGCACGTGGGATCTTCCCGGACCGGGGCACGAACCCGTGTCCCCTGCATCGGCAGGCAGACTCTGAACCACTGCGCCACCAGGGAAGCCCCGGTCTCGGTGAATTTGACTGTTACAGACACTCCACATAAGTACAGTTACACTCTCTGTTTTCTTTCGTGTCTGACTTATTTCACTTAGCAAAATGACTTCAAGGTTCCTCCATGCTGTGGCACATATCAAATTTCCATTACTTTTTGTGGCAGGATAATGTTGCGTTGTAAAGTATAGACCATATTTTGTTTATCCGTTCATCTGTCCATGGGTGTTTGGGGTGTTCACACATTTGGCTATTATGAACAACACTGCTATGAACATGGGTGTACCAATATCTGTTTAGCTCCCCACTTTTCATTCAATTGGGTATATACGCCCAGGTGGATTACTGGATCATACGGTAATTTTATGTTTAATTTTCTGAGGACCCACCATACCGTTTTGAAGTTCTAGTAAGAAGTTAGAACGAAGCATTTGGAATCCTCTGAACCTGGCAGTTCAAGCTTGGAATGGAAATAAAACTGGTTTGTCTTTCAGGCTCTAGGGTCCCACCTCTTGTCCAAACTAATTTTACAGGTGAAGTAATCCCCTTTCTCCAAATCAGTGGAGAAGTACTTCCAAGCGAGGGCTCTAGTTAGAGCATGAAATAACTTGTTCCCATGGACACATTGTCTTTTCTGACTGAGTTCTTAAACTAGGTCTAGCTAAAACATAAGGTAACCAAACGATAATAATAATGTATACCTTTGGGACTCGTCCTGTTAACTAGCCCTTTCTAGGAGCCAGGATAAGAGTGTCCTGGCCACACTGAGCAAGGGATGTGTGGGGACTGTGTGTTGAGAAAAGGTAAGTGGCTGGAGGGGACAGATTGGTTTAAAATTGGAGAAAATTTTAGGTGTCACAAGGACATTTCTTGATGAGATAAAGCAGGAAGAACATTCTGCCAGAAGGGCAACCTAGAGAGAGAATTGGATATTTATACTAGATGTGCTTCTTTGGGACTTTCCTGTCTTTAACACCTCATTTTACATTTTGAGTTTTTTCCCTTTCTTCTGAGGGCTTCACCCTAAGTCCTTTTCTCTTCTCCCTCCAACAATCACATCCATCCAGTGGCTTCACAGTTTACGCTGTCCACTCCCCGTTTTCCACCTCCAGCCTAGTGTCTGTTCTGGGCTTCTTTATTTGTTCAGCAGATTTTATGGAGTCCTCACTATGGGCCAGGCAGTATTCTAGATGCTGGTCTAGATGCAGATGTGGTCCTTGTTCTTGGATGTTGATGTGGAAGTGGGGATGACAGTGCAGGGAGGATGCTTCAGTAGGATGGTCCAGCTGTCCCTGAGAGCTAACATCTGAACAGACATCTAATGTCTGTTCAACATCTCTATCTGGATGACACCAAGCTCTGAAACTCAGTTTGCCCAAAGCTGAATTCATGACCTGCCTCCTTTCCCTCCAATCTGTCCCCACTCTAGAATATTCTAGAATATTCTATCAAAGTAAGTGATGCTACCATCCTCCTCCTGGGAGTCATCTGTAAGAACTTCCTCTGCCACCGCTTCCAGTCAACCACCAACTCCTGTCCATTTTACCCACTGTGTATTTCCTGGATCTGTCCTCCTGTCTGTCTTTACCACCATCTCTGTCATCTCATGCCTGGACTACCACAAAAGCATACCCCTCACTCGATAACCACTCTTGCTGTCTCCTCACTGCAGCCAGAGGGATCTTTGAAAAAAGTACATCAGATCATGAGCTCCCCTGTGAGGGCCTTTTAGTGACTTCCAGTAGCTCTTTGGTTAAAAGCCGGATATGTGATCCAGGCTCCGCCTTCTTACCGGATTCAGATTCACCAAGCATCACCGCCACCCTTTGTGCCCCTGTTTCTTGACTTCACCATCCTTCAGACCACCGACAAGTTCATCCTTCCTTCCCATCTCAGGGCCTTTGCACGGGCCGCTCCATTTCCCCAAACACTCCCCACCCCATTCACCTAACTAACCTCATCCTTCAGGTTTTAGTTTACATACGACTTTGTGGATGAGTCTTTCCAGACCTTCCCCACCCCCAGATTAAGTTAGAACTTATTCTTTTCTTGTACTTTTCTTCGGTCAGCTTGAGGATATTCATCCATCTACTAAAGAGCTATCTATCAGATAGCTTCTCTGAGCCAGGCGCTCGTAGGTGTTGGGATATATCAGTGAACAAAAGAGACAAAATCCCTGTAGACTTACATTCTAACAGGTGAGACTAAATAAATAAACAAACATAATAAACCCAGAAATGGGATAGTTTGTTAGAAGGTGACCTGGGCTCTGGAAAAAAAAAGAGAGCAAGTTGGAAAGTTGGGCAACACTGATGGTGGGGGGTTTGGTTGCCATTATGTCTAACTGTGGATAATTTTAAGTGTTATATATGCTTTTCTTTTTTTAAAGATTTCAAATGACTTTATTATTTCTTTTAAAATATTTATTTATTTATTTGTTTGTTTATGCCTGCGTCGGGTCTTAGTTGCGGCATGCGGGATCTTTTGTTGCGGTGCGCAGGGTTCTCTAGCTGTGGTGCGCGGGCTCCAAAGTGCGTGGGCTCAGTAGTTGCGGCGCACAGGCTTAGTTACCCCGCGGCGTGTGGGATCTTAGTTCCCCGACCAGGGATTGAACCCAAGTCTCCTGCATTGGAAGGCAGATTCTTAACCACTGGACCACCAGAGAAGTCCCAAGTGTGATTATATGCTTAATGTCTTCCTTGCTAAATGTTTCATTCCACTGGGGCTTACATGGTGTAGTCTTCTCCAGGCACAGAGGAGGGTCTTTTGAATGAGATGAATGAATGAATAAGTGAATGAACAAAGAAATGTGAAGACAGAGAAAAGAATGGCCTGGACCTGGACCCAGGCACTGGCATAGGAATGGAAGAGTAGATTTAAGAAATACTTCACGCAAGAGCAGGCAGTGGTGTTTGGCCACCCGGTTGACTGGATGTGCCCTAGTGCAGGGCAGCAGTGCGTCTTACTGGCAGGAGGTTGCTTACTGGGAAGATGGGTGCCATGTGACCATGAGCCGCTGCTTTAGGGCAGCTGGACATGTCCAGCGAGCTTAGCCTTCTCAGTGCTTCACTTGCATAGCAGTGGGGTCTCCATTCCAAGAAACACAACTTCAGGTCACTCAAGGAAGAACCCCACCTCAGTTTAAAAGTGTCTCTTGCCTTTGCTAAGCTTCCAATCCATTTAGCTTTCTCCCTGTGCCCCAGTGATTCCTTCCCTGTGACAGGAAAATCGAGTAGCACTTGATAGAAATATGAAAACACTGTCAGCTCAGATCCTCCACCTCCCTCGTTCTGCACGTTCTCAACTATTTGTACTCTTGATCGGGAAACACGTAACTGCCAGCTGAGCTAGTAGTCGGACTATATAATCATGGACCACTTGCTGCCTTGCTCTCCCCTCTCTCTCCCTCTCTCTCCGCTGTTCGGTAGTTTTAAAGTTACAATACCCGTGCCACCACTTAAATTTTTTTTTCACAAAATTGCTGACTTGAACTAAACGTGCCCTGTGATTTTTTTCTGAAAGATGCCAAGTTCTGAGTATCCCCTAGCTCACAAGCAAAATGATTTTTGCCCACGGTGCACACTTGCATCAGCACGAAGTCATTCCCAGGTGAATATGTTACGACTGCAGCCACTGTAATTGCACCCCATGTAGCTGGAGGCACGTGTGAGCAGAACTGGCTAAGGGAGTAGGGATGGAAGCATCCAGATGAGGGTGGGGCACGGGAGGCGGATCAGCCTTGGGCTTTGTTTTTGAGACCAATCCTGGTGCTTTTCCATTTCAGATGAGATTAAGTGAGGATCTCTTCCTCTGTTACGTGATTTTTCTGTTAGGATTGCTTGCAGCCCCCTCTGGTCCATCTGTCAAACTGTCATTACCCCAGAATTAAAATTCTGACTATTTATACACGAAGGTAAAGGATCTCGCCCATATTCAATGTTGGTTCTGAATTTCTTCTGGCTCATTTGGGGACCTTGTTCTGTGATGGTCTTACATCTGTCTAGAAAATGCCATCAAAGGCTAATTAACAGTGTCAGAAATATACCAGATTGAAGACTTCTCTTAGGACCACACTTTGAAAATCCCAGGCTCTACCCTTTGGGATTTGAGGAAGCCAGGAGAGCGCAGTTCTGTGGTTCATGGACTCGTAACTGCTGTGTGAAGCAGAGCTGTCAGCCAGAGCCTGGGGGCGGCGGGGTAGAAGGTAATGGGCGCTCCAGGTGCAGGGACACTGATTTCTAGAAGATGGATCGATCCCCAGGCATCACTCACCCCTCCAGGCCGCCAGACAGCTGAGGTTCCGGAACAGCCTTCAGTTTCTTGGCAGGTTGTGTTGAATTGTTGAAAGGACTGGGATTTTGGAATCAGACTCGAATTTGAATGCTGACTATGCATTTATTGCCTTTGTAATCTGTCCTGGCTCAAATTACTCAGCCTTAGTTTCTGCTTTTGCAAAATGAGCAGCAGATTGCACAGATGAAATGAGGGCATCTGTGTAGGTGTTTAGTAAAAGTCATTTGTCTGGTATTAGCCCTCCGCCAGTGTTAGTTTCTGTTTCCTGCAGGCCTGGGCAGTGACAGAGGTCTACTCTAGCATTAGCATCATAGGAAGCAGTAAATCAGAGGCAAAGGTCCTTGTTGGGGATTCCAGCTGTGAGGCTGTGGTTTGTAAAATGACAGGGCAGTGAGCCAGGGGGGAGCCCCAGTGACCAGCACGGGTGTATCACTGTGTCTGCCAGATAGCAACTTGGGGAGCAGGAATCTGGTGGCCAACACTGGACAGCTTGTCCTGGCATTGAAATGGGCCCCGTTGCCACCTCCTCTAAGGGAGGTTGGTGAGCCTGAGCCCCCATGCTGACTGTTCAGGGCAGGAAGGGCCCCAGTGAGGGGCATGGGCTGAGCCTGGACAGAGGGACGAGGAAGGCAAAGCACCAACAAAGGGAAGAGGGCATCATTACATTTTATTGTCATCACTGTATTTTCATGTCCTATTTTCTTTAAGGTCTGCAAATGCATGTGGCTTTGAGAACGATCGTCAACAGAATAGACGGGTATTTCACTTCCTAAAAACAGGGAAGGAAGGAAACAGAAGACTTAATTCTGGTGTTTAAAAATGTTTGACATTTTGCAAGAAACAAGCAGCATCTCTACTACTGTGGGACTCTTAAGTGGTTTGTAGTCACCATGACTTTTCTCACTCTTAATTGATCATAAACCAGCTTTATCTGCTTTGGAATGAACTTTCCTCACACCTCATTCAGGACCCTCCCAGGCTTGGAGTTGGTCCAGATCAGGGCTCATTAGCACATCTTAGCTCATTAAAGACTTGTCCAAGCAGGTATTCTCAACCCAGTCAGTGATGGCTCACCAACAGTAATGTTGGCCCCTCCCCTGCTTCTAAATGCTTCCTCTGCAGTTGCCTTCTTCTGGTCAGACCTTCACTGTTGCAGAACAGTTGGTGTACCCAGTACTGTTGACAATACATATTACTTAGGACCCTTACTTTGTCTTATTGAGCTACTGAAACAGCTTTGGCTTGCATCTTTGTTTCCAGCCTTGCCCCATTCTAATCCGTTTTCCCCATTCCACAGCCATGGCCGTCTTTCTAAAATGTATACATGACCATGTCATTCCTTATTGAAACCCCTCGGTGGCCTTTTGTTGCCTTCAGGATCAAGTCCAAACTCCTTCATGCTACCATGGGGCAAGTAGATGTACATGCAGAGGACTTGGGAACCTCAGAGCAAAATGTTATTACCATTATCTGCAGCCTTCCCAGAAGAGTCTACTATGGTTGTAACGCTTACGCTGAGTTTTAAAGAATGAAACAGAGTTCACCTGGCAGGAGGGGCATGGGAAAGGCACTCCAGATAGAGAGAACCACATGCTTAAAGGCAACAAAGCAAGAAACATCATGGTATATTCATAGCATGATAAATAGTCTAATATCAGACTTTAAGATCCAGGGAGGGAGTGGCCTTCCTTGGTCTAGTAAGGAGCTTGGATTTACTTTATAAGAAGTGAGGGAAAGCGGCGGGGGTGGTAGTGGTGGTGGTGGGATCAATTGGGAGACTGGGATTGACATGTATACACTGATGTGTATAAAATGGATGACTAATAAGAGCCTACTGTATAAAAAAATAAATTAAAAGAAGATGAAGTAAGGGATCATTGAAAATAATTCGTTTTGTTTTTGAGAAAGAGGAGGATGTGAAAGAGACTGGAGAAAGAAGGTAACATTCAGTGAATATCTACTGTGTGTCAGGAACCCTGCTAGATGCTTCATCTAGGTTATTTCTTCTGATTTGCACCAGAGCCCATTTTATAGATGAGGAAATGTAGATTCAGAAGGACTCAGCCTTTTTTCTGAATCACTCCAGCTTATATGTGGTGGATCCATGTGCTTTTCACTAGGGTAGCCAGCTCAGGGGATCAGGGCGACAGCTGGGGTGTCCTGGCCTGTCCTCGCCTCTGCTGCAGCCTCCCTTGCCCTGGGGCCCATCTCCGTGCAGCACTGTGCTGGACCAGCTCATCACGTCTGCTTGCCCTGGGGCCCATCTCCGTGCAGCACTGTGCTGGACCAGGTCGTCACGTCTGCTTGCCCTGGGGCCCATCTCCGTGCAGCACTGTGCTGGACCAGCTCGTCACGTCTACTTGCCCTGGGGCCCATCTCCACGCCGCACTGTGCTGGACCAGCTTCTCACGCCTACTCGGCTGATGCACTAGCTAGTAGTCTGTGGGAGTTTGCTAGTGTCACCTGACAAGCTACCACCAACTTATCCACTTAAAACAATACCTGTTTATTTGCTCACATATGGCAGAGCTGAGTTCTCTGCTCAAGGTCTCAAAGGCTGAAGTCAAGGTGTTGGTTGGGCTGAAATTCTCCCCTCCAGGCTCTGGGGAAGAATCCACTTCCTAGCTCATTCAGCTGTTGGCAGAATTTACTTCCTTGTGGTTGTAGGACTGAGGTCCCCTTTTCTTTCCAGCTGTCAGGGGGGAACTACCCTCAGCAACCAGAGGCTGCCCACACTCCCTGCTGCTGGTGCCCTCAACCTGCAAGCTGGGGATGGGGCGTTGAATCCCTCGAGTGCTTTGAATCTCTGACTTGCTCTTCTGCCTCCAGCCAGAGAAAATGCTGTGCTTCTAAAAGGCTAGTGTGGGGCTCCCCTGGTGGCGCAGTGGTTGGGAGTCCGCCTGCCGTTGCAGGGGACGCGGCTTCGTGCCCCGGCCCGGGAAGATCCCACGTGCCGCGGAGCGGCTGGGCCCGTGAGCCATGGCCGCTGAGCCTGCGCGTCCGGAGCCTGTGCTCCGCAACCGGAGAGGCCCGCGTACCACCAAAAAAAAAAAAAAATGGCGGCTACTGTGATTAGGTCAGGCACACCCAGGTAACTCCCTTTCCTAATATCCAGTGTGCTGTATAATGCAGCTTACTCGCTGGAGTCAAATCCCTCAGATTCACCTTCCTGCGGATAATGCAGGGCATGTACACCGGGGAGCAGGACTCTTGGAAGACATTTTAGCATCCAGCTCACACACATATCTTGATTACACTTATGTTTAGAATTTGCCTTTATTTAAAATAAAAATTTTCCTCCTTGGAATAGCCCAGGATTTCGTTCCTATCTGTTGCCTAACACTTTGCCAGAAGTCCCCTTAGGGAAGGAGACCTTAGCAGATGTTCCATTTCATTGATATTTTAGGAAACAATTTATTCCACTTCTCCTTAAGCCCCTAGGCAGCAGGCTGGCCCATTCTTTGCTTTCTGTGCACACAGCCTTAGGTGCTGTGTTCACGGCAGAACACAAAGAAGGTTCCAGTCCCCATTCCCTGTACCTACCTGGCCCAGAGCTACTGCCACTTAGTTAAGGCGAGGCTTTCTTGGAATTCTGTGCCCTTCAGACACATGTTCTGACTAATGCAGAATTCAGATTCTGCTACTGATTGAAATGCTTCTGCTTATGCACCTTAATTTATGAATTTTCAGCTCTATGAGTAATATTTATACTTATTTTTTATTTACAAACATTTTTCAACTTTATGAATTTCTAACAACGACAAAAACAAGAAGTGAAAGAGAATTCATGAGCCGTCAGTTCCTCAGCTTGTGGGAGAGCAGGCAGGAACGGATGCTGAACATGGCCCAGTGCAGACATGGGACTCCCTGCCCTCTGGGGTTGCGGGGTGACCCCAGGTGTTCACCCGTGCCTGGTTTGCACCTCATGGTTACCCAGCATAAGACATCGCCATTGTTGGAGGAATGGAGAGGAAAGCCCTTGGAGAGAGGAGATGCAGAAGAGTTGAAACTCACAAGCATGAGCTTGGGATCAGAGATTCCTAAAATCCAGAAGCCAAGAGACAGGCGTGGCTTCACTGCTTCAGGCTTAGTGTGGAGGCTGCTAGCAGCATCCTTGAGAAATTTCCCTAAGGGAAGCGGTCAGCTGAAGCCTTTGCTTACATATCATGAAATCTGAAGCATTTAAAGGGGTTGTAAGGTTCATTTACGAGTCTGTTGACGATAATTTGCAAAAACCAGTTTGAATAATGTTTGCCTGAGTGATTTTATGATAGGTTTTTCAATATTTGTGATTTTATTTTGCATAGATGATGGTTGAACAGCAGGTACCAGTCATACCTTTACCCATAACAATGAATGGAAATAGGAATTTCGATTTTGAAATTTATATTGGGAAAGACTTTGAGGAAAAGGATTGTGTCCATAAACTAAGGAAGAGCAAATGGTTTTCAGAGGCCAGGAGAGGGGAGCCTACCATTTATTTAGTGCTTACTGCATATGAGATACTCTAGACATGATTTTGTGGTCCCAGCGGTGCTTGCTCTTCTAATGTTACAAATGAAGATGCAGGGGAGGAAAAGTTAGTGACTGTCGCAGGGTTGCCGTGTTCTCAGTGTGCAGCGCTTACCACGGGCCTCAGCGACCACAGTACTCTTTCACTGGAGCCAGAAGGGCATAGCCAAAGCAAAGCAAAGGATTCTCTTTGTTTTGTTTTGATTCATAAGTCCAGTAATTATAATGCTTCAAAAACTGTTTATTTCTCTCTATAACCCTAGGATTCTTCCAAGGAATGACGTATTTGCCATTAAACCATGATGATTTAAACTGCTTGAAGAGCTTACCATCTGTTTTCTACTGAGGTTTCCCCATACAATTTCAGTTGAAAACAGTTGCTATTTATGTTATTTGGACATTAGTACAGCTCCTGGGGGTTCATGGTTTTGGACCAAGGCTGTCAGAATCAGGAGGATTTCAGTACCTTTTCCCAGTTTCTGATTGAGACAGATGAGGGTGTTACATATGGAAAGCAGGAAAGGTCCATTACTTGACAGGCATTAAAGCATTGTTGAATACTGAAGGTATTTTTTGTAGAGCCCTAGTTTAGCTAAAGAAGTAACCAAAAGTTAGCTATCAAGAATTATTAAAGAATTAGCTACAAAGCTAACCCAGCAGAATTTTAGATGTTACCAGTCTCGTTTTCCACTAAGACGAGTAAGTACTGTCTTTTCACTAAATCTTTCAGTCTTTCATTCAACTAGAGCAGTGGTTCTCACTGGAGATGGTTTTTGCCCGTAGAGGGCATGTGACAATATCTGGAGACATTTTTTGATTGTCACAACAAATCAGATTGGGGATGGGCAGGGAGAGCGGGTGCTACCGGCATCCACTGGGTAGAGGCCGCCAGGGACGCTGCTAAACATCCTACGACGCTCAGGGCAGCCTCCACAGCAAAGACGTATCCAGTCCAAGATGTAGATAGTGCCCTTTGGAAAGCTCTGGGCCAAAGGGAAAAAATAATGAAGTTGTCACTGAGGAGCAAAACCAATACTATGTTGAAAGAGAGAAAAAAAGAAAAGGAAGATAACTACCCTCTTGGACCCTAAAGGAAAAGGGAGAGTTTTCTAGCTCTCTGGAGGGGAGAGAAAATTCTTAGAGTTCAAGGGATGAATATTATTTGGATTTACAAGTTGGCGAACCTCCTAAAGCCAATAGGCTGTTCTTTTTTTTTTTTTTTTTTTTTTTTTGCGGTACGCGGGCCTCTCACTGCTGTGGCCTCTCCCCTTGCGGAGCACAGGCTCCGGACCTGGGGCACGAACCCGCGTCCCCTGCATCGACAGGCAGACTCTCAACCACTGCTCCACCAGGGAAGCCCGGCTGTTCATTTTTTAACAGGCTGTTCAGTTTCTTCTCTCTTAAAGGTTTCATATTCTCCAGAAACTACTAAGTAGAAAGGGTTCTTTTTCAGAGGGCAAGAAATCCCGGCTAGCGGTACAATTCTGACTTCTTCTAGCAGCCCCTGAAGGGTTTATAAATATATAGGAAAGAAGGTTAGGGCTCAGTTGCAACGACCCACTTTTCAACATTTGACTTGGTTTCTCAGGATTTGGACTTGGTTTGCTGCCAGACTGTGGCTTACAGAAGCAGTGTTTGATGTGGAGTAACTCATGCATTCCTCGGATGCTTCAAAACAATTAATTAAACAGATCTGTGACACAAATAGCAAACTATATTAGAGCCCCAAATCCAAGCTATGGAAGTGGAACACCTAACCTTTCTTATTGCTCTATTAATAAAAGCCAGTAGATAAGCTCTTGATCATTTCTGTAATTTCTTATACCTTATTAATAACTTCAGCAGAATTTAAATTGAGTTCAGATCAGTTGCTCTTATCTTTTAACAACTCCCATATTAAGCATATAATTAAAATGCTCCAGTTTAACTGTTTTCCCCAAGGTATTAACTACTAAAAGATTCACACAGTGATGAACCAGAGTATTCATGGATGAGGCCTCAAGCTTTTAAGTACTTCAGATAAGGAAAAGGGATTTATTACAACTGGTCTAATTGATATAAAAGAGGAATGGTAAGAAGTGGCTTTTAATTACTCGAAAGTCTCTTGAAATACCGTGTTAGCCCTTGGTCTTTTAAGTCACTAACCTGCATCAGTATTTGACCATGGTCTCTCCTTTGGGAATGTGACTTGGTAAATATTAAAGAGAATTTCTCAAGTCAAAAAGAAGCTTTAAGTCACAAATGTCCTGGGCTGGGTGATGTTGGTTTTTATCTTCCATGATTACATCTATGATTTTAAGAGAGATGGTATGATCACCCCTGGCCTTTGCTCTCTTTGTTAACCAGCTTGGTTTTTCTTAGAGTAGCTCTGTTCCCTAGAGGGGAACTAAGAGAAGATGTTATAGAGAAGGTGGCATTTAATGAGGCTACGAAAGACAGGAAGGCCTGCCCACGTTGTAGGATGTCACAGATGGGAGGGAAGGGCACCACTCATACAGGCCCACTCACTCTCCTTTTAACCTTTGTGTTCCTGGACTGTGAATCTCACCTTACCAGTTCAACTGCACCCATATTCCCCCTGTTTCCTGAGCAGACATAAAAAAAAAAAAGAGGACCCTCTTTGCTATGTATTAGAATGAACTCCAGGAAGAGATGAGGAAGCTTTTCTGGAGAGTCTGGATGGGGAGGGGTGGGTAGAGAGTAGGGGGACAAAGGTGGGGATTTTTTTCTAATCCTCTGTGATGATTTCATTGTGATCATTATTAAAAGAAGGAAATTTTGGGAAAGTATGCCTAGCCCTGGGGCCCTGTGAAAACTACCTATTGAAGCAGTGGGAACGTGTGAAGGTAGAGATGGCTGTCAGTGTTGGCATCGTCCGCTAATCTGCTTCCCTTATTGATCTGGTGGAGTTAGGGATGTCTTGAGGGTATTTCCGTAGGGCTTGCATGGGACAGGATTTCATAAAACAAGGTGCCATTAGGAGTCACATGGGACAGATGGGGCACTTGACAGAATGACAGCTGATGGTACTTGTGATGACAGCTAACATTTATTGAGTACCAGGCACTTTGCAAAGTGATCTATATGTATTTTCTCATTTAATTCTCAGGTTGGGAATTCCCTGGTGGTCCAATGGTTAGGGCTCTGCACTTCCACTGCAAGGGGTACAGGTTCGATCCCTAGTGGGGGAACGAAAATCCCGCATGCCACGTGGCACAGCCAGAACAAAACAAAACAAAAAACAATTGAAAAAGGAACATAATTCTCAGGTTAACCTAATGACAGAGGGTAAATAAATAAGCTATTTCATAAAAGAGGCTTAATTAATTAACTCTTTAAAGAGAATATTACTAGTAGGTTTCACATCAGGTATTGAATTTAGGCAGAGCCTGTGGTGTCTGTGACTCTGCTATATGGCACTATTACTATTATTATTCTTAAGACCTTGCTGTCAAAGTCCAGCCAGCAGAGCTCAGGAGGGGAGGCCCTGCAGCAGGAATCCAGAGAGTTTCCGTGGACCTAGAGGAGCCCTCTTCTACCCAGTACCTGACCTAGAGAAGTGTGTCCTGCTGCCTGATTAGGATGCTGTGTAATCCAGCATCCTGATCAGGATGCCATGATGGTTAGGATGCCATGATGTCCTCTGGTCCAGGGCTGGAATCATTTACCAGATTCCTGGAGTACTGTGTTGAGGAAGATGCTAAGGCCAGCCCTGGATTAGTGAGAAGTTAACATTCACTCTAGGTGAAGTGGGAGTAGTGAAACGCATGCCATGTGTTTCTCCTTCTTTCACTAGGACTTAGGCTACTGGGGAAAGGTGGATAGAGGAAGAACCATGATCCTTTAGAGCTGCCTCTTCAGAGCCAGACTCCAGTTACTGCCTTGGAAAGATGTGAAGCCATGAGATGTTGGTGGTTGGAAGAAAAGACAAGAGACAGTAGGCTGACAAGGCTGATGGGCTTTGAATGAGGCTCAGTGTTGGGTTAGTGGCATAAGGTCAATGTTGCCTTTACTAAGGGCTTATAGGTGCCTCATACTGTCGTAAGCACTTTATTCTAAATGTGTAATAACCCTTTTAATACAACAACTCTAATGAGTAGATACCACTGTTATCCTCATTTTACAGTTGAAGAAATGAGGCTCAGAGAGAATGAACAACTTGTCCAGGACTTGAACCCAGGCAGTCTTAACCACTTAACTGTTATCCTCTCAAACTTTACGAAACCCAGAGATGAATGTGTGAGATGAGACTAAAGCAAGTACTGAAATGATATAGAGGAAAAGTAGTAGGTAAGTGGTACCCTCTCTTGGGGAGAGGGGTAGGGGTGCTTGGGCAAAAAGACCCCGAAACCATTAAATTCTGTTTATCTTTCTGTGTGCTGTTTTTAAAAATGTTTGAAAACCACCGCACTACCATAGACAGTCCCCACCTTTTAGGCAACCGATGCCCCACCTTGGCCGTGCTCAGTGACTGCATTCGTGGGAGCTGTTGAGGAAAGTGTGAAGCTTTTAGTGTCTCTGGGCTCAGAAATTGAGAAGAAGAGTTGACTATTAAAGGAAGCACTGACCCCACGGGACAGGTTTGCACTCAGTACTTTGTTCATACAGCATATACTTCTGAAGCGTAGCCTTGTTTATGGCGGGGCAGGAATTCACAGGGTAGAATCCTGCCTGCCTGGAGTTTGTATGGTTCTTGATGTGATGGTGGGAATTGAGGTGGGAAAAATACGTTGGGACCAGATAATGCAAGAATTCGAGGGCCACAAAGAAGAGTTTGGAGTTTATGTGGAAGACCACACAGAGGTATAGGGAGGCGGATTCACTGAATGAGGGAATAGGGGAGGACGGGGGAAGACTGGGGTCCATGCCATGGTGTCCCCTGCAGGTGCTAAGGGGCTGACCTGGGTGCCCGCAGGAGCAGACAGGGATTTCAATTTGGAGTCTGTAACAGAAATGGAAGCCCACTGACTTGCACTGGTCGACAGAAGGGAGAGAGTCAGGAGGATTCTGACGCTTTAATTCTGAGTTTCCAGAACAATGATGGTCATTAATAATCAAGAATAAAGGAGGGCGGGGGCCAGTGTGCAGCTGAGAGAAATGTTTGCTTTAGACGTTACCTTTTCCCCAACCTCTCCACTTAAAGTACCCCTTTCACCCTGAGTTTGTCCTGCTCCTGTGTTTCTTTTGTAATTGGTCGCAGTTTGAGATGATTTTGTCCGTCCCTGTCTGTGCTCCAGGTGTCCCCCCACTGGAATGTAAGTGCTGTGAAGACAGGACCACGTCTGTCCTGTGCCTCCTGCCTGGGGCAGAGCGTGGCACAGAGAAGGCTTAGTCTCCTTCATTTTGACAAAGATATTTCTTTGCCGAAATGGTAAGCTAGCAGGTTTACTTTAGCTCTTTAGTGAGAAATAAAGCATCCACCTGGATTAAAATATGCAGGAGGTGGTAAATAAAACATCCAGTTGGTACCTTAATAATTAAACTAAATTTTGCTGCCAGGTGATAAATGCTGCTAAATCAATGAAATATGCATCAATTAGGCAGTCGCGCAGCCAGAACATTATACAACTTGATTGCCTGGGATTGTTTTAAAAAATCAGTGAAGAGACTAGTTTAATCATTGTAATATGGATAAATACTCAGAATCAGGAAAACATGTTTCTTCCAGTTTGGCTGTAATGCCTTCACAGTATTAATAACTGATTTGCTTTTCTTCTGCAACCTTCCCCTTAAGAGCCTCATCCTGGTCTGGTTAGTGTTCATTCCTCCTTGCCATTCTTTCTTCTTTTAAAGTTCAGTTTCACATAGAGAGTGGACTTGAGGACACGGGGAGGGGGAAGGGTAAGCTGGGTCGAAGTGAGAGAGTGGCATGGACATATATGCACTACCAAACGTAAAATAGATAGCTAGTGGGAAGCAGCCGCATAGCACAGGGAGATCAGCTCGGTGCTTTGTGACCACCTAGAGGGGTGGGATAGGGAGGGTGGGAGGGAGACGCAAGAGGGAGGGGACATGGGGATGTATGTATGTATATGTATAGCTGATTCACTTTGGTATAAAGCAGAAACTAACACACCATTGTAAAGCAATTATACTCCAATAAAGATGTTAAAAAAAAAGAATAGATAAAATTTCTGTGTATACTTACAAAAAAATAATAAAGTTCAGTCTTAGTTATTGGCCTTCCCAGTAAATGAAGTGGTAACAAGAGCATTGGGATGTGCATCGCAAACCCTAACATCTCGTCCTGTCTGCAGTCTTGGTCAGAATGATCCTTTCGAGCAGGTTGGGTAGATCCCACTCATCGCTTTGTAGGGGGCTATCAGGGCTCCTATAAATCTACACTTCCTCCGCCCAGTGCCTCAGGTCCTGTGAGGGACTTTCATTCCTTTAGTGCAGCCTTGTCTGGCCTGAATTTGCACGTGGCCTCCTCTGTCTGTGGCGTAGGACCAGAGCCGCTGAGACCCACACCTGATTTGGTGGGAGTAGATGAGAAAAGTGAAGGAGTTAGCGATGCCATCCTTCCACTTGGGAGCTTGGTCCTTCTGCTGCAGTGGATGGGATGCAGTAGTGGGTTCCAGGGGTGTTCTTTTTTGTGTTATTCGAGAGTGTGCCACCAGGAGACAGAAGCACCCTGGGACGGACGGGTTGGGATCTGCTGTAGCCACAGTGCAGGGACGCTGGATGGGAAGTAGGAATAATCACTCCTGCGTGAGAACAGGAGTTCTCAGGGGAGAGGTGAGAGCTGAATCCCAATTCGAGGAACCTGTTCCAACCAGGGGATCCAGGAAAGAAAACTGATGCATGAGAATTTTTTAATTGATTGATTTTGTAGATAATTCAAATACCATAAGATTCACCCTTGTATGCATAGATCTGGTAGTTGTTAGTATATTCACGAGGTTATACACCATCACTCCTAATGCCAGAACATTTTCATTACCCCCGGAAAGAAACCCTTTACCCATTAGCAGTCAGTCCTCTCTCCCCTGGCCCCCTCGCCTCTGACAGTCTCTAATCTACTCTTGCTTCTGTGCTTTGTCTATTCTGGACATTCCATATAAATGGAATTGTATAATACGTCGCCTTTCATGCCTGGCTTCTTTTATTTAGCATAACATTTTCAGGGTTCATCTATGTTGTGGCTTCTATCAATAATTCATTCCTTGTTATGGCTGAGTACTATTTTGTTGTATGAGTAAACCACATTTTATGTACCATTCATCTCTTGATGGACATTTGGGCGGTTCTCCCTTTTAAATTATTATGCATAATGCTGCTATGAATATTTGTGTACAAGGCTTTGTGTGGACATATGTTTTCAAGTCTCTTGGGCATATACCCAAGAGTAGTACCGCTAGGTCATATGGTAGCTCTGTGTTTAACATTTTGAGGAACTGTCAAACTGTTTTCCAAAGAGACTACTCTGTATTACAGTCCCACCAGCAATGTATGAAGATTCCAATTTTTCCACATCTCTACCAACACTTCTTATTGTCTGTGTTTTAATTATACCCATTCTACTGGGTTGAAAGTGGTATTTAATGGCTTTGATTTGCATTTCCCTAGTGACTAGTGACGTTGGCATCTTTTCATGTGCTTATTGGCCATTTGTATCAATATCTCTCTTTGGAGAAATGTCTGTTCAAATCCTGCATTCATTTTTAATTGGGTTACTTGTCTTTTTATTGTTGAGCTATAAAATTCTTTATGTATTCTGGATACTAGACCCTTATCAGATATATGATTTGTAAATATTTTCTTCTATTCTGTCAGTTGTCTTTGCACTTTATTAATAGTGCCCTCTGAAGGACAAATGTTTTTATTTTGATGAAGTCTGATTTATCTGTTTTTCTCTTTAGTTACTTGTGCTTTAGGTGTCATATCTGAGAAACCATAATCTCAGTTTTCTTCTAAGAGTTTTATAATTTTAGCCCTTCCATTTATGTCTTTGATTCATTTTTAATTAGTTTTTTTTTTTTTTTTTTTTTTTTGCGGTACGCAGGCCTCTCACTGCTGTGGCCTCTCCCGTTGCAGAGCACAGGCTCCGGACGCGCAGGCTCAGCGGCCATGGCTCACGGGCTCAGCCACTCCGCGGCATGTGGGATCTTCCCAGACCGGGGCACGAACCCGTGTCCCCTGCATTGGCAGGCGGACTCTCAACCACTGCGCCACCAGGGAAGCCCTTTAATTAGTTTTTGAATATGGTCTGAAATTCATGACTTCATGAAGTTTTTTTCTTCTTCTGCACCACACGGCTTTCAGGATCTTAGTTCCCCGACCAGGGATTGAACCCGGGGCCATGGCAGTGAAAGCGCCAACCACTTGAATACCAGTCCTAACCAGTGGACCGCCAGTGAAAATTTGAAAGACTCAATTGATCAGCTCAGGGTGTTCAGGCATGTGGGGAATGAACTGTAGGAGCTGTCCCTGGAGGAAGAATAAGAAGCTGGTTTTCTCCTAGGATTTGGTGCTGAACAAGCATCGTTGTCCTGACAGTTTGAAGAGAAAAAGGTAAAGAGATCAGGTTTATGTATAGAAATGGACCCAGATGAATTCTATAACCGTGCAGAATATAGGCCTTGCAAATTCTCACACTCTAATGAAGGAGATCTTACTTTCCAAATAGCAAGTCAATGATATGGTGATTTGGATATCTACAAAAGATGGCCCCTATCCGGCAGTGAAGCAGGACGCTGTAGTCCTTTGGTTATTATGAGCAGAGGAATCCCTTCATACTTTGGTGATGATGATGTGACATCTGATATTAATCCTTGAATACTTTCCAGGTTCCTATGAAAAGCTCATTTGCTGTGTTGCTAGCCTATAAGTGTTCATAACTAACACATAAGAGCATACCATGCACCGGACACCACTCTAAACGTGTGTTTTTTTTTTTTTTGACTAACTCTTGCATCACCTTTTTAAAAATCCACTTGCATTAGCTCTTTTAATTCTCACAGCAGCTCTGTGGAGTCAATTATCGTTATCGTCACTTACAGATGAAGAAACGAGGAGCAGGGAGGTGGGAGGGAGAGGAGGCCTGGTTGTCTTTCCCCCGAGTCTGCACCATTTATCATGTGGATGGCTCGGGACACAGTAGGTTCTGGCTGGTTGGGAATGGGATGACTGATCAGATGCGTGGACCACTCTCACTAGCTGTATCCTCCAGAGCATCTTTCCGGCTCACACAGGCACGGTGTATTTCCGGTTGTTTTCTCCTCTTACCATGCCGTGGTTTGATGTCGTCTGCATTGTTGTGAAGTCTCCGAGCAGTTACAGAATTCAGCAGCCGTTTCCAAATTCAGAGTACTTGTCATTTACTGAATCATGTGTCTTTAAGTACTGGCTGACTTAAGCTGGTTTTCAGTGAGGGGTACTGTTCACTGCTGAGCTGTCTCCCACAATAAGGGACAAGAGCAGGGTTCAGTTTTATTTTATTGTATTGTATTATTTTGTTTTGTTTTACTTTTCGGTATTCAAGACCTCTCTCAGAGGGGAGTACAGAGCTTCCTTGATGCTTCCTTCTTCAAACAGATGAATTACTTCCCAGCCTGGAGAGCAGCCGGATCTCCAAATTGACATGTTCACTGAATTATAAATTTCACGTAAGAGAATAATGCCAGGCACAAGAGCATTTGATAAAAGGGCATTTGAACTCCACAAATGCTACAAAATATTCCCCTTCTTAAGAAACTTTAATAGTTAAATAGAAGGCTCTGTGTGGAAGATTTTATGTTCAGTTCAACTTCCACTACACATTCCAGTGAATAGATGATTCTGGCAGTATGTCAGCAGGGGGCTGAACATTAGATAATTCCATGTGAAATATTTCTAGTGGCCGAGCCATTGCCATCCCCTCTCAAAATGTCCTACAACCCCCAGAGATTCTCTGAGTCCTAGGATGGGACTGGTGAGCCTGTGCTGTGATTCAGAAGCTAAGACTCACTGTTCTGCAGGTGCCCGGTGTCCCTTTTCTTGATGAGGTTTCGATCAGACACGTGCTTACTTTATTTTTCTGTTGAGGTAACACTGATGTATAACATATAGGTTTCATGTGTGCACCATTATATTTCTACCTCTGTATGCCCTACAACATGCTCACCACCAAAATTTTCGTTTCCATCCATCACCATACAGTTGATCCTTTTTACCCATTTCACTCTCCTGCCGCCAGCCTCCAACCCAGAGCCCTCTCCTATGGGAACCGCTGTTCTCTGTATCTATGTGTTTGTTTGTTTGGTTTAGTTTTTTCATTTATTTTGGCTTGGGGGGTATTTGCTTTTTATAATTTCACATATGAGTGAAATCATACAGTATTTTTCTTCGTCTGACTTATTTCACTTAGCGTAATCCCGTTGAGGTATATCCATGTTGTCTCAAATGGCAAGAGTTTATCTTTTTATGGCTGGGTAGTATTACATGGTGTGTGTGTAGGTATGTGTTTATGTAGCACATCTTCTTTGTCCATTCATCCACTGATGGGCATTTAGGTTGTTTCCATGTCTTGGTTATTGTGAATAGTGCTGCAGTGAACACGGGGGTGCAGGTATCTTTTTGGATTAGTGTTTTTGTTTTCTTTGGACAAATACCCAGAAGTGGAGTTGCTGGATCAAATGGTAGTTCTATCATTAATTTTTTGAGGAACCTCCATACTATCTTCCATAGTAGCTGCCTCGATTTCCACTCCCACCAATGGTGCCTGACGGCCCCCTTTTCTCCACTTTGTCCCCAACACTTGTTACCTCTTGTCTTATTGATAACAGCCATTCTGACAGTTGTGAGGTGATGTCTCGTGGTTTTAATTTGCATTTCCCTAATAATTTAGTGATGTTGGACATCTTTTCATGTGCCTGTTGGCCATCTGTATGTCTTATTTGGAAAAATTGAGCTCCTCTGCCCTTTCTTTAATATGGTTGTTTGGGTTGTTGTTAAGTTGTGTGAGTTCTTTATATATTTTGGATGTTAACCCATTATCAGATATATTATTTGCAAATATCTCCTTGCATTTGCCAGGTTGTCCCCTGATTTTGTCGATGGTTTCCTTTGCTATACAGAAGCTTTTTAGTTTTCTATATATAGAAAACTATATATAGTTTTTTTTCTATATATAGAAAACTATATATAGTTTTCTATATATAGTTTTTGTTCATGTTTGCTTTTACTTCCTTTGCCTGAAGAGACACATCTAGAAAGATATTGCTAAGACCAATGTCAAAGAGTGTACTGCCTATGTTTTCTTCTAGGAGTTTTATGGTTTCTGGTCTTACATTCAAGTCTCTAATCCATTTTGAGTTAATTTCTGTGCACTGTGTGAGATAGCGGTCGTTTCATTTTTCTGCATATGGCTGTCCTGTGCTTGCTTTTTAATCTGAAATTCAGGATACAGTGTACATCCTTTCAGCGGAGTTTCATCATTTTTATTCTGTTTGTGTGGAGCAAATGCATTCTCCTAGCCCTGTTTAAAACTATTTAAAACCTTGCACGGGACCTTCAAAGAACTATAGGGCATAGGTTCTCTGTTAGGAAATCACACGTTCTTTAGTTTTCCTTCCTAAATACACTTTTCTTTAGAAACCAAACAGATCTTACCCATTTTAAACAGACTTTCAGAGGGAGGAGAGCAGCCATCTCTTACTCTAAGGGGTTGAATAAAACTCCTGAGTATTTTAACACTAAAGCCACTTAATAATGTTATCATTTTGATGCAGGCCCTATCTAAATAGAATGTTATGACTATCCTTTTAAAATGATGAAAACAAAACAATTTAATCTTTCACTAAAATTCTGTATACTTCTTCCACCTGTCATTGCCTGTTTTCCACAGTAGATGGTCATGTTCCTAACTGGATAGTTTTATCCCCAACAAGTGGTAATCTCAGTATATTCAGGCTCTCTGTTTAATTTAGTAGATTAGTCCTTGCAGCTGTACCCAGAGGTACATTTAGAAGATTTATCCTTTAATAGGAATAGATGGTGGTGTCATTGTCTTTAAGAGATTACAAATGTATAAACCATAATAGGTTTGAAAAGATATAGAGGAAAAAATTAGACCACGGCCATTCCGGGCATTTAAATCTGACACAAATCCCAGGATGCCCTATCTTCAGAGCAGTCCATTGTAAACAAGCTGTCCTATAGACGCAGAGCCTGTTCTGTGTTGAATAGGAAACCGAAATGATGAATAAATATCTGCCTTCGCAGTAAACTGGACTCTAATGCAAGGTCCTCTTAGTTTGATGAGGCCTCAGCTTTTCAGACAAAAAGCTTCGTGAGTTTCAAAGGGATTCTCTGTCTCCATATTCTCACCCATCTACCTTCATCCCAAGCCTCTTCTTCTCAAGGTAAAATCAGCTGGGTTTCAGGGAGCGCCGAATACACTTCCTGGACCAGTGGTGCACATGTGCGTTCTTACTCTCGTCTCCCCTGGGTCACTCACACTGTTTCTCACTGTTGCTCATCCCCTGTGAGTCACAAAATAAATGCTTACCGTGTGTGTCTGCAGCTCCACATCCACACAAGCAGATTGTGTGTGCGTGAGCACATGTGTAAAATCTTCAGAGAAGTGAGGCTGCTCGTGGCCTTGGTGGAGCCCCTGGCGTGGGGATTTGGATGACAGACTTCCCTGCGGTGGCTAAAGGGAGCTCTTTTCCACATCTGGTCCCAGAGAAATGCTTTTCAGGGCCACTCACTAGGAGTCGGGTCAGGTTCTAAAGCAGGTGGCAGCGGTAGGATGGTCGACAGTGGCACACGGCAAGGGGGTCCATCCATTTTTCATGAACTTGTATGCTTCCACAGGTTCAGCCTTCGGGACTGAAGACCAGCCGGCTCTGAAGGCAGCTCTGCCTTCCAAAGACACACCCAAAGGGGCTGCCCGGGCGGCCCCTCCAGCGTCCTCCAGTGTGACAACACCTCGCAGGAGTTTGCTTCCAGCGCCAAAATCCACGACCACACCGGCGGGTAAGACTTGCGCTGTGGAGAAGCTCCGCAGTGGAGAGCCTCTTCTGCATTAAAGTCTTTTGAAAGTCCTTGGGTAAATCAGTTGTCTAGATGGGATGACAGATGAGTTTCAGATGGCATTTAAAATTAATAATAATAACACTACCACAATTTTCAAGGCACTTTCATATATTCCTGTGTTTAAATTCTCACAACTCCCTCTCACTCCTCTCTGTGACTGGTAGCCCATCAGACCACACAGTTTTCATTGCAAAGAAAAAAGGATCAAGCTGTTTTAGGCAAATTTGGTTCAGGGAAGCAGGCGCTGATGAAATCACTGGAAGGCCAGTAGGAGTGAGCTGCAGACTGTGCCCCCGGGAGTGGGTCCCTGATCCCTGGGGGCAACTGCTGCCTCTACAGGGATTCAGGGGCTCCATCCCCCTGCTGGTCCCAGGCCCGCACCACCCATGCTGGGATGCAGGGATCAGCGGCTACCGCAGAAAGCCTTGCTCCCGAGCTCACACCGTGCCTGCTCTATCCACACCCACAAAGCCAGTGCCCCGAGCCCTGCGCCTCCACACCCAGGAAGCTAGTGAGGGACACAGGGAATTCAGCTGACGCAAAGGTGTGACAAACGAAGGTGCTGGTCAGCAGCCCGGTGCGGCCCCCGCCCCGTCTTCTCCTCCCAGATCGCAAGCGTACACGTTTGCCCGCGGGATGTCCAAGCACGCGGCATGTGGCTTAGCTTTCCATCTTCCATGCTGTAGGAAGACACACTAAGAGGAAGGAAGCTTGGATGTTGAGCCTGAATCCATGGTAGATGGCTCACCCCTGTGGCTATTCATTGCTCCAGGTTATTCTTCTGTGCTCTTATACTCATGTACCAGTGCATATACATACACACGCAGATGGGCTTGCGTGAGTTCCTAAAAGTAAGATTGGATTGTACCCAGTTTTCTACATGTTACTTTCCTTACTCAAAGTATGTCATAGAGCTGCCCTCAGGTCAGTGTATGGCTCCTTTTTCAATGGCTGCCTGGTGTGGATATACCATGATCTATTGAACCATTCCCCCACTGGTGGACATTCACTTTGTAAACTGGTGTTTGCTGCTATAAACAATGCTGCAGTACGTGTCCTTGGTGGCATTCTTTCTACGGGATTGGTCCCCAGCAGTGGGATGGCTGTGTTTGATGCATTAATAGATATGATTAGATTCCTTTTCAAAGAGGCTGCCGTGCTTCACCTTTCCACCCATATCCCTGCTAAGAATAGATAGCATTTTAAAAATTTTTCGTCCATTTGGTGGAAGTGTTATTTTAAATTTGCATTTCCCTGACCACTTGCCCTTCAATGGAGTACCACCTTGTAATCCCCTTTGGTAAGACTTAAATTGACTTGTTTGGTTTTGCCCTTCCTCAGTGGAGGAGAAGCTCCTGGGGACAGTGACTTGTCCATTTTATTGAGCACAGTATCCCCGCTGCTGCAGTGTCCCCAGTGACTGACACGCAGTGGCTACTTAGCATCTACTTGTTAACGGTTGGATACATCAACGAATCAATGAATGAATGTCACATGGCCTTTGACTCTTGGTTCCAGTTTAACGGTTTGGCCTTGGTTTAAATAGAAAATAACGAGACAAGCCTGCACTGAGTTAAAATACAGTTGTTGAATCAATCGTATAGACCAGTGTTTGTCAAATTTTAGTGCATCAGAATCACCTGAAGTGGTTGTTAAAACACTGATTACTGGGCCTCATCCTAGCATCTCATTAGTAGGTCTGAGGTGGGGCCTGAGAATTTGCGTTTCTAATGATTCCCAGGTGGCGCTGCATATCCTGCTGGTCTAGAGATCACACTTGTGAAACCACTGTTACAGAAAAATGGACTAGGAATTTGAACAGACAGTTCTTAGAAAAAGAACTGCACATAGCTCCTAGCCATATGAAAAGAGAATCAGCATCGCTCATAATAAGAAAAACATAAAGTAAAGCTACAATAGACTATAGTATCTTACCTGTGAGATGGGCAAACATCCAGATGTTTGAAAACATACACTGTCGTGAATCTGCAGGAAAAGAGGCATTCTCATACGTGTACTGGCTGGAATATAAAATAGCTCAACTCCTATGAAAGGAAATGGGCAATATCTAATAATAAAATCACATGTGCATTTTTTCTTTGACTTAGCAGTCCCACCTCCAGAAATCTTTCCCAAAGGTAGACTGGCAAAAGCAGAATGCACTAAGTGATTCATTGCAGTGCCATTTGAAATGGCAAAATACTGAAACGACTCAGCTGTCCATCCACAGGGGACCAGCTGAATGGATTGTCATACATCCATGGAATAAGAAGACTTATTCCAAGTGACTTTAAAAGAGTAATTTGGTTGTTCCACCCTAATAGCATGTACTCTATGTTCAAAAAGAATTGCAAAAAAAAATCTTAAACTGTTTTTAGTAATTACATTATTGGTGGTAGCGTGGCTATTGCGATTCCAAATCTGCTGTTATTCTGAATGTGTGTATTATGGGAAAAATAGGATATGGGCATAATGGGATAAAGTATGAACTTATCTGAAATTTATCATTAAACAGTATTGCCGGGCTTCCCTGGTGGCGCAGTGGTTGGGAGTCTGCCTGCCGATGCAGGGGACACGGGTTCGGGCCCCGGTCTGGGAAGATCCCATATGCCGTGGAGCGGCTGGGCCCCTGAGCCATGGCCACTGGGCCTGCGCATCCGGAGCCTGTGCTCCGCAACGGGAGAGGCCACAACAGTGAGAGGCCCGTGTACCGCAAAAAAAAAAAGTATTGCCAGCTCTGTCCACTGAAAAGTTATAAACAGTGACTAGACCAATAGCATAGCGTACCCCCAGTGCCCAGACTGTGATCTCTCAATACATTTTGCATTAACAGGAGATAAGGGTCTTTGAAGAAATGGCTGGTTCCAGGTCTAGGGCAGGAACTGTAGACCCCAGAACAGACAGCCAAGAGGAATTCAAAGACTACTAGGATTCTATCAACTCGAGAGTCAGACTGAATAAGCTCCTACTGGAAGAAAGAAAGAGAGAGAGGGAGGGAGGGAGGGAGGGAGGGAGGGGGGAGGGAGGGGAGAGGGAGGGAGGGAGGGAGAGGAAGGAAGGAAGGAAGGAAGGAAGGAAGAGATTGAATATCAATAAGATTCATAATTGCAGTAGAATAATATTCATCAAATCAAAATATATGTGTATCCATGAGGTCATAATGATACAAAATAAGATAAAAACTAGTCACTTTGGTTGATGCTAAGAAACGTTTTTTGAAATTTGGTAAAGAAAGAAAAGAATAAAATATTTAAGCCACTTCTCCTATTCAGTCTGTATCTCATGATAACCAAATAGTTGGTGAGGGGAAAGTTCTCTTTTAGTGTTTAAAAGCATTCTAGTTAATAAATAAGGTATGATAGAATATCATCTTTTCAAAGCTTTAGTGTATCAGTAGGTAAAGGCAATGATCATCAATGGAAAGGGAAAACCAGACGTTACGAACTAATACTGATCTACAACATTACATGTGAGTTAGTCTCGGGGGAAAAATGAATCCGCCCTAGCCTTTAGATTTACTAATTTACTAGAAGTAGAAAGGACAAAGAAGCATATTAAATAACACCATGGGAATAAAATCAACCAACCAGACTGAAAAACTCTATAAAACAAACCATCCAACTTACTCAAAAGTAGAAATAACAACAAAAATTGCAAAAAAAAAAGGGCAGATAAACAAACATTCTGGGAGGGGGACAAAGGACATAGAGGGAGAACCTGTAGATTATAAAAAACTTAGACTTATCATCCAGTTGCAAAGTACGGATCTTGTTTTGTATCCCAATTCAAACAAACACACCAAAAAAAATTTTTTTTAAAGATAACTGAGGAAATGTGAACCAACATTGGCTCTTCGATGACATTAAGAAACTATTATTGCTATTCTGAGTATGATGGTAGTATTTGTGGTTATGTTTTTGTTTCTGTTTAATCGAAGTATAGTTGCTTTACAATGTTGTGTTAATTTCAGGTGTACAGCAAAGTGATTCATTTGTACATATACACATATTCTATTCTTTTTCAGATTCTTTTCCTTTAGAGGTTATTACAAAATGCTGAGTAGAGTTCCCTGTGCTCTACAGCAGGTCCTTGTTGGTTGTCTGTTTTATATATAGTAGTGTGTGTATGCTAATCCCGAACTCCTCATTTATCCCTCCCTGTGGGTATGTTTTCTTAAAAAGCCGTCTTTTAGAAACGCACAAATATGAAGTGATACGCTTTCTGGGATTTGCTTCAGCATAACCCAGGATGGTGGCACGTGGAGTCAACATGTTACAGAAGATGAAACATGGGTATTGCTTGTTGTTGAAGTTGGGTGATAGAGTACATAGTTAACTAGACTAGTCTCTCTGCTTCAGTACATGTTTAAAGTGTTCCATTGAAAACTGTGCAGAGAGAGTGGCTGTTTTAGCTGTTTTAGTGGAGGTAGAGCTAAGTGGAAATAAGGTATTTCAGGTGCGAAGAATAGAGGGCAAGGCAGCAACAGTGTTTAAGACCATAAAAATTTCATTATTTTTTCAAATACTTCTGCTCTGTAGCCGGATTTTGGAAAGCCATGTGATCTTGATAACAAGAATTCTCTTCCACTTTGTATTACTTTATAAAACACTTTAATGTGCTAAATATGATTTGGTCCTCACAAAAACCTAGAGTGGTGGACAAGGAAAGTATTAGTTTGCAGATGGGAAATCAAGATTCAGAGGTGAAAGGACTTGCCCCAAGTCATGTGGTGGTGTCAGGAAATCACATAGGTTGTGTATGTGTCCTGTGCTTTTTCCACAATAATATAAGTATCCCGCTGTGGAGTATAAGAATTCCATCTGTGGTCCCCCATTACCATTAGATTTCACATGTGTGAACTGGGGATGGTGGTAAACAGAAATGGTACACAGGATTCCTTGCCTCAGGCCAGGCTCTCCTTGAGACGTCTTGGTTAGAATTCGGTTGGTGATGCCATGAAAAGTAGGTGTTTAACCAGAAGGAAGAGAGGGGAAGGAATGATACTGTGTGAGGAGGGATTGTGCGTTCATGGGGGGTAAGGGATGTTCCCAGCAGAGAAAGGGTCACCATGATGTTACCATGATGTTACCAGTTTCCACGCCGAGTGCTCAGAAAGTACTTGTGACTTGGGCAGGTTGTTACATAATGAAGCAATAGACCAGTTCCTGAGGACAAGTGAGAGTCCTGCCTTTCCCCGTGTCCTAGAACAGGCTCGAGCAGATGCTCGGAGACTCCCACCTGTTTCACATCCCTTATGCAGCTGCCCCGAGGTCAGCTTCTTAGGCTCTGATGGCAAATTCCACAGGCCTCGTCCGGTAGAAGCAGCTGGCAGCTGCCCCCAGTCACATCTCTCTTTCCCTTCTCTCTCTCCCCCAGTTTTTCCTCTCTGTAACTGTGAGCTCTGCCAGCCTTGCTCTGTTACTTGCAGCCTCCTTCTCCAGGGTCTGCAGGGGTGGGAGTGGGGGGCAGAGGGGGTAGCCCCAGACTCTGGAGGACTGGGTGAGACAGGCAGTGGACAGAGCTCCCGAGCCTTAGTCAAGGTCTGCTCGGAAGCCTATTTCAATGACGCCCTAAGGCTCTGTGTTCGATTTTTCCAAAGACATAAAGCTTCTTAGATATTTTCCCATTATTGACATAAGGAGGAGGTGCTAGGGTGTTTGTTTTTTTTAAGATTTATTTTTTGGATGTGGACCATTTTTAAAGCCTTTATTGAATTTGTTACAATATTGCTTCTGTTTTCTATGTTTTGGTTTTTTGGCCGTGAGACATGTGGGATCTTAGCCCTCTGACCGGGGATTGAACCTGCACCCCCTGCATTGGAAGGCATTGGACTGCCAAGGATGCCCCAAGGGTGTTTTAGAACGAGGATTAAGCACCACCCTTTACTAGACGGAGGACCCCAGGCCAGCCGCTGTGTAGACTATGGCTGTGACCCCTGTGACATGCAGTCATCAGGGGAAGGCACGGATTGGGAAAATGAAGCAGAAGTCTCCCTTGAGAGATTTCAGGATGTTCTCTTCTAACTTGCATCCCACTCCAACACCTAATTTAACAACAAGTATAAAATTGTGGTTAAAAGATAAATTTTATTACCGGATTTTAGGTTTGCATTTGTTCCACTGCTATGAATTTTTCATTTAAATAAAATCTAGTTCCTGCTACCAAATCAACTTTCACATCACCTTGTTCTGTCATCAAGCTAATTAAAAAGCAGAAGGCAGGCGTGCAAATGACAGTTAAATTCCAAATAATTGTATTTCCTGGGACTGTGAGGTGTTCGGGTTATTTTAATTACTTAGGTAACACCAACCCTTGTTTTAAGGGCATGCTGTTGGAAACATTTCTAAACTGTGATGCTTTGCTTCTGTCCCTTGGTGATTCCAGAATCAAGATTCAAGAATAATTAGAACAGTCCTTAACCTTGAGGGGCTCAAAATAAGGTAAACAGATTTGTACACTGATAATTAGAGTGAGAGCAAGAGATCTATAATCCGATCAGCTGGCTGCCAGGAATTCATAGTAAGATGGATTAAGAAACAAATGACCTGAAGATGTTTAAATTAAATATAATAGGCTTTTAAAATTATTTAATCACTTTCTATTTATTATGTTTAATCATTTTCTAATTTATGCGTTATGTTTTCACTTTCTGATTTCAGAAAAGATACAAGGCAGCATGTAGTAAAGGGCACAGAATAACAGAGATACAAGGATAAAAATCCAAATAATAAAAAAGAGAAGAGCCTGATAAAACTGGGCTCAGAGCTTCCTGACTGCAAGGGCAAAAGAAGAAACACAATCAGGGGGAAAAAAAAAAGAGTGCGCCACTTTATCAGAAGAGAGAAACTTATTTTTTAAGCACAAATATGTAAAATTTTAACTCTGTGAATTAAAAAAAATCATATTGAACAACATAATGGACAATAATTTTAATTGTATGGTTTAAACATATCTTTTCTGATAGGAAAATAATTGGATAATATTTTAAAATTTTGGAATAGGGAAGGCCTTTCTAAACATGATGTGAAACCTGGAAACCTTTAAAAAATGATAGATTTAACTACATACAAATTTTAAATTGTCTGCAATAAAGGACATCCTAGAGGTTAGAAGGATGGTAAACTGAATGAAAATGCTTCAACAAAGTGTTATTATGAAAATCAATAGAAAAAGTACAATTTCATTTGAAAAGTAGGTAAAATATATGAATGGGTGACTTATACAATACAAGTACAAAGAGGTCAGTGGCCATAAACATGAAGAGATGTTCGAATTCACTAATGACTAGATACGTTCAGTTTTTTTTAATAAGATACCATCTTTTTCATATTGGATTAGAAAAAATAAAAAGGTTTATTACATGCCGGTGTTGGTAAGAACATGGCAAAAAAACACTCTTGTAGCATTAGTAGGAATGTAATTTGGGACAGTCTTTTGGAGGTCAGTTTGTTAATATCTATGAAAATGTAACTATCTTTACCGTGTAATCCAGTATTTCTACATCTGGGACTCTCTTTTACAAAAATACTTGCTCAAGCAGCAATGATATATGTATAGGAACATTCTCTGCAACACTGATTATAGTACTAAACAATTAGAAACAATCTAAATATCCATCAATATGGACATATTTAAATAGGTTACAATATGTATCCATTCAATAGACGCTTATTTAGTTATTGAAAAGATTGAGCTAGATCGATAGGAATTATTCAGAAACTGTCCATAATATATTGTTAAAGCAAGAAAAGCTACAGAACATGATCTCATTTTTTCAAAACCCGAAATGAAAATAAATCTTTTTTTAACGTATACCTTTTTGTATATTTATAGAAAAAAGGTGGAAAGTATCATTTAAATAGTTAATAGCTATTATCAGTGTGGTGTCCAATTGGAGAAAAATTGTGATTAGGAAAAAGAACTTGCATTTTTAAGTTTTGTATTCCTTCTATAGTTAGAATTTTTCCAAATGTTTCAGTTTTTACAATGAAATACATAAAAACAACTCAGTAAAAAATGGGATAATAATTTGCTCCCAGAAAAATGCATGAAGAATATAGAAAAAAATGAAACAATAAAATATCTCATAATCTCAGTCCATGAATAGCTACCAATAATACATATTGGCATATTTCCTTTCACTCTTTTTTCTAAACAGGTATGGATTTTTTCCCCATAATTGAGCTGATGCTTTATAGATACTTCTGTATCTTGCTTTTTCACTTAACATTATATCCTAAGCATTTTCCAATGTCATGATAAACATGTGAAAATTTAACTTTTAGTCCTGTCGTAAGAACTTCATATTGATTTACCCCAATTTGTAGGACTCTTTATCCCTTGTTCAGCATTTAGGTTGTTTTCAGTGTTTTATTACCACAAAGCAAGGAATTGCAATAAGCTTATTTTGCAAAAACATATTTTGCTGGGGTTGTCCAGACTACCCTCAGGCTTGATGATTTCCCTAGAAGTGCTCACAGGACTCAGAAGTTGTTATATTCATCATTACAGTTTGTGAAAGTGGAAGAATCCAGAGTAAAAAGTCAAAGGAAGAAAGCTCACGGGGCGAAGTTCAGAGAAAACCAGACACCAGGTCCCAAGGGTCCCCTCCCAGTGGAGTCATACAGGTGTGCTTAATTCCTTCAGCAGCAATATGCAACAGCACATCACCTGAGTCTGGTTGTCCAGGGTTTTTATTATGGGTCAGTTACATTGGCATATAGCACCTGCTGGACTGTCTAGGCAAACTGGTACCATGTGACCCAAGACCTCAGGTAGGCAGAACGCTTTCCTCAGTCAGAACATGCCAGAAGCTCAGCTCCCAGGAGCTGGCCAAAGGCCAGTCAGGAAAACAAGCCCTTCCTGGGAATGGGCAGGGCTTGAGCAATGCAGGGTGTTTTTATGATGGATTCCTAAAGGCAGAAATATGGAGTCACATTGAAATATGGCTTTACAAATAACGCAGACATATTTTGACTGTAGCTATTTCTTATAGCCATAAATCAACTAAATCAAGGAAACAATATTAAATGAGTTGTTTGGAGAGATGTTTTACTGGAGCTAAAGTATAATCTAGGAGTACATCCTTTATGAAATTTAACTCTATAATCGAGAGTTTAGAGGACCCTTAGAAGGAAATGATTGGCATGTGTTCTCAGCTGTCCCTCTAAAGTAAGAGTTGTCTTAGTTCAGTTTATGATGGCAAATAAGTCAATATTAATTTGTCTTAAGTGTAATATTCTATGTTGGATAATTGGAAGGATGCTTAAATGTTTTAGATATCAGGAATATAAATAACAAAACTATTTTGTTCAGGTCTTTTCCTTTTTTCTTTTCTTCTTTTCAAAGGTATGTTTACTGAGCATTCTCTGTGTACCATGCAGTATGCTTGGGGATTTCTATATTCTACCTAATTTAGCTCTAGGGGAAACTGGGGTTTAGAGAAATTAAGTAAACCCCCCTCCCACCCACGGTCATACAGCTTCTATGCAGCAGAACGTGAAATCAACCTAGATCTGTCTGACTTTAAAAGGTATATACCTAACCTTTGTGCTGTGCCACTTACAGATTCCTACACAGATGGAGGCCAGTTAATTACATTTTATTGAAATAACTATCATTGATAGTTAGAGGTTAGAGGTTGAATCCTCTTTCTGGGACAATGCTAGTTACTGCACGTACAGCGCCCAGAACCCCTATAATAATTCTGTATTCTGTCCATGCCCCTCTTTCCCCAGGTTTCCAGACACAGGTTGAAAACTAATGCACTGTGCTAAGCATGATCCACTCCTATAATATCATCTTCCTGTAAGTTAATAATGATCATTGCCTTCTCATTTATTTATTTATTTGGCCACACCCCTCGGCTTGTGGGATTTTAGTTCCCCGACCGACCAGGGATTGAACCCATCCCCCCTGCAGTGGAAGCGCGGAGTCCTAACTACTGGACTGCCAGGGAATTCCCTTTATTTATTTATTTATTATTATTTTTCTTTTCATTGCCTTCTTTTTTTGTGTGTGTGGTATGCGGGCCTCTCACTGTTGCGGCCTCTCCCGTTGCGGAGCACAGGCTCCGGACGCGCAGGCTCAGCGGCCATGGCTCACGGGCCCAGCCGCTCCGTGGCATGTGGGATCTTCCCGGACCGGGGCACGAACCCGTGTCCCCTGCATCGGCAGGCGGACTCTCAACCACTGCGCCACCAGGGAAGCCCCATTGCCTTCTTGACATCAGTGTGACGACAAAGGAAACTGCTGTGGATTTAGTGCTAATGGTTAAAAAAAAAGTACTGAACATCCTCTCTGTGGCTGTGTAAAGGGAAGAATTCTAGAAACGTAACCTGGGTCTTTTGGTGACTCTTTTTCTCAGAATTGTCATGAAAAGTTGTTCTGTTGTTCGTATGTCAAATACAAAATTTCACCAGGGTTTTGATCCGTATAATTTTACACAAATAATCAGGCTTTACCGATTGACTTTTCCAACTGGTTTTCAGTTGTTGTAGCAAAAGGGAAAATATTTTCAGTTGAAGTATTGATCTGATGATAGACTACTTCTAGGTCAGTATGCCTTCTGGTACTGTCATGCTGACATGATGTATAACAGAAAATAAAATTCCTTTATTCAGACTAAGCTGTAGAAGGATTTCCCATGGTTATATAGCAGATGAACAGCTGATGTCTTATTGTTTGGGTTCCTCTCGCCCTAAGGAAAATATTCTCTGGAAATAATGAGGCTGTTATTTTATGGGCTACAGAAACTCCACTTGTATCATAAAACTTAATTTTACTTCTTGAACAGGGGATTATTATTTCTGCATTAAATTCCACACATTTAGGTATTTCTGGGCATACTATAATTTAAAAAGACAAGTAGCTTGTCAACACCATCAGAATGTGTTTCCCGAGCACTTTAAGGTGCAGGCTTCCGGAAACAGCTGCTCTAGCACGTTCTCCCCTGCCTCTCTTCAGTTTGGCCAAGCATCATCTCCCCTCTCCGGGCACATCTTCAATGAAGAGATTGAGTAAGAGCTTGCTGAAATAAAATATTCTGCTCTAGGAAAGGACAGGACAGGTAAAGGGATCACTGTGCCACTGGAATCTTGGGTCTGGATGGTTTGAGAGGTTCTCCTTGCCATCGCATATGCTCTTTTAACATAAACAGCTCTAAGAGCCTATCATTTCTCTGACAGTGAGGGGATCACGGCACCTCACTATGTGGAAGCCCACGTTGACCCGGGAGTGGGACCTGAAGGAGGCAAGTTCAAAGCAGTTAGGCTGTGCTGGGCTTTTCAGTGCAGATGGTGTTATCACTTGGTGTTGGCTGTGTTCTCCCTGAGGCTGGGTCCCCGTGGCTAGCCCAACTTTAGCCCATTTGTCATTGTGAAGCCAAAGGGGAACCTGCAATGGGTTGGGGATTGAGGAGAGTAGAAGTGTTAGAAAGAACTTTTGTGGGAGAAAAATCGATACATTTGAGACCCATTCCTTTGCATGAGGTCATAGAGACAGGAAAATATGGCGGGATGATGGATGGAGTGACTGTCCATTTCATCGTTCAGAGGGTGGCATTCGTGGGTGTCCTGGAAGGCCTGTTTGCTGTTCTTTCTGGCCAGCAGTGGGGAGGTTCCTCGCAGCGGCCAGGAGGCGCTGTGAGTCACACGCTGTGACCCCAGGGTCCAGCTCAGTCACCCCGGGGAGTGACGGGCATCTGTTCATTCCACGGACGTTACAGGGCACCTTCTTTGAGTTGAGCTCCGTGCTGGATGCTTGGGGAAATCATGATGAATGAGACAGAAACAGTCTCTGTTGCTACAGAGCCCATGGTGTAACAGGAGAGAGGAACATAAAACTTGTACTTACACACGTAATTATTTAATTACAGTTATGCTTGAGTGCACAGTGGAGGCGTATCATACAGACCTACTGTAGTGAAAAACTGCGCAGGCAGAGACCTAACAGGTCAGTCGAAGTTGCCAGGCACCAATGGTGGGGAACAGCATTTCGTGCAGGTGAACACATGGATTCCCTCTTTGTAAATCTTAGAGGTTCCCAAGCTTCCCTCGCCTTAAAATCTTGGGCTAGGACTGCTAAAAACTAGACTCCTTATTAATTTTAAAATAAACACCCTCCTTTCCCCTTCCGTCCCTTTTATGGAGAAACTTGCAAGCTGTGAAGTGGTAAAAAGACAGACAGCGTGAAAAAAATGTACAGAAAATTTACAGCTGCTTCATCAGTGTCTGATTTTCCTGGTGAGTCCACCCTGGCCTTAATCATTACACAAACATTGCCCTTTAAGCAGTTCTTTGGGACAGTTTGATTTTGTGTGTGTGTGTGTGGACACTTGAGTTTAAAGCTCTGATACCCTCATCCTCTATTGCCAGTTTAGTGGCCTAGAGGGCTGTTTAACAATTATCGTGAAATGCCACAGGAGGATCCAAGTAAGGGACAGGATACATTTCCCTTTCTCTGCTTTGCCTTTCAAATTCTTCCATGGAAACAGCGGCATGGATAATATTTTGGGAAGCACTGGGGGACGCGCTCACTGTACCAGAGAGAATTCATAAAATGCCGTGACCCTCCTTGCTGTTAGGCCCCCTGCAGGCTGATGTGAAACCTTTTATGGTGTGGTGGTCCCTCCAAGGTAAGGCGCAAAACCCTAGCTCTCACTTAAGAGTGTACGCACGCGTTGCATCTCAGAGGTTACACGCCTGGTATTTTTGCCCACTCTGCTTGTCAGCCTCGAAGAGCTATGGGAGCTGGTCCAGAAGTAATTAATGCAAATGGTCCTGGAGAGCCGGTTTTCCATTGTGATTTCTGACATTTATATGCTTCAGAACTCTGCCTCCTGTACTATAAATGCATTGTTATGCAAAGTGCTACCATGGTGTAGCCCCATCTCTTAGCCTGAGGATCATGGAACTTTTAATTACATGTCAGTGTTTAAAACTTTCCAATTCATTCCAGATTTATATGTTTTACTAGCTACCTTACACTGATGAAATACCAAATACTAATTACTGTCTTCAAGCAGGGATGGGGGGAGCTAGAATAAATGCAAATATAATAAGAAAGAGACAAATGCCAGCCATCCGTTTTCTAAGATAAGTGGCAAAGAATAACACGTTTCTTGGACATTGCAGAGTCTTCATATTGTCCGTCTTCAATCCATCAATCAGCATATTTGTGTGGAGAACCGCTTTGGGCCCCAAAGCAGCCTCACTGGTAGGAGTCTAAAGCCCATGCTGAAAATGAGAAGCCTGCACACGACCACCAGACGCAGGACCCTGAAATACAGAGTCCCCCAGCCTAGCAGTAGCTCTGATTGTTGAACAGTCCACATGGCAGGTAGATGGGGAATGAATGAAAGCCGAATGCCTCACTCATTAAGTATATGCAGCTTTAAGTGATGTGACAGTACCATGCTGTGTATCCGAGCTGGGACAATGGGATAAATATTAAACAGGACAAACAGATGTGATGGTTCATTGATGAGCAACTGTAATAATAATAATGGTCAGCATTTATTGAGTACTTACTGTATGCTTAGTCATACCCACCTTTTCATTTCATCCTCACTTAAAAACCTTATGATGTGTAGGTACTATTCTTAAGACTATTTTATAGATTAGGAAACTGTGGATTAGAGAGATCAAGTAGTTTTCCCAGGATAACAAAACGAGGAGATTTACGGGTTGGGTGTAAGCCCCGGCATCCAGCTGCAGAGCCCGTACTTGCACCCGGTGCCGGTGCCCTTTCTGTAGCCCTGACAGTGACGGGCCTCTTCACACAGCTGCTGTGACCAACATCACCCAGCAGAGAACCCACCTGCTTGGGCTGCCAGCCTGCAGTGCTTCTGTGCCCATGACCTGGGAAAATATAACAGCAAGGTTACGGGACCCTTTTCTTATTCATTGGCTACATCTTTTTAGGTTTAAAAAAACAAAGATACCTTGGACATATTTCTGTCTCCACATGATTTTTGTTCCAATGAGTGGAATAACTTTACTAGTAAGCCACTGTTAATTGAGAGTTTCTACCACACAGACTTCGGATGGCAGAGGAAACAGGGAGTGAGCTTTGAAGTTAGACCCAGCAACAGCTGGGTGACTTTAATTCAGTTACCTGACTTCTCTAATCTTCAATTCCTTATTGGAAAGAGAAGAATGTGTAATTCTTGTCACCCTGATTCAGAAATGATTTAATACACTGGCACTGCACTTATAATCCATAGGTTCTAAACAAACATTTATAACAATTAAGTTAATATTGCTAATAAGTACCATGTTTGTAGGTGCCTGGCATTATGCTAAGCATTTTTAATATTTGCCTGGTGCAGCTGGAGGTCGTAGAGGGCTAGAGACCAGGAAGGTGGGACTCGAGCAAACCCTCACGTCTCATACCCCACCCTGCTGCCCCTGAACGTGCTGTACCTTTGCACACGGTCCCACGCCTGTTGTGTCCTGTCCTTCGTGGTGATTGTCCTTCATAGTTCACACCTCAGCTCAAACATAACATTCTTCGGTGAGGCCCTACCTGACTCTTCCTCTGAGCTCCCTGAGAAATCTTTAGCCAGACCACTGGGCTGGCACCTGATGCATCATCTTGTCACTACTTACATGTCCCACTAGTTAGTGAATTTCTGGACGTAAGGATTTTGTCTTTCACCTTGGACTCTCCAACAGCTAACACCCCATCAAGTACGGTAGACCCACCCAATAAATACATGATGAACAAATGAATAAGGGAATGCTTTGGATTTTTCAAGGAATGAATAGTTCAGAAAATAAGAAAGGGATGATGCAGCCTTTGGAATAAAACTACAGGGAACTAACGTGTGGGCACTCATTTAATACTAAGTAGACCATATTTATATGGGGAAAACGTTAGCTGTGAAAAGCACAATTTTATTGTGTTCTTGAATTAATGTGAAAGTAAATTATTGGATGGAATGAGACAAATAATCCCAGTCCATTTCTTTCATTTGGGCTTACCTAACTAAAACTGCCACAATGCATAAAGCCCCAGTATCTATTTGGGTAGTTTCAAAAATACAAAGTACTTTTTGCACCACGACTTACTTATTCACATTTTCTCAGTGCCTAATGGATCACGCAGTGTCTTGATTCCCCAGAACTGGATTATTTTCCACCCACAGATCCATCATATGCAGAGCTTTACTTATTTTTCTTCTAAGAGTGTGTAAGGGGATTTCTCATTACTCACTTAGGATGTGCCTGTTTATTAGGTGGGGAGAGAGAGGTACTGCAGAAGAAATGAAAAAGAGAAAGAAAATAACAAGAGGTTTCAGAATATCAGGAATTTACCTAATCTCAAGGTTGACTTCATTTTCCACAAAGGAAGAACATGATTAGTTAGTAATGATAACCAGCTCTGTTTATTTACAAATATTTACTGAGTGGGCAATTTTCATGTGATGCATTGTCTAATGGGGAACACGGACAGGTGAAGGGCTTTCAACCTATAGTGCAATAAGCTTGTAGCCACAGAGCATATTAGCAGTATCCAGAGACCTCTAGGTTGAGGTCTGGAGGATGAGTTGGAGCAGAGTTCACTGGAGAGAAGAGAAGGTAGGAGGTGGTGTGCAGTTCTGCAAGAGAAGTGACAGTGATCTGAATTAAGGAGTTGCAGTGACTACGAAAAAAAGAGGTGGACTAAATTTAAGAGAGATACAAGATGTATGTTTCATAGGATTTGGCATCTTATTGCATATAAGAAGTAAGAATGAGGGAGGGGATAAGGATGCGATCAACATTACTGGCTCAGGCAAAAGACACATCTACCGGGACAGAGAAAATAGGACTGAGAGGAAGTTTCGTTAGGTGACAGAGTTCATTGTTGGGAGTACTGAGTGTCATCTGCACCAGGAGAGATCCAAAAAGAGATATTTATATATAGGTTGTATATATAAATATACACACACAATAATAGGCATTCCATAAAAACAAAACAGAGAAATCAGAGGGGAGGAAATTAGCAAAGCAACCTTTCAAGAAAATTTCCCAGAACTGTAGGACTAGAAAAGCCTGCCAAATGCCCAGCATAATGAATGAAAAAAGACGCACACGAGGCACATCGCGAAATTTCACAACACTGGGGAAAAAAGAGGTACCAAGAGAGTAAACAGATCACATACAAAAGATTAAAATTTAGAGTGGCATCAGACTTTCCAGTAGCAAACCTGGAAGCTAAAAGAGAAATGCCTTCACAGTTCTGGGGGAAAATGATTGCCACGTCGGAATTCTGTGTGAAGCCAGTCAACTGTAAGAAGAAGTTTTCGGCCATGGAAGATGTGAAATAATTTATTTCTCATGTACATTTCTCTGGAAACTCAAAAAAAAAAAGGTACTCTACCGAAATAAGGAAGCAGACCAAGAAAAAGGAATACATGAGAGGTCCAGAAAAAAGGGATCCAGTATGGGAAAGAGACAAAGGTATTACGCGGAATGATGACGAAGGGAGATTCTGGGATGACAGCTGTGCAACAGTGCAAGAAGTTATGAGTCCAGAAGAAAATGGAGAATTGAAGCCTCCAGGGAAACAAAAATGAAACCTTTTACATAATTGTGAGAGGAGAGTTGTGACTGATAAAGAGCTCTGGGGAGAATTAGCAAAATGCATAGATATAAACAATCTAAACAAACAACAACCAAGGCTCCTGTTAAATCCAGGGAAAACAAAAAGTCATACAAGTAAGGAAATTGCTCAGTTGTGAATAATATTTATGTAATTGTAACAAAATGAACAATGAATTTTGACTTAAACAAAAATTATCGTACAGCTGTATTGAAGAGGGAGGTAGTGCCTATAGAGAGCCTATAGAGAGAAAATTTGTCATTTTCGGTAGTAGAGAGCTATTAAAATGTCTAAAATGTAAGTATCAAGAACTAGTAGTATATGGGACATCCCTGGTGGCACAGTGGTTAATAATCCACCTGCCAGTGCAGGGAACACGGGTTTGATCCCTGGCGCGGGAAGATCCCACATGCTGTGGAGCAGCTGGGCCCGTGCGCCACAACTACTAAGCCTGCGCTCTAGAGCCCGCGTGCTGCAACTACTGAAGCCCACATGCCTAGAGCCTGTGCTCCATAACAAGAGAAGCCACCGCAACGAGAAGCCCACGCACTGCAACGAAGAGTAGCCCCCGCTTGCCACAACTAGAGAAAGCCCTCACGCAGCAACGAAGACCCAGTGCAGCCAAAAATAAATAAATAAAATAAACTTATTTTAAAAAAACTAGCAGTATAGACATGTTACTTACATGTATGGAGATAAATACTAGGAAAAACAGCTTAAAAAGTTGAAAGTGATGATTATGAATTGGGCATATGGAGGGTGGGACAAGATACTGCTCTTTTTTGTTTTGCCATGTGGAATAATCTTTTAGAAAGGTACAGGTGTAGAACTATGATTTAAAAAAAATAGGTTAGAAAAAGAATGCAAAAGATGAAAAGAAAACAATAGGAGAATTGCTGGACTGGGTTGTGGCCGCAGTTATGGCTACCGACTGTAAACTTGGCACCTCCATCTGTGGTGGCGTGTGCTCAGCTGGACTAGGGGAGGGCGACAGCTGGGTTAAGGGAGGGTTGGATTCTGCAGACGGTTGTGACCAAGTGGTTCTGCTGCCTCTGTGATATTAGAGCAAGAGTGCAGACAAGAGGATAGTAGAGGTGAAGGACACTGGGGGCAACTTCAGGTTGGATAAGAAAGGAGGCAAAGACAGGAGGAGCCTGTTCAGGGTAAAGGGATTTGTTGTTTAGATTCATGAACTGATGGAGCGGCAGTAACACAGCTGGAGGATACAAGGTTGTGCTCAGAAGGTGTGGTGTGTGATTTTCAGAGGTGAAGTTCTAGGTGATGACACGGTCCAGGGTGATACCCAGGTGTCCCGATTAAAGGTGCCCGGCAAGAGTAGCAGATGTCTAAGTACTGAAAGGCTGGGATGTCAGATGAGTTATGCAGGGGTCATCGACGTTTACCCGGATGATGGCAGGACCTGGGGTAAGAGGAAGACCATGCCTAAGGGTAAGTGAGGGATGGTGACTATAATGGAGGTGACAGCAGGGAGCAGTGTTACGACACATGAGCCAGAAGTTTGGAACCTCAGGGGGAAGGGAGTTTTACGCGAGCCTGGGGGCTTCAGGTTCTGCTGCGGTGTTGGATCGTTTGAAAGAAATCTCCTGACTCAAAGATAAGTTTAATGAGCAGGATGGGGACCATTTGAGAAGCTTTGCTCTGAAAGATGAAGCATGGAAGTGGGAGAGGGAGGTTATTTACCAAAGGAGTAAGTCGTTCCACACAGTGCAGACTGAGTGAAAGAGAGGAACGTTGGGGCCAGGGATGGAAAGAATGCTGGGATTTATTGGCCTCCAGCTTTAGAGAACAAATGGCTTGAGCATTCCCTGGTCTCCTGGTCACACCCCCAAACAGAAGACCTTCAGCGTCTATGTTCCCCTGCTCCATCCCCGCTCTCTGCTCCGAGCATTCTCCCCCATACACCCTCCTGCTTCCCTTTAAACCTTCCTGTGGAGTCAGACTCACCTGGATTCATTGCGTTGCGTACTGCAGGCAGGCAGTAGGGCTCATTACGTTCAGGACTCACCGAGGCCTCTGTGGGGCAGTGAAATGTGAGCTAAAGTGAGGGCAGGAAGGCGCAAGCTTAGATCTTGCTCAGCCACCTAGTAAACGGGAACATGTCACTACCTCCACACCTTCAGTTTCTTCATCTACAAAGTAATAATACCAATAATAATACCAGCAGAGATGAGAGAGGGTTAAAGGGAGGTGATATACCTAGAAGCAACTGCGGGGTGCTGCCTGGCGTTTATAAATGCTTGTGTTAATAAACACACTCCTTGAGATGTGACTTCCGTGACAGCTCTCACCTTCTCTTCCACTGGGACAGTGCTTGGCGCCTCCTTGGTGCTTAATAATGAATGAATAAGAATATACTTGGGGGGGTTACAAAGCTTTTAAACAGATATAATATTTTCCCCCCAAACCCACTTCTTCATTCTCTTATCCTTACCTTTTCATAACAATCTTCAGAATTAAATCATCCCTGCTTTTATCCCAGGAAGTAATTAGGTCTCTGTTGTGAGTCTGATTTTTTTGTAGGTCTCTATTTGAGGACAGAGACCTCCTTTATTTTACTTTAAATTTCCAGCTACAAGGTCTGCCCTCGTGCGTGCAATAAATGGAGTTGACATGGAATGAACCTTAAACAGGTTAAATCCAGCATTTTCTCGAGTGTATTCAGATTGTTCCCTCATTAACTCCATTCTCCACCAACATCAGATATTCCTGTTGATTTTTTTTAAAAGCAGCTAAAACCTGTTTCCTCCTTTTATCCCTGCAAGCCCTCCTGAATCCTCTCTTACGCACTCTGTCTCTCATTTATACCTCATCCAGGTTCCTCTTTTATTTGATGTATTCGTATCTAGATAACATTTCCTTTCTTCATCCTATTCAACCCCTGTAAATCTTCCCTTGAAATGTTCCCTCATTCTGTTTGTCTCGTAAGTGACATCAGAATCCCTACTTCCTGATGACATAGTTCATTTTTTCCTAATCACCTCCTCCAATTCCCTTCCTGATGCTCATAGCACTCGTTGTTGCCACGCTGACCTTTCTTTTTTCTTCTTGCTCCCCTTCATCTTCCTAACATGGCTTTTCATGTTGTTTGGGTGGGGTCTGTAGGGCTGGGGGAAGAATTAGCCCTGTTACCTGTGCTTTCACAGGTGGATGGAGTGAGAAGGTTAGACGGTTGGGGGATAAAGTCAGTTACTGTGCATATTTCTTTATCCTTTTTTTCTTATCTTTTCTTACTTCTACCAAGATTGATTTGCAGGGATTTGTGGCCTATTGTGGGTGAGGTTAAGAGCCTCTGCAAATTCCCTTTGATTTTTTTTTGATGTGCATATTGTAAAAAAAAGTATATAGCATTCTTCTAACCGTTATCTTAAATTGAATTTTTCTTTCCATTTTGATGTGCTCAGTGAGGATCCTGACTTAGCCATTGACACTTGTCGTCATTTTTTTTTTTTTTTTGTGGTACGCGGGCCTCTCACTGCTGTGGCCTCTCCCGTTGCGGAGCACAGGCTCCGGACGCGCAGGCTCAGCGGCCATGGCTCATGGGCTCAGCTGCTCCGCGGCATGTGGGATCCTCCCGGACCGGGGCACGAACCCACGTCCCCTGCATCGGCAGGCGGACTCCCAACCACTGTGCCACCAGGGAAGCCCATCATATTGTTTTAAGAGGACAGCCTCGTGCTCATCCATCGCTCTTGATTGGGCAGCTTTAGTCACATTCTCACGGGTCCCACACAGGTGGGCTTGGCCTTAAGCATCGTGATGAACAGGTTGTAATAAAACACAAGGTGGGTCTTGGAATAAAACACAAACACTTGTCAGGGTCACTCAGATCACCGTGGAAGACCTTGTCCGCATGAGAAGCTGAGCTTGCACGCTATTCTTCCCTCTTCCAAGGAGCTCTGTACACTTTGCCAGGGAGCACCTTCCAGCTTAGGCCTTAGGGTGGCGTTCTGCTGCTCTATTTATGGTGAAACGCTTTAGGGCCATTTGACTGTGTAGGGATCGTCTGGAAATGGCTGACTACCATCTGTGACCATGTTTCAAATGAAACTCTATGACTTCTTGTCTGAGACCAGAGTGAGGCTGGCATTTCTTTCCCCACCTGCCGCCTTCTTCCTTCCACCCCAATGATAGGGCTCTGGATCTTGTATATACACATTCGTTTATATAGCTCTGAATCTCAGCCTGTGTAAGGTACACAAGGAGTAGTTTTGGCCAATATACAGCCCCATGAGAGATGAGTGTGTATATGTATTCATTAAGGAGCTATTTCCACTGGCTGGCATCCTGTAATTCAGGTCTTGTTTGGTTGCAAGTTACAGAAACCCAATTCAAACTGCCTTAGCAAAAAAGAAAGCAAAAGATCAGAGAGATTTTGGCTCATATAACTGATAAGTTCAGGAGATGATGCTAATGTAAGGTGAGGCTGTACACGGTACTTAAACAAGGTCATCATCAATGTTTTCCAACTCTTGCCCCTTCTTTCCCCTTGGTTAGCTTCTTGTTCACAAAGGCTCTCCCCTTTGGTCAAAGATGGTCAAAGGCAGTTCAGATTTACGTCCCACCAGCCTAGGTGTCTATCAGAAAAAGAATTATTTTCTATTGGTCAAAGGCAGTTCGGATTTACATCCCACCAGCCTAGGTATCTATCAGAAAAAGAATTCTTTTCTAGTAATTCCAGCAAAGTTCTCAAGGTAGGGTTCTCATTATCCCAGGTTGGATCTTTTTATTTCTAAGCCAAGATGCTCTGTCACACTGGCGTGATGCAGAGCTCTGATTGGCCAGGCCTAGGTCACATGCCCACCTCCAGATCCAGGCAGGTCAGCCCCACCCAACCACATGGACCAAGAGCAGGGAAGAATTGGTTCCTCAAAGGTCAGCAATGGGTTCAGTAAATAGAAGCTGGTCAGGCCAGATAAGAGACATCCATCCACTAGAGGCATACAGTCTACGCTGGGTGAAAGAAAACAGGGAAAGCTGAATGGGCTCTAAGGAAAGACTGCTATTCAAGAGGAGTTGATGAAATTAGGAAAAGCTTCATAAATGAGTGACAGGGATTCAGGGTGCTAATATAGGCCAAGTACTGAGTACCTTTTTGGTGAGCAAAAAGAGTTTCTTCATTTTTTCATTCAGGTAGACAGAGAAGGTGTGATAGGCTGAATAATGGCCCCCAAATACGTCCATGTACTAGTCACTGGAACCTATGAATGTTACGTTGCAAGGCCACAGGGACTTTGCTGATGCGATTAAGTTAAGGCTCTTGAGATGGGGACAGTGTGCTGAGTGATCCAGATAGAGCCAGTGTAATCACAAGGTCCTTATAAGAGGAAGGAGGGAGGAGGTGGAGGAGAAGGAGGTGTAATGATGGAAGCAGAGCCCGGAGTGAAGTGCCTTGAAGGTGGAGGAAGGACCACAGCCAAGGAAGGCTGGAAGCGGATTCTCCACCAGAACCTCCAGAAGGAACCAGCCCTGCTGACACATTGACAGTAGCCCAGTGAGACTGATTTCATACTTCTGACAACCCCCCACCCCAGAGCTGTAGGAGAATAAATGTGTGTTGTTTTTAACCACCAAGATCATGGTAATTTGTACCAGGGGCAAACCAGAAACTCATACAGAAGGGCTTAAGAGAGGGGATGAGCTGAATTTGAGGATGATGAGGTGGGCCAAGCAGCTGAGGGAGAGACTGAGCCCTCCAGACTACGAGACAGCACAGTGGGAGCACAGAGCATCGTAGGGGACCACGGTGTCACAGCAGGGGACACGCAGCAGAGGAAGTGCAATCCTGGAGCTTGCCTGTTCCACAACACAGAACTGGGGCTTCCTACTGAAGACCAGGGAAAGCTTTGGAAAGCTTTTATTTTATTTTATTTATTTATTTTTGCTGTGTTGGGTCTTTGCTTCTCTGCGAGGGCCTTCTCCAGCCGCGGCGAGTGGGGGCCACCCACTTCATCGCGGTGCGCGGGCCTCCCACTATCACGGCCCCTCCCGTTGCGGAGCACAGGCTCCAGATGCGCAGGCCCAGCAGTTGTGGCTCACGGGCCCAGTTGCTCCGCGGCATGTGGGATCCTCCCAGACCAGGGCTCGAACCCGTGTCCCCTGCATTAGCAGGCAGACTCTCAACCACTGCGCCACCAGGGAAGCCCCTGGAAAGCGTTTAAAAGTAAAATCACGTAATTTGAAAGGTCGTCCTGGCAGCTGTAAGGAGGGTGAATTGACTAAAGATGAATGTGAGACACAGACTGAGAAATCACTTAGGAGACTTTCCTAGTTGTCCCAGCAAGAAATGAGGAGGACTTAGCTAAGGGAAACCGTGAGGGTGGATAAAGGGGCAGAATTAGAGAGACTTAGTAACCGATTAGATTTGGGAGGATAAGGCCGAGGACTCACTAGCTTCTGGTCTCAGTGACTAGGGGGACAGGTGGCCAGGAAAGCAGATATTGGAAGAGGAGTGGATTGGAGAGGAAGATAATTAGCTCCGTGTAGGGTGTGATGATCTGGTCATCCAGTAGGTAAGTGGTCATGTCTAGTTGACACCTTGAAACGGGTCTGGATCTCAGGAGAGGTGTCTGGGCCCATCTGGATTGGAAATAACAGATTTCTATAGTCATCAGTGGGTATAATTCAGTGGTATAAGCACGCCGAATGGACAGGCTCATCCAGAAGAGTGGCCTGGAGAAGGTCGAGGCAGAATCCTGGGGCAGCTTTACTAGGCGTAGGGAAAGGACTAAGGGAGAGTGGCCAGAGGGGCAGCAGGAAAACCGTGAGACCAAAACTGGCATTGCTGGGTACTCTGGGATCTTACAGAGTAAAACGAAAGCTGACGGTATACTCAAAAAACATTTAAGCTGAGTCCAGATTGCAAGAAAACTGCAAGAACAGCTGTAAGTCTTGACTAATCGCCTTAATTTTCTGTGCCGTCAAGAGCTCCCAGAACCACACAGGAATTCTCCAGGCAGCGCTGTGTTCCTGGGGGAAGGGTCGTGGAACTTCCGATCAAAGTGATTCTCGTAGAATTGGTTGCACTAGGCTGGTTTCCTTCCTTATCCTTTCAGAGAGCTGATAGATTATTTTCATTTTGGTTTTGGTTTCAGGCCTTTTATTTTTTATTATAAAAGTAATGTGTGTGCTCATCATTAAAAGTGGAGATAATGCAGAAGCATATTAAAATAAAAAGTAAAATTCCCTTGATCCTGCTTCTCAGAAGTAACCATTATTAAAAACATTTAAAAACTAGTAAATGGAAAAAAAAAACTAGTAAATGGCCTTTCAGTTATTTTTATATATTTACAACTATAATACAGGTAACATTTTTGCATCATAAATATGGGATAATACCGTGCATACTGTTCAACAGCTAGCTTTTTAATTTATTTCTCATGGACATCTTTCCATGCCAGTATAATACAGAACAACCTCATTCTTTTTAATGGTGGCGTAGTGCTACATCATATGGTTATACAGTAGTTTATTTAATCATTCCCCTGTGTGCATTTTTGGTTATTTATACATCTCTGTTGTTGTGAATAATGTATGAAATGTCTTTAAATGTGCATCTTTTCACACTTGCAGAAGTATTCCAAAGAGAGATCTGTAGAAGCAGAATTGCTGGGTCAAGTCTGTCACTGTTTAAATTTTTGATGGAAGCTGCCAGATAGCACTCCATGAAGGCTGGATGGAAACTCTTGAGACTCTGAATAAATACTTACGTTTAGTTACCCCTTAAAGTGTGGTGTTTAGCACACACTTTGGCCTTTAACTCTTCCCTTCTGAGTTCCTAGGAGTCTGGCTGACTTTCTGTGTTCGTTGAAACCTAAAATCTGAGCAGAGGGAGGCAATAGAAGAGTGAGATGATCCATAAGTGGGATACTCTGCAGAGTGGGCGTGGCTTCAGTGGAGTGGAGTCAGGGCTGGGCTTTCAGGACCCCGCCGGTCCAGCCTTCTGTAACCCCCAAATGCCTGGACATGGCCTGCCTTGAAAAGAGCCCGGTAGGAGATGGGCGGACAGTGGGGCATAGACTGAATGGCCACGCTGTCCAGGGCAGGGTGTGTCCTCTGCTTGAAGTTTATGTCCTAGTGGGGAGGGTGGACAGTAAACAAACAGATGTGTGGATGTTTTGGGCGGTGACGAGTGCTGTGAAGAAGAATGAAGCAGGTGAGGGGCAGAGTGGCAGGTGGCAGGAGGGCTGTTTTACCTGGAGTGTCAGGCACAGCCTCCCTGAAGATTGCCATCTGCGCAGAGACCTGAATGAGCAGATGAGTGAACCAAGCCTAAGGTCTCGGGGAAGCATATTCCACGCAGAAGGAGCTCAAGCTAACGTGACCAGAATGGGAGGAAGTACAACGAGTCTGAGCACCAGCAAGGCTGGCAGTGTGGCTGGAGTGTGTGAGCAGGTGCAGAGGTGTGTGTGTGTGTGTGTGTGTGTGTGTGTGTGTGTGTGTGTGTGTCAGAGACACAGAACCAGTAGGAGATATATACGTACATACATAGCATATTTTATATAGGAAAATAATATATATTTATGTATTAATACATTTATAATACAGAATATCCTATTATATTTATTATGAATAACATATATACTATTACATATATACTTTATATAATATATTTTAATATATAATTATAATAAATATATAAATATATTTTTAAATATATAGATTTTAATATATTTATAAATATATATAATATATAAAAATATATTATATATTTTAAATATGTAATTATGTCTATGCTTTATATATACTCTTATATATAGTATATATATAATTACAGAATATAGTATAGAGTACATATATAGTATAGTATAGTATATATTATATATATTATAGAATATAGAATACATATATATAAAAAGAGATTTATTGTGAGGAATTGGCTCACATGATTATGGAGGCTGAGAAGTCTCAAGACCTGCAGTCAGTGAGCCCATGGTGTAGGTTCCAGTCCAAGGGCAGAAGACTGATGTCCCAGATCAACCAGTCAGGCAGCTGAAGTTCCATCTTACCCAACCTTCTGTTCTACTCAGGCCTTCAACAGATTGTATGAGGCCCCCTCACACTGGGGAGGACAGTCTGCTTTACTCAGTCTACCAGTTCAAATGTTACTCTCATCTAGAATAAGGTATGACCAAATGTCTGGGCAACCGTAGCCCCATCAGGTTGACACATAAAATGAACTCCCACAGGTGTCTGATGTAGCCTAGGGACCAGCACTTCTGGGCTGTGCTGTTCACTGGCCCACAATCAGTCAGTGAGCCCTTGAAATATGACCAGTGCTGGACACTGAAGTGATGTTCAGCACGTTGGTTTAAATAAAACATATTATTACAGGTAATCGCACTGGACTTTGTACATTTTACATGTTGTTGGTAGAAAATTTGAAATTACATAAGTGGCTCACATTGTATTTCTGTTGGGTAGCGCTGGTCTGTAGGGCCTTGTTAGTGTGGCGAGGAGTCTGCATTTCACTCTGAGTAGCTTGGGAGGTGAGAGGAGGGTTTTGAGATTGGGAATGACTTGCTCTAAGTTGGGTTGAAGTTCATTCACCTGCTGCCCTGGGGGCATATGCAGTAGAGGGGCGGCGGTGGTGGCAGCAGAGCCGGTGGGAGGCCTTGAAGAAGGAGGAAGGGGCAATGGTGACCTGGGCTCTGCAGGGGCAGTGGGGAGGGGGAAGAAGTGGTCAGACCTGGGAGATGTTCACCGAGGAGATCCAGCAGGCTTTGCTGATGGACTGAATGGGGGCTGGGAGCCAAACAAGGTGACTCCTTGTGTGTTCGGCCTGAGCACAGTGAGTGAAGGGTGGAGCCGTTTGCTGAGACGGGAAAGGCTTGGGGTATGTTCGCTAAATGCGTGAAGCACCTTTTTTGAGAGTAGGAAGAAAAAAGCAGTGGCTAGACATGCAAAGAAGAGGTAAACCAACGAGACCCAAACAGTTTGTCCAAAGGCGGTGAAACAGAGGAGGTGCTCACAGGTGTGTGGGAAGAGCCGCAGGAGACAGGTGGACAAGGATAGAGAGGGCTGAGGCAGGTCCGGTGGCGTCGGGAGAAGCAGTAGCCCAGTCAGGCGGCCAGAAAAGGAGACAGGGACAGAGAGCTTGGCTCCAGATACCTGCCTCCCTCTCCAAAGCCTGGAAATGATCTCTCTCCAGTCATCCACACACACACACACGCACACGCACTTGCACGCACACATACGTATAAATGATCTGTAATAGTGCTTTTAAAGCTGTAAGGGAAAAGTTGACATATTTGAACATTTAAATATTTTAAAACTACTGTACAAGGAAAGGTACTCTAAATAAGTTGTAAAAAGTGAAAGGCTGGAAAATACAATTTGTATAGCAGGCAAGGGATTAATATCCAGCATAAATGAAGAGTTCCTACACACCAGTAAGAAAAATGGGCAGAGGGTTTAATTAGGCAATTTTCAAATAAAGAGATGCACATGACCAATGTGAAAAGATTCTAAGTGTCTGGCAGAAATTGAAATGATGAGACTTCAGTGTCGGTAGGGCATGGGGCGTGTAGGAAGAACTGGCCTCCTACACGTGGTTGGGAGTGTAAATTTAGTAGCTTTTTATGGAGGACAGTTGGGCTGTGTCTGGTAACGTTGCAAATGAGCAAGATCTTAATCCAGCAAAAGTGTATCTGTGCATTTATCCTGTAAAGATACTGGTACATGCGTACAAAGAAACAAGTAGAAGTATGTTTATTATAGCACATTTAGCTATTTTAATAGCTAACACGTGCAGACACTCTAAACGTTCGTCAACAGGAGGATGGGTAAATTATGGTACATCTTTGCCCATTAATATGATGTGGCAGTTTTTTAAAGACCTATGAATACATGATATGAAAAAGATCTTCAGAAGTGTGGGTACGTAAAAAGAAATTGCAGTATGGGATGCATTTAGCTAATTAATAGCTGTATTTGTATTTGGGTAGATATACTTAGAAATACCTAGAAGAAGGTTTGGAAGCGTAAACGCCAAATTGCTAGCTGGTTACCTCTGGAAGAGGAGTAAGGGTGCAGGGCGTGGGGCAAAGTGGGAAGTTTGTGTTCCGCTTCTAAGGAGCCATCACCATCTCGAGGGTTTATTTCTGAAACGACATAATAAACTGTGCTGAGGCGGAGACGGGTCTAGGTACACCCAGGTCGGCGTTATTCCTGATCTTCCATCCATCATTCTTGGACTTTCTGATGAAGGGGATGTGACGGGGAGGGTCTGTGCCCAGCACACAAGGGAGAAACGGTGCTGTGTCCTGAGTGCCTGGTCTTAGACATGGCCCGAGCTCAGGCTGTCCCGTGCTGCTGCAGCCAGCTCTGCCAGCAGGTTCTACAAAGGCTCAGCTGCAGCAGAGAGAGAGCTCAGAGGCTGTCCAGGTCACCTCGGTGGACCAGCTGCGTGGAAATTAATTAGAGGCAGACTGTGTCCCCCGCGGCTCGACTGTCATGATGGTGGAGTCGTCAGCAGTTAGATTCGGCTGCAGCTTCCTTCTCCATGTCATGAAAATTTGTTTTGGCAGAAGGAGGCAGGCAGACTGAGGACAGCACAATTTTAATTCCCAGATAGTTTGTCAGGGTCTTTGGGGTGCGGTGACCTCCAGAGATAGGGGTGGTTTTCATCAAATCAGAGACAGCAGTGTACTTATTCCTCTGACCACTCAAAACGAAATTCCCTCTGCTATAAACAAGTGTGTCATTCCTGAAGCGCAGGGGGTGGTGACCATAGCAACAAATCACCCAAATATTATTTGTTCTCTGTGCCTTTTGTTAAGCCTCCCTTTGCACAAACAGTCTGTGTTTGTTTCAATTGTAATGAACTCTCTTTGTTTCTTTTTCTCTTTTTAAACTGTATATAGGAACAAAGAAAGAAGTACAGAAAGATCAAGATGCTAATAAACCTGCAGTTTCATCTCCTAAGAGAATGTCGGCTTCAGCCGCCAAGCTTCATTCGCCAGGTATTTAAGAAACGTGAACTGTGTTATCTGCGGAGACTTGAACTTGGAGTTTACTGTGTTCAAATGTCATTAGTGGAGCAGTGCCAGCCCATGCGGTATGAGTGATGGTTCCAGGGCTTGACACACACGTATGGATGTGTTCTGAGTCTAGCTGAAATGAACCAGCTGTTGGCATCATTTTGTCCTAAAACACAAAATGTTATGCTACGTTTAAGTGGTAGAATCTTCTCTGTGTAGGAGTATCTGCTATTCCAACAGAATATAAAATAATTTATAATTGAAAAATAGGCTTTGGAGATCTAACTTCAAGAGAGAATATTTCCCAAAAAGAAGAAAAACAGAGAAATAAATGGTAGATATCAAATACTTGTTATTTTGTTTATTTACATCCTGATGTGAATAGGCTATGTAATGTCACATGAAAGCTGAAAATGGTTTATTAAGAAAACTCATGCTGTAAGGTATCAACCCCTTTGTAGAATAGAGTGCGATATAACCTCAGAACATTTTCTTTAAGCACACAAGTAGTAGCAGTAATAGCAGCTAATGTTTGAGTTCTTACCGTCTACCACGCACAGTCCTAAGCTCTTTAGATAGATCCATGTATTTAAGGCCCACAGTAACTGGGAGACAGGTACTATTATTGCCTCTCCCTTTACACGTGAGGAAATTGAGGTACAGAGATTTCTGTTAATTTGCCCAGAGCCACAGGAAGTAAGTAGTAGAGTATTGGTTTGAATGCAGACACTCTGAATCCCAAAACTGCACTCTTAGTTGCCACACTGTTAACCAGAAAGCTTGGAGAATAGTGAACTTTTTAATATTTCTGGTAAATTAAAAATGTATAGGAAGTAATCCAAAGCCGCACACGAGAGGGTCAGGAGACAAAACCTGTTACCAATCGAAAGTTCGTGTGCGTGATGCCCAGCGAGGCCAAACAAACGGGAATTTCGGAGTTTGGAGTAGAGAAAGGTTTATTGCAGGGCCATGCAAGGAGATGGGTGGCTTGTGCCCACAAAACCCCCAACTGCTCAAAGGGTTTCAGCAAAGCATTCTTAAAGGCAAGGTAAGGGAGGGGCGTGGTTAGTTGTTGCAAACTTCTTGGTGTCGAAATCCTTTGTTCTTGCAGCTGTGGGTGTAGGTCAGGTTAGGCTGTTCCTGTAAACCTCCAACAAGACAAATGCTTTTCTCTATTCTGCAACATTTTTTCTTTATAAGAATGACCTTCTTAAAGGTCAGCGCCTTGAGAATAGGCTATCCTGTATAGTTCAGGCTATAGGCAACATTCTTTTACAAAAGGTGCAGAGCCAGCATGACTAAGCACAGGCAGCAAAGCAAAAGAAACAGATCTAATATGGAGTCAGATTTGTTCTTCCCTATTACAAGCCCAGTGCCTAAAGAGGGTGGGAGATGAGATCGGAGAACCCTTCATAAATCTGGAATTTCTGAAGGGCAACACCCTCACTAGACAAATTAGGAAGGGAAAAAAGCTCACCCTGCAGGAGGAGTCTGGCCTGTTGTGCTTTGGCTCTGAGAGAAGGTGGGAAGGGAACCAGTCCTCCCTTAGGAAATCCTCACCTCAATCCGCCCTGCCTCAATCAGGGAGCTGGAATGCCTGCTACTGCTACAGTCTGAAAATTCAACTTAAAATGCTACAGTACTTGTGTCCACTTGGTGAATAAAATGTGAAACTGCTACACACACAAGGAAATAAGCCACTGTGAGTGAGGTCCTTATATTGTAAGTAGATGGATAAATTGTGGTATTTATACAGTGGAATTCTATTCACCAATAATTAATTGTATAATTTCAGACTTGGTTAAGTTAAACTATACATGTTAACATTTTTAGAATTACCAATAAAATAGAGTTCTGAACCAGTAAGGGGAAAAGTTGAAAAGAGGGGTTAAGAAAAATTTAAATCTATATAAATGAAAGCAAAAGAGGGAGAAAGGAAAAAGAAAACAGGGAGAGGGAGAGAGAGGAAAGAAGGAAGGGAGGAGGTAGGGATATGGAAGAAATTGAAAGAATAAAATAAGGTATTAGAAATGAATTCAGGGACTTCCCTGGTGGCGCAGTGGTTAAGAATCTGCCTGCCAGTGCAGGGGACACGGGTTCCAGCCCTGGTCCGGGAAGATCCCACATGCCACTGTGCATCTAAGCCTGTGCGCCACAACTACTGAGCCCGCGTCCACAACTACTGAAGCCTGCGTGCCTAGAGCCCATGCTCTGCAGCAAGAGAAGCCACTGCAATGAGAAGCCCACACACCACAATGAAGAGTAGCCGAGCTGCCGCTCGCCGCAACTAGAGAAAGCCCGCGCGCAGCAACACAGCCAAAAATAAATAAATAAATTTTTTTAAAAAAAGAAATGAATTTAAATATGTCATAATGAATGTATATGAACTAAACTCTTAGACTAAATCACAGATTTAGATTACCAGCCTGGATTCATTTATTGAACAGTCACACAGGATTTATTAAGTGCACATTGTATGATGTAAAATCTAGCTTTAGACTGTTTTACAAAGTACACACCTAAAATATAAGAATACTAGGGAATTCCCTGGTGGTCCAGTGGCTAGGGCTCCACACTTCCATTGCAGGGATCTTAGTTCCTCAACGGGTTCAATCCCTGGTCGGGGAACTAAGATCCCTCATGACACGTGGCAAAAAAAAAAAAAAAAAATCCTAAAAGGTCGAAAATAAAAGGACTGAAATATTTATGCCAAGAAAATACGAAACAAAAAAAAGTGTGTGGTATTCTGTATTGAAACATCTTTATTTGGTATAATTAATAAAGATTAAACTACACATATTGAAAGTGTACAGTTTGGTGAGTTTCGACATGTGTATGCACATGTGAAACCATCACCACAGTCAAGACGGCAAACGTGTCCACCATCCCCTGGAGTTTCCTGGTGCCCCTTTGTCATCCCCTCCACCTAGGCCTCTGCACCCACACCCCAGTCCCCACTCTGTCCCTAAAGATTAGTTTGTATTTGCTAAAGGTTGATACAGATGGAATCATATATACTCTACTTTTATCTGACTTCTTTTACTGAGCATGGCTTTTTTGAGATCTATCCAACATGGCAATAGTCCATTCCTTTTTATTGGTGAATAGAATTCCACTGTGTAAATACCACAGTTCATCCATTTACCTATTGAGAGACTTCGGGGTTTTTTCCCCAAGGCTTTGGCTGTTATAAATTAAGCTACTATGCCCATTTGTACAAGTCTTGGTATGGCCTTCTGCTTTTAGTCCTCTCGGCACATAGCTAGGAGTGGAATGCCTGAGTCATGTGGTAGCTATGTGTTTAACTTTTTAAAACTGTTTAAACGTTTTCCAAACTGTTTTCCAAAGTGGTTTTACCATTTTATATTCCCATCGGTGGTGTCTTAGAGATCCAGTTTCTCCACATCCTTGCCAACCCTTGGTATGGTCAGTTTTTTTAATAGTATACATTATAGTAGGTACACAGTGGTATCTCGTGGTTTTAATTTGCATTTCCCTAATAACTAATGATGTTATAATGTTGAGCATCTTTTTGTTTATTTGACATCTGTGTATATTCTTTGATAAAATATATATTCCAGTCTTTCATCATTTGGGTTTTTTTGGTCTTCTTTTTATTGAATTTTGAGACTTTTTATATATTCTGGATACAGTTTTTTCAGCTATGTGATTTGCAATTTTTTCTTCACAACTTGTGGCTTATTTTGCTTCTCTTAACAATGTCTTTTGAATATTAGATGTTCTTAATTTTCATGAAGTCCAATTCATACTTTTTTTCTTTTATGGACCATATTGTGAGTGTTATCTAAAAAATCTTTGCATAACCCAAGGTCACAAAGATTCTCTCTTACATTTTATTCTAAAAAGATTTATAGTTGTAGGGTTTATATTTAAGTCTATGATCCATTTAATTTAATTTTTGTATATAGTGTGAGGTATGGCTTGACTCTCTTTTTGCAGAAGGATATACAATTGATTTCTACTCTGACCATTATTATTTCTCTTCTGCTTACACTGGATTTAATTAGTTAATGTCATTAATTTGAAGTCTTTCTGCTTTTCTAGTGTGCACTTAGTACAGTAAATTTTCCTTTATATACTGCTTTTAGATATATAATTTACAAATTTTGATATATTGGGTTTTCATCTTCATTGAGTTCACAATATTTTCAAGTTTCCCTTTTTGATTTCTTATGTCCCCTTGATTATTTAGAAATGTGTTTTTTTAGTTTGCAAGTATTTGGGACTTTCCAGAGATCTTTCTGATTTTATTTCTAATTTAATTCCATTGTGGTTGGAGAACATACTTCGGATGACTTGAATCCTTTCACATTTATTGAGACTTCGTCTTATGACCCACACCAAGGGCTGTCTTGGTGAATCTCTCATATGTGCTTAAAAAGAATGCCTTTTCTGCCGTTTCTGTGTGGAATATTCTACAGTGTCATAGTTCAAGTTTGTTGATAGCATTGTTCAAGTATGCTATAGCCTTACTGATTTTCTGTCTACTGTTCTATCAGTAATTGAGAGAAGGTTATTGAAATCTCAGAGTGTAATTGGGGACTTGTCTTTCTCCTTTCAGCTCTATCATCATTTTGCTTTGTGTATTTTGAAGCTCTGTTATTAGGTACATAAATGTTTAGGATTGTTTATCATTTTGATGAATTTTCCACTATCGTTATGAAATGAACCTCTATCCCTGGTAATATTCTTTTCCCTGAAGTCTACTTTATTCAGTATTAATAGTGCCACTCAGCCTTCTATTCATTTCAGCATGGAATACCTCTTTCCATACTTCTCCTTTTCATCTATTTGTCTCTTTATATTTAAGTTGGTTTTTTATAGGCAGTTTATCATTGGCTCTTCCATTTTTATCCAGTCTCAAATCTCTACCTTTGATGTACATTTAATGTTATTGGTTTGATTGGGAGTAAATCTACCATCTTGCTATTATTTTCTATTTATCCCACATGTTCTTTTTTCCCCCTATTTTACTACCTTCTTTTACATTACTTATTTTTTATGATTCCATTCCTCCCCTTGGTTGATGTATTAGCTACCTATATCTCGTTGTCGTGTTATTTTAGTGGTGATTTTAAGGTTCAGAGTCTACATCTTTACACATTCTAGCTTCACGTGTATTATTATATCACTTCACAAATAGTATAAGAGTTACAACAGTATGCTGCCATCTCTCTCCTCCTGGCATTTGTGCTACTGTTAGCAAACATTTTCCTTCTACGTATGTTCTGTGTATAAACCCACACTACAGTGTTATTTTTGATTATCAGCACTCAGTTTTCTTCTTGAGCAAAAGTCTTTTAGATTTACTCAATTAGTTCTCACTGCTGGTGCTCTTCATTCCTTTATGTGGATCCAGATTTCTATCTGGTATCATCTTTCTTCTACCCGAAGGACTTCCTTTAAAATTTCTTATAGTGGAGGTTTCCTGGTGATAAAATCTTCCTGTTTTTGTTTACCTTCATCTTTGAGAGATACTTTTATTTGGTTCAGAATTCAAGTTGGCATTATTTTTTTCTTGAGGTATTTAAAGATGTTGTTCCACTGTCTTTTGGTTTGAATGGTTCCCAATTTAAAATGGACTGTCATCCTTATCTTTATTTCTCTGTGCCTGTGTGTCTTTTTCTTCTCTGACTGCTTTAAAGATGTTCTCTTTATCACTGGTTTGGAGCAAATTGATTACACTATACTTTGGTGTCATTTTCTTTGTGGGATTTTTTTGTGTGTGCTTGAATTTTCTTGAGATTCTTTGATCTGTGGGTATGTACGTTTTATCAAATTTGAAAATTTTTGCCCATTATTTCTTCAAAAATTTTCCACCCTAACAGCCTTATCTCCAGGGACTCCAATTATGCATATGTTAGGCCCCTGGTAGTTGCCCCACACCTGTCCAAACTGATACTCTGTTCATTTCTTTCAGTCTTCTTTCTCTGTGTGTTTAATTTTGGCTAGTTTCTCCTGCTATATGTTTGCTAATCTTTGCCTTTCCCTTTTCTTTTTAAAAAATAACACCCAGGCTTCACTGGTGGTGCAGTGGTTGAGAATCTGCCTGCCAATGCAGGGGACATGGGTTCAAGCCCTGGTCTGGGAAGATCCCACATGCCGCGGAGCAACTAGGCCCGTGAGCCACAACTACTGAGCCTGCACGTCTGGAGCCTGTGCTCCACAACAAGAGAGGCCGCAACAGTGAGAGGCCCGTGCACTGCGATGAAGAGTGGCCCCTGCTCGCTGCAACTAGAGAAAGCCCTCACACAGAAACGAAGACCCAACACAGCTAGTGTTGGTGTTGAATGCTTCTCAGGCCTCAAATCTCTGACTTCCCACTCTGCAACCAGTTGGAGAAAACTCTGCTTTTAACAGGCTCACCTGATTAGGTCAGGCTCACCAAGGATAATCTCCCCCTTTGTATATAATGTTACATAATCGTCCTATTCACAGATTCCACTCACACTCAAGGGCGTTCTGCAGGTGTCTTAGTCAGCTCAGGGTGCTATAACAAATACCATACCGGTGGCTTAAACAACAGAAATGTATTTCTCACAGTCCTGGAACCTGGGAGGTCCAAGGTCCAAGTACTGGCTGATTTAGCTACTGGTGAGAACCCTCTTTCTGGTTTTCAGGTGGATGCCTTCTTGCTGTGTCATCATTTGGGGGAAAGAGGTAATCTCTCTCGTGTCTCTTCTCTTAAGACCCCTAATTCCATTCATGAAGGCTTCACCCTCATGACCTAGTTACTTCCCCAAAGCACCACCTCAGAATACCATCACATTGGGTATTAGAGATTTAACATATGAATTTTGGGAGAACCCAAACATTCAGTTCAAAACAGCAGGATATGCATGCAAGGGAGCAGAAACACGAGTCCAGATTACCACAGGGGAATTTCAAGCCAGCTTTGGTGAATAGAAACCTATGTAATGGATAATGGACAGACCTGGGGGCATAGTATTTTGGTTCCAGCCTCCCCTCCTTGCTTCCTTCATCCCTCTCTGAGGGTGACTCTCCTTTCTTCAGATTACTGGATACCAAAGAAGAAAGGGAACTGGACCAGTGATGCCTATATCAGGCCTTGAGCCTTCTACTGTCATCTGGGTGAGGAGTGACTGGTGAAGTTGAGGTGTGCTCCCCTCCCCTGCTGATCTGTAGATTAGCTGAGGATGGTCACTGTGTTTTATGTCATCAGTCCCATCCCCAAAACAAAACAAGCCATAACAACAAAATTCCCCTGACCTGCGTATTTCTGACCCACTTCTCTCCCCACCTTTGTAGCCAGGCTTGGGAAAGAGTCTTCCATGATCCCCGTCTTTGTCCCTTTGCTTACAAGGGACTCCTCCCGTCGCTGCCGGCTAGCGCCACACCCCACCCCGCCCAGTCCACTGCCCTGCAAAGGCCACAAGTGACCTCCTGGTTACTAGGTCTAAGTGGACATGTCCTGTTCTTTATCACATCTCTGTGGCATTTGGCATTATTGATCACTCCCTTCCTGAAACTTTCCTTCCTTCAACTCTGTGACAGCAATTCCTACTGGCTCTCTTCCTGCATCTGAAAATGCTTACACTGAGTTGCCTTCACTCGATACTCTTCTCCAAATTCTAAAGGTTGCCAGGTTGCTTGGCCCAAAAGAATAGACTGAACCAGGTTCAAATCCTGGCTCAGTAGCTCACGTGATATATGACTTTGGACAAATAACGTAACTTCTCTGAGTCTCAACTGCTTCTTTGGTAAAATAGGAATTATGTCTGTGCTGCAGGTCATGGTCATGTGCTGCACCAACGTATCAGACCTGTTACCCTTCCATGACTCTAAGCTTCTTGATAACAGAAAGCATATTTTAAAGGGACACAGGACATTCTGAGGCAGCTGTTTTGACCCTGGCATTTTGATAAAACGGCAGCAAAGCGCCCCGAGTCCCCGTGTCCAGACTGGTCTGTCAGAACATTCTGATTGAGTTTTTTTGTTAGCTGAACTGTAGTTCACATACTGTACGTTCCACTTTTTTAAAGTGTACAATTCAGTGGTTTTTAGTATATTCACAGAATTGTGCAGCTGACACCACTACTTCCAGAGCATTTTCACTTACCCCCAAAAGAAACCCACACCCCTCAGCAGTCACTCCCATCCCCTGCTTTCCGCAACCCCTGACAACCACTAGTCTACTCTGTGTTTCAGGGATTTGCCTATTCTGGACATTTCATATAAGTGGAATCATACAGTATGTGCCCTTTTCTATCAGTTTCTTTCATTTAGCATGTTTTCGAGGTTCATGCATGTCAAAACATGGATCAATATCTCATTCCTGATTTTGTCTAGATAATATTCCGCCACATGGAGATATCAGATTTTGTTTATCCACCCATCAGTTGATGGGCGTTTGAGTTGTTTCCAACATTTGTCAACTGTGGGTAATGCTGCTATGAAAATCCATGTCATTAATCTTTTCTTATGCAGTGTCTAATCTACTCTTAATCCCATCCAGTGTATTTTTCATCTCAGACATTTGAGGTTTTAATCTCTAGAATTTTTATTTAGATCTTTTTTTTTTTGTCTTCTTTGTTTCTACTTGACGTGTTCAATTGTTCCTCCAGCTTCTTGATATATGGCATATAGTTATAATGACTGTTAATCACAGGTGTCATTTCTTGGCGGGCTTCAATTGATTGCATTTCCTCCCAATTATGCGTTGCACATTTGCATGTCTGAATATTTTTTTAGCTGACAGACGTTGTGAATTTTTCCTTTTTGGGTACTGGATGTTTTTTAATCCTGTAAATATTCTTAAGCTTTGTTCTTGGGTGAAACTATGTGACTTGGAAAGAGTTTGAGCATCTTGGGTCTTTCTCATCAGCCTTGTTACGTGGTCCCGACTAGCGATCAGTCTAAGGCTGATTTTAGCACAGCACCAGGGCATGACCCTCCCGGGTGTTCAGATGCCCTGGGAATCGTGAGGTTTTCCACTCTACCAGTGGGAACAAGAACTAATCCTGGCCTCCTGTGAGCTCTTGGGAGTGTTCCCTCTAATCCTGCTTGGAATGCTTTCCCTGGCCTTGGACACTGTCCTCACAGGCTACACTGATCAGACTTGTCCAGATACTCGAGGGGTCCCTCTGTGTGTCTCTGTCTGTCTCTGTCCTCTTGACTACTCTGACCTGTAACCTCTGACCTCTGAACTTCCCGAGCCCGCAGCTCCACCTTCCCGACTTGGGGAAGCCACCAGGCTCCCCGTGGGTTTCCTCTCTGTGCCATGGCCTGGAAGGCCACCCAGGCCATACGGTCAGGTGATTGTAGGGATTGTGGGGAGCACCTCATTTGTTTTCTGACTCTGGGGCTCACTGTGCTTCATTTCCTAATATTTAATGTCTTGAAATCCACTGACTTATATATTTTGGTCAAGTGTTTTGGGTAGTTTCAGATGAGAAGGGAAATCCCATCCTTCATCTTGGCCAGAAGTAGCTATAATTTTTAATATAAAAATTAAGCAATTGCTATAATACTATTAAACCACGATTTTTCACCCTCAAAGAAAGGAGATTTACCTTCATAAATAGCACTTGTACTTCTGGTAAATAATAAGAAACTTCCTGAAGATGAGAATATTTTACATCAATTTTTGTCTAGAGCGTGGATTATAGTAACAGATTTTTCATAGTTGTCTTTGGAAACTCTGCTTGTAACATCCTTTTTTTTTTTCTCTCTCTTTTTCTATACATCGAAATAGAAAAGTCTGCTCTTTCATTGGAGTGGGAAAGGTAAACCTCTTCTTTCTAGGGTACTTATTATACGGCCGGGCGCTGCCCAATTTAGTAATTCCTGCCCTCACCCGTGCTCGGAACTGGCCGGAAGGAAATTTCCTACCGTGCTGCCGTCTGCCCTTCACCTCTCCCCACCACTAACCACGTGCAGGCAAACGAGTGCCAGTGCTAAGTAGAAGGGAGTGTGCCGCTGGGCAAATTTTTCTGAAATAAATTTAGATCCGTTTAAGAAAAAGCCTGTCCAGGACCACAAAGAATTTGGCCTGGGGTGCTCCCCGGGGTGTCATGCTGGTGCTAGCCTGCAAGAAACAGACCCCCTCCCTGTTAGGATGTGGACCAAACTCATGACGTGCTTTTCCTTAAGCTGGAGGGCTGTCAAAGTTGTGTCCTTTCATTCTTTTCTTTCTCGTTTACAAGTATTAAGATCATGGGCCTTCTCTGAGATTATAAATATGCAGGTCCCAATGCTGCACAGTTTGCTTGTTATAATGTCAGTTAAGCTTCCAGCTTTAAAATTAAACCAGGCTTTTCCCTCCATTAGAATCCTCTGGATAGTGACCAGATGACTGCAGATGAATTTTTCATGTTCTCTTTCCATTTTGAAGGGTTGTGTTCTTGCTGGCGCTCAGCCTTTGCACGCAAACTGTTTGCATTCACCTTTGTAACAATATAAGGTTACTAGCTCTTTCCTCTGGGTTGTCAGCTGTCACTGGGACCATCGTAGATTCTCTCTGCCCCTAATCAGAGTAATGCAACCAGTAGGATGTGATTGGGGCAAGACCGAGATAATGGGAGAATGTTCTGGATTTAGGGTATGCCCCCAAACCCGTGAGATCTGTCAGAGATGTTGCAGAGTGGATCAGCAGTGCGCTTGAGTGGTGAGAGCCCCGGTGAGGAATCAATACTAGAAACCCAGACGTGTCCGGGCCCCTCCTGACGCTTGCTTACTTGCATATCCACTGGGACGTGCGTGTGTCATTCACAGAGCAGGTGCTTGGTAAAAGTCGTCAGATATTTTGGTCCCCACAAAACACATGACATGAAGTGCACACGTGAAATCGTCTGTCTGAAGGTCACCGCGAGACACTGGTCTAGGTATTTCTGTTCATATATTTCACATCGAACACTTGCATTGGGGATAAGCCTCATTAACAGTTGGGAAGTTTACAAGGGTCAGAGAGTAAAAAACTAGTACTTTTACTCTTTCATTTAACGACTCCCAAACCATCACTAAGCCCCATTTTGAAGGTCTGTGTTTGTTTTGTTGTTTTGTTTGTTTTTTGAATTTTATTTATTTTTTTATAAAATAGGTTCTTATTAGTTATCTATTTTATACATATTAGTGTGTATATGTCAATCCCAATCTTCCAATTCATCCCCCCAGCCCCCCCCACACTTCCTCCCTTGGTGTCCATACGTTTGTTCTCTACATCTGTGTCTCTATTTCTGCCTTGCAAACTGGTACATCTGTGCCATTTTTCTAGATTCGAAATATATGTGTTAATATTCGATATTTGTTTTTCTCTTTCTGACTTACTTCACTTTGTATGACAGTCTCTAGGTCCATCCACGTCTCTACAAATGACCCAGTTTCGTTCCTTTTTATGGCTGAGTAATATTCCATTGTATATATGTACCACATCTTCTTTATCCATTCGTCTGTCTATGGGCATTTAGGTTGCTTCCATGGCCTGGCTACTGTAAATAGTGCTGCAGTGAACATTGAAGTGCATGTGTGTTTTTTGTTTTTTGTTTTTTGTTTTTTCTTTTGCATGTGTGTTTTTGAATTATGGTTTTCTCTGGGTATATGCCCAGTGGTGGGATTGCTGGGTCATATGGTAATTCTATTTTTCGTTTTTTAAGGAATCTCCATACTGTTCTCCATAGTGGCTGTATCAATTTACATTCCCACCAACAGTGCAAGAGGGTTCCCTTTTCTCCACATCTTCTCCAGCATTTGTTGTTTGTAGATTTTCTGATGATGCCCATTCTAACTGGTGTGAGGTGATACCTCATTGTAGTTTTGACTTGCATTTCTCTAATAATTAGTGATGTTGAGCAGCTTTTCATGTGCCTCTTGGCCATCTGTATGTCTTCTTTGGCAAAATGTCTATTTAGGTTGTTCTGCCCATTTTTGGATTGGGTTGTTTGTTTTTTTGTTTGTTTGTTTTTTTAATATTGAGCTGCATGAGCTGTTTATATATTTTGGAGATTGATCCTTTGTCCGTTGATTCGTTTGCAAATATTTTCTCCCATTCTGAGGGTTGTCTTTTCATCTTGTTTATAGTTTCCTTTGCTGTGCAAAAGCTTTTAAGTTTCATTAGATCCCATTTGTTTATTTTTGGTTTTTTTTCCATTACTCTAGGAGGTGGGTCAAAAAAGATCTTGCTGTGACTTATGTCAAACAGTGTTCTTCCTACGTTTTCCTCTAAGAGTTTTATAGTGTCTGGTGTTACATTTAGGTCTTTAATCCATTTTGAGTTTATTTTTGTGTTTGGTGTTAGGGAGTGTTCTAATTTCATTCTTTTACATGTAGCTGTCTAGTTTTCCCAGCACCACTTATTGAAGAGGCTGTCTTTTCTCTATTGTATATCCTTGCCTCCTTTGTCATAGATTAGGTGACCATAGATTAGGTGTGGGTTTATCTCTGGGCTTTCTATCCTGTTCCATTGATCTATATTTCTGTTTTTGTGCTAGTACCATACTGTCTTGATTACTGTCGCCTTGTAGTGTAGTTTGAAGTCAGGGAGTCTGATTCCTCCAGCTCCGTTTCTTTCCCTCAAGACTGCTTTGGCTATTCAGGGTCTTTTGTGTCTCCATACAAATTTTAAGATTTTTTGTTCTAGTTTTATAAAAAATGCCATTGGTAATTTGATAGGGATTGCATTGAATCTGTAGATTGCTTTGGGTGGTATAGTCATTTTCACAATATTGATTCTTCCAAACCAAGAACATGGTATATCTTTTCATCTGTTTGTGTCATCTTTGATTCCTTTCATTAGTGTCTTATAGTTTTCTGAGTACAGGTCTTTTATCTCCTTAGGGAGGTTTATTCCTAGGTATTTTATTCTTTTTGTTGCAGTGGTGAATGGGATTGTTTCCTTAATTTCTCTTCTGATCTTTCGTTGTTAGTGTATAGGAATGCGTGAGATTTCTGTGCATTAATTTTGTATCCTGCAGCTTTACCAGATTCATTGATTAGCTCTAGTAGTTTTCTGCTGGCATCTTTAGGATTATCTATGTATAGTATCATGTCATCTGCAAACAGTGATAGTTTTACTTTTTCTTTTCCAATTTGTATTCCTTTTATTTCTCTAGTTCTAGAGAAGAACTTCCCAAACTAGAACTTCCAAAACTATGTCGAATAATAGTGGCGAGAGTGGACATCCTTTGTCTTGTTCCTATCTTAGAGTGCTTTAATTTTTTCACCATTGAGAATGATGTTTGCTGTGGGTTTGTCGTATATGGCCTTTATTATGTTGAGGTAGTTTCCCTCTATGTCCGCTTTCTGGAGAGTTTTTATCATAAATGGATGTTGAATTTTGTCAAGAGCTTTTTCTGCATCTATTGAGATGATCATATGGTTTTTATCCTTCAATTTGTTAATATGGTGTATCACATTCATTGATTTGCATATATTGAAGAATCCTTGCATCCCTGGGATAAATCCCACTTGATCATGTTGTATGATCCTTTTAATGTGTTGTTGGATTCTGTTTGCTAGTATTTTGTTGAGGATTTTTGCATCTATATTCATCAGTGATATTTGTGTGTAGCTTTATTTTTTTTTGTAGTATCTGTTTCTGGTTTTGAAATCAGGGTGATGGCAACTTTGTAGAATGAGATTGGGAGTTTTCCTTCCTCTGCAATTTTTTGGAAGAGTTTGAGAAGGATGGGTGTTAGCTATTCTCTCGATGTTTGATAGAATTCACTTGTGAAGCCATCTGGCCCCTGGACTTTTGTTTTTTGGAAGATTTTAAATCACAGATTACTTGTGATTGCTTCATTCATATTTTCTATTTCTTCCTGGTTCAGTCTTGGAAGATTATACCTTTCTAAGAATTTGTCCATTTCTTCCAGGTTGTCCATTTTATTGGCATAGAGTTGCTTGTAGTAGTCTCTTATGATGCTTTGTATTTCTGTGGTATCCATTGTAACTTCTCCTTTTTCATTTCTAATTTTATTGATTTGAGTTCTCTCCCTCTTTTTCTTGATGAGTTTGGCAAAAGGTTTATCAATCTTCTCAAAGAACCAGCTTTTAGTTTTATTGATCTTTGCTATTGTTTTCTTTGTTTCTTTTTCATTTATTTGTGCTCTGATCTTTATGGTTTCTTTCCTTCTACTAACTTTGGGTTTTGTTTGCTCTTCTTTCTCTACTTCCTTTTGGTGTAAGGTTAGATTGTTTATTTGAGATTTTTCTTGTTTCTTGAGGTAGGATTGTATTGCTTTAAGCTTCCCTCTTAGAACTGCCTTTGCTGCATCCCATAAGTTTTGGATCATTGTGTTTTCATTGTCATTTGTCTCTAGGTAATTTTTGCTTTCCTCTTTGAATTCTTCAGTGATCTCTTGGTTATTTAGTAATGTATTGTTTAGCCTCCACGTGTTTGTGTTTTTTTTACGATTTTTTTCCCTGTAATTCATTTCTAATCTCATAGCGTTGTGGTCAGAAAAGATGCTTGATATGATTTCAGTTTTCTTAAATTTACCAAGGCTTGATTTGTGACCGAAGATATGATCTATCCTGGAGAATGTTCCATGTGCAGTTGAGAAGAAAGTGTAATCAGCTGTTTTCGGATGGAATGTCCTGTAAATATCAATTAAATCTATCTGGTCTATTGGCTAGTGTTTCCTTATTAATTTTCTGTCTGGATGATCTGTCCGTTGGTGTAAGTGAGGTGTTAAAGTCCCCCACTATTATTGTCTTTCTGTCGATTTCTTCTTTTATTGCTGTTAGCATTTGCCTTATTTATTGAGGTGCTCCTATGTTGGGTGCATATATATTTATAATTGTTATATCTTCTTCTTGGATTGATTCCTTGATCATTATGTAGTGTCCTTCCTTGTCTCTCGTAACATTCTTTATTTTAAAGTTGATCTTATCTGATATGAGTATTGCTACTACAGGTTTCTTTTGATTTCCATTTGCATGGAATATCTTTTTCCATCCCCTCACTTTCAATCTGTATGTGTCCCTAGGTTTGAAGTCAGTCTCTTGTAGACAGCATATATACTGATCTTGTTTTTGTGTCCATTCAGCGAGCCTGTGTTTTCTGGTTGGAGCATTTAATCCATTCACATTTAAGGTGATTATCGATATGTATATTTCTATTATCATTTTCTTAATTGTTATGGGTTTGTTTTTGTAGGTCCTTTTCTTCTCTTGTGTTTCCCACTTAGAGAAGTTCCTTTAGCATTTGTTGTAGAGCTGGTTTGGTGGTGCTGAATTCTCTTAGCTTTTGCTTGTCTGTAAAGCTTTTGATTTCTCCATTGAACCTGAATGAGATCCTTGCCGGGTAGAGTAATCTTGGTTGTAGGTTCTTCCCTTTCAGCACTTTAAATATATCGTGCCCCTCCCTTCTGGCTTATAGAGTTTCTGCTGAGAAATCAGCTGTTTACTGTATGGGAGTTCCCTTGTATGTTATTTGTCGTTTTTCCCTTGTTGCTTTTAATAATTTTTCTTTGTCTTTAACTTTTGTCAGTTTGATTACTGTGTGTCTCGGTGTGTTTCTCCTTGGGTTTATCCTGCCTGGGACTCACTGTGCTTCTTGGACTTGGGTGGCTATTTCCTTTCCTATGTTAGGGAAGTTTTCAACTATAATCTCTTTAAATATTTTCTCCGGTCCTTTCTCTCTCTCTTCTCTTTCTGGGACCCCTATAATGCGAATATTGGTGTGTTTAATGTTGTCCCAGAGGTCTCTTAGGCTGTCTTCATTTCTTTTCATTTTTTTTCCTTTATTCTATTCCGTGGCAGTGAATTCCATCCTTCTGTCTTCCAAGTCACTTATCCGTTCTTCTCCCTTAGTTATCCTGCTATTGATTCCTTCTAGTGTGTTTTTCATTTCAGTTATTGTATTGTTCATCTCTGTCTGTTTTTTCTTTAATTCTTCTAGGTGTTTGTTCTTTAATTCTTCTAGGTCTCTGTTAAACATTTCTTGCATCTTCTCAATCTTTGCCTCCATTCTTTTTCCGAGCTCCTGGATCATCTTCACTATCATTATTCTGAATTCTTTTTCTGGAAGGTTGCCTATCTCCACTTCATTTAGTTGTTTTTCTGAGGTTTTATCTTGTTCCTTCATCTGGTACACAGTCCTCTGCCTTTTCATTTTGTCTATCTTTCTGTGAATGTGGTTTTTGTTCCACAGGCTGCCGTATTGTAGTTCTTCTTGCTTCTGCTGTCTGCCCTCTGGTGGATGAGGCTATCTCAGTTTCCTAGTTTAACTGGATGGAAATCAGAATATTCTAGGCGACCAGAGTTTTGATTTTTTTTGGAAAGAGACTAAACACACGTAACTTGACTCCACCTGGCTGCAGACAGAGGTCAGTGGCATGTCTGCCTGCCTTGAACCTTTGACCTCCCCAGAAGCAATATAAGTACCACAAAGAACAGGGAAGGAGGTAATAAAATCTTCCAGCGCATGGAAATGTCCTCAGGGGATGTGGCACGGCCCTCATTTGAAGCATGTATGGTGGCTTTTCCAGAGAAGTTTGGGTGTAAGAGGTCAGAAGTGGGTCACCGTCATCACAGTCATTCCAGTGCCGACCGTGTGCTCCATGAGCTGCCTGTGATCACTGGCTCACAACTTTTCTGTCCCGTGTTCCCATTTACCCTTTACTTCCTAAGCAGGTTTGTATTTAAACTTCATCATGTGCTGGCTTTTAAGAAAAGACAGCAGAAGGAAGCAAAATCCTTTTTAATTTTTAATGAACCAGGTGAAGCTGGCTGAGTGTCATTCATCTTCTTTCAACATAAGCTCTCTGTCCCCAGGACGGTGGGTGAGGCTGTGAGGCCGTCCTTCCGTACCGTCCTGGGGATGGTCGGACATATGGGCGGACAGGAAAGTGAGTGACAGAACGATACTTCAGGGAATAACTGTAGACATATTTGACAAAATCCACAGCACAGGAAAAGAATGCTGTTTTTAGCGAGGATCAGAGCTATGCTGACGACAGTCAAATGATTATTAGTCACAGGCAAAGTTATATTTGATATATTGGGTTGGCCAAAAAATTCATTTGGGTTTTTCTATAACATCTTGCAGAAAAATCCAAATGAACTTTTTGGCCAACCCAATTTTTAAAAAGATGGCAGTTCCCTTTTCTTTTTTTTTTTACATCTTTATTGGAGTATAATTGCTTTACAATGGTGTGTTAGTTTCTGCTTTATAACAAAGTGAATCAGTTATACATATACATATGTTCCCATATCTCCTCCCTCTTGCGTCTCCCTCCCACCCTCCCTATCCCACCCCTCCAGGCAGTCACAAAGCACCGAGCTGATCTCCCTGTGCTATGCGGCTGCTTCCCACTAGCTATCTACCTTACGTTTGGTAGTGTATATATGTCCATGCCACTCTCTTGCTTTGTCACAGCTTACCCTTCCCCCTCCCCATATCCCTTTTCAACTAAAAGCGATAGAGAACTTCACATGCAACCTTGTTTCTCCACGTTTCCTTCCAGTAGTCTTAGCACTGAGGCCTGAGCATTGGTCTGTGCTGTGAAGTGCAGCCAGCCTGGAGTCCCACGCAAGGACTGGTTTCATCAGGCGGTGTGGTGTCACAGTACGGCTAAACATTGGCTTGATATGTTCATGTCAAAAGCTGATGTTAACAGGGGAGCCAACGTCCTGGCTCAGAACATCGGTTTGGTGGCCCCAGGAGTAGAAACGTGGACTGAGTATACCGGTGTTCAGTAGAACCCTCGAATATTGAGTGTGTGAATAAAACCGGTTTAATAACAACACCAGTATCAAAGTAAACACCAAGAATAGGATTTCACCAAATCCTTTCATATCGGCTGTTTACAATATAATTGCTAACCTAAAAACAATGATGATGATGGTAATAATAACAGAGGATAAATCTGACAGCCAGAAACACAGGGCAACGTGAACATTTACTAATATCCACAAGTGCAGAGGTAACTCTGTATGCTATAGATTGCAATTAGCTTTAATTGGCTGAGCTGGAAGGATGTTTTATTATTATTTTGGATTTCTAAAAGAAGTACCTTCTGTTGTAATGGTGTCAGGCCCCCGGTACCTCAACACATTACAAACACTGGAGTGTTTATAAAATCACCAGCCGCAGCGATAAAACGGCAAACGGTAACCCTGAGGAAAGTGTGCCTTGGGTCTTAGACTGTGCCTTAGAATTTAATGCAGGCAGTGAAATTTCTCACACTTTGTCAGTAGTTATTTTTCTTTTGTTTTCAGTATTGAGAAGGTGGGGATTAAGTATATATTAAGATTGATTTGCCTTCTGGAATGCTGTATACTCTTATGCCGCAAAGACAGTTTTAAAGAAGCAATAATTTCACATTCTACTATTCCATTAAGCCGTACTAGTTGAAGATATGTCATATTCCAGTCTCTGATGATTTCCTCTTTTTTATAATTAATTAATTTTTGGCTGCGTTGGGTCCTCGTTGCTGCATGCGAGCTTTCTCTAGTTGCGGTGAGCAGGGCTACCCTTCGTTGCGGTGCGCGGGCTTCTCATTGCGGTGGCTTCTCTTGTTGCGGAGCACGGGCTCTAGGAGTGCGGGTTTCAGTAGTTGTGGCACGCAGGCTTCAGTAGTTGTGGCTCATGGGCTCTAGAGCACAGGCCCAGTAGTTGTGGCGCACAGACTTAGTTGCTACGCAGCATGTGGGATCTTCCCGGACTAGGACTCAAACCCACGTCCCCTGCATTGGCAGGCGGACTCCTAACCACTGTGCCACCAGGGAAGCCCTCTGATGATTTCTTAAAAGGAGGAAGATTTGATTAAAATTAGCATGGTTACCATTAAATTAACAATCAGAAGTATTTAGATCAGTTAACAATCTTTTCCCCTTAAAAGGTGAGGCCATTGTGTGTTCTCAGGCCCATGACTCTGCTGCAGCTCACGGTATCAGGTACCGAAGAGGCCACTGCTTTCCGATTTGTTCTATATGTTACGCCCTGATGTTTTGGAGGCAGAGCGGGGAGACGAAAGAACGGTGGAAACATTAAAGTTTATTCATGATTGTGTGGTCCGTGTCCCTGTCATGTCCTCTAGGACGTGACCTGTTGGAGCCAAGGAAAGAATATTCTTGGGAACGTAAGTCCACTGGCCACCGCAGGGCTCTCTGGGGGTGTCAGGTCTGCCTGAGCCTCATGCTAGAAGTACAGCCGATCCGAGGAAGACTCTTGCTTACCCGAGGGTCTGGGACCGTGATGCAGTGCTTGTCTCTGAGCTCTTTCCTGGGCCTTTACGCCTTAATGCTTCAGCCTAATAATCTTCTTAAAGCCTCCCCAACCCCAGGCAGAGTTTCTGGTTCTTCCCTCTGTGCACCCTCCTCAACACACACCCCTAACATTTGCCCGGCAGGAACCAGATCTCAGAGGCTTTGTGGGCCGTGTAAGGAACGAGCACTTTCTTCTTACTGCAGCGGAGCGTAAGGAGTGGAGGGAGGGGTCCATGCGGGCCGTGGGCTCTTTTCTGTTTATAGAGATCATTCTGGCTTCTGTACAGTGAAAGATGAGAAAAAGCAGGGCTCCCGTTAGAAGGTGAGGGGTTATGGTGGCTGGGACTGGACCTTCAGCCGTGGAGGTGGTGTGAATGCTCACATGCAGGGCATGGGTGCTGTAGGAATTTAAAGCCAGAAATCCCTGCAGCAGAGGTCATCAGACACGTGACTTGAACCTGACCTTAAAGAAAGGGTTGAAGGGAGGGGAGGGCGTGTAGGCGTTACTCCCCGATGCCCAGTGAAAGAGTTGCTAGGTGTTAACTCTGACTTCGACCTGGATTGACTGATTGATTTCCCATTAGACATTTTCAAAGAGGAATCCCCTTGAAGAAAACAAAAACAAAAACAAAAACACAACTGCTCCAGTCTCTCTAAGCAGACCCAGAAGAATGAAGGCAGCTAGAAGGAATTGGGCCGTTTTGTCTGGTACTCTTTTTTCCAGGCCTGAAACCTTGCACTTCAGACCACATCAACAGAGCCATATTTAAAGTCCCTGTTTTTCATTTGTAACACCTAAAATGACAAATGATGGGCAATTCCTTGTCAGCTACTTGATGGAATCCTTCGGTCATAAGGAGCGGTTGTCACATTCGGGCTGAATGTGACTCACAGGTGACTGTTTTTCTTTCTAGGATACCCCAAGCAGAGGCCCACGGCCCCCCGCAACGGGGCCTCCCCCAAGCCGGACCCGCAGGCCCGAGAGGCCGAGCGGCAGCTGGTGCAGCGGCTGAAGGAGAGGTACGAACAGCAGGCGCGGCAGCTGGGCCTCGTGCAGGGGGAGCTGAGGAAGGCCGTCCGGGGCTTTGAGGCACTCGCCGTGTCCACTCAGCTTTTCTTCAGGAAGGTGAGTCCACATCTGGTGAATGTTGAAGGGCTTTCGGTTTGCGGGGAGGATGGCGGTGGTGACGGTTGTTGTGTGTGTGTGTTTCAGTTCGAGTTTGGGGTTAGAGACCAGTTTGATTTTCAGGTCATACAGCATCTCCGCCAGCACCGCGTAATGTTTTGGGTGCCCAGTTTAGACTTGAGCGTGGAAGACGTTAGTCTGGGAGGAAGGATCCATAACCTGGACTGCAGAAGGGAAAATGGTGTAAAAAAGAAGGGAAAGGGCATAAATGAACGCTTTGAAGGTGAGGTCTTGGAAGAGAATGGAGCACGTGAATGTTTGCATTTTAGACCTGAGACGGCCAGGGTCTGAACTGTCTACACCTTCAGTACAGAGGGAGCCAGGGCCACAGGGCGGTGCCACTTTGGCTGTTGAGGGGACCCGGAAGGTGCCGGGCTGGGGCCTCTCCTCGGGGCCACGCTCACAGTGCACGCGGGACAGCATGGGGTAGGGGCGTCCTCCCTGCCCCCTCGGTTCTTCTGACAGTGCAGAGAGGCTTGGTTTCCTCAGCCTGAGTGTCCAGAGGCTCCTGGGCCATCCGGACTCCGAGTCTGTTACCAGCCATGGTGTAGTTTGGCTTTCCTGCCTCTGAATGTGAAAGGGCGGCGGTGGGAGCGCGGGTCTGTCTGACTTTGTGCGTTCGTGCTCCACCCTGAGGTGGCCAAGCCCTGTTTGGGGGAGAAGTTGAACATTTACCTTTGAGGTTTAAACATTATCAGTTAGCACATCAATAACCCGTAAGGCATTAGTTTCATGTATGGACCTTCCGGTATCTGTAAATGAAAGTAAAAATGCTATATAAATGCCCCCCAACTAAGAAAATGAACTAACTAAATTTCTAACTGATTTAAAGAAGAAAATCAGAAGAATATTAACCAGCACCATGTCCGCTGGTTTTCTTTATTATCTGTACCGTGAAGTGTGGAGGGCTCTCTGACCTTTGACGATAGCCTGCAGCCTCTCTTGCCCTACAGTGTGGAAGCCTGAGCTGACCTGTTCTGTTGTTTCCTTTCTTGCTTAAAGCTTTTGGCCCAAAGAGCTAATTACCAAGTTATTGTTGTGATGGAAGACAAGACAAACAGGTTTCAGTTTTACCAATAGTTTCTGCCTCTTCCCTGGTCAAAGTGTTAACAGCAGCAGTAAATGGCCAATTTGAATTTTATGTCTTCCCTTCTGGTCTAGTACCACTGGGGTCAACCTTAAAGAGCTGCAGTTGCTGCGTTCTCACCCCTGTAAGAATTAAAGTTACAAACACATTTTTGAGGTGCCAAAGGGGCCAGACTTGCCATGGTAAATATTGAGCATTTTTCTTATTAGACAAAGAGTGACGTGTTTTCCGTTCTTCAGCTGGATGTGTATTTTCCACTGACTGTGAAGTCTTTAATAAAGAGAGGAAAACAGCGTTGTTCGTTGCAGTTCAGTGATAACATTTACTTTGTAACTCTGCCCGCTCTGGGATTGCACCTTCCATACATCATCCAGCTTCGTGATAAATCCTTGATAAAGGTTTCGTGTGGATAGATATGCCAGCAGACATCGAATTAACACATTGGTCACATGCGCTGTGTTTTCAAGTTAGAACTTTTGGACCCCATTTATGGCGTCATGGCAGAGAAGAGAGTTCCTGTGTTGAATAAGGGTCGGTTCCCTGTAGTGATGCATTTCTAGGCCCCAGGAAAATTCCTTTTGGCCCATGGACCACGAGTTTTATTTCACTGCAGCATACACATGGCTCTTCAAGCAGAGACCCAAGGGCAGGTGATTTGTAGCCATCTCCATGAGACCCCCCTACTGGCTGGAGCCGCACTCGGCATGACATTTCAGCAGGATGGATGGTGGGCACGAATTTCATTTTCTTTGCAGTAAGTCACAGCCAGCAGCTCCAGACAGGCCTCCCCAATGGCCATGGCATTTCACTTCCCACACGGTGTGCTCTTTTTTCCGTCCTTCTGATCTCAACTCTTTCTCCAGAGACACCTCAGAAGAAAAAATGGACATTTTTAAAGTCTGCAGTTGAACGTAAGTGGCTTCCACTCAGGCTGGCATGTGTTCTACATGGTTTAAGATGATTGATTTGAGAGTTTTCCAGGAATACCAGACTAGACCAGGGGGTGTGACCAGAGTGGAGCACGCGGGGAAGTGGAGGCCAGGCAACCTGGGAATTCTGATGATGGGGCCCCTACTACAAGGGCTCAGGATCCTGAGATGCTCTCATGACCCGTGTCCCTCTTGGGGGAAGCCAATGCATTATTATTATTATTGTTATATATGGGGCAATGGTCACAGCCCAGCATGGCAGCTGTGCAGGGCGTGGCCTCCATAGCCAGCCCGAAAAAGCAGTATCTCTTTGCTCTTCTGCTTAGAAGACCCTGCTGGAACTCTACACCTGTATCTTTTCTACGCTGTAGCATATTCGTCTACAAAGCAGGCGTAGTGGAGAGAGGGGACCGTGCCAGCAAGGAGCCGGTCCCACCTCCACCTCCATCTTGCATGAGACCTTGAGCGAGTTGCGGCCCCTCTTTGAGCCGTGACAGCATCACCAACGGGAGTACATCCTTGCTCCCCTCGGCTTCCCGCTGCAGAATCACCTCTGATGAGAGTCATCTTTGACTCTCAGTTTCCTCAATTTCAAGTAGGTTTGATAATAACTCTTTACAAGGTTATTGTGAGAATGGAGTGAATTAATGGGCAAAGGTGCTTTGAACAAATATTCAATAAAACATTCTTTTTGAGGACAAGGAAAATGTGACAAATGTTTTACTCTCCGGCGGATTGAATAAGACATATGTGAGGAATGTAAAGCTGAAACACAGACCACACCCCTCTTATTTCGTGTTATGTATATAAAGGATTTGGCTTGGGGTGAACTTCAAGAATAGAATTAATCTTCTAGTCCAGCTGTTCAGCTGCTGCTGCTGTATATTTTTTCCAGAATGTGCTGATGCTATTAAGTATGGGAGGTCACTAGAAAAAGGAATTTGGAGCCCGGATAGGGATCTTTCATTTCTGCCCCATGTTTCACAGCTCCTGGCAGGGCGGCTGTGAAAGCTGTCAGCTGTGGTACAGCCTGAGCCCAGCGTCCAGGGATGCTAAGATGCCACATTTAGGTGCCAACACCTACCTCACGCTTGTGCTCGTTCCAGGCAGCTCCGTTCCCCCTAACAAGGCACGGTCCTCACCACAGGCCGGACAGCTGTGCTGAAATCCGTGGTCCCAGACCTCTGGGGGGACTGTACTAATAAGTGTGATTCTCAGGGACTCTCACTTCTCAGGGTCAAGTTAAAAGACTTTTACCTTTTGCTGCCTGGTTCCCGGGAACGCTACTCTTTGGCAGCCCCTGGCGGCTAATCCAGGAGGTGGTCCTGCCTCGCCCTGTAGCATCAGGTTTTACACAGGTTACATCTGCGGGTGTATTTATTTTCGTTTTAGTTTTAATCAGATTTATTATATTTATTCTATATTTTTTCATATTGGTTTGTGTCATTTTTATCATTAACTTTATGAATGGGATAGACGATGGTTTTTAACTATTTCTTATTTCTTATTAAATAGTTTAGGCCCACAAGGCATGAAAATTTATGTCAAGCATTTGTGTACTTTCTAAGCTTAATCAAAATTAATGATGCATCAGCCTCCTTCTCCCTAAAGTGTATATATATGAATGTATATTTTTTTCTTTTACTCTTTGACGTTTTATCACAAAAATATATTGAATAATTGTGGAGAAGTATGGCAAGAATAACACCCAAATACTCACCATTTAGGTTTAATACTTAATGACATGTTTCCTTATTCACTTTATCTATGTTTTTTTAAATATTTACTTATTTCTTTATTTGGTCGTGCTGGGTCTTAGTTGTGGCAGGCAGGCTCCTTAGTTGCGTCTTGCCAGCTCTTTAGTTGCAGCTTTAGTCCCATTTTATCTATGTTTTTGTTGTTAGTTAGGGATACATATTTTTAAATATAGTTCATATACTTAACTTTTCATCTTTAATTCACTTACGTTAGTAGATTTTTATCAACCCTGCCCCGACCGTATGAAAGGTTCTGTGGAGGGTTCAAAAAAGTAGAAGGCAAAGCACCTTAATAACAATATCGCTCCTGTTTATTGACCATCTCCTATGTCCTGGACACTTTCCATATAGTATTTTAACCCGCCCTGGTGTGGACACTATTCTCATGTGACAGTCGGGGAGACCGAGGCTGAGGGAGGTTATGTAGCCTTCCGAAGACAACAGAATTGAAAGCAATGGAGCCACGATACAAATGCAGGTCAGCCCGTATCCACCTCATATTTTTCCCACAATATTGTGGTCGTTTCTCTCTCTCCACCCAGCCTTCAAGGTTTTGATGTAGTTAAGGGGGAAGAACAAAATGTGAAACAATAATCTAAAAGTTAAACACATGTAGAGGATGCTTAGAGAAAATGATCTAAGGTAATAGTCAACCTGAAGCCAGAAACAAAAATGGTGTATGTTCTGGTAGAAGCCCACCACTGTGAGTGGGAAGGGACGCCCTGGGAAGGAGACTGGCAGGGGCCGGGACGGAGAGCTGGGAGGGATTATTGTGAGTAAAGAGGAGGGGGAGCGTGTGTACGGGCAGAGGACAGTCCAACCTGGTTGTCTGCAGAGTGGTGGCCCCTCCCTATCTTGAAGCCCAGGGTAGATTAGTTAATGATTTGCGGATGGAGATCCAGGGACTCAGAACTGTTTTTGGAAGTGCGAAGGTTCCTCTGTAACAGACGGCGGCTCCTCTTGGTCAAGGTGGCCCAGATTCACCTTCCGGGCTCCATAGCTGGCTGCTTCCATCCGAGCAGGCTGTGTAGAATCCTTTTGGAAAATAAATGCATGCTTGCTTGCTTTTGCCATTTGATAACATTCGCATGGATCATCGGATGAAAGTCTGCCCTAGGACCCCAAAACAGCAGAGAAGCTGTTGTATCCGGCTGCCAGGGGAGTTTATGTGTCAGGACACTTTCCCACCGTCGGGAGCTTCAGGGCAATGATTACACCTGATCAAACCTGAAAACCGAGGGGCTTCCCTGGTGGCGCAGTGGTTAAGAATCCACCTGCCAATGCAGGGGACACAGGTTCGAGCCCTGGTCCGGGAAGATCCCACGTGCCGCGCAGCAACTAAGCCCGTGCACCACAACTACTGATCCTGCGCTCTAGAGCCTGCGAGCCACAACCGTTGAAGCCCGCGCGCCTAGAGCCTGTGTTCCGCAACAAGAGAGGCCACCGCAATGAGACACCTGCGCACCACAACGAAGAGTAGACCCCGCTCACCGCAACTAGAGAAAGCCTGCACACGGTAATGAAGACCCAATGCAACCAAAAAAAGAAAAAAGAAAAAAAAAAACCTGAAAACCGTACGCTCTCTGTTGCTCCCTAAATCCTAAAAATGTCCATTTAAATATAGTATTTTGTGCTTCTCCCCCTTATAAACAGTGCCCTGTGATTATCTTTTCTTCCTTAATTTTACCTTGAATAACTAAAGCCTTAGAGAAAAAGTGAGCACCTAGGTTGGCATTTCTGACAGTTCAGTATATGACCTGATGGGAATGTTGATGAAATAGTAAATTGGCTATTCCAACGATTGTTGTTCTAAAAGAACTTTTGTGTCCCAAAGGTCATTGTGACCACATTCCTTTGCTGGGAGAACCATGAGTGTTAGCTTTTACCCTTAGGACTTGAGCTTAAGGAAATGCTTAGCGTAACCCCCAAATATCAAAATATTCCCAATATCAAGGGATAGAACACCCCCTCCCCGCCCCAGCTATGCCAAGCAGCTCTTTGAAGTAATAAGAATCCCTGGCCTGGGGTGTCAGTTATGGAAGCCATCCCACATTCCAGGAGCATCCTCCCTATCTCCCATCCTCTCAGGAATTTCAGGTGGGATGAGCTTATTTTTGTATAGTTACTTGTGGCTCTGAATTTCTGCTTCTCTTAAATTAGCTCAGCTGATGGGTTCCGGCCATCCCACAGGCAGCATCCCTGCCTACCTGGTGTGGCTCCCCTTTGCTGGTTTCCAAGATTCTTTGTGCTTTGTGATGCTGGGAGCTCCATTAGGGAGTTAAACATGGGTTTAGATGTCAGGGGAGGAAACAGGAAGCTGTAGAAAGGAAGCTGTAGACTTGGGAGACATTTGTATAGAAGTGACATTATAGAGGGAGGAAATTGACAAGAGCATGTGTACAGAAGAGGAAGGCAGACACAGGACAGCCCCTCAGCCCAAGGAGGAGCAGGAGAGAAAGGAAACGCAGGAGATGGTGAGAAAGGCTGTTGAAAACAGGGGAAGTCCCACCTCAAAGAAGCCAAACGAGGGAGGAGTTTCTGTAGGTTGGAGTGATTTGTAATACCAGGTACCAGACAGTGGATGAAAATGACACAGAATGAGGATATATCCCAGAGTTTGGCACGCTCACAGGAGTATCTGTGAACAGGTCAGGACGACCAGATTCTCCTGGTTCCTTGACAACCAAATGGTTTAGCAAGTTTGGCCTCTGTCAGCCCGCGGTGAACGTTTCCCTGTGAGAAGTGGCAATGGTGACATCTACAGGGCATTGGCTGGAAATGAAATCTGTGCCCCCAGAAGAGTGCTTGCCAAATATTCCCTTAAATTCCAGGGCGTTTTACAAAAAGCAGGTGCCACTCTCCGCCCCTTGTTCACTAAAGTGCGAACTGCAGACCTGCCTGTTCCACAGACGTAATTGAAATTAGGTTTGATACTAAAATCACACAACTGCTTTCATTTTTCATTTTATTCCTGACAATCAAAGTACTAAGAAAGAATAAGATAGATGTCACACACTGCAAGCAGCTTCCCTATGAGATAATTCATAAAAGCAATTATATATTGCACAAACCTGAGAGTCAAACAATCTATATCTGTAATTCAGTCCCTGGAGAGCGTGAAGGCCCGTGACATCTGCTTTACCAGGAACAGAGGAAGAAACATTTAAAATTCAAATGTACTGAGCCTCTATGACATGACAGTACTCTCTTGAAAACAGAGACAACATGCGAACTGTGCTGACAAAATAAATAGGAAGTGATATCATTTCTCAAACTTTTCTGCAACAGTATTTCCCCATTATTTTTTCAGTTTGAAAGAAATGCAGGGCCATAATTTTATATCTATTTTACAGGCAGAAAGGAGGCCGAAGAAGAGGGGGAAAAAGAAACGAAGAATAAATGCAATGATCAGAAAAGTTACAAAGATATTAATCCAACTAGAATAATAATCACATTAAATGTGAGTGGTCTAAACATACCAATTAAAAGACAGAGATAGAAAGGATTTTTTTTAACCCAACTATATACTGTCCACAAGGAACCCGATTTAAATATAAAGACTCTCCTGTGTACCTGAAACTAGCCCAATACTGTAAATCAACTATACTCCAATTAAAAGAAAAAGAAAAATAAATAAAAATAAAGATACAAAAGTAAAGGGATGGAGAAAGATATACCATGCTAACTCTAATCCAAAGAAAGTTGGAATAGCAATATTAATTTCAGACAAAGCAGACTTTGGAACAAAGTGGATCATCAGAGATAAAGAGGACACTGCATTATGTATAAAGGGGTCAGTTCTCCAAAAGACATAAAAGCATGGGGCTTCCCTGGTGGCGCAGTGGTTGAGAGTCTGCCTGCCGATGCAGGGGACACAGGTTCGTGCCCTGGTCTGGGAAGATCCCACATGCCGCGGAGCATCTAGGCCCATGAGCCATGGCTGCTGAGCCTGCGCGTCCGGAGCCTGTGCTCCGCAATGGGAGAGGCCACAACAGTGAGAGGCCCGCGTACCGCAAAAAATAATAATAATAATAAATAAATAAATAAATAATTAGAATCATACAAAATATGTTGTCTGACCTTGATGAAATTAGACAAAAATCAGTAGGAGAAAGATAACAGGAAAATCTTTAAACATTTGGAAATTAAATAACATACTACCAAATAACCCGTGTATCAGAAAGAAGTTTCAAGGGAAATTAGAAAATACTTTAAACTGAAGGAAAATAAAATTACAACATTTAGAACTTTGTGGAACATGGCTAACATAGTGCCTAGGATGATATTTATAGTATTAGAAACTCAGGAAAGACAAAAAGTCTGAATCAGTGATCTAAGCTTCTACCTCAAGACACTAGAAAAAGAATTACGCTTGTAGCATGTATCATAGGGTACAGTATAGCACAAAAATAACCCCAGAGCAAGCAAAAGAAAGGAAATAATAAAGATAGGAGGAAAAATCAATGAAATTGAAAACAGAAGAATAATAGAATCAATGAAACTGAAAGCTGGTTCTTTGAGACAGTCAGTAAAATCGATAAACCTATTGTAAGTCTGACAAACAAAAAGACAAACTTACCAGCATCAGGAATGAAAGAGGGGAAATCGCCACAGACCCCACAGGTGTTAAAAAGGAATGAACTATTGATACACGTGAGACCTCGCGTGATTCTCAAAGGCATTATGCTGCGTTGAAGAAGCTACACTCGAGAATTTGCATATACTCTCTGATTCTATGTATATGATATTTTCCAAAAGGCAAAACCATAGTGATGGAGAACAGATTGGTAGTTGCCAGGGTTCAGGGATGTGGGGTGTGCAAAGGTAGATTTTTGGAGTAGTGTAGCTGTTCTATATTCTGGTTGTGGTGGTAGTTACATAAATCTATACATGTTTTTAAATTCATAGAACCGTACACGTAAAAGTCTCCCACACACACAACACAGTCAATGATACTATTTTTTAATTTTTTAAGTAAATTTTTTTGAAAAGAAAAAGTCACAGTCCATATGGTCATTTTCTTATTATCCTTTGGGTCTTATTCTTTTGAAGCTTATAGGAAAGGCAAATAGATTTAGTGTTTGGTGAGACAGATTCTCACTTCTTCACGGCAACAAGTTACATCTATAGCAGGACAGTGTGTAAAGTGTCAGTTTGTGGTGAGTCATCTTCAAAGCATCCGTCGATGTGCTCTGGCCCAGCCTCTAACTTGGTTGGCCTCTGACAGGGTAACCACTCGAAACAGTACAGCCTCGTAGTTCAACAAGGACTCAGATTCTCAGCTTCACCCTGAAAAGCCTGAGAGCCAGAAGATTTGAAGAGGGCCGTTAATCTGGGCAGCTGTTAATCTCCAGCCTCCCACTCTTCCTCAATTAGAGGGAAATTATCCAAGCTGGGAAGGGGGAAGAGTGTTCCAGAAGCATCTCAAGATGCAATCTTAGTCTGTATGCACCTGCCTCAGGATAAGTCCAAGAGGAGAGACTAAAACCCAGTGGAACCCCCATAATTTGGGGGATCCCAGGGTGATGGGGAGCTTTGCCTTGTTCGTCTCACTTGGACTCCTGGTGGTGACAGACCTCCCTGACCTCCCTCAAGCTGCAGTGGATTGAGGGTGACAGAGCAGAGGCGGGTGGAGAGCGGGGAGGGCAGAATAAGACTCCCGAGAGCTTCAAAGGATGGAGAACACCACCAACATGAGGTGGAACAGGGGATGGGCGTGGACGTGACAACGAGAGGCCACAGTGAGGACGTTGTGAGGACAGAGCCAGGGATCACAGCCCTTAAGGCATGGTTATACACAGCAGTGGGTGTGATGTGAAAGACGACACTCAGAATCCTTCCAGATGAGTCACAGCTCAAAGGCTGCCAGCCCAGGAGCATGATGGAAGGAGAAACAGAGGCCACCCGCCCCTGCCCACGCCAGGACCCACTTGGAATCAAGCTGGGGTGGCATAGGAGAGAAGAAAACCCAGGAGAGGGGGGTTTCGAACTGGAAAGTGGCTGATTTCTGTCAATCTAAATTGAGAAATTATGCGATTTAACTTTCGCCTAAAAGCAAATAGACTACCTTTCCCCAAACTGAGGAAAATCAGAGGCTTGAGGTAGAGATTACGGGCAGTCAGAGAAAAAGAAAACTGTACTTGGGAGTACTTGAATTTTTGAAGTTCATATATATAACATACCTTTAAAGAATTGTTATAACTGAAAATAGGGAGGAATGGTGCAAGTCGTGTGTTTTGACCTGGTAATATGTTCTAGCCGCCAGATGAGGCCCCCCAGGGCTATAACAACCACCCAGAGACTATACATGAGACAGTCTCTTTTTTTCAGATGGAACACTGGAGCTCAGAGAGGCTAAGTCGCAAAGGCTGCAAAGCACAGCCAGGATTTGAAGGCATCTGACTCTCAACCTGTCCTGTTTCCCTGGTGTTTCACAAGCCTCTCACAACAGGAAGAAACACAAGGGTAACCAGTCGTTCAGATCCCAGGGTACCCCTGTCCCATAGCCGGGGACATAGAGAGGCTTAGGGGACACAGTCGTGCTGGCATCAGAGTGGCCATCATCAGTCCTGACATTGGGCAGCTGTGAATCTCAGCTGACCCCGGAGAACAGTCTCAGACCGTGAACTCACCCGTACTCCGTGAGTTTGTATTGTTATTTCAAGTAACACATGTTAGCGCTTGCTTTAAAGATAACAGGGTTTAAAGTGGGGAGTTCCCAGGAGACGGGGGACTCATTTCTCCGTGGGGTGGATTTGGCGTAGCCAGTGAGCTGTCCCGTGTTGGTAGTCTCAGTCATTAACCTCTATCTGCAATAGGTAAGTTGTTCTGCTAGAAGAAGGAATGCACCCGAGATGGATGGACAGAGTACGCTTCTCAGCAAAGCAGAAGCAGGTCAGCTTAGGCTGCCCCAGAGCAAGTGCCTGCCCGGGCACAGCCGTGGCCGCCTGCTCCTGCATTCCCTTCTAGGAAAATCTACACTGATCTTAGGAGGATTGGGCCTAGCCAGGGAAGAAGGAGGTAGAACAACCCAAATGAGAATCTGTGGCTGGCTAGAATCCTTCCTGCCCCTGGGAGTCTATAGCCGGGGGACCAAAGGGGCAGATTTCTGGGCTTCTGCCCGGATACAGGTGGTCCCGGAGTTGAGGAAGAGAGGGGAAGCTCTGGGGCATATAAAGTAGGCTAGCCAGAGTGAGGAGGAAGTTTGCATCTGTAGCAAGCAAAGAAGGGCTAAAATTCCTAACACGACGAAGCAAAAGGGTTTGATGCTATATAATCAGAAGCTGTAGCGCTTATGGCATTTAGCGTAGTTACAGTGTAGAAAGTAACCTGCTAGCGTAGGGGAATTACGTAGAGGTACTGGAAGTAAGACTGCTTATCCCTCCTTGTTACTAGCTAACACTTATGTATCTTACTGTGGACCAAGCCCTTGGCAGGGGCCCACCACCCCTTGTCCCGTTTAATTCTCTCCGCAGCCCTGTGGATGGGCACTGTTGGGACCTAGAGAGAAGCGTCACTTTGCCTGAAGTCACACAGTGACGCAGAGCCAGGCTGGAGTCTGACCCAGGGGCAGGGTCCTTCAGACTTCATCACTACATTCATACTTGGTACAGTAAAGTGAGAAAGCGCCATGTAGAGAAAGCACAGAACTGGGCATCAGAAAACGGATCCAGCCCGATCCTTGTCAGCACTGCGGTCTGCAAAGTCCACAGACCCTCTGTCTGTTTCACTTTCCTCATCTGTGAAAGGAGACCGTTCTGAGGGTGAACCGAGCTAGTGTCCACGAAAGTGGTTGGGAGATGCTACCACTTGGTGACGATGACTGTGGAATCAGGAAGTAATCCTCAAGTCAAGTGCCTGCTCTGGACCAGCAGCTGTGCTCGGGACTGGGAATACAACAGAGGGCAAAGCAGACGTGCTCTGTGCCCTCGTGGAGCTTGGTGGAGGGATTGGGCACGTCTTTTAAATACAAGAAACGGTATTGGAGGGTGCAACCTCGTCTCGGAGCTCCGGGGTGCAGGCTCTGAAATGGAAGAAAGAGGGGACACGATGGCAGCAGGTGTGGCGGGGAGAGGGGCCTGTGTGGAAAATCACTGTGGAGGGGAGGGGACGTGCGAGTCCATGGAGTTGAGGGGGCGCCGATAGAGCCCTAGGCTGGGGAGCTGGTTGACAGGCCCGACCTTGCAGGGCCTCCTAAACAGTGCGAGGGAGCCCGCTCCTTACGGAGGAGCAAAAGGAAGACCCTGTGTGGACGGTGATCTGAGCAGACTCACGTTTCCAGAACAGACGGGCAGGGAGACCAAATGGGAAGCTAAGGCTGTGGTCCACACGGGCGTGGATGGTGGTGGCTTGGACCAGCGTGATGGATGTGGAGATGGAGAGATGTCCATGGTGGTGGGAGAGATGTTAGGAGGTAAGTCAGGTAAGAGTGGTGATGTGTTGGAATAAGGGGTGAGGAAAAGGTAGCTGCCAGGGCTGAGGTCAAGGTCTCTGGCTGGGGAACCACATGAATGGGGTACCACTCACTGAGATGGAAGATGTGATGGGTGGGCCCCACGGAGGTTCCTGGACTGAGTTCTCAGACATGAAGAGTTTGAGATCCTTTGAGACATCCACTGAAGATCTCCAGTAGGCTAAATAGAACTGGTGCTCTTGACGCCAGTAGCTGGTACGTGTTGTCTGACTTTTAAGAGGAAGTGGCAGAGCATCTCCTGGGGGCCTTCATGGTCTGGGTCCAAAGAGATTCTTCTTTGGTATAAAACACAGTGCTTTTCCTTCCGGAGTTGGCCTCGTTTGTGAGATCAGATGACCACGTGACACAATGAGAAATTATAAGTCAGTGTGAGACTGATGAGCAGAGCTCGGGGTGTGCTGGAAGTGAGTGCAGAGGCTTCCTGGGAAAACTGATACACGGGACACACCTGGCAGGCTGAGGGACAGGTGGGAGGGAAGACAGTGAGGCGTTTGTCTAACTTCTGACTGTCCACTTTTTTCAGTAATAGGGAAACTGACTCATGCGAAACATACAAAGTAGTTCAGGGACAACCACTTTGGGGCCTATTTAAAATAACTTGACCTATATTGTCTATAATTAAACCTGGAGTGGGATTGCGTTTTGAAAAATTCTCTTAAGCGGATTTATCCTTTTTCAGTGCACCACAGCAGAATCCCCAAAGAAAGGGAGAAAAAATATCTGTGTGTATTTATAAGACATCCTCTTTGGATGAATATATTTTGTGAGAGGAAGAGAGCAAGGGGAAATATCACAGCCAAAAGGATTATCTTCTCTTCTGTTGGAAGAGACTTTTTTATAATGAAACAAAGTCCTGATGGGTTCATTCCATTTACTTGTCCAAGTCCAGTGGAGATCCTGTGTTCATTGGACTCTTGGTATTATCCGAAACTTCTGATATAGTCAGGATTTATGCTCCCACTCAATAACAATACCAGCTTTCTGCAGTCCAGGGTCTGGTCTGTTATATTCTGTCCAGGAGAAAGTAGTTTCAGATGCAGAAGCACGTGTGTTCATGCTCTGGGTGCTCTTTCAGCACGTAGGGTGGGAACCCAAACAGTCCAGGAGAAGGGCTCGGCCCAAACTATAGAATTCCCACATCCTTGAACAGTCTGGGCCCCTGGAGAGCAACAGGACTGAAACAAGGGCCTCTGCTACTTGGGATCGCCGAGGCGCGTATTCTGTGTGGTTTGTTTCTCTCATCTTCGGTCCCGACAACAGCTCGGATACATGAGAGCTGTGCGGCCACAGCTGCCGACCTCACTCCGGGCCACACACTGCAGACAGCCAGTGCCGCCACGAGTACAGCCTGGGAATCATTCAAACGCGGCAGCGCCAGCCAGCAGTGTCCCCTCCCCACTCCTGTGTCCAGACTGCCTTAGTGTAAGCCCCTTCACCTGAGACAGTTATTCCCAGCTGAAAACGGACCACAGCTGCTGCTCAGATAGTACTGGTGACCTGAAAACATCTAACTACAGTTTTCAAAATACGATTAGGGGGAACCACCGTATCAGTTTATAACACTAGTGTTGGGACCAGATTTTAATTCCAATCCCAGTTAGATTCATCCATTCATTTCATTTTTCTTCTGGGTCTCTGGTGTGCCAGCCATGCTGCTGGGCCCCCAGGGTCCCTCAGGGAACAAGAGGCACCCTGACTTCTGGGCTGCAGTGGGTGAGCGTGAGGTAAGGTATCAGGAGCGTCGTAAGGCAGGCTGAAGATGTGTCATCATTTGTAAGAAATACAGGATGATTCTACCAAAATACTCTCCCAGCACATGTTCTTTTATGGTCTGACCAGATCATTTCCGGTTTCATTGTCCCAGTGGCGCCGAGAGTAACTCTTTCAGCCTGTCCCTGTTCTCTGAGGAGCGATGCTTGGAGCACCCCTGGGTGCTGCGCACCCCACACCCACAGGTCACTGAGTTGCCGCCCTTGTTGCCCAAATGCCCAGGCAGAGAGGGGCTAGGAAGTTTAGAGATGGCAGAGACAGCCAAGAAGGTCCCAATTGCTTCCTTCCAGAGCCTTTTCTTTACTGGTCTTGCGCTTCCCGTCAGAAAAGGGGGCTAGAGAATTCCTTTAGCCCCCTGCCCCATCACACCCACACTGGGCAGGGGCCCCGGTGTTCCCCAGCGCTGAAGTCTTTAGTGCAGGTGTCCTACTGCCTGGCATTACTGGAGCCCTCCCTCCACTGGTGGCCATCTGTCCTGTCACCCCAGCTTAGGGGCAGATGAACGCAGGATGGAGCGGCCATGTGTCAAGTCAATCAGTGACAGAATCGCCAGCACCTACACCACCATCTCATCCGGACGTGAAACGAAGTGAGACATTTTCTTGTTTGCCAGAAGAGGAGAAAGATTCTCACCCACTGGGAGAAAGACATGATTATTTTAGCTTTCTGATCAAACCTTTCCTTGCATCTTCCCATACTGGGAAAGGTAAACGGTAGGAGTGGGTGAAGGGTTGGCTGTGAGATGTGGGGTGCTTAGGAAAGGTGTTTAGGGAGAGCTTGGTTTCCAGTTGCTTAGCTGGGTGGACGGTGATGCCATTTTGCTGAGACTGATGTGGTACCTTCCACAATCTGAGGAACTGAGGTCCTATCAGTGGCAGTTAGCATTTTAAAATCCTCTTAGTGATATTTACAGCTATCATTATAAAAACCAGAAGCTCCGTTAGCCTGTCCCACCTAGAAATAGAGCACATAACCCCTATGTTTGTAGCAGCACTATTCATAATAGCCAACGCTTGGAGACAACCTAAATGTCCATCGACAGATGTATGGAAAAAGAAGATGTGGTACCTATATACGATGGAATACTACTCAGCCATTAAAAAAGAATGAAATAATGCCATTTGCAGCAACATGGATGCAACTAGAGATGATCATACTAAGTGAAGTAAGTCAGAAAGAGAAAGACAAATACCACATGGTATCACTTATATGTGGAATCTAAGATATGACACAAATGAACATATTCACAAAACAGAAACAGACTCATGGATATAGAGAACAGACTTGTGGTTGCCAAGGGGGAGGGGGAGGGATGGACTGGGAGTTTGGGATTAGCAGGTGCAAACTATGAGATATAGAATAGATAAACAACAAGGTCCTCCTGTAGAGCACAGGGAACTATATTCCATATCCTATGATAAACACAATGGAAAAGAATCTAAAAAAGGGTGGATATATGTCTATGTATAACTGATACACTTTGCTGTACAGCAGAAATTAACACAACATTGTAAATCAACTATACTTCATGTAAAATAATCAAAAAGAAAGAAAGAAAGAAAGAAGGAAACACAGTGCATATATGGTGGTGGCAGCGCTTCGCCCTGTGCACCGTTTGCTGGAGCTCAGAACTTTGTTGTGCTGCCCTGTGAAACCACAGCTGTGTGGCTCTGAGGACCCAGCACAGCCCCTGCCCCAGAGCCAAGGTGGGTTGTCCCCAGCTCTACCAGCCTACAAGAAATCACCCCGTGGTTGGGCAGCAACCAGGATGAGGGGGCTGCGGCACATCCCGGGCCTGCTCACAACCCCAGCGTGTCCCCGGGATTGGCCTTCAGTCTGCTCTCAACCCCAGCGTATATGCCCAGGGTTGGCATTCAGTCCGCCGGTGCCAGGCCCTGGGGAGCTGCGGATCTCAACAGTGGAAGAATCAAGGTGCAACCCAGAAGGCTGGCTTTGTCCTCTTCTCTTCATCTTTTACACTTTCCCTGATTCATTTTGTGGGTAAATGAGGTGACATTTGATGAAATGCAGCACTCCGAGCTTTCTAAACAGAAGAGTCCTCTGCCATCTCCCCAAACGGAAAGAATGCTCAGACTAAACTTGGTTCTCTAGGATCCAAAGTCCGGCTTCTGTCTGCACACGCAGAGCTTGGATTTCATTCTTTATTTTGGCTTCCTAGCTATCAAGACAGCTAAAAGCCACGTTCATAGCTTACAATAATCAAGTCAATTTTGACTTTCCTACTACACATCATTTTATCTTCAAACTGAGAAGTAATTAAGCCACCTTTGCAGGCATTGCAAATTGGGCTAAAAACGAGGGAAATGCCCTATGATACATGGTCTGTGAATGACTTATATCGGATTATCACCTCTGAGTAGAATTTGAGTTTGACTCTGTTAGTATATGATTTTTGATGGGCACGTTTTCGCCTTTTGTCTCCATCTGAACTGAAAAGACAGGTTCATACTTTGTGTCTCACTGTATATATCTTGCCCAAGGCTGTTGTCTTGCCCTCAGCTGTCTGTCCTAGTGGAACTGCCATCACAAAGTGCCATTGCATTTGTTTATCCATCCCTTCTTTTTCTTGTAACAGTGACGATCTGTAAATTACGCTTGTCAACATCTCCTAGACGCTGTTACATTCTGGATGGCTGTGTGCTCCTGGGCACAGCTGTTTCAATCATTGTTTCCTTTTACTGACAGAAAGGAGAAACCAAAGGTTGTTTTGACAATAATCTTTTTTTTTTTTATTAAAGAGAAACTACTAGAAGGAAGGAAGAGTAAGGAAGCATGAGGCCCAAATTATTTGTAGGAGAGGGATGTACAAGAGGGTCAAGAGTGGCTTATGAGTCAAATCAATTGATGCGTTGGACAAACAGTGCGTTTGTAAGATGCATTTACATTGAATCTGAAAAGATGTTTTGAACTGAAAGAGGCATTGGCTGGGAGCAGAGTCACTGCAAATGATGCCGTTGAAAAGGTGGGGTCTCCTTGCTCCAAGGGCACGTAGAGAGTCAGGCTGAGTTTTGCCTTATTAAGAAAATCCATAGGGCGTCCCTGGTGGCACAGTGGTTGAGAGTTCACCTGCCGAGGCAGGGGACGCGGGTTCGTGCCCCGGTCCGGGAAGATCCCACATGCCGCGGAGGGCTGGGCCCGTGAGCCATGGCCGCTGAGCCTGTGCGTCCGGAGACTGTGCTCTGCAACGGGAGAGGCCACAACAGTGAGAGGCCCGCGTACCGCAAAAAAAAAAAGAAAAGGAAAATCCATAGCGTTTATGCACAGCAGGGCCAAGATTTTTTATTAGAATGCCTAAAATCCATATTTATCATCTGTTCACTAGGCTATGCTGTACTTCCACTTAACAAACCCTTCTGGGGATGCTACCTGTTTTGCTTAAATGGCAATTTTAAGAAGACCAGAACAGACCCGTGAGACGCGTGTAGGAGCAGTATACGGGGTAGTTGTCTCCAAGGGAAAAGCATTAGCCATGTCGTCTTTGATCAGAAAGGTGATCAGCACCGCGAAAGCCCCAGCGGCCATTGGTCCCTACAGTCAGGCTGTGTTAGTCGACGGGACCATTTACATTTCAGGACAGCTAGCCGTGGGTCCTGCAAGTGGATAGCTTGTGCCAGGAGGGGTGGCAGAAGAGACTAAACAAGCTCTTACAAACATGGGTGAAATCCTGAAAGCAGCGGGCTGTGACTTCACGAACGTGGTAAGAACAGCTGTTCTGCCGGCTGACATAAACGACTTCAATACTGTCAATGACATCTACAAGCAGTATTTCCAGAGTAGTTTTCCCGCGAGAGCTGCTCAGGTTGCTGCTTTGCCCAGAGGAGGGCAAAGTGTTGAGACTGAAGCAGTAGCTGTGCAAGGACCTCTCATGACAGCATCGCTCTGAGTGGGCCCAGTGTTATTTAGTCTGGAATCTTAATAATGTTTTTAAATTAACATCTTAATTTTTACAATCTTTGTTGGGAAGCGTAAGGTTGACTGAAATATCTGAAGTTATTTTGGAAACACCATATAATAAGGGGAATTGAATGTGAATTGAAGGTTAATGATGAATCTAGTTACTGATGTTATAAATTACACCTCTATAACACTCATATTACTGGATGTGGGAGAAGAGACACGCATTACATAGTTACTCAGAAAAATAAAAGTAAAGGGAAGTGCCATGTAGGAAAGATGAGTTCCTATTCCTGAGAAATACTAAAGAGCACACCTAATTCAGTTAAACCCTGTTAATTTAATGGTGTGAAGTATTTAGTTCTCGTGTCAGATAACATGATTCTGCTTTTAGTTGAGTAAAATTAAAGCACTTAAGTTTGAATGGTAGAGGTAAAGGAGAAGAAGCTGACCAAATTTTATATAGATAATATTTTTCTAATGGAAATAAAATAGCATGCAGATTTAAAAAAAAAAAAAAGACCAGAATATAACTCTTTGTGTCAGAATTCATTAATACATTCATTATGTTGGGGGAACACTGTCATGTCATGTTTCCAAAACATAATGTCTTTTGGATTGTTTTAAAATTGCTGTCCTGCAAAATTCATCAGCAGTACACTGAGAAAAGGAGAAGAAGTCCTGGTCTGTCCCTCATGCTGTCAGAATTGAAGTGAAGTACATAACACCCATCCAGGACTCCTACACTGACACAGTTTGGGGGTCTTGCTTTCCGAGCTTCATGAAACTAATTACAGTTGTTTGTGGACTAATGAACTTGTATTTTTGTGGTCTTGTGCTCATCTGTGGGAAGGATGTCACTCAGTCACCTCCTGTGGGAGAACACTGCCAGACATTGATGAAAGACTCCTTAAAAGAACAGTCACATAGTTTGCGTCACTTAGAAGCTTATACTCCAAAGAATGAAAGAGGACCACATCTCAAAACACCAGGAAACACAAACAAAGGGAACCTATAATGAGTGTGTAAAAAGTCCTGGTCTATATGTTTCAGTTCTCTGGCATTTGAATCTATATAGGTAAATGATGTGTTGAAAAAAATCCCAGAGTCACTATTAGCTTAGCCTGGAATAATGCCTGGTATATAGTAAGCATTCAATCATATTTGTGTTTTTTTTAAATTTTTTAAAATTAAAAAAAATTAAATTTGTTTTAATTGAAGTATAGTTGATTTACAATATCATGTTAGTTTCAGTGTACAACATAACAATTCAGTTTTATATATATATAAAATATATGTATTATGTATATATTATATATATATATATTCTTTTTCAGATTCTTTTCCCTTATAGTTTATTACAAAATATAGAGTATAGTTCCCTATGCTATTATACAGTAGGTCCTTGCTGGTTATCTATTTTATATATAGTAGTGTATATATGTTAATCCCAACCTACTAATTTATCCCTCCCTCCAGCCCCCTCTCCCTTTGGTAACCATAAAAGTTTGTTTTCTATGTCTGTGAATCTCTTTTTGTTTTGGAAATAAGTTCATTCGTATCTTTTTTTTTTTTTTTTTTTTTTTTTACATTCCACATATAAGTGATACCATAGGACACTTATCTTTCTCTGTCTGGCTTACTTCACTTAGTGTGATCATCTTCAGATCCATCAGTCATATTTGCTGGATGAAATAATGACATGAAAAGGATTATTACGAAGTGCCGTACAATTTGTAACCTTTGAAAATGTAATGTTAGGAGTGGAGGTTGTGACTATCACAGTGCTTGGTACAGATTTGCTGTTTTAATAAAATTAAATTCAGGAAGGATTTCCTGTGTAGCTACCATCGTGCCTGCATGGAATCCAAAGAAGGAATCCAAGTCAGCCACGTTCTTAGTGGGTTTGGGGGGCTTGCTTGTAGCGCCTCTCGGCAAAATATTTTCTCCACATATGTCTGGAGAATTGGGACATGGGAACCACATGTCTGCAATTCCCCCAAATCAAACGTTTCTGGGGAGATGCTAGGCCAGTGACGAGGGAGTGGAGCAAGGTTTTCGTTCTTGTTCACTCACTGCCCAGGGGGCAGCCTCTGTCTGAGACCTACATCCAGTTAGGATACTTGAGGCCGACCACACTTAATTATGGTTTGTTTTCATCCTTGTACTCCTTAGCCATCACATAAAAGCCAGCCCTGCTCCCTCGTCCATGACTACCTCATCCCTTTTATGAACTTGTCTTCGGTTCAGTTTCCTAGAAGCAGAGCTTGAGACAGGGATCTCGGTGCCTATGAGTTACAGGGAATTGTGCTCTAAGAACACCCATGAGGGAGTCAGGGTAGGGAAATGGCAGGGCTGCTAGGATCATGCTGAAACCTGATGAATGGGCCACAGCAGTGTTTCCGAGAGAGGGATATGCTGCCCCCTCAACGCACAGCAGCCTCCAAGGCCATGTTTCTCTCCTGGTGTCAGGAAGTTCAAAGTACAGTAGTTGGTCCTTTACTTTGGAGGAAATGTTCTCCCTTGCCACAGACTACCGGACTCCTAAAAACTTGATTGACGTGCTGGCCCCTGTATCTTTGAAGAGTTCTTCCCTTACCTTCGGGAGCACATGATTCTGACCAAGACCTTCAAAGTACTTGTCATTCTTTGCTCATCCAAGTGGAGTAACACAGTTTCATCAATGTCCTGGACCAGTGTGATCTTCTGCAAATGTTCAGATGGCCTAAGTCCTTTCAGACTTTACTGTGACAGAGAGCAGAAGTATTAACCCAGCCCTGGGACGAGGCTTCCATGAGTAATGGTCATTCCCTGTGGCGTTAGCTGCTTCAGATCCTCTGTTTTGATCGGGGTGGAGGATGCATCCGCCAACTCAGTAGCCACAAACCACACACCAAGGTCCGTGTCCACCTGCTCTAGAAAGTATTACCACATCAGGCACGTTGAAGCTGGTGGGTTAGGTTTGTGGTGGAGCTGTATCTCTCACCATGTCCATCTGGGTTTTTCTAGGGGCCAGGCTAGTGAATTGAGTGGGGTATGATGAGGACCACCAGCCCTGCATCTGTTAAGCCTTTGGAAGCGGCACTAACCTCTGCCATGCCTTCTAGGATACAGTCGTGCTCGTAATGTCCTGTCTTACCTGGGATGGGAGGGGACGGTTTCGTGGACTGCTGCTTTGACTTTCCTATTACAGTAGTTCTTACTCCATAAGTCAAGGAACCAACGTGAGGGTTCTGCTAAGAATGTCTATTCTGATCATGTATTTAGGAATTAAGGAAATATCACTGAAGTCCATGGACTTGATGGCTACAGCATGACTTGAACCTGGTCTAGGACTCCATCAGTTACCTGGGTCCCATGTGCGCCTATTCTAGCAGGGGTGCCTGATAGTGCTTAGTACCAGGCCACTGGGTGCCAGTGTCTGCCACGGCCCTGGATCCAACATCCCTCAGGAGGTCTGGGTATTCCCCTTTCTACAATACACAGTTAGCCAAGTCAAGACTGTAGTTTCTTTGCTGAAGGACTAGAGGAATCACTATACATATGTGTGTCGTGGTGTTTCAGAGTCTTGGGGACCCAGTTTCTTCTTCAGTAAATGGGTTTTGTGTCTGAGAACTGATTTCAGTCTGGAAGCTGGACAAGGCATCCTGGCTTTCCACTGGGGTGACTCACCTCAGTCTTTGGCTTGCCCACTCCTGGTTTCTTTTGGTTGTATGTCAAGCAGTGCCCTGTTGGGTGCCCATATGTCTTGTCTCCAGGAACACTGTGTTCTCTTCTGTAGGTCTTGCAGCTCACCCAGCATACTGTCCTCAGAGTCTGGCTGATGGCTGAGTGCTGCCACATGGCCTTGGGCATCCTGGGGTCCTCTTATTCCCATGGATACTGGAAAGTCCTGTTTTGTGACAGCATCTCCTGCTATCAGCTGGGGCTTACAGAGGAGAGCCTCTGCTGAGCTTCTTGGTGACAGCGGTGTAACCCCTGTCACCTTAGTAAAAGGTCCTCCTGAGGACCATAGTCAGCTGGTGGGTCTTCCAGTCTCCCAGCTTGCCCAGTTCTCCAGCTTTGTGTCCCTTCCTCCGTGGGCTGCTGTGGCAATTCTGAGGTCCCTTCTTCATTTCTTGTGGGCTCTCGCTTTTTCCAGGCTTCTCTGGGCCGGATCCCAAACCCTTGCAGGGAATGAAATCTTTGTCATGGAGAGTGCCATATCAACAGTCTCCCCGTCATCCAGCTTCACACTCTGCTCTTCCCCTCGACCCGCACCCTTGGGATCCACTCCCAGGCGTATTCTCCTGTTCCTGCCGGTCCTTTGGTTTTTAATCTCTCTCCTCCCTCTGCAGGCCCAGGACTTTCTGGTTGGCTCCTGCTGAGATCTGACCCTAGTTATTAGTGTGGTCACCACCAGTGGAGGTGGGGCAGACCTGAGGAGGACAAGCGTGGTCCTCTAAGGCACCCGCTTCATTTGGGAGAGGTGTGTGTGTGGGGGTTCTGTTCACCAACAAAGCGGGGATAATCACTTCTGCAGCCCGCAGCATTTAGGGAAATATGAGCACATCTACCCAGATACCTTCATACTGAGTGTCGAGATCCCACCCCTTCCCCCTCAGGGCTTTGCCTGTGATGTAGGAGACTTACCAGAGCTGAGAGTCTTCCTTCTCTGAAAGGACATGCCTCTACTCTTAGATTAGATCCTGAGTCTAGTTGACGGGGATGAAGGGTTCCTTATGTGCTGCCATGGAGACCTCTGGCTCTCATACTTAGCTTCGATTGATGCTTCGTTGCCCCAGTCTGTCCTTTTCTCTTCAAAGCATCAGCAGTAGCCACCCAGTTTCGTGGTCCCCCAAATCCCTGTATCCCTTCAGATCTCACAAAGCCAGAGACAACGCACGAGCCAGTGTGTCCTTCCCCCCACACGTCCTTTCCCAGTTCAGCACACGTGCTGTAGAATTCCAGGGACCATCGCTACTCCTCCTGCCCCATCATCGCCAGGGGCTGGTGGATGGTTCACCTCCAGAATCCATCCTGAGGGTCTGCTTCCCAGCACTACTTCTGGGACCACCTGCTTTACATCAGGCTCCCCAGAGGCAGAGCTGAGATAGAGACTCAGGTGCTTGCATTTATTGAGGGTGTAATCGTCAGGAAAAAGCCATTAGGGAAGCAGCGCAAGAAAAGGGAAGCAGCTGAGCAAGGGTGTGGCCTGGGTGAGGTCTAGTCATGCCTGATCCACAAAGAGCCTCAAGGACATAAATTGCCCCCAGCGTTCTCCTGTCCAGAGGTTACAAGCTTTAGGACAACCACATTGACCTTCTTCTAAAATGTTCTCTCCATTTCCTTGCCTTAACTAAGGCTCTTAACTGTGCACATACCAACTATTTCTTGTGTTTCCCACCCAAACCTCAAACTTCATCCTAGTCTGAGGCTGTGTCTGCCTGCTACCCCTCCTTGCCAGGCTCAGCTACCAACTTCTCAGATGCTCTCATGACCACCCCATCAAGCCCCATTCATCAAAGACCGTCAGGCAGGCTCCCCATCTTTGCTACCCCGACTCCTCCCACAATTACTGTAGATTTTACCAACAGCTAACAACTAAACCTCCAATTCTTGGGCCTTCTTAACTCCCGATACCTTTACAATTCCACTTCAGCTATCTGCTCCATGAATAGGTCCTGGATTCCGCCTTCAGCCAGATCCACTTTATACCCTAAAGTGTCATATCTCGTTCTGACCAGTCTGCTTTCTCTGCCCAGCTCTCATCTCTGACTCCTGCTAATCCTCTTCTTCAACACACAAAGACCTCCCTCCAATTGCTAGGGCCGTCTGGTTTCTTCCACTGTGTCAGGACCCTTCCTATCTCCATTCCCTCCATGACCCAGGGCCCCTTGGCTGAAAGGTGAGTCCCTAGACCAGCAGCATTAACAATGCCTGGGAACTTTGGAAATGTTTAGTCTCCGGCCCCGTCCCAGACCCCCTGAATCAGAATCTGCATTTTAACAAGATACCCAGGTGATCTATATGCACAGTAAATCTAAGCAGCACTTCTGTAAGCTGCTCTACCTGCAGGTTCCCTAACTGTTGTCCTTCTGCCAGATCCACCCAGCAGAACTCCGGTCCTACGAGGACACTGCAGTGTGGATACTCCCAGTTACGAGCCATGGCTGATCTGTGCCTCCAGTCACGGTGGAGCGGTCAGGCTGTTGTTTATCAACCCTTTTATTTGTTTTTGTCATCTGCAGTTTCTCTCAACAGCTTTTCCACATGCTTACCATTTCCTTCAAGCCCTGATTCAAACCCCGACTCCTCTTTATAAATTAAACTAGTTTTGTTTAATATGTATTAGAGTAAAATATTTGCTCATGTTTTTAATCTCTTTGAATGTAATTGTTATATTTTGTTAATACAAATTTTTTCCAAGAAAGAAAGAGAACTGTGGAACAATTAGGAATTAGAAAGAAAAAAAAAGCGAACAAATGGAACAAAAACCACCTGTTTGCTTGTGTTACCGTTGCAGATATCTGTTCTATTACTGTACTTCTCTGTGAGTTTGATGTTTTATATTTTCAAAGGAAATTTAAAGATCATGCTGGTGCAAAGAGAATTTAAAAGTTTCCCTTGATAATATGTACACTGGCCAGCCCACGTGTCTCTCATTATACCCTTTGCCTAATCTGAAAAACTGCAAATCAAGAATTTAAATTTGAAATGACCTTGGGTCTGAATAAAAGAAAAATCTCCTGAGAGGAATGCATTCTCAACCCAGACCTCAAAGAATTCTTGCAGACAGAGTTCCAAAAAGAGGAGCACACAATTTTTTAAAAAATCACGAAACATGCACACAAGAAGTCCCACGTTAGAGCCAGCAGAAAACAACAAACAACAGAACCACATACAGAAGATTTCATTATTAAAATTATCATAAACAGTGTTCAAAACAAAAGCATGCATAGAGGGAAGTCCAAGAAGGAGGGGATATAGGTATACATATAGCTGATTCACTTCATTGTACAGGAGAAACTAACACAACATTGTAAAGCAACTTTACTCCAATTAAAAAAAAAAGTCTGCTTAAAAAAAAAGTGTGCGTAATATGTGGGACTTTTAAATTTTTATTTTGTTTTGGAGTATAGTTGATTAACAATGTTGTGTTAGTTTCAGGTGCACAGCAGAGTGATTTAGTTATAGATATACACGTATCTGTTCTTTTTCAAATTCTTTTCCCATTTAGGTTATTACAGAGTATAGAGCAGAGTTCTCTGTACTATACAGTAGGTCCTTGTTGGTTATCTGTTTTAAATATAGCAGTGTGTACATGTCAATCGCCAACTCCCAATCTATCCCCTCCCACCCTTCCCCACTGGTAACCGTAAGTTCATTCTCTAAGTCTGTGAGTCTGTTTCTGTTTTGTAAATAAGTTCATTTTTATCATTTTTTTTTTTTTAGATTTCACATATAAGCAATATCATATGATATTTGTCTTTCTCTGTCTGACTTACTTCACTTAGTATGATAATCTCCAGGTCTATCCCTAATGCTTCAAATGGCATTATTTCATTCTTTTTAATGGCTGAGTAATATTCCATTGTATATATGGAATCACATATATCACATCTTCTTTATCCATTCATCTGTTGATGGACATTTAGGTTGCTTCCAGGTCTTGGCTATTGTAAACAGCGCTGCAATGAACATTGGGGTGCATGTATCCTTTCAAACCATGTTTTTCTCCAGTTATATGCCCAGGAGTGGGATTGCTGGATCATATGTTAACTCTGTTTTTAGTTTCTTAAGGAACCTCCATACGGTTCTCCATAGTGGCTGTACCAACTTACATTCCCACCAACAGTGTAGGAGGATTCCCTTTTCTCCATACCCTCTCCAGCATTTATTGTTTGTAGACTTTTTGATGATGGCCATTCTGGTGCTGGGAAAACTGGACTGCTACATGTAACACAGTAAAATTAGAACATTCTTTAACACCATACACAAAACTCAACTCAAAATAGATCAAAGACCTAAATGTAAGGCCAGACACTATGAAACTCTTAGAGGAAAATATAAGCAGAACACTCTTTGACATAAATCACAGCAGTATCTTTTTGGATCCACCTCCTAGAATAATGGAAATAAAAACAAAAATAAACAAATGGGACCTAATCAAACTCAAAGGCTTTTGCACAGCAAAGGAAACCATAAACAAAATGAAAAGATAACCCACAGAATGGGAGAAAGTATTTGCAAACAATGAGACCAACAAGGGATTAATCTCCAAAATTTACAAATAGCTCATGCAGCACAATATCAAAAAAACAAACAACCCAATCAAAAGATGAGCAGAAGACCTAAATAGATATTTTTCCAAAGAAGACATACAGATGGCCAAGAGGCACATGAAAGGATGCTCAACTTCGCTAATTATTAGAGAAATGCAAATCAAAACTACAATGTGATATCACCTCACACCAGTCAGAATGGCCATCCTCAAAAGGTCTACGAGCAATATGTGGTTTTAGAAGAGAGTCAATCCAAAGTATGACTCAAAGACGGTAAAAAAAAATCACCAAAGAATCAAGTAGAAATTCTCGAACTTGAAAAATAATTAATTGAAATTTAAAACTTTATGGTTCAGCTACAGAAGAGATAATTCATGAAATTGAAGATTTGAAGAAATTACAGCGTGTAGCCCAGGAAGACAAAGACAAAGAAATGGAAAATAGCAAAGGTTAAGAGACATGAGGTGGTGGGGGTAAGAATGAAATAGGCCGACATATGTAATGAGACTTCCAGAAAGAAAGAAGAGAGAGAATTAGAAGAATCATCATTAAAAACTATCATGACCAAGACTTTTTTCAGAATTAATAAATGACACGAACCCTCAGACTTAAAAAGAACAATGAATCAAAATAAATAAAAAGAAATTCACACGCACATACTGTGTGGCATAATTGCAGAACACAAAAAACAGACAAAGATTTTTATAGCAATCATAGGGGCCAAAAAAAAAAAAAGAGTATCTACAAAAGGAGCAACACAAACTGGGGAGAAACTCCATAGCAACAAGAGTGGGGAGGAAACAGTGGGGTAAAGTTCTGGGGAGAAATGACTGGCATTCCATGTTAATAAAACTTACTCCCAAAATGTGGACAAAATAAGGACATTTGTAAACAAGATTTACCGGGGGGTCGGAGTCAAGATGGCAGACTAGGAGGACGTGGAATTCGTGTCTCCGCACAGCTAGGGCCCCTACCAGGCACTAGTGGGGCACCACGGACACCTAAGGGGACAGGAGGAACCCCCAGTGACCAGTTTGCAGGCTCTTGGTTCCCAGGCTGGACGTTGGGCCTGAGCTCCTGTGGTGGGAGCTCCAAGTCCAAACCGCTGGACTAACAGAGAACCTCAGACCTCAGGGAAGATTAATCGGAGTGAGGCCTCCCAGAGGTCCTCAGCTCAGGACCAAGACCCGGCTCTATGCAACTGCCTGCAAATGCCAGTGCTGGATGCCTCAGGCCAAACAACCAGTAAGACAGGAATACAGCCCCAGCCATCAAAGACAAACAAACAAACAAAAAAATATGTTACAGACGAGGGAGCAAGGTAAAACCTGGAAGACCAAATAAATGAAGACGAAATAGGCAACCTACCTGAAAAAGAATTCAGAGCAATGATAGTAAAGAAGATCCAGAATCTCAGAAACAGAATGGAGAAAACACAAGAAACATTTCACAAGGACCTAGAGGAACTAAAGAGCAAACACACAGTGAGGAACAGCACAGTAACTGAAATTAAAAACACTCTAGAAGGAACCAACAGCAGAATAACGGAGGCAGAAGAACGGATAAGTGAGCTGGAAGATAAAATGGTGGAAATAAGTGCCAGGGAGCAGAATAAAGAAAAAAGAATGAGAAGAACTGAGGACAGACTCAGAGACTCTAGGACAACATTAAACACACCAGCATGCGAATTACAGGGCTCCCAGAAGAAGAAGAGAATAAGAAAGGGTCTGAGAAAATATTTGATGAGATTATAGTCGAAAACTTCCCTAATATGGGAAAGGAAATAGTCAATCAAGCCCAGGAAGTGCAGAGAGTCCCATACAGGATAAACCCAAACAGAAACACCAAGACATATATTAATCAAACTATCAAAAATTAAATACAAAAAAAAATCAAAAGTAGCAAGGTAAAAGCAACAAATAACATACAAGGGAATCCCCATAAGGTTAACAGCTGATGTTTCAGCAGAAACTCTGTAAGCCAGAAGGGAGTGGAAGGACATATTTAAACTGATGAAAGGGAAAAACCTACAAGCAAGATTACCCAGCAAGGATCTCATTCAGGTTCAACGAAGAAATTAAAACCTTAACTTCTCTAGGCAGGAAACACAAGAGAAGCAAAAGACCTACAAAAACAAACCCAAAACAATTAAGAAAATGATAATAGGAACATACATATTGATAATTACCTTAAATGTAAATGGATTAAATGCTCCAAACAAAAGACATAGACTGGCTGAATGGATACAAAAACAAGGCCCATAAATACACTGTCTACAAGAGACCCACTTCAGACCTAGGGACACATACAGACTGAAAGTGAGGGGATGGAAAAAGATATTCCATGCAAATGGAAACCAAAGAAAGCTGGAGTAGCAATTCTCATATCAGACAAAATAGACTTTAAAATAAAGACTATTACAGGAGACAAAGAAGGACACTACATAATGATCAAGGGATCGATCCAAGAGGAAGATATAACAAATGTAAATATTTTTGCACCCAACACAGGAGCACCTCAATATATAAGGCAAATGCTAACAGCCATAAAAGGAGAAATCGACAGTAACACAATCATAGGAGGGGACTTTAACACCCCACTTTCACCAGTGGACAGATCAACCAAGATGAAAATAAATAAGGAAACACAAGCTTTAAATGATACATTAAACAAGATGGGCTTCATTGATATTTATAGGACATTCCATCCAAAACCAACAGAATACACCTTCTTCTCAAGTGCACATGGAACATTCTCCAGGGTAGACCATATCTTGGGTAACAAATCAAGCCTTGGTAAATTTAAGAAAATTGAAATCATATCAACAATCTTCTCCAGCCACAACACTATGAGACTAGATATCAATTACAGTAAAAAAAAAAAACTGTAAAAAATACAAACATGGAGGCTAAGCAATACACTACTAAATAACCAAGAGATCGCTGAAGAAATCAAAGAGGAAATCAAAAAATACCCAGAAACAAATGACAGTGAGAATAGGACAGCCCAAACCTATGGGATGCAGCAAAAGCAGTTCTAAGAGGGAAGTTTATAGCAATACAATCCTACCTCAAGAAACAAGAAAAATCTCAAATAAACAACCTAACCTTACACCTAAAGCAATTAGATAAAGAAGAACAAACAAAACCCAAAGTTAGCAGAAGGAAAGAAATCATAAAGATCAGATCAGAAATAAATGAAAAATAAAAGAAGGAAACAATTTATAAAGATTAATAAATCTAAAAGCTGGTTCTTTGAGAAGATAAACAAAATCGATAAAGCATTAGCCAGACTCATCAAGAAAAAAAGGGAGAAGACTCAGATCACCAGAAATAGAAATGAAAAAGGAGAAGTAACAACTGACACTGCAGAAATACAAAGGATCATGAGAGATTACTGCAAGCAACTCTATGCCAATAAAATAGACAACCTGGAAGAAACGGACAAATTCTTAGAAAAGCACCACCTTCTGAGACTGAACCAGGAAGAAATAGAAAATATAAACAGGCCAATCACAAGCACTGAAATTGAAACTGTGATTAAAAATCTTGCAACAAACAAAAGCCCAGCACCAGATGGCTTCACAGGCGAATTCTATCAAACATCTAGAGAAGAGCTAACACCTATCGTTCTCAAACTCTTCCAAAATATAGCAGAGGGAGGAACACTCCCAAGCTCATTCTACGAAGCCACCATCACCCTGCTACCAAAACCAGACAAAGATGTCACAAAAAAAGAAAACTACAGGCCAATATCTCTGATGAACCTAGATGCAAAAATCATCAACAAAATACAAGCAAACAGAATCCAATAGCACATTAAAAGGATCATACACCACGATCAAGTGGGCTTTATCCCAGGAATGCAAGGATTCTTCAATATATGCAGATCAATCAATGTGATACACCATATTAACAAACTGAAGGAGAAAAACCATATGATCATCTCAGTAGATGCAGAAAAAGCTTTTGACAAAATTCAACACCCATTTATGATAAAAACTCTCCAGAAAGTAGGCATAGAGAGAACCTACCTCAAAATAATAAAGGTCGTATATGATAAGCCCACAGCCAACATCATTTTCAGTGGTGAAAAACTGAAACCATTTCCTCTAAGATCAGGAACAAGACAAGGTTGCCCACTCTCACTACTATTATTCAACATAGTTTTGGAAGTTTTAGTCACAGCAATCAGAGAAGAAAAATAAATAAAAGGAATCCAAATTGGAAAAGAAAAAGTAAAACTGTCACTGTTTGTAGACGACATGATACTATACATAGAGAATCCTAAAGATGCTACCAGAAGACTACTAGAGCTAATCAGTGAATTTGGTAGAGTAGTAGGATATAAAATTAATGCACAGAAATCTCTTGCATTCCTATACACTAATGACGAAAAATCTGGAAGAGAAATTAAGGAAACACTCCCATTTACCATTGCAACAAAAAGAATAAAATACCTAGGAATAAACCTACCTAAGGAGAAAAAAGACCTGTATGCATAAAACTATAAGACACTGAAGAAATACAAACAGATGGAGAGATATGCCATGTTCTTGGATTGGAAGAATCAACATTGTGAAAATGACTCTACTACCCAAAGCAATCTACAGATTCAGTGCAATCCCAATCAAAGAACCAGTGGCATTTTTCACAGAACAAGAGCAAAGAATTTCACAATTTGTATGGAAACACAAAAGACCCCGAATAGCCAAAGCAATCTTGAGAAAGAAAAATGGAGCTGGAGGAATCAGGCTCCCTGACTTCAGACTATGCTACAAATCTATAGTAATCAAGACAATATGGTACTGGCACAAAAACAGAAATATAGATCAATGGAACAGGATAGAAAGCCCGGAGATAAACCTACACATATATGGTCACCTTATCTTTGATAAAAGAGCCAAGAGTATATACAATGGAGAAAACACAGCCTCTTCAATAAGTGGTGCTGGGAAAACTGGACAGCTCCCTGTAAAACAATGAAATTAGACAGCCCTCAGAATGGGAGAAAATATTTGCAAACCAAGCAACTGACATCGGTTTAATCTCCAAAATATACAAGCAGCTCATGCAGCTCAATATCAAAAAAACAAACAACCCAATCCAAAAATGGGCAGAAGACCTAAATAGACATTTCTCCAAAGAAGATATACAGATTGCCAACAAACACATGAAAGAATGCTCAACATCGTTAATCATTAGAGAAATGCAAATCAAAACTACAATGAGATACCATCTCACACCAGTCAGAATGGCCATCATTAAAAAATCTGCAAAGAGTAAATGCTGGAGAGGGTGTGGAGAAAGGGCACCCTCTTGCACTGTTGGTGGGAATGTAAATTGATACAGCCACTATGGAGAACAGGATGGAGGTTCCTTAAAAAACTAAAAATAGAACTACCGTACGACCCAGCAATCCCACTAGTGGGCATATACCCTGAGAAAACCATAATTCAAAAAGAGTCATGTACCACAGTGTTCATTGCAGCTCTGTTTACAATAGCCAGGACATGGAAGCAACCTGAGTGTCCATTGACAGATGAACGGATAAAGAAGATGTGGCACATATATACAATGGAATACTACTCAGCCATAAAAAGAAATGAAATTGAGTTATTTGTAGTGAGGTGGATGGACCTAGAGTCTGTCATACAGAGTGAAGTAAGAAAGCGAAAAACAAATACTGTATGCTAACACATATATATGGAATCTAAAAAATAGTTCTGAAAAACCTAGGGGCAGGAAAGGAATAAAGACGCAGATGTAGAGAATAGACTTGAGGACATGGGGAGAGGGAAGGATAAGCTGGGAAGAAGTGAGAGAGTGGCATTGACATACATACACTACCAAACGTATAATAGCTAGCTAGTGGGAAGCAGCAGCATAGCACAGGGAGATCAGCTCGGTGCTTTGTGACCCCCTGGAGGTGTGGGATAGGCAGGTTGGAAGGGAGATACAAGAGGGAGGGGATATGGGGATATACGTATGCATATAGCTGATTCACTTTGTTGTACAGCAGAGACTAACACACATTGTAAAGGAATTATACTCCAGTAAAAATGTTAAAAAAAAGATTTACCCGCCTACAGACTCTCATTAAAGGAACTTACAAATAACAAAAATGAGAAAAAATAATCTCAGAAAGAAGGTCTGATTTGGAAGAAGAGATGTTATGTCTGGAAATGGATGTGTTATAAGCAGTCAGCACTTAATGAGGAATGAAGGAAGAACCCCAGTAAAACAGTGGGCGGCAATAAAGAAGAAATAAGGATACAGACTGCCTTGGAAGAGCTTATGAATTGATTGAGACCTTAAGAACATCTCCGAGTGGCACAGAAATGATGAAATGATAAAGACCCAAGGTTCTGGAAAAGAGGAGATTGTGTGATGTTATTACTGCGGCATATGTTTAATAAACTGAAAAGACCTAATATCTAATCAGAGAAGATAGTAATCTCTCCTGGAATCTCTGAAATCTGGCCTTTTTTCTTCCATGGACTGAATAGAGGGTCGTAGGATGGCCCTTTGTCAACAACAGCCAGAGTTAATGCTGAAACGTCATCATTAGTTATTCATTCCTACGAGTTAAACAAACCCTCTCCCTAGGATATAGTATGCATAGCAGTTCAGAGGTGCACCTGGTGCTTTAGCAGAGTGGGCCTGGGTATCGTTTTTAAAATTTCAAATCTTATGCTCTTTGCTATTACTCAGAAGAGATGGGGCAAGCCCACTTTCCACATCTCCTACTTATCTTTTTTCCCTTTGGTTGTTTGTCTTTTGCATGTTGATTTATGATAAATTATATATTAGAGACGTTAGCATTTTATCTATCATAAGCGTTGCAAAAATGTTCTTTGATCTGTAGATTTCTTTTTACTTGGTTATGCTGTCTTTTAACATATATAAGATTGCTTTGCTCTGTAGTCAAGTCTATGACTATTCCCTTTATGTCTTATGGGTTTGATTTCATACTTAGGAAGACCTTCCATCCCCAAGATGATAAAGATACTCATATATATTTGCCACCAATACCGTGATAGTTTTAATTTCAATGTTTAGATCTTAAATCCATATGAAATTTGCTTTGGTATGTGGTTTGAGGTAGTGGGTTCACCTTTTTGTTTTTCCACGTAAGTAGTCTATTGTCTTAACACCACTGATGGATACTCCGTTACTTCCCATGGATTTGAAATGCCACCTTTATTATATTATGAGTTCCAAAAGGTACATTGTTCTGTTTCTGCCTCCTTTTGTTCCATTGATCAACTTACCTGGGCCAGACCAAACTGTTTTAATTACTGTAGTTTAGTTGATAGAGATAGAGATATCAAGCATTTCCTCATCACTATTTAAAAATAAATTTCATGGCTATTCTCAGGCATTTTTCTCTTTCAGTTGAATTATTAAAACAACTTGTCAATTTTAATAAAAAATGGCTCATTGGGATTTAAATTTTAATTGCCCCGGATTTGGAGATTAATTTGAAAAGAATTGACATCTTTACAATATAGGATCATTTAATCAAGAGCAAAAAATGGTATTACCTCATTTATTCAGGAATTAAGTTGTGTGTGTGTGTGTGTGTGTGTGTGTGCATGCGTGTGCACACACGCACATGTGTCTGTGTCGATATCCATACGTTTTCGTATTGGTACTGTACATTTCTGAATATGAAATGTGTGCATGGGTTTGTTCCTCCTTTCAACTTTCCGCCCACAACCACCTATATAAGAATCACCAGTGATATGCGAGTGCCTTTTGATTATGTCACTGTGCTGGGTACCCAAACCCCAGCACCTTGGCCCCGACAAATTTGACCATCAACAGACAAGAACTCTGCCCAGTGGCATGTTTTGTCCTGGAGAGTGTCTGCTTGAACCAGTCAGAGCCTCTCTCTTAGGGATTTTGTTTTGAGATATAGCAATAGAATCCGCAGGGGTAGTGGAGTCAAGAAGCTGAAAAAGAGAAAGCAGTGAGCAAAAGCCAAGAGGCAGTATGAGTAAGCATAAAGCACGTGATAAAGAAAAGCATTTAGAGGTGATAGTGGGCATCAGCTGCAGTAAAGCAAATACAAAATATAGGAAAAGCTGAATCATGCGTATGGCAGAGTTGCGAGTGTGGGAAGCAGGGAACACCTGTTACTGAAGGATGAGACGATCACTGGGGCAGCCTCTTGAATCGTCGTATTATCGAGCCACCCAGAGCTGTTTTGTCTCTTGTGTATTCCAGTCTTCTATGAAGTTGGTCTGTGATATTGTTTTTCACTTCTCTGTATTTCTTTCCAATAAATGCCCATAAACTTAAAGCTCAGCTTTGGGAGGGAGGGCAGGGAGTTAGATGCATGTCCTCAAGCTACCATCTTAAATGAAAAACCTATTTCTCCTACTTAGCAGAAAACCTTCTTCGTCATGAAGAATAAGACTAATAAGCACGATCTCCCTCACTTTCTCCCACCCCTGCTCTCCTGCAAACATACCTCTCTATTACTCCTCCCTTGTTTCTCACCAGTCTCAGGATGAGTAGCCCCTTCGTCTGATTCAAGTTCAGTGTCTTCTCCCCCCACCTCTTGACCCCATGCACACAGGCTTGTGCTCTTGATTATAATCCCTGGCCTCTACTCTGGGGGCTTTGCTCGTCAACCACCCTCCCTACTTATTTCTTTAGTTCCTCCTTCCTTCCTGACCCCTCTCACCCTATAACAGGTACAGCTCCTGTCACGCCCCCTCTCTATCTGTGGTCTGATCTTTCTGCTCCTTCACCCATCTTAATCAGCTTCCTGTGGGTGCTGCATTCATGGAGGGCATCCCCAATGATGTCCGAGTTGCCGGTGGTAAAGGGTATTTTTCAATCCCTATCTAGACTCTCTTTGCTGATCATTTTGGTTGTGCCTTAATTCTAGAAACTTCACTTCCTTAGCCTCTGATATCACACTCTTCTGATTTTCCTTGTTTTCTACCACTTCTTACCATTTCTTTTCTCTCTTTCTTTTTAAACTGAGCTCCTCTTTTTTATCCCATCCCTGGATAATCCTGTCCTGGTTACTAGGCTACTACTAAGGGCTGCCCAGACTCTAGCCCTGAGCATCCCAATGTGTACATCCAGCTTCCTGCTTGTTTCCGCCCAGCTGCCAAGAACATCAATTCAGCAGATCTCAAACAGTGTTCCCGGGCTTCCTGTAATACCTTCTCCTACCCTTGTTCACTCTATTTCATTTTGGCACCACCATCACCTAAACTAGGAAACTGGTAGTCTTCTCTGTTGGTGAATTCCACGTGTCACCTTGACTAGGCCATGGGGTGCCCAGGCATTTGTTCAAACGTTATCTTGGTGTATGTGTGAGGATGTTTATGGATGAGATTAACATTTGAAATGGTAGACTGAATACAGCAGATTGCCCTGTCCGCTAAGGGTGGGCCACATCCAATCAGTTGATCCAGAACAGACTTTTACTCAGAAAGGCTGAGTAAGAGAGCATTCTTTTGCCTAACTGCCTTCAAGCTGGCACATTGGCTTTTTCGTGCCTTCAGACTCGATCTGAAACATGGGCTATTCCTTGGTCTTGAGTAAGCCCGCTTTCCAACTGGACCTGCACCACTGGCTCAGGCCTTTGAACTCAGATTGGGAGCTACACCATCTGCTCTCCTGGGACTCCAGCTTGCAGGCGGCTGACTGTGAGACTTCTCAGCCTCCATGACTGCATCAACCAATTCCTCAAAATAAATCTCTTCTTATATTTAAAACATACGTATATATACACATGCATATGTATATACACATGTATATACATTATACATGTCATACATTTTCTGTGTAACTGTGCAGATGCATATATATAGGATATGTAACTGGAGATATGTATATATCTGTTGGTTCTTTTTCTCTGGAGAACCTGGACTGATACACCCTCCTTGCCTTATGCTCTCCAGTTTTTTCTCATGAATATGTATACTTACATCTATATACCTTTCTTACGTCTACTTATCTTGTCTCTCCAGGACACTCCATCCACAGTCAGTCTATCTAGTACTTCACCTGTCTCAAGTCTTGATTGCTTGAGAAGGAGCTACCTGAAATACCAGTCACCATGTCCCTTCCCTATTAAGAACCTTCCAGCAGCCCTCCAGGGTCACAGGGTCAACAAAATAGAGCCAAGCTCCTTGATTTGAGCGTCTAGGCCATTACCTGTCCCCTGCCTGCCTCCCTGGCTTTATTTCTTTCCACAGAAATCCCATTTTAACATTGTCCTTGGAGCCACCGGAGGCTTCCCTGGCTTACTTACCCCAGACGGAGACCACCGAACGGATAGATTCAATTCTGTGCTAATGCCTGAGTCAGCCCCGTGTCCTATCAGACTCCCTGAACCACCTCTAGACTTTAAACCTACATCATGGACAGAATGAGGAAGGGGAAGAGGTTGGGTAGAAAAAAGATGTGCTTCATTCTTTTTCCCTTGGGACTTGTCCTCATGACAAATCAGAATGTGTAAAGCAAATAGCTGCCCCGTCACCAAAAAGGAGATGTGCTCAAAGTTGTGCTTGTGGCTAAACTTCTGATAAACGTGAAATCCGGGTTTCCTTCTGCCTTCCTGAAATCTTTCTGCCCTGTCTCCTGGAATCCTTACTTAACTCCAAATAAGAGGTCACTGGAGATTCAGTAATAGCATGTTTTGTTTTTAAATGTTACATTGAGTTACTAAGCTTCAAGAAGCTTTTCTTGTTGTTCACCATTGCTATATTGATTGTGGAACTAAATTTTTTATCTTTTTTAAATACTGACCAGTAAATCTTCAATTGTTTTTCATATTTTCAGGAAAATAAAATAATCCAGCTTATAGTCAATGACGGAGGAAAAGTGCCTGGTTTTTTTGCCACTGAGGAGTAGTTTAATGTTCTTGGGGGAATTTGTGATTAATTTCATTTGAGTAATCAGCACTTATAATCATGTTAAATAGCATGGCTTAAGCATTTTGATTTGCTGCTTAAATAATCTTATCAGAATCCCGACAGATTTTTTTTCAGCTTTAAATCATATTGACAACCTGTTCTTGACTTTATTATCCAAATATGAGGGTGAGGGCTTTTAATATTTATTTATTTGGTTGGGCCAGGTCTTAGTTGCAGCAAGCAGGCTCCTTAGTTGCGGCTCCAGGGCCCTTAGTTGTGGCTCACTAGCTCCTTAGTTGCAGCCCGCAGGCTCCTTAGTTGTGGCGTGTGAACTCTTAGTTGCAGCATGTATGTGGGATCTAGTTCCCTGACCAGGGATCGAACCCGGGTCCCCTGCATTGGGAGCACGGAGTCTTATCCACTGTGCCACCAGGGAAGTCCTGAAGGTAAGGGTTTTTAGAAATTTTATAAGCAGCAAAAATTTTTAAATGAAAGTGTCCAGTTTAATACTGTTTCTTATTTATTGGAACAGAAACCCAAATTACATAGCACAGCCCACCCAAAAAAGTTAGCTTCTGAGGTTCTGTATTTTAATCCTGCAGAGTATAAGTGACTTATAAAACCTTTCAGAAAAGAATTGGCATATTTAGTAGTGAGAGAGCAGAATCGTCATCTCTGCAGGTTTGCCATGACACTGGAGAATGTCTTGCTACAGGTGAGGTTCTTACGCATGTGAAGTACTCCAAACATACAGAAAAGTATAAGGAATTATTTAATGACAGGTATGTGCTCGTTATCTAAGTTTTGTTTTTTGGTTTTTTTTTTTGCGGTACGCGGGCCTCTCACTGTTGTGGCCTCTCCCATTGCGGAGCACAGGCTCCGGACGTGCAGGCTCAGCGGCTGTGGCTCACGGGCCCAGCCGCTCCGCGGCATGTGGGATCTTCCCGGACCGGGGCACGAACCCGTGTCCCCTGCATCGGCAGGCGGACTCTCAACCACTGCGCCACCAGGGAAGCCCGTGTTAAGGTGTTTTATCATGTCAAGAAAGGGTCCTTCAACTCCTGTTTTCTTGAGTGCTGTTAACAGGAATGGGTATTGAATTTTTGTCAAAGTCTTCTTTCAGCATCTATGGAGATAATTATATTTTTTCCCTTTGATCTATCAATATTGATTTCCTAATATTGAAATGACCTTAAATTATTGGAATAAATCTCAACTGGTCATGGTGTATTATTTTCTTTATATGCTATTGGATTCTGTTTGCTAATATTTTTTTTTCAGTCCTTTTGTATCAATATTCACGAGTGACGATGATCGGCAAGTTTTTTTCTACTTTCTTTGGAGTCTTCATCAGGTTTAGGTATCAAAATACTCAATTTATTAAAAGAATTAGGAAATTTTCCTTTATTTTTGCCTCAGTATTTTGAGCCAGTTTTCTATTTGCTGCTGTAACAGATCACCACAAGCTTAGTGCTTTAAAATAAAACAGATTTGTTATCTAACTGTTGTAAAAGTCAGAAGTCCAGAGTGGGTCCCCCTGAGCTAAGATTGAATGCAGGCTGCATTCATTTCTGGGGGTTCTAAAGGAAAATCCACTTTCTTGCCTGTACCGGCTTCTAGAGGCTGCCTCTAATCCTCAGTTCACGGTCTTCCACCTTCAGAGCCAGCAATGGTTTTTCTCTTATCGCGTTTCTCTGACATTGACTCTCCTACCTCCCTCTCCCACCTTTAGAAGTGCCTGTGATTACTTTGGGTCTTCTGGATAATGCAGGGTAATCTCCCTATTTTAAGGTCAGCTGATCAGCAACCTTAATTCTGCCTGCAACTTTAATTCCTCCTTGCCATGGAGCATAACATAGTCATAAGTTCTGGGGATTCTGACATAGACATCCTTCTGGCGAAGGGAGGCATTATTCTGCCTGCCACAGTCTTCAGTGCTCTAGATCAATTTATAGAACACCGGAACAGTCATATCTTTGAAGGTTTGATAGAAGACCACGGTGAAAATATCTGGGCCTGTTGTTTTTGTGTGTGTGTGGTAGTGCTTTAATCTGTGGAAATTTGCTCTGTTTAAACTTTTTCTGATGGGCTCAATTTTGGTTATCTGTATTTCTTTAGAAAATTATCCATTTAATAAAGGATTTCAAATTTATTTGTATAGCGGCCTGTTACAACTTTTAATTCTTGTTTCTGTTTTCTTGTCATTTCTTATTTTGTTTGTACATTCTCTCTTTTTCCTTGCTCAGGTTAGCTAGTGGCTTGCAATTTTGTTAACTTCTTTCAATTAAATCTACTGGTTTCCTATTCTCTACTTCATTAATTTCTGCTTTTGCCTTTACTCTTTCATTCCCAGGGCTTTCTTTTGGATTACTTTGTTGTTGTTTTCAGTTTTTTCAGCTAGGTATATGAGTCATTTATTTGCATCCTTTCATTTTTCACTTATGAAAGCATTTCCAGCTATGAGTTGTCCTCTCATAACTGCTTTAAATGTATCCCATGTGTTAGGGGTTTGGTGATTTGTTTTTAAAACTTTAAAAAATTTCAATTTGTATTTTCTCTTTCACCCAAGAGTTGTTTAATGGGATTGTTTTTAGTTTTGGGTTTTTTTTTTTGCGGTACGTGGGCCTCTCACTGTTGTGGCCTCTTCCGTTGTGGAGCACAGGCTCCGGACGCGCAGGCTCAGTGGCCATGGCTAATGGGCCCAGCCGCTCTGTGGCATGTCGGATTTCCCGGACTGGGGCACAAACCCATGTCCCCTGCATTGGCAGGCGGACTCTCAACCACTGCGCCACCAGGGAAGCCCTGTTTTTAGTTTTGATTAACGATTTCTCTTTTCATTTCATTGGTTAATAATCTCTACGTTTATTGCGCTGTGATCAGAGTATTGCTTGTAATATTTCTCATTCATGGAACTTACTGATGTTTCTTTATGATCAGTTTTTATGCGTGGTTCAAAGGCTCTTGACAAGGTATATTTGCTTAAATTATCAAAATATAAAGTTCAGTATATATCCAAAAGGCCTACCTAATTGATTCTGCTTTGTTTGTTTATCCACTTGATCTGTCTTGAGCTGGGAGTGGTAAATCTGCTTCATAAAGTTGGTTACTTTGTTATTTGGAGCATAGATATTCATAAGTATTTTATTTTCATTGTAAATTTGGCTTTTAGCATTAAAAGGTGCCCTTCTTTGCTGTGTTTAACACTTTTAGGCTTGAATTCTTATTTGTTAGATATCAAGATTGCTGCTTCTGCTTTCTTATTGTTTTCATTTTCCTGGAATACCTTTATCCATCCATTTATATTTTGCCGTGCTGAATCATTTTGTATTATATATCACATGAATACAGCATATAGTTGGGTCTTACGTTGTGAGCTGAATTGAGAATCTTTTTCTTATAATTGGTGAAATTAGCCCATTACACGCATCGATATGGCTGATACGTTTGGTCTCAATTCTATCATAATGTTTTATAATTACATCTATTATGTTCTGTTGATGTGTTTCTTTTTCTAAAGCTGTATATTCTTTGCCCTTTAAGGTTAAAGAATGGAATTTAGGAACATTTTATTTTTATTTTAGTGGTTACCTTTACACTTACACCTTTTTCAGTGTTCCCAGTCCTGTTTTCTTATCTAACCTTTGACCATCTGGTTTGCCAGTTTTTAATTGTATCCTTTAACTCCTACCTATTGCCTTCACAGCAGCCAAGGAGCTTAACTTAACCTTCTTTATCCTCTTCCTATTTTCTAGTTTTCCTCTTCCTAGTTTTCTTTCTTACTAGTTTTTTAGTTGCATTATTTCTTTTTAGTTGTCACGACATATAGAATTTGTACATTAGTCTTCCATCCTCGTACTCACGTTTGGTTTTGTCTTAGATCTACAATTCTGTGCATAAATCCTTACGTCAGTCCTTTTGATGAAAATTTCCCAGTCATCTCTCAGTTGAATGACACACAAACTCTAGGCTATTCCTTCAGAAAGACTCATAGGTACAAAATTCCCTACGTCCTTGTGTTTTAAACTTTCTCTATAGCCTTGATACTTGGGGAGCTTGACTTTTTAGAAAGTCCTTGTTTTATATGTTCTTTCATTAAGTTGTTCTTTGTTCGTCTTTAAATACTGCTCCATTGTTGTCTTACTTTGAATATCTAACATTTCTGCCCTTGTAATTAGGTGATCTTTTTGCCTAGAGATCTTGATTTTTTTTCTAATCTCTAAATTCTAACAGACTTAGTAGAAGTTAAACATCTTAGCGTTGTTTAAATCTGGGCTACTTTTCCCAGGTACCCAGTGTGTTTTTTCAAAATGAAGATTCAATTCTCTGAAAAGCTTTCTTACAGTGTTTTTTTTAACATCTTTATTGGAGTATAATTGCTTTACAGTGGTGTGTTTGTTTCTGCTTTATAACAAAGGGAATCAGCTGTACGTATACATATATCTCCTCCCTCTTGTGTCTCCCTCCCACCCTCCCTATCCCACTCCTCTAGGTGGTCACAAAGCACCAAGCTGATCTCCCTGTGCTATGAGGCTGCTTCCCACTAGCTATCTATTTTACATTTGGTAGTGTATATATGTCCATGCCACTCTCTCATTTTGTCTCAGCTTACCCTTCCCCCTCCCTGTGTCCTCAAGTCCATTCTCTACATCTGCATCTTTATTCCTGTCCTACAGTATGTTTTTTAAGTATCATACCTGTTCCATTATTTTGTTTTTTCTCTTCAGGAGTCTAATAATATGAGTATTAATCCCTCTTTATCTGTTTTTCATTTCCCGTATTTTCTCCATGGCCCTTTTTTAATTCTTTCTTTTTCTCATTTTTATTTTCTTGTTTGCTTTTCTGCCTTTTAAAGTGCCTTTTATTAAATTTTCATTTTAATTTATCTTGCTTTGAGTACTTTGTAATTTAATCTTTATCTTTGAGATCACTGTCTTTTTCTTCCATTTCAAAATTCAATCAATAGCAGAGGTGTAAGAGGTGGTCAGATTCTTGGGCTATTTTTCAGGGAGAGCTGACAGGATTTGCTGCTGGACTGTATGTAGGATTAGAGTTCATTATATTATTTTCAAAGAATTGTGGTCACCTTCACTGCAAGTGCAGACTTTTTGCAAACATCATGTATACTCACTAGTTGTGAGGCACCTACCATTTCCTTCCCTGAAGTGGTCGCATATTTGAGAATCTGGGCATATGATGTAGCATAGAAGCTATGGAGCCGAGCCGTTGGTTGGAGGCCATGTGGCAATCTCCAGTGAGCATTGCTGATAACGTTTAGCGACAGACCCACACAGGTAAATGGCCAGGGTCTTCTCATCAGTGGAAAAAGAGAAAGAGGAAAATAGTAGGGGGGTTGGGAGAGTCAGCTTTCTCCCACGCTTAGGCAGTAAAGATAACAACGCGCAGTGGCACGCTTAATGTCTTGTACTTCTTCAGAGCTGCAAATCGAAAGAAAGGTCCAGGCGGATGTCAGAGCGGTTTCTCTGTCTTTGCTTGATGATATCTATGCAGTTGGGCCTGAGGATTAATGTTCTGCAGGGGTCGTAAACACCCCCCACCAAACATTAGAGCAACAGCTGTGTTGTTCCCTATTAGCAGGTCTCTATGTCTTGAAGTTCTTCAACTTTAACTAGGATGAGTCTGCTCAACGTTTAATGTATTTATTCAACGTGTACCGGTACTTACTGTGTGCCTGGTGCCGTGCTGAGTGATAAGGATGCTGTCAGGTCCTTAGAGGCTCTCTCGGAGCTGGTGACCTTATACAGGAAGGCAAACAGGTCAGAGAACTGTTTGATTGCCATGGTGAGAGGTGCTACAAAGGAAGAGTAGAGGTTTCTGGGAAAACCTTCACCTAACTGAGGTGCTGGGGACTAGTCTTAACAAAAGGAAGAAGCCATATGCCGAGTTCAGTGAGTTACACATCATTCCCATTCCTGCAGTGATCCCGTCTGTCCTTGGAGAGGCTGCTGCTTCATCATGGTATAGTAAGAAGGGCTAGGGCACTGGGATAGACACCTAGGTTGGTCACAGACACCATTCCAGTGTCCAAGTCCTTTCACCCTTTCTTTATAATGGCCAGTCAGTCGCACTGCTGATGGATATTCAGCTTGTGGTCCACAGTGACCACCCTTCTTATCTAATGTATGTCAAATAGACAGATGCACTTTGCAGCTTTGCCAACTGTTGCCCATCTCTGTATCTGATTCTATCAGTTATCCAGTCTTGTCCAGCCTCTTTATCCAGCTAGTAAAGGTCATTTTGAATTTCACGGCTCTTACAAGAGTAGACAGCTCTTCTGAATATAATGCAGAAACTTAAGGAGGATACCTCTCCTGCAGTCATCCTAGTCACTGACTTAAAAGGAAAAAAAATAAAGGTACTGTCAAAGACTAACAGATTCAAAACAAAAAAGATTGTCATACCTAAATAGCAGCCTTCCGACTTGGGTATTACAGAAAAGTGACAGCTCTTTTGACAAGTATCTAAGAACAGAATAGTATATATGTCATTTGTTTCTTTTTTTTAATACTCTTAATATTCTAGATCCTGGTTATTACGTGAAAGGTGTTTCAGAGCATCTATTGTCTGTATGCAAATGATTGTAACCATCAATTACTTCCAGTTTCAAAATTTCTGTTTCATATTTTCGCTTTCCAGCCCGTTCCCACCTCATTAAAATCTCTAGATGGCTTGTGTCTGGTAAATGCTGTGCCTATTTTCCTGGCGTCCCCTTTGCTGAAATCCAGTGCAAGAGCTGCAGCCCATATTTTAGATGCATGGAGACAGGAGGGGCATGGGCGGCGGAACCACAATAAACAGATGGTTGCCTTGACAGTCTGTAAGAGGCTCTCTCATGATCGTTTTTCATGGTTTTTCTTTTGAAATAAGTAGTGAGACAGACATACAGTTCTGATCTCGTTGACCTCCTGCACATGGCCCATGGCTGACAAACGCACGAAACAACAAAACGCTTCTGCCAGGAAGCCACGATCACTGGGTTCCACTCCTGCGAGGTCCTTCCCGCGTCCCTTGAGGCAGTGGTCACGGAGACCAAGTCCCGAGGCAGACTCCTGGTGCCGTGGGTGTGAACTGAGGGAGGCACAGCAAGGGGGCGGGATATTTTGGGGAAGGCAGATGTAAACAATTATGATTACATGGAGCAGAATGTCATGAGCAAGAGCAAGTACACACAGTGATGTGAAATCAGAGAGAAGGAGAAAATTCACTGCAGTGGAAGGATCAGGCAGAAGAGGTGAAGCGGCACCGAGGGGACAGCGCAGTCGGGTTTGAGCCGAGGGAGCCTTGCGTCTGATGGGTGATTGGGGCTGGGGGATAGGTCAGGAACTCCAAGTTCAAGGAAGACAGAGAAACAAGAATCATAAAACTGACTATTTTAACGTTGACTTATGCCCAAGGTTTCTACTGTGTCAGTTTAAAGTTATTCGTACATTGGTTTGTAAATGTACCTTAAAAAAAAAAAAAAAACACTACAGTAGAGGCTCTTGCTCCAAATTCTGAAAATGTGGGGCAATTTCATAAGTATGTTTGAATTTCTTTTATATTTTTATATACTCACATCCCTCATCCAGATTATAACACAGACTTACAATTATGTAGGCCTTACAGATAAAAGCACAGTGGTAAAGACACAGCTTCGGAGTCAGATCTGAGTTCAGGACCCCACTCCATCTTTTCCTCGCTTGATGTTTGCATGGCAGGATGTCCGATCTCTGAGCCTCATTTTCCTCATCTGCAAAATGAAGACGATAATAGGGCTGATTTCGCGTTGCTCTTTGAGGGTTACATGAGCTGTTTGCATGCAAGCCCTAAGCACAGTGCCTGGCATCTACTAATGATCAGTTAATGTTCATCATTATTTATTGCTCTAAAACATCACGTGTTTATGAGGTTTTCTCTGAAGAGGTATCCCAGTAGACCTTCTTATAACTTTTCTGAATGTTTGTTCCTACTCCCATGCAAAAAAATATATACCAGGAATAAAACTCATCTCAAGCTTTTTTTAAATATTAGGAACTAAAATGTCCCAGATTTCATCAGGCTGCGAGGTCACAGCTTCCTTTGTGCTAAATTACAATAGTCTAATCCCCCATTCTATATGCCTTCAAGAAGTTCAGCCTTTTCTTCAGATATCTATGCATTTGGGGAACTCTTTAGAAAATTCCTATGCCGGCCCTTGGCTTGGGCATGTTGTATAGGCCAGTTGATCTCCCCCAAATTGAGTTTCATTGAGCACTTTTTCTCATGTAAAGGCCCCAAGAGAAGGAGCTGTTACTGTCTCATTCCATCCTAAGGCCCCATCTTGATTTCTTCATGACATCTTCCAAGGACATTTTGTCTGAGGGAAGGACTACTTCCTTCAAGGGAAATCTCAGTCCAAACAGGTGGCCCTCAAAAGACAACGAACAACACGGGATTTGTGATGTGTAACTCCCATCCCCAACTAGAAGGAACCAGGGCACCTGGAGGGGAGGGATGGCTGGTCCCAGATCTGTAGCAGGAAACATCCCAGGTGAGCCTAAGATACCGTGTTGTGTCAGAAAGCAAGAAAGGGAGACGAATGAGTTGTGTCAACAGGACACAGGGGCTATTAAGAAGGTGCTCCCATTGGTCAGAGATGAGATAAACTGAGCATCTAAAAAGGGTAATAAATGCAATCGACTAAAACACATTGCGTATATTAACATAAAAACATGAATTTATAATGATGTTTGGAAGAAGTGAGAGAAAGCAAATAACCTCATTGGGTACCATTACAACCCCAAGTCTTTATTCAGAAAATTGGCACTTAAAGGGAAAGGAGTGAGCATTTATCCCATCTTTCCTGTACATCCTGTATTGCTGGGAATTGAAATCGCCCTAGTTGATGAAGAAAACTTCTTTTCTTATATAAAAATTCTAGCCAAGAAATGCAAAAGGATGATAGAGTCAGAACATCATGTTGTAACTCCTAATGAAATAATCGATTCAGGTAATAATCATTAATGAAAGCATTAGATGAGCTGATGATGGGGAACTTTCTAATGGAAGAGATGAAGCCATCACATCTGATTCACTGTAGTGTCACTGACGATGGAACCCCCAGTCATTGTGTGCTTCCCGATGGGTTGCAGGGTCATGTCCACAGTATCACATCCGAGGTATTGTTGCCCAGGTACATTCAACCTCGAATCTCATCGAGCCGCAAGAACTGAATTTTATTTACAGGGTTGTAAGAACAAGGGAAATGACACTACACGGAAGCAAAGAGGCAAGTCCAGAATGTGGGACATTCTATAAGCCAAACAACCCAGTTTCTGAACAAATCAATGGCGGCAGGGAGATAGGAAGGGGAGGGTGGGCCCTACTGGTTGATAAAAGAGGCCTAGGAGACTTAACACCTAATGTAATATGTGAACCTAGTTTGGGTCAAGAAAACCAACTGTAAAATAATTTTGTTTCAGAGAAGCCAGGGAAATGTTATTACAGACTAAGTGTTAGATGCCAAGGATATATTGTCAGTTTTGTTCGGGGTTTTAACGGCATTGTGATTATGTGAAAATGCTCAGAATTTTCAGCAATGCATACTAAAATATGTAGGGCTTGACTTTAAAATACTTTAACAAAAAAAAAAAAAGAAAAGGGACAAGTGAAAATAAAGTTTCAAATCTTGATAATTGCTGAATCTGGGTGATGGACGTATGAAAAAAAGTTTAAATAAAAAAGGGATAGATGTAACATATGCGCCAACATCTTGGTAACTGTTGAAACTGGGTATATGAAGGTCCTTCATATTTATCCCTCTGTTTTTGAGTACATTTGAAGTTTTTTCACTGACAAAATAAAGACGGTGTAACTCTAGGACACTGGTACATTTCTCAAAATCTGGGTTGTTTGCTCTGAGATCTCACCATGTGTGCGATTTGAGCACAGCCAGTCCCGGGCCCCTTGGCGCCCTCTGTGCACAGGAAGAGAAGCTGAATCCATCTTTCTTTGGGCAGCCTCGCCTCTCACCCTCTCTCCTGTGGGCAGCAGCGGGAGCAAGCATGCTCAGACCTTGCACAAGAACAAGCAGTCATTTTCTAGGACGGTGCAATCTAAATCCTAATTTAGAAGGAAAGGGTGTCCTCAGGTGCAGAAAAGCAATTCTGCCTGAAGAAAGCCTTCTGCACGCGGCGCTGGCCAGCTTCTTAGAGCCCCCCTGCCCTGCTGCTCCACCCACAAGAAAGGCTTTGCTCTGTTTTCATGTGATCAGAAACTTACTGTGCAAGGACTGCCTACGCCCAGGGGAGTGCACGCCACCACTTCTTTATTTTTATCTATCGTAAAATGCACATGACATAACATTTACCACTTCAGCCACTTAAGTGTACAGTTCAGTACCATTCAGTGCAGTCACATTATGAGGCTCCAGCCTCTAGAGCTCTTTCCATCTTGCAAAACTGAAGCTCTGTCCCCAGTAAGTATCTCCCCATTCCCGCCTTTCCCACAGCCCCTGGCAACCACCGTTCTACTATCTGTGTCTAGGAATTCGACGACTCTAGGGACCTCATGTAAGTAGGATCATACCGTATTTGTCTTTTTGTGACTGGCTTATCTCACGTAGCGTGAGGTCTTCCAGGTTCATCCGTTGTAGCATGTGACAGGATTTCCTTCCTTTTTAAGGCAGAATAATATTGCGTTGTATGGATGGGTACATTTTGTTTATCCCTTCATCCATCGATGGACACTTGGGTTGCTTCCCAAGTGTCCTGGTTTGTGATCAGTGCTGCTATGAACATGGGTGTACCAAGGCATCGCTTCTTGCAATATCAAGTTTTTCTCCCATGGTGTCAAAAGCCTCCAGCAACAGCTCTCAGCCCAGGTTGAAGCTCAAGGTCCTGTCAGCTCTTCTCTCTCCGAGAGGTCTGCCTGAGCTCACTGCCAGAGAGGGCAAGCCTGTGTGAGAGGGAGGCACCTGTGTACCTCCTGACATCAAAGAGCCCAGGCGGTGGCCACTGCCTTCCCCTGATACACTTTGTCTGAAAACAATAAAAGTAATACATTCTGGCAAGATGGTAAACAGTGGAAATTCACTCCCTCACCCCTATTTTCCATTCCCCAAGGATCAGCTGCTGTTGGATGAACGGTGGGATTTTTTCCAACAGATTTATTGTAGACATATACAAACGCATATGTGTGTATAGTTCTGCTTCATTTTTCATAAAAGTTTCCATACACTGGAAAGGTGCTAGATATCGAGGGTGTTCCCATTTTTATGCTGTTACAAGTGATGCTAAACTGAATATGCTTATGCATACACTCTCGTATATATGTGTTACCGTAGGATAGAAGTCGATCTGTTGGGTCAAAGTGTATGTACATTTAAAATTTTGATAGAAACAGCCTAAAGAATTATACCAGTTTACCTGTTAGTGCTAAAGAAAGATTTGAGTTTATTCTTTCAAGTTCGGGACAAACATTCTGGTCTGTTGTTATTTAATCACCAAATACCCTTGACCTCTCTGCAAGCAATCTAAGTCGCCTGTGCTACTTAATTAAAATCGGCTTGGAAAAATCTCAAGTTAGTAAGATTACCTAATTTTTACTATTGTCTGCTTCCAGTCTTAGGTAAATTTAATGGGCAAAAATGTAATTGTATACTTCTGCAGACAGTAAATTTCAGGATTTCTCCCCTGAGATATCAGGAAGTATAAAGTTAATTTCATAAATATTTGCATCTCTCTCAGGATTACACAAACATATTTTTAAATACCACGTTTCTTTTGAAATTAAAAAAAAAAAACCCTTCGCTCCCACCCCTGTCCCTTTTTGATTTTGAACTTTTTGAAAAATTACAAATCGTCCAGAAAGATCCAGTCCGCTAAGACTTTTATGCTGATATGCCCACGAGATATAGCTGCCCACACCCCAATTTTAATTACTTAAGCCACTTGAATGGTTTGGTCTGTCAAATAAGACAAGCGATTTCACGATTGTATTTCAAATATAAAGATTTCCTCCAATGGGGCAAAACTGTTTGTGGCACACAAATTTGAAAAGGAGCAATGGGTGGTCCCCTCCGCGCCGCCCCCCTCCGCCCAGGCAACGATGCCCTGAGAGGCGGGTTACATGGAGGAAAGGCCGTGTATTATGCATCACGTTTATAAGCGTCTTTACTTCTCGGGAAAATAGAAAGCCAGTATTTGAGCAGAGCCACGTCTCTCGCAGTCCTCTCTGTGGTCCTCAGCCCAAGCATCCCTGGAAAACCAGCCCTTTTGTGTTTCCTGCGTCCTCTCCAGGCGTGGCTGCGTCGCGCTGGGGCGCGACCGCGCGAGGGGGAGGGCCGGGAGCGGCGCGCCGGCTGTCCCCTCCGGGAGGTGGCATTGGTAAATGCTCGATTGTTACGCGACGATTGATTTGCCTCACTCTGAGGATTCCAGTGGCAAAGTGACCCTCCCTCCAACTGTCCCCTCCCTTCCTGGCTCCCGCCCTGCCTCTCCCCGCAGCGGGAACCCAACGCGGCCGCCCCGCGTTCCTCCTCCTCCTCTCCTTCCTCTGGTTCCCGGATTCCAGAAGTTATTAGGAGAAATAAGGTAGCCGAGGGGACCACATGGAAGTTGTGACAGCTCCCAGCGGCGCGCCCCTCTCGCTGGAGCCATCACCTCGCCTTAGCGATTACCCGCCGACACACTGAATGAAGGAGGTCCCCTTGCCAGCCAGCCTGCCGAGATGGGCCACTGCTGCTGCAAGCCTTATAACTGCCTTCAGTGCCTGGACAAGACGGTACTTTGCCTTCCCTGTCTCTCTCTCCCTCCCCTCCTCCTTCCAAAGGGCAGAGAGAAGGCCAGAGCCAGCGCCTCTGTCCCTGTCCCCGGCATGCGTGTGCACTTGTCTTGTGGGTGAGCATGAGGCCGCCCTGACTGGCTCCCGGTGCCGAATGGGAGCGGTGTTGGCAGAAACACCAGGGTCTCCCATACTCTGCAGTGCCTTACATAATTGCCTTCCTGCAGTCTCAGATGTAACTGTTGCATTCTCCTGAAACAGGAGGGCTCTGCTCCAACATCTTGAAATTCAAACTGCCAAGAAATCCTTGGAATATTCTTACTGCATTTTAATGTACCTGCGAAATCTAAGACGGTCCAGTGGGGAATTTAGATTAGCTAGACGTGTTTCCCTTGGCCAACTGGTAACTTTGAAAGTTTGCCACTCTTTTTGACAAACAGCACCCATCCTTGTAATTTCTGTTCTTAAGGTCAGAGAAGCAAGCACCGGCCCAGTTATTCTCTCTGTACGTGTTTGCCTCACGTAGGGGTGAAGAACATAGAGGTGAAAACTTAAGAAGCTGGAGAGCCTGAGGGTGTGTTCCAGTTTTCACTGGAAGGAAAATTCACAGCCAGGGAATGGAGAACAGAGTGTGAGCAAGCATTGTATGACAATTCCGACACAAAGCCTCTTTGCTTTTGACATTTGCCTGTGAGCTTGCAGAGGGATTAAGATATGCTTTGAATTTCACTATTAGAAATGTGCTGGCATTCCTAGTAGTGATATAAAATAAAATATATCACTCTTGTCTCTGTGGTATATTTTATTATCACACACATCTGGATTTCTCCAAATGCATGAAATGGAGTTTAACGAGAGGTTGAAGTTGCCTCCTTTCTACTCATGGGCGTCAGCTGTATGGCTTGAGGTATAGTATGTGACCAGGTGAAGGGAAGTGAATGGCTTAATATAAAACACATTACGAGGAGGTCACTTGGGAACATCTTAGTTATCAGTTGTGTCTATGAACCTTGACGTAAAGGAGGGTTACGTACCACCTAGGAAAGTTAAACTGATGCCTTACAAGTCCCCTGGTCCTTCTCTTCCAGTAGAAATAACTATCTCAGTGGGATTGGCTTTTGCTACCATGACTAAGAACTGAGATATTTATGTACGCATTTATGTGCTTTTGACAAGTAGAAATATGCAACATTTGCACTCAGTTATCTGCAGATCCAACGTGGAAGTGATTAAGCCCTTTTTTCAAGAGAAATGGTCACCAAAAGGTGTTGAAGGAAGCCTTGTAACAGTGATTATTATAAAAGGGAAGGATTTGCTACAAGTACAACAATATTATAATGTTCATATTTCTAAGCTCTGGTACAAAAGTTTTCGAAATAGTAGCCGATTAAAGGTCTTTTTAGAGAAAATATATTTTGAAGTGAATCCATCCTCCTCTTTTGTTTCAAATCAAGTTGTTGAAAACTATTATCCCTGTGTCAATCTTTAAATTGGAGATTTTAGGAAGATAATTAAATGTTATTTCATCGCAGTGTGATGTTTAAGTGACTTGCAAATGTTTTAGCTTTGAAACTTCAAACTTAAGGCAAATTATTCTTTCCTGATGCAAACTTAAAAGCTTACACAGCATTTATAAACTTTCTCATTAAGTTTACACCCTCATTTCTTGATGTTTCTTGGTATATTTTAGAATGGTATTCCCATTGGTGGTTTTATAGATGTATGTTCATAGGTGCTCATTTTAGGAATTAAGGGCTTTCCTTTTTTCATTAAAAAATTTGTTGTTTTATTTAGTTACCCACCTTTCAGCGTAACTTCGCAGGCAGTATGCCAAAATCATTTGTTTATTCAATAGTTACCTATTGGGCCAGGCATGGTCTACTAGGACTATTATGGGATTCCATTCCAAACTCTGGAAATCAGTTTACTCTTTAAGTCCCACAATAAAATCCTTCAGTTTGCTGATCAGCTCTGACAATCCCAGCATCAACCTGGTTTGAAAGAGACCTGATATAATGGTCGATAAAGTTGTTTCTGATTACTTTAGCCCATTTTAATAAACCATAAAAAAAGAAAAGAAACATTCCCTTCGAACTCTGTATAGATACAAAATAGAAAACTTTATTTTGTGAAGTAAAAATGTCTTTAACAGTTTGATCGTAGTGCGGCTAAAGATGTTTTGAAAAGAGTGGGGAGACAATTGTAGATAAGTCATCAGTTCAGAGATTCGCCAAGAAATGTTAGTCTTTTTTTTTTTTTTTTTTTTTTTTTTTGCGGTACGCAGGCCTCTCACTGCCGCGGCCTCTCCCGTCGCAGAGCACAGGCTCCGGACGCGCAGGCCCAGCGGCCATGGCTCACGGGCCCAGCAGCTCCGCGGCACGTGGGGTCTTCCCGGACCAGGGCATGAACCCATGTCCTCTGCATCGGCAGGTGGACTCTCAACCACTGCACCACCAGGGAAGCCCCAAGAAATGTTAGTCTTAAGATGCTTCTTTAACATGAATTTATTGGGGGGGGGGGCGGAAAGTAAGGAATCTTACCTAGAGTATAAAATGCATAAAAAGTTGTTAAGTGAACAAATAGTTTTTAAAAGCTGATCATGCCTAGGCATTTTAACGTTAAAAACACCTGTAAAAACATCGACGGTATTTCTTACTCGTTTGCTCTATGCCCAGTTATTATGGGGACTAGCAAAGAATTCTTAAAAGGCACAGCCTGTCCTATGGAGTTTACCAGTTATTTGTTTGGTTGTATTTCCACTTTTCCAGAGAAATTGCAAGTGAGGTAGGCAACAGTAACACATACAGGGCAATTCAAGCATTAGTACAAGACTGGAGTATCATTAAGTGAAAGTCATGTGGTACTGATCCTGCCTGTTTCTGGCATCCAGTGAAAGGAGAAGTCAGTGCTGGAATCAAAGGCGAGGTTTCTTGGAAGGAGTGGATCCTGACTTGCACGTTGAGGAATGGGGTAGAGTTTTGAGAAGGACTGTACCTCTAAGCAAAGAGTGCAGGGGTGAAGATGTTTTAGCCCACTTTGGTGAAAGATGAGAGTCAACATGGGGACACAGAAGCACATAAGGAGTGTGGGGAAATGTTTTCTAGGCTGAAAACCAGACCCAGTTTTTTTAACTTGAGTTAAGAAGTAGGGATCCATCTTGGGATTTGAGGGGCGGTCTGTAGAAAGACTCGTTCTCTACAGTTATTTGGAAGGGACAAGTATGACCCAGGAAGGCCCCTGGGACACCCAGATGGATCCCCAAGAGTCCATTCACCAGCGGACTCAGTGTGGTCCAGGCCCAAGCCAGCAGCTCTGCACATGCAGACACTTCCCAGAGTTGGTCACTCTTAGGAACGTTGAGGTACTAAGAGAAATCAAGTAGATGTACAATTAGAACGCCAACTTGTTTTTTAACAATGAGTAATACACCTGACAAGCAAGCGAATGATTACAAGCCCGATAAACATGGGGTTTCTTTTTAGAGTCAAAGTCTAGCCTCATAAGAAGCTTTGATGAGGATGGAATGTTATTTAGGCATCCAGTGACCTCATGTCCCATCCCCACTTCAGCCTGAAATCACGTGGGAGGCTGTGCGATTGTTACTCACCCTGGTGACTGCCTCTTCCAGTCTCCCTTTGCTTTGCTCCCATTTCTATGACCCGCTCTTGTCTTACTGCTTTAGGTCCGGTCCTTTCCCTTTAGGGGTTACTTTGCATATCTCTACCCTAACCTTTTCTGTGTTGCTTATCATCTCAGAGGCTAATCTTACTTACCTTTTCTCTAAATTCTTGGTAGGGGTGTGAGTTGGGGGAAGGCACCTCACTGCTTCTCCCAGGTATGCACGGGTGATGGGACAGTAATAAATTTGGGAAGGTCACTCAAAGACGATAGAATCCAGAAAGGTCAAGAGACTTCTTCGGTGAGACGTAAGTGGATTAAAAATCATGGTTCTGGCTAATTTTCCTTTCTTTTGCTTGCTCTGGGATCCAGAATTTTCCAGCCTTACTTCTTTCGATTCACATTTCTTCTCCTTGGGCCCCACAAGTCTCTGTCCTTCCTAAATGTTCCTAGGTTATCCAGGTTTGTTCTGATGCCCCCCTATTAACTACCGCCTCTTAGGTAAGCTAGATGTTTTGCGGTCGTCAACACCCAAGCATGCACAAAGGCAAAGGCTGGAATGATGCATCTTAAAATTTAGTCTGGTTTCTTTTGAAACCAGTTATGGCTTTGCTCATTTTCCACGCGACTAGACACTGACACGTATTTAAGAATATTAAATGTGAATGATGCTTTCCCTTTGACCAGTCTATATTAGATTTCATTTCCGAGTAGAAAAGCAGACATAAAATACAGTGGGCTGTGTTAATTATATGTGAAAGAAATAATACTTATTGATTAAGTCAAAGCATGGCCTCAATGCTGCCTTAAAGCCATAATAACTGAAATGAATAAAAGGTCAGTTCACCTCCCAAAGGAATTTTCCACAGAGCTGTATTATGAATCTGGCCAATCTTCACAATAATACTAATATTGAAAATGAATGCAGTATTCACAAAGGGTGAAAAGAGAGCAACACTGAAGACTTAGGTGTTCTGTTGATGTCACCTGGTGGCTGGTTCATTTTGAAATACAAAAGAAAATGTTTCCCTATTAAGACAAGTTCTGCCGTGTAGAATTAAACCCTCAGCTGTAAACTCATGAGTGAGAAGCAATATTGTTTCTGGGAAGAATGAAAAAAATCCCTTAACCTCTTTGTCATTTCATGTGTAGGTATATGACTTAGGATTTCAACAGTTCATAATAAAAAGGATCTGGATGTTTCCTCAAATACCAGAATTCTGTAGATATTTTAATTTTTCACTCCCCGTTAGGGTTCTTTTGTTTAGCCTGGGAAAAAGTGGCCCAGCTCACATGATTGAATTTTCCTGATCTGCACCGATTTCAGGGCAGGCTAAAAAGATAGGAAAGATTAGTTGGGAGACTTTAAGCTTACATATATATATATTTTTTTAATGTACATACATATGTCTCTCTTTAAAAATATATATCAGGGCTTCCCTGGTGGCGCAGTGGTTGAGAGTCCGCCTGCGGATGCAGGGGATATGGGTTCGTGCCCTGGTCTGGGAAGATCCCACATGCCGCGGAGCGGCTGGGTCCCTGAACCATGGCCAGGCTCCACAACGGGAGAGGCCACAACAGTGAGAGGCCCCGTGTACTGCAAAAAAAAAAAAAAAAAAAATCAGATGGGGAAGAGGGAGCTGATAAAAACACTCAGAACTACAGTGAATTTTATGAAGTTGTCATCAGTACGCTTGTAGCTGATCGAGCATTCTTTCAGGGACAGTCAGAGACCAGAAGCAGACACTTGGCAAGAAAAGGCAAAGGGCCCCTCTGATGGGGGTGACAGAGGTTCCCAGAAATAGCCCCAGGTGCTGTCTTGTGTCGATGGCCCTTCTGGCCTTTGCCTGGGCTGCTCCCTTCCTGGGCCCCCTGCTTACGCATCCTCCGGTCTCAGGAAATCTCCAAGCCAGCCCTGCCTGGTTGAGTTGTATCACATTGTTTTGTAATTGCTTATTTATTTACTGACTCTCTGGGAGACTCTTAAGCGTCTTGAAGGCAGAAGTATCCTGCCTGGCCTGTCTGCCTGCCACATAGTAGACACTAAGTAAGTATGTGTAGTGTTGGATACATTCCTGTTTCTGGATCATTTGGGGTGAAAGCACCTCAGATTCACGCAGCGTTTTATGTGTTGATTATCATTCAAAACAGATCTGTTCAATTTTAATCAAAACCAGGCTGTCCTGTCGATTTCTAATTGGGGGAGGGGCTTAGGTGGCTGATGCCTAAGTAGGGTCACGTGGATGATGATAACACAGATGGGCGTTTTCCCTTCCGCCACCACCAGTCACACAGGCAGCAGCAGCCCCAGAACAGACAGCCCCCCGTTGACCAAGCATGTTAGGATGACAGAGTGTGGCAGGCTTGCTTGGGGCTTGGCCACACATCCAGTTGCTCGAAGTTAATGGGCTGATGAGCGGGTTGTACCCTTTGCCAGGCTTCTGTAGCTAGGAAAGATCAAAGGCAGCGTTTCTCCAGAGTTTGCAGCGCCATGTCTAAGAAGAAATGTGGGCTTCACTGTAGCAGACCTGGTAGGACAAGAGGTGGAGGGGAGACTCGGATGTTCCGTGGGGAGAGCACATCTGGGATTCCGTCTGTGAGCACAGCGGACCACACCAGAGACACTAGAGGACTCGGACTGCAAAGGAGAGGTGCGTGACAACATAAAAGAGGCGGCTAAGAAACACAGCTGCTGGTGAGGGGCCGAGATGAATGTTCTCCAAGTGTCCGTTTCTAGTTAAGCCCGTCCTGGAGTAAACAGTAATTTTAGAGAAACGGGCGTCTTCGACTTGACAGTTTCTGGACTGTATCACTAGGGGAGTTGGGATGCCTAATGCTGAGTTCTATTTTTAGCCCATCGGACTGAACGCAGGGGCTCATGTGCTTGGCACCAGCGAGGAATTTTCCACTCATTCCCCATGTAGGGAAGCACTGATCTGACACTGAGGCCTCGAGGAGGCCCTGCTTGTATTTCAGCCCTCCCACTGCATCATGACTCCGGACCTGGCTTGGGGTGGGGGAGGGGGGATGGTGCATGAGAGCCCTCGGAAGGGAGCCTTTGGGGCAGCCTCACTCCAGACATTGAGCAGAACCTCAGGGCCCGGCAGGAAGGCTGCTGGGCTCCGTTGAGCCACAGTGGCTGGAAAGGTGACTCTCGGAGGCAGGGAGTGGAGAGTGGAAATTCCCTTTAGGTCCCTTTCTTGCCTAAGGAGCAGTGTCCCTGAAGTCTCAGTTGTTGACTCATTCCGTTGCAGGGCAGCATCGCATCATTCTGCTTTGGTTTGCAGGAAACAAAACGTAACGTAATTGATGCAGAGAATTCACAGATTAGAAGAGTTGATATCATTTCAAAATCAAGCACTTAAGGAAGGAGGGCTGCAGCCAGACTGCTCCGGCTGGCCTCCGTGAGCAGAGCCGTGCCAGCGCCTGCAGGAGGAGCACGTTGGGAGGCCATCGGGAAGGGCTTGAGAAAGCTGACTGAGGAAAAGCGAAGTAGCTGCCCTCTCCGATGTTACCGCCACACAGAGGCTAGAATGGAAATGAAGTGCAACTGACAAATCCACACCAAGGACACACACAGCGAGGGCCTGGGGCGGGTGGGGTGTGAATGCAGCCAGGCAACACTTCCATTGGAGCAGTCATGGGGGTGGCGCTGCCTCTCCTCCAGTTAGACGGGGAGAGCTTCGTGGTAATGAGAGCTCGGATCCAAGCTGAGGATGGGTGCAATTGGGATCTCGGTGTTGGGTCTAGGTAAGCACGGGACAGAGGGGAGCTTCTCCTTGTGTTAGTGTTTGATAAAGAGTGTGGAGCCTGGGTGAAAACTCCTGCTTGGCCACTTCCTGGCTGGTTGTGCAGGTTACTTGGCCAGTTACCTAACCACAGAACCCCAGTCCCGTCCTCCAGAATGGGAAATAAAACCCAGGACCTGCTTGACAGTATTTGGGGGAGTAAGTGAGCAAAAGGGCTTACCCAGCACTGTGCCTTGGCATCTAGGAAGTGTTTGGTCAAGGTTGGTGTTAATACTGACGTAGTGATCAGCAAACCTTACCCAAGCTCGTTTTCCGTGACATTTTAGCCACCAGGTTTGTTGCTTGTCTTTGTCTATTTGATGACTCTGAGATCAGTTGGTTTTGTCATCTGTGCCTGCAGAAGGTTGGGGGTGAGGGGGGCCTGGGTCTTCATGGATCGTCTTCCTCTCTGCCTCTCAAAAGGGAGAAGGTGCAGGGTCTCTCACCTCCCTGGTTTCCCTCCTATTTCCCCTGCATCTCTTCTCCCTTCCCATCCTCTTCCCTTTCCTCTCTTGCGTCTTCTCTTTCATTCTCTCACTTACGTTTCTCCTAAAGCAAAGATGGGTGGGCAGGCCTGGCCACAGATACCAGCGGTGGCTTTTCATCTAAGTGACTCGAGTCTGAAGATCTTCATGAGCATCATTACCATCTCCAACTGAGGCCTGTCCTCCTCGCTGGACCTTCAAGCCACTCCGTCCCCAAATGCCTGATTCTTCCGTGGCTGGAAAGCGGGGTGTGATGGGTTGTGACGCAGGATCCCTCTGCACGGGTAACATCCACCCAGGGCTTCGTCCCAGGGCTTCTGCAGGCGCTGAGGGAAACGTTGGCTTTGGGTGAAAGATTAGAGTCAGTTTGTTGTTTTTTGTTACATTCTAGTCGATCCCTGCCTAACCTCGTCTAAGTCTTTGCAACTCTCAGCGGCCCAAGAGTGAATCCTTGGTGATGCTATTTCTGGACCAATGAGGACAATATTTCAATTTTCTGGCTGTGCTTTGGAAATTGAGGATAGGAGCGTTCAGAATTATTCTTTTATTTATTTATTTATTTATTTTTAATTTTATTTATTTATTTATGGCTGTGTTGGGTCTTCGTTTCTGTGCGAGGGCTTTCTCTAGTTGTGGCAAGCGGGGGCCACTCTTCATCGTGGTGCGCGGGCCTCTCACTATCGCGGCCTCTCTTGTTGCGGAGCACAGGCTCCAGACGCGCAGGCTCAGTAATTGTGGCTCATGGGCCTAGTTGCTCCGTGGCATGTGGGATCTTCCCAGACCAGGGCTCGAACCCGTGTCCCCTGCATTGGCAGGCAGATTCTCAACCACTGCGCCACCAGGGAAGCCCCAGAATTATTCTTGATAGTAGAAACAAGTTAGTTTTTTCACTAGTTTGAGATTATTTCAGGGTAAATACTGAAACTTACCCTCTCAGGAATACCAGGTTTTCTTAATTTGTAGTAACAAGTCAGCCGGCTGTATTACGCTGCTGTTAGACCGAGCACCTGTGCCTGTGATCAGTCTGACTAGACACTTTGCCTGTTCTGAGTTCTCTAGTCTTTGAACTTAGAGTAGAATCAAGACAGAGTCAGGAAGTTGCTTTAAAAAAAAAAAAAAAAGCAGAGAACAAGACATATGCCAACTCTAAACACATTCAGGCACTCAACGTGGAAAAGCACCTGTCATCTATAGGATGTCATCCAGTGGCAAACAAAATCAAAGGAAACAACAGAGTTGTAGTAACAGCTAGCACTTGTATAGCGCTTGTAAGTGCCAGGCACCGTTCTAACTGCTTCACGTACGTTAATTTATTTAACCCTCAGGACAGCCCTGTGCCGTGGGCGTGGCATCGAGGCAGTGTCACGTAGTGATTAGGAGAATGTACACTTTCAGGGTGATTTCCAGCCTTCAAACTCAGGGAAGGCGAGGATGCTATGGGCTGGGGTGAGGAGGGAGCTCCATGAGTGGGATGGGGGTCCACTGTCCCTCAAGTAGTGTATGGTTGCTACATTAGTCTTAAGAGAAGCATGACTTACTCATTGTTAATGCCTGTGACTAAAATAGCTCGCAGCTTATTATGCAAGTAGAGTTTTACCTAGGCATGACATTCTAACATTGCTTAGCAAATGCCCTTTGGATAACCTGCGACCCTGCCATCAAGCCAAAGTAGCACACGTGTCACCGGGGTCTAAACGCAGCAGACACAGAGACAAGATCGTGACAGCTGTCTGTTCCCATTCGGCACAGGTTGTCCAGAGGTGCTGACATCGAAGTCAAAGCAAGTTTAAGAAAGGAAGAGCATTCACGAGGCCCTGAGGATGGCTGTGCTAGATACTTGGTACCCATTTTGGCCAAAATTCCCTCTTTGGAAACGTTTGCTTTGGGAGTACATTCTACATGATGAAGGAGCCTTTCCTTGAGGGCCTGTACTTTTGGCATCTGTCACTTGAAGAGAATTTATGTACCACATCTTTCCTAGTTATTTTTAGTAGTGATAAAAATCACAACAAATGTAAATATTGGTGCTGACTCATGCCTCCAACTCATCTATTTTATGTCATAGTATGTGTTTGATTTGAAAACAGCTAAGCAATCACTTAGTGACAAATGGCGTTCTTCACAGTAAGTAACACTTCGAGTGTGAGTTTTCTTCGTCTTCCTTCTACCGATGCAGAGAATGGAACAAAAAACCTTGGACACTTAAGTTTTGGTGTTGGTCTTATTACAAAGAGAAATGTTTCATGTTAGGTTTTCTGCCCATTATTCATTAGGTAGGTAACAGTGCATGTATGGACAAAAGGGTAAGTTTAAGGGGACAGCTGGGAAAATAAGCATCTGTCCCTCAGAGAAATATGGTATTTTCATGGTCAGAAATCTCGTAATAGTGACAATAATTAAAAATATATAATAATATATAACAGCAGATTAATGTGTAGGACATAGACATGCAAAGAATTACTGTAGGTTGAGGTATACAGAGTGCAGTACAGGTATACAGAGTGCAGAAATAATACATGGGTATTATTAATATTATTATACGGCAAGCTTTGCGATTTGAATGTGATACAAATGAGTGAGTCAGACATGGCTTTGTACGTTTTTTATATGCTTATATAATGAGAAAATTATCTCCTTAAGGGCTCAACTTATAAATATTTGCTTAATATGATTCATCAATTGAACATGTGAAAGTGCTTACTTAGCCTAAAACGAGGGGACTCTCGGTATCCATTTTGTTTTTTCAGAATGAAAGTGCCCTTGTGAAAGAAAAAGAGCTGTCAATCGAACTTGCAAACATCAGGGATGAAGTTGGTAAGTAGGGCATTGACAATGAGGAACGTAAAAAGTGTTTTTCTGCTATCTGTGAATGTATAACAAAAGCAGTTATGTCTCAGGTAATGACCAGAGCACACCTGCCTGGACAAAAGGAAGTATCATCCCCAGCACAGTGGTGGGTTCTTGTAGCCTTGCGGGGAGCTATGATTTCTATGTCATGTCTCCGTTGTTATACGGGCAGCTTCCTAACAGTTCACGGTGGAACTAATCAGGCTTGAGTCTGCTCCTCCCAGATGGCAGCACATCTCTCTGTCTGCCTTGTGTGGGGTGACAAGCACCCCTCCGTGTCACGCCCCACCCCTGGACAGGCACAGCTCCAGCAGAAGCAGCTCAGCTTTGGTGGGTAACTGAGGTGCTCCCTGTAACTTGCTTCCTGCCACTGTACACCCTGCCGTGAAATACTCTGTGATCTAGAACACGGATCTGGATGGCTTAGAAAATGCTAGGGTTCATGTTGAAACTCCTTCTCTTTGATACGATGGTGTAGTTCTGGCTGACCCGCAGGACACCTTGCCAATGACAGGAAGATCCCCAGAGCCTGGGATGTGGTAACCAGCGCCCCTCCCTCTGTGCTTTCCCGAAGCTTCTGAGTACGGCAGGAACCACACGGGGATCACGCTGGGATTTTGTGTTTAAGCCTTACTTGATTTCTGCATTAGTGCTAAGAACAGAACAAGAATTCATCTGCCAAATGAAAAAGCCATGGGGGGAGGGGAAGGCAGCACCACGGCCTGGGCCCTTCAGCCCAGCATTCGGCCCCAGAGGACACTTTAGCAGCGAGTTCCTGAACCACTGGAGAGGCTGCATTTGTGAGAGGGAAAGACGGGAATATCAGGATCGTCTGTTAACCGTAAAGTCATAAATTCCAGTGTCTTGACCTGCAGGGTATTCCCTTGAAGGGAAAGGGGTATTGAGCTTACAAACCAGACTTCCCAGTGATCCTGTAGAGAGATGATGAGTCCTGTCTTCTTACCCCCCAGCCTTATTTGGACCTCTTATAAGCTGAGTCTGGGGGGGCGGGGTCACTGGAGGGGAGGGGCCAGGGGTGCGGTTCTGACGGGGAGATGGAATTTCTAAAGATTGTAAATTTGACATAGAAGAAAACAAAGAAGCTGCGAAAAGTCAGAATCCTTTAGGGGCACTTCTACAGATCCCAGAACAGGGCTGGCCTGTCCCCCACATTCAAAAATCGCTGCTTAAAATTCTTCACGACCATTAAAATGCTGCCCTAAATTCTACCGATACCTGCTCGTAAGTACCCGTCAGCTTTCTGCACCCTTGATGTGAAGAAATTCAATCAAAGGTCTTCAGCCTCCAGCCAGAATCAGCTTTGCTGGTGGTTCCCAGCCCTGGTGCGTGTTCGAATCACCTGGAATGCTTTTTAGAACATCGATTCCCGGGACCTTCCCGAGGGCAACAGAATCAAAATCTTTGAGGGTGAGGCTGAGGCATTGCTTCATTCCCCAGGTGTTCCTTAGGTGCAGTTTGAGAATCACTGAATTGCATTGAAGGAAGAGGGGTTTTGATTTGGATCGGGAACGAGGCCGGGGAGTGGGAGGCTCCCGCAGGCCAGGGCTCCGGGCAGCAGGAGGGGCCCAGGCAGAGGAGCCAGGCGGGTGAGGGAGGGTGCCGAAAGAAGACAGATTCCACCTGCTTTGATCTCACCCTTAGGGTTGGCCTGGCTCCCGGGAAAGGGGAGGGAGGTCCCCTTCCCTTCTCATCCTCCTTCCCTCGCCTTTGCCGGTCAGGCTGGGTGTCCATCCTCTGAGTCCGCTCCCATCTGGATTAGATGAGCTTCCGGGAACTAAACACAAAAAGGAACCCCCTAGTGTGTTCGCTGACACAGTTCACATTTACAATACATTTCCATCTGTGACTTCTCTGGGGGAGCTACCACAGAATCTTCTAGAAGGCGTGTAGTTAGAATCCCTCTCAGAGATTTTGAGATGTGTCATCCCACACTGATGGAATCTCTGACCATAGTAGTTTTTAAGTAGGAAACTTCTGGCAATTGACTTACAAGTAAACTTTGAGGACATCTCCAAATAAGTGGTGTTTTCTTTTTTTTTTTAATTAATTTATTTTTATTTATTCTTGGCTGCGTCGGGTCTCTGTTGCTGCGCATGGACTTTCTCTAGTTGCGGCAAGCAAGGGCTACTCTTAGTTGTGGTGTGCAGCCTTCTCATTGTGGTGGCTTCTCTTGTTGCGGAGCACGGGCTCTAGGCATGTGCGCCTCAGTAGTTGTGGCTCATGGGCTCAGTAGTTGTGGCTCACGGGCTCTAAAGCGCAGGCTCAGTAGTTGTAGCGCACAGTCTGAGTTGCTCTGCGGCGTGTGTGATCTTCCCAGACCAGGGCTCAAACTCGTGTCCCTTGCATTGGTAGGCGGATTCTTAACCACGGCGCCACCAGGGAAGCCCAAGTGGTGTTTTCTGAGCCCACTTCGGGCATCAGGTGTGTAGGAGATTTTTCCACATGGAGAACACTTGCTGGGTGTTCAACAGTTCAGTTCAGTTTTGACACTAACTCTCCGAGTGAGTGCAGACCCCACAGGTGAAGGGCCAGTCCCACTAGACTGCAGGTGCCAGTCCTAAGTCCCAGGAGCCTCTTATACTTCTGACCAACTGGCTATAAATTCAGGGGTTCCCATTCCCATCCTAGAATGACTTGTACAACTCAGGAAAACACTTTACTTACGTTTACCAGTTCATCATAAAGGATACAACTCAGGAACAGCCAAGTGGAAGAGACGCACAGGACAAGGTGTTTGGGGGGAGGGGGAGGTACGGAGCTTCCACACCCTCCCAGGACAGGTCCCTCCCCCAGGAGCTAGCTGTGTTCACTGACCTGGGAGCTCTCTGAATCAAGAGATTTTATAACCCCTTCTCCAGCGTCTCCTTTCCCTAGAGGTTGGTGAGTGGGGCTGAAAATTCCATCCCTCTAATCACCTGGTCTGTCCTGTGACCAGCCCCATCCTGAGGCTCTCTAGGGGCCCCCCAGTAAGTTACCTCGTTAGCATAAACTCAGAGAAGGAGCTCATCGTAAATACAAAGGCACTCCTGTCACTCAGGAAATCCAAAGGGTTTTAGGAGCTCCAGGGACAAAAAGCAACGTATTGTTCTACCACACCTAGCCCAGGTACCTCGCCAAGGCTCTGCCCAGTTCCTTCATTTAACAAGCTTCTGAGCACCTTGATGCAGCAGGCAGCTTCATAGCATTTCAGAGGTGATCCAGGTCTTAATGACTATAGTCTATACACCGCATTTGTGAGATCGGTAAACTGAGACATGGTCAAAGATCTTGGCTAAAGTTGGGACGTCTGTAAGAAGTACCAAGAAGAAGACCTTAGTTCTCCTTAATCTCAGTCCATTCGTTCATTCAACAGATATTTATTAGGTGCCTAGTATGTGCCAGGCACAGGCTAGGCAGGGTCCCCATGGATAGTGAAGTGGTCATAGCTTGCAGGGGGCACCCCTCTGAGTGGGGGCTGAAAGGCACCCACATTGCAGCCGCTCACCAAGCCCTGGACCCCAGCCTGCGGTTGCTGCCACCCACAGGAAGGGATCTTTTTTTCTGGTTTGCACAAAGGCACCGTGTGGACTAGCTATGACCTGGTGCCGTATACGGACAAGTCAGTGGTGGATAAGACACAGCTCATGTCCTCGAGGAGCTTACGACCCAGGACTCCGTGCAGGAGGGGCCATCTGAGAGGGGCCTGTACAGTGACTGAGGCTCGGGTAGATGCACGTGGGAAGGGAAAGAGCACAATTACTGAGCACCAGCTGTGCCTGCTGCCCCCAGTGAATGTGCCCTGGACCTATAGGCGCCATGACCATTTGGGGGCATTACCCATCCTGTGTACCTTTGGAAAGGAAAACCCATTCCTCCTTCCATGGATTAAAAACACTTATCGCACTTGTCACTTAAGAGTTATAAAACACTCTGTCGTAAACTAGAATCAGCTACTCTTCGCCTTTGAGTGTTTGGGGTTTTACCAGTTTTTGCTATTACGCTACAGTGAGTGTACTGTTTGCAAATTACTTTTCTCCTCTTGTGTTATTTTGTTGGAATATAATCTCAAAAGTGTGGACCAATAATTTGGGTAGGATTTCACATTTGATTTAAACTCATCTATATGTGCAGTGTCCTGGATATTTATTCTGTAAATCACTGCACAAGATTATGGTGGATTTAATCTCAGTGTAGCTAGGGTTGCCTTATAAGAAGGGAATTAAATCAATTTCTCTCTCTCTCTCCCTCTCCCTCTCTCCCTCCCTCCCTCCCTCCCTCTCCCTCTTCCTCTTCCTCTCCTTCCCCTCCCCTCCCCTCCCCCTCCCCTCCCCCTCCCCTCCCCTCTCTCTCTCCCTCCCTCCCTCCCTCTCCCTCTCCCTCTCCTTCCCCTCCCCTCCCCTCCCCTCCCCTCCCCTCCCCTCCCCTCTCCCTCCCCCTCCCCTCCCCCCTCCCCCTCCCCTCCCCTCCCCTCCCCTCCCCTCCCCCTCCCCTCCCCCTCCCCTCCCCCTCCCCTCCCCCTCCCCCTCCCCCTCCCCTCCCCTCCCCCTCCCCTCCCCTCTCCCTCCCCCTCCCCCTCCCCCCCTTCCTCCCTCTCTCTCTCACACACACCTGAGAAGGGACACGTAATTGCCAGTCATATGCCAAGATGTAGTTTGGGATGGAGCTTTTTGTGGTCCAAGGGTAGAGTCCCTGTGGAGTGGCTGAAATTTCTGTCATCTGTGGTATTTGTATCTCCTATGAAGACAGGGATCTCTAGTAATCCTCCTGAAAGCTTCTCATCTCAGGTCACCCTCCAGGGTTGATGGCTCTTGCCTTGTCTTTGGAGTTGGCCTGAATTGGGTCTATCCTTGGAAAAGCCTTCCTCTAGCTGTATTGGTTGTGGGATGAAGGGGCATTTCGGATCTCCAGGAAACCAGAATCCAGCATCACATCCAGGGAAGGAGGAGTAAAGATGCTAGAAACATATTTAATATATGATTTTTTAATAACATCTTAAAATTTCCCCAAAAGTACAGTTATTAAAATATGAGCCCTGATTTTTGGATAAAGTGGCATTCTCCAGATTTGGAAGTCAAATACTGGATCCTTGAAGGTTCATCCTTTACATTTGTAGATGCCGAGATAGATTTGTGAGATGTTCTTCCCGGAAGCAGATTACTTCCTTTTGAGACGTTACGCTTCAGGTTGTTGACCACCATCAGGTAGATATTTATGGTCTTCTCTCCAGCAAAGCTGCCTTATTAGAAAACCTGAGCTATAAGAAATGCGAATTAAAAAAATATGAATTAGATGAACTCCACAGAAAAACATGCAATAAATAGCTAGGTTCAAATGAGGCCTCTGGCTCACACTCCTTACTTAGCCCCAGTGCTCTCACAGGCAGACCAGAGCCCTGCTGAGATGTACGTGCAGACACAAGTTGGACCAACGCTAACAGCACTGCACATCTCCCACCAGATTCCTTCCTCGAGGCCGCTCAGAACTGTGACTGTCTGAATGTGCTGTGAAATTGCCTCTCATCTTTGAAGCTCTCAGTCACCCAGCCGCCCTCCTCCTAGCCTTCTTTACCTGCCACTGCCCCAGTCCCACTGCTGATGGACAAAGCTTCTCTCTGCACCCACGTGTGGCTCTGTCACCCCTTCCTCTCTTGAACTTGTTAGCTCTGCTCTGGCGCTTCCCGAGCCAAGGCCATGGGCTTTTAGCTTTCTGGCAGCCTCAGACTTAAGATGGACTTTGCTTTTTCGTCTCTACTGAAAACTTTAAAAACACTTAACATGAAATACAGTTTTAAAACAGAAAGCGGTAATTAACAAAGCAATCCTTCTGTTAAAGTTTCTCAGGTATTGTACAGGAAGCTAAATGGTTAAATCCCCGTTTAGATTAAAGTTAGCTTATTGAAACAAAACATCATACCTGAATGTTTTCTATAACATGAAATAAAGTCATACTAAAGACCTCTGAGAGCTTGATATAAAGGTATGATAGAAATCTCAGTTTATGACAGTAAACACTGACTTGTTATTACGTTCTTAAGTTACTAAATAGAATGAACTTTTCAACTTATTCTCATTTATAACTAGCAACCTAAATATGTTTACACACACCATTGTAAGTGTATCTGTGAGATGACCTTCCAGGGTTTATGCATAAAATGTGTCTTCCAATTTATGATCATAATCCCTTGGATTTACAAAGCACTTAGTACTTACCAAGCTCTGTCATATGGTATGTTTTATTTATTCATTCAAACAGCTCTGTGAAGTAGGTGCTGGTGTCTTTTATAGGAAATTGAGGCTCAGAAAGGTTAAGTGACTTCCATAAGAGCACACAGCTGGGATGGGACAGAGTCAGGTCTTAACCCAAGTCTAGAATTCTTCTACACATCGTATGTAACTTTACACATCGTGAGTAACTTTACACATGGTGCGTGACTTTACACATCATGCGTAACTTTACCACGGCATCCCCAGCTCCCCCACCACCTTTTTTTGGTAACTTTTAATTTAATAGATTGAAAAATCAGATAAACAAAATAGTTTTGTATCCCAGTTCTCTATGACTCCCACCCAAAACCATGATAGATGCCAGTATGAATCTGTCCAAACGTAGATTAAATTATATAACAGTTAATTCATCCCTAAGCTATAGCCATTAGGATCGGATTCAGGAACAAATAACAAACTCCCTAAACAATGGTAGCTTAATCAAGCTAGATGTTTATTCCTCCCTTATATGAAAGTCAGGAGGTAAGCACCCAGAAGCAGGTGTGGTTCTGTTCCACAGAGTCCACAGGGGGCCCAGGCTTCCAACAGCTCAGTGTTCACCCATCCCCAAGACAGTGGTACTTCTCCTTGTGGTCCCGGGTGGCAGTGGTCAGCACTGGGTGCCACGTGGTCATCATATCTCTAGTCCAGTAGTAGGATGGAGGAGGGAACGAACGAAGAAGCAGAAACAGTGAGTCAGCTCCTCTTGGGGAAAAGTTTCCCGGAACTTATATCTCCTTGGCCAGACCTAAGTCACAGGGCAAACCTAGTCACAAGGGGACTGGGAAATGTGCTCTTTTTTCTTGGTGACCTTGCCCAGATATTTTGTTACTGTGGAGGAAGGGGAGAGCTGTGCTGTGGAGCCTCACTTGCCTCCGTCAGTAAGATGGAGGGAATAGTCCTGTCGCACGAGCTGAATGAGAGCAAAGGATCTAGCAGGATGTTTGGCAGAAAATTGAGGGCACAGCATATGCTAATTCCCTTAAGTTTCAGATTAGATTCTGTTGTATTCCTTCCCCTCACAGCTTTAAAAAAGATGAGTTAAAATGCAAAACCCAAGAGGACACCTCAGAAAAAATAACTAATCTTGGGATCACAAAAATAATGTACATTTTCTGATTTATAAAAATATCTCTTCGAAGCACGCCAATTAAAAGACAGTTTGCCAGATTGGATAAAAAAGCAAGATGCAGCTATGGGCTGCCGAAGAGAAATCCACTTCATATATAAAGATATAGATATTTAAAAGTAAAAGGATAGAAAAAAGATATACTATGCTACCACCAATCCAAAGAAAATTGAAGTGTCTATGTTAATATCACAGAGTAAACTTCAGACCAGGAGTGTTACTAAGGATGAAGATGGCCATTACATAATGATCAAGGAGTCAGTTCACCAAAAAGACATAATAATACTAAATATCTGTGCGCCTAAAAATAGAGCTTCAAGTCACATGAAGCGAAAACTGGTGGAACTGAAAGGAGAAATAGACAATTCCACTATTACAGTTGGAGACTTCAGCCCTCCTCTCTCAGTACTGAGAGAACGAACAGGCAGAAAATCAGTTGGATTTAAAAGACCCAAACAACAGTATCAACCAATAGGACCTAACTGACATTCATAGAAGATTGCATCCAACAAGCAGAATGTACATCCTTTTCAAATACACGTGGAACATTGACCTCCATGGACCATATGCTGAGCCATAAAACGAACCTCAACAAATATAAAAGAATTGAACCATACAGACTGCTTTGGACTCTAACAGAATCTGACTATACAGCAGTAGCACAAAAATACCTGGAAAACTCCAAACACTTGGAAATTAAACAACACACAACTAACACATGGGTCAAAGAGAAAACCACAAAGTAAATTAGACATTTATGTTGAATTGAATGAAAAAAAAAAAACACAACCTCTCTGGAATGCGAAATTCTCTCTGATCAGCAGAGTTGAATCTTCTTAATCTTCTCAACAACTTTGGCAGGGGGGACCCAAATACATATTTACTATTTAACTATCACTGTCCTAGGTTCTATGGTGGGGTGCAAATAGTGTTATTTAGAAGATTTGATCTAGAAGGTTTGGTCTGCTGTCAGAAATTTGAGTGTGACAGTAGAGATTCAAATATACTGCTTTCTTTGCAAGATGGACCACTCAGCGTGACGAGGTCTGGGAGTTACCTGTCCCTCCTATAGGAAAATGATGTTCTGAGCTGGGAAAAATTCAAGCCAGTGATGTCAACTGCCATGATTAGATTTTATCCCAGTAAATGTAATTTTTAAAAGTCATTTTAGTTTCTATCTCAAACAGGTGCTTACCCATGCACAGTAATATCAAAACCACAAACTCCCTTAGATGTACCAGAGACTGGGTTTGGTTGCCATGGAAAGTACATCATCAGCTACAGTTCCACAAAGCTGCTACTTTCTTTGAGACAATGATTTATTCTAACTGGCAGCAACACATTTTTTGATATTTATAAAATTCTTTGAAGTCTATAGGTATAGCACCTTTTAGTTATTTTATATGGAGATGTCTGTTTTGTGATGCTCTGAAATATTTACTCCTTTATGAATAATGTTAATATTTTTAAATCTGGGGGTTTAATCCTTAACCTGAATTGACCGAAAAAAATAAGGATACCAAGGGCTGCCCGTAAACTACCCTGCGGACAAGCAGTGTCTTGAAACTTGGAGTCAGCAGCTTCCATACAATTGTGACTTCATAATAAATCCAATATCTACAGTGGTGTATGGTTTACAAAGCTCTTTCACATATTATTTCATTTAATCCTGACAACAACCCTAGGAGACAGACAGGTAAGGTAGATAATACCACCACCGTTGTAAAGGTGACTAAATTGTGGCTATAGAGAATGAAAGCAAACCCCAAATCACGTAGCTACTAAGGATAATGGAGCTGGGTCCTTACCTTGTTCCAGCATGACCATAGCATGCTGCCTTTGTGTTGTAAGATTTCAGGTGGTGTCTTGGGGAAGATAAGAAAAAGCAGAAAAAGACGTGACCTGCTATGTAGATTTAACCTGAAAATTGCTGAAGAGCATCTTGCAAAACACAGTGCTTTAAATGACAATCACATACAAATTATGCAAATGTAATCACCGCCCACTTGTGAGTTTCCCGTGCACTTGGATCCCTCTTATTTTTCTTTGTATCTTGAGCCCCATCCCAGGGCTTAGCGCATTAAATGGGAACCATTCATTGCTTCATTGTATAAACTTGACTGAACCCAGGAGATGCACCTGTTAGTGTACCAGGAGTGGAAGATGGATGCGACATGGTCGCTGACTTCAGGGGACACCTGGGCACTGGGGAGGCAGATGCAGAAGCAGGTACTTAAGACCCAGGGTACTGAGTAAGGTGCTGGAGATCTGGGAGTTCAGAGGATGGTTTGTAACCCAGTCAGGGGTCCAGGAAGGGCTTTTAGGGGTAAAACAGCTGAGCTTGAAGGCAATGGAGGAGTCATTGAGGAAGTGCTTCTTCTACACTTGAGCAATTATATCAACAGCGTTAATGACGTCATTGACTCAATTTCTCCTTTGGGAGATGGGAAAAATAGTAAAGACTGGTTTTCCATGGGGTGACCCCTAAACCAGAGGAATAGGGCAAATGAATTTATCTGTGAAACTCTTTAAACTACTTGCATACAAAGCAGGGCAGTGTTTGGGATGTTAGACTCCAGTGAATCTCTCTTCATAGATTTTTTAGACCTTTGGTTTTTCTTGTCTAATGCCATTATGAAATTACTCTCACTCATTCAGGTAACCACAGATACCAGGTCCAGCTTCAAGAGTACTGGCAATCTGTTTCCTTAATTTGGCAGTTAATTTGAATCAAGTAATATATAAATTGCAGTATATGCTTATGTTATGTTCAGATCACTCTTTTTGATTAAAATTGCAGTTTTTCAGCCAAATGTCAGGTCTTCAGGAGGTTAATTCTGGTGAAGATGATAACTAGACCAGCTCTGCATTGCAAGGAACCGTGTAAAGACTTACTAGGTTTTGGTGATAATGCATCTGATTCTGATCTCAGGGCCCCTTAACACAGCTGTTTTCTTAAAAAAAAAGGAAAAGCTAGTGCTGAAGAACTTGGTCAGAATTTAGCTAATCAGAATGATGGTTCCAGATGGACAGACCAGGCTGGCACCTAAGTGTGGGCATCGGTAGTGCCCCAAGAATGGCTCTGACTTCCAATGAAACGCCTTTTAAGTAAGTTTACTAGAGCCTGATATAGAAAACGAAAATCCCAATTTATTAATTTACAATAAGTAATGATATGTCTCCTTATAGGCACATCTACCTAGAAAGCTAAAATTGTAATCAGAGGACAGCTTAGTGGACCAGAATCAATCATGTGCTATTATAATAATGGCATCTCACTGAGATAGCCTTGGGCAGCCATCTGCATACCTCTTTTGTTCCTGGGACCTGAGTTCTTAGCCAGGGATCCCCATGGGAGGAGATGGAAGCCTATTAGGATCACCTGGGAGCTTCTACCAAGTACCCATGCCTGTCCTGCTTCCAGCTATTATAGAGTAACTAGTACTGGACTTAACATCCCACTGTACACAGCTATAAGACACAAAATATATAAGGCAGCTGTTTCCAAGCAATAGACAGCACAGGCCCGTGATCCTTGAAGAAAAGGGATCACACTGAGTCCCCTGTTGGCCCCAGCTTTCTGCCTGGAGTCACTTACCAGACCACAGCACAGAGAGGTGCTCCAGCAGTGACCGCCATGTTGCTGAGCTGAAGAAGCAGTTACCAGAGATCCAGTGATTAAAGCAGCTAAAAATCGTGAGGCCATCGGGACTTCCCTGGCGGTCCAGTGGTTAAGATTCCGTGCTTCCAGTGCAGGGGGCGCCGGTTCAATCCCTGGTCGGGGAACTAAGATACCACATGCCACGTGGCCAAAAAATTTTTTAAAAAAAGAAACAAATCATGGGGCCGAGCAGTGGAGAGCAGTAACCTATGCAGAGGAGGCCCCAGGAGTTTGCACAGGGGGTTCCCGGGTGGTCTTAGATGAAGCATGGGCATCACATGTCTGGGGAGACCTGGCAGAGGGCAGCTGCTGCAGGACTGACATGGGTGAGGGCAACAGAGGCTGCATTGTGCTGGGAGACGTTGGATTCCAGCCCAGCCAGGGTGGAGAGACCTCACTGAGCACCTCGAGACAAGACCTGAGAAAGGCCAGGCTTTAGGAGTAAGGACCATGACCGAGAGTAAGGGTCTCTCTAGGAAACTCAAGTGGACCCACCCTAACAAAGACTAAAACCAAGTGTGGTGGAGTCAAAGGCATCCAGTAATTCACCTGCCTGCCTACAAAACTCAACACCTGCTAAAGGAAGACAAAATAGTACACGCTTCCTGCAGTATACCATCCATGATGTTGAACACTTATTTTTAAAACTTAGACCTGCAAAAAGCAGGGCCCATAGTCAAGGGGAAAAGTAGTCAATAGACATGCGTGTTGAAATAACCCAGATGTCAGAACTAGCAGATGTGAAATTTTTAAAAACTGTCATAAACGTGTTCAGGCACTTCCAGAAACAGAGGAATGTAGTGAGTAACCAGGTGGGGAAGCACAACAGAGAAACAGAAACTACAAGAGAACCAAACGGAAATGTTAGAGCCCAAGAGTCGAATCTGAAATGAAAGACTCACTGGCTGGGCTTTACAGCAGGTTGGAGACCGCAGGAAAAGGGGTCAGTGAATTGGAGACAATCAACTGATACTATCCAATCTAAAGAACAGAGAGAAAAAAAAGATTAAAAGAAAATGAACAGAGTGTCAGGGACCTGTGGCAGTGTAAGAGATGTGTAATTGGCTTGTCAGAAGGAGAAGAGTGAGTGATTGGGGGAAACCTTTTTGGAAAAAATGATGTGCAAAGACATCCCAAATTTGGTTTTTTAAAAGAGCAACCTGCAGACCCAAGAAGCAGTGAACCCCAAACAGGATAAATGCAAATACACACATCACACCAAAGACAGCCTAGCTAAAGACACACATCACATACAGAGGACAGGGCTGTGAGTGACAGTTAACCTCGCCAGAAACAGACCGAGGCAGTGGAATGACGTTTGAACTGCTTAAAGAATAATAAAAAAAACAAAAGCAGAAGTCAGTATCCAGAGAAAACATCTTTTAAAAATGATAGAAACTTGGAATTATAGGAAAGAAATAAGATTGTCAAAATGGTAAATGTGTGGATAAATATAAAAGATTACTCATTTTGTTTTAAGGTGATTATTCTTTTTTTTTTTTTTTTTTGCGGTACGCAGGCCTCTCACTGTTGTGGCCTCTCCCCTTGCGGAGCACAGGCTCCGGATGCACAGGCCCAGCGGCCATGGCTCACGGGCCCAGCCGCTCCGCGGCATGTGGGATCTTCCCGGACCGGGGCCCGAACCTGCATCCCCTGCACCGGCAGGCGGACTCTCAACCACTGCGCCACCAGGGAAGCCCTGATTATTCATTTTGTTTTAAGTGTTCAGCTTGATGATCTTTGTCTGTGAATACATCCATATAATCACCACCCAAGACAAGACCTAAGATGTTTACATCACTCCCGAAAGTTCCCCCAGGCCTCTTTCTCCAGTCAGTTCCACCCCCTCCCTACCTCTGAAGCCACCACTTCCGTATTTCTGTCACCATAGATTAGTTTTGCCTGGTCTTGGATTTCCTACAAATGGGATCAGACAGTGTATGGTCCTTTGCGTCTGGGTGTCTGGGTGCTTTTGCCCTGCATGAGAGATTCATCCACGTCGCTGAGCATGTCAGTAGTTTGTTCCTTTTCATTGAGTCGCGTTCCACTGGCATGCATATGCCAACATGAATTATCCACTCTTCCGCTAATGGACATTTGGGTTGTGTCCACATTTTGCTGTTATAAATAAGGCTGTTACGAATATCGTCGCACAGGTCTTCTTGTGGACAGAGATGCTTTTCATTTCTCTCAGTTAAATTCCTACACGAGAAATGACTGGCTCATAGGACAGATGTGAGTTTCACGTTAGGAGAAGCTTCCAGTTCTGGAAATGGCTGTTCCATTCTTGCGCCGTCCCCCAGAGTGTTTGAGGGTTCCAGTCTCTCCACATGCTTGCCAACATTCGGTGTTGTCAGTTATGTTGTTGTTGTTTTTGCCGTTAGAGCAGGTGTGAACAGTATCTCATCGTGGTTTTAATTTGCATTTCCCTGACCACTAAGGAAGTTGAGCACTTTTATGTGCTAATTAGCTATTGGATATCTTCCATGAGCCGTCTGTCGCCCACTTTTTCTTGCGCGGTTTGTCTTTTTGCTGAACGGCAGACGCCCCCTTCACCTGGGCACGCAGGTGCTCTCAAGGCTGCCACACTCCCACCTGGCCCACCCTCTTCGTGCTCATGATTTGTCTTCTGATTCCCAGCACTTAAAGACTGACTCAGGATGGCCTCAGTCTACAGCCTCGAATATCAAGAATAGAAAGCAAACCTATTCCTGAAATATGAAGCATTTTAAGTGTCGTTCTTAAGATCAATTTGAGTGCCTGTTTTGCATAAACATGTTCTCAGTGTTTTGTCCCGAGATCAGTAAGCTATAATCCAAGAACTCAAAGAGTTTGTAACTAGTTGGAAAAGCAGACATGGCAGTGAATGATTATAGCATGAAATAAAGTTAGTGGCTCTCTCCTTAAAAATCCCTTTTTGCCCCTGATGCTGTCCTAAGCCCCCTTTCCTCGCTCTCCGTGGTCTCCCTGGTGATCTCATCTACCCCTATGGCTTCAACTACCCCCTAAGCAGTGCCCTCCCGAGACCATGGCTCCAATCCTGGTCTCTCCTGAGTTCACCTCTTGGTGAACCACAGGCAGTACAGCTCTTCAGGAGCAATTAATTTCGTCTCCACGTACCCCACGCTCCCCACTTCAAAGCAGAACCAAATCGCCACTTCTCCTGTCACAGTCCTAATTTATTTCAGGTACAAGCTAAGCTGCTGTAACAAAAAGGCACCCAGATTCAATGGAATAAATAAGAAACAGGGGTATTTTTCTCTCGTGTAATTGTCCGCAGACAAGAAGCCCCAGGTTTCAGCCTGAGGGAAGGAGAAGGAGGGAAAGTCAAGGGCAAGCAGCTCCCTCGTAAGAATCTGGTCTAGAAGTTGCCACATCACTTCTTCACATCCCTTGACCCAAGGACAGTCATGTGGCCCCATGGAGCTGCAAGGGAGGCTGGAAGATGGCGTGTCCAGCAGGGCATCCGTTTCTGCTAACACTTAGAGAGTATTTTGAATAAAAGAAAGAAAGGGAGATGGGGGACAGGTAGGCTCAACCACAGTTTGAAGCTCAGTTACTGACACCACAGTTTGCAGAGGAAACCGGTACAGAAATGAGGGGCATCGCCGACTCTGCCTCTGCGTCTGCTTCATGCTTGATGTCCAGGAAGTCCCAGGTTCTGTTGATTCTAGCTCGGAGGTCCGTCCTACTTCTGTCCTCTCCTTTTCATTCCTGTAGTGACCTCATCTCTCCTTTTGCAAATGCCTTCTCACTCATTCCCTTCCTTTCCTTCCTGCCCCTAGCGTCCATCCCCTGTCACTTCCCCGATTAAAAACCATCAGTAACCAGAAATGCTTGTGACAAAAACAGCACTCGCCTCTAGCTAGAGCGTCTAACATGCCTCCCAGACCTACTCTGAGACAGCGTTTTTGTTTGGTTCTGTTTTCATGTCTGCCTCTCTATTCTTCTTCTTCTTCTTTTTTTTTTTTTTTTGGCTTTTTAAAGCATTGAAGCATAGTTGATTTACAGTGTTGTTAGTTTCAGGTGTACAAAAGGCTCCTGGGTGATGGAGACACAAAGAGCTTACAATCTCCAGCAATAAATAAGGAACCAGTCGGGCAGTGCTTACTGTACATGACAGGCTGGGGTGGGAGGCAGCTGTTAGATGGAGGTGAGACCCTGTAAGAGAGGCAGAGTCACCGCGCACACAGGCATGAGTATGGAGAGGTTGGGCTTGGCTCTGGACCAGCAGGATCCCGGCTGTGCTGGTGGGGGGCCTGAGTAAGACTGTGGGTATCCCCAGTAGGGGACATCTGGGGACCATATCAGAGGTCCATGTTATAGCTTTTAAGAAAGGTTATAACGTATTTCAGTGAAGTAAAATCCTCGGTTATTTCAGAAGAGGTTCAGTCATTCTTGGTCAGTCCTGTTATTGTCTTTACACAGTGCTGAGTTAAAGACCTCCTTCCTCCAAGTGCTGTGGCAGGAGCATGGGCTGCAGGGTCCAACAGACTTGGTCTTAGTCAATGCTCCTGTGCAGGAGATTAAGCCCTCTTAGCCTCAGTTTCCTCATCTGTGAAATGGGGGTTGCATTAGGACTTACCTCCCAGCTTCTAGTGTGAGGTTGAAATGGGATAATTCAGAGTAAGTGCCAGGCTCAGCATCGTGCCTGGCCTCTATTATTAGCTGTTTATTGTTTTTGGGGGGGGGGGTACATAGAATCACTGAAATATTACAGTAAGAATATTTCCCACCCTTCATGAATGCTAGGGTGGGACCTAGCATAAAGAAACAGCCATGGGCTTCCCTGGTGGCGCAGTGGTTAAGAATCTGCCTGCCAATGCAAGGGACAGGGGTTCGAGCCCTGGTCCAGGAAGATCCCACATGCTGCGGAGCAACTAAGCCCATGTGCCACAGCTACTGAGCCCGTGCTCTAGAGCCCGTGCTCTGCAGCAAGAGAAGCCACCGCAATGAGAAGCCTGCACACCGCAACGAACAGTAGCCCCTGCTCGCTGCAACTGGAGAAGGCCCTGGGTAACTCAAAAGGGGTGTGGCTTGCCCAGGCCGCTGTCTCCTCTGAGGGAAGTGATCCCCTGGTACTCTTCAAGCCAGCATGTATTTATGGAAATCTGCCCGGGCCTGGCATTGTGCTGAGATGGGCGTCCATAGAGGAAGGCTGCACGGGGTCTAGCTAGAGTAATAGACAAGTATTAATGCTCATCATAAACATACTCTTGAGCTATCATTAATTGCCTAAAAATTTAACTTCTTCTGTGTCTATGCTTAAAACTGGTGGGTAGAAATAATTCGAGGTGGTCCATTTTGTTCCTTGGAGTCGACTTGATGTATTTGGAAGTAGTATAGCAAAAGGATGGGAAGAGTTCATGGGGAAATGCACATGGGAAGAGTTCATGGGGAAATGCACATGGGAAGAGTTCATGGGGAAATGCACATGGGAAGAGTTCATGGGGAAATGCACATGGGAAGAGTTCATGGGGAAATGCACATGGGAAGAGTTCATGGGGAAATGCACATGGGAAGAGTTCATGGGGAAATGCACATGGGAAGAGTTCATGGGGAAATGCACATGGGAAGAGTGCATGGGGAAATGCACATGGGACGAGTTCATGGGGAAATGCACATGGGAAGAGTGCATGGGGAAATGCACATGGGACGAGTTCATGGGGAAATGCACATGGGACGAGTTCATGGGGAAATGCACATGGGACGAGTTCATGGGGAAATGCACATGGGAAGAGTTCATGGGGAAATGCACATGGGAAGAGTTCATGGGGAAATGCACATGGGACGAGTTCATGGGGAAATGCACATGGGACGAGTTCATGGGGAAATGCACATGGGAAGAGTTCATGGGGAAATGCACATGGGACGAGTTCATGGGGAAATGCACATGGGACGAGTTCATGGGGAAATGCACATGGGACGAGTTCATGGGGAAATGCACATGGGACGAGTTCATGGGGAAATGCACATGGGACGAGTTCATGGGGAAATGCACATGGGACGAGTTCATGGGGAAATGCACATGGGAAGAGTGCATGGGGAAATGCACATGGGACGAGTTCATGGGGAAATGTACATGGGAAGAGTTCATGGGGAAATGCACATGGGACGAGTTCATGGGGAAATGCACATGGGAAGAGTGCATGGGGAAATGCACACCTCTTTAAAAACTAGATTCTGTAGATTTCAAACATCAACCCTTCATCGATAAACCCTCGAACAACAAGTAAAGAGTCATAAGTCTGGGAAAACCTCCGAGAAAATGTCCCAAATCCCATGGAGAACACGGAATATCCAGGCCATGCATTTGACATCCTAAAGGAGGGAATGACAGTATTTTAACTCACCACCATCAAATGGACTGAAATGTATTATCTAGCAGCCCCTTGGTCTCCATCCCCTCCAAAAGCAAATAAGGGGAATGGGGCCCCCAAACTGGGATAGAGGGTGGAGGTCAGCAACACGCCGTGGAATCCCCGCCAGCTAGGAAGCTAAGGAAGGGACAGGGTCACAGGAGTTCACTGGTTAGAACCCTGTAGGGTGGGTTCTAGCCAGTGAGAAGGGGTCCAAAATCTCAACTGAAGCCTCTGTTTAAACATTTTTCAGGAACTTATTGAAAGCGCCTTCTAAAAAGGATGTCCAACTTAGAGATAATGTTCACTGTTCAATTTATGTAACAAATATTAATTTGAGGTAAAATTAAAGGGTCATTTTTCAGTACCATTTTGGACAGGACAAAAAAATATTAAAAATATTAAAAGCAGTAAATGCTCACTGGACCCACTATCTGGCCTGTTCAAAGCCAGCCGTCAGAGCGGCTCCCATGGTGTGTTAGATGAGCCGGCACCGGCTTTGCAGCCCAAATTAACCTGGAGGAGAGGAAAGAGCAGATTCTGTGCAGAATCATCTCCCCAGAAAGCCGCTTCCTGTTTACGGGCAGTGGTGTTATTAGTTCTTATGTAGATGGCATTGGTTTCTCTTTTCAAAACTCATCATTATAACCATCCTCTTACATCCATTTCCTCTTTCCTCCTTTGCCCCCATACTTGCATTTTTCTCCTCTCAGACCGAGAAGGTTACTTCTAAGCATTGCAGTTACATTCACACACAGGATCGGTCATTATCCGTTTGTTGAAAGGCTCATCCTTTATCTTAAGGAACACATAGAAATGGCACAAAGTAATTTATGACTCGAAAAGCACCTTAAACTAATTGGGATTTTTGTATCTGTTTCTCCTTATATTTCTTTGTTTCCATTCTCCCAAAACATAAGAGCAGTATTACTATTACTATTCGAAAGAGCACTGCTGAGATTCAGAGCACCTGGAGGGACTTCCACCTCCCGAGTTCTCGCTGTGTCAGCTTGGACAAGTGATTTAACCCCTCTGAGCCTCCATTTTCTCTTCTATAAAATCAGAGCAAAAATGCTGGCTTCCCCCAGCTTTGAAATTTGTTGCAAAGATTTAAACAAGTTAATATTGTGTGTTAAAGAGCTTCATAAATGAAGACACAGAAACGTCAGTCGTTGATATTGCTACTAATGTCTCCTGTCGCTGGGCACTGAGTCATTCTGCAAAGCACATTTTCTCTGCAGGTGAAGCTTCTCTCTTTAGGGCTCCATTTTGGAGGGAGATCATCATAAAAATGGTATACCCTTCCCTGTCTTCTTCAAGAGAGGACAGTGGGCAAATATAAACTCTTCTTGATGACCCTTGGTCACCATTCCAATATCCATAGAATTCTAGCATGCCAGGGCGGAAGGGGGCTTAACACTAAAGGTGCCTATCTTCATCCGCTCGGGCTGCTATAACAAAATACCATACGTTGGGTGGCTTAAACAGTGAACATTTGTTTTCCCACAGTTCTGGAGGCTGAAGTCCAGATCGGGGGCTGGCTGGTTTCTGCTGCGGCCTCTGTCCTTGGCCTTTGGGAGGACATCTTCCGCCTGTGTCCTCACCTGGCCTCTGAGACATCCCTGGTGGCTTTTCTTCTTGTACGGACACCAGTCATGTTGGACTAGGGCCCCACTGTAATGGCCTCATTCTAACTTAATCACCCCTTCAAAGACCCCATCTCCAAATAGGGTTGCACTCTGAGGTCCTGGGGATGGGGGCTTCAACATGTGACTTTAAGGCGAATACACTTCAGCCTGTAACAGTGCCTGACCTCCTCATTTTACGGATAAGGATGTGGAGACCCAGAGAGGTTGAGTGAGTTGCCAAAATTCCCACAGCTCGTGTCCGCAGAGCCTGGGACAGAGGCTGGCCTGGAGACCAGGGCTCCTTCTGCCTCCCCCGCCTTACTGAGTCTTGCCTTTGTCTCCTGTCCCTTCCGGGTGTCATCTGACCACTTCTGTTCTGGGCTCTCACTCCCCAACCCCTCCCCACTCCTTCTAAATCTGTTGGAAACTCTGACAGTCCGGATTCAGTGTGCAGGAAGGGTTTCTTACTGTGTGGAAGTTTAAGTTGTAAAGGGGTGGGGTGTAAGTGGGCACTTCAGGACACATATTTGGGGATCTTGAGGCTCCTATATATATATAGTCATCCAGTTTGGAGGCCGTGTTCCCAAAATTTGACCCCCAGGTAAATGTTAATGCACTCTAAAAAGCCACCTTGATGAGAAACCTTTCCGTATTTGTTCCATAGCATTGGAAACGCCTAGCAGCTAGAAAGTGCCCTTCATCTTACTGCATCCCATGCCTCTCGTGTTCTCCCCCGAACCATTTACACACCCTCAGGTAGGGAAGCACATCTGTCAACCTGTGCCCGCCTCACTGGGGGAGATTTAATAATGAGAGTTTATCCTGAGGTCTCATGCTTTTAAGACTTCAACACTTATAAAATAGGCCACAGCATATGCCCACGCGAAATGAAATATTATCGTTAATGATTGAAGTGTCGCAAGGCTTGTCAAAATTCAGCAGTCCTGAATTTCACATTTTTCATACTAATTGACAGCATCCAGAAGGGCCCTTCTTGAGTACCGCGAACCAGAGGTGAATTTCACCATAACGTTTGTGAACCATGGGCCCTTATATGTACATGAATCCGGCTATTAGTTCAGTAGAGATTTATTTGGTGCTTAATGTGTGCCTTTCTCCCCGGTTCGACTCCTTCTCTGATGTTTGCCTCTCCTTAAACGGCACCACCGTCCCCAGTCGCTCAGACCAATAGCCTGAGTCATCCTCGATGCCGATTCCTGGCTTTCCCTCACCTCCCTCGTCCAATCCAGGAGCAGATGAAGGTGGCTTTGCCTCCCAAATGCCTCGCACACCCATCCAGCCCTCACCAGTCTGCATCCCCAGTCCCGGGCACCGTTATATCCGCCTGGACCCCAGATATGTCCTCCGCGCGGCTTTCCTTGCCTCTGTCGGGCAATTCTCCATGCAACCACCAGGGGGCTCTTGTAAAAGCTTCATGAGCTCTTGTTTTCCCCAGTTTAAGACTGGCGGGGGCGGGGGAGGGCGGTCTTCCAGTTAGAGGACTACAATCCCCACTCCTCTCCGGGGACCACGGGCCCCCGCGTGATCTGACCCCGCCTCTCTCCATTTTCACCTCCCCCCACTGGCTCCATCACGGGTCCTCGAGCCCCGTGTTGTCTTCCTGTTCCTTAAGTGAGCCGAGTGTTCCCACCTCCGGACCTTTGCTGTGGCGGTCCCTGCGCCTCGAAACCCCTACCTCTAGCTCTCTGGACGCCGCCCCTTCCCCGTCGTTCACATCCACCTGGGTGGTGTTTTCTACGGCACCTCCTTCATCCGCCGGTCGCCGGAATCTGACCCCGGCCCTAGCCCTTCCCTAGCGTTGCTCTCATTTAACGTCCTTCACTACAGTTGTCTCAGGTTTTCACGATCTAACTTTTTGCCGTTTAAAATTTTTGCTCGCGTCTGTCTTTGCCCACCTGACAGCGTGTCTGATTCACCATGGAACTGGGCGTGGCCCGTAGCAGGTGCTCAGTAAATTCAATTACTGTCTACTGATGTTCCACCTGCCTCTCTGACCGGGCCCTGGGGATACCGCACGGACCTGCAAAGATGCCAGGAGACCCAGGACTCTCCGCCTGGCTCTTTCACTCCCATTTCTACTCCTAGTCTCTGAACCTTTCCTCCATCTCAGCCCCTCCTTTTCTCTCTTGTTGACATTTTCATCAAAAAGAAGGTCCTAAAGAAAGAGAAAGAGAGAGCGGGGCAGTAGAGGGCAGTGTGGCCAGGATCTCAGGCAGCGCGTTTCATGGACTGAGCCTGCGGCCTCCTGTGGGTCATTGTGATTTGACAAGTGTGGACAGAGACCTTCGCCACCAGAGGGCTTTCCCAGGCATTATAGCTCCCCCTGGTGGGCACTGATTTGTTACAGGATCACTGCCATCAAAAAAAAAAAAAAAAAAAAACCCCAAAAAAGCTTCACAAAGACGCTCACAGTCTTTAACCCCACGTAACTCTGCTCCTAGAAATGTGCCCTGATGAACAAAGCAGAACAGTATATGAGTGACACAAGACAAATGTCCGACAATAAGGACATGTAAATTACGGTGCGTCCACATGAAAGTACAAGGTAGCCGTAAAAATATTAACTAGGAAGACATGGAAACTTCCTAACAGAATATTCAGAAGTCATACCACTGCAACAGCTATGAAGGGACAACACAAAGGGAAAATTTCATTTTCTCTTTGTGTAGTGAGTTGCGGGTAATTTTTAAATTACATTTTTTCCTTGAAAGTTATTTTGTCTTTTCAATTACTCCCCATCTCTCAAAGAAACAACTTAATCTTTTATCTACTGTGAGATGTCCTGTCACTATGTAACGATACTATTATTTTACTAGGGCTACCGTACAAAGTACTGCAGGCTGGGGGACTTAAACAACAGAAATTAATTTTCTCATAGTTCTGGAGGCTGGAAATTGAGATCAAGATGCCAGCAGGGTTAGTTTCTTCTGAGGCTTCTCCTCTTGGCTTATAGATGGCTACCTTGCCTTCCCTCTACAGGTGTCTGTGTCCTGTAGACTCCAGTCATATTGGATTAGGGCTGACCCTAGTGACCTCATTTTAACTTAATGACCTCTGTAAAAATCCTGTCTCCAAACATGGTCACATTCTGAGGTACTGGCGGTTAGGACATATAAATATAACATATAAATAAATATAATATATATAATAATATAATATATATTATATAATATATATAATTATATAATATATAATATATATTATATATAATATATCTATTCTAATATATATAATAATATAATAAATATACCATATAGATTCTGGGGCACACAGTTGAGCCCATAACAGTGACTGTTACAGTAGTACTACGTATTTGTATACAGTCTCATTCCTTCATATTTAGATGGCTTATTTTATGATTGTTATATCTAAAGCACTTCCTGTGACATAAAAGGCAGTATAGTATCATTCCTTATGCTTTATCATGAGTTAGAGCCAGATAATTTTCTCCAGTTTAAGTCTAGTGCTGTAATTACTAATGTTTGCTGCCTCTTTGGTAAACCAATAACAAGTTGTAATTATTCAAGGGACATTTGGGGCAATTGTTTAAAGAAAATTGATCTTACTCACTGGGTTTTTTTCTCTCTCATTTGATTTATGAACTGTGGTATATATGTATATACTGGGTACACACACTCTCTATTCATGCATACGTACATCTGTGTGTTCCATGATTTAAAACTGTACAACAGACTAATAATCTTGTTTTTGCTTTTCAAACTCACGCTTATGAATTAGAAATGTCATAATACTCCTGGCCTGTCATAATCCTGTTCTTTTAGAAATTATTTTCTCAGCTTCTCAGTTTCTAGGGATTTATTATTGTGGTGTTTGCCTCTCACACTATAAAGTACCAAATGTTTTCTCATGAATAGAAATAATGAAAGCAAGACTCCAGATGTTACCCATTAAATTAGCCTACGTTAATCCCTATCTGCCCCAATAGATACATTTTTCAAGATTTACCAGAGGCAAGAGGATGTTTATTTCTTTAGGGACTCTGTTACTGGAGCTCTTTCCCTGGTGCCTCAGCTGCGCTTCTTATCCAATATCTTCTGCAGGCCTGGGGCTTATGACATGGGGTCATTTCAAGAATAGAAGTGTCACCTCTCATATATAATAGCGCTTGGGAATTTGGGGGTTGGTGCTATATGTGGGAAAGTGATTACGTTGCCACTTCATAGACAGCAAAACTGAGGCCTGCCAAGCTCATGATTTGTTTAAGGCAACAGTACAGTTCAGGGACAGCAGTCGGATGAAAATCAGTCATTTCTGACCCCTCAAAAGAGTGCCAGGCCCATGAATCATCCTGCCACGAACACAAATAAAATCGCACGTTAGATGGAAAAGTCCTGTCCTTTCTGACCACAGGCTACATAACCTTTTAAAACCTAGTCTTCTCCTTAGTCATGGTAGTAATTTTTAAAAATGTTTTAACTCATAAGATATGAAAACACGTAATAGGATTTTCTCAAATACATACTGTTGCAGGTGTTTTGTTGGGCAGTGATCCCTGTAACTGAAACGCACAGCCTCTAAGGGAGGGTCAGAAATACAGATGCATTTCCATTCCAAGTAGAAGTACACAGTCATACTCTTTCTGCATCTGGCCTTTTTTGTTTAACGGTGTATTACAGATCATTCCACGATAACATGAAAAGATTCACCTTATTTTTTTACTGGTTACCCGTATCCCATGGCACGTAGGATTTGTCCTATGTGAATAGTGGATTTATCATCATTTATTTAACTAGCCCTCCACTATTTCCTGAACGCAAATCGTGCTGTAGTAGTCATCCTTGACCAAATTTTTTGTGCCCTTGGGAAATTGTTAGGTTAAAAGATAGGTGTCATTTAATTTTTCCTCCAATGTAACTGATTTGTTATTATTCGTTTCTTTACCTTTTTGTTTTATTCCATCTATGCGATCTATATAGTCAACTTACTGTTCTGATTTCCTAAAGATACTGATATTAGTATATGACAAATACATTTTACCCATACAAAATAGTACTTGTTAAAGAAAAATACATGATGAGCATTTTTTATTATCTTCATTTGAGTCTTATTTGCTATTTCTAGTTAAGAAACAGTAAGAGTGGTTCTCAGGTTCCCTTAGCCTCCACAGATATCCGTGTGTGCGTGTGTGTGCACGCGTATAAAACAGTGTAGTGGTGGAATTTTTATTTTGTCAGCAAACATCGTCATCATTGTTACACAGAATCTCAAAATTCAAACGTGAACTTTTCCTCTACAAAAACATCTAAATTTATCCCCTGAGATATTTTTCCTGTCATGTTATTTTGCAGATTTTCTTTCCATATTTGGTAAGAACTTTATTGAGGTATAATTCACGTACCATAAAATTCACTCATTTAAAATGTGAATTGAAAACAATTCAGTGGTTTTTAGTATAGTCACAGTTATGCAGCTGTAACTATAATCTGTTTTAGAACATTTTCATCACCCCAAAAAGAAATCCTTTGGCTGTCACCCTTCTCAAGCTCCCATCCCTAGCTTTTAAATTTTGAAAGATACTTGTGCCCCCCAAAGCAGCTCTCAGTTATACCCCCCCATCGGTCCCTCGAAGGCCGGTTTCCTCAGACCCTCCCTGTATTATCAGAATATTTCATTTGATCAGCCTCATAGGTGGACAACATCTCCTGCTTCGATCTGCACGTATTGAATCATGGATGGTGCCGACCATCTGTTCTCATGTTTCTGGGCTGTTTATGCTTCATCTCTGCACCGCTTTGTGGACCTATTTTAAATACAAACAAACATGTTGTTGTCACTGCTTCATTTTGATCCCATCCACCGGGGCAGGATGCATGGGGCAAAGACGGCTAGGAAGTTAGTTCTACGGAAACAAGAGCACCCTCCAAAGAGGCCCCCCATGCACCCAGAAACCCGCCCCGGGGCTCGCTGCCCGGGACTTACCCGTCATTACCCTGTGCCCGCCCCCCGCCATTCTTGTGTTTTGGATGACACTCCACCCTCCCCCAATGTAGGTAAAATAATTGCTCCTTGGCGGGGTGGGGGAGGGATGGACTGGGAGTTTGGGGTTAGTAGATGCGAACCATTACATATAGGATGGGCAGAGCACAGGGAACTATATCCAGTCTCCTGTGATAAACCATGATGGAAACGAATAGGAAAAAGAGTGTCTGTGTGTGTAACTAAGTGCTTCTCCGTTGGCCTCAATCTGGCTTTGTCTCAATCCATGAAACACTGTTTTTTAATGGACGTTCCATGGTGTTTGTTCTGTTAAAACCCAGTCACCCTAGGATAAACCTGTCTTTATATATGCACCTCTTCCCTAGTCTGTGGATCCTGATAGCTTTTTCACTAGCTAGGGTCCCTGGTGAAATTCTAATAACTTCCCCAAGTTGGAGGGTCTTTGGGGAAAGCTGGAGCTCTGTTTCAGCCGGGGCTCAGACTCCTGGGAACAGGTGATTCCTCACCACCACCTCCAGGCCTGAGCCACTGTGACCTTTAGCTCCTGGTAGGTTCTTTCTGTGGGGACTGTAGCCTCCCGTGACCTCACTACCAGGGACCAGAAAGCCTCAGCCCGAGTCTGCTGTTCCTGCTGTATTTGTTAGCGATTGAGCAAAACGCCCTTTCACTACTTGTGGTGGGAAGCCCGGTGCACGCCCAGCCATTCGTCCTGAGGTACCTATACCTGACCGGAAGGATTTACTCACAGCAGGTGTGACAATAAGATATATGTTCAAGGGAATCCCTAGCATATTTGACACCCAGGATTTGTGACACTCCCTCCTCTGTACCACAAAATCATTTTCAGGATAACGCCGTGATGATCAGTCAGAAGCCTAACTTTCCTGACTCACTCTATAAACAATTAGAAAAAAGAAATTTCAATTTAAAGATGATTCGATTGATATTCACATGAGAAGCACACAGTGCCAAGTCTGTGATATTCCTGCCAGGCCTACCTGACCTGAATGTAACAATGAGGAAAGCTCAGAGAGGCCAAATGGAAAGACTGGCCTGTCATCTTCAAAAGTGTCCAGGTCCTGAAAATCCAGGGAAGACTGAGGAAGTATCCCAGACAAAAGGAGACTGGGGATAGTTAAATGCAGCTCGTGATTCAGAACGAGATCCTTTTTCTAGAAAGGACATTATTAGGACAACTGGTGAAATTTTAATGGGTCTGAGCATTGGAGGGCACTGTTGGATCAGTGTTGATTCCTGACTTTGATGACTGCATTGTGGTTACGTAAGAGAATGTCCTTGTTTGTAGGGAATATATGCTAAGGAATTCGGGGTTGATGAGACAGCAGTCAGCCTCTGATTCTCAAATGGTTCAGGGGGAAAACGTCATTTGGACAATAATGTCCTTGTACCGTACTTCCGACTTTTCTCTGTTTGTGATTTTTTTTTAAATACAAAAATTGCTTTGAAAAACCTCGACGGTAATTGTAGCAATTGCTTAGAATGTAGACCAACCAAAAACTTCGGAGGAGTATTTTTTCACCAACATGCTTTAGAGTTGCTGGCACAGGTGACAGCAAAAAGCAGAGGGCTTTTCAAGTCAGTGTGGTTATTGCTTTAAAATTCCCTGCAGACGGTGCGTCCTTTATGGGGGTTCCCCCCACCCACCCTCAGTACACCCTGATTACACTGGCACATCCTAACAACTCTTCACGGTTGTGTGTCAGAATCCTCCAAACAATGATGGGACACAGGACACAGGGCCAGGTGAAGCCCTGGACCAAGAAGGCCTTTGGGGACAGCGTTAGGCTGCTGGGCTGGCCAGACTGTTACACGCTGTGCACACAGGGCAAGATCCAGCCCGTCCACAGCTCATTTCGCCAGGGAACAAATGTCTTTAAACATCCCCTGTGCTAATTAACAAACCTTTTGAGAGCCGAGTGTGGCAAAGAAACCGTTGAATTAGCTGCACCTTTAGGGTGGGACTTCTGATTAGGGTGTTTCAAACGCCATGTAACTACCTTGGATGAATGGTCCTGATCATAACAGCCACCCCTAGTGTGCAGATTATCCTGAACCAGTACCGATACTGCTCACTCAACTTCAGAGTAAGCGACAAGCCTCCCCAGACTGCAGCACAGAGCAGGGAGCGTAGAGGCCCCAGTCTTTGTGGAGCGAGTGAGGTGTCCGTCCACTTTGACGTCTGCGTGCGTGGGCATCGTCACCTCCACGGGACCTAAACAGACTAGCTTGTCAGGGAAGGCTTTCTCCTTCTTGGAAGCAGTTTGCAGTTGAGGAAGAGACTTTGAAATGAGAGCAGTCCGCTCTGGCCCAGGGGAGGCACGAGCTCTAAGTGCTGTCGCAGCCCCTCCCCGCGAAGCAAACCAGAACTGCGGCAGGGCGACCCACCCGTGCAAAGGGGCGTTGAGTGGTTACCCGTCCTTCCTCCAGTGGGGAAGGATGCTGCTGGTGAGGTCTCGGTCACTGAAAGGACCCGCACGCACACTTCCTCTGCGATTGTCCCATGCGGCATGTCAGCCTGCAGAGAATCCCGTGCATCCCGTCTTGTCTCCAGCCTCCAGGCGTGCCCGGGTCTCAAGCCTTGATGGGTGTAAGAGACCGTGGCCCTTGTGAAGAGTTGACGTGCTGGGCTCCCGTCTGGGGTTTCTGATCCACCAGGGTGTGCCTAGGAGCGTACATTTGTAACAAGCACCCAGTATCTGTGATGCCCATGGTCTGTGGACCCTCAGCGAGCCCTGATCTAGCGGCAGAAACATGCGGCTTGTGGTCAGAAAGCCCAGATTTGCCTTCGCAGCTCATGCTTCACACGCTGAGTGGGGACCTTGGGCCGGTTGCCGGAGCTCCCCAGGGCCCAGGTTCACCCCCAGCACCCAGGGTCTGTGTTGGGGATCAAATGTGGTAGGGAGGAAAGCACTTGACAAACGGTGAAGCTCTGCAGAAGGATGGCGACCTGGCCTTGGTCCTTACGTCCACCTTGATGTGGTACTCGTGGGGGCTGCAGCGCTTTCGGTGCGTCCTGGCCAGTTTTTAAAGTGTCACTCTCCCTGTCCCCAGCCTTCCATGCAGCGAAGTGCGAGAAGCTGCAGAGAGAGAAGGCGGAGCTGGAGCGGCGCTGTGAGGATGAGGTGCGCAGGCTGGGCTGGCGGCAGCAGGCCGAGCTGCGCGACCTGGAGCGGCGGCTGCAGCTGCAGTTCGAGACCGAGGTGGCCCAGCTCCAGGAGGAGCACCGCGCACAGCTGCTGCGGATCGGGTGTCAGCACCAGCGGCAGGTCAGTCTGCGCCCCGGCCCGGGCCCTGTCCTTGCCGTCGTCGGGAGACGTGGGTGGGAGGTGGAGGGGAGCCGGTTTGGCCAGGAGTCCGTGCAGCAAGCAGGTGAGCTTCCGGTCAAGCCCGCTCTCCCCACCTCGTTTCTCTCCTCTGTCCCCTCCCGTCGTCCCCCGCAGCCACTCTGGTCTCCCCGCCTTGTGCTCCCAGGCACACTCCCACCTCCGAGATTTTGCTCGCTGTGCCCTCTGCCTGGAATGCTCTCCCTCTAGAAACCCCATGGCTCCCTCTCTCCCTCCCTTGCAGACTTTTCTCAGTGAGGCCTTTCCTGATCCAAAATCACAGCTCCTTCCCCACGTTGTGCACACTTTTCCTGTTTAGTTTTTCCTCGGCACTTACTACTACCTAATGTATGAGAACTTTTACTTTGTACCCTATTGATCTTCTGCGTATTCCATAAGGACAGTGATGATGACAGACACATGTGTATCTAGCACGTGCTGTGTGCCAGGCCCTGCTCTTCCCTCTTTACATGTACTAACTCATTTAACCCCCACGATAACTCTTAGAGGGAGTACCATTATTGTCCCCATTTTACAGGTGAGAAAACTGAGACCCGGAGGTTAAATAACTTGCCAGCATTCACGCTTATGAAAGAGCCAGGGTTGGACCCAGTCTGATCCCAGGGTCCGTGCTCTCGAGCACTGAACTAGAGTTTTCTGCCGGGTTTACTGCTAAACCTCTGGCGCAGGACTGCCTGCCTGCGCAGAGCGAGCCTTCAGTGTGTGTTTGCTGAATGAAAGAAGGATTCCGCTCATTAACCTTAGCCCAGCAGTCTTCCTAGAGAGGGTCATTCATCCTGGCATAGCTGGGGAAGAATTCCCAGGGAGCCTGTCAGCCTGAAAGCAGGTAGGAGCCTGGCGTGCCCATCCCCACGGCCAGCTGCCGTGTCCGTTACCGTGTTGGCGCCGGTGTGACAGGCAGGTTAAGACGAGACCACCCTGCTTCCGAGAGAGCTCGTTTGCCCCTCCCTCTTCTCTTCCTCCTAAGTCCCCAAGGCTCCGACGCCTTAATGCCCACCTTCTAATTGTGTATCGTTACTCCTGGTCTGCTCATGGTATCCCTAAGGTAAACTGGCATTTGTGAAGAGCTCACTTTACATCTCAGGCTGGTGCCGAGTGGCCCTTCACTATCATGAACGTTTGGGCTGCCTCCCCGGTAGGTAATCTGGATGGCGCTGGTCCCCAGAGGCTTGTGAATCATGGCGGGCATGGGAGAAATCTCAGAGTAATAATAAGTGCTATTGTTGGGATAAACGGTCTCCTGTTTGACAACACTTTCTTCTATTCAGCATCTTGGGTTAGTCATCCCCCTTTTTCTAGAGGCCTGTGGAAACCAGACGCATCTGCCTGCTTGAGGTGGTACAGACTTAGAGGCTGGGAGACAGATAGGTTACAGCTAAGGTTACCTGCTGGGCTAAGATTAGAAGACTAGATTCAGCACCTTGGCTTCTCAGCTGGCTTTAAGTGGACATTTGCACGGCTGCCGTCTTTAGTCTTACCTGCTTCGTGGTCCCTTGATACAGCTCAGACCTGGTGCAGATACTGGCTTGTTCTGTGCCCTGTATCCTGGGGCTATTCATTCCCAATTTTACACAAAGAATGTATTTATACCCATATTCACTGACTTTGGGTCCAAAGTTCTGGGCTGGTTGAGAAGATGCCAAGAGATGGAAGGAAGGGCAGGAGGTGGTCCCCTGGCAGAAGGATGAGCCTCTGAACAAACGCTCATGCTGGGGTGTCGTGTGTGGGAAACCGGGAGGCCAGGGCCACTGCCGAGCGGAGCCCGTCCGCCAGTGGAGGGAGCCGGGGCAGAACCTCGCTAAGTTTTGTCGGTGCAGGAGCCTGTGCTGGGGGGTTGTGGCCTCATCTGCCTTTGAGCTGGGACAGCGGCCTTTTAAAGATTTCATACCGGGAGAGATTGGAGGCCCTGACTTTCCCACTTGAGAGTGAGTTACATGAGCCACTTATGTATATTTTAAAAGTGCTCCGTCTCCTGAGAGCTCTGATCCTGTTCTCCCTGATCCTTTACAGCTAAAGTGATTCATTTGCTTGTTCATCCATCTAAGCAAAGAATAGTCAGTGAAGGTCCGCCGCACACGCGGCCTCATGACGTCACACTGCAAGGGATGCCAACATTTATAAAACGTGGACTTGCTTGTTCCGTAGCCTCGGGTTATAGATCCAGGGAAGTTCTGAGGCACTTTCTCCAGAAACTGTAATACTGGGTGGGAAATGCAGATTCTGTGTTTAGGAACTGAGAGTTTCCTTCCAGATGGGAGGATGAGGGAAAGCTTTATGGTGGAAAGAGCATCTGCACGCTTTACATTCGAGTAAATCATTCCTATAGAAACCCACTGGTTTGGGGGCAGGGGGAGGGATGGATGGTTGAAATCTACGTATCACTCAGGCTCCTGATTCTGGATGTTGGCTCCTGCTGCTGGATGTTGGCTGTTGTCTTGACCTTCAGCTTCTCCAGCAGGGAGCGCGCAGGCAACCCGGAAGAAGGTGAAGTGCGCATCAAGCCATATTCTAATTTCCAGGTAGAGTAAATGCTCATGTATTTGGTCCAGGAGGGGGCTCGGTGCCTGGCCGCAGTGGGGGTCTGGAACGTCCGTGGTTCCAGCGATCTGTGCCGACCCTGCACACTCAGGGCCTCTTTGTGGGGGACAGTCGGCGTTCGGCAAGGCTGACCCATAGATCCTGCCATCTCGAGCCTTAAAACTCAAGTTCACCAATGGGGCCTCTCCTGGCGCCCCGGTGCCCCGGCCGGCAGCGCGGAGGCTGCTTCCGTTCTGACGCAGGAAGTTCTGAGGCTTTTCTCTGATCAGGAACTCCCTCGAGAAGGCCGGCTGACCTCTGACCTTACCGCAGGATGCCCCTAGGAAGATCCAGCCGTCCACTTGCCTCGAGCGGCAAAGACCATCTCTCTCTCTCTCTGTCTCCACATGGGAGTCACTGGGGAGCTTCTGGCAAAGCACTGCTCCTGCCTGCACCCCGCGCTGATGGAATCAGAGTCACGGACTGGGGCTTCCCGGGGCCCAGAGCTGCAGCTGTCTGGTGTCGGGGGATGTGCAGGGCCTCCTTCTTTAGCCCTGCAGGGGTATGAGCAGGGGCGTGGCCTGGCCTCCTGGCTTTCTTACGTGCCTTTAAAGACATGCTAGGACTCTTATCTTTAAAGTCGGATTATAAAGGTGTTTCATCAGATCAGTGCTCATTCTAGAGCTGGCCGCACACTAACAGAAGCCAGGTTTCCCAAGCTTCCCTATCTCAGGGCACACGAAACAGATTTTTCAACGTAAACACAAATGCTTTTCCTTTTCTGCTCCAAAGGTACTCGCCCACGGGGCCTGGTGTTCAGTGATCAGACTTGTGACCTTTGACCCTCTCCCTCCAAGACCCTATGGTAGTTTGTCTCTCTCCCTGACCCGGCCCGGAAGCCCCTCGTGCAGGGCCCCCTGGTTCCTAAAGGCATTCTGGATTCTGCATTTTGAGCAGAGACTCCTTTCCAGAGGAGCAGTAGTGTTCAGCCTTTGGCGTTTACGTTGGCTTTGTCTCATATCCGGGACACACTTTGTAACCTTTCCTAAAGAAATCATCCTTTTAGACTTAACTGGGAGGCCCAGCGTGCCCACACTTAATCAGACCGTGCAGAGGCCACTTCGGCCATCATCTCGCATTCTGTCCCATATCCGTCCCGCACGGCAGGTGCACAGCTGCCATCAGCGAAACCACACTCTCTGATCAAATAGAATGAGGTCCCGAGGGCCCCTCTGTTTTCCGGCGCCAGAGCCCCGCCCATCGCAGCCCAGAGCCTCCGGACACTGGAAAGAGGCAGAGCCGGGAGATAGAAGCCTCTGTGAACACCTGCCCACGTGGTGGGCGGCAAAGGGGCAAAGGCACAGCCCGGAGGGGCATGAGGTCAGCCCAGGAGCTCTGGCAGGGCTGGCTGCCTGCTCGGAGTCGGTACCCGGGATGATGTAGCAGGGATGCAGGGACAGAAGGGATGGTGAGTCGTCTTGTTATCCGGAAAGAGAGTCGTTCAGAGAGCCCTGGAGAGAAAAGACAGGGGCAGCTCCCTCTGTCTCATCAGATAGGAAGACGCGTCGCAGATGGGGGCAAATGGGAGTTTAATCTGGTTTTCTTTAATGAGGAAAGCCGAGACAATGTAAAGGCCATGCGTCTTCATTCTAAATGGAAGTCTTCTCTCAGTGAATTGCCGAAGGCTCCCATAATTGCATTTTGCAAATGGCTGAATGAAGTAAGCCCACAGCTCTATTCTTACCCATCGGAGAGGGCGGCTTCCCAGCCCTTTGCTTTGCTGGAACTCAGCTAAACAGCAAACAGCTGCAGGAACAGAGCCTGGTGCAGGGACCAGCTGCTGCTCTGTACCCCTGGGACTACTTGATGGGCACATGGACAGACCTCCGCAGCCAGCTCAGAACTTTGTCCTCCTGGAAGAGGGAGGAGGCTGGCCCAGCAGAGATTTTGGGGGGACGGGGGCACCCAGGGTTCTAAAAGGAAGAAGATGAAGGTTCACCCAGCATAAGTTTGCTGTGGCCGGATAATGGCTTAGCGCCTCTGTCTCGTTTTCGGTGATCTACAACGCAAAACATATCTTGTGTGTCCCTTGGGTCAACTTGTCTGAATCCCCTCAAATGCCTGCCGACCTGGAGGTCTTCTCAGGCTGAGAGCTCGGACGGGCTGCTGCCCCGTGCTCTGGAAAGAAGCCTAGAGCCATAGAGGAGAAGCCATGGGGATTGAAACTGGGATAAGAAAGGGGACGGCCAACAGTGCACGGCCCCTTCCTTGTAGAGGGAACAGTCTTTAAAAACCATACGCATGTCTAGAAACCTCAATCACTCGAGAGTAAGGACCATGATGCCCAGATTTTGGCTCACTGACTCTCACTGGTTTCCTTCAGAACATCCTGGGCTTTCCTCTCATTGCATGTGGAGGAATTCGGGGATCAGTATTTCATCCCCAGAAGCCCCTCTGAGAGGCTGTAACAGACAGATCACACCCTTACATCATCCTTGGTATATTGGGTGTGGTATTCCATCACCACTAAATCAAAGACCTGACTCCACCAAGGCAGGAGGGCATGCGATGAAGCGCCACCCTTGCTGATCAGAGCAGACCCACCGCCAGGACGAAAGGGACTCTTCTGGAACGTAGTCCCGGCATCCATCTCTCTTTTCTGAAACCACCCGTGGCAATTTGGGTAAGAACCCAATAAATTAGAATCATACTAAGGACGGATGAAAGATTCTTCTTTCTACTGAACTAACATACCTCCAAACAATGTGTGGGTACTTGTTTCTAACGGAAGTCACCAGCGGAGCATAAGGAAAACCAGTTCCATTTTTTTTAACCGATGATTTGTTTTTCCAAGAGACTGAAAGTCTTTGGACAAAGATTCCATAAAAAACCTTCATATAAACAGGATTTGGGCAATTAAAAACTGCAGTAATCGGCCTTTCTGCTGAGTGGATTCATAGCTCTGAGCCTCGAGTGAAGTATTGTTTAATCAAGAATGGCCAGTAGGTAAAAGTGAACCATCGCATACCATGTCCATTTTCATGGCGTAATGCAGCTTTCCGAACGCTGTCAAGTTCGTTGTTGGTCTTGGCAGTGATATTTCTGTTTTAGTGGATGACACTTCCTTTTACCATAGGAGACAGAAGTCGGGCCAACTTTCCCAAGCAATGATGGTATCCAGAATGGGAATCTATCCCATTTTAAAATACAAACACTCCCATGCATCCCCTTCACAAGCGGGCTTCCTTTCTTGTGAAGAGTTCTTCCTCCTTTTACAGATCAAAGATCAGCCTGTGAATTATCCCCAGAGAAATGAGACCCTCTGAGAGGTGGCTGGACAGTGTTCTGAGCCGGTCCGCCACAGAGCTTCAGGGCATGGGCAGGTGCGCTGGTTCAGTGTTGTTCAAATGCTAGGTTTTGACACCTTAGTACGTTGTGAAATGAATTTAGTGGTTTGTAACTGCATTTTGAAAAACAACAAAGGAACATAGAATAAAAATTTAAAAACGAGATTACTGCAGGTAAGAGGGGAAAGTGTCATTTTGTGAAACTTTGGTTTCACACACACGCCCCGTGTATGCATGTGTGTGTGTGTGTGTGTGTGTGTGTGTGTGTAACAATGTACAATGGTGTTTTTACAGTGGGTCACCGACAGAGAATTTGGAAAAACATTGTTCTGGTTTGCTATCACAGGGAGAGGTCGTCTTATGCAATGAGTCCTGTAAGTCATACATTTGAAGTTAAAATAACAGCTGCAACAACAAAAGTAACAAAAGCAGTAAAGATGGAAGGTGTGTGGTGGGGCCAGAGATCAGGAAGGGGGAAAATAAAAAATCCTGGGCTGGCGTAGCACAGGGAGATCAGCTCGGTACTTTGTGACTACCTGGGGGAGGCGGTGGATAGGGAGGGCGGGAGGGAGGGAGATGCAAGAGGGAAGAGATATGGGGTATATGTATATGTATAACTGATTCACTTTGTTATAAAGCAGAAACTAACACGCCACTGTAAAGCAATTATACTCCAATAAAGATGTTAAAAATATATCTATATAATGAAAAACAGTCAAAAACAAAAAAAAAATCCTGGGCTGGCTGCACTACCTGTGATTAAACTCCTGGAAATGTACCATCAGCCAGAGAAACAGCAGCTTCTTGGGAGCAGGTCCCACAGCCTGGGCAGGGGGAGGTCTGCACCGTGATCCGGGGGGCAGGTTCACGGCTGGAACAGGGGTGGCGAGCACACACACACACCTGCCCACTTGCCTTGGGGCTGGTGAGAGGGTCCCTGGGCACTGGTTGCTGGTCTTGCGGGGGGAGGCAAGGGCAGTGCGTTTCAGAGCTTCGCCATGGATGTCAGACAGCCCTGTGCTGACTGCTGGCTCTGCCATTTACTAGCCTTTGGGCAAAACACTTCAAGCCTCTCTGAACCTCAGTTTCCTCGTCTGGGAAATGAACATGAAAACATTTACTTTATCATATTGCTGTGAGGCTTGAGTGGAGAAGCCGAGAGTGTAGCTTAATGAATGTTAGCTCCCTCCAGATACCTCGCGTGCGGTAGCTCCCACCTGCTGCCAGGAAGCAGAACGGACCTTCTGGTAGGGGAGGACCGTCTTCTGTCCCTTATTACCTCACGGAATGCTTGGTGGAAGGGGAAGGAATGGGGTGGAAGGAAATGGTCCAGAGGGGGCGCAGGGCAGTAAAGAGGTGGCTTCGGCAGCTACCCACCCCACCCCGGGAGCTGCTTCCCGTTGCATGAGCGGCAGGGCTGTGGCAGTGACTTCCCTGTGACATCCCCTGCCCCGCCGCCCCTGACTCCGGGACTCCCGCGTCACCAACAAATCCTGGCTCTGCTGCCTCGGCACAAGGCTGGAGGTAGCCGCCATCACAGTAGAGTGTCCTGCCCTTGATGTTTGGGCCACTGACATTTCCCCTCGTTGCAGTCCACCTCAGTCCTCCAAGCAGCGAGGCCATTGGAGCCCCCGGTCCCCGGCTCTCTGTGTAACCAGAGCTGTGATCTCCTGCAGGTGGAAGACATCACCGCCAGCCATGAGGCGGCTCTCCTAGAGATGGAAAACAGCCACACGGTCGCCATCTCGCTCCTGCAGGATGACCACGACCACAAGGTGCAAGGTAGCTACGAGGCTTGGTGCGCGCAGTGGGCGGGCAGGGTGGGCTGTGCGCACTGACCCTCTCCGGCTGCAGACATGGGGAGCCCTCCCTTTCCCTCTTGCTTCCCTTTCCCTTCTTCCTTCCTTTCCTTCCTGGTGTGTCCTTTGTGTTGCTTCTTGGGTTCAGAAAAGACAGAAATCCAGGACCCGGGTAACTACAGTAAGTCCCCTACGTATGAATGAGTTCCATTCCGAGAGCGCGTTCGTAAGTCCAATTCGTTCGTAAGTCCAACAAAGTTAGCCTAGGTACCAACTAACACAATCAGCCATATAGTAAGTACTGTCCTGTAATAGGTTCATAATACTTTTCACACAAATAATACATAAAAAACAAACAACACAAAAGTAAAGAAAACATGTTTAATCTTACAGTCCAGTACCTTGAAAAGTACAGTAGTCCAGTACAACAGCTGGCATCCAGGGGCTGGCATTGCCCGAACAGGCAAGAAGAGTTACTGACTGGAGGGGAGAGAGGAGGTGGGAGATGGTAGAGCTGAAGGATCGTCAGCAATAGGGGACGGAGGGCCAGCTGCAATGTCACTCACGCCTGACGTTGATGGAATGCACATTCGCATCTTTGAAAGTTCGCAGCTTGAAGGTTCTTTTGTAGGGGACTTACTGTACTTTCCTCTGAAGCCAATCCTCTCAACCCTGCCTGAATACTGGAGCCTTGGTCCCAGAGCAGGGTTTGGTAGCTGGTCTGGGTTACAGCCTGGGCTTGTTAAAGCTCATAGGTGAATGTAACAGGTAGCCAAGCTTGAGACCTACTGTTCTACAGTAAGTGTAGAAATCCTAGGCTTTGTCTTGTTTTGTGGCCTTATAACCATCCCACAGGTGTGGTGTTGTCACGGCCACGCCAGCATCTGATTGGGCCTGGCTCTCCACACCTTGCACTCAGACCACATTCACCATGGATGTAAGTGGACTCTCAGGATCTTTCTTTTTACATTTTTTATAACTTTGACTTATCTTTGGATACGTAGGATTTTATGTGGGTTGTAACAATAGCGACAGCGTTTAAGTACTACTAAGATTTTGACTGTGAAAGAAGCTTTTTACACGTTAACGTGCATTTACGTCATATAGAGAATTTGTTTTTCAATTTCCCCTTTCCTCATTTTTTCCTCCCCAGTCAGCTGATTGTTCAAGTATATGAAACACAGTTAATTTAACAATAGATTAATAAATTCCAAAAATTTGAGAATTAATATCAGAGTTTTAAAATTATTTTAAAATGTTCTTTGTAAACAGCAAGGCCCACTGTGCAGTAGTCAATACTCATGTGATTGCCCCCTCGAGCACCAACCCCACCGCCTCTGGGAACTACCCATACGTGGAAAAGTCCAAGCTGGACGCAAGGGAGAGGAATTTCCTGAGAACTAGTTAAATGCATTACCTGTTCCTGAGAGCGTGTCTCATGCTTAGAGTACCAGCTCCCACCCCTGGATGCACATTGGAACCACCTGGAGAGTTTTTTAAAAATACTGATGTGTAGCTCCCCTTACAGAGGTTCCGATCTAATTGCTCTGGGGTGCAGCCCAGGCATCGGGATTTTTTAAAGCTCCCCAGGTGATTCTAATATGTAGCAAAATTGGAGAAGCACTCTCTTAGAGCACAGTCTTAAGCATGGGACAGAGTGTCAGGACCTTAAAATAATGAAATACATTATGAGTACATAGATAGTCGCCATGGTTTATGCCACCTAATAGATACGGACTTTTCTTTGCTTGTGAGGTATAGGGTATCTGAAAATGCCCTAAAGCCCATCACTACACTGTAGGAAAATGGTCTCAGGAAAGGGAACAGGAACGGAAATGTTACAATGAGTGTTGCCTTTTGTTTCCGGATTTTCGTATAAATAGACTTGGTAGATTTTTCTGACTAATGAAGTCTCGCTTAGACGCCACATCCAGGGCCTTTGAATTACATATAATGTGATACAATGTAGGCGTGTGTAATGGTAGCTAAAACCTTCATTATTATGGATGGTGCTCTCAATGCCTATTAAAAGTAATCATCTAGACAAAGGCAGGTAGACCAGAAACCCACATGGTTTTATGTCAATAAAATAAGCACAAACTTTTTTCTTTTTTCCCAAATGTAAATTTCAGCTATAACAACTGGATTTCTAAGAGACCTTTAACCATCATTAGTTAAAAGATTGGGTCAATGGAAACCACAAAGTTTTTCTTAATTGCAGCTTATGCCAGCCGGAATGATAATTATTGGTCTCCAATACTCTCCTGTGCTAAGCATATGATCCAGGTTGATTAATGAGACCTTTCCTCTCTCCAGTTATAACATGAAAACAAATTGCTTGTGTAGCTAGAATGAGACGGGCTTCACCCAGCTAATAAGACTGTTCCCATCTGGAGGAAAATAGAATCCATTTGCTTAATAACTCTTACATGACATCTCTTGCTGCCTATCTTGCAAATTATCACTGGAATGACACTTTTCACGGAATAGAATTGCTCCAAACTCCCCAAGAGGAACCAGTCCAATGAGTCCTTCCTTCTGAGTGGCTTAACATCGACTCTTTGCTCAAGCAAATCCTAGCATCTGTGGTTTCCAGAGTGTGGCCCAGAGGCCACCAAGGTGACTTCGCAGGCACAGCACTGGTCCCGTTCACCTGTCCATTCTCCAGCCCATGCCCCGCTCTCCTTGGAAAGGTCCCTGCTTCAGCCCGAGATTGCGGCTTCGTGGTAGAAAAGAAGAGTGATCCTGGGAGGGAAGAAAAGGGAGATTTAACATTAATTACCTAGTGGTTTTACCATTAGGAATAGTTGGAGAATTCAGTGAGTGCTGTGAATGGAGAATCTGACTTGGCCAGGGTGTTGGTAGAGCTGGGTATAAAAGTGAGAGAGAGAGAGAGAGAGAGAGAGAGAGAGAGAGTGTGTGTGTGTGTGTGTGTGTGTGTGTGTGTGTGTGCGCGCGCGCGCGCGCGCGCGCTCTGTTTGCTTCCCTCCCTCCTTTCTTTCCTCTTAACCCTCGCCCTTTCTCCTATTTCCTTCCTCATCCTTTCTCCCTCTCTCCTAAATAACATTGCATACAATTTCAAACTAATGGAGAGGTCTCCTTAGGCTTAAGTCCGCTATATACTGGTGTCCCTTACTCACCTACGTCACTAGTCTTAGCGTGGCAAAAGAATCTTGTTTGATCCCTTTTCAAAAGAAAGATCAACCTAACAATTTGATGTCTTCTCAACAGAACTGATATCTACCCACGAGCTTGAAAAGAAAGAATTGGAAGAAAATTTTGAAAAGCTGCGGCTGTCATTACAGGTTAGTGTTTCCTTAACTCCAACATCAAGGTAATGACAGCATTGTTATTCCTGTCCACAGACATTTATCCAGCACCTACCGTGTACTGGATCCTGTACTAAGCATTGGAATACAGGGGTAAATAAGACCTACTCCCTGCTCTTAAGGAGTTTACTGTCTACTCAGAGCTGTGATACAAATAGTGGCAGACCAGCACGGAAGGTAACACATACTTGCACAGAATGAATAATACCGTTAGCGCCACAGGGGTTCCAAGAGACGGCCCATGTGCTTGCGGTCAGAGTCATGTTTGGGGAAAGGGGAGGATTAGGGAGCAGAGCATTCTAGGCAGAGGTAACGGGGTAAGGAGACTCATGTAGGGCAGAAATCACAGGACATGTTCTGGGAATTGTAAAAGCAACTTCAATCCCCTGGAGATGTAACGAAGCTTCTTGGCGTCCCGCTTGAAACCTACACAGAGTGTGGGTCTCAGATGCCAGGGGCGCTGCCTGGCTTCCTTCTGATCTCGGAGGGGAGAATGGAGGTCTCTGCCTTCCAGAGACCCCAATCAGCTGCTTCTGTGAAAAGATGTTGACCGCCCCCAGCCCTAGAGAGGGGCTGCCTGGGAAGCCAGGGGGAGGCTGGTGGCCCTGCTTCCATTGCCAGCTGTGGACGTCCCAGTCATAGAAAGATTACCTTTTAAATATCAGGGACATTCACATCTGGAAATTTGGGAGGTGATTACCATAATTCTAATACAAAGGCAGGAGTTTTGTTTCTTCAGTGGCTCACTTTCCCCAGGCAGTGTTTCTCCCACAGAGCCTGCCCTGCCGAGAAAAGAATCTAGGATTATGGAGTGTCGCACTATTGAGTGTACTATTCAAAAGTTTTTAAATGGGAAACCACCTGCTGCAAACCCACCCCCGGTCCGTCGATCCATGGACCCATCGGGGGGCCTCACATGCCCACGTGCTCCCTGTGTGGCTTGTCCTTGGCAAATTAACCCCAAACTTCTTTGTGTACCCCACATCCCACACCACCCAGATACATTACCCTTAAGGAACACAACCCAGGAAGGTAACAGCCATACTGTGATGTATCAGAAAACCCCAAACGGTCCAAAACCAAAAGAAGGGAGAGTTCTGCTTCATCCATGAGTCTTCACTTTGCCACTCACATCACACAGTCATGAATTGTGCACATTTTAGTGGTAACTCATGGGCAGAATGCATTTGAGCTGGAGATTTTCTGGTGTGAGGTGGGTACAGTTGCTTAGGCCAGTCTCCTTGGGCTGCTGGCAGCTAGAGAAACAGGTTTGGGGTAAAAGATCTGAGTTTGAGGTTTAAATCCCCACTGTACCTTCTCTTAATAGCTTTGAAATCTTGGACAGCTACATAAGCTGTAAACCTTAGTTTACCCATCTGTAAAATGGGGATAATGCCAATTCCTTCCTCAAAGTGTGAGCAGCTTAAGGGAAATAATATGTGTGTCAATGAAAACATTAATCAATAGTCAATCCAAGAAAGAAATGGAGAATTTTATTTGAACCAACCTGAGGATTAGAACCCAGGAGACAGTCTTTATGTGGTATACAATGGAATACTACTCAGCCATAGAAAAGAACGAAATTTTGCCATTTGAAGCAACATGGATAGACTTGGAGGGCATTCTGCTAAGTGAAATACGTCAGAGAAAGACAAACACTGTATGATGTCACTTATATGTGGAATATAAAAAACACAACAAACTAGTGAATGTAACATAAAAGAAGCAGACTCACAGATACAGAGAACAAACTAGTGGTTACCAGTGGGGGGAGGGCACGTAGGGATGGGGGAGGGGAGGTGCAAATTGCTGGGTGTAAATAGGCTCGAGGATGTGTTGTACAACACGGGGAATATTTTGTAATTGCAATATTTTGTAATAACTGTAAATAGTAACCTTTAAAAATTGTATTAACTTTTTTTTAAAGATTAAAAGACAAAAGCGCTAAGGACTGTCCCTTAGAGGTCAATGCACAGTTATATAAATTTTTGAGGCAAAGGGTCTTACATCAAAGTAACATATTGACAGTGTACGTAGTCCAACAGGGCAAGTAGTGGGTCATCGTGACCCCTTACAGGATTGAGAAAGGAATGTTATCTCCTAAGGAGTTACCTTGCTGGCTCCAGGAGAAAATTGCTTTTTTTTTTTCCGGTGAGCAGGCATTCCTGTGTCTTCTAAGGGGATCTAGTTAATGTATAATGCAGATGCACCGTGCACACTAAAGAGGGGTAGTGGCCCAGATGGGCAGAGAGAGAATTTTCTGTTTAAAAATTTTCTGATCCTGCCTTAAAAATAAATTGATTTCATCGTGTGTAAAGGGCATAGAGCACTAGGCAGCAGCTAGTGCTATTATAATAGTTTCAGGCGTTGTTACATTTGCCATCATCATCATTATTATGGGGCCGTTGGTTAACTCCAAGTGGTCCCTGCCGGGCCAGGTCACCAGCTGGGTCTTGGTGCTCTTACCTTGGCATAAAGTAGCCAATCCAAGTTGAAGAACAGCACGTCCTGTCTGATTGCTGGGGCACCATTGTGTGCCTGAGGATCTGTTTTGAATAATGGCGAAGAAAGCAGAAAAAACACTGTGATAGTTTAGATGCCGCCTAGATGGTACTTGCCTGAGTGTTGCACTGTTTCACATTTTAATGGAGGACAAGAGGCTCGAGAGGAATGCTTGCTCTGACGAGGCTTGTATAGGAGGTGGGTAGCACTCCAGTCATTTTAATTTTTGCAATAAAATAATAGCTAATATTTATAGAGCACTTACTGTATGCCAGGTACTGTTCTAAGTGTTAACTCACCACCATCCTCTGGGTTAGGTATTATTATTACCGTACCCATTTTACAGATGGGGAAACCTGGACACAGTGGTTAAACTACGGAGCGCTCCAGTCATTTTATAGTCACGTTCTACGCATGCGTGCTGCGGCCCAGCCGGCTGTCCTGAGCCCTGATTTACACTTGCTGGCTCATGTGCCTTCCAGCTCCACTGACACTGTCTTGCCCTCATGCAGCAGCAAGTGCACTTAATGGCACTGTGGGGGGCTTTTATTTCTTAAAAATGAAATGGAAGTAACTGGAAACAAAAAAGGAGAGAAGGAAAAGGAACCCGCCAAGGCTGGGTTCTCTGTGATGACGAGAAAGCGGTCGAGCCAGCACGTGCTATGTGGCAGTGCTCTCGTGTGCAGTTCTATCGTTGACCGCACCCAGTTGCTCACATGTGGTGAGCGGGGCCATCTCTCTTGCCAGAAGTGTTCACGGGAAGACCTCAGTCCCTGGGTTTTAATGTTACAGAAGTGGTGATGGGGGTGGAGAATTTTGGAACACGTGGCACCAGCAAGGCACCGTCTCTTCCCTCTGCTTGGGCGTCAAGGCTCTGCCCGGCTCCCTTTGCTGCCCGCCGCCATCGGTCAGGGCCGGGGCTGCGGGGAGAGGGCTCAGCGTGGTGGCACCTGCGCTGGCAGCAGGGCTGGGGCCCCGGGCCTCCCCACACACGCCTCCATTCTCTCCACCTTCACACACAGAGCAGCCCCGTGGCGGGCACGTGCTGGGATGGGGGTCAGGAGGGCCCTCCGGGTCGGGGGGGAGCGTCTGAACGGGACAGATTTCACTCACGTGGCAGCTCAGGCCAGGGGCCTGCCACCCAGGGGCGCCGAGCGGAGGCCAGAAGAGGGCCGGGGGTGAGCGGGAGCTGGCTGTGGGGGAAGAGCGGATGTAAGGTGGGTTGGGGGCAGCGAGATGAGAAAGGCGGATGCGGAGGGTGCAGATGCTGCGTCAGCGGCACTTGGTCCCGAGGGCACGGGGTTTTACGTAGGGGGGTGAGGGGCTCAGGCTTGCGCTTTAGAAAGCTCCCCCTCCCCCGCGCCCCGACCCTGACTCCCCCTTGAGGACAAACGAGTTGCCGGGTCCGGGACAAAGTCAGCGAGTGGCTCCACCCGGTGGAGGGAGTAGGATCAGGAGTGTGTGTGGATCCGGGGACGTGACGCGGGAGGCCGCATCCTCCGGGCCCTGCCATTGCTGTGTTTAGTGTGGGGGGAGGGGCTCGGGCAGAGCCAGAAGTCAAGGTTGGTTCGACAGCTTCTGGCTTGAACTTGACAGATGAGCACAGTTCTTCTCTGAGATGGATTAACCGTCCTTCCTGAAGCGGGGGGCTAGAGCCCCCCCAGACTAAGATGCCTCTCTGCTGATGGGCTGCTTTTGTGAAGTCAGATGATAAATTATTAAACGCCTCCGCTCCGCAAGCTCCTTGCTTTCCTGGGGGTGGGGGGCGAGGACAGCTCTCTGATCTCAGGAGGCGCTGAGTCGGGCCACCTGCTTCGAGTGCCCCACCAGTGTGCGTGCACTTTCCGTGGGACAGAAACATGCATCTGTCAGTGTTCTGTGGTCCATTCTGGACAAGGCACGGAGGCAGGGAGACTGGGGGCCTCTCCCTGCTGCATGCGAAGGCCTTTTGGTGGAGCCCGGTGGGGGGGACCTCTGATCTGGACGCCCTGTGAAGAGCCCCCAGGGCAGGGTGGTGGCCGTCATCACCGCCTCCCAGGTGCCACGTCTGCAGGGGACCGGGCTGGACGTTTCGTGTGTTACCTGCAGGACCAGGTGGACACGCTGACCTTCCAGAGCCAGTCTCTGCGGGACCGAGCCAGACGCTTCGAGGAAGCTTTGAGGAAAAACACTGAGGAGCAGCTGGAGGTATCATGCGCTTCCGGTCTCCCAGCACCCGCAGGGCCCTTGCAAGGCAGTTCTGTTGGACTCCAGGAAACCCGGGGCTCCCCCAGCAGTCACCCCAAAGGCAGGGCCCCTGTGCTGATCTGACGCCAGAGCGACAGCGGTCAGGGCCTCCCGGGATTTTAAGCATGTGCCTGTCAGCACCTGTGCTGAGTCGGGATGGCCCTGGGTTCTCCATCTAAGTGTTATTCTTGCCTCATTGCACACGGCTCCCCAGCCCCTGTCCCTGGGCTGCTGTGACGAGCTGGAAACACCCCACCCTGGCCAGGCCCCATTCCAGCCCCACGTCCCGTTCCCTCCCAGTGCCGCCTGCAAGGGAGGCATCCCTGAAGCCCCAGTTGGTAGGGTGAGGGGTTTTTCCTCAGGCTGGCACAATTCCTTCCCTCTGATGTAAGGTGCCAGATAAAACACACGAGGCAAAATACACAACAGCCAGTTACACGTGAATTACAGATCAGTGAGTTTCTTAGTAACAAGTATGTCTCATGCAATACTTACGTGAAATTCCAACATAGTTGAACATCCTGTCTTTTTATTTGTCACATCTGGCAACCTTATTCTCACATTTACTTTTCTACAACAGCCTTTTCTGCTTCTTAAACCACTTTGCTCATTTGCTATGCATGGCAGGGGGCGGGGCCTTCCATGGGCACAGTTGGGACCTTTCAATCCCCACCTGTCTGTTGAATCAAGTACTCTGCGTGAATGTTAAAAGCCAATGTTGAATGTACTGGTTTTGCCCGCTGAATTCCCTTGGGGCGATAGGCTGGTAGTATCCGGCCACCCCAGGATCCGACGTTTCAGGGAACGACGGCTTCATCTCTCCTGCTCCCCAAGGAGCTGGATTTTCAGTCGCTCCCCCAGTGGAAACTCGTGGGCATCGTTATCAGGAAGGCTGTGAGCACTGTCTCCCTCTCGCCCTCTCGCTCTCATTCTCCAGTGCCCGTTAGGAAGCTTGTTAACGGATGACTAGATTGCACTGAATTCATGGTGCTGGTGGATACTGGGCTTCGCCGGGCTGCCTGGTAAACAGCCCCTTGCTCTCTGCCCCTGTAGATTGCATTGGCTCCTTATCAGCACCTGGAAGAAGACATGAAGAGTCTGAAGCAGGTATTAGAGATGAAGAATCAGCAAATACACCAGCAGGAAAAGAAGATCATTGAGCTGGAAAAGCTGGTGAGTCGGCCTCTTACCTTGGGAGGCCCCAGTAACCTGCATGATATCCCTGCTGCCACGGTGGATGTCAATATTAACAGCACCCACGGCCCCATCCAGGTGGGGGCCCTTACATGTCCGTTGCTCACAAGTGAGCAGAAAACGCCTTTCTTAGGAAGCCAGGAGTTCCGAAGTCTCAGAGGTGGCCTCATTTGTAGAAACCCGGAGGCCGTCTGATGCCCCGCCCGGCTCCGCATCCACCTCTGTGACGTGCCAGTTCCTCCCCCGCCCCGGGGCAGGTGTGCGGTGAGCCTGCATCTGTGGAGCGTCGCTTTTGTGCACCAGGCACGGCGCAGACACGCTGTGCGCGTTTGTTCTTTAACCCTGACAGCAATCCACTGCGTAGGTGCTGTCAGGAGCCTCCTTTCACAGATGCGGAGACGGAGGCTTAGGATGAGGTCCTGTCTCACCCAGGGCCAAACAGTGGTCCAGCCCAGGCGTGAGCCCTGGGCCAGAGCTCCAGGCCCCGGCTTTCAGCACACGCTCTGCCTCGCCTTTCAGCCTGGCTCCCGCAGAACTAGCAAAGGGCACCCCTGTGGGGGAGTAGAGCAGCCAGAGTTCACTCCCCGCCCCTGTGGGTGCGAGGGCTGAAGCCGAGACAGTCATCCAGAGTCAGCAGCAGAGAAGCCTGCCTCCAGGGAGATGCCATTCTGAGGGGAAGGTTGGCCCAAGGGTCGCAGGTAGATTAATTTTTTCTTTTTTATTGTTATATTTAAAATAAATTTTTGATACTCTAAAAGGAAATATAATTTCCTCTAAAAGGAAATTATAAGATATAGATAAGAAAATTTAAATGACATATTTCTACACTGTTAATATTTCCAGAGCCTTTCTTCTGTACAAGTGTACACACCCTAATATACGACCCACACATACATACGAGTGTTTTGTATCCTGCTTTCTTTCAGTTAGCAAACCCTCAGCTTACCATCTCAGTAACTGATCACCTCCTCTAACTTTTCAAGTTCTCCGTATGTCTCGGAAATGTCCTTGAAGCCGCTATATCCAAACCAGGAGCTGGTCCCAGACCACCTGTTGCATTCACTCGGCACGTCCCCTCTCCTGATCTAGCACCATCCCTCTCTGGGGACATCTCTCGCTGCACGGATGCCTGTCAGTCAGGATAAGGGCAGACGGGGGTGTGAGTGCCTATTGCCAGCATCAGAGGCAATGCTGGCGTCCTGGCGCCCTCCAGCAGCCCAGAGCTTCCCAGCAAGGCCAGAGCTAAGGCCAGCGGGGGGCTCGCGAACAGAGTCCTCCCGTCTCAGCCCTGCAGCCCTCCTCCTCCAGGCAGGGCCACCTGCATCGTTATCTGGTCAGCCACAAGCCTCCGGGCTGCTTTGGCTGTATTTAGCCATGCTCCGGGCCTTCTGCAGGTACACAAGAGTTCTCATTCCTGAAATCTTTCCAGGCAGAGGGGTGGGTGGGGGTGGGGGGAAGAACTGATTTAATCACTTCCCATTTCCTAGGAGGGCCTTGCTGAAGGGCAGGGGCAGAGCCCAGTCCTTTGGCTCTGATGCCTAAGCCTGAGTCATGGAGAAGCGGCGGTTTTCTTTAAAGATTCCTCTAGCATTTATTTCTCAGTGCATCTTAGAATGGAGCTCTGCTTCGGCTAGGTCTCAGGCCCTGGGGACACACCGACAGAGAGAGCGGGGCGTGAGTTGCAGAGGAGTGGCAACCACAGAGGATGTTCTCTTCTGATCGTGTGCCACGCTGGGCTCGCGCTGCACGTTCCCGGCTGCCCAGAGCCTCAGAAGGAAAAGAGCGTGTCCATGCTGTTTGCATTTCCAGCCCTCCATTAATTCAGAATGTCGTAGAGTGCACACAGGCCTGGCCAGAGATGCCAGTGCAGGGCAGACGGCCTGATGGGAAGAACCGGGGGACCCATCAGCCACACGGGGTCCAGGTGGTGCTCGCAGCTCGTTTCCGACAATGGCAGGGGTCTGGGGACACTCACTGTGAGAGATATATTCTACATAGGAATCCAGTACAGGCACACACGTAAGTTGTAGATATACAGTACATACGATCCACTATATACACTAATATATACACACATAATACACCTAAGAGGGAAATATATACTGTATCTAAAATACATACAACAATACTTCTACTACACACGGTGCACTCTGGTATTTTCTATTCTGTTTTGTTTAAAAAAGAAATGCTGGTCACGTCCCTCTAACCTGATTTTACAACCGACTGATGCATTGCAAACCGCGGTTTGGAAAACACTGTTCTTGATAAAGTTCCAAAGCCCAGAAGCCGAGGGCATTGGTCTGCCATCTGTCCATAGGGCCTTGCTGAGCAGCTCTTGACACTGCATCTTTTATAGGCAGAGAAGAACATTATCCTGGAGGAAAAGATCCAAGTTCTCCAACAGCAGAATGAAGACCTCAAAGCCAGGATCGACCAGAACACCGTCGTCACGAGGTAGGTGGGCCTGGGCGTCGGAGCTTCCAAAGCATGTGTCGCCGACAGGATGGCTTTGCTCTTGACCTTGGAGCGCTCTGCTTTTATCCTCACCCCTCCGAGCCCCAAGGCTTCCCCACACAGGCTCTTGGCACTCCCCGCGCCGAGGGCAGCATAGAACACACCGCTCTGAGCACCCAGCCGATGCCCGGGCTCCGCAGAGCGGTGGGTCCCACCTTGGTGGAAATGAGTGACACCAGCCAAAGCCTGGGGCACAGCTGGGAGGTGACGGGGATGTTTCTGGAGGAGGTTTTGGAGAGGCTGCCAGCTGGGGGTTCCTAGGCTAAAGAGAACCACCGTGTGAGCCGACGCCGAGCTCCGTTGCGGGGGCCTGCGGCTGCTGCGCCAGCGCTGGGCCAGGTGGTCATGGCAGAGGAGAGCTGGCCTGGCCAAAGGGCAGCAGGGAGGGGATGCACCAATGCAGCTGCTCCCCAGGGACACTGCTTCCATCTTGGTGCTGCCTTCCTTGCTCGGAGGGCCCCAGGAAGGGAGATGGGGGGGGGGCAGACCCACTGCTGTCACGACAGAGGCACAGAACGCCTCGGTTCCTTTTTCATTTAGCATCCATTAGCCGCAAACATCAACTAAGCATCCGTTACGCACCAGGCCTCAGACTGGGTGCCGGGCACTCGAGGAGGACCGCTCTGGGGCCTGTTCTCCAGGGCTCCCGGTCCAGCAGGCGGCCAGATGCACAGACCAGAGGTGATGGCTGCCAGGGAGGCCTGAGCCAGGGGCAGGGCGTCCCACACCAAGCTGCACTTCCCGCTCTCTCTCCCGGCGGCTTCTGCTCTCTCCCCTGGCCCCCAGCGCCTCCCCTGACCCGGGCAGAGGGGCTGTGGGCAGATCGGCTGTTGGCGGAGGGTCTCTGGGAACGGATGTGTGGCTGGGATGAGTAGCAATCGCGTTTCAACCCCGCTTCTTGGTCCCTGGGGTCTGGCAGGACCCTGTTCTCCCCGCGGGCACCCACCACCTACCCCCTTTCCCTGCAACCCTCGGCCTTGCAGACCTCAGGTTAAGTGCCTTCCGGCGTGACTGCTGCTCGACAGTTGCTTGTTCTCCCCGTGCAGACAGCTGTCAGAGGAGAATGCTAACCTCCAGGAATACGTGGAGAAAGAAACACAGGAGAAGAAAAGATTGAGCCGAACCAACGAAGAGCTGCTTTGGAAGCTGCAAACGGGGGACCCAACCAGCCCGATTAAACTGTCCCCCACGTCCCCCGTTTACCGAGGCTCCTCCTCCGGGCCCTCCTCTCCCGCCAGAGTCAGCATGACGCCCAGATGACGCCACCATGCTGCGGGTCGAGCTGCGGCGCCTGGTCCACGAGGGTTTCCGCCTCGAGGGAGTGGTGACCGTGGACCGGCCCGACTGACCCTGCGCGCATGCCCAGTAGCTGTATAGCTGCATCCTAGGCAGAGTCCTTTTCTGATCCTCGTGTAAGACTGTCCTGGTACTGGCACTTCGGAAAGTGTAAATGGTAGCGTCTGATGTGCAAACGTTTGACAGTAGTTAGAGCCAAAAGAAAGAAACGCCAACTGTTCTTGAGCAATGAACTTTCACTGCAGAATATCAGGTTAGTTACAAATAGCTCAGTTTTGAATATCCATTGAATAATCATTGTGTACTGCACCGATATGTGTGTATATTTAGATATACGTATATACACATGCAGCGGTTCTGAATTGCATTTTTTATAACATGAAGTGCTGACATATTTTGGTGAAGGTCAGCAGTTTTCTAACTCGTGCCTAAGAATTATTGGGAAATGAAAATGCATTTCTATCTACCTTCCCGGGAATATTTCTACCCAAAATAGAAAAAGGAAAAAAAAAAAAGATACAGAGAAGCAGCGCCTTCCGACCTACCACCACGTGGTACTCTGTTCAACACCAGCACCGGCCGTTCACGAACGGTACCTGCCTTCGGAACAATCGGCTTCTTAGTCCACATGATGTGAGGTCACCATTACTCCGTCCGCGAGTTTCAATCATTAATACTTCTGTCATGAGCGGATAAGGGGCAGCAGTGGGAAACCCGGAGGGGGTGAGGAGTTTGGCAGGTGTCTCTCATGACAGTGGATCATCTATAGTCTTGTAAACACAAGTTCTGCTTTTTTTCCCTAAATGGCATCTTGGAATCCATCATTAAGCTCTTTCATCTTTGGGAAAATATGGAAGCACATGACCTTATAGGTTGAGGGTGAGAGTGACCTTGGAGTTGGCCAAGACCATTCACGCTCCGTCCTCAAGAAGGAAGACCGCTGATAGGGTCTGTGTTCTGACTAGGCGTAGGGTAGGAAAGCGTACTCTGCCATCCTAGTTGCTTTACTCTGATGTGATGCTGAAAATGGTCAACCCACCAAAATGTGACCCTCAGCCCCACTTCACTGGCGCCCCCTTCGGCCTGGTTCCGTAACCCAACCTCATTCCTGTACCTTGAGAAGCTCAGGGGTTCCAGCAGGGGCTTCCAGAAATCCTGGGGGTCAGTTCCAAGCTGTGCTAGACCATCCCGTGGCCTCCCAGAAACCCAGGTGCATTTTCTGCCGGGTGATCGAGCAGTGCCACAGCTGACAGAGGTCCCGTCCCTGGCCCAGGAGGTTCTTCCACACAGAGGAAGGAGCCCGGGAAACAGCCAGCCAGCGGTGGCTGGCTTCTGGACTGGCGTTTGGCTCTGAAACGGTAGAATTAGAACCTGAGAGGTATTCCTGTAGTGCTGTGGACGATTAGAAGCAAGACACACAAAAGAAAGAAGCGGTTTCAACAGTTGATATGGTGATGACAAGGATGCCTTTGTTCACTGTTTGTGACGAAGACCCTGCGCTTTTCTCCCTAAGGCCCCTCAAAATGGTCCTGAGCACAGGACTGGCTCTGAGCTTACCCGAGGCGGGCGGCCTCATGTAGGGTTGCTTCGTGGGCCAGAGCCACAGAGCAGGGAAGAAACGGCCCACGCAAGGGCTTGGCTGGCCCAGAGCCCTGCCTGCTCTGTGAATACGGGGCCGGCGTAAAGACAGACCTGGTCTGTGTTCCTTGCGTGAGTCAAGGTTGGGCTTCCCGGCCTCGTGTACATCTCATTTCTAGCAAACCTCCAGGTGTTTGCCCATCCTGGGGACATACGCAGGAGTATCCACTGAAGAAACATTTTTTTCCTTTAGTGGCTCTGCATGATGCTGTGATGTTGAGTTGGGCCTCCCATTAGAGTAGATCATGCCACGTTGACGAGACACACACGTGTTTATTCTTCTAGCAGGCACACCTGCAGACACGATCGCTCAGCCCTCTGAACTAGGAGCTGCTTCCCTAACGGCACTTGCTAAATGCAGTTACGCAGCAATACAGACACCAGTGTTATGTTAGAATGGGGTCCAGTGTGTTAGCCTGTTGCAGTCAAAGTTGTAGTGGTGTTAGAACGAAGCAGTCCCTCACCAGGCGACTAGAGTGTGGCTCTAACCAGCCCTGACCTTGGGTGCTTGAGCTAATTCCCCCCTTGCCCTGGCTTCATTTCCCTGTCATGGACGCCCATCATATACGGCTCCTATCCCAGAACACGAGAGGTGGCGGCCACCGGGCCCCTTCTGTGCCTCTCCAGCCCCCACACTGTTAGGACTTGGACCTCTGTCTCCCTGGCGTCCACCTCCCAGGCCAGAGCTGCTGCCACGCGGAGATGCCGCAGTCTCCCCGCCTGCCACTCACAGACCCGCGAAACCGCACCAACCTCTTCCTGGCGCGTGGGACCCCGTCGGCGCCCTGCCCTCCCGCCGCCCAGCACACACCCGGCGAGGTTCTGGCGGGGTGGGACACCTGGTGGCCATCTGAATGGGGTCGCTCGTTCCTCTTACGGCCCCTGCGGGTTCTGTGTTGCCGATTTGTGTTTGAAGCATATTAAAATGAACCTGAGGGACCTCTGTGACATGCACTTGATGTGACCGTTGGCCTGGCCCTCCCAGGCTGCAGGAGGTCCGGTGGGGTCAGGCAGGGAGGTCAGAAGGCCGGGCTCCCCTTGTGGGTGCGCCGGCTGGCCGTCACTGAGTCTCCCCCCGCTTGTGTGTGCGCCGGCTGCCGTCACTGAGTCTCCCGCTGCTTGTGTGTGCGCCGGCTGCCGTCACTGAGTCTCCCCCCGCGTTGTGTGTGCGCCGGCTGCCATCACTGAGTCTCCCCCTGCCCTTGTGTGTGCGCCGGCTGCCGTCACTGAGTCTCCCCCCCCCAACCCTTGTGTGTGCGCCGGCTGGTCATCACTGAGTCTCCCCCCGCGTTGTGTGTGCGCCGGCTGCCATCACTGAGTCTCCCCCGCCTTGTGTGTGCGCCGGCTGGCCGTCACTGAGTCTCCCCCCGCCTTGTGTGTGCGCCGGCTGGCCGTCACTGAGTCTCCCCCCGCGTTGTGTGTGCGCCGGCTGCCGTCACTGAGTCTCCCCCGACTCGGCGGACTCAGGATCCCTGCACCCATCTTCCAGCCCGGATCCTTCAGCAGCCTTGCCCAGGCTTTGGGGGCTCAGCGGCTCTGCTCCGTCTCCCCCGTCCTGGGGAGGCCCGGGTGGGTTGGAGGAGGTTGGAAAAAGGACACGAGATTGAGGCCAGTCCCCTCACCATCAGCGTCGAATTCAGACGTGGACCTATTGCTTCTACCCCAGAGTGAGCTCGGTCTGTCCTCAAGCCCGTCCCTTTGCACCCGGCTGGTCACAGAGCTCTCCTCTCAGAGCACTGGGAAAAGGCCCACCCGGCTTAGGGGCCCCGTGGGCACAGCACTGCCTTGTCATGCGCTTTCTCATGCCCTCGGGGTTCTCGGGGACCAGGCCACTCCCTGAACCTAAACACGCTCACTTCCCCCACCAGGGCCTTCAGCCTCGGGGCCTGCCCTGCCTGGGGTCGCAGGCTGGTTCCCTGTGGGGTTTGCAGGGACCTCCGGAGACTCCAGCCACTCTGCCCTCCCGAACCACTGCCGGACAGGAGCCCCTTGGCAGGTGATAGAGCCCCTTGAGTTACTCCGGACCCGCCAGCACCACTGCCGGACCCCCTGGGTCACCCACGTGTCCAGGTTATCGGCGACGGCTGCTATTCATGATCTGCTTGTCGACCCGTCCCCACCTGTTCGTTTTTTCTGGGGTCTTGTGCCACCACCTTTATCATACCCACCCTGCGTTGTCCTCCCCGTCAGCACAGCTGCTTAACAGAGGGGCGCTGGCGCCCGGCCCACGGAGGAAACCAGGGTGGAGGGGCCTCGCATCCGTGGAGAGCTGTGTCCCGCACAGCTGTCTTGCCGTGGCAGAGAGCCCTTTGAAGTCAGCGCTCGGTCCCCGCTGTGCCAAGGGAGGCCACGGCCGGCTCTCCCTGCCTGTGAGGCTGGAAGGAGTTGAGGAGAGCGAAGCTCAGGTAGAAACCGGGGGGGCAGGGCGTCCCACCCGCTGCTGGAGGCTGTTCTCACTCCGTGGCTGCATCCTCGAACGGGCACCCTCGCATCGCGTCCCTGCATCCCTTGTAGGCAAGAGGCAGGGTCCTGCCCGCTGGGGCGTTTGGGTCAAATGCTCTAAACAGTCACCACCACCATCACAGGCTAGAGCTCATTCGCTTAAGTTTGCTAAATTTTTTTTTTTTTTTTTTGAACCTGTCTGCTTTTCTCAAACCTCTTTAAAAACAAAAGCAGGACACCTCGGGTTTCTTGAACGCCCAGCTCTGTTCCTTCCCCCTCAGCATGGGGGACATGCAGGCGAATTTGCCTCCCTCACCAAGTCTGGGCGAGTTTTCCAGAGACAGCACCACGCGGGATAAAGTGCGGTGCAGCCTAAGCTGGGCCCTCCCGTCCCTGCGGGATGCCCGGGTCCCTCCCCACAGACCACCCGGACAGGCTCAGCTGCTGCTGTCTTTCACCTGCACCCAAATCCACGTAGCAAGGGCTGCGTTAGCAGACGCTCAACAAGTAACCGCACGGCTTCAAGGAGTAAAGATGTAAAGCGTCCGTGGGAAAGTCCGACCGCGCAGCTTCTCCCGGCTCCGCACCTCAGTCCTGAGTGCCCGCGGATCGATGATGAGAAGGAGGCCAGAGCTCACGTCATCAGCGGACGTACCACCTGCTTTATTCCCGAAGCCTCTCTCACATCGCATTTTTTCTGGACGTATTTATGGCTTGGTGGACAGGCTTATACAGTAAAGCGAAACGATGCCCCTTGGAAGAGGGGCGGACAGGGCTACCCCGGGGAGGTGTCCCCACCCTCCCGGCCGTCTGGTGGCTGAACAGCACCCCCCCCCCACAAGGAGTCCGTGAGATTCCTCCCCTTTGCGGAGGCTGGGCTGTCCGTCTGACTCACCAGACGTGTTTCATCACCAACTTGTGCTCCAGGTAACTCCCCACCCCCAGGCCTCCGCCCCCGCCCCGTCAGGGTTTCCTAGGAAACTGCCCGGAAGCCTGGCGGGGGCGCTTCAGGCGCCCGCCCGCACCGGCCGCTAGGCGGCAGTGTGGCGCCACGGGACTGGCCGCACCGCGCCGAGGCGGGCTCCCGGGAAGACTTGCTCGGGGGCGCCCGGGGAAGCCGGCCCGTCTACAAGTCGGGGTCTGGGCTCACGGGCGCCTGCCAGTTGTCACAGATCGCCTTGGGGGCGGGGGAGGGCGGGGCGGCTGAGGGCAGGAAGGGGCACCCTGCTTGCGTTCGTCCCCGCAGAGCCCTGGGGAAAAGGAGGGAAAGCGTCCACGCGGTCCAGGCCTGGTGGGTGGTTCACCGCGCGGCCGACAGATGCCCCTCACGTCCCTGATGCTGAGCGTGCGGGGCCGGCAGCAGACCTCCCAGCGTGATCACGCCAAGCCTCAGGGCCTGGGAATTCAGGCCCCCTTGACTGCGTGTGCCTCCTGTGTAAGCAAGCGCTTCCTTTCTCAAGCGGGGCGGGGGGTGGTGAGAGATCAAGGATTATGAGAAGAGCTACAGCTACAGCCCTCCCCATACCCTCCCGCTCCTGCGCGCACCCCACCCTCCAGATGGGTGGCGGGCGTGTGGCGGGCAACACAAGGCCAGTGCCCAAGGCAGAGGGGTTTGCTGCACTGACACCCAAGTCCTGCAAACGAGCAGCGTCATGCCCCGCAGACCCACTGGCAGGGAGACCTCTGGGCCCAAACCCAAGCCAAGTCCGGAAAAGAGTGCAAGGTGGGGAGACAGCATCAGAGGATCCTAAATGAGGGTCGAGGGGTTCCCTGGCAGAGGCGCTAAAGCCGGAATGAGGATTTCCACCAAACGGCTGAAGGAGAACGAGGCAACGCGACATCCTTCCGGTTGTGGGGAAGCAGGCAGATTCTCAAGAAGCAAAGAGCAGGATCTGAACTCCCTGCGGGGCACCCACCCCGGGGCACCCCCCCCGCCCCCCCCCGCCCCCCCCCCCAGAGCTGCCGGAATTCCTGAGCTCACACTGAGCACGCCCAGGCCATAGACGGAATTTATTAGGATTTGCGGAAGCATGAGAGGATGTACCACAAAACAGCCTGACTTTACAACATGAAGTACGGCATCAGTGCACAGTGTTGCCAGCAAAACTGGGATACAGAGCAGAGGTTCACATTTTTTAAAGGCGATGGACAACATCTACTCTTGTCCTTAAAATAAAAACGGGGGGGGGGGACCAGCAGAGGCCAATCTGATTTGCAGTTAGCGTCAGAATCTAAATCTAGTATCACAATTATAAGAAACTATAAGAAAACTATTAGAAAAATAGAACATCAAACAAGCAAAAATATTATACAATTTACATAATAAAAAACACAATTCTCTTAATAATGGCTCCACGTTCAGTAGAAGAAAGAGTACTGAAGAAACCACAGCTCTTCAGGTTTGATTATAAACCAACCCTCAAGAAGACCATCACCCTTTGTGCTCCTTAGACCCATCAATGCTGAAAGGCACAACGTAAGCAGGAAACTTATCTTAAATATATAACTTCTCCAATGGGAAAATAAGTCCCAAACTTAAAAAGTTTGTCATCAAGAAACACAAAATCATACACCTTGTTAATAATTTAACAAAGCCTGAATGCATCTCCCCAGCCCTCCTCCGCGACTCCGGAGAAATCCCATTTGGACTTCAAGCCAAGGTCTTCCATCTCACGGGGGTTTTCAGCAGTTCAACACACTTACAAGGTGGCCCGGGGGGCTCGGAGAACTGCGCCCCCAGACCCTTGGCCAGTCCACGCCCCTCTTGGAAGAGCACTGCCACCCAGCGAAGCAGCGGGCACGGAAAGACTGGGCCATAGTGATGAACGGGAAGGTCAGTTGCCTTTTTTTTTCTGACTTAACCTCCCATTAGGTATTGTAACTACGATGACGAGATACAGAATGTATGTAGCTTCTTGCACCACTGGGCCAATAAAGCATTTCATTACCCAAAAAAGTCCACAAGAGTCTGATAAAATGTACATCTTGCTCTCCCTAAGGAGCCTCACATACAATTCTCTCATTCCCAAGGCAAACATGCATTTTAAATTACACCTAACAATTATGCACAACATATATTCAGTTCCGTCTGAAGTTAACTCACACAAGCGTCACACACCTGCGCCCAGAGTGCGGCCATGCCGGCCATGCCTCTCCATCCATCCTACAACACTCGGGCCACTGGGCCCAGCACCAAGTCCCCTCCCGCCTGTCTCCAGGGGGCTGGTTCTCGGGTGCCAACAGAACAAGCGGCTCTGAATGTGTCAAGGCGGGGCGTCCAGGTCAGGAGAGACAGGTCCCAGCGTGAAGCCAGGCAGCTTTTCTCCAGCAGCGAGGCCCCGTCAAACGCCCGTGGGCTCGCCGACAGTCTGGGTGGCGCCGTTAGGAGACGTGTCCACACACCCGATGCTGACAGCTCTGCCTACAACGTCAGGCTAGACGCCATCCTAAGCGGGACGGCAAGACCTGTCAAATCACCCTGCCTGCCTGGAGGACGAGGTGGAGGAGAGGAGGCCAGGTACAGCCCCGTTCCCCCCCCCCCCCGCCCCCCGCCTCCCGCTGTCCGCCCCCCTGACGCCATGCACAAAGCACAGCAAACACGTCGTGAGGCTCCTGCTGGGCCCGCGCCCCTCTCAGGTGTGAACAGATGTGTCAGAGGTGTAGAAGGGAGCGCCGCGGGCCCAGGGGCTCTGGGTGGGCACAGAAGCCTCCGCAGTGCTGCTGCAGTCGCCAGTGGACACGGCAGGGCAAGGCCCGTGGTGTCCAAACTACACGGAACCAGGAAGCCGACCACCTGATGGACACGGACTCAACGGAACAAAACCTAGCGTGGGGGAGACGCACGTGACCCTGACGACAGTGTAAACTCTGCAGCTTCTGCAAGCCGGCCTGGAAAGGTGCTCCGTCCCGCGGCCCTCTGGGTTTGTAAAAGCAAAGCCGGCCCAAAGTCGGGCAGAGGAGATGCGAGCAGGTGAGCCGGGGGCCGTGCGGAGGCTCGAGCTCCTGCCCGAGGCCCCCATCCCCCACCCCAGGGCGGGGGGTGGCTCGGGGCCCACTGCCTCTCCGGAGACCCCGCACCCCTCACTCTTTGGCACAGGTCCCGGGGACCCCGCGTGGGTTTTCACAAGGCCGTGGACACGCAGGGAGGGGACCGCGGGCGGCAGGAAGGGGCGCTTCCCCATCACAAGCGGGTCTTTCCAATGTGACCGTTTGGGATTGGTGCACAGATAAAAAGAGACGCGGTATCCCCGAAGGGCGCGTCACTGGAAATGTGGAACTTCTGACTCTGCAGGAAAACGTAGCCAAGCCGTGGAACCGAGTGCGGGAGGGGCTGGGATGTGAAACCGTCGGGAACTTCCGGCAGTTACTTTTGGCCGTGTGTCTGTGTCCGTGTGTCTGTCTGGCAGGTCTCTGTGTGTACGTGTTTGTGCGCGTGTCCAGCTCAGGGCCAGGAAGGAGGGGTGTGATCAGAAGGCCCACTGACTTCGGAGGCGCCGCCCCACGCACAGAAGAGAAAACCCTCGGCAACGGCATGAAGACCCGCTCTCAACAGGCCCCGTCCCGGGACCCCAGGTGCTCTTTCCGGGGGGGAGCGCGGGGGCCTTCTCAAGGCAGCCACTGCCCTTCTGCGCGGCGCCTCGCGGCTCTGGGTGAGGAAGGGGACCACGTGTCAGGACGCGCTCGCCCCGTGAGACGCTGAGACACACCTTCTTGGCTGGAGAGCCACGAGCGCTGCTGGCGGAAACATCAGTCGTGCAGTCTGCTGGGGGGCGTCGCACGGGGAAACGTCAGCCAGAACGAAAAAGGGAAAGAACACCTCAACCTGCCACCTTTCTGGGACACCCTCTCTCCCTCGCGCTCTCTGCCTCTGTGGAAAAACAGCAGACACATCACGCAAACCAACGGCCAAGAGGCCCCAGAGGACGGCAGACACCAAACCCCACAAAATACGTTACTATTTATCACAATGTTGTACCAAGCAAAGCACCAAGCTACATAAATTAAATACCTTTCTTTGGAAATCCAAGCTTTGGGCTCTTACAGTCCTCCCGCTGGAAGATTCACAAGTGACACTGAGAATAAAGCTACCATGAGCGACCAGAGCGGCCACCAGAGCCTAGAACGAAGGCCGACCCTGCCAACTGGCTGCTTCACTCATTCTTGCATTTTCCTCCAAGAACTTTTTGGGGCAGAGGGAGAAAAGCCGAGTGCCATCAGTTCATCAGGCTTCTTTCTACCAGGTTTGTGACAAAGGCCAGAGGGAGAGGATATGGGGAGAGAAGCTTCCAAAGCAGCGTTTACACTTCCCGTGGAGTCCAACACGCCTGCCCCTCACCTGCCAACACGGGCCCTTCCGTCTACTGAACTACACTCTCTCGGGAAGGCAGACTTGGCCCGGCTACCAGAAGAGTCCCCAGGGCCTCGGGAGGGAGCGCCGTGTGCACAGGGACACACAGACACCGAGGCAGGGGTGCGGGGCAGGGTCACCGACCCGCACACAAACCCGCAGCGTCTGGACGACACACACCCACACGAGAGGCACAGTAACGTGACCCCAAACCGTGTCACGTGCAGACCCCGCACCCTGGACAGTTCGGGGTGATCGCTCGGCCGTGTGCCGCGCCACTGTTAAGCGCCTGCTGAGTTCAGTGGAGTGACCGATTCACAGCGGCAGACAGGAGGACTCCACGTGAGGATAAGACACGAGAGGGGCCAGAAGCAGCTGCAGGGCCACGCCGTCACTCAGGATGAGCGGACGCCGGCCTCGGAGACCTTGAGACCCAAGAAACCGACCTCCGAGCGGCAGAGGAGGACTCAGGGCGGAGCCAGGACCACAGAAAGCGCTGTTCTCCGCTCGGCTCACTCGAGGCAGGTCCTACAGAAATAGTGTCACATTCCAGTTACTCAGGACTCGGCCGGCGCTGAGAGGCACCAGAGCAGCAGGAACCGGCCCGGGGCCTGGGCTGGTGGCCGCAGGAGGTCCGGGTGGAGTGGCCACTGCCCTGGCCCCGCGCAGAGCCCGGTCCCGTGGCCCGAGTGTGCAGTGTGCGAGGGGGGCCGGAGCCCCTGCCTGGAAGGAGGGGGGGGTGGTCACAGTCCTCACGGGCCCTCCGGAGACAGCTCAGCAGAAGCAGGAGAAGGAGACCGTCTAGTTTTCCTTCCTAAGTACACGCTGTCCTCAGGCTGGGGGCGGCACAGCTGGGCACAGACCGTGTCGCGGTGCTCAGCTGGCATCTGGGGCGGCTGTTCGGGGCTGGGCGGGGAGGCGGGGACTGGAGTGTCCAGCACAGTCCCTGGAAGGGAGGCCGGACCGCTCAGGTGATGAGAGGAGGTGACCTCCATTCTGCCCAAGGCCACAGCAGCAGGGGCGCCCGGCCGGCGAGGAGAAGGACTGCTGTCTTGCTCAGAGAGAGGCTCAGAGGCAGGTGGGCAGCCTCGGCCCCGTGGCCCCAGCTGGGAGCTGCCAGGTGATGGGCCCAGCGAGCCGGCCTGAGCAGGACACGCAGGCCGCGGGCCGCCCCATCGCGGCACTGTGCTCTCTGGGTGCGGGCGGGTCCCGTGCATGCGCAGGGGGAGCGAGGTGCTGCCGGGGCCTTGGGGGCAGGGCTGTGCGTCACTTGCAATGATCCAAGTGACCGTCAGGAGTCCTTGCTGGGTCGGCGGCCAGGGACGCCTCCTCGCTGTGCCAGAGACCATAGCCAAAGTAGATGAAGAAGCCTGCGGGCCGAGGGCAGAGACCAGGTGTGAGTGGGCACCGTCGGGTCCCGGGAAGCAGTCCCCGCAGCAGCCTCTGCAGGCGGCCCCGCCAGGAGGCCTCGGCAGGTGGCGGCCCCAGGCAGGGCCCCCGTGGAGGAGGGCGCGACTCATCGTGCAGGGTCGCCTCTACGCTCAGCAAAGGCGCATCCTTCTGGGCAGCCTCAGGTCGGGGGAGCGGCTGGGCTCGGGGCCCCGGGGGCAGGGTGGGCGCTGGTTCCACAGCCTCATCTGCTGCCCACCTGGCGGGGTACCCCGCGGCCGCTGGTGGGGGGCCAGGACAGACCCTGCAGGAGTCACGCTGTCCCCGCCACGGCGGACTTCCCAGGGCACTAGGGCTCCCCAGGCTCTTCGCGCCATCTGTACAGCCCTCGTTCTCCCTACCTGAGTGACTTAGACATTCAGGTAGCCTGGGACTGCGTGCAACCCGTGAATTTAGTCATTCCAGTGAGTGTCAGGGGCCACAGAGGTCCGTGCTCCTAACTGTCCCCCCACCCCGGGGCCACCTTTGTGCCAGTGACACAGGAGAGCAGGCCTTGAAGGAAGGACCCAGCCACCAAAAGCCCTGGGACCCAGGAGCGTGTCGGGGATGCTTGGAAGCGGGCGTCATCCGCCTCTGCCGCCTCCACTCCCTCAGTCACTGGGGCTGGGAGGTTTGGCCGCAACACGGCCTGGAGGTCACTGCTCTCGTCAGTGGCCCCGACCGGTCAAGGCCAGTCTCCCGGGCCTCGGCCCCCGGCCTCCGACACTACACAAGGAACCCGGGTCCACCTCTGCAGCGCCTGCTGTCAGAGGCCCAGAGAGGGGCCACGGTTGGTGCTAAATGGGGCCAGCACCCAAAGGGTGACCCCCCTGCTTCCCACAGGCCCAGCCAGTCCCCACGGCCCAGTGTTTGGGATGGACAGCAGACTCACGGGCTCGTTCTGAGAATGTTAAGCTCTGGCCCGAGATAACTAGTTCAGACAAAGGCTTTAAAGTTATCTAAAACGGAAGGGAGGACCCACAGCCTACCAGGAGCTCCTCACTGTCAGAGAGGAAACCGCTGACTACGCGTGTTTTCGCTGTGTTTTGAAATCTGAAACGGGGGCGGCTGGAGGGCACAAGCCATCCAGCCAGTAGCAGGGAGGACGAATGAGCAGCTCAGCATAGGCTGGCGGGGCTGGGGGCCTCCAAGAGTCGCTGGGACATCACGTGCTGGTCACCTCGAAACCCACAAGTCACGTACCTATCAGCATCCACACTGCAAACCGGACCCACGTGCCTCGGTCCAGCTGCATCATGAGATAGACGTTCACGAAGATGCTCAGGACCGGCAGCACCGGCAAGAAGGGCACCTGCGGAGACAGGAGGCGGGGCGTCAGGTGTGACGCGATGGAGAGGGCGGGACAGACGGCTCTGCTCCACTCATTTAGGGAAACTACCCAAGAAAGGAGCGCACCCGAGGCTGATACGGACGGCCAGGTCTACGTGGCGAGGGGCTGAGTGCCAGTCCCCAGTCCCGTACCCACACCCCGTACCCCCAGCACCCCCCAAGTACACCCCCGCAGGCAAATCCTAGTAGGTGGGAGTTTGTCCTACGCTACTAATCGCCAAAGTGAGCTGTCGTCTAACTTCCCCGCTTACTCCTCCCCTGAAGGGGCCGGAAGAGGGGCTTCTGCTTTATTTCTAAGGCTGAACTGCCTTATTATGCGTAGAATCTAAAAATGCAGAAGCCCTGGTCATCCCCAAGGCTTGGTGATGACATGCGATCCACCAGGGCCAACGCTTATTTATGAGAAGCCCAGAGAACGCAGGGCGCTACCCCACCTGAGAGCCAGGGCCCAGCCTCTCTCAGCAGGCGCCGTCTGTGCCCGGGAGCCCCAGGCTCACATCCCTCGAGGCCGGCCAGCGAGCACCTCCCTCCGCCCACCCAGGCCTCGCAGAGCCCAGGCAGGCAGGGCGGCCTCCCGGCAGGAGCGCCAGCCTCACAGCCTCCCGGGGGGTTCCCTCCAGCCCGGTCAGGCCGAGCTGCTCACCTTGAACGAGAGCTTGGTCTTGCTCTCGGGCTGCCGCCAGATGATGGCTGTGACCACGCAGCAGAGGAAGGCGGAGCCCACGAGCACGAAGACTGCCCACAGCTCCCCATTTACCAGGGCCCCGTTGCCAAGCACAGCCACCATGCAGAAGGTGATGACCAGCAGGGCTAAGAGGGGGAGAGAGACGCACTTCAGTCATTTCCCAAGTTCCCACACACAGACATCCTCAGCTCTCCCCAGAACCCGTGGAGAGCGAGGCTCCACTTCTGCAGGCACCCACCCCAGTTAGGACAGAATGACGTCACGGTCCAGGGCAAGTGCGGCTCTTCCCCACCCGCGAGGATAAGCAAGACCCCAAACACCGCACAGGGAAGGGCAGGCTCTTACCTATGAGGCTGGTTGAGATGTTCACAATTAGCCCAGAGAATTTGGAAGGCTCTGTATTTTGCGGTGAGAGTACGGTTTTCAGAGAAAATTTTTCTGCTTCTGGTAAAAAGCCCATCTGGGAATCGCTGGTGCTCACCAACTCGTTCTGGTAGACTGGGTCGAGCTCGTCACTAGTCCTGGCCATCTGGTATACCATGTTAGGCTGCTCCGGCTGGTACCTGTGAAGCAGCAGTTTGCTTGACCGTCGTAATGTGCTTTAATTAACAAGCAAAAGGACACACACTAACTCAAGTTCTTAGTAAGCCTTCAGAGGTAAGCTGCCCAGGACACAGGGCATAAAACGGGAAGAGGGTGATCAGAATGGTACATTTTCCCGCAAACAGAAAGAGAGGAGGAGACCCAGGCCTCACCTTCTGCTCCTACCTCTCTGGGCAACACCCTCCTTGGTGTCTCTGTTATGAGGCAACTTGACCTCCACCATGACCCAGCCCAGAGGAAGGTCCCAAGAGTGTCTCTTGCTCTGAGAAGTAGCACTGGCCCTTGGACGCTTAAGATATTAGGCCACTTCCAACCAAACTATGGCTGTAAGGGGGCTAACAGCACAGACAGAAATAGAAAGCAATTACGTTAGGACCCTGTCTGGTGCAGAGAGCCAGAGAACTATGTCTGCAGCCTGATGAATTCGAGAAACTCTGTTTGTAAGACTTCACTGGATCACTTTATTTTAAAACTCCCAGTGCCTTGGAATAAATAACTCTCTAGAGCTGGGTGAAGGACCATGACTTTCAAGACACGAGCCACCTGCAAGTGAGATACTCATTTTAAATGAGGCTCCGTATCTTCCCAGCCAAGATGACCAAAGGTCGGATCCTTCCCACCCGCTTTGCAAAACGGAGCGCTTTACGAATTATTCTGCATATAATCTAAGAGCGAATATAAAGATACTTAACCGCTTTTTTCACTGACTCACTCATACAATACCATTCGGTCTGTTAAGACAGTGGGGTGGACCTCAGAGATTTTAGCACTGAGCTCTTGGGAAGGAAGAAGGGGTGGGAAACTAGCAAACTAGCTCTAGCTGACTCTCCAGAGCCAGGTAATTAGCTGTAGAGCACGTTAGGGATGGAATCAGTGTCCTGGCAAGTGTAAAGCCCTGAGAAAGTGGGGGGCTCTCCCCAGGTGACCACACTGAGCACCTGCACAGGTATCTGTTCCCATCATGTACCCTCACCTGGGGTCGTTCCTGGGAGTGAGAAAGCAGAGCCCTGTCTCCCAGAGCAAAGGGAAACTGGAGCAGGGGTGTGCTTGAAAGGAGGGGCACCGAGGCAGCGGAGGACCCCAGGACACCAAGCCTCGGCCCAGAACTGCTTTATTAGGGCCCTCCACGGGGCTGGCCCGGTCCAGACAGGACTCCAAGCCAGAACCGGGAGAGTCTTCCTGAACACTGTCAGCTACTCCGGGACCTGTAACGGCACTCACTCCTCTGGGGCCGGTGCACTGCTGCCACGGGAGCACCACACTGACCCACGTTTCACAGGTCCTGGATTCTCCCAGTTCCCACCAGGGCCTGACCCCAGTCCTCTCTGTCCCAGAACCTGGACCAAATTGAAATCGTTACCCTAAGCCTTCAAAAATTCTGATCCAAGGATCCAGGCCCAACAGTCGGGTTGATAACCTGTCTCTACCCTCCCAACATCTAACCAGGAAAATCAGGGCCCATGAGAGAGACAGGTGGGGCCACCCCGGACTCTTCAGGGATATTCTCTGTAACCAGGCTTTCAACCACCAGATGCCACCCTCTCCCAGGCGGGTCCCAAAGGAGCTGTCCGCAGCCTAAAGTTTACACTGTATAAACCATTGACACAAACTACTAAAAAGAAGGCTGGCAGTGTGCCTGTCCTGGAACCCAGAAAGCCGTACCTACCGTAAGACCAACACACAGGCAGCCACCAGAGAGTAGGCCAGGAGGGTGCCAATGGACATGAGGTCCACCAGGTCCTTCAGGTCGAAGAGGAAGGCCATCACCCCTGGGGAGGAGACGAACGTCAGGACCGAGCACGACCCTCCACAGCCGGCCAGAACCACAACCCCACCTGCGACCCAGGCTGTGTGAGGCGTGCCGCTTCTACTTTCCCCCTTGCTCTCCCCGGCCCTTTCCATGGAAAAACACTTAAAGGGGAGAAAAGCTCAGGATTAACCATATACGCAGCTCTCAACAGACAGTAATAGTAATTAACATTTATGTGGAGAGTACTTTTATCAACATGATCCTTTCTGACCCTCATGGCAATTTTGCCAGCCATCCCTACACTAAAAATGGAGAAAGTGAAGTTGAGACATGTTAACAGACTTACCTAAGGTCACACAGCTATTAAGTGGAAGAGTCAGGCTCTAAGCTAGCTTCTTATGGCTCTGAGTCCAATGTGTCTTCCCCTACACCATGCAGACGTATAGACAGACATGTATATCTATCCATCACCCCATCCACCACCCATCCACCATCCATCCATCCATCACCTACCCATCATCTACCCACCCATCATCCATCCATCAACTACCCACCCATCATCCACCCCTCCATCATCCAGCCATACACCATCCACCCATGATCCATCCACCCATCCACCCATCATCCACCCACCCATCCATCCATCCATCCTCCATCCACCCACCCATCCACCACCCATCCACCACCCATCCATCCGTCATCCACCCATCATCCATCCATCCATCCTTCCATCCGTCATCCACCCATCCATCCCTCATCCCTCATCCAATGGCACTCGTGAGCACGCCAGTCCCTGGGTGCTAGGTATGTGCCACTGAACAAGGCAGACCAGACAGCCGCTGGCCTCCCCAAGCATTCACCGGAGACTCGCATCAGCAGGCAACAGTGGTGAGGAGGCGGCTGGGGGCAAGTCCACTGCCCTCAACAGAGGATTCTAACCCAGAAGATGGGCGTGGAAAGCAGTGTTATTCCCAGACAATACAGTCCCTTCACCATGACCCCACTTCCAGCAAAACAAAACATGCATGCTTCTTTGAAAATCTTCTGTAGGTCTTTATGAGAATATGCATGGCTGTTCACGTGGGTGTATGTGTCGAGTTTCCCATTTAAAAAATAACTTGGCTGCATCTACTTTGGGATATTTTCAAATCACATGCAATCAACACAAGTTGAAACATAAACACTAAGCCGTAACTTTCCCACAAATATTTCTCAAGCCCACACAGACCACTGCAAGTAAAACAAATTCAAATTGAGGCTAAAAAACAGAATTAAAGAGCAGTGAGGCCCTTCTGGATAATTAGAAGAGGAGCCCCCTGTGTGAGCTACAAATGCCTACGCTCCCACTCAGAGGAACTCGAGCCAAACTTTTTCCATGTGAGGTGATTTTAGAAAACTAAATACTTACCACCCCCGCCAAACGAAAAGAAAAAGCAAACCCTTGGTTTGGCGATGTGAGTCACTTTAAACATTATAGTTTGATGTCCCTTAATCAGCACAGGAAGGAAATTAAGGCCAGTCTTCAATACAATCAAATTACAAGTAAATACTGAAAAAACACTATTTCCAATTCCTTAATCCCTTAAACATACTGGTCACATTTTGACACATGGTGCCCCTTAATCTGCCCACGGCAATCACCCTCAAGAATGCAGACTCACATAACGAACGTGTAAAATAAGAAAAACTGGCTTTCCTTCATTAGGTAATGTTAATCCAAAAAACTATACGCACACGTTGCTAAGGGCGTAAACGCTACTGACGACAATTCACTCTGTAAGATGGTCATGCGCCTCACTCAAGGCTATTTGACAAGTTCCTGTGATGCAACTGTCACTGGTATCCTGTGTCGTCATTTACCAAGAAGACCCACTGCTCTACTCATGGGCTGGAAGGAACCAGCCATTTTGGCCCCAAAACAAACCAGGAACCAAGAGGCAAGCTCTGCACTCACCGGGCAAGAGCATCCTCACTTTACCTCTCTGAGCCTCCGCTTCTCATCTGTGTGCACCTGCCTCCTGGGCTATGAAACGCAATTCAATGAGGAAACATAAAAAAAAAGCACAGTCTCCTTGCGGGGCTGCCATGGCTTTCATGGCACACACAGAGCTCCGAGGGTTCTCTAGCCCCCGGCTCTCCTCTCTCGGAACTGTCCTCTTGGCGAGGGACCCGATATGCGGTCAGATCAGCCTCCTCTGGACCTGCCATTGTTTACAAACTCAGGGCGAATGGCTTCACCAGCCACACCCTCAATGTCCCCTGGGGAATAGGTGACACGCTTTATAAAGCATCGATCATAAGGGATTCTTACTTCCCAGAGAATTCACAAGCTAAGACGCACGGATGGTGAATTTCCAGTACCAACAAAAAGTCACCCGGTTTGTACCGTGTAAAATGTCACCCCACCAAGGTCTGCTCGGGGACATTCAGAAAAGGGGAAAGACGCCGGGCTTTGAAGGGACAGCGTGTATTCTAAGCTCTGTCCAATGAAACGATAACAATTTAAAAATTCAAATTGTTTGAGAATTCCATCACATGCTCTGTAAAACTGGCTTCTGCCTTTTGTCAAAAAGGCACTTAGTTACCTTGAAATAAACCAGGTACAAGAGTAAAAACCCAAAGTTAAAAAAGACCAGTTATAGCGTCTCTCAGACCAGCACAAGTCAAGATATTTCCCTAGGGAGTAATGACTCCACTGTTAAAATACTGGCACGTGAAATTCCAGTTCTTACCGGCAATGGCACCTGAGGTTAACGTGGCGATTATTGGTGTTTTGGTCCTATCGTTGATCTGGGCCAAAAATTTAAACAGCAGCCCATCTTCAGCCATGGCATAGATAACTCGAGGCATGGGAAACATGGACCCTAAAAGGCTAGATGGGAAGAAAAGCAGAATGCATCCGTAAGATATCTCATGGGAATAAAGGCACCGTAACGCGCCATGCGTGTTTACCACCGAGGAGAGGCAGCTGTCTCCAACCTGTGAAGCCCGCACCTAAAAGACGGACTCAACACACCAGCCCCCGGAAAAGCACTCACTGCAAAGGCTAACAGGAACGGGAGATGTGTGACGTAAACTAGCGTGGCAGCTAGACAGTTTTATGGAAGAGAAATTTTGTATTTATTCCCGTGATTATTTCTAGCTGAATCAAGCAGAAAATAAAAGCATCGCTGCGTTCATGAGGATTTCTCTGTGGTCAATCCGTTTTTAGCAAATACTTCCTGTGTGTCCAGGCCAGCAGAAAACATCAAAGTGTTTCTCATTAAAAGGCACGTGCTCCCCTTTTCAAGGTAGCCTCTGCTTTATGGCCAAACTAAGGGCCAAAAGACAGCGTTCACAGAGGCGGCCTGGTCCAGTGGCCACAGATGGGGACAGAGAACCAGGACCTTGCTGAGTAGACAGTGCTAAAATGTGGGCTTCAGGTTCTTCGAGATGAAATGTCAGTAACACCAACAGCCCTTGGGGTGACCGACAGCAGCACGAGGGGAGAAGCCACACGATCAGGGCTGGGGTTTGGCTCTATTTCAAGGGACAAGAGGAATATTCACAGCAGACCCGCCTTCCCGGGAGTTTCCGCTTCCTCACCTGGTGGAAAGGGCACAGAGGGAGCCGATGGCCACTGCGTACTTGGCGCCCTCCCAGCCCACGTGCTTGAAGGCGTCTGGCAGGGGGCTGTCCTTGTCCAGGCAGAAATAGGGCATCATGAGCGTGAGGGCGGCCGACACCCCGAAGTAGGCGACGAAGCAGATGAGAAGGGACGCGACGATGCCCACGGGGATGGCCTTCTGGGGGTTCTTGACCTCCTCCCCTGCAAGGAGCAAGGGGTCAGCTGGGGGGCTCGGGACCACCCCATGGCATGCGGCCCTGTGGGGACCAGGGCCTTCCCCCGGCACCACAGACCACGACACCCACAAGCCCAGGGACAGTGTTCTCGGCCTTCACACTGATGGTCGGCAAGGAAGACTCGCCGCCTTTAGCAGAGAACACGCGGGAGGCCCGGGAGCCCGGCCTGTTCAGTCACCAGGACGACAGTGTTTTTAGCGGCCCTATGTCTCCCGGAGGGTGCACAGGTCTGCAATCAGCCGCAGCTAATGCCATCCTCCCGGCCCGCAGGGGACTGGTGGTCTCGTTCAGGGTGCCACTTCCCGTCAGGCCTGCCACTCGGGGAGTGATGAAGCGGAAGATTAGCAGGAAGGTGCGCACGCACACGGTACCCAGGAGGGAGAGAGCGGCAACGGGCACGCACGCGCCCGGGAAGGGAAGCAGCGACCTGGCCAGGTGGGCCCGGGTGGGCCGAGGGGGGCGGGCGTACCTGTGGTGGCGATGCAGTCGAAGCCCACGAACGCGTAGAAGCAGGTGGCTGCCCCCGACAGGACACCGGAGAACCCGAAGGGCATGAACCCCCCGACGCCAGGTTTCCCCTCCTCCGTGTCACTGGAAGAGAGAGCCACGGTCAAGAGGCCAGCACCCGCTCCGTGGTCCCCAACAGGAACCATCCCAGCTGCCCCCCTGCGGCCGGGCCCCCCCCACGGTGAACGGTCCTGGGACAGCGGTCACAGCCGCCATACTCCTGGGCGACGGGCCTCCCTGCTTTTCACAGCCAGGGCTGCAAGGGGCCACCAAGCCCTCTCCAGACGCCCCGGCTAAACACTGATTTGTGTGGGGCAGGGACCGCAAGGCAGGGTGCCCGTCAGGAAGGGGAGGAACCGGCGACCGCAGCCTCTCCCCCGGGACCCCCAGAGCATGGCTCAGCTGCCCGCCAGGCGCGGCGGTCCCCGCCCGCCCAGGACCAAAATGCAAAGTCCTGCACGTTTACCAGCAGCTCGTGTCTGAAAACAAGCATTTCCAGAGATGCCGCGGTTAGAAAGGGTGAACTGTCTCGGTGGAGAAAAGCCGCCCCTGCCTCCCGTGCACCAGGTGAAGGGCGCGGGTGCCTGTGCGGGTGGGGTGGGTTTTCCGGATCTGAGCGCACTGTCCTCACGCTCTGTCCCCTCGTGGGAGAGCTGGGCCATGCCTGTGCCCACAGCCCAGATGCAACCAGGCGCACGAAGACGGCGACCTCAAGGCTGACGGGACAGCCGGGCGGATGATCTGGTCCCTGAAAGCCACCGTGTGGTCTCGCTGGCCAGCCCCGCCCCCCGACTGTTCATTCCAGGACCTGAGACATCATTTTAAAGCCACTGCACTGTTAGGAAGGTCTCTTCATCAGAGCCGTTTAACCTTCAGCCACAATTAAAACAAAATGAAAACTCCCCACTCTCCATCCTAGGACCCTAAAATTTACCCAAAAATCTGACAAAAGAGATCAGAAAGGCCCGCTTCCACGTTTGGCTTTTGTTTCCTGGATAAGATGAGCCTGTCGGTAAGGGTGCACCCAGAGGCCTGGGGAGCTGGCCAGGCACCTGCCTCCAGCCCTGGGTGTCCTGAGCCCCAGATACGGAAGGGAGATGGGGCCACGGTCTCTCAGGGCTGACGCAACACAAGCTGAGTGAGAGTGAAAGAGATTATCATAATCACATTCTGATACTTCAGTAATTCTGAAAACCTCTGAAAAAAGCCTGTGAGGAAAGTTCCACGTATTACTTCTTTGTTCTAGGGCATCAAATAGGAAGGAATTTCCAGATAAAGTGGCTCCCGCCACGGTGCTGCAAGAAAATCTTTTCTGAAAGCAAAATTCAGAGCTTGATCATGAGAGAAACATGAGGGGAAAGGGATTCCTGAGTGAGTCTGACCATGGGCCCCAACCACGCACAGTCCTGGAATTAGAACGAGGATGCTGTTTCCCCGACACCTTCCTTAGTCAAGTACAAGGAAAGAAAACTTAACCCAAACTTCAAACAAATCAAACACCCTCAGCTACCTGACTGCCAAAAAAACAAACAATAACAAAACATTCTAGTTCAAATTACACTAAAAAAAAAAAAAAGACTCGTATTGTCACAGCCGACAGCATCACCAACCTCATGACTGTCACGCACCCAGACACAGAGCAACACTCACTTGTTCAGGCAGAGGTGGCCAGATGTGTTCTGGAAATCCTCCTCCGTGAGCTGCCAGTTTTTAATGGATCCTTTCACGAATCCCGACACCATGATGAAGCCCAGGACCAGAACGTTGACACACGTGAAGACCTTGTTGACCATGGCCGACTCCTTCACGCCCAGGGTTAGCAGTCCTGTAAAGCGCGTCAAGAGAAACTCTCTCAGTGTGAACCTCACGCCAGGCACGTCCTTCTGGGACGGGGACGGGGACGGGGACGAGAGGGTGACTTAGGAAGAATCCAAGCAGCGTCAGACCTCCGAGGAGGAAATGGGGCTGAATTCATTCTCATTCTAGAGGCAGGGATCAAAATAACCAAGGTCTGCGGGGGTGCTGAACAAGGCCATCAAGGCTGGCCTTCCAGATCCCCTCTGGACTCGAGACGCCGGGCCAGGGGCACCAGCAGAGGCGGCGACGTGTCAGCCAACGGCCCCCGAGAGCAAGGCCCGCCCTCCCCGAGGAGGAAGAGAGCCCTCCCTCTTCCTGAACCTCCATCCCCCAGAGCCACCCTCGGGGGCAGGATTTCATTTCCTCCAAGAGACACTTTGCTCGGATTCTCGGGAGGGTGAGAGTTTCCCAGAAGACGAGTCATGCGCTCACTGCTAGGGGGCGCTAGCAGTGACAGCCACCTGGGCTGTGGGACCCCTGCCGCGTACGGGTCCTCCTGGGACTCAGCGCACAGAGAACAACGTATAAGCTAGACTAGTGCCAGCTTGTAAACTCCGGATAAAGACGACACCGAATGATAAAAACCCACGGGAGCCACATGACACCACTGCCACAGGGCACGCTTCTGTGGTGAACTCTCGGCTGGGCAAGAAAGAGGCAGCGAAGGTGCCTGGTGACACGTGACCACTGACCTGATTGGAAACTACTGCCCTGCCGTGTAGGTCTCTCATACGTTTTAAAACAAAAGACGCTCTACGTAATAGACTGAATTCTGAAAAACAGGCATTAGGACAGAATTGAGCAATTCGTCACAGGGAACACTTCTCCGCCGTGTTTGTTCTTCAGCGTCCCTCCCTCTCGTGTTTATGAAAATCTCACTCGTGCAGACTTAATTTCTGATACATGTTCCTGCCAGCTGGACCAGAAATACTGCTGAGACTGGCCTGTGCGGAATGATTTCAATTATGTGGTGTGTAAAATACGGCACGTTGTTTTTAAAACCCATCCAAGATTTTCTAACCTCAAAGGAGAATTTATCTGCGTTTCAGCTTAATGTTTACGTAAACAAAACTCCCATCCTAGTGGCTGACTCGGATAAGTGTCACTAAGAAGCTGCCGTCAGCTGTGTTCAAGCCATGTCTGCGATTTTAAAATCCCGTACCGGCAACTTCGTGGTGAAGCTTATTTATTTGAAGGGTGTTCTGCCGGCCGTTGGGTGTAAACCACCCGAGCCTTCGCCAACACTGAGGCCCTCATTCCTCCCCATCGCCCTGGCTGACCAACGCCAACTTTCCTTTTCCAAGTAGTCATCCACTGACTGCAAAAACTTGTATTTCTGTATCAAAAAGCCTGCAGCATTAACAAACTCTTATTCCACAGTTACGCAAACACCTGAGATTCTCTTTTAATTAAATGACACGTAACTCGACCGATTCAAGAGGTCAATCCTACGTGAATCTCTAAGAAGCCATTTTGACAAAAAAGATGTCTGTATCAATTACAAAAAGGAGAAGAAAATGGGGGGATGGGAGAAAGAGAAAAGGAAGAAAGCAACTTAATGGGAGCCTGTCCTACACCTTGGACCCCTCGCTCCAACCCAGTGCCTTCCGGTGTGTGGCTTTACCTGTTAAGATGAGAATTATGATCACGGCAAATATGTCCGGGTTTTCGGCCAGCACCCCGGGCGCGTTCAGGGCCATGTGCGTCCGCGAGAACTCCCCGATGGGTTTGCCAATCAGCTCGTCAAACGTTGCGCTCCAGGCTCTGGCTACGCTCGAAGTACCTGCCACGAAACACACCGTCAGACGAAACTGAAGGGAAACAGTTAACGGAGCACCTGTCACCAAGCTCGGCACCGGCGGCACTCACGTAGGGATCGCAGCCGGCGCACGGGGGTCCAGCGGCAGCCGCCGGACCCCGGGATGTGCTGACTCGGAAGTGAGGGTCAGTTAGTGTTTGCAGAGACGTGAGAAGTGGAGCCTGGCAAGAAACCCGTTTTCCATCACAATCAATACGACGTGTATAGCATGCGTTTCGAACGTACATGTAACTCAATTACAATAAAAGTCTAACAAACTAATGTTACCCTGAGCACAGAGAGGCACTCTGACAGTACTGACTTCTACTTATTTGATCTCATCCGACAAGAACTCCTGAGGGCGAACCGTTCAGGTGACTTCACGACCCACTCCTGGGCTGCAGTGAGCAGGGGCCACGCTCCTCAGGAAGCGCCTCCCCTAAGACCCCAGCAGCAGAGCCGAGAGGCCTGCCTCCCGCTGCGGGGGACTAAGGGTGGCGGCTCGGGGCTGGCTCCACGCCAGCAGCGAAGTCCCCGCTCACCCCTGCCTCTGCTGCTCCGGGCCCGGGCGGGCACCACTGACGCGGGCCGTGGCCCCGAGGGTCTGCCCGACGTGCTGGGTGCGGCGTCCAGCACCCCAAAGGCCAAGAGCAGCTGACTGCTCGCTGTCTCTGTCTCTTAATCTGAATAACGGCACTGCTCTTCCAGCAATGCTTCCCGGGAAATGTCGCTAAAGTTCCAATATCCACAAAAAGTTTCTTTATCTTCAAAGGGGGCCCTGCTGGTGACCGTGGTCTGGATCTTCCACAGAACTTGGCCAGAGTGACCTGCAGGACTCCATTTCACCGTCTGGTCTCACGCTAAGTGTTCTTCCAACAACTCAAAAAGGAAACCACATTTCTTCATCCCGAGTAGCCAGCCTATGACGAGTTCTGTCCTTCGAGGCCACAACCCAGTGAAGCAACAGGTCACTACCTCTCCTGCCCCAGAGGCCAGCTCGCTGCCAACAGGGCTGCCCAGCGTTTCCTGCCAGCCTACCCCCTCCCCACCCTTGAATCGTGGCTTTTAAAAGAAACACATTTGATAGAAAAGCTGCCCTTGCTCAGGAGGTGAGGCCGAGAGCTGCCTGCAGTAGCACGGGGGTGCGTCTCACACGACACCACCACTCTGGCCAAGACCCCGTCGCCACCTGCTGGTCCAGAAGCTGCAGGTGCTTCACGTTCACCATTCTGTTTTATTCGCAGGTAAATCCTCTGGAAACATAACGGCCCCTTTAAAATAGCTGCGTTCCCACCGAGAGGCTGCAGCTTGTAAGGACGTGTATGGTTGCAAGTTTTGGTGCTGCACTGAGAAAAACGTGATTAGGAATTTTATTTTCCAACCCAGAAGAGTAAGCTCTCGGCAGGTGCTGGAAAGAAAGGGAGGGTGTCGCCCAGGGAGCCTGGCGGAGCCCAGGCGGAGGCCCAGCACCACACACGGCTTCCCAGAGGGCAGGCACGGGAGCCAGCGGGGCCCACGGGGTTCAACGCATCCCACGCCCCGGTTTTCTGATATTACTTCAAAGAGCTAAAGCAGAACTGGAACAGTTAGTGGCCATTTGTATTATTTCTGTTTGCGAACCGGCCACTCGTATCCTTCAGTTATTCTGACATTCAGCCGTTTGTTTCTTTTAAGTGGATGTATTCAGCTTCGGCTGTAATCAAAATACAAATAACATAAAGAGAATAACACTGAAACCTATCGAACAGAAAAGACTATGTTTTTGGTGTTTTCGTTTGTTGGTTGGTTGTTTCTAACGCTGACGCCAAGTCCAGAGTCAGCAAGGACGTGAGGAAAAGGGGCCCTTGGCCGTCAGGAGGATCGCAGGCAACACAGGCCTTGAAGATACGCAGGCCCGCTGACCCAGACATTCTGCTTCTTAGACCATTTTAAAGGAAAAAGCACAGCTTTTTCTTTTTTATGCCAAAGTCATTAAGTTACTATTTATAACAACAACACAGCTGGAAACAATCTAAATACCCCACAAAGGCACCCAATCAATTATCTGTATATAAATCTATATAATGGTACATCATCAAGAATATTACTGTGGGGCTTCCCTGGTGGCACAGTGGTTAAGAATCCACCTGTCAAGGCAGGGGACACGGGTTCGAGCCCTGGTCCGGGACGATCCCACATGCCGCGGAGCAACTAAGCCTGTGCGCCACAACTACCGAGCCTGTGCTCTAGAGCCCGCAAGCCACAACTACTGAGCCCGTGTGACACAACTACTGAAGCCTGCGCACAGCAATGAAGACCCAACGCAGCCAAAAATAAAATAAATAAACGTACAGAAAGAAAAAAAAGAATATTACTATGGAAAAATAACTAACGCTATGAAAAATGTACACTATATATTGTTTTACAAGTACAGAGACACGCTAGACAGAAAAATATACATTCAGGTTCACAAAAATATTAACCGTGTTACATCCCTAAACTCTGTGAACGGAGGTCACCCTGCTCCTCCACAGGGTCTAACATTGAGCGGGATGCCGGGCACAGAGGAGGTACCTGATAAACGTTCGCTGAAAGGATGAATGAATAAGAGAATTAATTTCTCCAGGCTGTCAGAGTGGGTAATTTCCACTTTCTTCTTTGCGCTCTTCTTCATTTCCTAAATTTTTCTGTATCAGTGATGTATTTACTCAAGTAATCAGAAAAAAAATACTGAAAGAGACTACGTCCTTTTTAACTAGATACAAACACCCTACTGATTCTGTGTCTGTCGTGCTAACAGGACTGCCCTCCTTGCTGGCCTGGCTTGTCCCCACTAAGGTCATCCCATGTACTTGATCATTAAAAAGCAAGGGCAGTGATGCCCGAGGGTGGCCTCCGCCTTGCGTTAGAGGAAAAGGGAAAGTGTGTAGCAGTTCAGCGAGGCGCAGGTGCCGGGGAGGCGCCAGACTGTGTGTCTAGGGAGCCGAGCGGGGCGCGGCCCACGGCTGGGGTGGGAACAGCCGAGGCGGCAGGGGGCAGGCTCCGGGCCTCCCGGACCTACCGATGATGTAGGAGAGGATGAGGTTCCAGCCGGTGATGAAAGCCCAGAGCTCACCCACGGTGACGTAGCTGTAGAGGTAGGCCGAGCCTGTCTTGGGGACCCGAGCGCCAAACTCGCCGTAGCAGAGGCCGGCCAGCACGGAGGCCAGCGCGGCCACCAGGAAGGAGATGACGATGGCGGGCCCCGCGTTCTCCCGGGCCACGGCCCCGGCCAGCACGTAGACGCCGGCCCCCAGCGTGCTGCCCACCCCCAGCGCCACCAGGTCGAACGTGTTGAGGCAGCGGGACAGCCGGCTCTCCTCCCAGCTGCAGTCCACCACCTTCCGCCGCAGCATCTGCTGCCCGACGCCCACCAGCGCCTTGCACCCCATCCTGCGGCTCAAACCTGCCGAGAGAAAGAACAAAGTGTGTGTCAGCGTCGCCCCGCTCTCACCATCAACCCTTCATCACAGCCGGACGGCGAGGTGCGCCCGTGCCGTCATCTACAGCTAAGGCCTCGCACGTCACGATTCCACGGCCCGCGGTCACAACACCCACCCACGGCTTCCCGGTCTCAGGCGTAACCAGCGGGAGAAACGCCCGGAGGCCCACGCGCCGGCCGACTGGGCTCCGGTCACTGAGCCTCCACACTGATTTCAGTTCTTAACCAAGAGCCTCCTACGGGCAGAAGGAGCACGAGAGGCACACATTGAGGACGTCGTCCCTGCCCTCAATAACCGTGCGATTTGCCAGGAAAGGCAAGACGCCATTCCAAGTGGGCTGCTGGGGAAAGAAAACCAAACCACATTTTAATTTAATTATTAGGACCCAGAGGCCTTGAGTAGCAATGACAACGCCGTTTAGAGACCTTCCTGGGATCCTCTGAGACGGCAGGGGTCAGGCCGCCTCCACTGTAACACAGAGTTAGGTCCAGAGCAGAAAAGCGCTGAATTGCTAACAAGTTAGGGCTCCTTGTAACCGTCACTACCCGGGGAAGCACTTCCCTGGACCAAAATGTTGGCCCCAAGTGCTGTGTGATGCACTCCTGATCACACGCCAAGAGGGGGCCCCCGTGCACACACGGCTCCCGGCCTCCGACTCTCACACGGGACACACCCAGTGGGGGTCCCAGGAGGCCACCCACACCGTGAACAGCATCCCAGGACAGTGATTTAAACGCTGACAGACACGGCCCCGGCCAGGTGGCCAAGGTCGACATCAACAGTGACAAGTTATAGTTGACCATATGATGTGATAAGAAGGGCCTTTACCTCTGACAGCCTCCTCCCCAAACCCATAAGCCCAGGCTAACCCTGAGAAAAAGATCAGACAAATCACAGGCGAGACGAACTCTCTTCGAAACACCTGACCAATCGTCAGGAGTCATCGAAAACAAGGAAGGTCGGAGAACCGTCTCGAGCAGGGGGAGCCCAAGGAGACAGGACGCCACACGTCACGTGGGAGGGGATGGGATCCCGGAACAGAAGGAGGATGGCAGGGAAAACTAAGACGGTCTGAATAAAGTGTGGACTTCGCTGTATCAATATCGGCTCGTTAATCGTAACTAAAATACCACACTAGTGTAAGATGTTAACCAGAGAGAAAAGTGGGTGCGGGGCACGTGGGCACTCTCTGTACTAGCTTCAGGCCTTCCTATAAATCTGTAAACGTGTGCTAAGATAGTTTTCAGACAACAGCATCCGCAGAGATAAGCTATCACCATGACTTTTAGCTCCTAAAAATTCATCTTTATGATCCATTGGTATTTACTGACCTACCTTTGCTGTAAGCAAGTCACTGGAAAGCAAAACGGTCTGAATGGAGACAGCAGGTCCAGCCAAGTCCACACCCAACCACCTGGCGCCCTGGACCGCCCGCCCACACCCTTGTGGCCCCGCCCCCTCCCAGCCTCAGGCCAGGCCCCCGTGGGTCATGTCACTGGCCGGCTCCCGGTCACAGAGGGACCAGTGGATGGTCCTCTCTGCCAGGCCAAGAGGAGAGATAAAGTTTCTCAAGACTCAGTTTTTAGCTAGAGTGGGCAATCAACTCATCCGATCCGACCTCCTTCTCGTAAAGACGAGGGAAAACAACTCAGACACCCAGTGTCAGACAGGGTCACGAGCTCGGAAGGTGCGGGGGTGGCTCCACATCTGGGTCTGGCGTTGGCGGGGGTGGGGGGCGGGAAATGATATCACCGTCAGTGAGGTGGGGAGGAAGTGGGAGGAAATGAGGGAAAAAGACCTTGTTAGTGGAACAGCAGTGGAGCAGGAAAATCACAGACACAGGGGCTGATAAGAGCTGAGAGGGCAGGGACAGACCAGGAGACACGCAAAGGAGCAATGGCGCCCGGGGGGTTTCCGGCCACTCACGGGCCAGCTGCCGATGCTCGGTCGGGCAGTGAGGACCTGCCGGGGCTCCGGTGCTGTCCGGGGAGCCCAGGGCGCGAGTCCTCCCGGGCCTGCCTTTCCCTTTCTTCCTCCCAGGATTTACCTGGATTCATTCAGGTCAGGCTGTGAACAACAGCAAAGCCTTTACTAAACCACTGCTTGGATAACAAGTCAAAAGGGCAGATGCACCATTTCAACACAACCCTTAGCAGAAGAGGAATGTGTGAAGATGCGGCACACAACTGCTCAGCATCATCTTGGGGAGGGAGGGGAGTATTTTAAGAAGCCAGGAACCTTCAAGGGGAGCGGAGTGTGAAAGCTCCCGGTTACTGGCATTGTTTCCAACTTGCCTGGTAAATGGGACTGACATTTGGAGAGAGCGCTGACCTGCTCGCGTCCTCTCCTAGATGTAGTCGTTGGTTCATAACAGACGGATTCTCTCCCCTAAACCAAGTGCAAAGCAAAGACAGTGCAGTTAAATAGCGTTTTCTTTCCTCAGCTTCACAGAGGAAAGTAACCCCAGGGCCCAGGAGGCACCTGCCTCCCTCTGAACGACCAGACACGCTGTGCCCTGGGCTCTTTGCAAGGGCTGGGTCCACAGCGCACACGCCTTTCCAGATGTGCTGCCGTCTGGAGCAGAAGCAAGAGCTGCCGGAGTGACCCGACTGGGACGCCTGGCGAGGGGCACACTAGAGCCTGGGGATACTTTACCGAGAGCCCGGTGACCTCACTTTAGGCCGGAATGACCCCCCTGGACGCGCAGCTGCAGTGCGTGTGCCACATGCCCCTGGGTGGTATCACCGGCACAGGCGGACACCCTCTCCAAGAACCCACTCACTAACCCTGGGGGGCCCCCGCACCATCTTCAAAATAAAGGGGGCGGGGCATCAAATTCTGTAAATTTAGATACCGATTTTAGACGCAGGTTTTCAACCGTATGTGAACGGGACTTCTTGGTGGAGCCCACAAACCGAGACTCCAGGGAGGCAGTGGACTTCTAAGCAGGGACACAGCGCCCCCGTTCCTCACGAAGGGTCCTGGGCTGTTCCTCCCTCACAGGAGCCGGAGGGAAGTGCTCCGGGTGCCAGTGGACGGGAGCACAGGAGGGCCCGTTAGTTCCACCTTGGTTACTTCCTCGGAGCTCCCTGCTGTCTGGGGAAAGGGCAAACCCAACTTCCTTGGAAGCCACTGGCACAGAAACGCAGCTGCTGAGGCCCAGCGCTGAGAACGAGGAAAATGCAAGTACGCTGTTTCTACTTTCCAGGGTGGGAGAAAATGAGATGCTCGCTAACCTTGTTCAGGTTTATTTTAAAGAAATGTCCTTTCTGTCTCCTTGGGAGTCGTGCAAAAACTGTTCTCCGGGTGGCATCGCCTGGCGGCATTTTGTACACATTACGGCACGACTCATTCACGCCTGGACTCCTAAGGTGGGCACTCAGCCAGCAGTGAGACCAAATGAAACTTCTCCGTGTGAAACCCATCTAAGCACGTCAACACCGGCAACGTCAGGGTCACGCGGACTTCCTGCTGCTGGGATTTACGCAGTCACCAAATACTTGGAAAGGATTATCTGGAAATTACGTTACCCTCTCACGTGGGGAGGAATTTGTGCAACAGTCGACACCTACACTTTCAGTTTTTGACAGAAATCCTGTAACAGCAAGAGCCTCAGCTCTGTCTTCCTCCCGATTCATTTATTATTAAAGAGCACTTACCTTATGTGTTATCCTCTCAGAAAAGCAAAGAAAATCTGCCCCTTTCCCACAGAATTTCTAACCCCAAGTTTTATTCTGGTGATCACTATATAGCAATAGGAGCCAAGTGACCAATGGTCCCGACTGCAGAGATAAAGATGCTGTGTTCAAGGCGTCTGACAAAGGTGGGCAAGTGGGAACTGGATGATTTTTTTTTACTCTCAAACGTCATGACAGTCCCATCACTGAAAAAGTCCGCTTAATGGCTCGTGGGAGGGAGGGGAAGAGGTCAGACGTAGGCTGCGGTAGACACTAAGTTCATAAATCCTTTGGGGAAAGTCTTAATATTGAAATTTTATTGCCCATACTTGTGCTTTTCCTTTAAGCGATCTTTACAACGGTCCCAGACATGGGAGCCACCTAGAGTGACATCTGCCCTTCCCGTGGGAGAATGATGCACCGTGGTCCACACGTGTCCCGGGCTAGAGAAAGTAGGTCCTCGCTAGGGCGCTCACCTGTGGGACACACAGACCGGGGGGCCGACGAGTCAGCAAACTCACTTCAGCGCTCCTACGGCCACGTGGGGGACTCCCCCCAGGAGCCCACAAGGCTCTAGAGCGCATGCAGGTTTCACAAGGAAGGGAGCAGAGGGCCCACGACAGGGCCCTCTCAACCAGATGTGGTCCAAGGGGGTCCAAAAAAAGCGTTTCGGGACATGGGCCATCATGGGGACGGAGACTCACGGCAAGGAACAAAATCTGAGTTGAAGGAAGTTCTTCTCCAAGCCAGATTCACAGCCCCCAGATGTCAGGAGGACCAGGTGCAAGAGCTTAAAGTTAAAAAAAAAACTGTGGCGTGGAGGGGACCAGCCAATGCTGATGGAGACCCAACGTGTGGGCACGTGGAAGGAGGGAAGGAAACAACAGAAGGGAACGAAAAGCACAGGGGGGATGGGGGGGAGGGGACAACACAGCGGGGAAGGTCTGCGGTGGGTGACAGGGGCCGGCCGGCTCACACCCCACGTCCTCAATGGGCAGCAGGAGCCTGTCTGCCTCCAGGACCCAGAGTCTCTCTTAAAGTCCCTCAAGATCTACACTTGTCTGACCCCAGGCAGCACGGCCATGCTGAGGATAAAACTGAATTCCTCCAAAATTCGCAGATCTCACAGCTGTTAAGATGCCCTGTGCTGACACGGCCAGGTTTAGGGAAAAGCATAAACCCGGTCCCAGCCCAGGAAGCAGAGCGTCAGGGCCGGGCCGAGGGGTGATGGGGCTCCTGAAGAGGGGTGTGGGACCAGGCTTAACGGTCCGTCTCAAAGACCACCACCTCCACGGGGAAGAAAAGGTCCACTCCACCCAGCGAGGACAGAGGCCTAAAGCCCGCAAGGCGCTTGGGCCTGTCTCTGCTTCCACTGAAGACACTTTGTGCTTGGCTGAAATCCACAACCAATAGGTAATGTGGTCTCCACCGGCATGGGGGGCACAAGGCCCACCATCCTCGGCCTTACCAGAAAGCCAATCCCCAGGACCCCTGCCCCCGGGCTGACCCTTCCTACCGATTCAACAGAACGAACTGCAGGACGCGCCAGAGGCCTCTGAGGTCCCGTAAACTACGGCAGGTATGTTCTGCACCTCAGTCCTAACTCCCAGCCACCAGGCCCAGGAGGGCGGCCCTGGGGTCCAGCTCAGGCACGCACCCACCCCGCAGAGCAGCTTCCAGGGGCAGATTCCAATGCAGGGATGCCACAGGGAACTGGAACCGCTGACCACGGGCACAGCGCCCCCTGTGGGCCAGGCACCAAGCCACTGAGGGGCAGGGAACCCCGTGTGGCCCGGGGGCCGAAGCGGTCCCATCTCCCGCGATCGCGCCTTGCAGAGGCCCAAGCAGACAATCCCAGGCTGGGAGCAAGGATGCGGCACCAGCTCGGGGCCTAGAGCGAGATCGTCCAGGTACGAATCCGCTACCAGATGGGGTGCAGACAGTGAGTGTCTTCAGTAGTTCTCGTACCGTGGGAAAACGTCAAATTAAAAACTACATGGTATGATCCCGATGAGGATAAGTGGAGGTGGGGTGTAAATACCAAGATATTAACTGAGACTACCTTCCGGATCTTTTCTATACTTGCCATGTCATCTATGGCAGTGAGATGCGTTACTTCCTAAAGCGAAAAACAACAGCAACAGCTAACACGTGGGGGCACCAGCCAAAGGGAAGCTCCTTTACATAAATGACCTTATTTAATTCTCACATCACCATATCCAGCAGGCAATACTTTGCATTCTGGAAATAGGGGGACCCAGGCAGACTAGAACTCAGTCATTCCCAACCCTGGCCGCCCATCAGAGTCCCGTGGGGACAGTTTTTAAACTAACGATGCCGGCCCAGCACAGATCAAGTGACTTCTGTGAAGTTCTCCCAGGTCACCTGGTGGAGGGCAAGCAAGCCAATCAAAGATGGAGTCGGGGCTCAGACCCACATCTTACTGCCTCCAGAGCTTTGAGCTGTCCTCTGAATTAGGATCTCCTGGGTCCTGGGGGTGTGCTGGGGGGGAGAGAGGCTGTGTAAGAAAGAAAGGGGGGGCTTCCCTGGTGGCGCAGTGGTTGAGAGGCCGCCTGCCGATGCAGGGGATACGGGTTCGTGCCCCGGTCCGGGAAGATCCCACATGCCACGGAGCGGCTGGGCCCGTGAGCCGTGGCCGCTGAGCCTGCGCGTCCGGAGCCTGTGCTCCGCAACGGGAGAGGCCACAACAGTGAGGGGCCCGCGTACCGGAAAAAAAAAAAAAAAAAAAAAAAGAAAGAAAGAAAGAAGGGGGGACAGATGGCACAGCTAATGGCCAGGGGGAGCGGTCCCCCATCGTGGGGTGGAGCATCCACACGTCCCACTGCAGGGCCCCATCTAGTCACCCTCCGTCCCCCCAGCAGTGCTTATGGGACCGGTAACACGTAGAGTGCCCACAGCACACACGCAGTCCTATCGCTGACTTAAATTCAGGAAACTAACAGGACACGGGCTGTTTTTCCGTCCTTCATCTTAGGTCATACACTCGGCGTGACCATCAACGACTAACGAGGGTCTGTCCATCGAAGGAGATCTTATTAGCTGGATATTTAAGGGTGTGATTCACCAAGGAGCTCGGTTCTGTTTCTCTAAATGAACACACAGGCAAGAAGATGCTAGTTGGGTTAAAATCTAACCCAAGCGGCGTAGTCTGGTCTATGAAGCCTTGAAATAGTTCCGGACGGCCCCTCCCATCATGGGGGGTGTCCCACCCCCAGCCCACCCCGCTCCACTGTGGGGACAGCTGGAGTCCCTGTCCCCTCTGCCCAGGGCTTTCGTGAGGCTCAGGTTCCTTGTGTTAAACTAGTCCGCGTGGCTGGGGCCTCAGTTTCCACATCTGAAAGATGGGGTGGCCCTGCGGCCCTGCCCGTGCAGGAGCTCACGAGGACTAAATGAGGTAACGATAAGCACGCTGAGAGGAAAATCCCTCCAGTGCCGAGCCAGCACTGCTCCTTCCCTTTTCAGTCTCAGCACCTGCCCGTCGCCTCTGCCTCACAGAAGCAGGGGGCACACACTCCCGGCAGCTCTGCGTTCCCGCCACAAGGCAGTCACGAACTAACACCTCGCCAGACGCTGTGAATGCTGCCTACTTAACCACACTACTTTCCAACACTGTTTACCCAAATCCAAGAATGACAAGCGCCGAGCAGCCGGCGGAAGATCCAGCAAGTCCTTCTTCATGAAAACCAGACACAATCTGGAAACGTTTCCTCCTCAAGCCAGCAGGATGTGTGTGATTAGAGAGTCTTTATGTCTCTGGACGGCATTTCCATCACTAGGGAGGCCACGCTTTATCAGGACACATGCCCGGTGTTGTGTGCAGAAACACGTTACAACAGAAATGCGAGTCCCGTCAGGAGCTCCGAGCTCCTCTGACACATGCCTTAGCCAGACTTATTCTCCAGGATGTAAAGAAAACAAAGTTCTCTCCCTGGTTCACAGCGACGTGAAACCGAGCGACGTACAAACTCTGGGGGGAGGGTCCAGGGGGAGACTCGTCGCCTCGGCCCTCCAGCGCAGGGTCCACAGGGGCCCGGCCCTGAGCTTCATCAGGTCGTGCGCCTGTGAACTGTGAGCACTTCACCTGGGCCTTGACGACCATTACCGAACTGGCTCTCCAATCTCAAATGGAAAAGAAATGTCTGAAATACATTTCCCCTAAGACAGGACTCAGACTAACTCTCAGAACATTGCCTCTTCAATTCTCTAGGCCTCTGAGGCATCCTGAAAGGTCAATTAGTTTTCAGTGGCTCCTTCTAGAAACGTCCTCTTTCAAAATGCCCCAGGACACCTGGCATCTGGAACCAGAGCAGGCAGGGGGTTCCTGCCAGGCTGATCTAATTCCGCTGCACAGTCAGACCGTTCTTCTTCCATGTACTCAGTTACTCACTCAACAAACCCTAACACACCCAGGCAGCACACCGATTTACCCGTAAGCCTGCGCCTACCTTAATCCCCAAACGCCTGTAATTTCCTCCCTTCCCCCAGTCTTCCCACCGTCACAAGCAACTCTGAAAAAACTCGGCATTTCCAGAAAATGCACTGGTTCAAAAGTAAAGAAGGTGTGAAAAATCAGGGACAGTTTCCCAAAACTGAGCTGGAGAAGAGACTCTTGGGGAGCTGGGGTCCACTGGAAACCAGCACTGCTCTACACACACCAGCTCTTCGCCAGACACACACACGAGGTCATTTCGTCCTCACCAGAAACCAGCACAGGTTTAGGAAAAACCAAGTGGTTCATAGGTTATTCCAAAGCTGGGAGAGAGGAACTTGTAGATCCGTGTTTCTGTGCTATGCACTGTGCGGGACATACGTGAATTTTAAGGTTCACCTCCCACCTTTCAGCAGGTCACACCCTGACCTGCCTGGGAGACGAAGCTCAGGCCCACTGCGCCGCAGGTGACCCTGGCCAGACTGCACAGGTGAGGCTGGGCCGGGGTGTGGGGAGCTGGACCGGCCAGGGCCGTGCACCTAGGAAAGTCACGGGTGGGCAGCTGAGGGATTCACACTCGAGATGCAGAGGAAGGGCATCAACAACATACACCGGGAGGATTAATCAGGTCTCGTGCAGGACAGACTAGAGGGTAGCGGCCTTCTGTACCTGGGTAGCAAATCGATGTGTTACCTTTGAGCAGGTATTTTAATCCAACTAACGAAGCCCCTTGCGCAAGCAAACGCTATATTCTCTCATATGCACCAGCATTTGTTCCCCGTCCCTGCTTTCTCCCCGAAGAGCCCTGAACTATTCCCAGCACCCACGCCCTGGTTACCATGGGGATTATCTGCGCGGGGTGGGGTGCGCCCTGCAGGAATAACCCTAGTAGGAAATGCATGTTTTATGATGGGTCTTGCTGGCGTACTGGCAACCTACTTTCACTGGTGGCCAAAACTTCAGACACTCACCCCCAAGAGAAAAGCATTTACGATTTGAAAGAAACACCACGGCCTCCCTCGTGGCTCGCCACCTCACCTGTTTTCCTGCCACAAGGTTTTCTCTCACGTCACACACCTAGAGGACACGTCCAGTGGGTGGTAACAGAACGCCTCCGTTACAGAGAACGTGATGCCGTTTAGCCCAAGTCACTGTGAGGCATCGGAAGCAAAGGGCCAGTTGCACGAGGGCCTGTGAATACGGGAATGCAGGACCGAGTGATCAAGGGCCAGGAGAGAGTGGACCAGAGGATAAGGCTGAGCCCGAGACGGAGAGAGCAGCCCAGAGCGCTGGACACGAGACCAGAGCTGGCCGGTGGTGCTGAGTGTGAAGCGGCTGTTTTCCTGCACGTCGGATGGACCGTGTGTACACCATACGTCACAGGCAGAGCCCCCAGCTCTGCTGTAATGGACGCTCCAGTGCAATAACCTTAAGGACAGGCTGTCCCCCCAGAATGTCACCCGAACGGGACCCCAGGGCCTCGCCATAAGCCAACGTTCAATATCCGGACTGCAGTGACCTGAAATTCTCCCTTCTCTGGTCCCACTTAGTGACACTTAGAACCCACATCATCAGAGAACGAGGAAACACAGCACAGACTTCTCCTATCGTCTTTAAGGAAGTCTTAAAGGCTGAAAATAGAAGTTGCAACTTATGCCCCAAGTAATGCTCTCTACATGCCCCACTGCACAGAAAGCCCCACGAAGAGGGCGCCTGCCTTCTTCCTAGAAGTTCACAGCCGCATCAGTCACCTGAGACTCAGGGTCACATTTTCCTATACAAAAATGGGACAAAGCCACCACTGGGCTCAAAGCAGCTCACAAAAGGCAGCTTAACCCGAAACGTTCCTGAAGTGCATCCGAGCTCTCTGGAGCTGCCCACTGCCCAGCGGGGCCAGTGAGGGCACGAGGACACCGACGTGGGTTGGGAGGATAAATGGATCCTGCAGAAGTTGTGATCCTTTAATAGATGTAAAGTCATGGGTCATTGTGGAAAAAAGAAAGGAGCAAAACAATTTTTCACCAAAATGAATATCGGGTGGGAGCACATTTACTCCCTCCTCTCGGGGCAAGGAAAGGTGATCTGCGGTGGACGGTGTCTAAGGTGGCCCGTGACCCACTCCCCCTGGTGGGAGCGGGAGTGGGGTGGGAGCTGGGGCTTGCCTCTCCCAACAGAACCTGGCAAAGGGGAGGGATGTCACCCCACAATTATGTGACACTATTTAAGGCTCTGTCTTACCAGCTTGAGGAAGTGAGTGGCCACATTGGGAAAACCCAAGCGGCAGTCAATGTGGCCTCCAAGTCAGCCAGCGAGAGACTGGGGCCCTAAGTCCCAAAACCATGAGGACGTGGATTTGGCCAACAACCCAAGGAAGCCCGGACACAGATCCCATCCCCAGCTGAGCCTTCAGCTGAGAACCAGGTCCTGGTCCACAGCCCGACTGCAGCTTCGCGGTGCTCCAGGCACCTCGCTAGCTAAGCCACGCTCTGACTCCCGACCAGATGAACCACGAGAAGACAGATGTCTTAGGCCCCTAAGTCTGCGGTGTGTGTGCAGTGACAGCTGACTAATCCATGGTCCAGACGGCCATGAGGTAACAAGTGAGTCTGCATTCACTTTCTCTTTAAACCTTCAAGGACCCAAAAACCAGAGCCCAACGTTTCTTTAACTTTCTCTGCTTCAGTGATGGAGTTAACCTTTAATTCACCTGAAACTATTGTTTCTTGGTTAAGGCGGAATGATTTGAAAGGAATTTCCTCTTTCTGCAAGAATGGTGTACATTAAATAGCTATTATTTTCACTTTTAAAAAATGGTGTTTCTACCCTGTGCCCCTCTTTTAGGACTTGCAGGAGCTACAAAGATAAGCACTATGCTGTCCCTGCTCTCAGGGTGCTTGCAGCCTGGAAAAAAGGCCAAATTAGCCATCCATCCATCCAACAAGTATTTATCTGACGGACACCTACTATATGCCTCTCCCTTCCCTGTGCTGTAGGGAAAGAACAAAGTTCCCTGCTCTCCTGGCAGGAGAAGACAATACAACAAACCAAAGAGCACAAACAGGCGGCAGAGACCCGAGCCCTCCGGAGACACGTCACCTCCGCCACCACCTGGCACCTGGCCTCTTCACTCAGGAAGGGCGCCGTCACGGTGTGGCCGGTGGGCTGTGAAGTCCCCTGATTTAGACACGGTTCAGGATCTGCCCAAGCACTAGGAACCATCCAGGGCCTCCCCAGACACCTCATCACGGCCCTGCCGACCCGAGAAGCCAGCAACCTGAGGCTCTTCACTCAAATGTGAACACTCCCCGCAGCCTGGGTACCAGGTAACAGAGGAAGGGGCTCTAGGAGAGGCTGAGCAGCAGAGAGGAGGAGATGCAGCGTCAACAACTCTCACTTAAGCACTTCTACTAAACAGGTGCTGAAGAGGAGGAGGAGACCAGGCTACTCAAGGCTCACGATGGGCCGCGCTCCCCCTTCCCTGCTGCACGGATCTAACCTGACTCTTCGGGGAAGCGCGCCCGGGAACCTTTGCTTCTGACATTTACAAGCTGCAACAGCCTCGTAAACAAGGTGCTCACTCAGAGCGTGGACCTCTCGGGAAGGAGGAGCTGGGGAGCCCCGCCCGTCCCTGCGAGGCGCCTCCGTGAGGCAAAGGTCCCGGCAACACGTCCGCCAAGCCGCCTGACGAAGGACTCAGAGGGCTGCAGATCCTGATCGCGTGTGCGCTCTTAGCACGGCTCCACACTCGGAAGGAACAACATGAACGGCCCCAAACGACTGGAAGATCGCAGGGCGGCGGGGGAGCCAGGTGCAGAGCTGAAAACCCCTTGTGATAAATGAAACAGTGACGAAAATGACCGTCTCCACACTCAGCGAACCTGTTTTCTTAACCAAAACCTAAGCAGAGCAACAGCCTTCCAGCATTTTTCTAGTAGAATCCCTTCCCCAAACTACACCCTAGGCTAAGCCCAAATACAAGCATCAGGGGAAGGGGGACCCGCTCTTATGTAAAGGGACAAGGGGTGAGCAGCCCCCCTGCTGGCCTTGACCTTCCCCGCCCTCCATGCCTGCTCCTGTGCCCCGCCCCTGCCCAGGACTCCAGGGCTGCAAGGACCAGCCCGAAATACACCGACCTACAGCGGGTCGTTATAGCCCCTAAACCCAAGAATGAGCTACAGGAGAATTCTTAAGGACAAGAGTGACAAGCAGAGGAGTGAGAGGCACAGGAGCAAGACAAGAAGCTTGGGAGCAGAATGGAAAGTGGAGCTGGCCCTTGACCTTGAGAAACCGCAAAGTCTCCCAGAGTCAAAGGCAGACACGGAGCAGATGCATCACGGCCGAGGCTCTGTGGCCGCCCACGGGGCACAGTCCCTCCAAGGGCTGCAGACCAGGCGGTGCCCGGAGTGAGGGGACACCTTCTCCCCACGGAGCCCTGCACCGAACGCCTTGCTGTCGCAGGATGTTAAGAGGTCTGTACGAAGCAGAAGTGCAGGTGAGAATTCAAGAACCCATTAGAGTGAAAAGACAAACCTTTCCTGGTGAGTCAATGGGACGGAAGAGCTGGATGGGCGCGGCAGTGAGACATTAAAAAGACAACTTAGGGGGGCTTCCCTGGTGGCGCAGTGGTTGAGAGTCCGCCTGCCGATGCAGGGGACACAGGTTCGAGCCCTGGTCCGGGAAGATCCCACATGCCGCGGAGCAACTGGGCCCGTGAGCCGCAACTACTGAGCCTGCGCGTCTGGAGCCTGTGCTCCACAACAAGAGAGGCCGAGATAGTGAGAGGCCCGTGCACCGCAATGAAGAGTGGCCCCCGCTCGCCACAACTAGAGAAAGCCCTCGCACAGAAACGAAGACCCAACACAGTCAAAAATGAATAAATAAATTAATTAAAAAAAAAAAAAGACAACTTAGGGCTTAGTTATCAGTTAACTTAAAAAGCCAGCGGCCAGCGAAAGCCCTAAATGAGTAACATTCCAGCAAAAAAGAGCAGACTCCCCTGCCGGGGTGCTGACAGGCAGACCGTACCTGGACTATGGCGTGAGGACTGTCACCTTGTCACCCGAGGATCCCTGGGTCCTGGAGCGAAGACGTCTCAGGAGGGACGAGACGGGGCTGCAGGCTCCTGGGAGGCAAGGAAGAGACGTTAGACTCCATCTGTTTTGACCCCAGAACCTCCAAGCCTGCGGCCATCGCAGGGAGGAAAGATTCTGTTTAGCTCAGCATCCGGAAGGCAGACGAGGTCCCACCACGTGGACAGAGCAGCACGCAGGGAGCACCGCTGGGGAGAAGATGGGAAACCAGACCAGACGGCCTCCAAACCAGAGGTTCTACCCCGCCACCGCTACAAACGTGGGGTCATATCTAAGTAAGGACGACAGCAAAGCATCTTCCAGACAGGCTACGCCCACACATCCAGGACACAGAGGTGGAGCTGTGCGCGCTCTGCGGCCCTGCGAGGGGCCAGCCCGGGGAGCGAGCGCTCTCCTGACGCTGGCACTGAGAACTGAGGTCAGCAGGGGCAGAAAGCCTCAGCTGCGTCCTCCAGGGAACGCGGGGCTCCAGTCGGTGTGACCGGCCGCTCTCCTGTCCTTGCCGGCGCTTGCAGTGTCAGGGCACCAGCGCAGAGCACACGGCACTAGTGCACCACCCTTGCGGGCCCTGGGCAGCCACCTGCCCGTGACTTCAGGTGGGCCACACGCTGCTCTGACGCGGGGCGTGCTCTGTCACCACGTGCCGGGGGAGCGGCCTGCAGTCCCAGAAGGAATGAATGCGGTGACGGTCACTCCTTACAGGGGCATCCAGGAAGAACCTCCTGGACGAGTGGCATATAAAGTCCTCTGTTTTCCCAACTGCGGGGTTCCTACTCTACACAGGCTCACGCGCTCACCCACCCAGGAGCTGGCGTGCTTTAGCCAAGCTTCCTGCATATGACTCTGCACCGATGTGAACCCAGGTGCGGATTATTGCTGAGCCAAAAGCTCACGTGAAGATGCTCATCAACAGCTCAAGCTGCATCACTTCAACGCAGCAAAGCAGGTTTCCAGCGGCTGCAGCCAACCGTTCCACCCCACCAACACCTTCTGTATATTCATTCTGTGCTAATGTTTCAGTCTTTGCCACTTCCCACTTTGAAAATGTCCAAACCTACATGAAAGTTAACGCACATATTTACACACTTTTCATCTACATTTGCCAATATTTAACATTTTGCCACATCTGCTCTATCGTTATGTAAATATACACTTTTCTCACGAACCATTTGATACTGAGCTGTAATAGCTAACATGACACTTGACCTCTAAGTACTTTGGTAACTCCCAAGGATGAAACTCACCCACATAACTGTAACGTCACTTGTTAGAAACCGAATATTCAGTAGCCTCTAAAACACAGCCCACGATCAAACGTCCAAAACCAACAACATACTGGCATTTGTCTGTCATGGGCCAAGTACCACAAGGGCAGTGAGAGAAACGAAGATGAGTTAAGGCCCAGGTTCACAGCCCAGGGGGAGACGGACACACAGATCCTTCCTGGGAGCTGGGCACAAAGGGGGAGCTGTCTCACACGCGAGTCTCTGTCTTGGCAGAAGAGAAAGTGGTCACTCCACCTGAAGACCTCAGGACAGGTCTCTGCAATCTGGGGCTTTGCAGAGCACGAGGTTACCCAACCTACACGCAGAGAGTGGGAACGGAACACAAAAACGGAGAGGCTAGAATATGACAGCCAGAACAATGCCGCCCAACCCCAAAATGTCCAAATCCTACCTCTGGGAACTTGTGACTACGTCAGGTTACATGACAGAGAGGTTGCAGAAGGAACGAAGGTGCTCATCAGCTGACCTTGGACGAGACGCTCCCGGGGTGGGTCTGATATGTAATCCCCAGGGTCCCTGAAGGATGGGGGAGGGAGCGGGCAGCCTCCAGAAGCCCACAAAGGCAAGGAACTGGATTCTCTCGAGAGCCCTAAGAAAGGCACACACCCTCCCAACACCTGGACGCGAGCCCAGTGAGACCTATTCTGGACTTCTGACCTGCAGAACTGAAGACTAACATTAGGTTGGCCAAAAAGTAATGTGTCACGGAACATCCCGAACGAACTTTTTGGCCAACCCAGTAAATTTGCGTTGTTTTAAAGTCTTTTTTTTTTTAACGTAGAGGCTTGAAACAAGGCTGGAAACTGTCAAAGTGCCAGGGGCTGGGGCCAAGTCATCGAGTCCAGCTGCCGAGAACCATGATAGGATCTGTATTTTAGGAAGAAAGCCCCGGAATGAACGGAACAGAATCCGGAAGGAAAACAACTGGCGATGTTTGTTGCCAAGGACAGAATTTGAGCTTTCAAGCAAGAATCCTAGAACTGTGGAAAACCGGTACCTGTCACCAAGATCTCAGTCGACAGCTTCCCCAAACTTAGAGTTTTCTGAAGACTTCGGTGGTGATGTTAACAGATGTGTTTCTAGTAAACACATACGATGAAATCTGTCAACGCTTAGATCTGGGTCATTCAGTGAAACAGTCACATCCACCAAAACAGAATCACAGATGGGTAAAAGATTGATTAAGTACAAAACAGACCCATTTCAGAGTACAAAAAGCTCACGGACATGGTTTCAGACTCCACGGGGTACCAGCTACCACCTGTCGAGCTTCTGTGCGGTACCAAAAACTCTCCACAATCACCTGAAAAGGCTACTGAAGTACGCTTCCGCTTCCAAGTACAGATCTGCGGCCACATTTTCTTTATGTATTTCAACTAAAACAACACATCAAAACTGAATGAGGTATAATCAGACATAAGAACCAAGTGGCCTTCTGTCAGGCCGAACATTAAAGAGATTTGTAAACATGGAAAACAACACCACTCTTATTAAACTTTTTTTGTTTTGGAAACTAGTTTTCCATAAAAATGTTTTCCATAACCAATGTTACTTGTTAATGTAAAATCGTTTATTGTTATTGTTACTTTTTGCAGGACTAATACGTAAATATTTTAAGTTGTTCTGACTTTTAATTTGTAACATGATACCTACAACCCACATAAGCGAAAGTTCTCAACGATTTTTTAAAAAATTTTATTTATTTACTTACTTACTTATTTACACTTATTTATTTTATTTTTTGCCACGTTGGGTCTCCGTTGCTGCGCGCGGGCTTTCTCTAGCTGCGGCGAGCGGGGGCCACTCTTCGTTGTGGTGCGCAGGCTTCTCATTGCGGTGGCTTCTCTTGCTGCGGAGCAGGGGCTCTAGGTGCCCGGGCTTCAGTACTTGTCGCACGTGGGCTCAGCAGTTGTGGCTCGCGGGCTCTAGAGCGCAGGCTTCGTTGTCCCGCGGCATGTGGGATCTTGCCGGACCAGGGCTCGAACCCTCGTCCCCTGCACTGGCAGGCGGACTCTCAACCACTGAGCCACCAGGGAAGCCCCTCAATAATCTTTGAGAGTGAAAAGGGTCCTGAGATCAAACAGCTTGAGGACCGCTGCTTCAGGGATGCCGTACGGCGTGGACCCAGCCAGGCTGACACAGGCCCCACCAGCGGAGCTGCCCTCCTGCTTCCTCAGGCAGGACGAGGCAGCCTGAGAGGGGGCCTCACTCTGCTCATTTCCCTGTCATGGTATCAAAGCAGTTAATGCCAAACTTCAGTGCTAAAGAAAGGCCTGCCGTACGTTACACCAGGCTGAACCCACCAGGATTAATGGGATTGGAATGCATAGTCATAAAACTCATTAGCACTGCTTTTCTTTAATCCAAGAATGTTTCAACCGATTTGTTCTACTTCGGATTTGAAATCTCACTTGTTATAAACAGGGTAGTGAGAATGCTACAACCACCTCATACCTAAAGAATGTGATTTCACTCCGTTCATAAGTACAGCAAGCAGCATTCCAACACCACCCTTGCTGGGCTTCCAAGGGCACAGACACTGCACAGGTGTGACCAATGACACCACGTGGCTCTGCGTAACAGGCGACACCCACACACTGATGGGAAATACATACATAAAATAACCCGAAAACATCAGCCAACGTACTTCCACTGAATAATTTATAAACCCAAAGGAATCAGGGCTTCCCATCAAGTACATTGATAGCAACTACTAAACAGGTTTTTGGCTTTATTAAACACAGTGCCCAACTTTGGGGCGGCTTAAATAGCTGCTTTGCCTTTGAATGAGTTTGTGTATTGTTCTTCATGCCACAAATGTCTTTGAGTGCCAGATACACTTCTAGAAACCAGAGATGCAGCGGTGAACTAACTAGACCAAAATCCTGCCTCGGCAGAATTTACATTCTGCGACTAGGAACACGTCTTTGAAAAATAAGGATGCATGAACTATCAACAGGAGGTAGCACGCTTCTGAGCTCCTAAAGCAATTCCATGAAATTATTAGAAATAAGATGAGCCCCCCCATTATACGAGCGACTGCTCCAGCCCATGAGAAGGTCAGATATGAAGGTCATTGTAAGGAATGAAACTACAAGAAGAGTTCAACGCAGTTAGGGGAATTCTGTTAAGTCTTCTGACTGCAACCAAGCACTGTGGCAAGAACAGAGCTCCCTGGCTGGCCTCAAGCCCCTGGAACAGACAAGGACCTCCCAAGGGGATGCATGGGGGGTTGGAAGCCTGGAAGGAGGGCATCTGTAGTTTGAAAAAACAAGTATTTTAATTAAATTTTTTCTTTGGTATGAATAGTTTTGAAATTTCAGCACGAGATTTTTGTTTGTTAAAAGGGAGCATGGACTCAGAGGCTGACGAGTACCGCGAAGAAGTTAATATCCTTCCTGTTCAAGGAAAGAGAGGGATGATGGACTCAAAGCCTGAGTGGGGGAGAGAGGCCTCCAGGCGTCACCCAAGGATCCAAAACTGTCCTCAGAGACGCTCGCACTTTGTTCCCCTTTCCGTTATGACCCTGCAGGACGGGCGCCATGGGGCTGCTTCAAGAACTGACATCACGGCAGCTGCTCCTGCCATGCGCCGAGAGCTGGTGACTCCGACATGGCCTTCCAGACCACCAGAACCTGGGAGCGATCCCCTCTGTCCTGAGCCTTCCAGTCCTGAAGCTCTGCATTTGGCATTTATCCAGAAAGGAGCCGACTGTCGTAGACTGAAATAATACACTCACGAGGGGCTGACCTGGCCGGTACCAGAAACCACAGTACTTTTACACGTCGTGTCCCCAGCCTTCCCCGTGACCCACACCTCCTGCCGCCCAGGGCTCTATGACGGCAGGCCATGCTCTTGTTCACAGGTGGTCAGTGAGAAAGGGCTGGCTTCCACCTGAGGACAGGGGGCTCGTGATGACGGGAGGTCTTACAGCTATTACTAAATCCGTTCCCCAGAATGGATTCCAGCGTCCACTGAGAATGTGACTGTATCACCTCTTCCCGCAATTTCCACTGTCCACCCTGTTTCCACCTTTACTGGGGACCAACACCAGTTTCTGTCCACCCGCTAAGGCAGCAATAACATTTAAACATAAAAGCTGTTTGAAAGACCTCACAATATATATAGCCACCTGTGGTTCCACAATGCTTATTAGGGGGGAAAATGTTACAAACTCTAAAGGAAATGTGGTCAAAGAAGTAACAGCAAGATATTAATCCCACTCCCAACCCTTCAATAATTAACATTACTCCCGCCAGTTCTGCACCAAGGAAAAGACCACAATTTGATAGATCATCCTTCCTTTGAGACGCAAGATACTCCACGACAAGGACACTGAATCCTCCTCGGCTGTGTGCTGCGGCAGGCCAGGCGAGGCCGTGCTGCCCACGGGCGTAAATCTCCCGGGGAGGAGGAAGGGGGCATCCAGAGAGCCTAGGGGGCTGGGGGCACCGAGTCGGGGGCTGTAGGGTAGTGGTTCTCAACTGGGGGTGATTTTGCCCCCCAAGGACCACTTGGCCATGTCTGAAGACAGCTTTGTCGTCACAGCTGACGGAGGGTGGTGCTGGCATGTAGCGGGCAGAGGCGAGGGACGCTGCTGGACATCCTCCAGCGCCAGCACAGTCCCCACCAACAGAAGGGTGCAGAGCGCCGAGGTGGGGGGAACCTGCCGCGCTGTGTAGAGCTGTGAGTGAAGTGCTCCACAGATGCAGTTTTTTAATAAGCGAAGTGGTTTTTAAAATATTTTAAAGTAATGTTTTACTCTTAAAAAACCTACAAATAATGCCTGCGATTAAACATGTATTCACAAGAAAGCAAAACGTTGTCACCACGTCGCTGGAAAACCCTCGATGTCCCCAAACCAGGGCTGAGAATTACCAAGAGGCAAGCAGACAAAGGAAGAAGTACAAGATGAAAAAAACATGCCGAGGACTAAGACGAGCTGTGCTTCTTAATCCAGGTTTTTAGAGTGAACCGGACCCTGAAGTTCTGCGCGAGCTCGTTCATCCTGCGTCACATGGACATGCTCAAAAGTCCGTGGGGACGGGACCGCTGGCGGGGGCCCCCTGAGAGAGAAGGGAACCAGGCACCCGCCACGCGGTCCCGTCAACGCTTCACAGGTGCGGTGCGGGGCTCAGAACAGGTTAAGTACCTCGAGCGGCTGTCAGGCTCCACCGCCGCCCTTGTTATACCGTGTCAGTGTCTGAGAGGGGAGGACGCCCAGGCTCTGCGGTTCTGGAGGAGCACAAAGAGGGGGCGCGGTCCGCACGCGAGGACCGCGGCTTCCGTCCCAGAAACGCTCCGCCTGCCAGTGAGCAGCCAACCTCTATTTTTAACACCTGACAATCTGAGAGGCGAAATCTTACCTTCTAAGAGTTGGGCAGGACCACCTGGCCACCTAACTCAGAAATCGCCGCAGACTGTAAAAGGGAAAACTGAGCAGGGCAGGAAAGCGGTGGGGAGAGAGAGGAGGGGGAGCCACGGAGGGCTCGCTGACTTTCCATTCAGTCATTTCCCTCCGACACGGCCACCCAACTCCATCTCCGGTCCAGCAGTAACCGGCAGGCATCTGCCGTCAGGTGTCTCCGCAAGGACGGCAGCAGCGATCGTGGCGGCTGGCGTTTACTCTAGGCGCCTACTCGGTCCCGCCCAGACCGAGCTCTGACGTTTACACAGCTAGCACAACCCACTGCTCTACGGAAAAGCAGCTTCCTAAAGCAGGTAGAAAGCAGAGCCCCGGCTCAAACCTCAGCGCGTCTACCACCACTCTGAGGCTCCTGAATTACCTTTCGCGCTACTGAAACTCTGCATGAGGCTTCTAGTAGGTCCCCGAGGACAACGGGCCATGTGATTACAGTAAAACTTTAATTAGACACAAAGATGACCCTCCCACTTCGCAAGCACAGTCAGAGGCAGTGGAATGAGGAGAAATCGTTTTCCGAAGACGACCTGGCTTTCAACCCCTGACTACCTGAATGAGCTTCTGCAGATTACTCTGAACCCCAATTTCCCCACTTCTGCAATGAGGAAACGACTGTCAAACTCACAGAACTGCTTAAAAATCATTGGAAGTTGAGATTATGCCTATAAATACATCAAGCACTTCTTAAAATCAATTCATTGTTGAAGGCTTTCTCTGAGTAAGTGACGTAACTTCAGAAATACTTTCTCTTCATTTCATACTGTTTCCCAACTGTGCTGGCTCCTGACTGGCATTTTGTTTGTTTGGGGGTTTCTTTTGGCCTCACCGTGTGGCATGCGGAATCTTAGCTCCCCGACCAGGGACTGAACCGGCGCCCCCTGCGTTGGGAGCATGGAGTCTTAACCACTGGACCGCCAGGAAGTCCCCTGGCTGGCATTTTGGAATCTCTCTGCCAAAGAGCTAATGGGCGACACCAACAGATAGCATGCAGCCAAGGGGAGCTGTTATCTACAGAAATCCTCCCACTTAAGCGAAGAATTGTTTGACCCGTGACTGTCAGCCCTTAATTACATGGTGCGTCAGTATTTTAAAAGAACTGTCTCACGAACCAGCGGTTGGGGTCCACGATGCTGCCTGCCCTGGATGTGGACATTTGAGGCTTCTGTCTGCCAGTGACTTAACCCAAAGAGTTTAATAAAGGAGAGTCTTTGCCAGTGAGGAAGTGACGTTACTATTGCTGGGAAGGTGAAAGAGCTACTCTACAACACAAAAACTGCAGGGTTTTCTCCAAAACAGCAGCAGAGAGAGGAAGCCGAGGGGAATTTCAGGATGGAGTCATCAGGGGGGCAGTGGTCAAGGTGGAGGCGTGGCCGGGCTAAGGCAGGAAGGCGGGCGCCCATCGGACAGGACAGGGGGGTGGGGGTGGGCAGGGAGGAGCACAGCGGTCCCAGGAGAGTGGGGCCCAGCCTGCCAGGAGGCCGGCAGAGGGAGCCGAGGTCAGGGTGCTGCTGCCCACGGTCCAGGCTGAGCTTCTGCAAGATCTCTTCCGGCTCAACGATGGTTTCCCTGGAAACACACATTCTGGCCTCACACCGATGCATTCTCCTGAGACTCAGAAAATATAATCCACGGCCCTTTGTGCTCAGGATCCCCTCAGGCCACCTGCCAGGGCCCAGGCAGATCTGTCGATCACCAGGCAAATAAGCCTGTGTGCTGGGAGAGGATGATGTCCCTCTGCCACGCCCAGTGGGCGCCCCCCAGGAGGCAGACTGCAGCCCCCCTCTATTTCCCTGCTCCCGGTTCCTGGGCAGCCTCATCAAGTTACCCCTCCTGCCCCTCTTAACCAACACTTTCTATTTTTAAAGCCATAGCATCAATGCAGAGACAGACCCTATGGTCTGGGGCCAAGGACCCCTCACCCGTTCTCACTCTCAGAGGGCAGTGAGTGGGCTCATTACTAACCCACCGCTTTGCCAAGTCCAAGTCTAAGCCACTTTCCCTTCCTGGGGCCCGAGCGATGGTGTCTACTGTGTCATCAAAGTCTACGAGGAGGAACGTGATGATTACACAACAAGGTGAATGGACTTAATGTCACCGAAGTGTATACTTCAAAATGTACAATAAAAAATAAGTAACAGGGCTTCCCTGGTGGCGCAGTAGTTAAGAATATGCCTGCCAATGCAGGGGATACGGGTTCGAGCCCTGGTCCGGGAAGATCCCACATGCCGCGGGCAACCAACCCCGCGAGCCACAACTACTGAAGCCCACGCGCCTACAGCCCGTGCTCTGTAACAAGAGAAGCCACCGCAGTGAGAAGCCCGTGCACCACAACAAAGAACAAAAGCAGCCAAAATAAATAGATAAAATGAATTTGTGTATATATATAAAAAAGTAACATTCAAAAACTAAAAAGAGGGCTTCCTCGGTGGCGCAGTGGTTGAGAGTCCGCCTGTCGATGCAGGGGACACAAGTTCGTGCCCCGGTCCGGGAAGATCCCACATGCCGCGGAGCGGCTGGGCCCGTGAGCCATGGCCGCTGAGCCTGCGCGTCCGGAGCCTGTGCTCCGCAACGGGAGAGGCCACAACAGTGAGAGGCCCGCGTACTGCAAAAAAAAAACTAAAAGGATTCCTCAAAAATCTGAAGTTACTGCTATAGGACCCAACCACTCCTAGATATATAACCAAGGTAGATGTAAAAAAACTTGTATACAAACACTTGCATACAGATGTTCACTGCAGCATTATTCATAATAGCCCCAAAGTGGTTAAACAACCCAAATGCCCATCAACAAAATGCAGTCTACCCATACAAGGGAATATTATTCCGCCATAAAAAGGAATGAAGTACTCATTCATGCTACAGCGTGGATGAACCTTGAAATCATTACGCTAATGTCACAAAAGGCCATGTACTGTGTTAGTTCAGGTATATGAAATGTCCAGAATAGAGACAGAAAGTAGATGAGTGGTTGCCTGGGCGGGTGGGTGGGTGATGAAAATGTTCCAAAATTGTGGGAATGGGTTGCCTAACTGTGGATCTAATAAAAACCACTGAATTTATACTTCAAATGGATGAACTTTATGGTATTAAATTATATTCAGTAAAGCTGTTTTTTTTAAAAAAAAAAAAAAGCCGAGAGGCACCCAACCCACAAGGAACTGCCCAGTAACGGCTTTTCTGTTAAAGGTGCCCAGGCAGACTCTACAACTTCTATCCAAGTTCAGCTGCGAAAGCAGCACTTTGTCCCCCATATTTTAATTCTGCTTCAAGTCAAAACTCTGCCATTCCCCACCCCACCCAATCAATAATTACAGCTCTGGCTGCAGCTGATAAGACGATCTCCACTCTATCTGCACAAGCCATTTAATATACGTAACAGTCTTTCTGCTTTGAGAGTTTCACGAACGTGAAATCAGCTCCTGTTTAATAAGCCCTAACTACACGCACTGCCTCCGCTTTTGTCCCGTTACACTGAACGCAGGCTCCAGTTTCAATACACAGCTTGAATTTCCACGGTGACAGGGCACAGAATAGCAAAACTGAGGAAGGCTGCAGCAGGTGTTGGCTTAAATGATACTTAGTTTAAGCTTCCAGCTCACACAGGGCCCGGGGGAGGCGTATCCCTCTCGCTCTGCGTGTGCCTACGGTCCAGGACCTCAGAGGAAAGTGAATCAGAAGAAAAGATCATCAGGCAGCGAAAAAATTAACAAAATTAACAAAGTCTCTTAGCACCAGCACAGTATCTTCTAAGACTGTCACGGCGCACTAACAGGACGAATAAATCACCGGTGAGGCAGGGGAAAGCCAGGCCCAGCTTGGGAAGCTACAAGGAAAAGTGCACAGGAGGCGATTTCTGGGGGGCGCTTCCCGTACCGAATGTTCAGAACACTCCCAAGGCTCAGCTGCAGACCTCTGTCTGCCAAGGCACACCTGGCAGGTGAGTTCACACCACCCTCCTGGGCGTTCACAGGCTCCGGGTACATCTCCCTGCGGGCAGGTGTCTGCCTGCCCCTCTCCTCCCACGATGTGGCCGTTGACAGCACGGTGGCTCTGGAGAAGCCTGAGCAGACAAATGAGCCTTGGCTGTGGCCAGGAGAGCAGCCCGGGTCCGGGAACGAGAAGCCTGCCTGTGCAGCCCTGCCATTACCGAAGGGTATCAGGCAAGCACCTCTGAATTTCTGTACTCCGATAGACTCAATTCGTCCTCCTGGGGCTAACCACTGGCTGTGTCGCTGCAATTCTACACACGAAGGCAGGCAGAGCAACGTTAACTACAAAGAGTGGATGGTGCCTCCCAGAGGCTCCCGCTCAGGGGGCCCTGCTCCCCGGGAGGGGCACCGCACACCTGCCATCGATCAGCCGGGACTCAAGTCAAAAATGGCTCTGTTCTCGTTTTCTCCACCAAACTTACACAAAATTTCTTCTCGAGGAGCTTCTTGAGAACATTTTCATCTGTGTGAAGTGGTCCCAACGCGCTGCACATGAAGTAGGAAACAGGAAGGCCGGCGCTGGGAAGGAATTACGAGATGATCTACAACATTCCGAACCAGGCTCCCAGCACACCACCCTCAAGAGTCTCTGCTGGATCTGCGTGCCTCATACTGTTGTCATACTGTTCCTTAAAGGAATCCACCTTTTCATAATTAAAATGTTTTCAGAAAACCTGTATTCTTCTCATAAATGGAGCACCACCAAAAGATCTGAAATCAGATACGAAACTCAGCTCCGTCATCCCACGGGAGCGCCGTCTGCTTCCTGCGGGGACCCTGAAGGGTAGGGCCTGACATGTAGTGAGCGCCGGGCGTGTCAGCATCTAACAGACGTTAGAATTTAACGCACTATTACGATAAAAATGTTCGCGTTCTCCCTGAAATCATCTTGCACGCAGAGCACACCCAGCACGCTCTGGCCCACGAGCTGACGAACTGTGGCACCTTGGGCCCATTTTTGTGTTGACCCTGAGTTCAGAGTGGTTTCTGTTAAGTTGGTTGAAAACAAAAAAATAAAAAAGAGGAAGAGGAAGACGCAGATCATTATTCAACAGAGACCACGTGCAGCCCAAAAAGCCAAAAATATTTGCTACCCAGCCCTCTTCAGCTCGTTCTCATTACACCCCTACTTCGCCAATGAGGCGACCCGAGACCAATTCCGCTGAATGACTCAGATCCACGGCACACAGGTCTTCAGGCTTTTGACAAAGGAATTGCACCCAAGAGGCCATCAGTTAAACGCTTTCAAAACGGGCCTCCGTCCAACCACTTCAACGTCATTATAAGGAGTGAGTCTCGTCTACAGCAAACCAGATGGGGGTGGGAGCAGGGCCGGGACACAATTCCTCCACCTGTTCTCGCCCACCTCCTCAGCCCCCACCACTCCACCCCTCCCACCAGGCACTGAGGCTCACCTGTGTGCATCCTGATCCCTCCGGCACCAGCAGGTGAGGGAGGAGACCCCCGGGATGGAAGACCCCTCCGCACCGCCAGCTGCAGCCCCCTGGTTACCCGAGACAGGCCGCTAACACGCCGGACCACCCCTGCCCTGTCCCCGCCTCTGTAAGCAGGTACCAAACTCACTTCACACGACCCGGTCTGAGAGTGCCCTGCTGCCCGCAGGGGCCCTGATGGCTGCGGCCTCGCAGGCAGTGAGCTCTGGATGTCTGCAGCTGCTGATGTCCCGTCAAGAACGCGGGCAGCCAGGCCACCCCACCGACAAGGCCTCTATTATAGAGCTGCACAGCTGGACGGGCCTTGAAGCCTCTGGTGGCCCCTCCTCCCCCTAAAGGGCGCAGCTCCGGGGCCAGCCTAGACCCCCCCTCACTCTCAAAACTGCCCAGAGTCTAGTGATTCGTTATAACAACACACTGCATTATAAGAAGGCATTTTTAAAAAATCTTCAATTTAATGAAATCTGAGCAGCTGGTATGTCACAGACATGTCCCAGTCACATTACACAAAGTAGGTTAATAGAAAGAAGAGGTCAGGACGGGGGGCAGGTTTCCTGACATAACGCGGAAGCTCTCTCACAGCCTCATTCTCGCACTGCGTGGCCTGGCCCACGGAGTGAAAACACCTGGTAGCTCCTGCCTGAGCGTGAACCCCTGGGCAGGTGTGGTCACAATGTCCTTATGGCACAGAATGAAGTGGCCACCGTGCCCGGCGGTGCCTCTTCTGAAGGTCCTCTGCCCTGACCTCAGCATGAAGAGACCACAGGGATCCGGGCACCCGGGGGAGCTGGAAGCTCGGCTCACGTTACTATCTGTTGAACCAAGCACATGCGAGATGGACACACCTTTCCTACACCCCATTTTATCAGAAGTCCCAGCGCCCCCGAGCTGGGTGCGCTCGGGCACGCGTCACTACCCGGTTTTCTGATGGAAAGACTGCTCCGTTTCAGCCTCACCACCTGAAAACCGGGTAGTGAGTCTTGCCTCCCCTACGCCTCCCCACCCGACCCCTGCCTGCTCCCGGCTGTGGAGGTCAAAGAGCAGAGAGGGAAGAGCGAGGTCAACGTCTCAGACACAACCAGATTCAGAATATGGCGGGCAAGTGACTTACCTTCCCCGGGCTCCCTCTCCCTTCGCATAGATACCTCCCGGCCTGGGGCAGGGCCAAGCGGATTAACACGTGCAGGGCCCTGAGGAGCAGCTGGCACACAGGAAGCACTGATTAGTACTAGTTTCTTAATCTGTAAGAGATCTTACTATCAACCAGCATGTAAAGTGCTTTGAAGATTAAGCAGGTACTTCAAATGACAACTGTTTTTAATTACATGAAGGTATCCTGTAATTGACCGTGCACTACGCAAGCATACAGTTTAAAAAGTACTGGGTTGGCCAAAAAGTTTGTCATCTTATGCGAAAACCCGGACGAACTTTTTGGCCAAACCAATAAAAATAAGCTTACTGTTTGACTTATTTCCATCCGTACCAGTTCAGATGGTTGAAGGTTTGAGGGCTACTGCCTCAAAATACTTAAATTGACTTAAAACTGTTAAAAATATTAAGTATATGAAATGTACAAAGAAATAGACATACACATTACAACTAATATTGAGTTTCTGACCACTGATTTTTGTTTCTGAATCTGTAAACATTCCGGTTTCTGTAGCGCTGACGGCCGCCGTCGTCTGCCGTCATCCGCGGTGCGTGGGTCGGGGGCTGGCGGTGACCGTGGCCGTCCTGGTGTCCGCTGTCATTTAGGAGCCAGGGTGGGGGGGCTGCTCTGGGAGCCTGCTTCGCAGGCGAGCAGGTCAGATGGTGCGGGCTGCGGGCTGACACCACTCCACCCAGGGGCCTCTTCACCTGTTTGGCTCTCGGGCCAAATCCGGCCACTTTAGGAAATGAAATGCTCTGTTTCACCTGCCCTGCCGCGGGGACGGCTGCTTCCACTGCGAAACCCCTGGCGGAAAGCGATGCCCAGTCGAGAGGCCACCTTCCTCCCGCCAGGAGGTCTGGACGCGCACAAAGCCCAGTTATTTGTTTTGCCAAACTGTATATACACTGAATGGAAATGTTTGTTTTCTGTGTCCCACTCTACGTCTCAAGAGACAAATGATTAAAGAAGAAATTCAAGGGCATCTTTTTTCCGCTCATCGCCTCCAACCTGGTTATATTAAGAGCCCCACTTCCTGCCTTTTAACTTACGTTTCTGTCGGCCTATCATCCACTCTTCTTTGTTGACCTTCACGTGTACAATGTTGCTTCAAAACCCTTCTTCAAAGGAAAGGTCAGAGTGAAATGTCACCGGGAACGATGCCAGATGGCCAGCAGCCAGGGGCACCCGCTCCCAGAGCTGAGCTTACCTGTGGGGTGTGTGACCCGGGGACCAAAGGCAGGAGGGACAGCCCGCGGCTGGACCCCCTGACCTACTGCCGGCCACGCCCACAGCGGAGAAGCCCAGTTCACCAGCCCGGACCCCCAGGAGCCCCCATCCAAGAGCTGCTTACGGTGCGTCCACCGCACGCACACGCTCTGTTGGAACTGTAGGTGACAGAGAAAGCTCCGTGCTCCTTGCCCTGGAGGCTGGTCATGTAACAGGAGAAAGGACATTAAAAAAAAACACAGAGTGAACATGTAAGAGGATTCCCAAAAGGTGGAGGGTTGGGAAGCTGAAAGAAACCTCTAAGGTTACTGCACAGGACAAAAGATGGCTGTGACAGATGGGGAAGGAAGGACCGACAGGATGCAATAAGTGACAACAGTAGAAGCAAGAGATGGGAACGAGTCAAAGGTAACCTAAGCTCTCAAGCCTGGGAGACTGGAAGACTGAGGACTCGTAAAGAGGCAACGCCAAGAACACACGTTCGGGTGAAGAATGCAAGTCCAGGTTTGGAAGCACTGAGTTCGAGGTGAGGGTGAGACCAAGGGAGACGCTGTGACCTGTCATTCTGACTCCACCACTCACTCTCTCAGCTCTGGTTTACAAAATACAAGTGATCCCAGGCTCACAAAAGCAGCGCGTTAGCAGCATGGAAGGCCAGCGCTGGCTCACGCTAGAGAACTAAACTAACCAACATACCAACTAGAGACAAGCAACACATACGCACAACTGGCAAAGGCCAACTGAGTACGTTAACAATTCAAATCTGCAAAACCTGATCTAGAAAAACTGCACTCGGAAGGAATAAATGGCACAAAAGAAACAGTGGCTGAAGCTAAATTCACCAGAATCTGCTGTGGACACACGGCTGACAAACGCTGGCAATTTAAATGCAATGTAATTTACCCTGACGAGAATAATTTCAGAAAAAAGCAAAATTTGAATGGTTTGTCTGTGCTCTAAAAACTTAATGACTTAAACTGAAGTTCACTCAGGGAAACGTTTTCATCCAAAATTCATCTGTGATGATATTTCTGACAAAGTATTTATATTCACAAACAGAGTCAAAACATCCTCAGAACAGAACCGTGTGTCAAAATGCCCTGTGTTCAGCAGCACAGACACCCGGCACACAGCGGGGCACGCGAGCCGCTGAAGCAAAGGCTCCAGGTGGGGCTTGTGCAGGGGTCAGTGCTGACAGGGGGCTCGGGGGGGAGCTGGCTGCTAAGAGCCCTGTGGGGAGCAGGCCCACGCTTTGAGCCCAAGGAGGAAGCATCGCTCAAGGGAAGGGGCAAGAGCAACCTTAGAAAGAGTCCAAAGCAGGACTTGCCTGGGGGTCCAGCAGTTAAGACTCCGCGCTTCCAATGCAGGAGGCACGGGCTCAATCCCTGGTCAGGGAACTAAGATCCCACAAGCCGTGTGTGCAACCAAAAAGTCCAAAGCAGCTGGACTTTCCTGAAGTGGAGAAAGGGGCGTGACTCCATGTTTCTCCCTGAGGCCCACACCCTCACCTCTCAACGTGAGCCAGGAGCCAAAACAAGGCCAGAGGAAATACAGGACGCCCACCTGAATCAGAATTTCACATGAACAACGAATAACGGCTTAGTGTATCATAATTACGTCCCAAATATTGCCAATAGATATCTTTTCAGTATAAAAAAAGTTGTACTAAAAAAGTATCCATTGCTTACCTACAATTCAAATTTAACTGCATGTCCAAATTTAACTAGTCATCCGTCCAGCATTTTTAGTTGCTCAACCTGGGAACCCTCGCCTGGTGTCCACGGCCCAGGCCTGAGCACCTCACCTCCACCCACACCCTCCGTGCCCCTGATCACCAGCCCTGAGTTCCGACGGCCTCTCTGCAAAGGCCTTTCCGCAGACGAAGCAGCAAGTAAAGACCCCCCCCCAGCATCCGTATCTACCGAGCCTCCCCCCACACACCCATACTGTGCATGGAGGAAGCTGCCACCACAGACGCAGAAAAGGAGAGAGTCTGCGGGAAGAAGGGAATGGCCAGGCGTGTGAAACATTTCAGAGACAACGGGGGTGCGGGCTGATGACAGACCACTAGAGGGTCTAATGAGAAAAGGCTGTCTAAAAGCGAGCAGTTCCAGTAGCAGCTTAGCTTCCAGAGGGGTGAAAACAGGTGCTAGCTAAGAGCCTGGCGTCCTCTCTAGTCAGCTGAAGCATAAAGACACGGCTTCTCACCAACGGCTTGCATCTTCACGGTGCCTGCAGAGAATGCCACAGAATGTGCCCTGGAAGGACCAGCCAGCACTTGGGTAACTCAGGCAAGTGCCTGTGGGCAGCCAATCGATGCTGCTGCGTGAATGAATGAATCCACACTTCCTCGAAGAACTTGTTCTGAAATTTGAAATCGTACATAATTATTGAAATATAATATAAGTCCAGGGCCAATCTTCCATTCCCTGGCACGCACCGCGGGAGCTGACGTTCTCTGCTCTTCCACTAGTCATGCTGAGGATTATTTGTAGGGCGGGTCACGAGCATCTGTGCTGGGCCCGAACCAAACAAATGAACCAAAAACACCTGCCATTCCACGTGATGACGCACACGTTAAGATTCACAGGCACAAAGCCGAGAAGCAAGGCCACCACTTCCCAAACAGAAGTCAATCTAGTTCCGAACCCGTTACTTTCTACGCCCCTTTGTGGAACTGCCGTGGTCGGTATTTAGTTACGGGAGCGCTTAATCAAACAAACATCCAAGAACACCGCAATTTTCTTATTTATACATAAAAGTATTATTCAACCCCACGCCAATTTCCCTTGCTCTGTGCTCGAAGAAATCCCAAGGACGCCTTATCACAGCAAAAAACTTCAAAAAAAAGAGGACGACATATATTTTTAAAAAGAGAGTACTGCATATTGCTTCTAACTTAGGATAAATCCCCAGCATACTTTGAGTTTTTATAAAGGAACTTTTATTTGCTTTGCTACTATGAAGTTTCCATTCTGCTAAAAGCCCCTAATTTAGAATTTACAAACAGATCGAGCCTGGACAAAGTGAACTGTGCTGAGCTTTGGGACACAGTATCCCCTGGCATCGAGCAAACGTGCTCCACGGCTCTGCTGCTAAACGTTTAGGTATTTTACGATGGAGTAAAAAACCTAAGCTAAGAGCGGGTTTAATGCTCAAATTAAACCAAAGGCTTTTCATACCAATGCCTGAAACGTTTAAATTCAAATGGAGTCTGTGTTCTTAGTACTTGTTTTTTTCAAACCTGGCCCAAGGGAATGTATCTCTGTCCTCATGCGGGGGGGCGCTGGTGCCAGCTCCGGTTATCTGCCGCTGCCTTGCAACTTCTAAGGAAGGACCTATCCACCCACAGCTCACCGTTCAGTGCTGGAGATACACGTTTTATTATTAATTTTCAGCAAACGTCATTAATGCTCAGGGTTGCCTAGCGCTCCTGTGAACAAGAGCAAACACTCACAGGACCGGCAGAGTCAAGGAAGACCATGCCTTCTGCAGGTGGAAAGAACCACACGACTGTCTCAGCTGAGACCCACCAATGTTCTAACAGCAGGGAGACAGTTACTCTACTGACACAGTCCTAACACTGGGGGTTGGTCACTGCACCATATCTTTGGTTTCTTGGGACCCCAATTCGCCCTAAAGGCTGACACCAACAATACCAATCTCAAATGAGACCTACAGTACTTCGTGGGGCTGGGGAATGTCAGACTTGGAAGGAAGGTGTTCCGGGTCACCTGCTCCTCCTGTGCCGATGGCCTTACCTGAGGCCATCCGCTGAGGACCCCTGTCAGATGAGGGCACTGTGGTCTTTCCAGACGACAAATGTGCCGTGTCTACCGACGTTAAAAGTCAACAGAAGAACGAAAAGTACAGACAAGGGGAAGGAACACCCACTGGCCAAGCACTGAGTGCAGCCCCGGGCTGAGGGCCCCGGTCGGCCACGCCCCCTCGGTTCCCAGACGGCCCAGTGGGCAGCGCCCATCCGAAGGACGCAGGCCCTGGGCTGGAACCCAGGTCTGTCTGGCACCTGGTGCTCCCACTTCCCATTCCGGCGGCCCAGGTGAGAGGAGCCCTCACCGTGGCTGGTCGTCTCCACTGCTGATTTTCATTATCGATTACCTACATTTAAATGCCAATATGAAACTTTACAAACTCTCAACAGAGAAACACAAGGCCAATTCTAGAATTCAACTACAATTCCCTACATAATGTGGTCTGCCGTCACTGGGGTCTGACGTGGCTAAGGTACGGTGACCTTGACAGTCAGATGGGGCTGAAGGCGCCCTCGCCGGGCGCCTCTCCTCCGTGCCACCTTCTCTGTGGCTGACTTTGCTCCTGGCAGCGTCCTGTTGGCCCTGACACCGTGCTCCCACCCAAGTGGGTCAGGGTCTGCAGAAGCAGGGCACCACGCTCAACCGGCCCCCGTGAGCCAAATGCGCCCCACCGGCTGGGAGAGGCTGAGGGGGACACGGGATGGCCAGGGAAGTGAGGACGGGGCACTGGCTGGAGGGGAGTGGACGGGAGGGAGAGCGCCCTGCAGAGGGCAGAGCAATACTGCAGAATTCGGTTCCAAGAGGGGGCTCCTAATTCAGACGAGAAGGCTGTGCCCATCCTGGGCTGTGTCTCACTTCACAAGGACCACAGAGCGTAAACAAGACAATGCAGACGGCGTCTTAGGCACCAAGCTCGCCCTGCTCCTCTGAAAGGCCACGCAGGCCAGACTCAGAGAGCCAAGAACAGAAGAAATTATATCTCGGTCAAACCTGGTCTACTCTGGCCGAGAGTCCTGTCTGTGGAGAAGCTCACAAAGCAAACTTTGTACGTAGGCATATCCCACGATAGCATCTCCAAAGATTCGTGATAAACGCCAGCTCCACGTGCCAGCCAGCCGGGGATAATGCCATCCTTCTTGCGTCCACTTCCCTTTTCGGCCTCTGCTCCTCTGGTTCTGTCATTGAGCAGCTGCGGAAAGCACTATGTGGTTTTTCTTTATGCTGAGGGAGTTGAAAGTCCTGACCAGGGCCGAGCTGACCGCCAGGGCTGGTGGGGAAATCCACGGCTCGCCACGCCATGGTCTACGGGAGTTTCAAACTCGGGTCGCATCTCTTTCTGCCGGTGCTGCCAGACTGGGGGCGGGGGGGTCCCAAACCTTCCACGTGGCCCTTGTACGAGCTGAGCTCTCCTCCATCCCCAAACAAAAGCCAAGGCTTCGCTGGGATTTGCAGACTAGAAACTTCCCCTCTCCTGTAATACAACCCTTATCGGATTTCTGTCCAGAGAGCAGATATTTAAGACATCTGAATCGTGGCTGTACAGTCGAAGTCTTTTTTGCAGATCTGACCGTTTGCCATCCTTTGTCTGCCACTGACCCTTACATGAACTCGGTGGCACAGCTGAGTGTGCACTGCCCAATACAAGGGCAGGTTATTTTCATATACACACATCTGCATATCTAAATAGGAAAGCTCTGTCATCTCCGATCCTGTCCACTAAGGCAAACCCAAAGGACCTTGGGCAGAACGCCCTTCCTTAAGGGGCTCCTTGAAATAGAGGCCCAGGAAAGGCACCTGGTGTCTCAGGGTCTGTCTCCAGGCTGGTCCACCCCAGATGCAGCGAAGGATGCCTGGATGCAGAGACAAACCCAAGTCTGGGACATCCGCTCTGGTCTGCTATTTCTTCCTGGAAGACAGGGCACCATGAGGACCCACCAATGCTAGAAAAGCAGTGACCCTTCAGTATCGCCCGCATCGGCTCCCTGTCTCAGCCTGTCGAAAGCAGCGAACCTTAAAGAGCCACGTTTGCCCTTTTCTCTGCCTGCGGGGCCTGGTGGCAGGCAGGGAGCCTCTGTTCTCTCTCACATCTTCGAGACCACCTTCGTCTTTATTCCACTGCCAAGAAGTATGTCTCTTGGAGGAGGCGGGGAAGAAGCAGAAACAAGGACCCTGAGAAGGATTTTCCAAAAGAAGTGTTTCCAGTGAAAGACAGCTCTTTCCAGAATCACAGGCCCAGAGCTTCAGCTGGGCTCTGCGGCTGACGTGGCTCCATCCGTACTCGAGCTGGGCGGGTTAACAAGGGCAAAGCTCGCTTTCTTTCTCCTTTGACGGCGCCTGTGTATATTTTGGTGTGTGTGGCCGCCTAATCCTTTTGAAAGATAACCTCTCTCAAGCTTCCTCTCTGGTGAGATAGCTTGGAAATGAAACTTCTCATGGCCTATCCCGACATTCCAAAACCCGCAGGAGACGCCCCCCACACACATCAGCACCCGGCTGCCCCTGCTAGGAAGTCCTTGCCCAGGACTACGGGTAAGCGGCCGGCAGTGTTGCATCAGACCGTGAAATCCTTGGTCCAAGGCTGCTGCTCGCTCTTGCCAGAGATGCGCTGAGGAAACACACTGCTCTGACCAGCCTGGGCTCTTCTGGGGGGCTCCTAGGAGGGGGTGCGAATCTGATGGACCACGTGGAGGCCCGCGACCAGGTGCTTTTTTTTTTTATAACAGCCACTCTTCTCCTTCTGGTTGCAACAGGTCACGCCACTCGACATTTCTGGGCTCATACAGGCCAAGTGACACTTCTCAGTCAAAATCTTTGTCAGCGTCCTAACACCGGAGCTTCTGGTTTCTACTACCTTGGATCTCTACTGTTCCTACTCAACAACAATTCTTACAGTCTGGACACCAAACTGCTGCACGGAGCTCTTCAGAGGCTCCATAGTCACAGAATGTCACCACTTCCCGCTTAGGGCTGGAAACCCCAAAGCGAGTATCCTAGTGCCACCTCTTCGGACTCCAGAAGCAGAAAGCGTGGCCCTGAGGGCTCGGCCCCGCCCAGGGTCACTCGGTCCGAGGCTGGGCTGGCAGCAAGGAGGTCTCTGGACTTCCAGGCCAGTCTAACCGGTGGGGGGGGGTGGGGGGGAGCGGAGAGGCCTGCCTGGGGCACTTGCTGGGGAGGGGGTGGTGAATCCACAGGGGGACATCAGGGCTGGGCAGCAGGGGATGAAGGACTCCAGCTCTAGCCCCCGTCCATCCATCCCGGCTCCCCTGACGCCACCATGCCTGACTCCCGGCTCATTCAAGAGCTGGGAGGGACCGCATCCCTCTTCCGAAAGTCACCCCTTGTCACCTCGAGACGACCCACAAGCAGGCGGGGAGCACGTCTCCTGGGCTGGACGGCACTACCTTCCCCTTTACAGACATTCCCCACACCTTCACACACACACACACGTCTCAACTTCCCCACTGGCTGCTTTGCTGAGCTATCAAGACTAATGCCCTTCGGCTGACGGCCTTCCCCTCTGCCAAGGGGACGAGCGCGGAAAAGCTAAGGGATTCCTCACGGCCCGACCACAAGGTCTCACCCATGCAACACACCGCTCATCCTGCCACCCGGTGAGACAGATAACGGGCAAGTCTCTAGAGACTGAAAAGTGTACGAAAGGTGATTATAAGACACTCTGCACGAGACGCCATGAATTAAATCTGATTTTCCCCAAGAAAATGCCGTGGTGGGATTTCATAAAGCAATACATGCAGGAGGCAAAATGCAGACACTACCAAAGGCCACAGAGTCAAGGACAGGGTCAGCCCCACCCCGACCCCTCAGACCCCACCATCACCACCGCCGTGCACAGCCCTCCAAGAACGAGCGGTCTTGGCTCACGGTTTTTACAGAAGTGATCACAAATCCCAGATTTTAAAGAAAAACGTAAATGATGTTTCCATATACTACTTAACAGAGAGCCTTCCCGTGAGCATATGAATGAACGAGCCAGATAACACGGCAAAAAGAAAAATCAAGTACGACTGAGTGTAGTAATACTCCGCTCCCATCACTTCTTCCCTCATTATTTCCCCTGTGACAAGGAACATTTAGATCAATTCAAAGGTCAGGGGCCGAGGCCACACCTCTGGGGCCTCTGGGCTGCGGGAGGAGGATGGACCCACACCTGAGCACCCGACCGTTCCCGAAACTTCCTCAGAGGCAAACGGAAGGAAACTGCAAGGGGCTTAACACCTGCAAGTCCGCCCAAACCCACACCCTCCCTCGCCAAGCAGCATCCTGGTCTAGGGTCTTGGAAGCAGGGAACCCCGGCACCCCCAGGCCCCATCCCTCCACACGGCTCCCCTTTAATTAAAGGTCCTGACACCCCCTCTTCCATTAAGAGCTTCCTGACCAAGAGAGAACAAGTAGCAACCTCTCCTTAGCCCCTTCCACCACCCCGCAGTCTCTGAAGCCTCCGCAGCTAATTCACACCTACTGCATTACAGCAGTCACCACCTCAGGTGGGCTCTTCACTGGGCAGAAACCTCCAGAGGCTGAAGCTTAACCCTTTCCACACCAACCCTAACTAGAGCTCATGGTTTCTGAACACCAGGCAACGTTCTAAACTCATTTTACATATCTAGTCATCAGCACAGCCTACAGCATAGGGACTGCAGCTCTCCCCATTTTCTAAATGGGGAAACTGGGAGCTGCAGGTGTTCCCACACACGGACTCCTAAGACGGGAGCTGCCAAGTTCTGGTGCCTCCTTCTACGTACGCGATTCCTATCGCCTCTGCCCCTGCTGGGAGCTCTGCCCCTGCAGCCTGAGTTTCCACTCCCTATCTGCAGTTGGTGGCAAACAGAAAACCCGGCTGGTCAGGGATGAATGCGCCCCACGCCCCTCCCACCCCGAGGGCCCGGGGAAAGCAAGCGCTTGGGTTCCTGAAAAGACATCTTTTGAGCATCTACTCAACAGCAGGCACTGGTGGGTCCAGGAGCCTGGCCTCAAGGGGCTTGCGGTCCGACAGCAGCTGAGGTCTCCTTGACGAGGTCCAGTTGCCAGTAGTTTGACAGGTGCCGGCTACTCCCAGAGAACCCAGGAGCTGGTTAGAAACTCTGCCCCAGACCTTCGGAAACAGATCTGCAGGTCGGCGAAATGCCCAGAGGGGATCTGTGCGCAGGCACCTGTGAGCCTGTGAGATGGGTTAGACACCTGAGGTCTGACTTTAGGATGTGAAAGGCACTAGGACATCATGCAAATTGAACTTACATACTTATGCAAAATGTATTCCTCTTCTCCATCCTGCCCCTGCTGCCACATCTGTCCAATCCTACCTATGCGCGTTTTAGATGTGGATGGAGGGGTAGCTGTCCTAACGAAGAGGCAGTATGCACAGTGCCATGGAAGCGTCTCCTGTTTTGTGCGCTACCTTCCCAGCCATGGTTAGTCTTGCCCCTCGGTTTACAGTTTTATATTTATTAGCGCACACTTTGCATCTGTAGGTCCAGGTACTAAGGCGAGGTCTAGACGAGCAGGGCTGTGGCCCTTAGGCCACACGCACGATAAAGTCGGCCCGGAAGTCCTGCTGGCTGGGGGCAGTGTAGCGCGCCGGCCCTCGTGAGCTGGGGACAGCGCTGCTCGCTCCCACGCAGCGTCAGACTGGAGGGAGGGCTCTTCTGCCTCTATCCCTGCTGCCAGGGCCACACACCTTGCTGGAAAGAGACACCCTGTGAGGGCTCGGGTCAGAGCCAGCAGCCCCCGAAGAGGCTGCGAATCTCCCAGTAACCGGGGGGCTCTCCAGGGCGACTCAGCAAGAGCTGCCTTGCGGATGCTCAAGGCAGGACAGTTCACAGGCAGCCAGGAACTGCAGGGAAGCCTGAGGAATTCAAGGTGGCAGAGCCCTTGCCGTGACTCATCAGACCACAGACCTGAGAGCCTTTCAGTAACTAGGCCTGAGTCCTAGCACAAGTTACAGCTGGTATTCTCCAAATTCTGACTGCATCCAATTCTGAGGCTAGCAAGACATTCTTCCCAGTTCAATGTGCATTACTCAAAGAATTAGTGAATATTGTTGCCTAATATCTCCCAAGGTTGCCCTCTAGGGAGAAAGAAAGGTCTTCCAACAAAAGATTTCCTTTTAAAACCAAACTTGCTGCTAAAAATTTGAGGTTATAGACTTATGGGGGACATGTTATACCATTACAATTGCAGATAATCCCCTATTTCACATAATATTAACATATATAACAGCATAAAATCAAGTTCATGAGGATTCTTCTCAAATACTAACAACAGTGGTAATATTTGTAATTTATAAATGAATTTTTAAAAGACTACAAGTTAAGCACTCTGAACTCTTACAATAAACTTACTGAGAAGCACAGCAAATAAAAGAAGTTACAAGAAACAAGCCCAGATATTTGTACAGTTTCAATAAACTAGGTGATTTATCTCGTTCTAGTTCTGTTGTCACTGTGCTTTTGTTCCACAGAATCAATTCCCTTGATTTACAATTGTTCTAGGAATTATATACAAAGACTTATTAAAGAATATTAATTTTCTAAGCAAAAAAAAAAAATTCAAACGCTTCTCAAAAAAGAGAACAAAATGCATTCAACCTTTTCCAGAAGAACTATTTAATGGTACAATTGCTATTGCTAATATTATAATCTCAATGCCCTGTTCAATTCTAATCCATCAGACCTCAGAGTCTAAAAATTAATATTTCTGTAAGACTGACTTTTCTCCCTCTTCTTCCTACAAATCCTCAACTCTGAAAGAGAAGGCTCACCTTTCAGGTGGACTCTTCCTCAAATCACACTGAAAAAAGTAAACACACACAAAAAAGGTCAAAGTGCTGAAATTAACAAATGTTTGGGCCATCCCTGAAAAAAAACACACAGCCTGACCAGGCCACCTTCAAAACATCAGAGTGTGAGGTCAGCTTAGGACAGAGCTACCCGGGTTTGCATCAGCAGCAAACCACACTGGGAATTCACACAGGTCTTGCCTTGTGTCCCTATTTGCCTTCTAGGGAATCATCATAGATAATAATGTCCACTTCGGTCAGAAGCCCTTAAATCACCGCAAAAAGAAAAAACCTCTACCCTCTGACTGTCTTTGTCTAAATCGGTGTGGACAGAGAATTCCTCCCAGGCCCTAGTCCAGTGAGTGTAAAACTCAGGACACCACAGAGGAGGGGAGGGTGGGCATGGAGGCCAGCACGCCCACGCCCAGCAGTGTCTGCAAACTGCAAGTCGCCACCAGGATTTTTTGCGATGCGATAGAAAAGAGTAAAAATCATCAGCGTGCAGCGCAAGTACGAGAATGAGTACTGTTTGGTGGGAAGTTTCATTTTAATCTGCATATAAATACGTACTTCCCTGTGTGTGCACCTGAGCAGCGTTTCCGTTATTTCCTCTTGTAGACTGCAGCCAAAGAAGCTGACAGCCGCCACCCTCGGGAGAACCGGGGTGTGGGCCCCAGCAGCCCTACCCCAGGCCGAAGGGAGCCTCCCCAAGGGGCTTCCAGAACCCTGTGCAGATCGGGCTCTGAAACCTAAGTGCCTGTGTCCTTCTGAAGGAGGAACGAAACGATCTCACCAGGGGGAAGCACGGGCGGCTGTGACACGCAATCGCTGAGACCAGGGCCATCCTCAAAGCCAACCTGAGATGCTGTGTTACTAAAGAACCTTCTGAATCAGAAACAGGGCGATGTACGGCCTACTAGGATATCTTGGTGGTACTGATACTAGAAAATGAGAAACTCTCCCCGGGCAAATCAGGCAAAATTCTCAACAACAGGACAGGTCAAGCCGGTGAAATGGTACACCAGCCACCAGCACCTGAGAAGTTGTCTCCTTACCCCATCTGTGAAGGAGCCTAGCAGCCAACCCAGGAAAAACTTATCCCAATACCCTAATTTCAACAAGACCCGATTACTCCAAAAGCAGAAACATCACAGTCACTCATTCATAGGGTGATGTGTATCAAAGTACAAAATGTGGTACATGTTTGTAGCCAAAACCCTCCAAAATAAACCCCAAATCGAGATGCCAGGACAGAATTACAATAGAAAATCAAAATAATTTATTGTTCTTTCCACTTGCCAAAATGTTACTACTTAGCTCAAAGACACCCCGCCTTTAAACTATACTGCTGTTTCACTAATTATAAAAATAATCCATACAACGAATATTTGCTGAGCACTAATTCAGGTGCTACACACCTAGCAGTGAACAAAACAGAGCCTGATTTTCAGTGTTTTCTTTCTGTACAAATACATGTATCTCATTAAGAGAACACTGATTATGGAAAATTGTGTCCAGATTTTTTTCACTTTTAATAGTAAAGTTTTTCCCTTAAGATCAAATGTTCCTTGAAAACATCACTTTTATTGGCTACGTGGTATTCCACCGTGGATGGTGTCATAATTTACCAAAGGACATTTCTAAATGCTGACCACAGGATAAAAACACAAATGAGAGAGAGAGACACAGTCAAACACAGCATGTTAGATCCAGATTTAGGACCTTAAGGGGGTAAAAGAGGGAAGATACAACCTTACCGATCACGGACCCCGGGCAGTGGACATGTACACGGTCACGGCTTCCCCGTGCGCCACGTTAAGGCCTAACTTGTGAATCTCCCTTTTTTATAAGCCCCACTCCCTCTTTGATCCAAGAGAACATTGTCTGCACAGAACAATACGTTTTCATTTCAATTTCCCTTCTTCTCAGGAAAGGAAATGTTTGCACTTCAAAGGGTTTCTTTGAAGAGCAGCCTCCGGTGCTGGCCCGTCCAGGTTAGGAGTTCCGTGGCCCCAGCGGGTGTGCAGAGTCTGGGCGGCTGCCCACCGCAGTCCCTCTCCAGGCCACCTCCTTCAAGGAGAGGGTCTAGTGCGGGAGAAGAGAAAACAAACATGGAAAAATACTTGGGGCTTTTGATCATGGCTTTCAGAGGCCCTGTTCACACACAGTGTAGGTTTCACAGCTCAGGGAAACTGAGGTACGAACCATGGGGAGCCGGGTTCTAAGAACGAAACCCTTCCAGAAACCAGCCCCACCCAGCGAGGGCCCCTTCCAGAGCCGGGGAAAGAGCGGAGTCTCAGGGGTACTGCTGGTGATGACAAAGGGGACGGCTTTGATAAACGAAACACAGAAAGAAGAGCCACACCTCCCCCAACAGTCTGGAACCTTCCCCCAGGAACTTCTGGGCTAGCACAGAACACAACTCACCATTTAGAATCTCTCCTCTTATCGCGCCCCTGGCCCGCTCGCGGCGGCCGGGAGGCTCAACAACCCTATGAAATAACCGCAAGCTACAGGCCAGGAGGCCAGGACCATTCCTCCCCATCAGGGCCCCTGCCCATCCCTACCCTCTGCTTCGTCTGGGCGGCCAGGGCTACACAGCAGGCAAGCGAGGGCCTGCCACGTTTCTTTTCAAGGCTTGAACAAGTTCTGGGGATTTAATAATCATCTCCACCCTTCCCCACCCCGAGGGGGTTACTTTTGCCTGCTCAGGTGGGCCGACGGCCAGGTGGTGGGCAGGGGCTTGAAAGGCATCCGCTCCAGACAGGGCGCCTGCTGCTCCGGCAGCCCGAGGCCTTGCTCCGGGCCCCCGCCCTGTGTGTTCAGGCTGCGGGTCTGCGGGACCACGTCACCCTGAGCTGAAGTCTTCCGACCAAGCGCCTTCCTGCGAGCCCTCTACCCTGGCCGGGCGCTCAGCCGCTCTGCCGAACTATGGGTGCTGTTTATTTTCCTTTATTTTACTTTTCTGTAGTTTCCAAATTCTTCACAATACACATTCTAACTTTTAGGGACATTTTTTTTCTTAAAGAGGCTTATAAGGTAGAAAATTAGACCACAGTTCCATTGAAGGAGCCTCTCCTGAAAACAAACGAAAAAACCCAAGAAAACGAAAAACAAAAAACCAGCTACCTACATGCATATGTAAAGGACATTATTTGGACAACTGGAAGTTGAATATGGACTGTGGACTTGATGATGTCACAAATGTTAAATTTCCTGATTTTGATGTCGTACGGTGGTCACGTAAGAGAATGAATGTCCTTATTCTTAGGAAACACACTGAAGCATGCCGGGGTAAATAAAAGGACATGATGTCTTCCACTTACTCTCAGATGGTTCAGGAAAAAATGCATCCGTGTGTGTAGACAGATTAACTGATTGACAGATAAACAGAAAGAAGGAATGAAATGTAGACAACCAGTGAATCTGAGAAAATTGAGGCGCTCCTTGTAACCCCTGCAACTTCTCTTTAAGTTTGAAATGCTATCCACAAAAAGTTGAAAGAGCAAAGGAAGAAAGAAGAGAGGCAGGAAGGGACGGGCACGAGTTTCCCCACTCCACCTGCCAGCACCCACGGCCTCCCCATGGGGCCACGGGGGCCCTGCCAGCACACAGTCTCTCCAGCGTAGACAGTGCCTGCTGCTACCCTGGCTCGGACAGCCCCCAGCCCCGGCTTCCTGAGGGCGTCAGGGAAGCACCTTCCAAGAAAGAAGACCCCTTCCCACCTCCCGACACTACAGAAGTCAGCAAAGTGAAGATCCTGGGAGAACGGCTACCGCCACTGGCCTTGAGAAGGAGGGAGAACCGAGAAGGGAGCCACTTATCCCTACAAACCAGACGACCCCCTGCAAAGGGCCCTCCCCCCAGCGGCGGAGGAGAGGGAGCAGAGACGACCGATGGAGATCAGTGAGGCTGGGCTCCCATGGCCCGGGCAGGAAGCCCCTCGTCCAGCCAGCTCCGGCAATGCCAATGTCAGACTACTGACCCAGGAGGAACGCAGCCCAGCTTCTGTCACACTTCGGCACAGCTGTGTCAAGGACCCCAGGGCTCAGAGAGGAAAGATCGGCGCTCAGAGGAACCGGGGCAGCTAGAGAGAAACAGCAGGCTGCCGCCCAGTAGTGGCACAGCCGGCTCCCGCGCCTCCAGGACTTACTTGGAACCAAGAGGCGCGTGGCAGCCCGGCATCTCCAGGTCCGTGTGCTAACCTCAGGGCCCGGCGTGGCCCCGCGCACACGCGTGCCAGACCACGGTTCCCAGAGCGAGCAGCCGGAGCCCCAGGCACAGGCTGATGCCCACAGCCCAAAGCACGTGGGTGTTAGGGCCCTGGAGCCAGGCCCCAGGTGCAAATCCTAGCTCTGCCACTTAAGACCCACCCCTGTGCCCATCGGCAACTTGTGTCACTTCTCAGGGCCTCCATCGCCCCATCAGCCAAACAGCAGGACCAACCTCAGGGGGCGGCTGTGAGGATTTAATGACAACAAAGAAAGTGCGGAGCGAGCCCCACGGTGAGCACTAACAAGGGCTTGGAGTCTGGATCTTACTCAGCCCCAGGGCCTCTCCCTTCCTTCCTATTTGGTGTAAGAGACTTTGGTTAATGGTACTTGGTAGGCAGATAAGAAGATACAGAGGAAGAGAGCATTTCCAAGCCGACCTTAAAAGGTCACCCCCAGCATCTTCATGGGCAGGAAGACGACGGTGACAACAGTGTGATGAGACGCCGGTAAGACGTTTGCTCCCTTCCCCTCGCCGCTGCCCCGTGATGGGGCCCCCATCCCACGCCAATGCACTGGGGCATCTACCTCAGCCCTCAAAGGAAGGGATGAAAAAAGGTGGGAAAGACTTGGCCCCAGTTTTTAAACCCAAAGCGCTCGGGGTAATTTGGACCAAATGTCTGGGGTCAGGATGGACGAGGGCAGACACCCCCAAAACACACAGACGCACACACTCACACGCACGTGCACACAGACACAGGCAGGCCACCCCTGAGGATGGGACCGTGAGCTCTGCTTCCCAGAGGCGTGAGGAGGGGACAAACCCAAGGCTGTGGACCTGAGACCTGCGGGGACTGGCCTCCCCAACACCCCGGTGCCACGCCACCCTCTGCAAGGCAGACACAACTCCAAGGAGAAGGGACGACCTTTTGACACCTTGGCAAAATGGGAGGGCAAATAAAGTTGTTACAGATTTTCTTCTCCACGCCAAAATCAAAGAACTGTGCTTTGTTTCCAGTAAAACAGCTAACGTTTATACGAAGCACCTGGTATGCGCCAGAAGCTGTGTTAAGTGCGGAACCTGGACGATTGCCTCATTTAAATCCTCTCAATCCTGTAAGGTAGGCACTAGAAGCCAATTATTATGCAGGCAATATGGAAAAGGATTCAAACGTGGCTCCAAGAAATATCTTAGAAAAGGCACTGATCCTGTAAGCGGAGCCCACTCCGGGGCGGGGGGAGGCCCACGGCACCTCCTTCGTCCCCGCAGTGCGTGGCCCGTCAGGGAGAGCAGGGGGCCGCCCGGAGTCGGCACGGCGAGCGGGTCTCCGCGATGCGGGGCTCCCTGTGCGCCCAGCACGTGCGGAGAATCAGGACCCACTCCTACGCACGTGGCAAAGTACCTGGCTGTTCTCACAGGCAAGAACCTTATCTGCATGGGTCTTCTGAAGAAAGCACTACGGCAGGAAGACAGAATGTTTCAGAAACAACTGCCTCCAGAGGGGAAAGGTGACTCAGGAAGAAGGGAGACGGTGTGGAAACACACGCTGTCCTACCGGACGAAGGACATTCTTTCTCCCTCCTCAGTATAAATCCGCCTCTTGGTAGCCCCTGAAGGCTGAACGGAGCTTGATTTCTGGTTGCCTTTATCAGAAGAGAAGGCTGGCAATGGAAAGAACCTATTTTCTGAAAGAATCTAAATGGACTGATCTTTATTCTTTCAAAGAATATTCTGCACTTCATGTTTACTGGCTTCATCATTATGAGGCTGAGAGGGCGGGCTTCCCCAAGCTACAGGCAGGGCAAGAGCACGTCTGCAGGGTTCCGACAGCCCAAAGGACATACTGGAGGCTGCACAGAGACGGCCGCAAACCTGCACCGAAGACGCCTCGGATGGCGCCCTTCCCGGCACTGGACCACCCGCCCCGGCTCCTAGAAGCGGCGTCTGCATTTCAGGGCGATGACCTCAGGCTGCACTGAAGCTGGCCTCTAACTCCACACAGCTCTACCCTCAGCTGACGTGGTCTGTCCACCAAATCTACCGCCTGGAGGTCCCCAGTGCTAATGACAACAACCAGAGGAAAAGCCAAATGGAAGACTCGGGTGTGGCATGACGAGGGAACCCCGTGCCAGAACCTATCCCGACGTGCAGAGATGTCTCTCCTGCAGCCTGTGTCCCCGGGTGAGCGAATCCTGACCGATGGGTGAAGCAAACAGCTTCGGCCGCTGCTCTGCCGAGGCCAAAGGTCTGAAGGAACGTCTTCGGAGCCCAATGAAGACAGCAGTCCACCAAGTCCTCTTACCAACGTGCTGCCCGTCCTTCTAGCAGATTCACAGGTGGCAAATGCACTAACCCCCCCCCATGATAAACCGGGGCTTGCTTTGAACAAGTGCAGGGGTAGTTGCTGTCAAAGCGGCTTTGCAGTTGGGGGTGGGGACATGATTACAGAGAAAGAGAAGCCACTGAAGTTCCCACAGGGCCCACAACCTGCCACCAAAGCTGCTACTCTTCTCTTGACTGGAACAGACCTAAAACCTTGGGCAGATACAACCTTGGCCTGGGGTCCAACGCCAGGGGCCTCTGGCCCAAGAAACCCCCGGCAGGCAGGCCTCCTGAAGGCCAGGAATGAAAAAGTAGGCGCGCCCCAGGGCTGCAGACCCCAAGCGGGCCACGGGACAAACCCACGGCCAAGATGCCCACTGGAGGGCGCAGGGGAGATCAGGGAGGCCGCAGGCTTGCCGGGCGGAGGGGAAGGAGGCCCCACGCTGCGGCGGCACGTGGGCGCAACAAGGCAGCTCCGGCTCAGCCCCGGCCCGTGAGGATGGAAATGTCTGGAAAAAGCCGGTTGTGACTTTCACCGAGTCCTTCCCGACACGATCTCCTCAGCCTTCCCCACCTCACTAGCACAGTGGCTCCGCTCTACGTGGAACCTCATCCGGCCTTTCGCACCTCACATGGAATCTTCCTTTAAAATCCACAGACAGAGCAAGGACACCAGCCTGCAGACTGAGCAGAACTCAACCAGCTCACATTCCTACCGTGTCCAAGCTGCCACCATCTCTCTCTCTCACAGAAACGACATATGGACACTCTCTCTCGTGCAGAAATAAGCTGGGCTTGGGGTTTTTTCCAGACCTAAGTTACCAGTCTCTGCTCTGGCCTCCCCCCTTCTGCGCCTGCCCGTCCCCCATCTCTTCTCCACCCAGGAGCTGAAGTGGCCCTTCCACTCCCTGACAGCCACCCAGCACTCCCCGCTTCTCTGAGAAAAACAGCCTGCCAGCAACAGGAGCAGACAGGGGTGAGGGCCCCAGGCTGGAGAAGAGCACCAGGGCCCGCCCGTCCGCAGGTCCCACCTGGAGTGAGGACCCGGCCCCAGGTGGAAGGATGGCCATCTCAGAAGATGCCTGTGGCCTAGACACCTCCAGGGTCAGAGGAAAATGTTTCTCCCCATAACAAGGACACACCCATTCCTGTTTCAAATTCCTCTCTGGGATTAATAAACCAATACCTTCAAATACATAATTAATAATGTAAGGGAATAATTTAATAAGACATAATGCTGGGCCCTCCAACGTAATTACATATTTTTACTGGCCTGAGTAGACAAGAAACGACAGACTAGAACACTCAGTAAACATGTGTTTAAGCCCATCAAAGAATGGAAGCCCCAACCCAATACAATTAACGTGTGTCCTAAAATGCAAGCTCCTCGAGGTCAGCAATCTCGTCTTTCAAGCCTTTCTTCCTTTAAAGCAAATAATTATATGCATAAGAGCACCCATGTGGTTCAATCCAGATTTAAACAACTGAGTACATTTCTGATCTCTATTAATTCTCATCCTGTTTCTTTAGTCAAAACCCCTTTGGCACTCTTTAAATTTTACCTGTAATAATTAAACATGAACTTAATATGCTAAACCTTTAAAAACTATTTTAATCCATTGTTGATTTTGTCCCCTAAGTTTCTATTCTGACTGTGACGTAAACAAGACTTTTTTGTTTTAATCACAGAAGGGTGTGTGCATATAAAAATAATAATTTCCACTGAGATCAACTAAAAACATCAGGGGATATTTTTGTAGGTATCACGGTTTCCCATTATCGGAACCAAACCTAAGTGGCAACAAACGTTAAGATGAATCCCGAGTAAATTATAATTCAAATGAAACACAATTAGGAAATTCAGCCAGAGGCCAAAACACAGTCCTGGTCACAGTTTTAAGAGCTCATTTAGGGAAATACACCTGGGATTGAAACCCTCACCCCCTCCTCTGTTTACAAATCTGGAGTAAAACCTACTCCAGGTTACTTCTACACGTGAGAGCCTGAGGGCGGGTACTGGGCAGTGTTCCGTTTCTTCCGGAAGGCACTTGTCTGGCTGTCCTAATCATACAAGTCAAGCACCACTCGTCTCGGGTTCTCACAGCCACTGAAAAGGGGAAGGTAGTAGTACTACAGCGCCCTGCTGCCGTGTACACACTGGTCTTAGAATGACTGCGGGACCCGCCTGGCCCGGGAAGTTTCCTACTACGTAGAAAGGAACACACTGAGAATAGGTTGTCTCGGTGAAGCCGGAAAAACTGCCTCCTGCTCGAAACCATCTGGAAGCGTTGAGCACCGGCCTCTACGGGCCAGATTGGGTCACAAGGAAGCCCCCGGCGGGGGGGACTTCCCCGAAACAACTCCGGGGACCCGGAAGAGAGGTGGAGGCGGGCCAGGGAGTGTGCAGGGTTCCAGAGAGGAAGAAACGTGGGCGCCGCGGCCAGCTTGCGGGTGCGCGACGCCGTCCTCGGCCGGCCACCTGCCGCGGGACCACCCTCAGCCGCCCGGCGGGCTCCCCACCCGCGGCCGATAACACGTCGTGGACCTCGCGGCGGGGCGGCGTGCTCCGCTCCGCGCCATGTAAGGGAAGGTCTCGGGACGCCTGCCGGGCCCAGTGCCCGCTCCCCGTCCCCACGCCCCCGCGACCACCCGCGCGTCCCGGCGCCCGGTGCCCCGCAGGGAGCGCTGGGCCAGCACCCCGGAGGCGCCAGGTCGCCCACGCTTCCTCACGGGGTGTTGCATCATGCACCACGCCGCGCCTTCAGCGAACCAAAATGGACTCCGTGGCGGAGACAGCCTCATGGGCACCGGCCGCGTACACCCCCGTCCGCCCTGCCCGCGCCCACCCGGAGGATGCCAGGGCTCCCCGCGCGGGCTCCGCGCCCCTCCCCGCGCCGCCGGAGTCAGCCCCCCAAGGTGACCCGGACCCGGGCAGCTGCCCCGGCGCCGGCGGAGGACGGGGACTCACCGGGCCGGCGGGTGGCGGGATGCAGGCAAGACCGCGGCTGGACTGACGGACGATCGACCAAGGCTCGGCGAGACTGACGGACGTCGGGCGGAGGCGCGGCGCGCGGGGAGCCGGAGCGGGAGACTCGGGTAACGGACGCCGGGTGGCCGCGCGCCCCGCCGGCAGCTGACCTGCCGCTCACACCTGCCGGCGCTGAGTGAATGGAGCGTTGAGGGCGGGAGCGATCGGGAGCCGGTTTCATCAGCCGCGCCCCGCTCCCTGCGCCCGCCCCCAGCGCCCCGCCGTCCGGCCCGCTCGCCAGCGTCACCGCCTGGCACCAATGGCAGCGCGGCGCGGCGGCGGCTCCGGGAGCGGGCGGCGGCGGGGGCGGGGCGGGGGGCGGGGCGCGGCGTCTTCGCGCGCCCCGCGCCCTAACCTGGGATTCCCCCGCGGGTGGGCGGCGCCTGCCGACGCGCTGGTGGTCGCCCCGCCTGCGTGCGGCCATCCTTCGGGCAGCGGGAGCCAGCCTGTATCCTCGGGTCGCCGCAGCCCCCCGCGCGGGCCCGACTGGCGCGGCCGCCGGACTGTCCACCCGACCGCGGGCCCCGGCGAGCGGACCCCGCGCTCGCGGCCAGTTTGCCTCCCCCAAAATGAGAAGATTGGGGAGGCACTTCAAGGTTGGTTTTTTTTTAATTATGATAAATTTTCATTTCTTTGTCATTGGAATATTTTATTGCTGTTCTCTTACTTTCAACAAATAATGTATCCTCGCCCCTTGTCCGGAAGGGCCGGAAGCCTGAATCTGCCTGTGCCCCTGGCGGTAGGACGAGCACCTGGCCGGCGGGCCTGTCTCCGCGGCTACTTCCGGAGCTACTCTCCCCGAGATGGCAGAAACTAGACCCGGGTCCCACCGCGCTCACCTCACAGGCTCCCTCTTGGCGCCCCAAACCAAGCAGAAGCCACAGTCTATAGAGATCCAGTAACCTGTGACATGAGAGAGGTAAGTAGGTCATAGATTAACCCCGCCAGCCTCCTCTCTAACTTTGCAGGAAAACAGGAAAAACGATAGCACTGTGTCCACGGCCTTTGAGTCCTTTCCACGCTTCCTACCCAACCCCCCTCCCCCCGCAATGTCCTTGGTCAGTGATGGGGCCTCATTATCAGCCACAGGGTGCGATACTCTTGGAATTACACTAGCAATTTATAAAGCATATAACTGCAGGGTGCTACTAGCTTCAGGAGCGTTTTCGTGAACACATAGCAATGGGCTAGTATTTGCAAGGCACTTTGGAGTGTTTGGTATCATAATCAGTGACTACATACACGTTGTTTTAAAACAGAAAATTTCAGTTTCAACTGTTCGTTGGTGAAAGGATGCTCTCAAGTTGCATTAAGGAGGTCTCCTGTGCTGGGGCTCTTCCTGAATCCCACACAGCCTCCTTAACCCGCTGACGCTGCCATCATAGGATTTCACAGAGGGAAGCCTGGTGTGATTCAAGGACCACCCGCTTTGCCTTTGCACTCGATTTGGATTTGAATCTGAATTCTACTCTTTCATTCCTTTATGGTTTTCCACAAGCTATTTCACTTCTGTTTGGAGCTTATAAACCTTTTATTCTTAGCAGAATATCCCTTAGTACTTGAAATATGATTGTGGGATTTTTTTTTTTTTACTCTTGGCAGGAAAATAGAATTTAATAGATTGTAGAGATGCTCTGCTCGGGCAACAAGCAGACGGATCATAGAGTTAGTATCTGTAAATTCTGAGAGCAAGTGTTCCAGGCCCTGATGGGTGTATGGGTAGAACTCAACCAAGATAATTGTCAGCACTGTGGTCCGTTTAGCAGCCTCACCCAGCAGACTTCGTCTTCAGTAAAACTGTAGGAGACCGTCCATGACAAGGCCTGTAAGCAAGCAACTTGCTGGCAGAAAAGATTCAGTGTGAACCAGGGGAAGAATAATGATGCTCAAAGCCTCAGCAAAAAGTTAGGGGAAAATGTCGAAAAAACTGGCTGAATTTATAAATAAAGCGAAATCAGGCAGGTTAGGATCACACGCAGGTCCAGAGGGATCATGAGTGACAGGCCACCCTGATGATACTCAAAGAACAGCGGATCCAAGATTCCAAAGACTGTTAAGGAAAGGAAATGCTAGAATTTAAGCCCTAGGAACACCATCCAGGGTGAAGGTGGACAGACCAAGTCCCGGGCCAGCACCGTTAGGCAGGATGGGGTCCAGAAAACGTAGAGAATCAGAGTCAGACAGATGTGGTTTTGGGACTAAACTCTTACCTCCTGCTAGCTGCTGGCCTAGGGGAATTGTGTTTGTCCTCTTTTAACAACATACTTTATGATGCCAACTTCTGGAAAAAGCTAAATTATGAAGACATTAAAAAGATCAGTGGTTGCCAGAGGCTTGTCGGGGGAAGAAGTGGGAGGGATGAATAAGTAGCGCACGGGGATGTTTAGGGCAGTGAAACTACTCTTAACGATACTGTAAGGGGGCTACACGTCATTATACGGTTGTCAAAAACCACAGAATGTCCAACACAGACAGTAAACCTTTATATTAACTACAGAATTTAGCTAATAATAATGTGTCCACATTGGCTCATCAGTCATAGCAAATGCACCACAACAATTCAAGATGTTAATAATAGGGGAGGGCTTCCCTGATGGCGCAGTGGTTGAGAGTCCGCCTGCCGACACAGGGGATGCGGGTTCGTGCCCCGGTCCAGGAAGATCCCACATGTTGGTTTCCCTCCCCCTCATCCCGTACTGGAGGACTCCTCTGGGCACAGATCAGATGCCAGTGGCAACACTTCTGGATGGCTTTCATTTTAATAACAGGTGGCCAGCCCCACTGCAAGCACTCTGGGACCCCAGGTCCAAAACCATCCTCTAGAGAAACATGGTATGCGTGCCTCAGTCCAGAGCCTAAGGATACATCATCAGAAGTGGTGTATTTCTTTTCTTTTTCTTTTTCTTTTTTTTGCGGTACGCGGTCCTCTCGCTGTTGTGGCCTCTCTGGTTGCAGAGCACAGGCTCCGGACGTGCAGGCTCAGCGGCCATGGCTCACGGGCCCAGCCGCTCCGCGGCATGTGGGATCCTCCCGGACCGGGGCACGAACCTGCGTGCCCTGCATCGGCAGGCGGACTCTCAACCACTGCGCCACCAGGGAAGCCCTAATTAATTGTTTAATTGTCTGTCTTCCCCCAACTAGGCTGAAACTCCATAAAGGCAAAGCCCTTTTCTACCTGTGCACTGCTGTGTGCTAAGCAGAGTGCCTGCACAGAAGAGGCATTGACACATTAGTTAAATGATGAATAACCAGAGGGGATTCCAGATGAGAGGCAGAGATTCTTCATGAAGCAGTGATGGGAAGGATAAAGCCCCACTATCTTTTCTCAGCGCCTCCCCAACTGGCTACAGATTGGAAATCTTATTACCCTCAAAGACAGCTCCCCGTTTCCTTGTCTCCTATCCTCCTCATTTCTCAGAGACAGATGCTATGAGATCATTGCAGTCTTTTGGAGATCCAGGTCCCCAATCCCATAATATAAGGCTCTATTCAGGAGAGGAGAGATATGAATACTTCCAAGGAAGTACTCTTGGGCACATCATTTTAGTTAATTATCATCATCTCATCAAACCATCACCTTATTGAATACTCCCAAAGATAAATCTTTGTGTTCTTATTAACCATTTCCCTAAAATAGTAGGAGACCAAGGATAATCTGTCCCTGACTTCTTCCTTGGAGATTCGTGTTTCCACAAGTCACAGCCAACCATAGTTTTAAATGGTCAAAAACAGAAACAACGACTTCTCTGTGTTAAGAATCACTCAATTGCAGGTAATCCATACCTGATTCAAACAACTCTAGGAAATCTTTTAAATTTATTGTTACATAACTGCGAAGTTTAGGATTTGCCAGGTGTACGTATGTCTGGAGCTAGGTTTTCAAAATATATCTCAGTCTCTCTATCTCGCAGTTTTCCTGATGGCTGTATTCTTTGCCAAATCTCTCCATTGGTAAAAGCAGTGGTTTTTGAAGTGCGGCGAAGAAGGAAACCCCTTCCAGCATCCATTTCAATCCTACAAAAGGACCCCAGTAGGCTCTGCTTGGGTCGCATGCCCAAGCTTACATACCTCTCCCTGATTCCTGCAGAGTGGTGTTCTCTTGTGGGCTAGCCTGGGTCACATACCCACCTCTGTGGGGCAGGGGGACAGTGCAGAGAGGAGGTTGATTGGCAGTTCCACTAGTATCACAGAAGTAGAGGAAGAGGTAGTCCCCACAGGGAAGGAATGTGAGGAGACAAGAAAGAAACTGGTGTCCACTCTATTTCCACTCCCCTGCTCGTTCAGATGTCCCCCAGCCCATCCTAGAGGCATCTGGACCACGTGTTTTTCGTGTGTTACCACCATCCAGCTGCAGCGACCACTCCAGGCACATCTGCCCTGTCTCTGAGGCACATATGCCCTTGAAATAGTGATTTCATTTCCTTTGGATAAATACCCAGAAGTGAAATTACTGGATCCTATTTTAGCTCTATTTTTGATTTCTTGATGAATCTCCATACCGTTTTCCTTAGTGGCTATACCAATTTACAATCCCACCAACAGTGCACAAGTTTCTTCTCTTTGATAATAACCATTCTGTGTCATTGCTTGCTCTTCTCTTGTAGACAGCATATAATTGGACTTTTTAAAATTCATTCTCCCAATTTCTACTTCTTAATTGGAATGTTTAATCCATTTACATTTAACATAATTACTAGTAGGTTAGGGCTTTTGTATGTCATTTAAAATTTTCTTTATGTCATGTCTTTTTCCCTTTATTTCTTCATTACTGCCTTCTTTTGTGTTAGATAAAATTTCCTAGCATACCATTTAAATTATCTATTGTTTCTTTACTATATATTTTTGAGATTTTTTTATTGGGTGCCCTGGCAATTAAAATGAAATTGTAACTTAGAACAATCTAGTTTGGATTAATAGCAATTTAAACCGTCTGCTAAACTTTTGCTTCTTTATATTCCATTCCCTCCCTTTTCTTTATACTTTTATTGTCATACAAATTACATCTTTACACACCGTAAGCCCAACAAGATAGTTTTATAATTGTTGCTTTGTACAGTTGTCCTTAAATCCAAAAGAAGAAAAAAAACTACAAATGAAGACACATTTGTACTGTCTTTGTAAAACCCATGTATTGACCTCCTCTGGTGTTCTTCATTGTTCATTTGGATTTTAGTTACCGTCCCATCATTTCAGCCTGGAGGACTCTGTTTAGTATTTCTTGTAGGTCAGGTCTGATAGTGATGAAGCCTCTCATTTTTTCGTCTCCTTCATTTTTGAAGGACTAGATTTCCTAGATGTAGGATCTTAGTTGACAGTGTTTTTCTTTTAGTACTTTGACTATGTCATCCCACTGCCTGCTGGCAACCATGGTTTTGAATGAGAAGTTAGTTGTTAACCTCATTGAGATCCCTTGTGCAGGACGGGTTTGCTTTCCTCTTGCTGCTTTCATCAGTGTCACCTTTTCTTTGGCTTTTTAGCAATTCGATTATGGTGTATTTGGTATAGATCTCTTTAAAATGATCTACTTGGAGTTCATTGAGCTTCCTTGGTGAGCAGATCGTTTTTCATCACTTAGGAAGTTTTGGGCCATTGTTTCTTCAAATATTCTTTTTTCTCCTTTCTTTTCTTTCTTTCTTGGACTCCCCTTATGTGTAGGCTGGATAGTGTCCCACAGGTTTCTGAGGCTCTGTTTATTATTCTTTATTCTTTTTCTTTTTGTTCTTCAGACTGGATAATCTCAATTAGTCTATTGGTGGTTTTGTCTGCCTGTTCAAATCTTCTGTTGAGCCCCTCTAGTGAAGTTTTCATTACAGTTTTTATACTTTTCGACTCCAGAATTTTCATTTAAAAATAATTTATATCTCTTTATTGACATATTCTATTTTGTGAGATGTCATTCTCATACTTTATTTCTTTCAACATGGTTTCCTACATGATTGATGACTTTAAGTCTTCGTCTAGTAAATCTAACATGTGCCCTTTCTCGTGCACAGTTTCTTTTGTGTGCTTTTTCTCTTGTGAAAAGATATTCTTCCTGGTTTTTTTTTTTTTTCATGTCTTGTGATTTTTTGCTGAAAGCTGTACATTCTAGATAAATAATGTGCCCACCCTAGAAATAAGATTCTCTCCTTCCCAAGGTTTTTTTGCTGTTGTTCTTGCTGTTTTCTGTTTATTTGTTCAGTGACTTTCCTAGACAAATTTTATAAAGTCTGTATTCTTTGTCATATATAGCCACTGAAGTCTCTGCTACTTTGCTTAGTGTTCAGCGAATGATTGCACTAAGATTTCCTTATGTGTCTTGAACCAATGAGTCTCTCATCCTTTCTCTGGGGCTTCTGTGTGTGTGTTGGGGCATGCTTGCCAAGTTCCCACAGGTAGCTTACAGCTCTGCATTAGCCTACACTTCTTGCTTGTGCAGACCCTCAGGGTCAGCCAGAATTGAGAGCTTAGGGTCTTCTCAGTTGTTTCTTAGGCATAGACACAGCTCTAGGTATGCACACAGCCCTGTGTGTGTGCTTGTGGTCTTCTAGATTCCCAGGAATATATAGAAACTTTTGAAAGCACCCTGTGGATATCACGTGTCCAGTGTTTCCTTTTAAGTTTTTTTTTCATAGCCTTTTGTTAGCCTCAACTTGTAACACTTCCTTAAGCAACTGCAGTGTTAAACAATTAATGCTGATTGTTTTGACAAATACCCTGTCAGTAGGGCTGTTCTCACAGAGGGAGTTCTAAGTCACATCAAAGAAAGAGATGCCCTGAAAATGGAACTTTTCAGCAGGCTGTCAGACAGGTCAAATATTGACAGTTCTTTGGGAATGGCCCTTTTGGGAGCTCTGCACTCATTCTGCCCCCTCTAGCGGCTGCTAGGCTGCTAGCTCTCAGGCATATTCTCTTTGATCTTCAAGGTTACTGAGAGGGAAAGCATCATCTCTGCAAAGCTTGGCAGTGTCTCTTGATTGATGAATGTTACTAGACTAAAATTAGGACTTCTGTCTATTAAAGACACCACTAGGAAAATGAAAATGGAAGCCAAAGAGTGGAAGATGGTATTTGTAATACATATGACTGACAAAGGATTGTCACAAATCTGTAAGAGCAGGTTAGACACAGCTGAATTTTTTTAAAAAATTGTGAACAGAAGGAATTATTTGGAACACCATCTAAAAAGACAGAGATGCAAAATATAAAACTATACCGAAAATAAGGAAGTAAGAGTAATAAGTCCTAACATATACAAAGAGACGATTTTCAAAGACATGTAACTAGGATATTTTCAGAAATATTGCTAAGATTTAAATTCTAAAATATCAGAATGCAAATGAACTTCAAGTAGGGGAAAAAGTCCACAACTAGAAACAACATAGAGAAACTATAGGACATGAAAGACAAAAGACCTTAAAAGCATCCAAGAAAAACCAGATTACCTATGAAGAAATGGCAATGAGAGTAAAATTTTATTTTTCAGTGACCATGATATCAGAGCCAGTGAATTATTTTCACTGTGCTCAGAGACACTGAAGAGTTACCCACAGTTCTCTACCCACTGACACCATCTTTAAGAACAAAGGTTAAATAAAAACATTTTCTGACTTAATAACTAAGAATGTTTTTCTCTAAAAGACACTCATTGAAGGAAATACTAAAAATATGTGGAAAAAATACCTCAGATGGAATGTCTGAGGGACAAGAAGAAATGGTGAGCAAAGATATTGCTAAATATAGATACAGATGGTATAAAGTAAATAAAGTAGCGTCTAACTTAGGGGTAGGGATAATAGAGTAGAACTAAAATAGTGAACAACTGGATGTGTGGTCAGATTTGAATGGTGCTTCGTGATTAAGAGATGCTAAATCCAGATTTCTTTGGTTTGAATTCTGACTTTGGTACTAATTATCTTGTGGTACCTATTACCTTGCTTTAGGCAAGTTAATTAACACCTCTGTACGTCTATTTACTTCTCTTAATATGAGGATAGTAATAGTATCACTCATAGGGTTACTGGGATGCTTAAATTTGTTAATATATGTGAACCACTTAGAACAGTGCTTGATACATGGCAAGTGCTTCATAAGTGTGAGCTATGATTATCAATAAAGCATTCTCAGGTCCTTGTGTTGCCAGGTGAAATACAGAATCATGGTGAGAGGCTTTATCAAACTTCTTTTGACAGCAGTGATTGAGAAAATAAAAATACTATTAGCAAGTTCGTTTTCATTGACTCATAAACTTTGTACCACACTAACTTAAACTACATAGACTTTTCAAAAATCTATTTATTGATCTACACGATAATTCCAAGAAGTAAAAACCTGACAGGTTGTGGCAGACACTGCTAGCGGCCTTCGTGATGTTCAGCCTGCCTTTCTTACACACAGAACACTGGTTTCCTGTAGAGTGTGAATGTGTCCAGCTAAGACACTGACTCTCCCAGATGTCTTTACAATTATATGGCCGTAGCCCCTAGTTCAGATCGTTGAGATTTAAGTGAAAGTCATTGGGTTGGATTTCTGGAAAGGCCATGTCATGCTTTATGCCTTTAAAGCTAATGTGCCTTGAACCAGTATGTTTCTGTCCTTTCACTCTGTGTGTGTGCTCCTCATGCCTTCAAAGCTCCCGTAAGAAGTTGACAACTCTGCCTTAGCTCTCACTTCTTATTTGTACATAGCGTGAAGGTCAGCCAGAGGTGAAAACTTACAGCCTTCTCAGGTTTTCCTGGGCATGTGCACAACCCTTGGCATGAACACAGCCCTGCACATGCATGTGGCCTTTTAGATTCCCAGGAACGTACAGGAGATTTCAAATGTCCCTTGTGAACTTTTTTCCAAATAATCTATTTACTCAGAGAGAATTCGCTAAAAATTTCTGGGAATTTAAAAGTGGACTTTGACAGATTGTTTCCTAAAATCGGCCAAGAAGAACAATAAAGTGGAATCTTCTATGTCATCAAAATGACAGTAATGATAATAGGGTGGCATTATTCAGAAATATATAGCATGATGGGAAAAGAAGTCCATAAATAGACACAACACACACGCACACACTTTGCGTATGATATAGGCTGCACTTGAAATTAGTAGGGAAAGGATGAATTATTCCATAAATAGGTTGGAATGATTGGCAGTTCATTTAGGAGAATAATAGATCTTTATGTCATTCCTTACACAGGAATAAATTCCAAATGGTTTAAAGATATAGATAGATAGATAAATGTGTTAATAATCTTAACGTGAGGAAAGATTTTTTTTAGGACAAAGGAAAACGAGAAAACAAAGGCAAATCTTGACAAATTTGACTATCGACGAGTTAAATACGTCCTCATAGTGAAAGTCCCCACAAATAAAAGTAAAGGCAAACAACAGGCTGATTGACAGTTCTTATCAAATATGTAACAGAAAAAGAAAAAACTAAATAATGGGATCCTGTTTTTAACCAATTAAATTGGCCAAAGAGAAGAAGCTTTTAGGAGGTTGATCGTATACCATGTTAATGTGGAGGTGAAGATACAGTCATACTCTCCTTCACTGTTAGTAAGAGTACAAAGTGGTAGAGCTGTTTTGAGAGAGGCAATTTGACAGGTTCTAACAAAATTTTAAATGTGCGTCACTCAAATACAATATTCTCACCTCTAGGAATCTGTACTGCAGAATATTCACACGCTCCCAAAGGGGTGTTTGCGTGAGGCTGTTCACTGCCCTACTGTCTGTGGCAGGACCAGGAACCTGAATGCCCTTCACTCCTCTGTGTGTGTGGGGGTGGGTGGGTGTGTGTGTATATGTGTGTGTGGGGTGTGTGTGTGTATGGGTGTGGGTATGTGTATATGTGTGTGGGGTGTGTGTATGTGTGTGTGTGGATGTGTGTATGTGTGTGGGGGGGTGTATGTGTGTGTCGGCGGTGTGTGTGTGTGTGTGTGTGTGTGTGTGTGTCAAAAGAGGGAAGGGGGTTACAGAGAGAAAAAGTCTACAGTAAAGATTCAAATTACTTCACAATTATTTTGGATGGTGAACTTCTTTCTTTAACTGTTTTTGGTGACCCAGAGTGATGACAGGACAGCTTGGCTTTGTGGGTAAATATACCACAAGAGGGACTTTAATGTTTCATCACATATGCTTCTGTATTGTTTACATTTTTCAAGTGATTTTTTAAAATAACAGAAAAGAAAAAGAAAAAAGCAAACTACAGAGCTCTGTACTATGCTCCAGTTAGGGTTGAGGAACTCCACAGAAATAGCTGTGTGTTTGTTTATATGTCACGGACGTCTGATACAGGTGCACACCCAACTGTTAACAGCTGAGTGAAGGGGAGGCAGGGAGAGGGCGGATGGGGGCCTTTTACGTTCAGTACGCTTCCGTTCTGTTTGATGTTTTTACAAGTTTGTTTTCTGCTCTTGAAATTTTTAAAAAATGAACAAATAAATAAAACATGTCAATAAAGGGAAGGGGAAAGAAAGCCAGTTGCTTTCCAGCAGAAGGAAAGAAGGAAGGAAGGAAGAGGTGGTGTTTTCAAGACTGGGGAAGCGCAAGGAGACAGGAGTGACTCAGAGGCGAGAGAGGACGTGGGTCAGCCATGCTGTGACGTCCCGGGGGGTGCGGGGAGGGGGCGCGCCACATGCATGGTGTACACCTCCCTGCAGTGGGGGAGAGACGCAGGGGACCGGGAGGGAGAAGAAACAGAGATTTTGAGCTTGGCCGTCTGTGTGAAGGGAGACAAAAGGAGGGGTCCAGCCAGAAAAGCAGGGACCAGAGCGCATCCTGAATAAATACCAGAGGGAACGGCCGTGTTCTCATTTTTAGACGTGTGCTCCTCAGCTTTACCAGCAATTGTATTTCTGTGCAAACCAAAACCGTTTTCTTCAGTTAATGTCCTTTAAACCATGGCCACAGGCTGCCTGCGCCTTACTAAGGTGATTCATAAAGAAGGACCCTTCAAAGCAATTGGCTGTCTTATCTCTATCATCTTGTATTTCTGCAGCAGGACTTGGGAATTAGCTTTCACCATAGAAGGGAGTGAATAGTATTAGAGAAGAGAAAAATGTTATCTGTGACAAATGCACGTGGGATAATAATACGATTTTAATTGAAGGAAGACTGGCCTGAGAAAATGCACAGGAAGCGTGCTGTTTGTGTAAAGTGTCCCTAAAACCCGGGCAAAAGCTCTAGTCTTTGTGGCTGTGATGCATAAAGAAATCTTCAGGGTGCAGGCTGAGTTAAAACCAGCTAAACTGGGATGAATTTGTGTTGTGGGAGAGAAACATAATATACAGGGGACTTAAGAACCACCAAAGCTCTTGCTGAAGGAGACACCTATGGTATCTCTTGTTGTGTTCTGCTGCTTATTCCCTTTGAGCAAGAATAAAATTACTGTATTTTTTGCTCTTCAAAAATCTTCTCTGGGCTTCCCTGGTGGCGCAGTGGTTGAGAGTCCGCCTGCCGATGCAGGGGACGCGGGTTCATGCCCCGGTCCGGGAAGATCCCACATGCCACGGAGCGGCTGGGCCCGTGAGCCATGGCCGCTGAGCCTGCGCGTCCGGAGCCTGTGCTCCGCAACGGGAGAGGCCACAACGGTGAGAGGCCCGCGTACCGCAAAAAAAAAAAGAAAAAGTCTTCTCTGCTTGCCGTTTCTCTGGTGCGATTGGCCAGCATATTCTGATCCACGGAAAGAGGAAGGCAGTGGGGCCACCCCTTCCCCTCCCACTGCACAGGGGAAGGGCTATTGAAAGCGTGCAACGCGAGGCTGTAAGACTCGCTAAGCTACATATATCAGTAGTTTCTGGAAAGTGTGTGTGTGATGGTAGCTTCTCATGTAGCTGGCTTTTTTCCAAAGCCATGCACCTCGGGGGGTCATTCTGTTCTCAAAGCGTGTCACGTGTCCAACCGCAAACAGGGCTAACTTGATTCTCAAAGACAAGTGGACAATTTGAGGTTTTCAAATAGGGAAAGCTAAAAAATAAAACCCATGAGAAGTAGTCTGTGAGATGCCATTAAATAGACCTGGATGCTAGTGGCCACCAAGCGCCAAGTATTTGAGAGGCGGTCCTATAACCACCCAGTATAATGGTCTGGATAAGAACGAGATCGTATTGCCGGAAATTTCAGGGTCGTAGCAGATCATCTTGCCTCTTAAAAGGTGAACTTTCGTGAAGAATTTTGCCTGTAACGGATGGCACGGAGCTGAGAACTGTCCTACCGAAGGGTCATCACAGTTCACTCTGGGGTTTTGACACGTCCTCTGTCTCTCGAGGCTGCGGGAATTGCTGACGTCCAGTCCAGCTTCCAAGCACTGAACTCCCAGGACGAACTTGATCTTGTTCGTGAACCGAGGGTGGCAAATTAACACAACATAATTTTATTCAGCAGAGTTGCAGGAGTTAAAACAAGCAGAACTGGCAAAGATTCAGATGAAGAAGCGTTCCTGTGTTCGCTGGTAGGTGTGTGAGTTGCTACGGCTCGTTTTGGCAAGCAGTCTGGCAATGCTCGTGCCTCGATTAACTCATCTCTCCCCAGCAGTGAAGAAGCAAGGCTCCAACGGGGGCAGAGGCAGAAAGCAATTTTCTCTCCTCTCCTTTATGGTTTCTTCCTTGTTCCCAGCTAAAGTCTCCAGCAGCTTACATAACCTTTTCTGTTGCTTTTAGATTTTAAAAAAAAGCCTCTGGTCACTTCTGTTCACAACATTGAAAGTGTCCAGCCCCGTGTAAAAGTCAGAACTGTGGATTTTACGTCAATCTTTTCCCTGGGCCTGGCCTGGTGGCGGCTTCTCAGCTGCTTCCCTCCATGGCTCCACGCCTGCAACCTGGCCCAGGTTTCTGACCCCGCCAGGCTTGGAGGCCGGGAAGGACAGGAAAGGGCTAGGATTCATGAACATTGAGCTCACGGCCAACAGCACTGTAACTCATGCCTGAACAGAGCTTCTCTGATACATGTGACATGTGGCACACACAGTCATCCTGTGCTTAGGATACTAGACAGCACTTCATGCTGTGCTTGGGGGCGATTTTAAACAGCAAAATCATCAACAGAAGCACAAAAATATGAAAAGTGTGTCACTGAGTAGACAGTGAAGAGGACAGTGTTTACGATATGAGAGCTGGTGCTCCACCGAGTATCACCTCGGCCATCCTCAGCTGTGAAGGTGCATGTCAGTGACAAGTATTTTGCCACTCTGCTCTTGACTGTGAGTAACTGCAGAAGCCCCACAAGCACTGATTTTAGGGTTACAAGTAAATGTTAGCAAGTAAGCAAATTTCCAAGTACAGAATCACGAACAGTGATTCTAGTTCCATCGTAAACAAATGCTTCTCAGATCATGCTCTTCCAAAATGTCATCAGTTTCTTACTGGGAATCTGATTTTATAGGAGCATATGCCAGAAATCTACTGCAAATATCATACTGAATGATGAAAAATTAGAAGCATTATTATTAAAGGAGCAAGAAAAGGCTCCCGTCCCATTCATTGTGCTGGAGATCTTTAGTCAGAGTGATAAGAAAAAGAAAAAAGATATGAATACTGGGAAGGAAAGACAAAAATGTCTTTGATTTAGGATGATGCGATTATCCGTCCATAAAATCCAAGAGAATAAATTAAGACCTAGTTAACCAATAAGAGTGCATCAGGGTGGACAGGTATAAAATCACATATGAAAAGTAATAGCTTCCCTATATGCCAACCAAAAGCAATTAGGAAATATAATTGAAAAAACGAATTCCATTCATAACACCAACAAAATCTAGGAATAAACCCAACAAGAGAAATGTAACACTTATGAGCACAAAAAAAATAAGACTTATTAAAGGACAAAAAAGAACCTGAAAAAATGGAGAATTAACCATATTCCAAGTTCAGATAAGTCAACATTTTTTAAATGTCTGTTGTTCCCAAATTAAACTGTAAATTTGTTGCAATGCCAGTCAAAACTCCTTTCCCCAACCCAAATCTTACAGCCCATGTCAAATGTTTTCAAAACTTCATCTGAAATTTTTGAGAGTATGCACCAGACCAGCAAAGCCTACTTTGAAATAGGAGGCCAATGAGGGTATCAAAGCACATTATAAGTTATAGTATTTAAAAATGTAACTTAAAGGGAATTAATAAACAGATCAATAGAACATAATATATAGAGTCCACAAACAGACCTATGTATATATAGGAATTTAGTAAATAACAAAAGTTATACTTTGGACCAGTCAGTAAAAAATTTACTAAATGATGTTGGAAAATAAATGATGCAAAAAGGTCTTTGCAACATACAATAAAAGACAAGGGATGAATAGACAGAATATACAAGTAATTCTTACAAAGCAGTAATGCAAAGTGCAAAAGAAAAGTGGGCAAAGGACGTGAAAAGACATTTCAGAGGAAATCATGCCAATGACCAGCAACTAAATGAAGAGAGAGATCCTCAATTTCAATAGCAATCAGAGAAATGCAAATTAAACAGGATTGAGACATCGTCTCCAGCCGTAGTTTGGCAAAATTGAAGAGACTGATAATAGCAAGTGTTGATGAAGAAGTGGAGAAATGGTATTTTCCTGCATTAAAGGTGGTTCAGCTCTTTTGGAGAGCAACATGGCAGCGTGAATTAAAATGTTAAATATACATACTTGGTGAGCCAAAGATGCCTTTCTAGGTATCTAATATAGAGACACACTCTCACATATGCTCAAAGAGATATTGATGGTAACAATGAAAAATTGGAAGCCAACTTAAGCGTTTGTTAGAAGCGGAATGCTTAAATAATCTATCATACTTTGATGCTGTGGAGCATTGTAGCAATTTTTAAGGAAACCCATATCAATATATACCAGCATTATAATATCTCAGACATATATCGTCAAGTGAAAAAAGCATGTTGCCGAAAATACATGCAGTGCTATGTAATATATGTTAAATTAAAAATCTGCACAAACTGTTCATTTCTATCTTTATCTGCATAGGTATGCATGTAAACACATGGAAAAATGTCTGTAAGCACACATGCCAGATTAATAAGCAGATGCTACCTCTAAAGAGGTGAATGGGATCAAAAGTGGTCATCAAAGAGACTCTTGCTTTGTTTTTTAATTTTTAAAAATTTCGTTTGTGGTAAAAAAAAAAAACCCACATAACATAAAGTTCAGCATCTTAATCATTTTCAAGTATACAGTTCACTAGTGTTAAGTATATTCACATTGTTGGGTAACAGATCACCAGAAATTTTTTAGCTTGCAAAACTGAAACTCTGTACCCATTAAACAATTGCCCATTTCCCTCTGCACGCCGTCCTGGTACCCACCATTCTGCCTTCTATCTCTATGAATTTGAGTACTTTGCATACTTCACGTATGAGGAGTCATACAGTATTTGTCTTTTTGTGACTGCCTTATTTCACTTAGCATGTCTTCAGCGTTCATTTATATTGTAGCAAGTGTCAGATTTTCTTTCCTCTTTAAGGCTGAATAATATTCCGTTCTCTATATAGACCACATTTTATTTATTCATTCATCTGTAGATGGACACTTGGATTGCTTCCACCATTTGGCTATTGTAAATAGTGCTGCTGTGAACATGGGTGTACAAATATCTCTTCAAGACCCTGCTTTCCTTTCTTGTGGGTATATACCCAGAAGTGGGATTGCTGAATCATAATGGTAGTTCTGTTTTTAACTTTCTGAGCAGCTGCCACACTGTTCTTGTTTTTATTATCTAAGTATTTCACAACAAGAATGTACTTACGTGTTCTTCATGAAATTAAGGGTAAAGGAAAAAATTAGTCTGGATAAGTGTGGTTCAAAGGACACCGTGCATAAGTAAATGGTGGTTTTGGTGAAACTAAGAACGGGCAAATGTGGTGGTCTCTGTCTTAGCAAAACGCCTGTGAGCTGGGAGTGTTGAAAACTATGGGTCTAGCGTTGACTTAGCATGCCTGATAGTTTCATTGTTCTCAAGTATCTGCTAGCCTCGCCTGGGGAGGCTTATGCCTCCCCACCCTACAGATAACCCTCCGGCCATCTGACTTGCGTTGGCCAATGAAACGTGAGCAGAAGCGCGGAGAGCCAAAGCGAGGTTTTCTGTGTCCTCTTCCCGTGTCCTCTTCCTGCTGTGACCACCATCACCATCCCAGCCCAGGTTGTAAAAGCAGTCGGGGTCCCAACGGGAGGTCGTGTGCAGCAGAGCTTCAGCCACACTTTGATGCAAGTCAAGCACGAGTGAGAAGTACATCTTGGGGGTTGAAAATGACTGGATTGATTTATTTATTTATTATTGACGTATAGTTAATTTACAGTGTTGTGTTAGTTTCTGTTGTACAGCAAAGTGATTCAGTTATGTGTATATATATATAAAACTGAATATATATATATATATCTTCTTTTTTATTTTCTTTTCCTTTATGGTTTATTACAGGATATTGAATATAGTTCCCTGTGCTATACAGTAAGACCTTGTTGTTTATCCATCCTATATATAATAGTTTGCATCTGCTGATCCCAAACTCCCAGTACATCCCTCCCCCAACCTCCTCCCCCTTGGCAACCACAAGTCTATTCTCTATGTCTGTGAGTCCGTTTCTGTTTTGTAGATATGTTCATTTGTGTCATATTTTACATTCCGCATATAAGTGATATCATATGATATTTGTCTGGCTTACTTCACTTACTATGGTAACCTCTGGGTTTATCCATGTTGCTGCAAATGGCATTATTTCATTTTTTATGGCTGAGTAGTACTCCATCGTGTATGTATGTGTGTATATATATAATATACATATTTGTGCGTATATATACATATTTGTGTGTGTGTGTGTATATATATTATATATATATATATATATATCTCACATCTTCTTTTTCCATTTCTGTCAAAGGACATTAGGTTGCTTCCATGTCTTGGCTATTGTGAATAGTGTTGCTGTGAACATTGGGGTGCATATATCTTTCTGAATTAGAGTTTTCCCCCAATAATGCCCAAGGGTGGGATGCGTGGATCATATGGCAACTCTGTTTTTAGTTTTTTGAGAAACCTCCAACACTGTTTTCCATCGACTGGATTTATTTTTGGTATCACAGGACAACATGGTCTGTCTGCCTCATGCAAGACGTTTATTTAACACTCCTTGTCTGCACGAGGACTGTGGACTCCTAGTGGGAACAGGAATCTGTAAATCAAGGCCCCTTCTGAAGACATGTATGCACCGCTGCAAAGCCAGGGAGAAGGCCAGCGCCATGCGTGCATGTCGCATTTCAGGGCAGGGGCTGAGATCCACAGAACTCCAGGGTTTCTGGGATTCTTTGGAACAGTTGTTTCAAGTAAGCATCAATCCTCAACTCTGAGTAATAATGACCTAAGAGTATGGTTTCACTGTCTCTAAGAAGACACACAATGTCAAGATGAGGTCTGTGAAGTGCACATTTTCTCTTGAACTTGCTACGTGTAATGCTGAGAGTTCCCCCGGAGTGCGCTGGTTAATTAGCATTTTCTTAATTAGCTTAATTAAGAATTAATTAGCTTAATCTTTCAATCTTCTTTATGAGCCAGAAAGCATTGTGGATAAAGCATGGTACACCGCCGGCTAGGAATATGGGATTCTAGGTCTGACTCCACCAGTGACTAACAGGATCTAGGCAAGTCCTAGCTTCTCTGACCTCATTTTTTTCTGTTTATAAAATAATTCTGGCTCATCTATATTATCAGATTTGTTAGGACAAATTTCATGACCACATCGGCATGAAATCTGCATGAGGTTGATACTGAAATGGATTAGGCACACTTAATCAAGATGGTGAAAGAGGAGGCTGGAACCAGGACAGAAAACCCATTCCCACCCCAGCCAAGGGTTTCCCCGTGTGCCGGGTTTGCTGGGGAGGTCAGGGAGAGAGGCTGGCAGCCAAGGCATTTTGAAAACATAGCTTTTATTTGAAATTCACGGTACATTTGGTTAAATTTAACTTTTAGTAAATTACGTAACATATTATGATCTATGTAATTATATATCATATATTACGATTTTGGATGGATAGATAGATAACGTTTTAGTTCTTAATGGATTTTTTGGTCTTTTTAAATTTTCTGAGTTAGAGGAACTCTCTGGATGGTGTTAAAGAGAGAGATATGAACCAGATGGGGCTAATTCTGATATTTGGAGCAGTGAACCATTTCTGGTCTTTACCCTGCTCTATGGTAGATGGGTGGGCTAGACCCAGTGAGCACCTCTCTTTAATCGTGGAGCCATAGAGGGACTATTGTGGCCTGAGGATGCCATCCCTTCACACCTAACCCTTTTCACGTTGACGTGTGGAGCTGATGCTGCCGATTGGCAGGGCACTGGGTACTTTTTTAGATACTATACGTGTCATATTCTCGGTACAATTTTTAAATTGAGGGGAGCTGCAAACCTTATCACCTGGTACTAACATACAGGTAAGTGGACATACTGAGCATTATTTAAATTACATTTCTTTCAGGCAAACAAACAGCAACAGCAAAAACTCGAAACAATAATTGATTTAAAAAAAGGGGGAGGGGTTGGAATGATCGGAAATGGAATCGTCACCATTGGGAAAAAGTTCAACTTGTGATTCTTATTTATATCCAACCTTTGTGAGCATCCTTTCGTTTATTTACATAAAATCAACTTGGGCTTCATCAACTCTGCTGAGAAAAAAAAGATGACATGTACCTGTAACCACCAGCAAGCGCTCTGGAGAGGACAGGTTCTTAAATTACGTCATTAATTTCCAAGATATATGCATCACATTTGTGTTTGCAGAGCATAAAAATGTATTAGAGGAAGCCCAATTTCACGTGCTAATAAAAAAGAACACAGAAGATCTCATTCACTAGCAATCTCTCTTCCTTTTGATTTACAACTTTTAGGGAGCAACGGTGTCATTCAGCTGCAGGGTCACAGGGCCGCCTTCTGGTGGAAATACAGAGTAGAAGTGAGGAGGGAGGGGCATGGGGGGCACTTTTGCTCTACTGACAGTGTTTGATGCCTTAAGCTAGGGGATGAGGACATGGGCATCTTAATTATTCTTTATTCCTTTTCTTGGCATATCTTAAATATCGCGATAGTATATTATTTTTAAGAAAAGAAGACCCAATTCTGAGGGCTTTGGGAACTAATTCAGTCATCTTAAGTTACTTAGGTCTGTGTACCTTTTTGGCTCCAGTGAGAATTATTTTATACAATTAGGGATAGGAATGTCGGAGAAGAAAACTTGAATTGATTAGGGGGACAGCTATGATCTTAGAGAAGGGAACCATGGCTTGTTAATCTTGCCCTAGACTGTGTGCCCAGAGACTTGTCTAAGATCTTCAGAGCGAGGGAGCTGAGGGGCAACAGTCCCCAGCTGCGGACCTGGAACACCAGCATGTCCCTTGCTGTAAGGGCTGGTGGCTGAGAGGTGGAGCCTGAATGACCCGGGCACGAAAAGGACAAAGCCCAGCAAAGAAGCTGGTTTTAGAACCAACGCTGACTCCCAAGAGGCCTATCGGTCACACCTGAGATGAAATAGTTTCTGCCCCGGCCGTGGGTTGGGTGACTCGCTGCTAAGGGTCAGCATGGATGACACAGGAAGGACAAGGCAAGGCTGTGGTCCTAGGCACAGCCTAGAGACAGGTCCCCCTTTACCCCAGGGGCAGTAGTGGGAGGTGTAAGTGTTAAATCTTGGGGAGCCTGCCTTTCTGTGGCTGCTTTGGGGACAAAACCTCTTCCTCCTCGGACCCCTCGGGAAGGGGAATCTCTTAAAGCGAGACCCGTGACCTGGGACAGCAGATGTGTGAACTGAGACTCCACGCAAACAGGGGTATCACAGCCAGGTGCCCTGTCCTCAGACCGTGGCGGCCTGCTATCTCTGGGTGCTTCCAGGGTCCTCTTTGGGAGTGCGTTTGCTTTCTCTTCCTTCTTAATGTATCTAAACCAGAATCCCTCCGTGGGGATTTTCTTCTCGCACAACTTCTTTAAACTGGGTGTAATAATCCGCACCCCGAAAAACTCACCCTTTTCAAGTGGACGGTCTGGTGGCCCTGGGGTAGACTGGCTCCTTCAGTTCTTCCTCTGCGGGCTAGTCTCTGTCGAGCCTGTTTGGGGGAGCGGCTTCTTCCTGTGCGTTTCCCCCGGCAGAGAGGGAGGCAGGCCTGCCATTCACCGTGGCTGCCTGCGGCCTGTGGTCCCGCGTTGGCTGGGGCTCTGCCCACCGGCTCCCCATGTGCTGAGAGCACAGGCTCGCGACGTCTGAGGCAGGGAGAGAGCTAACCCACGCACACTCTATCGATTTTTCCCATCGTCTGGGTTCCTTTGACTCCCTCTTTTCCCCTAGGGGAACAGTTAGGAAATAGCCAACAACCCTTGCAGGCAAACTGAGTTTCTGAATTTATTGCATTCCGAAAACAGTGGAAAAGAAATCAAGCATCGGGCCTCAGAAGGATCAGGCAGAAGCAAGTTATGTTCCCGTTTGATGGTGAAGCAGCCCGGCAGTCCATGCCTTTGGGGATAGGACGTACACTGAGAAGGGTGTTCCCTGATGTTAGGAAAATAATAGGCTGGCATGCGCGCGTATCTTCCTCCTTGAGACTAATTAGAAAGTTCAGGAAACCTAGTCAAGGAAGGAATATCTGGTATTTGCCTGGTTCTCTGCACAAAATGGTAATCCGATGGTCAGGAATAACTATGGGTGTACATATTTTCTGAGAATACAATAAACAGAACTCTAAATTTACAAAACATTAAGAAGTAAAGAGTAGTCATTAGCTTTCCAAAACCAATTGGCGTTTTTATCCTGCTGAAATTCTGTTGTAAGGGATGAAGCTAACAATAAATGGGTCAGAGACTACAGAGCTTTCCGTGCTAAAAATTCTGAGATTCACATGTCAATACCTCAGAATGTAGAGCAAGACAGACCCTCAGAAACTAAAGGCTCTCAATCAGGGTTATATGATTACCCAGGATCATGTGCCAAAATGTATCTTAAATTGATGTTGTTGGAAATTTCCCCCATAAAAGCTAATGAAAATGATAGCTCCTGGAGTTCTAATAAAGTTGAGAGGTTAAGAAAGATCCTAAATTAGCTTTCCTAGTCTTAAGACACTGCTTGTCTACCATGGAACGGTGAAAAACCACCAGCCTCGTGAACCAGGGCATTAGTGTGAACCCACATCCCCTGGGAACTTGTTAAACATACAGAGGCCCAAAAAACAAAAACAACAACAGCAAAAACAATAACAAAAACCAAAATACAGAGGCCCAGGTCCCAGGCCACAAGCTCAGTCGGTAGATCTGGCGCCCTCGAGCGTTCGGAAGCACACCAGATCTGAGAAGCCTAACATAGTGGCAACAGTTGGAGTTTGAAATCAAGTAGACAGTTGAGACTCAGAGGCCACCATTCCGTGACCTTGAGCAAGCTGCCGCTCTCTCTGAACCTTAGTTCTCTCAACTATTACGAACTTCCTGGGTTGTTGTGAGGATTAAGTTAACGGCCTGTTTATCTCCGTGTTTGCCACCTAGTGGATGATTAATAAATGTTTCTTCCTGCATGAGTTTACTAGGACTGCCATAGCAAAATACCACAGACCGGGTGACCTAAACAACCGTCATTTATTTTCTTACAGTTCTGGAGGCTGGAAGTCCAAGGTCAAGGTATCAGCAGGGTTGGTTCTCCTGAGGCCTCTCTCCTTGGCTTGCAGACAGCCATCTTCTCGCCGTGACCTCTCGTGGCCTCTTCTCTATGTGAGGGTGCCCGCATCTCTTCCTCTTCTTATAAGGTCATCAGTCCTGTAGTCCCCTTGGATTAGGGCCCCACCCTTAGGCCATCATTTAACAGCTCTGTAAAGCCCTTATCTCCAAATACAGCCACACTGGGGGCTAGAGCTTCAACACGCGCGTTTTGGGGGAGACACAATTCAGTCCCGAACACTTCCCTTCACCCTATCTTTTTACCTGTGCTCTTGCCTTTTTCCTTTCCCATCACCGTCAGCAGTAGTTTACGTTTGAATCACCTGTAACTCAAAAGAATCATTTTACAATACTTATGAAAGCGCTGGTTGAAGGTGAGGTGAGGACGGGGTGAGGTATTCTGCCGAAGGCATTGGCTTCATGGGAATCCAGGCCCCAGAGCCCTGGTCCAAGAATATAACAGGGGCTCTACTCTTAGCTAAAGGGTCTGGTTACTCTCACTAGCTCGGTTTCATTTTTTTTTTTTTAAAGTGACCTAGATGGAGAAGGCGCAGAGTCCCCCCTGTCTAAATTCTCAGTCCTCAATTTCCAAATTCTGAAGGGCTGTTTTTTTCTTCTTCTCCTTCTTAAGATAGATCACAGCAGAGAAGAAGAAAAGTCTTTTCAGATTTCATAAGCGAAAGCTTAACTTTGTGACATATCATTTCCTGACAGAGTGGTTATTTAGCGCCTATGTTTAGAGTCCATAATATTCAGTTTCAGATGTGTGAGGCCTCGTTCCAAGCAAGCTGCCTCGCCCTTCCCTGCTGCTCAAATGTCTCCTTCATGGTTGCACACAAGGCTCCACAGAGGCTGGCAGCCTCCTAATAGAATCTGTGATGTGAACTGCATTCATGCTGATGTTACAAGGCAGCACCTGGCCGCCTCAGATCCTCCCTGATGTAACTGGCAACACACTGAAATGAGTCAGTCTGTGAGTCACTCAAGAAACCTTCAGCGACTGCATTGTTCTCTTATTCATACTCCAGTGAATTAAGTCTTCTGACCTGGACTATGAATTTTAGCTCTTTCCCAATTAAGTTCCTTGGCTCTATGTTGGTTTTTCTTCCGTGAAACTGAAGCAGCCTTCTAAAAATGTGTGCATTTATTATGTATGTTCCTCTGCCTGATTTAAAATGCGCCACTCTGATTACTCTGAACTGTGATTGAATGGAGAAGCCTGGGAATAGGTATGTATTCATAATGAATTTTTCCTTTGCTACCTCGGGCGGAGATTAAGGCCTCCATTGAGGGGCACTTCTGATGCGATATTGACAGGACCGTCCTGACCACCGCAGTGGGCTGAGGCAGCCCAGAGATCCTCACTTTCTACCCTTCTCACTTCTTGTTTGTCCAACGCTTGGGAAAGGCACTGTATGGTTCAGTTCTAAAATGTCCGAGCCCAAGGAGATCCTGGCATCTCTGAATTCAGTCCCCTCTCTCTTCCTCAACTTCTGATTAACCAAAGTCAGACTACATAGTTTTCCAGTGTCCTCCATCCTGAGGCAAGGTGGGCTTTCCTGGGCCTGGGCTCAGCCATGTGACTTACGTTGGCCAACTGGATGTTGACAGAGTCGATGCAAGGAGAACCGTAGACAGTGCTCGTGCGATGGGGCCAGCTCTCTGGCGCTTCTGCTGTTGCTGGGAGAGGAACGTGTCTGGTAGCTGCGGGTCCAGGAGGAGGGAAGACACGGCACGTGTGACCAGCTTAGTCTCAGCTAAGCTTTTCCTCTGCAAAGCCTGGAGCGGCGCTCCCAGCTGCTCTGGGCGGACAGTTCATTCAGGACTTTAAAAGTGTTGCTTTGCTGTTACTGTAGTTGCCTCTAGTGCTTTACATCCTTCAAAGTAAGCAGGTGAAGCCATCTGTACTTAGTGTGGGACTGGGCTGCCGCGTCTGTTCTGCACCCCTGGACCATGGAAACCTCTCCCCCGTCGCTCCCCCCCCCCTTAGGGGTACGTGAATGCTGCTTATTACTCAGTGAGATGAATGGTGAGCAAAGGGGAACGTTCTTGGACTACCTGATGTCTTTTTTTTTATATAAATTTATTTTATTTTTGGCTGCGTTGGGTCTTTGTTGGTATGCGTGGGCTCTCGTTGCGGAACACAGGCTCTAGGGGCGTGGGCTTCAGTAGTCATGCCTCGCGGGCTCTACAGCCTGTGCTCTGCAACGAGAGAAGCCACCGCAGTGAGAAGCCCGCGCACCGCCATGAAGAGTAGCCCCCGCTCGCCGCAACTAGAGAAAGCCCGTGCGCAGCAATGAAGACCCAATGCAGCCATAAATAAATAAATGTATTTAAAAAAAAAAAAAAGAATTCCTCTTAGAAGTCTTCATTCGGTATTAATAATTCAGCTTCTGGTCTGTTTTTGCTTGTATTTGCAAAACATATTTTGTTCATTTCTGTCACATTTCCCAGTCGGTAGGTCTGGTAACGGGCCTTTCGGTCAGTATCTGGTTGGCTTTTATTGTTTGCCGCTTGTAACCTCTTGTGTTCCTGGGACTTTGGCTCCTGTGTCGTCGTCAAGCTCTGCCTTGAGGTCTTGTCTGTGCTCTCGCCAGGCCTCCTCACCTGTCCTCAAGTGCACTCCCTCCAGCCATGACCACTTCAGATTGCGTCACCTCCACCCGTACGTGGCGCCGTCACTACCTGCTCATTCCAAACTGCGTCCCCAGAGCCTCTCACATGCCGGCACACGGGAGTTCTCAAGAAGTATTTTTTTAGTGACTGATGATAGGTGTAGGATCAGTTAGGTTCATCCGTAAGGAATAGAAAACCCAAATACCAGTGGCCTAAAAGGAGTTTCTCTCTCCCTTATTTAAAAGTCCTTAGGCCTTTAGGCATTCAGGCCAGAGCTGGTGAGCCTTTGCATCCGTACAGTCTCAGGGACACAGGTTCCTCCCACATCGTCATGCTGCACGTCCAGGGCACGCTCCTTGTCCTCATGGTGCCAGACGGCCCACGTCTCGGGCCACAGGATGGGAGAAGGGACAAAGAAGAGCCGGCAGGGTCTCTGAGAGAAGGTTTCTGGAATTGCCAAGCAGACAAGCACTTCTTATGTAGCGTTAGCCAGAAGTTAGTGTCAGGGCCACGCTGCCTACAGAGGAAGCTGGGGTGTGTTGTCATAATGTGGATAACTTGGTGCCCAGCTGAAAAATTCTACCACTGTGGAAGAAGAGGAAAACACGCTGCGGAACCTTTAGCAATTGCAGAACGCTAACGACCTGAAAAGGCATAGCGTATTCGTGGAAACAAGGGGACTGGTGGAGCGAGCGGGTCGTAGTATGAGCAAGGTAGCATGGTGGGCCAGCTACAGAGACCAGGAGGGCTAACCTGGGAAGTAAGGCCAAGACTTCGTATATTATCCTGTAGTCTGTTTATCAGTGAGGGTCCGGAGAGGAAGCAGGCACTCCTCAAAGGGGTGAAGTGAGTTTAATGAAGGACTGTCAAAAGGGTTAGAAAGCTCAATTAGGAGGCTATTATGGTAGTTCTGTAGTTGCTTTCCTTTTTTAAAAAAATCAAAACTCACAGTAAGAAGTATATATTTATATTGTTATTTTTATATTGTTCATCAGGTAACACACACACACACATAAAATCTGAAGCCCATGAAACAATACTTAACCTTACTAAAAGCAAAGCACTCTGCTTTCACTTAGAAATACTGGTTCTATATTGTAATCATTTCACAATACGTGTACATCAAACCCTCACGATGCACACCTTAAACTTATACAGTGATGTGTGTCAGTTATTCTTGAATAAAACTGGGGAGGAGGGCTTCCCTGGTGGCGCAGTGGTTGAGAGTCCGCCTGCCGATGCAGGGGACACGGGTTCGTGCCCCGGTCCGGGAAGATCCCACATGCCACGGAGCGGCTGGGCCCGTGAGCCATGGCCGCTGAGCCTGCGTGTCCGGAGCTTGTGCTCTGCAACGGGAGAGGCCACAGCAGTGAGAGGCCCGCGTACCGCAAAAAAAAAAACAAAAACAAAACAACTGGGGGGGAATGCTCATTCCGAACCATTTTGTTGATTTTATGAGTCACTAATGAGTCACAACTTTCAGTTTCAACAACATTAGTCTAAGAGTGTAGTAGGCAGAATAATGCCCCAAAGACGCCCACGTCCTTTGATTTTGATTGAGGACCCTGAGATGGGAGGTTATCCTGCACGCCCCGGGGATGGGGGCCCCGCGTTATCACAGGGGTGTTTATAAGGGGAAAAGGGAGCAAAAAGAGATGTGAGGAAGGAGACAGTGTCCTAGTGGGGCAGCTGGCCGTCGCTGGCTTGGAGGACGGAAGAAGGGGGCCACGAGCCAAGGAATGCCTGCCGCCAGAATGTGGAAAATGTGAGGAAACACACTCTCCCCTGGAGGCTGCATGAGGAACGCTGTCCTGTTAACACCTTGATTTTAGCCACTTTTGACCTCCGGAGCTGTGAGGTGATGAATGTGTGTTGCTTTAAGCTGTCAGGTTTGTGGTGATTCATGACAGCAACGGCAAGAAACTAGTACGAGGAGGGAGGTGAAGGGAGTCGGAGTGAAGGCAGTGTGGGTGTGGGGAGGGAGGAGAGATGTGGCGTCCAGCTTCTCTCTCAGGGTGGAGGGCCACTGCCCTGAGACGAATCACAGTTTTCCTTCGTCTCATGTGTTATAATCCTGGGAAAGTTAAAATGAATATCAAAGACTTAGAGGAGGATAGAAGTCTGGTTTAAAACGCTTTGTTTTAGCGACATGACCATATGAATTCAGGGCAGATAAATAGTGTGCCGTAAACCTGTGAGCGGATCTGGAAGACGGATGGGGCCACCCAGATGGTTTCTTCATTTAGTCCCGGCTGCCCTAGGAGGTTAACCTGTGACCAAGTGGCTCTACACCTCAGAGGGAGAGGATGGACTAGTCAATAAATGGTCATGGACAGCTGTCAACATGAGAAAACAAAGTTGGACTCAAATGTGGAAAGCAAGACGGTAAAACTTTTAGAAGTATAGTAGGATAGCTTTATAACATCAAGGAACAGCATAAAGTCCAAGCTATACACCCAAAACAAAAGGGGAAACAGATTCATTCGATTATATTAAAATTTAAAAACTTGAATACAACAGAAGTCTCCGTAACAACGTGATAAAGCCAACCAGAGCTGGAGGGGACTTGTAAATACAGATATCTAATAAAGCAGCAGAGCCTAGAATATCTTAATACCTCTACACATCAATGAGAGTCAGCCAACCCAGTAGGTAAGCAGGCAATGGATGTTAGCTGACAGTTCACAGAGGAGGAAACCTGAGTAGCCCATAAATATACAATGACACGTCCTACTTCACTGGCCATTGAAGAAATGAAAACGAAAATGAGAGGCCTTCCCACTGTCATCAAATTAGCCAAAATTTTTAAATGTGACAATGTCAAGTGTTGGAGAGGATGTGGAGAAACAGGAACTTTCATACTTTCCTGGGAGGAGTGTAAATGGGTCCAAGCATTTTAGAGAACAATCTGATGGTGTCTGGTGAAGATGAAGATTCCTAGAGATGTTCCCTTGAGAAACCCAAGCACGTGCACAAGGAGACCCACAAACTCCTCTCATTTAAGCATTGTTTAACCTGGAAACAAAATACCCATCGTTACAAGACTAGACAGATAAATAGTGATATATTCCCCCAAAGAAGTAATATATCATAGCTGAAAATGAATTAACTAGAGCCTTGTTGTGTTACCATAGAGAAATCTCAAAAAACATAACACTGAGCCAGAAGATCAGGTTGTAGTAAAATACATACAGTAACATCGCATGCAAAACAGTATTGTTTATGCACAGAAACATCAGTGTAAAAATCACAGAAACAGACACGAGAATGGTAAGCACCGAACTTAGAATAGTAGGTCCAGGAAGGAGGGAGGAGAACGGAGTCAGGGAGGGTGGGAACACACAGGAGGCTGTAGCTGTAATGTCTGATTCATACTTTACACTCATTATTTTATACTTTATACTTTTTGTGTGCTTGAAAAGTTTTATTTAAAAAATCAAACCCTTCACCATGGCAAAAAAGCCGCCTACAATACTGCCCCCTCTGTGGCCTACAATACTGCCCCCTCTGTGGCTGTCTTTGCCAACCTTTTCAATCTCCCCATCCATCACTCCCACGTGCTGTCCTACTGAGCTCTCGGTAGACCAAAGTTTGTGTTGTTTCCCGAGCATATTTCTTTTCACAGCTCCGTGCCTTTACTTATGCTGTCCCCTCCCTCTGGACCCCACCTGGAAGACCATTCATCCTTCCAGATTCATTTCATGTTTCATCTCTGGTGTTCTCCAAGGTATGCTTCTCAAACCCTGATGTGCAGAGGAGTCATCCTTAGATCTTGTTAGAGTGCAGGGTCTGATTCTTCTGGTCCACGAGGATCGCACTGAGTACCGGGCCCTCATGACCCCATCCTCTTCCAGCAACATTAGGAGCTCCCCACTCTAGAGTCCCATAGCTTCCCCTACATTCCCTTCTGACAGTATTCCTTGCATTGTTCTGCGTCTGCTTTCTTTTTTAAAAATAGATATCCATCTTTTTCGTGAAACCCTTAAGGGTAGTAATCTCCTAAGAGTATTTATCCTGCCCTGGACTTCACTGTACTGCCAGCACCTAGCATTCATTGGCTGAATATTTGAAGCATTCCCACGTTGAAAGTATAATTGTCTTTTGCACCTCAGGTGAAGCCTTATTAAATCTTTTCAAGCGTGTCTGTTTAAATTGTGTTTTATGTCTCAGGCCAGTAGCAACAGGTATGTAGGGCAGTAAATGCATACCGTGTGCAGATCAGGTCTGAAGAAGTTCCTAATTACAGTGCTCATCGGAGAGGGGAGCTGGGCGCTGGGAACCCTTAAAGATGTTCAGATCCCTTCGGGCAGAGAGAGCTTTGGAGATGCGGGGGATTTAGTTACTTGGTCACAGGGCATGGATTTTGCTCTAATCATTAAGATGGCTTAGGGGAGCTTTGCAGACCTGTCCTAAGAAAACAGGCTCTCTGAGAACAGGATGAGTGGAGGGGCAAACCAAGGGCTGCCCGCTGATTAACTCTAACGGCCTGACCACGGCTCGCCCTCTGCGCTGCCCGTCCCGTCCGTGGGCAGGGAGCCCGCCTGGGTGCGCCCGCGCGGCAGAAGCAGGCCACTGAGCGGAGGCGGGTGGAGCCTAGCCAGCTGGCACCTGCCCACCCGATTCCAGTGCTGGCGGTGCCACTTGGTGGCCATGCCACCTTGAGCAACTTCCTTCACCTTTCAGGGCCCGGGGGTGCCGGATTTAACAAATAAAATATTGCGTGGGAGGTATGTAGACTAAAAAAGCATTCCTTGTTTATCTGAAATTCACATGTAATGGGGCATCCGTATTTCATCTGGCAGCCTCCTCTGGGCCTCGCTTTCTTCATTTCTAACATGGGGATGGTAACCTTATGATCCTTATAAGGTGGTGAAGATGAAAGGATTTAATTTACGGAAAGTGCTCAGAACGGAGCCTGGCTCAGTGTACGTACTCACTGCGGCGACTTTATCGTTACTCTTTTGCAAGTTCTAACTGGTCTAACCCTGACTCCGGTTCCTTTTCCCACCTTCCTTCCATGTGACGGCCGGAGATATCACTCTAAAATATTGGGATGGCCAAAATGTTCGTTCGGGTTTTTCCATAACATCTTCTAGAACTCTGAGCATGCATTTTCAATTCTACTGCACATCTCATGGCTTCCAAATCCACGTTCGTCTCTCTGGGGTGACCTTTGTGAAACGAAAATCAGAATGGAGTTGGTGTTGCTAAGAGAGCTGTCTACAGTGTGGCCGCTGAGGCTTACGCACGTCTCAGCCGGGGTGGAATCTGAACTTTTGACCGCTTGTCCTAACGAAGACATCCAGAACATCCGCCAGAAACTCAAGATACGTATCAGACCCTTACCCTCCTCATGATAGCCTATCTGCTTATCAGGCCCCTACCCGGTCCCTTATGAGCAAATATTCATTTCTTGGGTCGGAGAACAGCCTCGTGGCTTTTGCCTTTATAAGCCCCTGACTCTTCGGTTTACCCGAATCTGTGTCTCCCGAATTGCAGTTCTTAAGACCCCCAAATGAAGCTCTTTGTTGTTAAAGGCCTTGAGATTGGTTAGTGTCCAACGCCTTCAAGACTTGCACTCCCTCACCTTTCCGGTCCCTGTTTCCACCAGCCCTGCCCTCTGTGCTCCCTGATGCCCGGCCTCTCCCTGACCCCGTTCCTCCCTCTGTGTCCTTCCACGGCTGCCCCCTCGACCTGGAATCCCTGTCTCCCCTCGGCCCCTGATCAGTGGCCTCTTATCCTCTGGAGATCTGCTGAAGAGTGCCTTCTCTGGAAACTTCTCTAAGCCCCCATCGTGAGCCTCCCCCAGTCGTCATCCACCTACGTATTTGGGTTCTCCTGCCATACTATATTATAGTTATTTCCTTTTCCATGTCATATTTTCTCTAACAGGATAACATCTGTGTGTAAATAAATTTTAATCCACAGCCTAGAGCTTTTAGTTAGTATCTGAAGTATCTTGGTCAGGAACTCACTCATCTAGGGTGGTGATCAAACATGAAAAGTTCACCACCCAGAGGGGCTGCAGCAACTTCCAGCATCCTTGTTGCCGTCTACGCCAGAGGCCTTGCTCTTTGGCTAAGGGATGTGGAAGCAATTTTTCACTTCTAGAACGGTCAGTATCCAAAGACTTGTACAGGCACTGCTGTCCTGTCACGGGCAGAAGCGAGGGAGCCTGAGGTCTCACTCCCCCTTGGCTGGGGTCTTCCATTTCCTGGAGGCTTCTGCCATCTGATTTGATTGAGCTGACTTATTGTCGGGATACAGTTGCATTTGCCTCTAGTGAAGCTTTCATGCAAGGTGTCCGTTAGAGAGCCTGAAAGAACAGAGTGCAGGGACTTCACCAAAATTACGCCAGAGAGACTGGTTGGAGTTCTACCTGCTTGCTGACAGAAGTTGCTTCACGTTTGGGAATATGGCTCTTATTGCAACACACCACCTGGTGGGGGTGGGGTGGGGGTTGGCAGGAGGCACCTGCATCCTTCCATGCATCCTGGGTCATTGAAGCCACCGTCATCCACCAGAAAGGACCCGACCAACATGAAACCAAGTTGGTTCAGTCTGCAGTACCTCGTCTCTCCAACTAAAGGTGAGCTTGAGAGCAGGGGCCTGTATTCATCTCCTTGGAGACTCCGGCCCCTCCCTCTGCAGCTAGCACCACAGGGGGTGCTTGTACCGAAGGAGCAGGAAAAGGCCAAGACCCTTCATTGCTGAGCCAGCTTTAAAAACGTTGAGGACAGACTCAGACATCAGTCAGCAAATAGGGTTGAGATGAAAACATATAGGAAAACAAAGAATACACAAGAAAGGTACCTTTTTTTTTTTTTTTTTTTTTTTTTTGCGGTACGCGGGCCTCTCACTGTTGTGGACTCTCCCGTTGCGGAGCACAGGCTCCGGACGCACAGGATCAGCGGCCATGGCTCACGGGCCCAGCCACTCCGCGGCATGTGGGATCTTCCCGGACCGGGACACGAACCCGTGTCCCTGCATCGGCAGGCGGACTCTCAACCACTGTGCCACCAGGGAAGCCCTTGATGTTTATTTTAATCTTTATTAGAAGGACCAGTTCTGACTCTGTGATGTTTGTGATTCTCTGTGGCTTTAGTTCTGTAGCCTCAACCCTGAAGAAGTTATTCCACTTTTCCAAAAGCCTCACTTTTTCACTTTTAATTTTATTATTATCAAGAAAATGATTCCTCTCTATTTCTAAAAGAAATCCAGACAGTCAAATATTTATCTTTATTTTAAAAACACCTTTTTAAATAAACTTTTATATTTTGTAATAATTCTAGTTTTAAAGACAAGTTGCAATACAGAATTCCTATATTTCCTCCATGTGGTTTCCACTAATATTAGCATCTTTCATGATCGTAGTAGGTTTGTCAAAGCTAAGGAATTAACATTGGTCAGTACCACCGATTAGACTCCAACCATGTTTGAATTTCATCAGTTTGTCCATTAATGTCCTTCTTCAGTTCCAGGATCCAGCCCAGGATCCCACCTGGCACTTAGTCTTCGCGTCCCCATAGTCTCTCCAGTCTTTGACAGTTTCTCAGTCTCTCCTTGTTTTATCACGACCTTGACAGTTCTGAAGAGTGCTGTCCAGATATTTTGTAGAATGTTCCTTAATTTGGGTTTGTCTGATGTTTCCTCATGATTAGACTAAGGATCTGGGTTTTGAGGAAGAATACCGACTGGCAAAGTGCCTGAGAGGGATTTTTTTAGATTCCTCAATGCCTTTAATGCTAACGGGGTGATGGGTGTGATGAATTCTCAAGAGGGCAAGCTATTTCTTACAGAAAAAGTTTCAAGGAAAAGATATCAAAAGGTACCTTTCTGCTGTTATAAACATTACCACAGTAAATATCTTGGAACGAGACAATATAGTGAATAATTAAGACTTGTCAAAAATTAATAAACAGAAACCTCAATGAAAAAGAGTCAGGAGCCCAGAGGGGGAGCTCTCACATCCTGTGAGAACAGCAGAACCCAACAGGAAGAAGGAAGACTCCGCTTCTTCCCAGGCCAGGGCTCAGCCAATGAAAAGCCGTGGACTCTGTTTACTTTAGCCCTCCCAGCTCCCTCTTCCTCTTGATAAAAGCATTTTCATTCCCTTGCTGTGCAGGGACTTGCCCCCGTAGCTCACCATGGTTGCAGACCCCAAATTGCCATCCTCTGCTGATCTCAGATAAACCCACTTTTGCTGGAGAAATATATCTGGCAGTCTTTTTGTTTCAGGTCAACAGACAGTAGACTTTGAACTCGCTCTGTGTGCAAATTCTGGTTCTGGCCACCCCCCCCCCCCAGTACAACTTTGAGCAAGTTCCTTGGTATCTGTGCTGTTTCTTTCTATAAAAGAAGGAATGCGGTACTTATTATTTATTATTGTAAAATATACGTAACATAAAACTTACCATTTACCATTTTAAAGTGTATAGTTCAGTGGCATTAAGTACATTCACACTTTTGAGTAATTATCATTACCATCCATCTCCAGAACTTTTTCATCATCCCAAACTGAAATTCTGTATCCATTAAACAGTTCCCCGTTCTGTCTTCCGTCCAGGCTGTGGTAACCACTATTCTACATTTTGTCTCTATGGATTCGACTCTTCTAGGTATAATACTTGTCCTTTTGTGTCTGGTTTATTTCACTTAGCATAGTGTCTTCAGAGTTCATCTATGTTGTAGCATGTATCAGAATCGAATTCCTTTTTAAGGCTAAATAACATTACTTTGTATGTGTACCACATTTTGTTTGTTCAGTCATCCGACAATGCCCTTTTGACTTGTTTCCACCTTTTGGCTGTTGTGGATAATGTTGCTGTAAACATTGGTGTACAAATATCTGTTCCAGTCCCTGCTTTCAGTTCTTTGGGGTTTATAACTAGAAGTGGAGTTGTTGGATCATGTCACAATTTTGTGTTTAATTTTGGGGGAAACTGCTCTACAGTCTTCCACAGTGGTTGGACCATTTTACATTTCCACCAGCAACGTGTGAGAGTTCGAATTTCTCCACATCCTTGCCAATATTTATTCTCTGGGTTTTTTTGGAGGGGGACATGGGGTGGATAATAGCCATTGTAATTACTGTGAAGTGGTATCTTCATTGTGATTTTGATTTGCATGTGTCTAATCGTTAGTGGTGTTGAGCCTCTTTTCATGTGCATATGGGCCATTTGTATGTCCTTGGAGAAATGTCTATTCAAGTCACCTCTTGACCACCAACCACCTCTGTCTTGAGACTCTTGTCTGCCTTTACTTCCAACACCCTGCTTTCCTCCGGTTCTCCCTCCAGCCCTCTGATCAGTCCTCCTTTCTTCTCACGCATTGTGGCAGAGCGTCTTACTGTTAGTCCCCTAGAGGTCCCTGACTCTTCCTGTACTAGTTTAGCTCATGCCACCTTCTCAGAGAATCTCATGGCCGATGTGAGATTTGAGGAACTTATTTCCAATGAAGACATCGGGTATTTAATTAATACGTTATAAATAAATAAATAAAGAGGTTCAGTTAAAAAGCCAATTAAAAAAGAAAAACTGAATACTAAGAAATACTCAGGTAATCAAAAGAAATCAGGAAGGGCAACAAAGAGAGAGAGAGGTATCAGATGGGACCAACAGAAAAAAATAGGAAGGTATTAGACTTAAACACAAAGATCTCAAAAGTTACACTAAGTTTAAGTGGACTAAATACTTCAATTGAAGGGGACTGTCAGGCTGGATAAAGAAAGCAAGATCAAATTTTATTCTATTTATAAGAGATGTATTTTAAATATAAAGGTATAAATAGGTTAAAATTATGGGAAAATATATAACATATACACCAATCATAAGAAAGCTTGAGTGTCTATATTAATATCTGGATTTCAGACTTGCCTCACCTGCTCCCACAATCACATATTCCTTGCAATAAATCTCTTAATGTATCTCCTCCTAATTCTGTTTCTCTGATTCAACCTTGAATGACAGACACTGATACCAAAACTAGTTAACAACAGGCAGTGCACCCGGCGGACCCACAGATCTGCTCTTGCTTCAGTGGTGTTTGGACGGAACAGACCCAGGGATGCCCCTTCTTCCAGCCTCCGACCACCTTCCAACCTCTCTTCTGAGAGAAATTAAAGAAGATCCAAATAAGTAGGTTGTCCACAGGTTGGAAGGCGATATTGTTATGATGTCATTTCTCCCCATATTGTTCTATAGATTCAATGCAAAATCCCATTCACATCCAAGAAGGCTTTTATTGTAGAAATTTACAAGCTGATTCTAAAACTTATAAATAAAGGGGACTTCCCTGGAGGTCCATTGGTTGGGACTTTGCCTTCCAGTGCAGGGGGTGTGGATTCGATCCCTGGTCCAGGAGCTAAGATCCCACATGCTTCATGGCCAAAAAACCAAGGCATAGAACAGAGGCAATACTGTAACAAATTCTATAAAGACTTTAAAAATGGTCCACATCAAAAAAAAAATCTTAAAAAAAATAAAATTTATAGAGAACAGGGAACTTAGAATAGCCAAACAATTTTGAATGAGATTCAAAGTTACTATAAATTAACTATAAACTGTCAAGTAGTAACAATTCTGAACAAAATGTCAAGTGTTACTATAAAGGTGCGTTAATCAAGAAAGTATGGTATTGGCGTAAGGATATACCTAGACATCAGTGGGATTAATAGACCCTCAATGGTACATGGTTAGCTTGTATTCAGTATAGCTGCCAAAGCAATTCCATGGGGTAAAGTCTCTTCCGTACATGGTGCTGGAACAGCTGGATGTCCATATGGAAAAAAATAAATCTTGACCTTACTTCACACCATACCCCAAACTAATTATGAAACCTGAATGTAAAAGCCAAAACTATAAAGGTTTTAGAAGTATGCATAGGAGAGTATCTTTGCAAGCTTAGGATAGGCAAAATTTACTCAGATGAGACACAGAGAACACTAACCAATGTTTTCTTTTATGAAGCATTGACTTCATAAAATTCAAATGTCCGCCCATCAAAAGCCACTGTGAGAAAATTAATAGGTAAGCCATAGATTGGGGAAAAAATTGTGATAGGTAGATAGGGATATCTATAAATAGATCATAGATATGATAGGTAGGTAATAGATAGGTAGGTAGGTAGATAGATAATAGATAGGTAGATAGATAGATGATAGATAGGGACATCTGTAGGTAGATACACAGATAGATACCTGACAAAGGATTTGTATTTAGAACATATCAAGAACTTGTGCAACTGAATAATAAAAAGATTTGCAACCCAGTAATTGAATAAATGATCCCGATTAAGATATTGAGTTCAGAGTTCACTTTATATATAGTCTCTGGAGGCAAAGAAATGAAAGTTGAATTATACTATGAGAAAATCCACTCCCTCATCAATAAGGCTCTCCAGGCTTTCAAAATAACCACATAAATTCAAGATACAGTATCACAATTCCAGTCACCTTTGGTGCATTCTGTACAGAGGGTCTACACAGACCTTTGGAAAGATTAGCCGGATAACCCTCGCGGTTTCCTTAAAGCACAGGTGAGGGAGTGAACAGTTCAGCTTAATCCCATAAAGAGAGGAAACTGCGGAAGATCTGCTCCTGAGCGGCAGCAACCTTGACTCCAGGCAGACACACAGATGTGCGCTGTCGCCAAGGTGGGACCAGCTCTGCCAGAGCTCGCCTTTCCCACCCTTTCTGATTGACTCACCCGCCCGCCCACTCAGCACTTAATCATGCCCCCCTCTATGTGGAAGTCAGGGCTTGTAGCTTGACTGTGGGCTCTCCTTCGAGGAGCCTCTGGTGACTCATTTCCTGCTCCAGCACAGGCTGGGAGCCCAGGGTCTCCACGCCTGCCGTCTCCTGCGCTCCCCTCCACCTTGCCCGCGGCTGCCCTTGACGTTGCTATAGAGTAACAGTAGTAACGTCTCTCTGCGAAACCCCAGTGTGGACTTCTGGGCCCCAAAGCTTCACCTTCGTGCCGCCCTCGGAGCCGTCGCGTGTGCTGGTGCCTCACCCGCAATGCCGTTCCCATCCTTCAGCTACCCAAACAGCAGCGCCGTTGGTAGCCACCATGTCCATGAGGTCCCCCCCGCATCCTCTCTCCTCCCAGCGCGTCATCCTCTGCGCTCGGGAACTTTACAGTGTGTACCACTCAACAGCTTTGTCCTCCTCGGAGAATACAGACAAGAAACTTGTAAACACATAAATAAGACAATTCAAAGTACAGAGAGGCGTTGTGAAGACAAGAAAACAGGCTGCTTGACTTGCAAATGAAGTGTGGTGGCATAACCTCTGAGGAGGTGACTTCTGAGGACAGACCTGAGGGATGAAAGGGAGCCAGCCTTGCACAGATCCCGGGGAGAATGCCTCTGCCGGGCAGGCACAGCAAGTTCAAAGGCCCTGGGGCGGAATCCTTGGGGCATTTGAGGGAAAGAAAGAAAAGCAGCGTGACCGGGGTGGGGGGAGGGTGAGTGGGGGTCAGTTGCGGGTAGGTGGACCAGGTCCGTCCAGGCGGGGCTGGGGGAGGTGAGGAGAGGCAGGTTGCAACCTAACTGTGGAACAAGGACAGGAGTGAAGGGTGGTGTGCTGGGCCGTCTCTTGAGGTCGCCGGGACCCTACTTGTGAGAGGCATTTGGTCTTTTCTTCCACGGCCTCAGGAGTGGAGCTTTATCTGCCAGGCCTTCTGCCGGAAGTTCCACAGGCCACCCTGTTGGAAAGAAATTAGTTCCCATTCAGAGGACGCCGAGAGGGAGCTGCGGATTGAGAAGGCGGTAGACAGAAATCCTTCCCGATAGCCAGGACGGCGGTTAGGAGACAAGGCAGAGGATTTTCTAATAGCTTCCTTCCTCTTGGCTTCTTAGAACTAGAAAACCAACCTTGCAATTTACCTAAATCAGACCGTCAGGAGAAACTCTCAGTGTCTCTGGGTGCTTGAAAAGAAAGAAAAAAAATCTCTAATGGCAAATAGGTGAGAAAGTGGAAGAATTCCTGGGTTGGAAGTGAGTGGTTCACAATTCAGTTTCCAGTCCATTAGCACTGAGCTTTGAGAGGCCAGATAAAGGGGTGTGATCGGTGAATTTCCCCTCTCTTTATAATCGTAACCAGAACAACAAGCATGTTTTGAACACACCCTGGGAGCCAGGCACACGTAACGTTAAGTAGCTTACCTGGAAAATTTACAATCTTCATTTTTCAGGTGAAGGTCGGGAGGTTGAGGAATGTGCCCATGATCGTGTGCCTGGGCAGCAGAACAGCTAGGACCCAAACCCTGATTCTCGACTCTGGGGTCTTAACCCCTGCCTCTGGGTGGCTGTGCACTTTCAGCATCTGCTCCTGGCCTGCCGGGCGCTGGCAGAGCTGCTCCCTGGGCCCGGCAGCTGCCCCGAGGCTGGTCCTGTTGAGGCAGAAGCCGCCACCCCTTGGGGAGCTGGCCGCCACCATCAGGGCTGAAGGCCGAAGCAGAAGGGAGACCCAGGATTGGCAGAGTCAGGCCGATCCCTATTTATGCTCCCCTTAGGGGAAAAGGTGGGGAAATTGTGGTTTTTATGAAAGCGTTCACCCTGGCCTCTCGTTGGCTGCACACCTGAGCGCACCCAGCCCTCTCCAGGAGCTCCTTCCTAGGGGGTGGCTGAGATGTGAGCCGTGGAGGAGAAATTCCTCACACTGTTTGTTAAAGTAGGTTCCATCTCTTAGGTGGTGTGACCCTCAAGGCTGAGCGTGTAGTCCGAGCAGAGGCCCTAGACACGTGCTTTTCTAGATCCAAAGGTGGAACTGAACTGGCCAGCAAAATCAGTTTAAAATAAGAGCCAGATGTGACAGGGAGGGGCACCCTTGGCGAAGGCAGTTTGCCCCCAGACAGTCCCATGGGTTGGCGCTCCTCCAGGTGTGCCCCCTCCAGATGCTGGCATCCCATGGCAGGCCCGGGACCCTGATGTGCCTCTGTGTGGTGGGTGGAACTGAGGCCCCCAAAACGTACGCCCAAGTCCCAACTCCCAGAACCTGTGACTGTAGACTTAACCTGGGAAAGATGCCTTTGCAGATGTATTTAAGCTTAAGATCTAGAGATGAAATCACTTTGGATTTAGAGTGGGTCCGAAGTCCCATGACAGGTGTCCTTATAAGAGCAGAGGGAGGTCTGGGACACGGACACACGGGGGAGAAAAGGCGCGAGAAGATGAAGCAGAGGCTGGAGTGGTCAGCCCAAGGCAGGGCAGCTGGGAGAGGAAGGCAGGGGTCCTCCTCTGGGGCCTCCAGCAGCTGCAGGGTCTGGCCAGCACCTTGAGTTTGGACTTTCGGCCTCCAGAATCATGGTGGAGAGGGGAATCTCTGTCGTTCTAAGCTGCCAGTTTGTGGTCATTAGTAAAGCATCCCTAGAAACTGACAGAAGGTTCTACTGCCCCTCATCATGAGGCCTGACTCACTAGCTACACTGCACCCGCTCCATCCCCAGGGCAAGGGGTTCCCTATTTCCAGGGAGAAATGCAACCGAGAAGGGGAGGCCACCTCTGTCCAGTGTGCTGTCCCTTGTAGCAGAGCCCTGGGCCGGAGACGGACGCTGGCCGTGGTCCAGCTTCAGAAAGGCCCCCGCTCGGCACTGGGGTGGACCCCTCCTCCCGCCGCACTCTGGGCAGCTTCTGGGGGTCCAGCCAGGCCCCTCGACCCTGCTGGCGGGTGCGGAGAGGTGGGGCGCAGGTCGGTGTGTCTTCGCTGCTTCCCTCTCTCCTCTTCTTCCCTCTCTTCTGGAGCTCTAGGCTCCGGAGTCACCCGGGGGTTCTCCCGGCCCTTCTCCGAACGGGCCCTGATGGAGCCGCTGCGTCCACGTCGCACAGGCCCGTTTTCCTCGTTGACCCGCCTTGAGTGTTGAGTGATTCCAGTTTCTTTAGTCACATGTCTACCAGCAAGTCCCACAGAGGGCTAATCCCATCTTTTCCGTGTGGATTTTTCTAGTTTCGCTCTAAGCACAGTTTCCAGGTTCTCGAGGGGTGGGAGGCACCGCATGGTTGGGGCTCCATGGGGACACCCACCAGGGGACAAGCTGGTCCTCTGAGCTGAGTAGCCACAGCGAGATGCCAGAGGGATGGGCAGGTTCGTCCTTACTGCTCTTTTTCTCCTGTGTCTGTGTGTCTGTGTGCGGGCGTGCGTGTGTGTGAGACTGAAAGTGCGTGTGTGTGACTGAATGTGTGCGTGTGTGTGAGACTGAATGTGCGTGTGTGTGCATGTGTGTGAGACTGAACGTGTGTGTGTGAGACTGACGTGTGTGTGAGACTGAAAGTGCATGTGTGTGAGACTGAATGTGTGTGCGCGTGTGTACACGTGTGTGTGAGACTGAACGTGTGTGTGTGAGGGACTGTGTGTGTGTGTGTGTGTGGAGGTAGGAGCCAGTCACTCGCCACCACAGTTTCTTCTCACTAAATGAAGGGAGACTTTGAAGTTCTTACTCTTTTTCCTGTCGGTGCTAAAGCCTTGAGATTCTGTGGAGCTCGTCCCAGGAGAATTTAAAACCAGAAACAGCGAGCCCGCGAGTGCTTTCAGCAGCTCCAGCTTACAGAGCGCTCCAAACCCACAAGAGAAAAAAGAACGCTTTCAGGTCCTCTTCCTCTTCCACTGGCGTCTGCAGCAGCCAGCGCCTTCGGCACAATCTCCTGCTCCCTGGGAGGCACCACTCTTGTGGTTTGGTTTCACATCTGTCCTTGAGCCGCCCTCCAGCGGGTGAGGCTGCCGCCTGCAGCGCGGGCCTGAGGCCGGTGTGAGCTTCGCCCTCGGCCCGGGAGGCGAGTTCCCAGGCGGCCCCCTCGCGGCTCAGTGCCCCCTTTCCTTGACCACGGTAAAGAAGGACAGTAAAGCCAAGGACTTGCGTTGCAGAAGGAAATAGACCCAGGGGCGTGCAAGAGCAGGGAACGCCGTGATGAGGGCTCCGCAGCACATCTGCGCAGCTCCGTTTCATTCACTCCTGGATCCCCAGTGGTCCCACCATCCCAGACTCGCAGGATGTCGGAGGAATTGGGATCGCTCACGTGAAGATGTTGTGGCCTCACGTGCCAGCCCTCACGGGAGGGCTTTGCGCTGCTTTCCCTGCCGTTCCTCCTTTGCTTTGTCTGCCCTGTCTCTGTGGATGTGGTTCAGGGAGCGGGGAGGGCGGATGAGTAGGGATTGATCGCCCAGAAACGGTCCTTCTTATGACGCTGGGCCCCCCTTGGTCTTGTCAAGCTCCATCCAGTGGAAAGACCAGCCCAGGTACAGACCCCACCCAGTGGTTTATGGGGGTTGATGTGTAACTCTGGTACACAAGGCACACAAGGTTTTACGGAAACACCCGAAGGAACTTTTTGGCCAGCCCACTACACTCAGATACAGTCTAAGAACAGTATGGTCCAGCTGCGATCTCGTCCTCCTAGGCGCCTTCATTAATTCATTACACTTGAGAAACAGTGACTGTGTGCCTTCCGTGTGCCGGCCCTCGTTCAGGATGCTGGGGGGCGCACAGGTGAACAGACCCGCCGTGGATCCTGCTCTGGGCCCAGGCGGTTGGCTTCCTTTCCTAATGCTGAGGAAGTGCCCAGGGAGGAGAACGCGTCTGTCTCCTCCCCGCCCCAAGTGTGTGGATATTGGGGTTCAGTGCCTGCCCCAGCTCCCACGTTTGAGCGCCCCATCTCCACCTTTGGTCTGCAGGGAGCCAGAGCTCCACCACCCCTGCGCCCAGCAGGCTTCTGGCCCCGGGCCTGGCCTTGCTCTTTCAGGCGTACAGCGCCCTCTGTTGGTGACCCACATGTAATACCCTGGCCTTCAGCTGGGACACCGTGCAGCCCTGGTAGCCTTTTCTGCTCATCTGAGCCCGGTGTGTGCTGTTCACCCATCCAGCCATCTATCTGTCCGTCCAAACAGCCACTGCTGAGTGCCAGACCCTGTCCGAGGGGGTGAGGATATAAAAATGTAAAGATAAATTTTCTGTCTTCATCACAAGGTAAATTTTCAGTCTTCTCCCAAGTTTCAAGTTCAGCTCCGTTCCCCTGAATGAGGATCCCAGTGCTGGTGGCTGGATGGGGCCTGGGATGCATTCCAGGTCCCATTATCTCTTTCAGAGGATGTGGCCTGAGGGTCCTCTCGTCAAGTGGACCCTTCGTGGTTGTCCTGTGCATCCTACAGTTTCCCAACCTAACTGGGCAGATCTGTCCCCACTCTGACTCTGTGCTACATGTAGAATAATGGGCTTAATTCCCCTGGGGGGACAAACTCCTATCCCCCAAAACTACCTCCCCCACCCCCGCCGCCCTGGAACTCCTCCCTTCCCCTCCCTAATGGGAGCCCACTGGCCATGGGCGTGAGCAAAGCCGGGCAGGTCCCAATCAGGATCTCCTGCCACCTTCCCTGCAGCCACCCGCTGCCGCTGGGCTCTGTGCGCCTGCCATCCCCACCTTCAGGTTGCTGGTTCGCCACCAACCCCTCCATCTTCTAAAGGCAAATGCACACACCTTGACTCTCAGCGGTGACCGTGGGGAAGCTCACACTCCCTTTCTTGCACCAGCAAGCCTCAGAAAAACGCAGGCGTTGTGACTTGGGGCCCCCCAGAGGCCAGCAGGGGTTACCACATGCCCTCAAAGTGAAGACAACCTCTCCTCAGAGGGACCAGCCTTTCAAGTACAGAGTGTTTCTCGCCGGCAGAAACACAGGGCCCAAGACTTTTTCTGTCTTTCTCTTCCGGTATTTCTGCGGTTTAACTCTTTTTAAAAAATATTTTATTATGGTTGATTTACAATGTTGTGTTAGTTTCAGGTGTACAGCAAAGTGGATCAGTTATACATATATATATATATCCACTCTTTTCAGATTCTTTTCCCATGTAGGTTATTACAGAATATTGAGTAGAGTTCCCCGTGCTATACAGTAGGTCCTTGTTGATTGTCTATTTTATATATAGTAGTGTGTATATGTTCACCCCAATCTCCTGATTTATTCCTCCCTCCACCCCGGTTTAACTCTTTTTAAGCTTTTGTTTCAATATAGCGGCTTGAATTCATATATTATACAATATATTATACATATAATTATACATATATTATACAATATATTCATATATTCCTTGTATGAATATATACAATTCATATGTTTATATATTACATGAATTGTATAATATATGAATTATACATACATTATACAATTCATACATTCATACATTATACAATATATAATATATGAATTCATATGTGATATAATTCACCCATTTAAAGTGTATGATTCCATGGTTTTAGTATATTCAGAGTCTTGTAACCATCACCACAATCAACTTTAGAACCTTTTCCTCCCCCCAAAAAGAAGCCTGTCGCCCCCATTAGCTGTCACCCCCCACTTCCCCCCAGCATGCCGAGCCCCTGGCAACCACACACCTCCTTTCGCTCTCTGTGATTTGCCTGTTAGGGATAACTCGTGTGATTGGAATCACATAATATGTGGCCTTTTGTGTCTGCCTGGCTTCTGTCACAAAACAAGCTCTTTCTCCTTATTTCATCTGCAATTTAATTAGACTGATAATATCAACCTAAACGGGACACTTGTAGAGTGAGAGCGGTGCCCTTGATAATTACCCTGTGACATCAGGCACGCACATGGGCCACCCCTAGTCAAAGCGGCAGAGGCGTGAACGTCCTGCCTTCAACTGGAAATGGTTGCACCTCACATCCACTGTGAAGCCACCTGCCTCCCCTTCCCTAAATCAAAATTCCCCAATCACCCTCAGCAACCTCGGGTCTCACCAGGAAGTGAAGTTAATTTAGTTGTAGAGTTGCTAATGCTCTGTTCACAGCTGAAGCGTGCTCGTGATTTATGGGAGAAATAAGACTCATTTCCCCCAGAGATGAAAACTGGCAGTTGTATTTTTCATTTTGGAAGCATGGAATTTGACTGCACAGGGTGCAAACTGCAAAGGAAAGCGGGCGCAGAAAACACAGCTTTGTCATGACAAACATGAAAGGGATGGCACGAACTGTGGGCCTTCAGGATGAGCCTCTCGGAGGCCTAATCGGGTGGGTCACACGTCGCAGCTCTGAAAAGGGCAGCATGACTATTCATTGTTGGGCTGTTAAAGGCGCCTGGCTTGGAGTCATCTCTCGCCGTGCCTGTCCCTCCCAGGTTCTTTTATGTACTCTCAGAAAATGGTTTCAGTGTTCGTAAACCAATGAAAAATTTATTATTTTTACATCATAAGTATCTGCTGGGTGGAGATAGAAGTGATGCCTTTAGGACAACAGCTTCTCACGGTCGCTGCTGACTCATGAGCACGCGGTACGGTTCAGAAGTAGATGTGTTTAACTATCGATGCCTGCCCCTCACCCCGCCTTGCTGCAGTAAGGCGTTATGAAATAAGGCGATCTCTACCACCAGACACCTGCATCACTGTCATCAAACGAGCATTGATGGTCCCCCCACATGCAGGATGCTCTGCACCATGCTGACGGGGCTGCAAACAAAATACACTTGGGCTGCCCTGGAACGCTACACACACAGACACGATTATATATAGTAACCAAGAAGCCATCTTCTCCAAATCTCTGGCTCCCATCATGCCCCTGCCTCAGCCTCGAGCCTGAATTCTCTAAGGAACCGAGTGATGGTTCTGTGATTTGTGTTCTGAATTCACTACCCAGGTCGATTGAGGGCCACCTGTCAGTGTGGCCAGGGATCACCCCCTGTGGAAGCTGGTTTTGATTCCCGCTCTTCAGATGCAGGGAACGTCCTTGGAGCCAGACGTTGCGTCTAGACGCTTCCAAGCCAAGGAGGACCCTCATACCAGTGCGGTTCTGGGCCCCAGATGCCCACGTGCTCCTCTGGTGTCCCAAGCAGCTTTTGTTTGTGTGTGTTTTGTGTCTGAGCTCATCCATCTGGCTCCCCTTCTGCCACCTTTTCTTCTGTTTACACCCACAATCTCAATTTGTCTTCCAGCTCTTTCCAAACCAATTAGGCTATGGACAGATTTAGTCCATTTCTAGGCCAGATGCTCAAATACATCCTTTTCTGCATTAAAAATAATCTAAGTAGGCTCCCAGCCAGCGCAGGATTTACAGACCCTGGAAATTCTAGGAGAAATCCGCAGAAATCTTTCTGATTCTGGCGCAATCCCCACATTCATTCAGCAGGGGGAAAAAAGGCATTGATTTCATGGGAGCATGGAAAGCATCTTAAGTGTTGGTCAGAGCACCCAGTCTCTCACAGTGAGAAGATCTGGCCTGGACCACCTGGTACCTTTCTTTCCCGATGCGATATTCCTCTCCAGTGAGGTCACGCACCGCTCCTGGGCAGGGCAAGCCGCTTCTCCCAGCATTTGTGTATCCATCCCCTCCAGCCGGGGAAGCTGGGGTTTTCTTGTCAGCACTATGCTCTCCACTTTGTTGCTTATTCGGGTGCTGTTTATACAGATACGTCATATTCTCTATGTGTGTCGCGTGTTTAAGCTAGGACCATCATTTCTCACCTCATCTTAAAGCTTCAGGAAAGGGTTTGCTGATGAAATGGGTATGGTGTTCCAAGGAGAAAGAGCTCACGTCATCATGCCCAGGGGAGGAAAACAATTCCTTAGCTGGAGCCCAGCGGAGAGCTTGCAGAGCAGGTGTTTGTGCCTCTGGGAAAAAATCATACGATGCTGCGGGTTTCCTTGCTGACGGGAGAGCTGCCCACAGGCAGATACCTCCTGGCCATTCATGCTCACACAGAGGCCTCCCTCGGCTTCCCAGGGAGAAAAGCCAGTGTCAGAATCCAGTGTGCGAAAGACTCCAGCCTACTTCCAGGAACCTCAATTAGGTGTCGTAGGTGAGGCCCCGGAATCTGCAGGTGAACTGGATGCAGGAGTTGCCAGCTGCAGAATCTGGCCACGCTGTACCATGGCCTCCCTGGATCCCCCAGGATGCTGAGCTCCAAACACAGGTGCTGTCGTGCTGCCTGGAGGTCCAGTTGGGAGCCTCAAGGGTTAGAGCAGAGGGGGGACACATCATACCTGGGGGCCAGGTGGAGCACCCTGCGTGCAGCCCATGGGCACCGTGAAGGGCCCCTCATCAAACGTACAGGCAGAGAAACGCTGTCCCAAGTCACCCCACAGGAGCCATGGGTCCAAGCGTCGGAGGAAAAGAGAGGGGTCAAATGTCACCCACGATTGTCCCAACACCATAGGTTAACCCCGAAGGTCAAGGCTTCTCAAACAAAACCAGCTCTCATTTATAGATTGAGACTGACATTGCCCCTAACTGCATTCTATACTGTATGTATGAGCCGCGTGGTGTCATTTACTGAGCATTTACTCTGGGCCACAAGGTGGGGCATCCTTCCTGTGGGAGGCGATGGCGTGTGAAGACCCTGAAGAGGACGGTGCTCCCCCCGCCAACCCCACCATCGCTCTCTCCTCGAAGTGTGGTCTGAGGCTGGCAGCGTCAGCATCACCTGGGGGGAGCGTGTTCGAAATGCAGGCTCTCAGGCCCCCAGCCCCCCTGAGTCAGAGTCTGCCTTCTAACCAGACCCGCAGGTGATTTGAAAGCAAGTTAACAATTGAGACGCACCGTTCCGCTCCTCCGAGGACCCGTGGAGGCTCCCATCTCCCCATCAGTGATGCTTTTTCTTGTTTCTGTCTGAACAAATAAATGTGCCTCAGCCCATACTTTTTTTTTTCTTTTAAAGGCACAAGCCCAGATTCCTATTAATAAATAAATTCCCAGTGAGTGATTTCCAAAGCCAGAGGGGACACGGCATGGCTGAGCTCCAGGGGGAACGGGTGTCGACTGCAGCAAATGGCACCGTCCCCAGCACCGCCCAGGGTGTTTTATAAACGGCCAAGTCTATCCCCTTATTAAACAGCCGCCCCCGAGCCCCCAGCCATAGAAACACAAGGCCCGCATTTCCTGACGCTGTGGACTTGGACGGGGCCTCCTCTGCGGCGGGGAAGCCAGTGGCAACGGGAGCCTGCAGGGACCCGGCTCTGTGCCCTGCTCTGAACACAGGCATGTTGGAGGCCGATGGGGGTGTGCCCAGGATGGGGCCATCGGCCGGGCTGTGACAGGCCTCCGCTGGTCTCACGCTCCATCCAGGATAAAGCAGGCTTGAGCTTTACCAGCTCCCCTGGGTGACAGATTAAGTGTGACCCGTTGGACGGAGTGCTCGTCTCAGGCTGGCGGGGAGAAGGCTTCCGTGCCGGCCTCAGGGCTGGAGCTACTGTGCCTTAACCATCTGTCTACAGCGGTGGCATCGTCCTCACCTCCCACCTGTTCTACCAAAGAGTCAAGGACCCTAGGGACCGGATTTCAAACACTTCCCTGTGGCCCGGGCCACATCCAGAAGTTCTAAGGATGTCATCTAGTCCTGATACAGACTTGCTTGGTATGGGTCTCCTGCGGTTGCTATAATCAGTATTAGAATCAAGGTTAGAAGTCGTTGCTGAGAAGTGGCGGCAAGGCAGGAGGCTCGTCAACGAGCCCGTCAGCGTCAGATGCAGAAACTGCTGCGAAGAAAACGTCTTTGCTGAGTCCTCAGCCTCAAAGTGGTGACAGTGTTAACTCTCTCGCAAGGCTTTTCAGAGGAACAGAGGAGGAGATATCAATGCAATTGCCTCGTGCGTATTAGGGATGTGGTAAATGCTTGTAGGATCTGGAACCTTCCTCTTTACCACTGAGTAGAACATGGAATAGGGAAAATCCATTTTGGAGTCAATCCCCAAGGCTCGGTTTCCGGCACACGACGTGGGTATCACGTGAAGGCGATTTGACCCAAAGGTATTAGTGTTCATGGCGGAGCTGTGCTGTGTTTACAGGGGGCCCTGATGCAAGGCAGAGGCTCAGCTCCGTCACAGCCTCATCAGGAGACAGTGGAAACTCAAACACTATGGATTCTTTCCTGCCAGGCTTTTTTTTTTTTTTTTTTTTTTGGAGTGTAGTCACTTTACAATGTTGTGTTAGTTTCTGTTGTACAGCAAAGTGAATCAGCTATACGTATACATATATCCCCTCTTTTCTGGATTTCCTTCCCATTTAGGTCACCACACAGAGCATTGAGGGGAGTTCCCTGTGCTATACGTAGGTTCTCATTAGCTATCTATTGTATACATAGTTGTGTATATATGTCAGTCCCGATCTCCCAATTCATCTCATTCCCTCATCCCCCCTTGGTATCCATACATTTGTTCTCTACATCTGTGTCTCTGTTTCTGCTTTGCAAATAAGTTCATCTGTATCATTTTTCTAGACTACTCAGCCATAAAAAGGAACGAAGTTGGGCCATTTGCAGAGACGTGGCTGGACCTAGAGACTGTCATGCAGAGTGAGGTAAGTCAGAAAGAGAAAAACAAATGCCGTAAAATACCGCTCATATGTGCAATCTGCCAGGCTTTTCTGGAACACCGAACCCCCTTGATCTGTCTACCTTCCCACCTGTGGGCTCACATAAGCCAGTAGAGGGCAACCTTCCCCACGGGAGGTGTTACCTAAGGCAGGGCCAGCTGTGTGGACAACTTGCGATTTTCCCGCGGGCAGGTTAGTACCACATCCTGTCAGCCAGGCCTGTTCTGCTTTTTACAGGGAAACAGCTGCCTTCTTGTGCCCAGCCTCTCCCAACAGTGTGTCATCACAGGCCACTCCTGGGCCGCTAGGTTCTGTGTGGTGGTCAGAGGCAACCAGCGGCCCCGCTCAAGAGAATTTAATTCTCACCGTATGTGTAAGGGCCGACGCAGTAATTTTGCAAACATTGTTTAAGTATTTGGGAACGTTTTGTTCATTAGACAACCAAAGTGCTTAAAAAGAAAATTAAACATATTTTCATTATAAAAGCACTATGAAATGTCCAAGGGAATTTAATTAGCCAAAAGTTCTAAAGTCCTTTTGTAAACAATTACTTGAATTTAAATAGATTTCTAAGTGAAATCATAAGATTTGTTAAGTTCGACTGAAAAGCTTGAGAAAACCTGGGTTTTACAATGCGTTACTTTAAAAAAAAATTGAACACTGTATTCATTTTTAACACCAAAGTCGCCTGCTTTGGTACTCAGTCTCCTTTCAGGACCACAAAAAACATGCAACAGCAAAGGTGCATAGGAGAAACCGGGTGATGTGTTTCCCCAGGGAAACATGATTTTTCTTACCTGTTCTGAGTCTTATTCTTTTCCCACTGGATCTGGTTTTGCCCTTTGAGGGAGAGAAGAAAAGTGTGAATTCAGTGTGTTGTCAGAGACGGACGATTTCACACGCTGAGCTCTATTTTTCTGCTAGAAAGTAATTCCTTCCTCCCTATCTCCTCCTAATAAATGATCTTCCATCTTGATTCTGTCTCCCTGAGATATGTCATCTACTTCTGGATCCGAAAGCTCTATGACTTCTCTTCCAAACACCGGTCCCCTGACTCAGATACTAGCCGTCCCTAGGATGGGATGCTGTCATCTCGAATTCAACACATCTCTGTGATCTCCTGTGCCTCCTTTTTCATGTCACCCGGCTCAGAACCTCAGGCATCTTTAATGTCTTTGCCGTGGACCACTTTTATTTAATAAGATCATTCGTTCTTAGAATTTCCTTACCACCGCCATTACCGTTAGAGGCCAAGTCCTTACTTCCAGACCACAAGAACTTTTTTTTGGAGGGAGGGGGATTTTTTTTGATTGATAAATAATTCACATCCCATTGAAATTCACTTGCTTAAAGTATACAGTTCTGTGTGTGGTTTTTACTATATCCTCAGATATGTACAAATATAACCACCACCCACCCCCAGAACACGTTCATCAGCCCCCAGGGAAATCCTGAACAATGACTTTTGAATGAGCTGTATTGCTGCTGGTCTTTGCACTCAATTAAATACACCTAGAGGTGGTTTGAGGATTAAGCCATGTTCGGTTCAAATTCCGAGAGCGCCATGTTGTCCTTAGCCGAGGTGACTGTGGTGTCATGTCTCTGAACCCCAGCAATACGACATTACTATTTTTGTGGCCTTAATATTTCCCGTGCCCAGTTTTATCATCTGTAAAATAGGATAACAATGGTACAGTATGAGAATAAGATAAACTGGCATGACGTGAGCAATCAATGGACATAAGTTGTTATTTTATAAACTTCTCATCCAACCATATAACTTTAATGCATCTTCTTAGAATTTTAATTTTGAGATGACTGTAAATTCACATGCCATTGCAAGAAATCATACAGAGAGATTACTCAGTTTTCCCCAGTGATACCATCTTGAAAAACGATTGTCCAAATCACCACCAGAAAATTGACATTGATGCGCACAAGATACAGCATTTCTGCCATGACAAGGATGCTTCATGTTGCCCTTTCATAGCCCCCCACTCACTCCTTAGCCCCTGGAAATTCTGAATCTGCTCTCTGTTTTATCATTTCAATCATGTTAAGTCAATGCGACCATAGGGTGGTTGGGATTGACTTTCTTCACTCAGCGCAGTTCCCTTGAGTTCCATCCAAGTTGCCGTTTGTAGACGCTGGGTTCACTTTCCTTGCCGAGTAGTGCCCTTCGCTGTGGATGGACCACACGTTGTTTGACCATCTGCCCCAGGTTTCCAGATTTTCACCATGACAATAATGCGTATTTATTCAGACTTCACTGCTGAGAAAGAACTCTTTCGTAGATCTCACCTGTCCAATACAATAGCCCTGGGAGACAGACCAGGCCATGTTAGCCTCACTTTATAGTGAGAAAACAGATTTGCCCAGTGTCACATAGGTTGTGCATGACAGAGCTGTCCCTCAGATCACCCGAATAAATACCCTGTGCTTTTTTTCACCATATCACTCTGCTTCCTTTATAAACTCATTCATTCAACAAACGTTTCCAGAGTGCCTGAGCTCCAGGAACACAAAAATGACAAGACACTGTCCTTCCAGAGCGTATGTTAGAGGGCAGTCAGGAATTCAGATAACAAAATAACAACCCAGAAAGGTAATGACTGTGATGCTCAAGGTGGGAAAAGAGAAGATGTGTTTGAATATGTGTTTGGGGGCAGCCTCACCAGGTCCCTGCACGTTGTGGGCATGGGAGCTGGTGACAGTATCATGCAGTTGAAGGCAGTGGTATGTGTGTGCTGCTGTATAGAAGGTTCCACTGAAATTTCCCATGGAGTGTGACAGTTCCCTGAAGGTCATTGGCTGAGGACAGATGCAGCCTGGGGCCAGATATGCTAATTTCTGTGACTATGCGAGTCCCCAGAATAAGCAGAGCCTTGTACGCAGAGACCCAGAGAAATACAACTTTCCTCGGGTGGCTTCCGCAAGAGGAGGAGAGACGTTCGCATTTGCCGAGAGACCCGGACCTCAGACCCTGGAGAAAAAGGGACCCTAAGGAAAGCACTGGGTCCACACAGGAAGCGAGCCCCAGGGCTTCTCAGACCCACACCGCGTCTCCAGGACAGCACACAGCAGTGGAATTCCCGCCACCAGTTTCAGAAATGACGCTGAGAGCAAGCCTGTCTTCACAAAGCTAGTCATCGTGTTGGGGAGACAGACCAACAGACACACGCGGCGTACCCAGTGTGACGGGTGCCATTCCAGGGCCCACAGGGTGAGCGCTGAGGACATGTGACAGCCCAGCAGAACGGTGCTGCAGGGCAGGCGGGACATTTGAAGGAATGTGGGAAGAGTTAAGAGCTAAGGCATAGCACCCCTCATCAAGTTTGTTGCCCACGGCCTCCCACCCCGTTCCTATCCGGGCAACACTAAAGAGAAAGCAAGAGCCCTGGATTTCTCAGCTGGGCAGGACCAGCTACTTCAGGTCACAGCCCTGCCCTCGGGGGCTTATTCTCCACAGTTATTGGCCGGCCTCGGAAGCATCCTTCCTCTGCTGCAAGAAAGGGCTCTTGTTCGCTGCTGAATGGCTTCGTCAGCCTGCTTCCTGCCCACATCAGCTTGGAAGCCCAGAGGCTTCTTTTCGTTTTTGAACCACCTCCACCCCTTTAAGTTCAAACTGATGACGCCGCCGTCAATTCAAACCTTATAAACATGGTATGGGTTTCCCCGGAATCAGGAGTTTATAAAAGTCACACTCACAAATATTTTGAGATGGGTCCCTGTCTGGCTTGGGATTAGATTTAGGATGCTGTAGGGTAACACCCTTAAGAGGCTTAGAAGTCCTTTGACCAGCTGAGAGGTCTCGGAGACATGCCATTAAATATTCCTGAAATCGTAAAAGAGAACCACATCCTTGAGAGGACCCTTTTTTTTTTTTTAATTTATTTATTTATGGCTGCGTTGGGTCTTCGTTGCTGCGTGCAGCCTTTCTCTAGTTGCAGCGAGGGGGGCTACTCTTCGTTGCGGTGCGCGGGCTTCTCATTGTGGTGGCTTTTGTTGCAGAGCGTGGGCTCTAGGCACGTGGGCTTCAGTAGTTGTGGCTCACGGGCTCAGTAGTCGTGGCTCACGGGCTCTAGAGCGCAGGCTCAGTAGTTGTGGCGTACGGGCTTAGTTGCTCCGCGGCATGTGGGATCTTCCCAGACCAGGGCTCGAACCCGTGTCCCCTGCATTGGCAGGTGGATTCCTAACCACTGGGCCACCAGGGAAGCCCGAGAGGAACTTTTACCCTAAGGCCGTCTTACTTTGAGAACAACTTGCCTTCTGGAAAGGCTGGGAGTGTGAAGCAGTTTAATTTTGAACCCAGAAAATCCTGGCTTCTTTATATATTCTCTAAATTATATTTGAAAACTGAAAAATTCTTCTTCTAGTTCATTTCTCTTTATCTGTCCCTTATCTGCTGAAAGAAATCAGTTGACACTTTCAACCTTCTGCCCAAAACTTTCTTGGCCAAATCGCTATCCATTAGCTATGGCTGGTTTTATTTTCCACATTTCCACACTTGTCACAGTTGAGCAGGTGACAGCTTTGCTAAACTTCCCACCACTACATCACACGGATTTTTTTTCCTCCAGCTTCCGATAGCAATTTCCTCTCTGCTTTTACAGGCCCGACAACGATCTTCCTAAAACTCTTTTAAGCCAGTGCCGTACGGTTTACGTTTTTAAATGTCAACACGCCGTTCCTGGTACCAGTTTCCATTCTGGTTATCTGTCGCTGTGTGGCACACTGCCCGAAAACCTGGTGCCGTAAAACAGCAATATTTTCTTCTCTCTCACGGTGCTGTGGGCTGACTGGTCCCAGGTGAGCGGTGCTCATGGGGGTCTTTCCTGTGATCGCAGGCAGATGTTGCTGGGGGCTGACGTCGAGGATGTGAGACCAGAGAAGAAGGTCAGGGTTAGACCGTGACAGATCAGTGTGCCTGGTTAAGGAATGTTAACTTTAAAACATAGTCAGTAGGGATTCCTGGAAGAATTCTGAGCAAGGAAGTGAGGTTATTAGCCCTTTCCTAAGAAAATAATGAGAAGCCGAGTGGGAGTGGAGGGAGGGAGAGGCCGGAGAGGCGCAGGTTGTTAGAAGGCCTGGGGGTGGGCAGAGGCGGTGGGGTGGGGGGAGAGATGAAGTTTAAGGGTAAAAGTGATGTCCAGGCTCGTCTGCTTCTCTCCATCAGTCCTGGCAGCTTCTGCTGGGGGCTGCACCCAAGTTCTCCTCTTCAAGACTCTAGGAGTGTGCTCAGGGTGGAGAGTGCTTCCAGAGGGCACTTCGTGGGGCTCAAAGACCACGCTACCCCCGTGTCCTTGTCACGGGCTGAACTTAACTCACGCCCTCTGCTGTCATCTCACTTGTCAGCTTGATTCCAACTTTTGACGACTCTTTCCTCCCCGAGATACTCTCTTCCTTGCATGCCGTGTCCAAGACACCCCATTCTCCTTCTTCTTCTGCCCCCTGCCTGCTTCTTCTCTGTCTCTCTGCGGATGTGGCATCCTCTACTTGGCTATTCCATGTCAGAGCCCCTCAAGCTCAGCCCTGGGCTCTCCTTACCCTTGTCTTGGAAACTTGACTCTGAACTCAAACGACTTCCAGTACTTCTTTGCTCTCATGACTCTTGTAACAGTTAGGATTGGGTTTGACTGTAGATGAGAGAAAACTCCAAGTATCAGTAGCCTAAATGCTATAAAAGTATTTCTTTTCAGGGATCTAGTCTTCTTGTCGCTCTGCCATCCTCAACCTAGGACTTTTACCTCATGGTCCAAGATGACTTCTTGGGTTCCAGCCATCACAACCACATTTCTGTCAGCAGTCAGGAATAAGTCAGGAGGAAGGACACACCCTTTCCTTTAAGGATACTTGACAGAAGTCATACCTGGCACTGCTTATACTTCATTGGTTAAAGTTTAGTCAGGTGACCACCCTGGCTCAAGGGAGGTTTGGAAATGTATGGCCAGCTAAAAATTAGATGTTCTAAAACTAAAGAAGAAGGAGTAAGTGGATGGACAGCAGGTTCCAGCTAGTCTTTGCTACATCTCCCAGATACATACCTCCAAGCCAGACTTTTCTATAGCCCCTGCCACTTTGGTACTCAAATCTCAGGACCAAATATCCAAGACTGAACTCATGATCTCTCTCAAATGTGTTCCACTTCTGGTATTTCCTTTCTCGGTGAAGGGCACCCCAGTCTCTCCAGCCGTGCAAGCCAGACACCTAGGCGCCGTCGCTGGCTCCTAGGATGGGTAGCGTTAATCGTTCACGGTTCATCCTTGCCGTGGCTTCCCTGGGCAGAGTCCGATCCGCTGGCCCACTGCCTTTGGGCTTTGCCGTTCGGCATCCTGGGGCTGGTGGTATATGAGCAGACACTTATTAGGCCTTGTCCAGCCAGAGGCTTGAAATGTGCTTCTGTGTTTTGGCCTGGCCTCTTGCCCTTCTGACATCCACCGTGGAAGAGCTTGGCCCCAGGTAACTGCAGATTCTAGAACGAGAAATACATGGATTGCCTGCAACCCGAAGCAGAAATGCCCCCAACCAACCTGCAGACCTATAACAAGAAAAATGAGTATTGTAACCACTGAGAATTTGGGGTTGTTCGTTATCCAACATTACAGTGGAAAACCACTGTAACTGTGTGTTATTCTACTGCAGTGGAAACCTAATTAGTAGAGTTACCTTGTACTTCCATATCTGCTCCTCCATTTAGTCCTGTCAGTTTATCTCGGTAATATCTCTAGAATCTCATCACATCTCTCCAGCTCCAGGACCACCATTACCTTAGCCCAAGCTATGGCCACTTTGCCTGGGCCACTGCAAAGCCTCCCGCCTGGTCCCACACCTCTGCTCTGGCCCCTTGGCGTACAGCTCTCCACCCTGCAGCCAGACACCCTTTGGAAAAGGTCAATCTTAGTTATTTCTTTATTTGCTTGTTTGCTTGGTTTAGGTCACGCCTTGCGGCTTGCAGGACCTTAACTCCCTGACCAGGGATCAAACCTGGGCCCACGGCAGTGAAAGCGCCTTGTCGTAACCGCTGCACCGGCAGGGAATTCCCGCCAGTCTCATTTTACAGAGGGATGGGGCTCTCCGCTTTCTTGTCCCAGGCGATTCTTTTATTCTCATTCATTTACAGATAACAGGGGGTTTCCCTATCCACGGGGCCACTGTTCCCCATACCCAGGTTACTATTTCACCATTATCTCTTGGGGGAAGAACTTTTTTAAAGTTTATTTTATTGAAGTATAGTTGATTTACAATGTTGTGTTAATTTCTTCTATACAGCAGGGTGACTCAGTTATACATATATGTGTGTGTGTGTATATATATATATTCTTTTTCACATTCTTTTCTATTATGGTTTATAACAGGGTGTTGAATATAGTTCCTGGTGCTCCGCAGTAGGACCTCGTTGTGTTTCCATTCTCTATATAATAGTTTGCATCTGCTAATCCCAAACTCCCAATCCTTCCCTCCCCCACCCCCCTCCCCCATGGCAACCACAGGTCTGTTCTCTACGTCTGTGAGCCTGTTTCTGATTCATAGGTAGGTTCATTTGTGTCATATTTTAGATTCCACATATAAGTGATACCATATGGTATATGTCTGACTTACTTCACTTCGTATGATAATCTCTGGGTCCATCCATGTTGCTACAGATGGCATTATTTCATTCTGCGTTATGGCTGAGTGAAATTCCATGGTATGTATGTACCACGTCTTCTTTAGCCATTCATCTGTCAGTGGACATTTAGGTTGCTTCCATGTCCTGGCTATTGTAAATGGTGCTGCTATGAACATTGGGGTGCATGTATCTTTTTGAATTAGAGTTTTCTCCAGATGTATGCCCAGGAGTGGGATTGCAGGCTCATCTGGCAACTCTATTTTTAGTTTTTTGAGGAACCTCCATACTGTTTTCCATAGTGGCTGCACCAATTTACATTCTCTTGGGGGGGAGAACTTACATGTGTCACGAGCCTTTGAACCGAGGGCGACAGTCTGAGTGGGCTGAACAAAGGATGATGTCACCCTTGCTGGGCTCATGATGAGGGGAGAGCGGGCTGTGAGGAAGATGACCCCTCAGCCCAGGCCGCCTCCTGGCAGCGTGCTTTCCCGGGTGTAGACAGGCTGCCACGTGGGCTAGGGTCCCACCCGGCCCTCTGGCGCTTCTGGGGCAGAGGTTGGGCAGTCCGTCCATGCCCTTCTCTCTGCGTGGTTCCTACAGGCTGGCCAGTCCTTCTGGCCTCGTGCGCACGGTCCCCACCCACCCCCGCCCCCATACCGTCCAGGTTATGATCTACTCACTTTGGATGAACTTCATCCCCCGATCTCTTCGGGACTTTGCCTTTTGGTTCACTGGACGCTCTGCTCTTACAAATCAGAGCTCTGGCTCTCGCAGCTATTATCTCTGGACTGGAAGCCAGTGGCCAAACCTTGACCCCGTGTTTGTCTTTGCCATCCAGGAAAGCACAGTTTTACTCCTCCCCAGGAAGAGCCGTGCTGATTTAGGAGTGCAGAAAAGAAAAGCACAGGAAGACATGAAGCTATTTGAAACATATTTCAATGCATGATAACGTCACTGTCTGTCTCCACTTAAAACTACTCGATAGCTTCCTGCTGATCTTAACACAAAGAATAAAATCTTAAACATGGCCCAAAGAGCCTAAGTGGTCTGGCTTTGGCCTTCCTCTCCAGCTAACCGTCCACTCCAGCCCCTCCAGCCTGCTGTCTGTACCTTGGGAGAGCCACGTTCCCTCCCCCGTTGAGGCCTCCTTCCTCTGGGAAGCCCCTCTAGACGCCCGCAGTCCCTGTGACAAACTCCCGTAGCCTCACTCCTTTAATTTCAGGAACTTCTTTCGTTTGCTGGATTATTTGGTTGCCCTCTCTCTCTCTCCCTGATTCTCTGAGCTGTGAGAGAACTGGCACGTAGTTGTCTTTTTCGTCACTATTTTCATTCTTTTCTGGCTGCGCCATACGGCTTGCGGGGTCTTAGTTCCCCGACCAGGGATCGAACCGGGCCCCCCCTGCAATGGAAGCTCGGAGTCCTTAGCACTGGACCGCCGGGGAATTCATTATTTTCATTCTTCAGTGAATGAGTGAATGGGATAGATGGATAAATGGATGGATGCAGGGATGGTAGTTACTGGTTAAAGACAATCGTGCAACTCTGGGTCCTAATCCAGATTGGTCTGTCAGAGTATCAAGGAGCAGACACAGCCTGATGAATGGTCGGAGTATATATAGCTGCCTATTTGAAATAGAAAAATTAAGTCCTCCCAAATCACCTGGTCCCACCTCCTGGAAATTTTACCAGTCAGGGTTATCCCTTTGTGCTGGTCCTCAAGAAACTTGTACTAAAATTCCAATAATTCTAGGAGAGTTCAGTCCTCACGAGCTGTATTTTAGGCAGCAGAATTCACGGCTGAGCCCTGAAGATCAGGGAGAAAGAGGATGGGGAAAGAAGAGAAAGGGGGAGGTGGGGAGGGAGACACACCGTGAGTGAGGCCCTGAGACGGAGTCAAGCCCGCGAAGGCGTCATCAGCTTCACACATTTGCCAAGATCCCACCCTTTTATGCTTCACCATCCAGCAAAAAGTCATTTCGCTGTTTTGAGTTTTTCCCCCGAGGCACAAGGATACAAAAACAAACCAGGGAAACTTCTTTAGAGGTAATTGGAAGCACATGGGTATGAGATGTTTAGCATTTGAATATATCCTCTTGGAAAACTCACTCATTCATCCGTTTACTCATTAAAGAAATACTATTGTCGATCACGTGCCTGGCCCCGGGGAAACTGGAAATAGAGAAAGAACCAAACAGACTGCGTTTCTACCCCCATAGGATAGAGGGAACTTCCCACAAGGGCTTTTAGAGAAAAAGACATGCGTTCTTCTGGGTCCACCCAGACTACCCTGGGCTTGTAACTGCCTGGGAGCCGTGGGACAGGGGGGATCTGGGGAAGGTTGGGAACTGGATGACATTGTTGAGAGGCACGAGAGCATCGAAAGGGAAAGGAAAGAATATTCTCTTTTCCCATCTTTGTAAATCTTTGGTGCCAGGACCTGGGCAGATGAGGGGAGAGAGGGATGTGGTTAGAAGCTGGACTCCAGGAAGTGTCACCAGTGTGGTTTGAATTACGCTAATGGCCTGATGCCAGCCTGTAGCTTTGAAGCTTTGCTGCAAATAGAGGAAAGATGTCTGATCTGCAAAGGAGAGTTTAACTGGCTGGTGATGCGAGAATCAGATCTGCGGCATCTTATTTCACTTTACTTATTTCCTTTTGTTCCCGGTATTCAATTTCTACCCTTCTGCAGTTACGTAAGAGCTGGACTCTTCATGTTCCAGCATCCTGCCCTTAATGAAATTCCTTCTCTTCCTTTTCTTACTTTTCTTACACATTCTTCCCCCCAGGCCATTACAGAGGGCACGTACAAAATACAGCGATTCTGCGATTTCAATAAAAAGCCATGTAATCTCTTCCTAAAGCACCGCTCTGCTTTGGAAAAGTCAGTATTCCTCCATTGGCAATTTCCCATAATGTGGTTAGTTTAACAAAATTTGAAAAAGCCAAAATGTTGTGAGAACAATTGCATTCTTCCAAATTCTCCTTAATTTCCTACCCTCCAGTGTTTCTTAGACTGTTTCACGTCTTACCTCATTGTTGGCTAAGGGAGAAGGTCAAAAAAAGCTGGCCTTGAACCATTTCAGAAGAAAGGGTGTATCAGTCAGGGTGGCTTGGTTGTAAGGGATAGAAACTTTCCGTGAGTGAGCCCAAGTGGAAAAGGCATGGACGGAGGGTGTGGGGCTTGTTAGCAGAGGGACGGGAGGGCGCCTAGGCAACAAAAGGAGCAGATGTCCCCCGTAGAGGCCCAAAGCAAGCGGTCCCTTCCCATCCCACACGCAGCTGGACAATCATGAGGATGGTGGGGACGCAGCTGCAAGAAGAGGTTCTCCTGTTCGGAGAAGGTGCCTGGGCTGAGGGCTTGAGTGTGCTTAATGGGCAGAATGCTCGTCTTCTTGCCCCACGGTGCGGGGCCCCGTTCTGGACTCCCCTGCTTGGCAAAAAGGGAAAGCTTTCAGCAGAGCTGTCTACAAGAGCTGTATGCACTTCCTCCCCAATGGAGCTTCCAGCCACCCGTCTCTGCCCTGGAACTGTGCATGGCTGGATTCCCCACAGCCTCCATACTGCCAACTCCAGTGGACTTTCTGGTCCTCCTGTTGCTCTACTGGACACTATTCCCTCGGCATCTCTGATACGCCCCGTCCTTGCCCTGTCCTTGCCCCGTCCTGCGCTGGCCTCTCCTTCGTGCTCTTCTGCCAGCTTCTCCTCCTCCTCTGGCCCCCTAGTTGTGGGAGTTGCTCAAGGCTTGGCCCTGGGCCCTCTTCTGGTCTCTGTGTTCTCCCGTTAAGCGGGTCCATCAGTAACATTCCCGCTTAGGGGTGCCCCGGGCACCTCAGTCTTAACATACAAAACATTTATTTTCCCACAGTTGTGGAGGCAGGAAGTGCAAGGTCAAGGTGTCCGTAGGGCTGGTTTCCTGCCCCCCCCACCCCGTTTGCAGACGCCTTCTCCCTTTGTCTTCATGTGGCCTCTTCTCTGTGTGCACGCGCGAATCGCAGACATCTCTCCCTGTGTGTCCTAATCCCTCTTCATATAAGGACAGCAGTCATCTTGGATTAGGGCTCCAGCCTAGAGACTTCAGTTTAGCTTTAATCACCTCTTTGAAGACCCTATGTGTGTACAGTCGCACTGTGGTCCTGGGGGTTAGGACTTCAACGTAGGAATTTGGGGATGGACACAATTCAGCCAAAACACGGTATTTTTATGATCTTATTTTATTTTATGGGAATTGATGCTGCCTGCCTTAAACACAACACAATTTTAATGAACCCCACTTGGACAATAATTTTTCATGACCATTTGAACACTGATTACAGACTTAATTGGATACATTTTCTAAACAATTTAAACTAAAATTATAGTCTTACCATGACTGACCGTTTGAAACTTTCAGTATTTTCATTTTAAATTCTAGAGCGGACGGCTTACGTACCACAGTATGTTAGTTTTAACAACTACATGGTTTTACACTATAGAAAGGCTACAGACACACTGAAGATGGCTTTGACAATCTGGTGATATCACCTGCATCTTCACTAGGACACAGTTTAAAGGTTGTACCCAGTACTCGAAGGTTTCCTCTGAGGCTCCTTCCTTCCTGCTCCCATGGAGCTTGTCTCGTGTTTCCACTGCCTCCTCAACTGTGCCCAGCTTGCAGAATACTGTATGTGTTCCAGTCTGGATTGTGGGTTAATCAAACAAAGACTGTGTATCCACACGTCTTTCCATCCCTCGGCATCTAGCGAAGGTGCCCCCTAGCAGGTGTTATGGTTTGAATTGTGTCCCCCACAGATTTGTGTGTTGAAGCCCTAACTGCTGGTCCCTCAAAATGTGACCTTTTTTTGGGAACAGGGTCATTACAGATGTAACTGGTTCAGATGAGGTCCTACTGGAGTAGGTTGGGTGGGTCCCTGACACAATATGACTGGTGCCCTTATAAAAAGAGAAGTTTAGACACGGACATAAGATAAGGACAGACATTGGGACTCTGTTACAAGCCACGGGACATCTGGGCCGGAGGCATGGAACAGATTCTCCCTCCAGCCAACCCTGCTGAATGCTTGAACTTGGACTTCTAGCCTCCAGAACCGTGAGGTAATCTCTGTGTTTAAGGCACCCAGTTTGTGGTACTATGTTATGGCAGCTCTAGAAAGTTGAAAAAGTGAGTATCAATAAACACAGTGAAAAGGAGCCTTATTAAAAGTGTACTGGGGGAATTCCCTGGCGGTCCAGTGGTTAGGACTCAGAGCTTTCACTGCCTGGGGCATGGGTTCAATCCCCGGTCCGGGAACTAGGATCCTGCCTGCCACGCCAAAAAAAAGTGTACCCAGTACAGCATAAATTAACACAGCATTGTAAATCAACTATGCTTCAATAAAAGTTTTTTAAAAAGAAGAAAAGAAAAAAAGTGTACCCAGACAATAGGCATCACTGGGCCATTTGGGTCCCCTTCCTAGAAATACTTGTTGACTTGATTCTCTTTGGTTTCTTTGTCCCTTTTGTGCTCTCTCTCCTCCTGACAAGGCTGCATGGGCTCTTTTTTTTTTTTTTTTTAACATCTTTATTGGGGTATAATTGCTTTACAATGGTGTGTTAGTTTCTGCTTTATAACAAAGTGAATCAGTTATACATATACATATGTTCCCATATCTCTTCCCTCTTGCGTCTCCCTCCCTCCCACCCTCCCTATCCCACCCCTGCAGGCGGTCACAAGAGCTGATCTCCCTGTGCTATGCGGCTGCTTCCCACTAGCTATCTAGAGGCATGGACATATATGCATGGGCTCTTACGTGACGGGCAGGAGGCCTGTTTCTTGCACTGCACAGGGTGCCTCAATCTCTCTCCGACGAATCAAATATTCTTTGAGCGCCTCTGAGGCACATTTGCCTAGAGTAATGCACACCCAAAATAAAGGCTCAGATGAGAAGAGCTTTATGACCCAAGCTCACCAGCACAAACTTATTTGCAGACACATATTTTTAACCAGCTCAGCAGCTGTCCCTGGGCCGGGCACAAACTGTACAGCGATGCTGCGTTTCTGGCTTTCACATTTGTGTACGATCTTGGAGACCATTCTCGACTGTTTACAGCTACAGCTACATTTCTTACTTGGGAGCCCGTTGTGGGGATCCCCACAGCAGTTTTGGGGAACTGAGACAGAGAACCAATTTGCATTTGCACTCATGCACATACCCCCTCCTGTCAAGTGCTAGGTTCTGAGTGTCCTGTTGCTTAAAATTCAGGTGTCCTAGCAGCTAGGGGCCAGGATCCACAAAGCTGCCACCTTCACATTGATTTCTTTGTTCAGTAGGGATGCCTTGCCTCCCAATGCGTCCAGAAGAAAGAAAGCAGCTGAGATGGGTCCGTGAAAAAAAAAAAGGAAAAGGAAAGAGGAAAGGAGGGTCACATCTTTTGAGCCCTTACGTGTGTGAGTTCTGGGCAGATAGTAGCTCATTAAATCTCAACACTGATCGAACCACTGGGACACTGGGGATGGTACGTCTATTTCACATGGAGCGGTGGATGTTAGAGGAGTTAAACGATGTGCCCACACCCATTAGACTGGTTTATGGGGGCGCTGGGATTAAAAGCACATCTGTCTGACTCTTGGGCTTGTGTTTTTCCACATTACCGACAGAGGTTATGTCAAGGCTGGGCAGCTGGGTAGACAGTAAACAGAAAAGGAGGCTAAGGGTTATTAACGGCTGTGAGTAGGTGTAAAACAGAGCTAAGAGTTTTAGGACAACCAAGGAACAGGTTGCTGAGCTCTCGTCCTATAAATAGGTCAAAGCAATTCATCAAGACGAAAAACGTTTTGAGAAATTTGCTACAAAGATCTTTTGTCAAAAATTAAAAAAAAGATCATGAAGAACCTAGGGGCAGGACAGGAATAAAGACGCAGACGTAGAGAATGGACTTGAGGACACGGGGAGGGGGAAGGGTAAGCTGGGACGAAGTGAGAGAGTGGCATGGACATATATACACTACCAAATGTAAAACAGCTAGTGGGAAACAGTTGCATAGCACAGGGAGATCAGCTCAGTGCTTTGTGACCACCTAGAGGGGTGGGATAGGGAGGGTGGGAGGGAGGGAGATGCAAGAGGGAGGAGATATGGGAACATATGTATATGTATAGCTGATTCACTTTGTTATACAGCAGAAACTGACACACCATTGTAAAGCAATTCTACTCCAAGAAAGATGTTAAAAAAAAAAAAAGATCTTTTTTCATTATGCTGTCAATGTAATGATGTATAAGGCCTTCCACCATTCAGGAACTGTCTAATCGCTCCCTTGGAGAGCGGGGCCACGCTGGTGTGGGTTCAGCTGGGGATGTGTCTAGGGGTGTGGGCAGTGTTGGGAGGTGAGTGGCATTTACTAGAAGCAGGGCCTGGACACCAATGAGATGCCAGGCCAGAGTCAGAAGGAACAGGCCAGTGCTGGGTCTCCAAGCCCCGTGAGGCTGGGCCCAAGGGGGTGTGTGTGTGTATGAAAGATGGAAGCAGTGCTTGAACGGGTCAAGAAGGTGGAAATAGAGTGCGTCCGGGTCATTCCCGACCCAAAGGCCATCTGCTCCTGTGCTTTGTTTCTTTTTAAAGTAGCACCCGTGGCCTCTGGGGCGCACGTGTAAGGCACGCACGGAGAACAGGCAGGAGTCGTTTCCAACTGGCCGTTTTTGACATCCACCCTTGATTAGAAGTGAGAGCACAGTTGAGCTCCAGGAAGGCTCCCTGCGGGTGGTTCAAGTGATGGGATGTAGCCCCTGGACGCAGGGGATGCTGAGAACAGCTGGGACAAGTGGGCGTAAAGCAGCTGAGGGTCTCCAGCCTTCCCATGCCCTGGGATGGCTGCAGACCTGCCTGGGACAGGACCTGGGAGCCAGAGCGGCCTGTTAGTCTGAAGAAGGGCCATGTGTGACGTCACACAGATGATGTCACCCTGCCCTAAGGGTTCTGTCTGGTCCGTCTCCCCAGGCTCAATGAGCAGACGCCCCCTGGCGCTGACTCCAGAGCCTGCGATGTGACCCAGCACGGGGACTGCTCTGTTCTCGGGGCCTGGTCGTCAGCCTCCGTGGGAATGTGTACTGAGACCCTGTCATGGACCCTCACCCATCAGGCCTGCGCTGCAGCCTGAGGCGTCGGCAGACAGGTTGGGTAACGGAATATAGGCAAGCTGTGTACTTTGTCCATGAAACAGGGCCCACACTCTAAGGGGGACCCGCCTTCTTGGAAAAGAATTCTTCTCCCCATCCCTCGGGGCCTGGCCTTGCCAGCTGCAGGGATTTCTTCTTCTTCTTCTTCTTCTTTTTTTTTTTTTTGAAGCTTTATATCTGTTAGAAGTTCCAGAGTCAGGAGAATCACCACCAATATTACACAGGCTACCAGGAAACTGCTGACACTCGCACTGAGCAGAGATACCTGCCACACAGCTGCTCCCTTCCCACGGCACGGCTTCAGCCAGGTAGACCCTCCCTTTGGAAATCTTCGTCCAGATTTGACAGGAGCTGCGAGCCCGCCGTGGAGAGGTCAGCCACAGCCAGGGGCATTGCTCCCGTGCAGCTGGTGAACGTTGCCTGTCGGCACCAGCTGCAGGGATTTCTCTCCAGCAGTTCAAATACACAGTCCACACGTGCATGGCCAACCTTGGAGGAGAGGTGTCAGGAAGCAAAGAGGCCACAGGATTTGAAGTCAAATGTTTCTGAGAGCAGCTCGGCTCTCTTGGCTTGGGAAGTAGCTTGTCTTTGAGTTTTAGAATCTTAACTTTTGAATTGGAGGTCAAGGTGGTGCTCACGTGGTGCAACCTCCACATTTTATGGCAAAGGAAACTGAGGACAAGTCCATCCGGGATCGCCATTGGATGGGAGAGCTGAGGCCCTAAGCCTACTCTGACCCTCAGGGCTGGGCTTCTCTGTCCCGTAAAGAGGACCAGTGGGGACACGGGGTCAGAGAAGCCCCAGGGGAGACAGATGTGCTCTGGATCTGGAATTAGAGGACCCAGGGAGACAGTTACATCGCAGGGGAAAGCAAGAGGGCGGGTGAAGGGGTAAGTGCATGAAGGACAGACGTGAAGGGTATCTTCCCAGAGCCAGTGAGGGCACCAGGCTGATAGGTTTGGGGGGAAAGTGAGAAGTAAAGCTGGGTAGCGTATTGGTCAGAGCGAAGGATTGCAGAAACCAGGGTCCCTCCCAGCTAGTTAAAGCAGAAAGGACTTCATGGTATATATCACCTAGAGAATGGAACAGATAGACAAACAGGCTCTAAGCTGAGCCTCCAAGAGTGAGTCCCTTTCCCACGCGGAAGAACTGGGCTGCCGGGAGGGCTGAGGCCTCCGTCATGATCAGAAAGCTGCCACACTAAGATGCTGCCTGCAAACTAGAAGTCACTGCCTCCAAGCCAGAGTGCACGGCCCCTGTGCCATTTGTACCAGCAAAGCGGATGCTTTGTGCCCGGCTCCTCTTCCGACACACCCCAGCTGTGAATCAATCTCCCCGGGATGCCTCCGAGAGGAGGAACTTAAAACTGGACCTCTAGCTGCAAGAGAGTCAGGAGAATGGATCTTAGCTTTCACTTGTGCAGCTAATGCAAAAGGGTTTGGAATGAGTGTTGAATAAGCCAGTCCCCGGGATTCGCTGCAGGTGGAGAGCCCAGAGCCGCAGGAAGGAGACCTGTGCCAGGGAGCTGGGATTTTTGTGGTCAGAAGTGAGGAGTCACTGAGAAGTTGTGGGCCCCAGAAGCGTCATGAAAAAAGTGATTTTGAAAAGATTTATCTAAAAACATTATTCCAACCAGATTTGTCACCAGGAAGTCTTAGGTAAAAAAGAAGATATAGGAGATGGTTGCTGTGATCTGCTAATAATCTCAGAGATAAAGAAGGCCTGGAGCAGGGACAGCAGGAGCAAGAAAATAATAACTAACAGTAAATTGAGACTATTCAGTGACTAATGAGACAGGTAACAAAATGAACCACAAACTCTGTGAGCAGAGACTGTCTCACTTGTCCTTGAACTCTTAGTGCCTCCCCCAGTGCATGGCTTACAGTAGATGCCCAATGAATGGATCTCAGGTGAGCGAGAAAGACAAGTCAAGATGGTAAATGATCATCAAAAGGCAGGTGATTAAATAACTTTAAAACAGTGAGACAACAGATTTTGCTATTTTTCCCTCTTTTTTTTTTTTTTTTTTTTTTTGCGGTACGCGGGCCTCTCACTGTTGTGGCCTCTCCCGCTGCGGAGCACAGGCTCCGGACGCACAGGCTCAGCGGCCATGGCTCACGGGCCCAGCCGCTCCACGGCATGTGGGATCTTCCCGGACCGGGGCACGAACCCGTGTCCCCTGTATTGGCAGGCGGACTCCCAACCACTGCGCCACCAGGGAAGCACCTATTTTTCCCTCTGTGACCGGCAACTAGAAAAGCACTTTACACAGAGTGTGTGGGGGGAGAGACGGAGGGGTGGAGGAATATGGGAGAAAGTGAAAAATAGAGCTGATTCTCTGGCAGAAGTGAGGGACTAAGACGGTGCCTGAGTTGGGAGAATAATCCGACCCTGAGGGTCACCCCAGGTGGGAATGCACAACACCCTCAGCCGGGCGGGGGGACACCAGCTCCAGACCCTCAGTGACGCATCAGCAGAGCGAGCAGGGGAAGCTTCTCCAACAGAGCCTGCACACCCCGCAGCTGAGTTTTCTTTCTTTTCCTTCCATCCCCCTCCCCCCCACCCATTTCCACAAACTCCACAACATCATACTTAGAGAACTAAAGTATAAATTTCTTAAAAAGCAAAGGACTGGACCCAGCTGAGAATCAAAGTGCTGACATCAGAAGAAAGATGGAGGTCATCTCAGTGACTGCACACGGAAAAGACACCAATGTTAAAGCAGAGAAGATAACACATCCGGCCCGTGAATGGTGAGAATCCAATAGAAGCACAGTTGGTGTCCCTGAAGCAGAGGATTGACAAGAGGACCAGAAGATGTCCTGAGAGATACGTATGAAAAATTTCCCAGGCAGAACTGAATCTGCAGGTTAAAAGCACACTCCACATTCTTGGAGATTTTGACACCGAAAGCTCTTTGCCAAGGCATAGCCTGGAGAAGCTGTTGAACTTGAGGCTTAAACAAAGAAATCTCCAGGCATCTAGAAAAACACAAATCAACTACAAGAGAGACAAATTAGACTGGCCTCAGAATTGTTCACAACAGTCAGAGCCTGAGAACATTGGAGTAATGTCTACCAAGTTCTGAAAGAACGTGCAGCCTGAGATCATTCCACCCCATCAAGGTGTCATTCAAACGTAAAGGTAACAGACAGACATCTTTAGGCAGTGCTGTGAATTTTCTTAAAAAGATATTTTACAATAACAACTTAACCCACTGATAGATGACTCATGATTTAAAACCATCAGGACTCGGGAAGCTTTGATGAAAGATTGGTAAGTGAATATGGAATCCATTTAAATGTAGAGTTAAAACTGAATAATTATGATACCACATAATTAGAGAGCAGTGTATGTGTTAGAAATATGGGAAGTATTAAAATAATCATATAACTTAACAAAATTCAGAGGGGGTCAGACGGAAGAAGTAATACCTCTTTCATCTTTCAGAGAAAGGAATCAATTAGTATTGTCTGAAACTGAAACATGAAGTACTAAAGATAAATAGTAACCCCTTCTTTTTCTTCATAATCACTTTCTTTAATCCTAGAGGGATATTTAGGAAAAAACCCTCTGGTGGTGAAGAAACTTTTATGTGACAGTGATTCTTTGAGTTTCATTTCCATGTCTTTTGTTGAATGCAACTAAAATTCAAAACAGCTTCTGTTGTATGACCCCAGGTTTATAAAGCAGTTTTGCTTACGAACCGTCTCTGCTGTCAACATGAACCGAGAACATTCAGATCATGTTCTTATTTGTGTGTGATGGGCTTGGGGTGAAACTAAAGTGAAAACACTTTTCACCTCTTCATGTTTAAGACTCTGAATTCTTTATAATAAGCATTTTTAAAAATACAGAAACAGTGCATTTTATTTTATTATATAATTTATTACCGTAGAAAGGCTGGAGGGAAATCGCCAAGTCCCTTCTGGGGGTGTGTGAATGTGCGTGACAGTCAGTGGTGCAGCCCCACCTGCAGGAAACGTCCAGATTTCGGAGTTACGGGTGGGGTTTCTGAGCTTCCTCGCGTCGTGGCCCCGGCTCGCTTTGCAAGCCTCCACTTTCTCATTGCCTCCCTGTCAAAGTCAAGTCCTCCGTGCTCCAGCCACACCGAGCTACTCACAATTTCCTCGCCAGCGTGCCCGCTTTCATTTCTGGGCCTTTGCATTTCTGTTTGCTCTGCTTGCATCGCCCTCTGCCCATTTTCTCTGAAGCTCTGCCGGGCTCCTTTTCCTGGGTAAGTCCTACTCATGTGTTTGAAAAAAAGTTTTATTTTTCTTTTACTGTGGTAAAATATATATAACATAGAATTTACCATTTTAATCATTCTTAAGCATACAAGCCGGGGCATTAAGTGCATTCACGATGTGCAGCCATCCCCACTGTCCACCTCCAGAGCTCTTTTCATCTTCCCAGACTGAAACTGTGTCCCCGCGTCCCCATCCTTGCCTTCCCCCAGCCTCTGGTCACTTCTCTTCTACTTTCCATCGCTATGATGCCTATTCAAGGTACTTCGTATAAGTGGAATCATACAATATTTGTCCTCTTGTGGCCTCTTATTTCACTTAGAATAGTGTCTTCAAGGCTCATCCGTGTTGTAGCATGTGTCAGAATTTCCATCCTTTTTAAAGTTGAATAATAGTCCATTGTCTGACGATACCACATTTTGCTTTTCTATTCATCTGTTTGGGTAGTTGCCACCTTTTGGGTACTGTGAATAATGTTGCTGTGAACACTGATGTACAAATCCTTCTCATTTTTATGGATTCCACTTCGACATTATTTCTTCCCGTGGGTATCGCGGCTGGGATGCTGGGGGTCTGGCCTCGTGGTCTGGGAGCGGGTGGTGGTGGTGAGCATGCGCAAAGGCACGCAGGGAGGAGGGGGTCTAGGGCGATGCGGCGGGAGGGGCGCAGGGGCAGTACTACTCGGCGTGCGCAAGGTCTCCTAGAATCCAAAGCGGCTGGGACCCGTATTCCCCGTCTCCATCCTCTCGCCCGGTTTCCATTTCTACTTTAACTCCACTTACTGCAGTCTTTCCACCGTATTGTGTTCTCGGTATTTAAGTGGTTCTGGTTTTGGTCATTGGCAAGAATTAAGGAGACCATTCCGAGCCACGAGTGTTCTGATTTAGTTCAGCTGATGTGAGCAACCCAGGCGTCAATAGGAAAAAGTAAAAAATTAAAATAATGAAAACTCCCCCGGTGGTTTCCGGCATGCAGCCAGGGTCGGCACCCAGCAGTGTATCCCTGCCATGTTCTTTTTGTTTTGAGCACAGCAATCCTGTACTTTCTATTTCCGTTCAACCCCCATTCATTCCAGACCTTTCTAACACCATTCTCAGAGGTGTCTGACACTTACTAGATTTCTCCTTGATTTACATAGCCAAACACCCGGTTCTGCTCATGCTGTTTAAATTACAATGGGAGAGCTGACTTGTGGCCACAGTGATCTCTTCAGTGTCTTTTTTCCTTCCTCATCGGGATAATTTGTGACTACATAGTGATTTACTTGTGAGAGATCTGCACGCAGAATCTTCCTATTTTTTCTCCTTTTCGTAAGCTACTTCTTCATGATGTCTAGAACACACATGCGTGCTGGGCCCTCCATTTCCGACATAAGGCCCTCTGACAGCTCTGATGGGCGGTCAGATGAGTTCTTGGGCCAGTCAGTGCTAAAAATGTTTATTTTAAAATAATCCCTACAACCCTACAAAATAGGTATTATCCTTACTCTATATATGAAAAAACGGAAGCCCAAAGATTAAGTAACTGGACCTCGAAGCCAGGCCTGATTCCAAAGCCCTGCTGGTCTCGGGCATGGCATCCCGCAGTCTGAGGGCTGAATGGCAGTTATCAGTCAAAATGGAGATGTGTTCATCAAATTTTTAAAAACGCTTAAGAAACACTGGTGGAAGGTCGCACGCTAATTAGTGGAACTCAGTTAAGCAAAGCCCCGGAGAGAAAACCTCGTGATGCAGAAGGGGACCATGAGAAGGGCCAGGCTCCAGAACGCCGGAAAAGCCATCTTATCCAGCAGACAATTGAGAACGGAATAAATCCCCCTCTTTTATTATCACATGGAACATGTGGACAGTCTAAAAAGCAGCACCGATTAAAACCTTGAGGTTCCAGTTCCGTGTGTGGTCAGGCACTATTCCCCTCTAGATCCTGTTCCCTCCTTGTTATTTAAAAGGAGCAAAGTGTCTTCTACTACAACGTAGACTCCCCTTACACCAAAATAAGGCTTGAGAAATGTCTGTAGAAAATAAAAATCAGATACTGAACAATGTCTGAATGTGTAATAACTACACTCTAGAATCAGTTGAGTCTCTGCCTCAGACTCTTTTGGTTTTAAAACAAATCACTTCCAGAGCCACGTTAAGAAATATACGTTTGTTTACCCAATTCCTTTTCTCCCCCCGCCCCCCGCCGTGCCACGCGGCATGCAGTGGAAGTGCAGTCTTAACCACTGGATCACCAGGGAAGTCCCCCAGTTCCTTTTTTTATTGGTTGAATCAAAGGAGAGATTGACATCCCCTTTCCCCAAGTATTGATTTACCATGCCTACTGTATACTTCTTGAAAGTTGGCATTTTGAAAAAGAGGCAGAATAAAAAAAATTGAAGGACATTTGATGTCATTGTCAAGGGCCACAAAATAATAAATGAAGTATGTTTTCATATTGTAGTACTGGCTTAAACTTCACCGAGACTTGGACGTTTATTTACTTTTGTCCACGAACTCTTTCGGAAGCCAGTCCCCACCCCATCCCCCGGTCTGTGAAAGGGCTTCACACACGCTGTATTCTTCCGAAGAAAGCGCGCTCGGAGCCGCAGAGGGGAGCCGCAGCCAACCACCCGCTGCCCACGTCCGAGAAGCCCACTCTGCTAGGTCAGGGAAACCGTGCCTAGGAGACAGCCAGCAGCCTGCAGTTTTGTTTCAACCACAAGTATAGGTTACACGTCCTTCTTCAAGCCCTCCTCCCACCCCTAGTCACTCTGTTTGGCTAACCAGTGGCTATATTGCAAAATAATAATGGGAAAAAAATTAAAGAGATGCCTGCAACAGTTACCAGTAAGGATGGTGTGAAGGTACACAAAATTTTGGTTGATCACTTCTCTTTGGTTTCGGTAACAGAGAAGAAAAAAAGGCTGACATAATGCTGATTTTACTGAGGAATGTAATAAAATAAATGGAAGGAAAAAAGAGAAAAATAGTAGAGACAAAGAATATTTCTACACCAAAATTATGAAGTCATTTAAAAGAAGGGAAATATTCTACAACAGATGAAGAAAGTTTTAATTTCTTTTCACATTAAACATTGTTCACCACAGTCAGCTAACAGAAATTATTGTAACATTGGTCAAGATGACATAAAACAAAGGATAGATGTTTGTCATGAGAAAACCTCATGTAATGTGCGTGATGATGTTAAATACTACATTTTTCATGACAAGATACAACTTATCTTGAAGAGGAACCAAATAAGTCAGATCAAGGAGACATGCTGAGGTTTTAATAAAGAAGGAAAGCTTTGCCTTTTCCAGAATACTTCAAGTCTAGGACAATTTAGGTGAAAGACATGAGTTAAATACCAAGTGCTGGGCAGGGTCACAGGCCCGTAGCTCAGGTTTTATTTACAGGACTGGACCTCTGCGGCTCTCGCCTTTCAGCAAGCAAGCTGTTTGCGGCAGAGGGACCGTCAATGGGATATGATCGATCCGTTTTAACCGGCAGGCAGTCCAAGGAGCTATTTTCAAAGGGATGGTTGAGTATCTTCATGTACACACTATTAAGGCATCTACACTTTTGGTGTTTCCTGTATGTAATTTTACTGCAATTTTCAAATTCTTCTTTGCATTTTGCACAACAATGATATCAGGTATTGCGAGACATAATCCTCTACTGATGAACCAGTTCATCCATTTTGCAAACTCCAAGTTGAGGTCTTGTGAAGGGAAATTTATAATGTGGGAACACACAGAAAGATATATTGAAAACCAATAGAGAATATGGTTAACCATAAAATTTCAATCACAATTAAATGTAGTCTTTAACTTTGGAGAAACAGAAGAATAATTAGAATTAAAATAGGTATTAAAAATAATTACCAGTAGTTTGTATTAGGAAAGAATATAGCCATAAATGGCTTAATTGCCCAATTAAGTAACTACCAGATTCTTCTTTAGTCCACACTAACAGAATTCACATGTGAGTTAGTCAGCAAAGCATATAAATGTTCGACATCTCTTGAATAGAACATCTTAGTGATAACAGGGACTACATAATTCTACCCATTGTCGTGACTGTGCACAAATTAACCAGGTTAAATACCAGAGATACATTGGGATTCGTCCCAAACCTAACAGTAGAATATTAAACAAATTTTTTAAAGATTCAGAAATAAAAACTGAACAATTTTAACATGGATGAGACAGTGCTTAAACAATTATCAACCTAATCAAGACCTTTAAAATTACCACCAAAATGCACTACAATATTTTTTTTATTTAGTTTACAGAAAGGATCTATAAGTCCAGGTTGCAGAAGGAAAATGTTCAGTGCTATTTACATTCATTTTAAAACTCTGCTCTATACAAATTTAATTCTGATCAGTATGAACAATATTTTCGTAGATCTACTGCAATATAAAGCCTTTTCGTCAAAGCATTAACAATGAATAAAATAACCTGATTACCTTTAAACAAAGCTGACCGTTTGAAACGATTTACACTTACTATTTGTAAGGGCCGTGGACACTCATTTCAGTACAGAACATAACGTCAGCCTGCAAGTTCATTTTTATAAAGGCTAAAGTTATTTATATGGAACATTGTTCTATATACTACACGCCAATCTATATTTAAGTTCTATAGTTAGGTATTTTATAAGTTTTTTATTAAATATATTCTACACGTATTTGTAATTTCATCCAGGAAGAATTTCTTCCCAGTGAAAAAATATAAAATCTTTTATATTTTTTACAGGTTTAGATGAAACTAGCTCATGCTTTAGTGCTGTGCAAATTGTTTTTAGCATATCAATTTTTAAATTATTGGTACAAAACAAAACAATGGCATCCCTAATCAAGTGTGCCTTGAAAATCAGCTTTTGACTTTAATACAATTGCAAGCACTAATACCCAATGCAAACTACATAAAGAAACAAAATTAGTCCTATGGAGAATTTTTTAATTTTAAGAATTCATCTGAGGTCTCTAATGAGTAACTGTGACACTGGACACAGAGATGAGCAATAATTATGGAAAAATTCAATTTGCTGATATTCAAATACACAAAAGTGATGAATAAATGAGGTTTTCTAATATTTCTGTGCAATCACGGAGGTCTACGAGTGACTGGAATTTACCCCTGCGTTAAGGCTAGGACGCGAGCTCTCACCCATCTTGTGCTATGTGAACCAGCCCTCCGTCACTGTCTGACTAGAGTGCACATGTTAAAGGAAAAACAACTAGTCTCATCAGCCCTCTGCTGAGTAATTTCAACAAGAGGCACGTTTTGTTTCTTCACTTGTTGCAGTGAGAACAGTCGCACTCAGTGTAGGATTCTGTGCCAGTGCAGCCGCCACGGCTGACTTTGGTAGCATTCACCCAACATTTCAGTTTCTTTTCCATTTTTTACTCTCATGTTAGCCCAGTAATTAACTTCATTAACTGCTGTGTCTTCCAGTGTGGATTGTATATGTGAGTATATTTCTAGGTACCATAAACCATGTTATAAATTCTGCTGATGAAGAAAATAACCGTCAGTCTTTTTTAGTGCACACTGTATCTGGAACACTTGATTTTGTTAGTTCTGGTAATGAAAATTTTTGTGGCAGCAAAATCGTTTCTGCTATGAAAGATAACTTGTTAACTTTTCCCCTGGAGATTGACTTGCATTCAAAAATCAATACATTTTAAAACTGCTCAACATAAACAAAAATACTGGACATAAAAAATCATAGTGAAAAATGTTCTTGGTTCTTTTTACTTTCATGAGAAAAGATGACAGTGTTCATGTGATAGTTCAGGTCCACGTATTTATAGGCAGACTCTTCCTAAAGGTTCTGAAGCGACGTTGGGTCTCCTCTGGCCCAGCAGCATGAAAGACAAAGACTACATCACACCACACCTGGCAGACACTGTTTACAGGATCACACAGCAATTACTCTCTCCAGTCTTTTCGCGATTCCTCTGACCTAGGGAAGATGAAGAGAAGCCTTGTTTATAAAAATGCATGGGGGGACTCCCCGGGGGGGGGCTTCCCTGGTGGTGCAGTGGTTGAGAGTCCGCCTGCCAATGCAGGGGACACGGGTTCGTGCCCCGGTCCGGGAAGATCCCACATGCCACGGAGCGGCTGGGCCCGTGAGCCATGGCCGCTGAGCCTGCGCGTCCGGAGCCTGTGCTCCACATAATGGGAGAGGCCGCAGCAGTGAGAGGCCTGCATACCGCAAAAAAAAAAAAAAGCATGGGGAAAGGGGCATAATAAGAAACAGCAAGCATAGTGAGAAACAGGATTTTTCTGCTTAATGTTTGCATTATTTTAAATTAAAAAGCTATAGTAAATACCCTTTTAATTTTAGCCTGTTTCCAAAATGTCTGGTTATTTGCTTACTAACAAGTTCCATCCATAAACTATGAATAGTTTCTGGTGACTCGTTAGGTCTTAGCAATCGTCCACAAAGTCACCTTCCCTCTCCACTGAGACCCAGCTCCAGGATGGATGGTAGCACCTCATCCTGCACTATCCTCCACAAGCCTTCCCGGAAGCAGAAGGCTTCCACAAGGCAAGCAGATGGCTGGGCGGCGGGCGGGGTGGTGATACCTGTCTTCACCCCCAAAAGAGGCCCGCAGAGGTTTTTAACATAAGGGCCCACTTACCTACCCAGACACCCTAGAGATTCCACAGTCCTGCCCCTCCCTCTCCTCTCCCCCAAACCAAGATACACACATAAACACAGAGGAGAATCAACGGACACGCTGATTTGGTTTGACTGCTAAGGACCAGTCACCATAAACTATGAGAACTTCTTCCCCTCAGAATTTCCGAGAAACGCGGAGCCACTTCTGAATGGCTGTGGCTCGAGTGAGAACCTTCTCGAGCGCACGGCTCACCTTGAGAGTTGGGCTCTGGCAGTGTCTCTCTGGCCACCAAGTGCATCACTGTTGTTTTGCCAAAAGGAAGTTTTAATGCTATGTGAAAAGCAGAAGACAACTTGTTACATATACACCAACCTGTTGAAATCACTAACCAAAATTGAAACCATTTTAAAAATTGATTGCTTTTTGTATGACTTCCTCAACAGATGGCATTTCTTACCAGAGAGAGCATCTCTTACAAAATGAAATTAGGTTCATATTATCAGAAACAATTTTTATAATTCAGAAATTATTTAGCTATGGCTATCAGCTTGACACATATATACACATTGTTTAAGGAAGGGGACAAGAGAAAATGCATAACTGGTTAATATTGGATAATCTTTAAAGGAGAGAAGGAATTTCAAAAAGGTTTTAAAGAATACTTTTTCTAAATTAGGGGGAAGTTTAGATTAAGAGACATTTGTTTCTAAACCTAATTATGTTTAGTCACATAATAAAATTCCTGCACCAGACAGGCCACTATAATGTAGAAGCAGAAGAAATGACAAACATAATTTTAAACATAATAATAATATAATAATTTTATTATTTTTAACCTTATATGCTTCAATTAGAAAATAATTTTCTTAAAAAGGTTACTTTAAAAGAATCACTGTCTTGGCATTATTAGTAATCACTGTTTTCTAATCAAGTCTTTAAAAGGTTTTTCTCATTTATAAGTAATAGTTTTTATTATGAAATATTTCAGACACAGACCAATATAACGCACCCATGAACCACTGAGCAAAAGTTTCATGGCAAATCCCTTTGTCATTCTGTGTATAAAATTAGAAGCAGCCGGTAGCTCTAACATCTGGAGTTGTTTCCATAGCCGTGATGTTTTAGTTCTGACGTTTCAAGCTAGTCTCTTCACTACAAGCTTAAGGCAGGCTTAGATCATTACTTAGCAAGCACTACCCTCCTACCACTTGCTCTTTAAACCTGCTCTATAGGATGATGGTTAAAAAGAGCCCTAATTATCTTCAATATTCCTAATATTTCATGTAATCAAGGTGAGTTTCCATCTTACTTAAAGCTAGCCAGCCACTACTTGGTCTGTTCTCTTAATTTCTGAAGTTAAAATGAAGCATCGTGGCCCCAAAATACACACTAGGCTGAAGAAAAAGGAGGGCCTTTATTGGATAATCTCCTGGGCCTGACTTAACACTGAAATGCAAACAGGACTTTATATGATGAAACATTTCACTAAATGTATTGGGAGAGCCTGACTGAATTTAAAATGTCCACATACCAAGCTGTGTTCCACTCTCACACCACCTTCTTGACTCCAGTAAGCCAGACCTGGGTTACAATTGCACCCTGCTACTTACTGACTGTAAGATGAGTTTTGAGAGTTCTGTTGACCCCTCCCTACGCCTCAGCTTCCTCCACCTAAATTGGAGATAGTAATTCTATCACCTGCCCCCTACCACTGTATTGATTAAAAGAAACAATCCAAGGAAAGTGCTTACCTCGGGGCTTGGCACAAAAAACATTCCATAAATATTACCATGATCATCATCTTTTTGAGCAGCCAGGAAAACAGATCTCAGAGAACAGGTAAGTGAACTGAGATGTAAATGTGGAGAAATGTGGGACAGGCCTAGAAAGCTGCTGAGGGGCTTACTGTTTGAAGCCACAAATTTGATTGACGGGGACTTAGTTTTCTTCTCCATCTGAATTTTAACTAGAAATTGTAGACATTGATACTAAGAGAAGGTAAAGGAAGAGGGATACCAGATCCAAGATGCTTTCTCTCCTTCACTGTGCTGCTTCTGCTTTCTACTGGGGCACTGCACAGTACCCAGAAGAGAGATTCTCACCCTTTACAGAAAAATGACCAGGGACGGCAAATCGGTAGTAGATTGGGAGACAGGGCGGGGGAGAGTGGGCATGCAGAAATCTGCATTTAAAAATAAGTATCCGATGCCCACAGAGCAAGTCTCAAGCCGTGCAAAGCAAGCCTAGGCCTTCTCCACACTAGCCATTCAACTGTATGACCCTGTGTGCCGTCTCCTCCTTATCCACATTCAACAATACAGGGAGACAGAGCCTTCCCTGGTGGCGCAATGGTTGAGAGTCTGCCTGCCGATGCAGGGGACACGGGTTCGTGTCCCGGCCCGGGAAGATCCCACATGCCGCGGAGCGGCTGGGCCCGTGAGCCATGGCCGCTGAGCCTGCGCGTCCGGAGCCTGTGCTCCGCAACGGGAGAGGCCACAGCAGTGAGAGGCCTGCGTACCTCAAAAAACAAAAACAAAAACAAAAAACAGGGAGACAAAGAAAAACAGCGACCAAAAAGCCACAAATAGTTCAATGTTATTACCCAGATTTACTGATCAACTTAAAAGGTCTAGGTTATATTCCTATGCTCTTTGTCTAAATCACTAAGACCAGAGATGGTTTGTTCTTGAAAAGATTGACAGCAACATAGAATGAGAGTAATAACGTAAGTCAATCTGTTAATCGGTCAAAAACAAATTCAAAAAAAAAGTCAATAGTTTGATTTTAACACAAATTCTATTATCTTTAATATGAAGTTGGAACTTTGGGGCCACAACAGAGAGGTAGTTAAAGAATTAAGTTGATAAGAAATTGCTCATGTAGATCAATACTCAAAGGGAAATGGAGTCTCAAGAGTCATTCGTGGAGTCAATAGATTAATTCAATCAACATTGACCCATCAACACTACAAGAGCTTATGTGAGGCACAGACAATCAAAAAAAGACTAAAATATGGTCCCATCCTTAATGAATGTAAAATATAGCCATAGACAACACATTAAGAATTGGTCCATGTAACTACACAAAGAGCTATAAAGAAGTAATAATAACAATAACTACAAACCAAAAAAAGCTATATTTTAAACGGCAGATACCTCTCAGTAGATAGCAGCACTTTTTAGACCAGTGTTATCAATGCCTCCAAAACTTGGCTGTGTGTAAAATTACATACTGAAACACTCCATCTACTTGATATTGTCATAATAATCATTTGCATTCATCTGCTCCAAGTCACATAGTATTTTAACAGTGAATTGTATGTGTTTCTACTATGTAATACCAGAGCACCTTGAAGGAAGAGATTCTTTTTCAACCCTGTATCTTTAATTGTTTAGCAGTGTTGGCACATAAGAAATAAATACATGCTGAATAAATGAATGAATGAACGAAAATATTCTACCTTTAAGGAAGAACAGATTAAACATTTCGATTATTAGGTTTAGAGGAAAAAAGTCATGACTATATGTAAACAAAGATATATTACAGTAGATCACTTCCTTTGCCTACCTATTTCTAATTCTCATAATATATTTGAAATACTTGTACTTAAATAAAAACAAATCCTGCTGATGGTAGACAATGTTCCACCCAGAAGGGGGCACTATTGAGCTACATTTCCCCATTCACATATAAAGAGCAGTAATAGCTAACAATTAAAGTGTTTACTATGTGCCAAGCACTGTTCTATGTGCTTTGAATTTATAAACTAATTCAACCCTCCCAACCTATGAGGTAGGCACTATGGTTATCCTAATTTACTGATGAGGAAACTAAGACAGAAAGCAGTGAAGTAACTTGTTCAAGGTTACAGAGCCAGTAAGTAGTGGAGCTAAGATGCAGTGTAGACAATCTTGCTCTAAAATCTGCTCTTTCAGTCACTACACTACAGTTTCTCTAATGTTACTCACGTACCTTTATTCCTGCATGATTAGCAATTACATCAGTTAGAGTCAAACTGAAAACATACCTTCAGTATTCTATTTGAAAATTCATTACCATAAACTTTTCCTAGTTTGTGTGTCTCGCTTTAACTTAAAAATATTACATCTAAATTATATTATCCAGAAGTACACTTAAATTACATTTATAAAATATAGGTATGGACTCCCATCTGTAATGGCTTAGAGTTTATTCTACAAGGCAGTAAACACTTAATCATAGTGCTAAAATTAAACGGAATGAAAAATGTAAAGAAGTAGACATATCAAAAATTAGGCAAAATTCACAGTTTGAAATTATATATTTTTAGTAAGATAAGACATTAGCATTTAAACAAACAAATGAATAATGCTGCCATGAGACAGGCATTAAATCCCATTACAAAGGTAACTGTTACCTCCTAATGTGACATTTCCATGTAGAAATCGTCCTTGATAAATAAGGCGTAGAATGTTTGGACTGCTGACCTGCTCTTCTTCCCAGTCTGAAAAGAACCAGGGAATTGTTAGGTGCATTTCAACATAAAATTAAGGTATTAGTGCATTGTTCTAAAATTCGGCTCCAAATCAGATAGAATACATCAGAGAAGACGCTTGGCGCTTCCTTATAATTGGAACAGTCACGACCCACTTAATCACTGTTCTTGCTGTTCTCGTTAAATAGCAAGAGCTGCTTAAGGCTAGTTTTTGCTTCCTAAAGAACACTAAACTGTGCCAAAATATGGTCCTGAAGTTTAAAAATGAAAACAAATGAGTTGGGGAAAATCTAATCCTAGTTTAAAAAATGTCAGCTGAAAATGTTAATAACCAGTAATTAACAGAAAATATTATAATATTACCTTTTAAAATATACATTTGAGGCTGGAAACAATAGGTTTAACAAAGATTTTTAAAAGAATTAATATATTGATATAGAGCATAACAAAAAATTATACCTCAATAACTGGAAAACAAACATTTAAAAAACCAGAACAACAAAAAAATTAGGTGTTTACTTTTGGGTAATGTTGATAACTTTATCGTTTTTTTGAAGCCAATTGATAAACATTACAGAAGACACAACTTTAGTTGACTTTACCCAAAATTCTCAGTATAAACTTGAAAAATAACATATTAGAAGGTGCTATATAAGTATGAAAGCTAGGATAATGTACAAAGAAAATCAAAAGAGAAACTGGTAGGTAGAATGAATAACAGAATATTTCATTTTAGTGTATAACTTACATTATAGTAAAATATGGAATATGATTCTGTTAAAATAATGGTTTGAGAACAGTAGTATCATGACAAGGTATGGGGTTAGTAATTTTCACTAGCTTGTAGATACAGAATTTGAAGCTCTGATTTTGAAAGGTTTGAGAATTTCATCATCATCTTCCTCAAGAATTCTAGTATCATGTGTTTGTTTCCTATAGAAGCTCCTGTTCTCAGGAGATGATAACTGTCAACACACAAACTAGTTTAAAGTAGCCTGAAGAGCAAGGGACAGAAGAGAAAGGAGGTAAGTAGAGCACTTTTCTTCTTGTCTTTTTTTGAGTGTTCAAAATGATGAATATGAATTTGATAAAACCAGTGCCTGTCAGTGACTCAGCACAACAGGAATGGGTAAGGAGAAGTGAAACTCATTCATTCTCCCCCAGGCCCCCGTCTCGTCCCTCCCCCTGGGGGTGTCTCTGTTGCCTTCTGACTCCAGGGCTCCCAGGTCCCTCTTCTCCAGAAGAAAGAATAAGTTGTCAGTTGTTAACACTTTCGTATGGATTACTTTGAATTCATCACACCCAAAATTATTGTTTAATAGAATATTTCTTTTTCCTTTCCTTTAGCATTGTTCATTTTATTCTGTCACGATAATTTCTACCTAATCTAATTTTACATGGGTCAAATTGTATTTTGTGTTAAATGTCCTCAATGTCAAAATGCCAGGGTTAAAATATTCTCCTATAATTTTTCTTTTTAAAATAATTTTCATTCAGTTTATTCAAACTAAAAAAAAACGTTTACCCATCTCTCCCCTCCCCACACCTTGTGCAACCACCAATCTGCTCTCTGTTATCTATGAGCTTGGCTTTTTTTGTTTGTTTTTTTTTAAGATTCTACATATAAGAGATATCATCCGGTATTCATCTTTCTCTCTCTGACTTATCTCACTTTGCATAATTGCCCTCCAGGTCCATCCATGTTGTTGCAAATGGCAAGATTTCACTCTTTTTCTAATGGCTGAGTAATATTCCATTGTGTATGTGTGTGTCTCTCACAATCTCACTATGCATTCATCCACTGATGGAAACTCAGGTTGTTTCCATATCTTGGCTATTGTAAATAAAGCTGCAGTGGGCATAAGGATGCATATATCATTTCGAATTAAGTGTTTTCATTTTCTTCAGATAAATACCCAGAAGCAGAATTGCTAGACCATATAGTAGTTCTATTTTTCATTTTTTGAGGAATCGCCATACTGTTTTCCAAAGTGGCCGCACCAATTTACATTCCCACCACTGTGGCTGGGAATGTAAATTGGCCTCCTTTTCTCCACATCGTCACCAACACTTGTTATTCCTTGTCTTTTTGATAACAGTCATTGTAATAGGCGTGAGGTAACATGTTGTTATGGTTTTGATTTGCATTTCCCAGATGATTAATGATGTTGAGCATCTCTTCTTGTGCCTGTTGCCCATCTGTATGTCTTCTTTGGAAAAATGTCTATTCAGATCTCCTACCCATTTTAAAACTGGATTGTTTGTTTTTTTTGCTGTTGAGTTGTATGAGTTCCTTGTATATTTTAGATTTTAGACCCTTATCAGATATATGAATATTTCTGGTCAAGATAGAAAGACAAATGACAGTAATTGTCTAATTTACACAGAAAAAAAAATTCTAAAAATGTTTGAAGTATTTTTTTGAGATGCAGAAACCTGACGCCACGTATTTCTTTGTCCTACACAGAGTGTCATGATTCTCATGTGCTTCTGTGGTTTAATATGCTATCTTCCTTTCCTTCTCAGAGGATCTGAAATTTAAAAAGACCTGTAGAAGAATAATGCTTACAGGAGGAATTTCAGCTACTAGCAACATATATCAGTGGGTTATTTTTTGGAACTCTGACCCAATAACACTATGTGCCTGACTATTCCATCTATTAACAATATTCCACTAAGCTGCACAAGAATATACCAGAGGAAACCAACTCCTTCCAAAAATACATTGCACAAAGTGCTTCCTCCTACTGATTTAATATTCACTACGCTTTTATTACCAGCACCAATAAATATTTACATCTGCTGACCTTTAGTGCATTATGTGATACAAAGCAGACCTAGATTTTTTAATGTTTTATATAAAATAAAAATTATTTATTTTTATTCCCTGCAGTGTCTAAAACTGCTGAGTAGAACTGGCAAACTGAGGAAAAGATTGGGTTCAAAAACCTTTTCTATGAAAATAAGTAACGTAGAATTGATACAATTTCCAACACTGGTAGATGGTTTGGGAAACTATGTTACAGACCTGCACGTGAATCTCACCTTTGTTTACCATTAATCAGGATACTTTAAGGAATTGAAACTACTTTTAATGTCTAAGTCAAACAATCACGAAGGTGAAACTATTTCCTTTACCTCAAGTTATGGCGTAACCCTTGCAGCCAGGGTTGTAGTGTCCTTTTCTACAACACGCCCACAGATGTCAAAAGCCTATCTTCACCCTCCACCCCACAAAAGTCACAAAAGGCATCTTTACACTTAGTACAACATCACCACCACACAGGTATTTAAAAACGCTTTCCATACTCTTACTTATCTACCCTGTCCGGCTATGAAGAAAATCCAGTATTCTAAGAACGCAAGTTTAGTTTACTTCAGCTCTTCTGAAATTCCTTCTTATCTATGACCTCTAGCTTCAGTCTCTTCCTGATTTAGGAGCTAGTGTTGACGTGTTCCTTGGTTATCAGTGAGAAGAAAGATCCAGTCATTTGAAAGTGTTTGTCTAAAGCAGAGTATTTCTTAAACTCAGGTCTATGAATCCACAAAGACAGGTTCTTAGGGTCTCAAAGTCCTCTTCAATAAGTTCTAGATTCTGTTTTCATTTTAATGATAATCTGCAAGAGATTATCTAGATAATTCAAATAATTACCTTACAACCAAGTACAGCCTTGGGATTTTAGTGCCCATGTATGCATTTAAGTTTATGATTGTACTGGTGCCAAGCAGTACTTCTTTGTCAAGAGGTTAACAAGAAAAGAACAGAGGTTGACTTAATACATAAACGATGCATTCTTGTTAAGTGAAGGCTGAATGACAATTTGGTACACTGTGTGAATGAAGGTTTTGTGGTGAATCTGCAGATAACTGGGTTCTCATACAGCAAGCAGTAGCAGAGGCATGCCACACTCAACAGTACCATATTCATGGTGCAAGCAGTGAGTTAGTTTTAGCAAAATATATCATGTGGCACACTGAAGTTGTTAATTTGAACATTACCGGTTTTAGAGTTATATTTGCATTTTCTTTGTAGATCTGTTTTAGTTTTATGGTTGTATGCAAGTTAATAAGGATAAAGAGTTAATTGAGTTATATGTCTCTATCCTTAAAAATAAACATTATAACAAAAATAAGTCAGCACTAGGGAATCTACAAGAATTTTCTTCCTGTAAGGAGTTCCATATATATTTTTTAGGTTGAGAAACACTGACCTAATTGATTCATTTTGTATACACTGTGTTCTTTGTTAAAACAAGTCTTGTGATTTAAAAGTCCAAGCTGCTTTGGTAGTAAAATTAAGTGAAATCAGCTGAAACAGTCATATCACTATGGTACATGCCATTAAAAGGGTCAAGATGACTTGGGTTAAGTTTAAAGGAAGAACATAAGCTAAAGACTCACTTGAGGATGGCAAGCCAGTCTTATTACATAGAAAAGAACCAGAGGAAGGAATAAGACATACACACACCCTGCCCCCGTGCCCAAATTCTGTTTGTCATGGATACTGGCTTGAAAATGCAACGTATAAATGGATTTTATACCTCCTTGACCTTGTAGTAGTTCAGAGAACACAGGAAGTGACATGAATTAGAAATTAACTTTGTGTCAAGCTCAATTTTAAATAGGCTATGTATAGAATAGACCAAAGAGAACGTATTATAATTTGTTAAAGACAGTTTTTCTTTCCTTTTATGTGTGTTTTGTTATTAATAGGGTTACTGATATGAAAGTGTGTATGTGTGTGTGTGTGTGTGTGTGTTAGCTACCTTGTGTATTCTTTAAAAAAAATAATTTTCTTTTATCAATACATTAAAACAGCTCTAAAGCCAACCAGGGACTTGATGCACTGGCTCCATTATCATTCTGCAGTGAGGGAGCTGAAAAGCAAAACCCAGGAAGGATGCAGCAACCCCCTTAACTTTAAGCCTTACCCTCAATCATTTGTTTGTTCTCTTTTATTTACTTACAACTTTTTCAAAATGTTTGTGAAACAAGGTAGGGCATGAAGAATTAACATTATTCATTCCCAAGAGAAAAATACCACTTACCCATTGGCCAATTGTCATACACATGCTTTGCAATGTCAGAAGCAGAATCATTAGGAGAAAACAGGAACTCTTTTGTTTTCCCGCTTACCAAGATGAGGCGCAAGTTTATCTGAAAGAAGACAATGATTCTTTTAATATAAATCTTGCAATTTTTAAAATAAAATAATCTTTTCATTTCAATAACATTCTCAGTTATTACTAATGCCATTTTCTGGTTTTTATTAAATTATAAAAAGATTCTTTTTAAAGAATGGGAATTTGAGACATGATTTTATTTCCATTATTTAATATATATATGTGGGGGGGGTAATTTACCATAATAAACGAACAAAGGAAAACCAAAATTCATTATACTTAACTACTCCAGCAATGCTCAGAATTGGACGTTTACAGGTTATCACTATAACTATAAAATACACATTTTCCATTGAAAAGCTAATAGAAGTGGTTACCCTGCAGATCACATCACTAAACAGGAAAAATAGTTACTTGCTAATCTGCTTCTTAGGAAAAAGAAAGAGACAAGAATTATATACAACTGTTTATCCTATAAAAAATTTTCAAACCTAAACAAATGAACCAGCAACTATAATTTTAAAGAACTTTATTAGAGTTAATAGAGGAGTCAATAATTGTAATTACTTTAATCCCAATTACATGATCGCTCATTTCTGTGGGAAGGGGAGGAGGCGCCATGTGTGACAAAGAACACAGATTCACCCTCACCGGAAAACCTAATCTGGACGAGAGAGCTACAAATTTTGAGATCCACTGGATTTACAATTCCAAGTCAATGTATTTTGCAAAAAGTTCACTTTTTCACTTTTGTCTTTATCCATAATTAATGATATTATTTAAAACCACGATATTCATTAATTTCCCCTATAAGTTCCAGGAATACAAGTGCGGTTTTCTATACCTCCAGGCGTCTGTTAAGAGACCAAATAACACCTTCCTAAAACTTCCAGTCCTGAGCTCAGCGCTGGGACTAGCCTAGCTTCTTTATATAGAGAGAACAGAGAATGTCATTGTACCAGTTTGAATTGCGCCAGGTCCTAGGTTACCCAAGCTCTCCTCCTCAGTTACTAACATTTTTTTTTTCTTAGAAAAAAAAAACCCAGAAAATCTTTAAGATGACAAAGCCTACAGTGAAAACACTGGTGCCTACTGCAGCAACACCAGGATACCAGGTCACTGATTTACTATCTGCCACAACAGTGGCCATTGCCACTCCCAGTGCCTCACCACTTTGAAAATGTACTGAAAGTTATAAAATGCTATACATGGGCTTCCCTGGTGGCGCGGTGGTTGAGAGTCCGCCTGCTGATGCAGAGGACACGGGTTCGTGCCCCAGTCTGGGAAGATCCCACATGCCGCAGAGCGGCTAGGCCCATGAGCCATGGCCGCTGAGCCTGCGCATCCGGATCCTGTGCTCCGCAACGGGAGAGGCCACAACGGTAAGAGGCCCGCGTACCGCAAAAAAAAAAAAAAAAAAAAATGCTATACACAAACAATTCTGCATTCAATGGAATGCAACTGGATTCCATAGTAGATGGAATAGAACTGGGTTCTATATTAGAAACTGTATTCTAACTGTATGTACACTATATCTCAATTTTTAAAGTATTTTAAAAGATAAAAGAAAAAGAAATCTACATTTCAGGTGAAAAGCCCTTTCGATATGTCCAATATGAATTTTTGCTGCCTTTTCTAATTAAAATGAACTTAGACCAAAGAACTTAATACAGGAAGAGATCTGATGAAATCACACTGCTATAAAGAAGTAATTTGATTCAGAAACTCTAAGTTCCATTAGAAAAAAATTCAAGTAATAGTTTGCAAACATGATTTTATTGTAAGAAAGCACCACCTTATTCATCTCCTATAACAAGTAATGAGTGATTCCCAAAGCAAGAAACCTAACATCTACACAATACAATGTGAATTTTAGTTCTCACACATATATCACTATTCAAGGCTGTCTCTTTACGTGTGAATATTGGTAAATATATATTTGCTCTGAACTTATATGGAATCTTTTAATAGCTTCAAACTACTATGTAACATCCCTTCAGTTATTAATGCCCAAGAAATTATGCCCTTCATAATGGTTCAGCCACATGTGTCTGCTTAACCAGAAAGAAATATAATTAAATTCAGGCTTCAGAATATTTAATATAATTAAATTATAAATATATATAAATTAATTTAAATATATAATTTAAATATATATAAATATATATATATTTTATATATATATAAATTTAATATATATATAATATATATAATATATATTTATTTATATAAATATATATAAATTTAATATATATATAAAAATTAAATTATAAATATATATAAATTAAATTATTAAATATAATATAATATAATTTAATATAATTAAATTCAGTTATGTAAGTGATATGAACCTACTATTTCCTGGAATCAGCTTTTAAGTTTAACGTTCATTTCTATTGAGCTTTTCTTCAAATTATATTTTAAAATAGCAAAGAAAAGAGGGAAGGAGGACCTAATCCTTATCTTCTGTAAAGGTTACACTAATGCATACTTTAGATTTTCCCTAATATCCATCAATATGGAAATGGAAAAGTAAATGATAGCACATCCTTACTATGGAAATTTCCCACAGTCATTAAACGACATAAGAGATAGATCTGTATGATTTGACATGGCAAGACATCCACAATATATTAAACAAAAACAAAATAATCCACATACCTCCACCCCATAAATACATAACACTAAGTGCATTCATGCTGCAAAGTTCTTGGCATTTCCTATTTTAAAACTGATATAATCACTGTCACTAATAAACTGATATTTCACTTTCATATTTAAAAGTCAACGGTCTAACAAATTTATGTTTATCTAGATGTTCAGAATGTTGAAAACTTTTGGCCTGTAGATGTGTTTGACACAGGTTAAAAAATATTTTTTAAAATGTTTACAGGTGGGCATGAACTTTTCAGTTTGACACATACCCTACTAATCTCAATATACGCACACTGGTCTGCTTCATACACTTATACCTGGCTGGCCCCAGAAAACATTTAAGTTTATAATTCGTGGTAAAGTTTGAAAGTGGCTTTGGGCTACAAAATGAGAACAGAAAGCAGAGTAAGACTTTAAAACCTACTTAGAGGGAAACTAATCACCCCTTTGGGTGGGGAAAGGGGAGAACATGACAACTGCAAGAATAAGTCTAAAAGTACATCAACCTAAGAATTTATCAAATCTTACCGTTAAACTATCTATAACTGACAGTAGCAGTTAAAGACTGCATTTGGAAAGAAGCTTAAGTCCAAAATTAAAACTAACAGCAATAAACCCACAAAATTAAGTGGCTGAGTAAAGTTAACACATTGCCTGAAACACTTCCACTGCCTGGAACAGTGCCTGGCACATAGTAGGTGTTCAACCAGTATTTGTTGACTCACTAATGTTTCAGTTTCTTCAGTTTGAAGACTCAAGTAGAGATGTAGACTAGATAGGTCAGCACCAAGATCAAAATCCAGGCTTCCACATTCTGGGCATTTTATTAAATGACAAGTGTAGTAAGTAGAATGAGAATGGATAGTAATTTTGTGGTAGTGACACGGACATGTGGCTATTTCACTGTGTAGAACCCTCAGTGTTTAATTTGTCAGGGTCTGGATCTTAGTGTCAGCAATATGCCACAATTTATATAAATGCTATTATTTAGTAAGGTGCTCTGAAAAGTGAAGTTAATCTTGAGCTACCATATTAACATGTATATTGTGCCTAGTTTTCAAATGAAGATAAAGACTGGGTTTATTGATACGTTAGATTAACAGATGAGTCTGGACTTGTTCCTATGCTTACATCTATGTGACAGCCTTGTCCCTAGACTAGAAGCATGACTCCATCTGCCTCAGTATGCAGTCAAGTGTATCTTAGGACTGTAACACCAAGGGAGGAAAACACTGAATTCCCATCATTTCCTTTAGAAGAAATCCTGAAAGCAATCACCCAGACAAACATCTAGCTACACAGGCTGGTCAGCAGTTAATTGTTCTTATATTATAGTTAGAATCTCTCAGGCTTATTCAGATAAGTGATGTCAATTATAGCTCCCCTCAGTAAATGTATAGCAATTCCTACAAATTTCTTTGTAGGAATTTTCTTTTAGAAGATTATGTATTAATTATTTAAATACTCATTAATGAAAGACCTTTTTACTTCTTTGAAGCCAAATCAATCTATAAAATACCTTAAAAGAACCTCTGCTCATGAGGTAGTGGGATTCTCAACACATCGACGGATTACAACACTCTTATTTACAGCTTAAAATGTGATATACTGATATACATACTTATCTAAAAACAAAACTGTTAATTAGGACTCAATGACTTGGTATGAGACGGAGCTCCTATTATGTAATGAAATCCCCAAGGGATGGCACTTAGGTCATCCAAATGAATTATATATTTTATAATTACTTTTGAGGCAAAACAAATCAAAACAAGACTATTAGTGTGGCAGAACTACCATGATAATTTCCCGTAAGGCCAATGGAAACAACAGAAGCTCTTCCATGCATGTAATTTCAAGTTAAAAAAAAAGTTTTCGGTCAAATTGATTGCCATTCCTATTTGTGACATTATATCAATTTGGAGAAATCTCATCTAGAGCTTAATTCACTCAACAATTTGTTTTCAACTGGTCAGGATGGAAAAATTTAGAGGAAGGAAAGAGGGGGCATGGAAGATGGGACTAACTGGAATATAAACGGGCAATAGGAGATGGACCATGCCCTGTAAAAGAAATATGAAAATATGACTGTTTTCTACAAAAAGATCAACATGTTGATCAAAAAAGGAACTCCTGACTTCCCTGAGAGTCTCTGAGGAGTAAACTGAGTCCTGGGGCACGCTACTCCACTTCCTAGGGAAGCACCTTTGCCTCTGCAGTGCTCATTCCTGCCTTTTTTGCTAAAGGATGAATAAGTGGCCGGTGGGAAAGATGTTAGACTTTCTTTGAAAATCACTTTTTAAAAGCTCTCAATTTATCTCAAGGGGATTATACCCAGTTAAAAAAAAAAAAAAAGTCAATCCAAAAGGCTACATACTGTATGATTCCACTGATATAATGTTCTTGAAATGACTACGGTAGAGATGGAGAAGAGACGAGTGGTGGCCAGGTTTTAGGAAGAAGGGAAGGCAGTGGCTGTGTTTGTAAAGGAAGCACAGGGATCCCGGGCGTGGAACTGCAATGTGTGCTGCTGTGTAAGTGGCACATGAATCTGCACGTGTGATACAACTGCACAGAACTAAGACACAGACATGAATGAGTGCACGCAAAACTGGAGAAATCCGAATAAAGTCTGTGGATTTTATTAGCGTCAATTTCCGGTTGAGCTACTGTACTAGTTATAAGATACTACCATTAGGGAAAAGTAGGTGAAGGGTGTATGGGATTTTTCTGTACTATTTCTTACAGTTGCATGTGAATCCATAATTACCTTGAAATAAAAAGATGTAAAAACAAGCGCTCAACTTGCTAAAAATTGATATGGTATTATGTTTGTCTCTACTTATTTTTCTTATTTTCATTTGAAGATGAAAAGCGCTTTTTAAAACAGAATCTTGTATTAAAATAGCTACTTGATCTAGAGGAAAAAATATAAACCGACCATTGACTTAAGACAAGGTATGAAGTTGAAAACAGATAAGCATTTCTTTTCTAGAGTTACGGATTTTTATAAATGGCATATTTTGAATTTTTGTTAACTGTATGTTAAAGAAAAATGGAATGAAGGAGGAATGTGTTCATGTTTCTACACAGGACTGATTTAAAACAAATTATTCAAGTAACTGCAGTGCTTAAATATGATAATTATGTATTTCAGAAACTTTCTTTTAGTTGTTTTATTCAAACTTTTCTGAAACAGACACTATGTTCGGTGCCTGGATTACGAAACATTTAATATGAAACCCCTGGAGGATTTCACACCCTTGAAGCTATGAGACATGCAAACATGATTATGGAGGACAGGCGTGGCTACAAAATGCTCAACAGATATTTGCTGAATGAACATAAAAGGGGACAGAAAGGAGAGCCTGTGAGCTGGAGACTCCAGGGTCGGGTAAAGAAGTAAAAATGCTACCAGCTTGCCATCTTTTGCGTGGCTTACTACACAGGCACCTAGTTAGCACTAGTCTAGCCAGGCTCTGATGCAGCTGTTCCTACCCACATTTCAGAGCTGTGGGAAGCAGTGTAGAGACCTTAGCAAGTGGGAAGCTGAGAGCTGAACCCAGTGCACTAACAACCCAGAACCCGCTGTCTGCCATTCTGCTCAAGCAAACCAGGTGGTCCTGGCGAATTCCTCACCATGGTCTCCATGATTATTCTCTGTCATCTAGATCACACTTGCCCCCACTATGCCCCAATGACAGGTACCTTCTTTCAGTTCCTCAAAATCGCCCAGTTCTTCCCTGCCTCAAGGCCTTTACCCAGGTTGTTCCTTCTGGTCAGAGCGCTCGGTGCCCCATGCTCCCTACCCGAGTCCACACACACTCTGGGCTTATATGTTTGAGAGGGGATGGCATAAAAAATTCTCCCAAGCCTAACCATCCTGGATGAAACGATAAAACTAAATTTTTGAAAGAAGAGCAGGAAAAGAATTTCAAAATAGAACTGAAGAAGCCAAGACAGCATTCCTACATTCTACTGGAATGAAGGAGCAGTCCTGTTTGTGAAGAAGTTAATATAAGGTCAGGCATTCATGAAAACAGATTTTAACTTCTAAGAAAATACACCTGAATTCTTGTCTCGGAATTTACTTGTATTATGTAGTCATAAACTCAGGTACACTGAGACTTGCTAAATGGATTAAAACTATGGGATCTGTTTCTATCTTCCTTTTAACACTTAAAATGATGTAGAGTCTAATATACATGAAATATGAAATCTTTAGAGGTAAAAACTCAGTGGGATTCCTTATTTTTAATTGTAGAAACACTTACCTACCCTGAAAAATAGGTAAAGGGGAGGTCAGAGAGTTCTCTAGCTTAAGTCCCAAGTAAAACTTTTACAACATCTCATGTTACGTGGAATGTTAATTTCCAGAACTTGACTCATTTAAAAACGTAGGAGAACTACATCCCAAAGCAACACTTAACGCTTTTTGAATTACATGAACCCATCAACTGTTTATATTCATTATTTTTTGACCACTGAACATGAATAAGAAGCTGCTGGACAATAAAAATGAATTGATAATAATAGTGAATTAGCCTACTTGCTTTCTATATAGATTGACTTTTTTTTCCATCAGTGAAGAAACAAAGAAAATGCTGAGTTCTTATAAGTACAATTTAAAATCAAACAATGTAGCTTAAAATTTGTGCAGCATTTAGTGCCTGGCACATCTTATCACAAGTCACCTATTACCATCGTCATCACAACCATCATCAGTTTAGTAAGTCATGTAACACTAACCACATGGTGCTCTTTCTTTAGATACTTTATAATGTACATTTACTTTAAAATAAGTTTGGGAAACTTGGATAAAATTAAAATTCCATGAGAAAACTGGATAACATATTGAGAATTCTTGAAAATTATTCTTAACATTATAATTTTTCCTTCAAGTTCTAAATCCTATAAACTTATAAAACATGGTAGTAATGGAATTAAATTATGATTTTGCATCACTTTAAAACCTGACTATAGGATATGCCTTTAAAGCTTGCCCCTAAATAGGATACAAACTAGCTGCTTTAACAAGATTTCAATATGAAATAGTAGCAGTCTGATTTCCTATACATACTATCAACTAAACAGCAACTCTGAATGAAAGTAAAGCACTCTCTTTGGGACACTGGGTTTGTATACAGGGAAACCCTTGTTTTGAGGATTTTTAGGTCTTATAACTCACTTTAATAAGAACAACAGTTCAGTACAATTGTTTCTGTCAACCAAGCACTTAATATATTAAATTACAGACAGGAGAAAGGGAAATGGCAAAAGCAAAGCAATAAAGGACACTGGGGAAGGGAGAGAACTTTTTCTATATTCATAATATATATTTTCATGTATTTCAGGAAGGTGACAGGTTTTTTCTGTGCCCATCTCTCCTTAGTGGAAATACAATGGTGTTAAGTTTTTTGGCTAACAGCCTAAAATCATGAGAGAAGAAACTAATATTTATTGAATACCAACTAAGTACTAGAACTTTTCCTTACATACATTGTATTTTGGCACCTACTATATAGCACTGTCTCTTCTCTCTAATCACCTAGCTACTCCGATAAATCCAGGTATGACACAGCATGAATCTTTCAGACATCTATACTTCTTACACTTGTCTTGGCTTTGCCATTATTTGAGGTGTGTGCCAGGTTACATTTGAGGTTCCTGTGGGTGTCAACTCCCAGATGCTCTTCCTCCTACTTCTTCTAAGCTATTATCAAATTCTCGGTACTATAAATCCTATGCCTTTTACAGTATTCCTCAATCATTCAACTTTTAAGATTGCAGGGAGTCTCAGGATTCATCCAGCTCTTAGGAAACAGACAAGGCAAAAGGCCCTGGAAGCCTAGCTAGTTAGTGGCAAAGCAGAACAGGAACACAAGCCTCTCTCCTAGGTCAGGGTTTGCTCCAGCATAACTTCAATGCCTCCCTAAACCACCCTCCCAGTCTCCTCTAGAGCTTTCAAAATATTGGACTTACGTCTTATTCAGATAGGCACTCCAGAAGGGCTTGCTTTTCTCTTCGGAGTCAGGCAACTTTTGAGGCAAAAATACTCCTTATCTGCTACATACTAGCTGAAAACTAATCCTGCATTTCTCTGAATGATGGAACTTCTAGAGAATATAAGTAAATGTCAAGAGGAAAAGAGTTTTCATTTACCGTAAAATAAGTCTGGAAGTGCCAGGTTAAAAAATTCAAACAAGGTATCTGCCAGGAGCTTGGGGAAGGAGGAATGTGGAGTTACTGTTTAATGAGTAAAGAGTTTCAGTTCTTCAAGACAAAAAGAGTTCTGGAGGTGGATGGTGGTGATGGTTGCAGAACACTAGGAATGCCTTTAATACCACTGGACTGCACATTTAAAAATGGTTAAGATGGTAAATATTATATGTATTTTACTACAATCTAAACACACACACAAAATTTATAAAACAAAATTCAAAGTTTCCTCACTGCAAAACTTCTCAGAATCTTTCATGTGCCAAAATGAATTTGTGAATTTCCAAGGGGAACAGGGGTCTATATCAGAGTATTCAAGACTTCTACTTTCAGCTGATATTCCCAGAGACTGAACACACAAATGTCTGTTAAACAAGCAACTAGGCTAGATGCTGCAGAAGATACAAAGATGACCAGTAGCTCTCCAGTACTCTGAGTTTGCTCTCAAGCATTCACCCACCTCCACAGACAGTGAGGCTAAGGCAGGAAGGTCACTGAAATTCAAGTTTGTTTCCTTGAATGGCACACAGGAGTAGTTTGTGTGACCACTCCAGCCTACCTCGCTCAGTACGGATTTTCAAATTTGTCGGGCGTGCTGTGTTGATGCAGAGCCTGATTTGCATGGAACAGAAAATCAGACATCAGTTCTATGGCATATTTTATCACCAAAAAATGCTGAAACAGTTTTAATTAAAATTATCTACACCTGCTGTTAGAGGATGTCAAAATGACTTTCCTCTTTACAGCGTAACTGTGAATTAAATATCTGCATCACTGTCAAATGAAAGGACAGTACATATCCAAAATGGTCTTTAATATTAGAGTAAAATTCACATAAGATGGACCCATTAAAAACACACAATTGATAAATCTTATCTTTCCCATATACTTTTTTAAAAAATTAATTAATTAATTTTTGGCTGTATTGGGTCTTCGTTGCTGCATGTGGACTTTCTCTAGTTGCAGCGAGCAGGGGCTACTCTTCGTTGTGGTGCGTGGGCTTCTCACTGCGGTGGCTTCTCTTGTCGCAGAGCATGGGCTCTAGGTGCACGGGGTTCAGTAATTGTGGCTCGTGGGCTCAACAGTTGTGGCTCGCGGGCTCTAGAGCGCAGGCTCAGCAGTTGTGGCGCACAGGCTTAGTTGCTCCATGGTATGTGGGATCTTCCCGGACCACGGCTCGAACCCGTGTCCCCTGCATCGGCAGGCAGATTCTTAACCACTGTGCCACGAGGGAAGTCCCTCCCACTTTTTAAAAAACATGAGGAAAATGGTTTAGACTTGATGGTCTGGCTGTGGCTAGAAAAGAAAATAATTTTAATGGGTGCCTTTGCCCTAAGAAAGAAAAACTTAATAGTTCTCTGAGGGATTGTCCCAGATGACTGTTAAAGTCCCTTCCAGCTCTAATATATGATTAACATTAAACAAAAAGGGCATGTTATTTAGAAATATAACCATTTTATTATGCATAATAAAAATGCATAGGATATATAAACATTCACTAATGACCAAGTTATTCCTATCCGTCACACTTCATATTTGAATTAACAGAGATGTAATGATGTAAACCCACTGCCTTGATTTCCTCGTCACATCACTAACTCTTATCTTTAATTCCCTATAAACCAGTGCCTATTGAAGTCACACTAGTGAACTGTACTCGTGAAGGTCACCGAGGGCCATCTAATAAAAAACATCAAGTATAGATAGCTTCCTCTCATTTCTCATGTTCCTTAGTCTTTCTGCAACATTTGGCACAGTTTAACTCCTTCCTTCTTGAAAATCTTTCCTTGTTAGGCTTCTATAATTCCCAGAATGTGTTTTCTGGAACACTAGCATCCATTAAGTATTCTGGGGGAGAAAAGGGTTCAAGTGATCGGATAAATCTGTAAAACATTACTTCATATATTCCCCTCTTGGAGATTTGCCAGGTATGCTAACATATTAAAAACCCAGAGAATTCGTGCAATGAACAAATTCATTTAACTTTCAAACAGTTGTAGTTTTTAACCACAGAACCAATTTTCTTTCCCATATTACCTGTTACCATCCCACAGATCTAGTGTTCAGTAAAACATACTTTGGAGAATACTTTTCCTGTTCCTTTGAACCTCTTTTTAGTTGTTCTCTTTCCTCTTGCACTTACTCCAAATACGGGCTTTCCAATGTTCCCTCATCAATCTTTTCTTTCCAACACCCTATCCAGGAGACATCCTCATCCACACCCAAGGCCTCAGCTGCCCCTGCTTGGGACACCCCCATTCTCCATGGAGGACCACTTTCACTTCTCCAACTGTCGGCCACCATTTCTAATTAGAGAGCCTGCTGTCCCCTCAAAATCATATGTTTAAATTTGAACTTATCCCTTCCTAAACAACAGGTTTCCCTCCCAACTTATTTATTTCTGCTCAGCTCTCCCGGTCTCCCAGTCACTCAGGCTTGAAAGCTCAGAGTCATCATTTACTCTGCCCTGTTTTCTCCTCTCCCCTCTCTGTTACTAAATCCTTTCAGGTTCTCTCTGCTGCCTCTCTCACCCCCAATCCACCCTGCACATTCCCAAACATTTTTGGCAATTAAAATTGTCAGTGTGCTACAGGTAGCTAACATTTACTTATCACTGGAACGTGCTACACAGTACTTTGCATGAAAGTATGCAGCTCGTGAACGTACAACCCTGTGAGACAGGTACTACTGTCTCCATCTTATAGATGGTAAATGGGGACACGGAGGTGAAGTAACTTCTCAAGATCACATAGTCACGGTCGAAACTTCTCAGTCCAATCCAACCACAGCTGTCCCTCGGTATCCACCGGATTGGGGTTCCAGGGCCGTGGCGGATACCCATATCCCTTACACAAAATGACATAGTACAGTAAGTAGGCTTAGGGTCTCTGTACCCACGGATGCGGAACCCACAGATATGGAGGGCTGACTGTAATACTATTTCCCTAGGCAAATTTCTACTCCAGCCAAATTGATATATTCATTATGAATCCTATCCTGGCGAGAATCACAAGAATGACTTCCTGATTCCTCTCTTTCAGTTCTAACGTCTCCTTTGAAGCCTATGTGACAACTTCAGCCTACACTGCTCATTCCTACCTCAGAGTTTCTACCCAATCATGGGTGTGTACTGGGGTGGCCCTATGTGTCCACGTTTGCCTGGAAGAATTGTGATCGTTGTTGTATAATTGTTGTCTCGCTATTATGATGCACAGTGCCCCCTTTTACTCGCAGAAATATCTCAATCTAGACAATAAATAATAAGGTCATCCTACATATATCATATCATTTATTGTAGGAAGATACAGTTTATGTCGTGTCTTAACTCTCCAATTAAATCATGGTCCTTGAGGGTGGCAAAATCAATCTTAAAACTTCATAGTTCTCTTCTTTCATAAGTTGCTAACTTAACATACACAAGCACAGTTGCTTATGTGTGTGCGACAAAACAATTTTGGAGATGAGCCTTTGGCTGGGTTTTGTTTCCCAACTAAATCCTACTTTTAGCTCTAAAGACGAAAATTGCATTTTAAATTAATTCATATAGTTAACCTCAGTCACCGTGCCTGAAAAATACTATGTATTTAATATACTGGAAGATGAATGAATAATGTACCAGAATATGCCAGACTACAGCCAACATTCCTAAAATATTTCAATAATGTAACGTAACAGGATACTTCAAGTATAACCAGGAAGTGGATCTACCAAGAAAACAATACCAAGAAAAATATGTATTCTAATGTTTTTACTATTATACACAGTTAGGTGATGATAGACTCACTGTTTTCCACACACAACTATCATGGACTACGTGCCCTGAAACAGCCCATAGTGATAATAAAAAACAGTTACCCTGAAGAGGGAAAAAAGAAAAAGACATTTTAAAAAATCATCCTATTCTTTACAGTATGTTTGTAGTCAACTCATTATTCAAAAGTGATAGCAAACTCTCCTGTTTAAGAAGAATACATTCTGTCTGGCTATGAAGACGACGATTGTTCCAGGCTGCCTGTGCTTCACAGGCCTATTCAGCTCACACAGACAATTTGCATCAACCTGTGCCTAGTGATACTGTCACTCAGTGGTGCCCCAGATAGCCACAACCTCATGTGCTCTTAACATTGAGGTTCTCATTTATAAATTAATGTCTCTGGAATACTCATGAATTCTTCCTTGAATATAACTGTTTTATTCATTATTATTTATTAAATTTTAAAACCATAATAAATGATTTTACGTAGGTTTAGTGTGACAAAATTATTTAGCAGCAGAACTCTACAAAACAAGCAGGAAATGAAAAAGGCAGACATGTAAATGCATCAACGTCAGCATATAATATTAAGTACAATTATGAGGAAAATATAGCACAAAATTCTGCATCTATGCAGGGTGTACCATCTACGCTAAGAACGTTATTAATTAACGCAATCACTAAGTGTTCATCATTGGGGGTGAAGGCATCGTGCTAGTCATTTAAAAAAACACAAGAACTGTATGTTCATAAAAGTTGTTACTGAATATAAATATAAATCCAGCAGCATCAAAACATTTAGCATTACAATACAGAGAGCAAATGCAGTGGCAGCAGATGGTTTCAAAGAGGGGAAATAAAGAAGAAAACTACACAGTAGTAAAGTACAAATTAAAACTAAAAGGAAAAATTTTACAAAGAAATAGTTAAGGAAAAGGGCAGATGAACTCCTGGGAAAAAGTAAATGACTAACAGAGAGCAAAAGAAGGAATATTTATAAAGAGGAAAGACTGTTATGAGCAGATTAGACAATTGTCTAGAAACATGGACATGAAAAGAGTAGAATGCATCTTTGCCAGAGAAACAATTCAAGAACTAAAGAACCCCTGGCACTGAGCTAGAAAATATCACTTACGCTTTCTGCAAATTTAGAAACTTAGGTTCAGAGTTAAAGAAAAATTGTCTAAGGTATAAAAAAACAGAAGATAGTTAGAAATCCAAATAAATTGGCGCAGGTCAGTTAAGTATGACTATCTTCTGACTTGGACTATATGCTATACGCTGAGCAATGCTCTATTTTTTAAATCAATAAAATAGCCTACGCTCATGTCTATTAAACAAAATCCACAAGAATAAGTGAGGAATTTCAGAAGTTTCTAACATATATCAACAATAGCTCAGAGTAACGAACACCATAAAATAGATACAAAAGTCTGGGAAAGATATATAATGAGTCTCTTGATCTCTCATTGTAAGAACTTAATAACAGTGTTCCTATCACTTTGATTTCTTATATTAGAGCTTATTTTCAGAAGATTCTTGACGTTAATGTTTGAACAATTACCAATCCCTAACATACTGTCCTTACTCTATCTTCCGTTTTAGAAAGTACTAATAGGGCATAAAAATTGCTTTCTTAGGGAATATAAAAAAATTATTTTTTCCGTTTTCTTCAAAAGTAATTCCACAATGCTATGCATTTGATTATGCTTTCTTGCAGCAGTTGTGGGGAAGAACTAAATGCATCAGGACTACAACTAACAAAGGCAGAATTCTACCCAAAGTTACTGTTATGATTATTACCTCCTGGAGCCCAAACAGTCTTTCTTGGCACTCCTAAATGATAAGACTGCAAACACTCATTTCACATTCAAGTATTCAGGCTACTCACTCATGAATGGAATTAGTGGTTTTGATCACATATACATAAATTTTTATGTGCACAGGACCTCATGCCTTCGAGGAACAACTCTCCTGGTAGTGACTTTAATCTAGCAAATACTAAGTCATCTGGATCCTAACCACCTCTCATTTATAAGCTTTGATGTCCCAAGGCTTCACGTGTAAATCCACTGTTTGAAACCTGGATTACATTTCTATAGAAAAAAGGCTATTTACGGCAGTTAGTTTCCCAGCGAATTCCTAAGTCTATTTAATCTATTGTAATAATATGACTAAAATACACCTAATATGCAGTGAAAAGCAGTAACATTATTAGTAACCGCAAACACCCATAACTCTTACTGTGTGCCAGATCATCTTTTAGGTGTTTTTCCTATGTTGACTCATTTGATCCTCACACCAACCCTACGGGAAAGTTACTATTACTACGCCCGTGTCTACAGAGGAGGAAACTAAGCAGAGACTAAATAACCTACCCAAACCTGGTTAAGAAGTACCAGAGCTGGGTTTCAATCCAACCCTGGTTCCAGGGCCTGCACTTTCAGCCACTAGGCTAAATTTCCTATAATTATTGACAAGTTTTAGTTAGTTCAGCCTGCAGAGCATCCAAAGTTTTAAAAGTACATCATGGTTTTTTACTTCAAATGACTCATCTGACACTTTAAAAGATTCTTCTGAGGCTGGTTTCGTTACTTCACTCAGTCACTATTATTTAATGAATTATTCACATATGTGCACGTAGAATTTACTTCAGGATAAGTGTTCGTGGTCAGAGCCCCTGGTCCCTGGCTGAAGCCCCTGGACTACTCCATTTGTCTCCAAAATGTATGCTTCCTAAATAAACAAATCTGAGTTGTCCTGCTTTTTAAAAATAAAAGTAAAAACAAATCAATAAATAATCTCTATCAGGAAGTTAAACGGAGGAACAATTACGATGACTTCTACTAACCACTCCAGAAATACACTAAATTGAATAACTCTGATTCCTGTTCTTAATGTTGTCTTCTATGTTGTATTTACTGGGGGCTTGATAGCATCATCTGTTCATTTTCTGTCAATTTCCCCCTCCACTGCTCTTGGCAACACCAATCTTGGAGCACCATCTCCTCACCCCAGGAAACAAAGGAACTACTAACAGAGGTTCAAATCCAGAAGATTCACTGGTGCGCATACAGGACTAGTTCTGGACTAGCTGTTCTGTGAAGACAAGAAGGCAGGGGCAGGGGCGAAGGGCTGGAGGATGGAGAGAGCGCTCAGCGATGACTCAAACTACAGAGAAAGAAATGAAGAGACAGGGTCTCCAAGTTAGTTCTAGCTTCTAAAATTACCTTTAATTTTTATTCAATTTACAAATCTGTCAAAATGTATCACTTGACTTTTGATTAACTTCTTAAATTTTAAACTGCAATTATAAATTCAATAGATTTTTTTCCTTTTTACATATTTCAACTACCTGATAGCAAATCTTCCCAATTACTTAATAATTTCTATAAAACTAATAAAATAAACTTATAAAAACATGAACCTTAAATTCTTGTCAATGTCACAGTAATGTAAATACTTATAAGTGTTTATCTTAGAAATCACAAGCAAAAAAACATCATATCAATTACATATTTTACATTGTAAGTACATTGACTTCAGCATCATTTAGTCAGCCATCAGAGAAATCAAAATCAAAACCACAATAAGATATCATTTCAAACCCACTAGGATGGTTATAACCAAAACAATAGACAATGAGTGTTGGCAAAGATGTGGTGAAACTGGAATCCTCAAATATTGCTGAGGGGAATGTAAAATGGTACAGCCGCTCTGGAAAACAGTTTGGCAGGTCCTCAAAACGTTAAACACAGAGCTGTCCTATAATCCAGCAATTCCAGTCCTAGGTATGGTGATTCTCATTATACGCGGTAGTTCTGTTCTACACAGTTTCATGAACACTGAGTAAGAGGATACTGAGCCACTACTATTAGGGTTAGGTTGTGAGCCTCTGGTAACAATTTCATCAACCAATGAATACATAACCTGATTTTATATGTGTTTCTGTTTAAAGATACCTTAAAAAGATGTTTACACAACTCTGTGAACATTCGAAAAAATCCACTGAACTGTACACTTTTTAAAAGGGTGAATATTATGGTATGTGAATTATTTCTCAATTTTTAAGAATTGGAATTACATTGAACCTCAATCTAATTGAGTCTCTAGACTTCAATACCAGTTTACAGGAAAACTGAGGAATAGAGGAAGAAATAAAATAACACTATGAAAAAGCAAAACTTAAACCAAACCCAAAATGCAGTACATTGTACAAGACATATGTCCAGCTCTTCCAACAAGTCAATGGCATAGGAAGAGAGAGAGAAAGGGGGTTAAAGAGGGAGGGAACTAAGAGAATAAAAGATACTCAAATGACATAATCATATGCAACGTGCAAACCCTTTTAGATCTTAATTTGAACAAACCAACTCTTAAGTAAAATAAGGGAGATCTCAATACGGACTGCAGAGTAAATGTTATTAAGGAATTACTGTGCTAATGAAGTCATGATTATATAGATTCTTATCTGTTAGAGATTCATACTTAAGAATTTAAGGAAAAATGACCAAAAACCTGGGATTTGTTTTAAAATACTCTATTAAAAACAACTTGTTGGGGGAGGATGGTGGTGAATAGGTATAATAAGAATGGTATACATGTTCTTAATTGTTGAAGCATGGTAATAGGTACATAGGAGTCCTTTAGACTATATTTTCCACTTCTATGAATGTCTGAAACTTTCTATGATGAAAAGTTTTTTAAATTATAATTATAAGGCAGTCTTATTATTCAAAGACGTCTAATTCTCTTAACTATGAAAACTACACAAACTGCCAAATATGGAGAGATTGCTTATTTGTGTATTCTTTTTAAACTTAATTCAAAATCTTCCAGGAAGTAAAAGACATTTGTCTAATAAAAAAATATACCGTCACAACCAATTTTGGGATAACTTTCCCATGAAACTTTTAGGGCTACCATCTCAGCTGTTAAGATTTCTTCAAGATCAGAGAGGCCCAGGGACAGACCCTTGCCTGCAACCACAACTGCCCACTGAACCTGCAGGATAGCTGCTGCATCAATGACGCCAGAACTTAGAGAAGGAGACAGGTCCCTCAGCAGCCTGCCTCCAACCTAAAGGATGTCTTCCTGACCTCCAAACGAGACACTGACCGTTACCTGCCAGAAAGTTGTCAAACATATACATACAAATCATCTGCCTCTGCAGTCAACAATTATAATAAAAAATGAAAAAAACTCAAAATAATCAACGATCCGTTCAATATGAATAGTGCCGCTACCTTGAGTGGGACGACTCTGACCCTTAGATTCAGGTTTACTATTAATGTATATATGCTTAATTTTTCTGTTTACTCAAAGAAATCTATAACTCTACTCGGGTGGCTACAATACTGATTAGATGTGGCATTTATCTGAATTTTAAGATATGTGAATGTCTTCCCATGTAAATATATAAGAACCCTGAACTTGGTTTGTATGTATTCCATATATTTTCTACCTTTTGGAGCCACAGTTCTTTTAGGTGATAAACTAACAAGGATATAATCTTGGCTCTTTTTCATGACTTGGTCTGAATTCTGATCACAACTGGTAAGGCCATTCTCCTAAAAGGTATTATTTGCAGATTCCTTCAGCTTTTTAATTAGGTACTGTTCTAAATTCAGCGGCTGTTCCCCAAGGGTTTCCTATTCTAGATTTAAGGAAATGACAGGAAAATTTTAGGAAAAAACTTGAGGGCAGGAAGTCCCTGCCACGTAAAGAGAACATGTAAGTGTCTCTTTTCTTTAACAACTGACATTTCAATTACAGTGCCATGGAAGAAGCAGTTCATGTACTTACACATTAATCATTTACATATTTATTAGTAGAAATACCTTACGAAAACACCACCTAATCAAATAGGCTCTAAAGACAAAAAAAATCTTAACGTGTTTTTCTTATTCCCCATATGCTGTGTTCTGTGCACCCGTGTGTTCTGTGCACCCATGTGCTCTGTGCACCCGTGTTCTGTGCACCCGTGTGTTCTGTGCACCCGTGTGTTCTGTGCACCCGTGTTCTGTGCACCCGTGTGTTCTGTGCACCCGTGTGTTCTGTGCACCCGTGTTCTGTGCACCCGTGTGTTCTGTGCACCCGTGTTCTGTGCACCCGTGTGTTCTGTGCACCCGTGTGTTCTGTGCACCCGTGCTCTGTTGGTTGGTCTTTGTTTTGTCTCCCCAACAAAACTGTACATTTCTTCAGGTCACAAAAAAGGAAAGGAAGGAGGAAGAGTATATGCTAGATGCTTTGTTATTTTGTGAATGAGATGTAATACAGTCAACACAAGCTTAGTTGGTGAGTAAAATATGTTTTAGGAGTACAGACAGAATCTTAGAATTAAAGGAGGGTAATGTCTCCACAGGACGTTTTCATCAACATATGGTTCTCTGGTGAATACCCCTCATCTTCTTTAAGGTCTCCTAACACGTTTACGTTAGGCCAGGATAGTGCTGGAGACTACTACTCTCCTAATTCCCTCCTGACGTTCCCCAATATGTTTTCAAATCTGTTATTTAATTCACATTACATACATTACCTACATGCATCAGGGAGGCACTTTAATGACTGTTACTTTACCTGTAATGGCTACTGCAAAGATCAGATAAAATAAGTATGAACATTTACTCTAAATTCTAAGACCTTAAAGTGCTGTTAGTCTCGTATTTATATATAAGGAATAATTCGCTTCAGTCGAATAAAATGGCTATCCTTCATTTGTCCTTTTCCTAACCTTGCTCAGTGATTTCCTGCCTTGTATATGAGGTTTGCCATACATTTAGGCCTATTAATCCTTTGAGCATCAATTAAACATGTAACTCCTATTTAGACTATAAACTCCTTAAGGACAGGAAACACAAGAACTTCAATTCCTTCTGTGTCTGTACTTCCTTCTACTTCCTCTCACCATTGGCCAGTTTTTTACAGAGTGGGTATTTGTGGCAGCATTATTAAATATCCTTAATGAAGGCATGGTACAAGTACGGAACCAGCTAATCATTCTCCCTAAAGTGCGTCAATAAAATCATTAGGGGGCCATTAGAGAGGAAGAGGAAAATACCATGATTACCAGGATCACGATGCTGTCTCTAACAAGCCATAGCAACCACTGAAGAGGTAACCCTAAAAAGCAGCAGCTGCATTCCACATGCTTGCTAACAATCCTTATTCCAAAGACTCAAGGTCCTCTGAATGTCTGCAATCACTCTACAAATGTTTCAGTCTTTAAACCATTATTATTTTCATAATTTAAATCTGAATAAGGTAGCCTGAAGCATGTACAATTAGAAAATAACGTGGAAAACAAACCACTTCTAAGTGGTCTTACTATGCTGCAGCACAGCTATTATACAACATATATGTGAATTACTTCTGAAATGAGGGAATTCAGCAAAGAATTAAAAAACCTGTAAGACTTATCAAACTACCATTCTAGTAATTTTTGACATGCTTGATATTATTGTTGGTGGTGATAACAATAGGATTTACTACTTACCATGTGTCAGAAAGTGTGCTAACTATAATTATATAAAGCAGATATTATCTTTATTTTCCAGATGAGCAGACTGAGGCTTAACTGAGGTTAAATATCTTGCCAAAGTTAAGTGGAAGGTTTTTCCAGTTCACTGTACAGCCTGGGTTTGGTTATCAGACCTAGCACTTAATAGCTGTGACATCCCAGACATATTACTTGACTGTTCTGGGAGCTAAGTTTCTTAGTTGTAACATCACTACTATCAACAACTGTTTCATACTGCAGAGTCTGAAAAATGTTTTGATATATATTAAGTTACTGGATATTCACACCACCCTCATTTTCTCGTTCTGCAGATGACTTACCCAAGGTCACATGCCTGGTGGCTAGATCAGGGCTTACATACAGAGAATACCCTAACTACTCACAACCTATTCTGAAGCTCAAATGAGACAGTATGTGAATGTATTTTGTAAACTCTATATCTGTTTGTAAAAATGTAAACTAGCATCTATTGTCCATGTTCTCTGATTAGGGAGGTACTGATTGTATTCAATGATCTCGAAAGTTATATCTAGATGTAAAACTGCAAGTTAGAAGAGTTTTTTTCTTTTGCTATTAAAAAAAAACAGATTCCCACCATCTAAAGACTATTAACATTTTTTTTACACAGTATGATCACGCTCAATAGAATATAAATTTTTTCTTTTCCTCAAGATAATGTTAAGAATCTCTCCATGGTATTAATCATGCATTCAGCCAAAAAAAAAAAAAAATAGCACCTACTGTGGACACACTGGGTATGTAAACAAGCAAACAAACAAAAGATAACCTGTAAGAAAGTGCTATAAAGGAGACAAGGCTCTAGAACAGGGAGCTTTAGGCAGGTTTCATTGAAGGGCTCTCTGAGGAGATGATACTTACACTGAGACCTAAACTAGCAGCCAGAAACACAAAGAATAGGCAGTAGGACACTCCAGGCAGTGGGAACAGCGTTTATGAAGACTTCAAGGAAGAAAAGGAAAAACCTGTGCATTTCAGGAAAGAGAACACGAACGCTAAGGGCAGCCTAGCAGCCGAGGAAGGCTGGTACAGATGAGGCTGAAGGGCACACGGGCCAGATCCCACACAGGCCGGGAGGAGTCTGAGTAGTGCTCAGAATGTACTGTGAAACCATTTAAAAGTTTTAAACAGGGAGGCACATGATCCAAGTTCCACTGCAGATCACCTTGGCTGTTGTAGGATAAAGTAGCTAATAAGATAAGAAGAGAGCCCAGCCCGAGCCCTGAAGAAGGCTAACATTCAGAAGGCAGATCAGAGCTGGCAAAGGAAACTGAGAGGGAGGGGCTGATGAGAGAGCAAGACAGCTCTGTGTGGGGTCATGGGAACCAAAAGAAAGTGTTTAAAGGAAGACCAGATGCTATACTACTTTAAGTTCTGCTGAGAGGTCGAGTAAGATGAAGACAGAGAAGCGTCTTCTGGATTTGTAACCTAGAGATCACTAATGACCTAGAACAGTTTCAGTGGCGTGCAGTCTATTCTGTGCACAACCTTTGTAAATATTTAATGACTTCTTATATCCCACTGAGTGAAAACACAGCCATTTTTCCTACAAAAGTGAGTTTTCTCCATAGGAATTAGATGTTTTAAATTCAATTAAAGAACATGATTTACCTTATTTGAACCAATATTGTTTATAATACAAACTATGATGAAGAACTAGCACTCTGTAGGAAAAACCAGCTGCACACAGGACACACGGGGACACAAAGCTACTCTGTTTGAAAGGCTGGCTACTATGCTGGTGGTGTGTTTTTTTGCTCACCGTTAACAGTTATGAATTTCCAGCCTCTACAATAAAGGCCTGAAAGAGATACTCAAATTTCCAGCACCAATGTACGCATGGGCCCTTGACAACTTCAGGTTAATGGGGTACAGGTTAAAGTACCTGGGGAGGAAGGGCTCTTTCTCAAATAAAGTGCTGCTCAGGAAAAGCCTTTTGTCCTTCCACCTTTTCACCACCTGGAACATAATGTGATGTTCGGAATTACAGTAATCTTTAGACCACGGGAAGGAAATCCACAGGCTAAGGAGAGTAGAGTGGAGTGACAGGAGGAGCCTGGTTCCTTGAGGGCAGTCTCAGGCCACTGTATTAGCCCTAAAAAGCCACCTTCCAGATTTCTTGCTGGAGGAGGCATGTAAACCCCTCACTTGTTTTAAGCCATAATAGCTAAACACGATGCTAGCAGGTACATGATATGTTCATTTCATTCCTTCCTCAGTAAGAGTATTTTGAAAAGAAGCAATGTTTAATACAAGAAGACATCAGAACTATAGCAAATTCCACTGCAACTAGGAGTGGCATGTGATCTAGTTGTGAACAATGAGGTACAAGGAAGACTGGTGGGGGCTCCTAGGAAATGAAACCCTTTGCTGATAAGAAGAAAGTGCTGAAGGAAAGTGGTAGCTGGGCTGTCCCTGCCATGCCCTCCACACCACGCTTGCCCTCTGCCCTTCCTGCCTTTTGAACTGGTTGTGATATCTGGAGCCACATGTGATCCTGAAGCCACAGGACAACAAGCACAAGGATGAAAAGCCCATCTCCAATAATGGGAAACCCTGGCTGCTGGACGGTACCACCAACTGCTAAACCAGACTGCCCTTCTCCAGATTTAAGATAGTTAAGCGTCTTTATTGATAAAGTCATTTATTATTTACTATTTTTTTAAGTTTTTTTTCTTTTTTCCCCCCAGCAAAAAGCATTCCTACCTCCTTTCAAATAGCCAAGTGTAGCATTTCCTCCTTTACTCTGGCTTTGCATCTCCTTTCCAAGTTTCTTCTCCAGTATAGGTTGAAATTGTACTAATGTGCCTGTCCTTGGAATGCTCTCCCTTCTAAATCTTATCAATTCTTAAAGGGCCTAACTGAATTCCTGTGTTCCTCAAGAACTGTTCCAAAGGAGCCACAGGGACCATGTCCTGATGCCCACAATTCTCTCCAGTCATTTACTGACAGTCACTCACCATTCTCCACCCCCTTTACTTTATTCCCCACATAAACCCTCCCGTTCAAATCAGCGCAGCAATTAGCCAATTCAAAATTCAATCTAAGAATTTTCAGGCTGCAAATGCAGAATACCTTCACTGTGGCTCTTTTGCTACTCTTAACTGAAAGCCTAGTTGTAAACTCATGGTTACGTTACTTTAAGTATATGCAACTTATTTTCTCTTCTGGATCAGTAATTCTTAAGTATAAATCTGAATGTATCTGTGAAACTTTTCCAAAATACATACACCAAGAACCATCCCAAACCTACTGACTCATTTCCGAGAGCACATGTTGAAGGTCCCAGGTGACGCTGATATGTACCCCTGGGTAAGATTTTTCTGCTGTAGGTATCCTACAGCTGCACTGTTCAACAAGGTAGCTGCTGGCCATACGTGGCTATTGAAGACTTGAAATTAATTTAAATTTAAAATCTGATGTGAGATTCAGTTATAGGAAAACTTTATGTCTGGAATGTGGGTGTGTGAATTTACTTTTGAAATGTAGATTTTATGAAATCTAAATACAGACGGTATTTCCAATGAAAATTTAACATCTGAATTGAAATGTTTTATAAGTAGATTACAAAGACTTGGTACAAAAAATGTAAAATACTATTAATAATTTTATACTAGTTACATGTTAAGATGATAAATTTTGGATATACTAAGTGAAAATATATTTAAATAATTGATTTCCCCCATTTCTTTTACTTTTTTAATATGACCACTAGAAAATTTTAAACTATCTGTATTGCTGCATTCTATTTCTGTTGGACAGTACTGTTCTTTAAAGAATCATTTTTACCCAATTGTGACCAAGAGTTATGCTATTTAAAACTCTCTATTACATTTACTTGGAGAGAGCTACTCACTGTGCTACCCAATGTCTCCTTTAGAAAGGCATGTGTAAGTCTGAAATTTCTCTCAGACTTCAGTGTCAGGAAGAAAATTCCTTTTCCTAAGCAACTGGTATAGTTTTATTTTAGGAACAATGCTAATCTTATTACAACTGAGGCACCTCTTCTTGCTCTGCCCACAGGAAGCTCAGAGCCAAATAAGAGGCAAACTTTATTAATTGTATAGACTCTTCAGGAACACTTCTCTACCTAGTGCCCAGATTTTATTTTTCTTTTAGAAAGTCACAAATTTTTTTTTTTTTTTGGCAGTGAGGCAGGAAATAACCTTCAATAAGCATCAAAGCTTAGATAAACACTAAAAACAAAACTTAGTTAAATTAAATATAGAAAATTGTATTCAATTCTTTAAACTGTTATTTCTCATTTTCTAATTTACTCTGCATAATTCATTCTTTTCAATGAAAATAAAGCAACCTTTAAACAACACATCACAATACAGCTGATCCTAGAACAACATGGGGGGATAGGGGTCTGGACCCTCTGAGCAGTTGAAAATCCGAGTGTAACTTACAGTCGGCCCTCCATAGATACAGTACCTCCGTATCCATGGTTCTGTACCCATAGATTCAACCAACTGCAGATCGTGTAGTACTGTGGTTTTTACTATTTTTAAAAAATCCATGTGCAAGTGGACCCATGCAGTCCAAACCCATGTTGTTCAAGGCACTCTCATATACTTTGGAGAAGGAGAAACAGAGTCACTTGTGAAATAAGATGAAAATCGTTAGAGGACAAAGGTGCCATTAGTGAATATTAGTGACACCGTTCTGCTTTATCTAATGAAATAATGTTCAGAGTCACAAAAGAAGGAACCCAAATCAGGCTCCTTGAATTCACTCATGGGAATTCACTCCTATTAAGCCTAACCAAAAAGGAAACAGCAGTTTCAGGTCTAACTTAGAAGGTTTAAAAAAAAAAATTATGTGTTATTTGACTAAAGATTTTGTGAAATTCTCTCATTCATTTACAGCCAGTATGATAAGTATAGATTGTTTAATTACCTCAGATATCATAAGCGCAAAAAGATCTTTCGGCAGATACCTATTTTACTAAGTCCTTAACTAAACTGCGCATACCAACTGGCTTACAGATGTTACCAAGAAGAACAAATTTATATTCTACCAAACAGAAAACTTAATCTAGAAATGAAACTCATGGTAACAATCTGAAAGCCTGCTAAAAGCTTCTATTCTTCACATGAATAGATCATTTCATATAGGTATACACCAACTATGTAATAAGAAACAATAATAAAGATTTTAATTCTGACTTTCCAAGCCAAATTTTCCACATGGGTAAAGGGGAGAAAAACTAATACTTTTTCAACAATCCATCAGAGTCACTGAACACCTACTCTTTTTCAAGCACCATAACAGGCCCAAGATACAAGGCTGAATAAGATGCACAGGTCTCATGCTCTCACTGGGGAAACCAGAGTGGGATTAAGCAGGGCCGAGGGGGGCTGCTGTCTAGGAATTCAGGTCTATAAGGGACACTAAAGCACCGCTGGACTATACGGTCCATGTATGGCTAAGGTCAGCTCAAGCTCTAAAACTGAACAGTATAGAGATTTTTATCAGGAATAATAAATGTTATCATCTAAATTTTAAATGCCCTTTAAGAAGCTCTCTGCTTTAGAAAATTCATGAATTAAAACTACCAAAACTTGGGAAATGTTTTGTCTAATTCTTTTTTAGAAAATTGACCTTGCTTTAGCAAGCAGAAATGAAGCCGTAACGTATTTGTTTCTATGTGGAAATGTTATGAAAATAAAATTAGTTTATCCTTATTCCATTAAATACATGTTGAGCAAACATTTAAAAAATATTATTATTAGTTCCTAACCCACATGAACTGACCCAACCCCAGGCAAAACAAAGTAGCAAGTGAAATGTCAATCCAGTGTAACTCAGCACTACAAGAAATCCTGTGTCATTCACAGGCACAGAGCCAACAAGCACCAACACAGACCTAAAAGGCCTAGAACAGCATCCCAGAGAAAAGGGGCTCCTACACCGAGATCTCAAATAGGAGTTAGTCAAGTGGAAAGTAGATGGGGGAAATACGTCTTATAATACATGGGCTTCAAACCTCTGAGATCCTCTAGTCTGGAGGCTATAGAATTGTAAATACACATACTTTGAGAAGTTACCATGAATTACCAATCTGCCACGGAAAAAGGAATCAAAGAGATTAAAATTACTTTACCAAGTTAGAAGTTTGCTGAATAAATTTGGGAGGGCCAGAAGTCAAGGCATATATTTAACCCACTGCAAAGCTAAAAACATCCTTGTTTTATTCTCAGTCTTCTGAATACTATTTAATCCCCAAATATGTACTATCTTCTCAATTCAGAACCACAAAACAAAAATTCAGGCAACATTACTGGCATTTTGTGGAAATTTTCAGGAAGCTGTGCTTCCTGTACTGCATAGAGATCTAACTCTAAGTTACTAGATGAGTTCCACACCTGGGCAAACAATTGGCTTTATCATTCACAGGTTGGTTACATGGATTCCAGTCCAAACAGAAAAGCACGCAGCGGAAGATGTCTGGAAAACTCTCTTAATGCAATAAAGGAAAACCCATACAGTCCTTTCTTAACTTTATCTTCTGGGGCCAACTAATCTATACATTTCTAATGGAGATAAGCTTTCAATATTTATCAAATAACCAGTCCCTGCATGGAGCCATTATAAATTTCATTTATCACACACTGATGCCTTTAGGACCTATTAGGTAGGTGCTCAGGGACATTTTCCCCTAAACTTTCAGAATGCTTGCTAGGAATTCTCTTTTCAGTATTATTTAATTATGTTAATGTTACTATTATTATGTTACTTTTTTTCTTTTTTTTTGTGAGGTACGCGGGCCTCTCACTGCTGGGGCCCCTCCCGTTGGGGAGCACAGGCTCCGGACGCGCAAGCCCAGCGGCCATGGCCCACGGGTCCAGCCGCTCCGCGGCATGCGGAATCCTATTATGTTACTTTGCATAGAGTCCCTTCTTCTCCTCAGTTAAAGCACTGAAGGTATTGAACTTACTAGATTATGAAATATAATCACAGAATTTAGGGAATTTACTTTTAGAACCAACTAATAGTAAAGAGTTTTTTATAATAGAAGCTGCCTGTTGTGGCTACCCAGAGAGCTTCTCTCTTGCTATGGGCTAAGATAATCAGCTTTAAACTGTGTCTAAAATAAGAGCAACTATGCCATCAATGTTGACCTCTGGAAATCTTGTAATCAAAATCAATTTGGTTATAAGAATTTGATTATAAAAATTGCTGTCTAGAGGCCTTCATTGTTATTTTCTTGGTCTTGGCTAAACTCTGCACAGCAGAGATTGCTATATAGCCACTAGGTAAATTAGGGGTTATCTATCCTATGTTGTATTATATCTTGATTCAAGACATGGAACATGAATTACCTTGGCTGCATGTAACGATCCTCAAGAGCAGGACAAAACTGTGGCAATGCTGCTATGCTGTGTCCTCTTTATCCCTGGACATTTTGTGCTGAGGACTGTTCAATTCCAAGCTACAGTGCTAAATGCTAAACCACTTCGATTTTTAAAATCATACGTAGAAGGTGAATACATGAATTTAATTTCTTGTCTGCTTTATTTTATTCATTCTGGAATAAAGGAACGGAAGCATTTTCTAGTTTAGACTTTGGATGTCAACACGGGGAAAGGCTACTACTACATAGCTCAGTATGCTATAATGTTTAAAATAAAAATATAAATTTCAATAAATAAATTTCAGTTCCTCTGTTTACTTTGCCTCCTGTTTGACAGATCTGCAGAAGCAGCAGAAACCTTGAATTTTTAAAAATATGATTTCAGTTGTCCAGGCTTGCTCTTGTGATTTAATCACTGCCACAGTCCCCTCCCCACTCTTGGGGGTTGGGGATGTGTGATGAGGAGGATAGTTGCAGTAATTGTAATGGCAGAATGGGTCAGGGGAGGCACAAGGAAAGGGCCATAAACAAAAGAGCTTAAATGTATTAGAAAAAAACAGGGTTTCTAGAGGCTTGTGATGTTTTGAATGTCAACCTGTAATCCAACTCTAAAAGCAGAAAGTAATCATAGGAGAAAAAAAAATCGCCAGCCAACGGAAGGTCATCAAGGTTGTTAAAAGGGATATTCAAGTGCAAATTCACAGGTACACATGTACATGTACGGATACACTTGCACATGTGGCCAATCCCTACTCGGATCCAGAACTGGGTCAGGGTTTTGAGAGATGGGAGAGCAGAGAGCTGCATGAGTGGCAACCAGACATAAAGAAATGCCTTCTCTGTAAGCCAAGGATTCCAAATGAAACTTGATTCAGAGAATTTTTTTAAACTTTTGCTTTTATTCAGTTCAAGGGTTATAGAAAAATAACCTCTAGCTTGAACTGTTTGCAAATGTTTATTTTTAGCTCTCCATTCACCCTTAACTGCATAAAGGAGTGAAGAAAAGGAAGAAGCAAAATAAAGCTAAAAAATAAGAAAATAGCCATACTTTACCTCTAGTTCAGATATACTCACAAGCTTTCTAATTCATGATCAAGAAGTCTAAATTTGGACTAAGGAAAAAAGATACTATCACACACATCCTCTTCAGTCAGGAAGAGAAAGTTAATAGTATCTGCAAAGCCTTCAAACCACAGGAATTCAGAGACACTTAACACCAATTATTTAAATGACTACTAACCTATTGCAGAGCAAAGGAAAAAGAGAACAAACTGTTTAGGTCACTGACCAGACATATAAACACTATTTTCTTCCTTTTCCTTCCGATAAAAAAGGAAGATAGCAACCTAATGATTTCCCAGATTAAAGCCAATCAATCACCTGAAAGCTATTGCTCTGTCCAAGAACTATTTTTAAATCTTTAGGCAATTTTTTTAGCTTTCAAAAATAGTTTCTTACTTACTGAAAAAAGTCTTACTTCACATAATATGTATGTCACAAGTGCGCTTGTGCTCAACGTTAGTGGCCAATGTTTAAGTTTTTATATGCTGACACCAAAGTCAGAATACATTTTACTTCTTTTAGAGGTAAGAGAGAAAAACTGAGAACTCTAAGAATATTGCCTAAAGTAGGATTAGAAAAGAACTTTGCTATACTATGCCTTCAACATTTCTCAATGTTCGTAAGACAAAAATCACTTTAATGCTAAACAGATTTTGAAATGTTAAATTTTTCAGTGCCTTCAGTTCAAAATTACTAAAAGGTAGCATAAAAACTTGTCTTTATATGCTTTTATATCTGTATGATTGATAATATTAGGTAATTATTGCTAATTGTGAAGCTGTGATGATTACTGTGGTTGTTTTAAAAGTCATTATCATATATTTCATATATACCAAATATCACATGTAACATGATAATTGGGATTTGTTTCAAAATCATTCAAGAAAAGCAAGTAAACATGACTGACTATGAGCTGATAATTGTTGAAGCTGGAATATGGATACATGGGGGTTTCATTATACTCCTCTCTCCATTTCTGTAAATATCTGAAATTTTTCATAAAACTTAAAATAAGTGTTTACAAAATCCCACCTAAGGGACTCTTAATGTTGTCATCTAAAGGAGTTGAGTCAAACTGTAAAGCTGGTCATTTAGCTTTGGGACAGAAAATGAGAAATATTCATAGTGTAACACGGAAGAGAAAGGCCAAGTAAGGTGTTTTGTTGCAGTATGCATCCATACCAGAAATCCGGGAATAAAGAAACGTGATTATAGAGTTTAAAAGAAATACAGCCACCAGTGAATAAAAGATTCCACCAAGTCCATGAACTACGGTGGGTGTTATAATGGTACTTTTACAAATCCGGAAGAAATTAACCTACCTATCCACAGAATTAGAAGACTTAATATAATAAAACAGTTATATATTTTCTGTAATCCATCCTGGATAATTACTGTTTATTTACAATAATGAATTAAACTACTAGGGCACTGCAAATTATACAGATTTATTTTTTATGAGCAGTTTTCCAAAATAAAATAAAATGTACTCTTCTTTCAACCAGAAAGAACATCATTTAAAAAAAAGGAAAGTTAGAAGAGAATTATATTAAGTAATTTAGAGAGAAACAATTTAGAAAGAATTCAAGAACCCCCCCACCCCCACCAAAGAATTAATGAGCAACATTCATTAATGTTAAAGGCTGATTAAAAGGCCAGAGACCTCCATCACAAGGAATAACTCAAGGGTAATAATCCCTTTTCCCCACTCCCTACCCCCCAAGTTTTTCTATAGACAACTGCAAGGATAAAATGTCAACCACTTCAGAAATGTGAAAGATTCTACAAATAAGCTTAATAGAATGATTTACGGTATTTGGATAAGCCTAACAACGTCTCCTAAACTTATAGTATTCCCCTTACATGGTATTTTCTTTGTTTTCTGGAAAGAAGCTTCTCTAATGAAGATAGCGGTATGTTAGTGACCCTGCAAAAAAGATGTACCAGAGATAAGCAGGATCTCACTGAGAGGTCCTTAGACTTTTTATAGTAACATAGAATGAATTCTGGATTTAGACTACTCCCAGATTCCTTGCAGTCTTAGAGTTTATTTTACATTCATGGTTCCTATATTTGAAATAGTATTAGACATTTAAAAATATTAAATTCAAGGTTGTTTTTTTTCCCTTGCGTTATCTTCCACTCCTTTGTTCTTTCAATCTAAAGAATCAGATATGGACACTGTTCAAATCAACATGCTAGGCTACAACCATGATATAAACAATAAACTCAACTGCATAATAAAGATATTAAAGGAGACCCTTTACCTGATTTGCTATTATTTGTTAAATAAATGCTCCCTTTTTGCTCTGCAATCTTACTACATGTGTACATAAAAGAAACTGGCTCATTTCTAATGTACATAGTAGTACTGAATAATACAGTACACCTTCCCAGAATTCCAGAGATGTTATACTCACATAACAGGCTCTGGAGACAGAATACCTGGATTTGAATCCTGGTTCCATCAGTCACCAACAAATTGCTTAATTTCTCCATGTTTCAGTTTCCATATTTTTAAAATGGGGATAATAATAATTCCTAGCTCATAGCATTGTGGGGAAGTTTTATTGAATTAATGTGTGTGAAACACTTGGAATACTGCCCACCTGGGCACTCAATACTAACTAAGCTAAACTGTATTTACATATTGGAAACAACAGAAACTAGACAAGAAGGCTTATTGACTTAGGCTCCAAAAGGACCTTGTTATAAAAGACTGAAATCTGAGCAATGTTTCAGTATATCTGATACTACTTGTGGGTTTTTTTTTTAAACCTATTGTTTGTAGTACCTGATTTATTACACTAAATTCATCAGAGAAAAGTGAAATACCTCCCTTGTGACGTAACAAAGCTGTAACACGTATCAGGACTGAAACTGTGTTTATTATTTATAACTGTACAAAGTCATCTCATAGTAGTCACGGTTCTTGGTAACTAATCAAATTGCTCAGGAAGCTATTCTGACAAAGTTTCTTGGTAGGTCCAACTTTAAAACCTTTAAAATGAAGTAAGAGATGGTGCTACTATTGCTTTGCAGATATTAAATTTCACCTGGGGCTTGAAGACTCAGTCCTTTCCAAAAGAACACGCTAATTTCTTTGGCTGAATTCTCTACCATTTTCTATTGTGAATATGTATTCCACAGATAGCAAAGTTTAGTATTCCAATAAAAATCTTTCAGAAAAATTAATATTTCTCTAATACAACGCCATAATATAAACTTTGACTTTCCTTAAACCTACTTTCAGTTTATAGTATTGTGTACTGACTTTGTAAAGAAATACATATTCTGAATTTTCTGATTGCACATAAAAATCCCCAAAATAGAATCATCAACAGTGGCTCTCAAGGAATTCAGATGAAATTAAGAGTTTTATAAATAGTTGCCAGGTGATTGCAACTGGTCTTCTAAAGTCCTTTGTTAAATTACTTAAATTAGAAGATCTAGAAATCTAATCTCATTCAGGACTGTTGAGAAATAGTGTTGATGTTCTTAATTGTGATATAATTAACAATAACATCACTGTAATATGCTGTGTTGGTTGAATATATCTGGCAGACAAAGTAGCTTATGAACTGGCAGAGACGGAACTCAATAAGTCAATGACCTTTACACAAATGTGATTTCTAAAGAGTAAACAGAACGTATAAATTTTGTAAATCATACACTCAGAGACTTGTTTTTATTTTATTTACTTTTGACAGGTGGACTGGAGAGTAAACTATAAATAGAATTTAAAGTATACTATTCTTTTAAAAAATCTTGCATACCATAAACATGTATATAGACGTTATCTTTATATCATATATGTACTTCCAAACCTAGAACAGGATAAAGCAAAGTACTAATTGGAGAAGGGAAAAACTTAAAAAAAAAAAAAAGGTTGAGTCCTTTTGTAAGATCAGAAAGCCTTTAAGCATTCTTGCAAAACTCAAATATAAATAAACTCAAACTCCTCCTTCTTTGATTCTACTGAGATAAAGTGCTCTGATTTAGGTGAGTTTTTGTTTTGCTTTGACTTTAGGGGAGCTACCAAATAAAATTAGCAAAATATTTCTAGTCAATGGCACTCCATATTAGACTCCACAGAATCCCCAGAAAGACGACTGCATTTTAAAAAGCAAAAATGGGGACTTCCCTGGTGGCACAGTGGTTAAGAATCCACCTGCCAATGCAGGGGACACGGGTTAGAGCCCTGGTCGGGGAAGATCCCACATGCCGCGGAGCAACTAAGCCCATGCGCCACAACTACTGAGCCTGCGCTCTAGAGCCCCCGCGGCACAACTACTGAAGCCTGCGCACCTAGAGCCCATGCTCCGCAACGAGAGGCCACCGCAGTGAGAAGCCCACGCACCGCAACAAAGAGTAGACCCCGCTCGCTGCAACTAGAGAAAGCCCAGTGTGCAGCAACGAAGACCCAACGCAGCCAAAAATAAATAAATTTATAAAAAAATAAAAAGCATAAATATACACCCCTAAGTTCATAGCAGCACTATTTACAATAGCCAAGACATGGAAACTACCTAAATGTCCATCGACAGATGAATGGATAAAGATGTGGTGTAATGTATGTGTGTATGTATGTGTACACACACACACACACACACACACACACACCACAGCCATAGAAAAGAATGAAATGATACCATCTGCAGCAACATGGATGAACCTACGGATTATCATACTACGTGAAGTAAGCCAGAAAGAGAAAGACAAATACCATATGGTATCACTTATATGTGGAATCTAAAATATGACGCAAATGAACTTATCTATGAAACAGAAACAGACTCACAGACATAGAGAACAGACCTGTGGTTGCCGGTGGTGGGTGAGGAGGGGGTTGGGGGAGGGATGGAGTGGGAGGTTGGGATCAGCAGATGCAAACTATTACATAGAGAATGGATAAACAACAAGGTCCTGCTGTATAGCACAGGGAACTATATTCAATACCCTGTGATAAACTGTCATGGAAAAGAATATGAAAAAGAATACATATATTTGTACAACTGAATCACTGTGCTGTACACCAGAAACCAACACAGCATTGTAAATCAACTATACTTAAATAAAATAATTTTTAAAAATATAAATATAAAGCAAAAGTGGTACCCATTAAAATATAAAGCTATTTTATTCTTTGGAAAAAACCGGAGACTTAAAGGTTTCTTAAGAGTAAACATAACCTTATGAGTGAATGTGTAAGACTACACATAGCTAAATTTGATCTTTAAGACCTCCCCAAATCAGAACATTTCAAAGTGAATCATCAACTGTATACATACACACATTTACATATACCACACAGAGAAAAAGTCTAGAGGGTAGAGAGCAAAAACATTAACAGTATTTATATTAAGTAAAAGAATTTTATAAACGGTATTGTTTTCTTTAAAATGTTTTACAAGTTTTTCAATAATCCTATTGCTTTCTAATCAGTTACGGAATTAGAATAAAACAATAACAAACAAAACAATGAAGTTTACATTTTTAAAACTAAATACATAAAATAAATAGACTACGGCCAAGAAAGGGCAAATAAGACAAGCTAGATAAACACCTGCTTTTAGAAAACACTGGTCAAGTACATGGAGACATCACAGAAAGGATAAATGTCATTCATCTTACTGTGGAAGATCAGTTATATTTCATTGATTGCTAAGTGGCAATCACACTAACCTACTTGATAATGCACAATTATGATTACCTTTCTAAGTAGTTTATCTTAAAAAAAAAGTTACGCCTTAGCTAAAATTAATACTATAGGACCACATAGGTAACGACTATGTTTTCAAACAGATAAGAGTAGAAGTGGGTACTACTGTTCCTGCCTTTGTACTACCTGATGTACCTATTCTGGAACATCTCCCTTCTGTACTTTTGATTATCTTTGGTGTTATGTCTCAGGTAACTATAACTTACTAAGTTATTCAAGTCATCTGGGAAACAAGAAAGGGTTTTACAGTTTCAGGGTAGACTGCCCTCCCTTTTGTCCAACTGAGATGGCCACTTGAACTAGTCCGGGAAGACTTCAGCTATATAGCTAGTGGTTCTACTTGAGAAAGGAGATTTCAGATATGACTCGTGTGTTGGAATAATTTGAAAATAAAAATACAATAATAAGCTTACATCTGCACTCTGCACTATAAACAACCTAAGAGTGAACCCATCTCTACTTCAGAATAATGATATTTATGGAAAAAGTTTTCCCAGTTTCTTATTTCTCTTGGCTGCCTGTCCTAAGTCCCAAAGGAGTAAGGCAGACAGCACTCTGGGAAATGAAAGAGCTGTTTGCTTGCTTCCTATGCCAGCTAGGAGTCTGACAGTACCTCTGCGAGGCGAGATGTCTCAATTTTTTAGTAAACCTGTCTTTCTCTGGGTATGAAGAATTAAACAAGAAACATCAAAGCATGAACTGAATGGCGGCTACTGAACCAACAACCCTACTACTAGGTAATAAAGAATATCCCTGTGCAGGATTAAAAAGGATCAATTTCAGAGCAAAAAGCAAGTATTATTAATGTTTGTCCAGATTATATATAATAGCAAAGCAAAATACTGTGAAAAACAGAAAGGTTGAGAAAAGGTAGATATGGACACAAAACTGAAAAATAGTAATGACTTCAAAAAAAAGTGGACATGTTGAATTCTTCTATGTCTAGCACTTCAATATGGAAGAAAACTCTGTGAATTATAACAAAAGCACTGTTTTGTCCACATTAAAATATTTGACAATGAATTAAGATCCACACAACCTTCACCAAATTACACAAAATGGACTTTAGTTGGTCCTCATCCAATCCTCCTGAAACCTCTGCTGTTGTCCACCCCTACTCCTCCTTGGGTTTTCTCCTTGCATGGCTTTCATGAGCGTCAAACTTTTAAAAAAGTTTATTTTTCCAATAACTCTGTTCCTTTTCCCATTTTAAAAACTCTCCTATCTCTAAATAGAGGCATTGTACGTTTGGGTTGTTCCCCATCTCAATGAATTCACGTAACCTCATATCGGTATTTTTCTTCAATTTAATGCACACTAATTTCTATTTTTAGCCCTCTCTTCTTTCGTGAGGGCTATTCCAGTAAGAATGTGGAACAGCCCTCACGAAAGAAGGCTCACATTCTTAAGTAAGAGGGCTATTCCTCTTACTTAAGGAGAGGTCAAAGATGACTCCCAGGTACCTATACTATTTGCTCTTTCTAAAAGAATTCCATTAGCTTGATCGTATGTCTTTCTATGTCATGTAGACTAAAACCCAGAAAGTTAAAAGAAAGGCTGATGACAGTATACACAATGACAGTAGCAAAAAATGAATGCTGACACTGAGAGAACAAAAATCACAAAAAGTAAAAGCAAAAGCTTAGCAATTTGGGACCATTTGAAATACAAGCCAAAGAAAAAACTGTCAGAGATGTCTTTAGTCCAGTGAGAGAAATAATTATGTAAACTATATAACTGCACTGTCCAATACAGTAACCATTAGCCACATGTAACTACATTTAAATTAATTAAATAAAATTTAAAATTCCATTCCTCAGTCACACACCACTTCGCAAGTGCTCAATCGCCACATGTAGCTAATGGCTACCTTACTGGACAGCACAGATGAAGAATACTTCGATCACTGCAGAAAGTTCTATTGGACAAAGCTGCAGTGCTCATTCAACATTCACTGAGTATTCCCTATACAACAGGCACATGCTAGGGACAGAAGTATAGAAAGATGAGTAAGATAAGGCCTCTCTCTGCCCTCAAGGAGCACACAGTCTGTCTAGTGGAAGAAACAAAAAATATTTACAAGTGCTAGAATAGAGGTAATAACATTTATGAGAGAGTAATTGATTAAGAGGCTCAGCTCTGAACTCCAGACCAATTAGCTGGAATTCCAATCCTTTTATCTGGGTTCTCTGTGGACCGGGCCTTATTCACCTGGTGTTATGAGGATACAGCAAATAATGCTGAGACTCATCACTACCTAGCATTCCTAGGCTCATCGGAACCAAGATGCTGAAACCTAAACAGGATTTACGTTAGCTTTGTCCCCCTGGACTTGGTGCTTCACACTGCTGGCAACGCTTGAAGGAGAAAACCGTCCTGCTACTCTGCTTTTTTCCCTTGGTCCCTCCCAGGAAACAGCTTTGCCTCAACTGTCCCTTTGGTTTGGAGCTCCTAGCACGTGCTATACTTATAATGATGAAGTCCTTGACCAAGTAATTAAGGCATTACCAAGGAATTAACACTGCAGTCGAGAACAAGTATTCAGTGGAAATGAAGCAAGAAGGGAGGGGAGAGGTGCTCCTAAGCAGAAAGGGCAGGCTAAGCAAGGATGAAAGAGAGAAGCATAAATGTTAACTGAAAGATCTGTGGGCAAGCAGAGGACTGATTCATTACAACCCAAACACAGGGCACACACAGCAGGCAACAGCAGGAGATGAGGCTGGATTGAAACCCAACTGCTAAGAGCCTTAATGCCACCACCCAAGGAGCCTGGCCTGTGAGTGATAACCAAGCGTTATTAAGTAGAACAGTTACATGATGAGATCTGTGTTTTCAAAAGACAAACCTGGGAAAAGGGTGAAAGGCAGATAAATAGCAGTAGATAAAGAGGAACGATACCTGTATGAAGACCTGGCTGAAGGTAGTGGAGATAAAGAACAGGAAATTCATCCGAGAGACATTAGAGAAAACTGGTTAGCTCTGACTACTGACAGGATGGATCTGGTACACTGGCATCCGATGTTTGTTGCACAAGTTAGTGGGAAAGATACTGATCTCTTAGATGACAGAGAAGGACAGAAAACGAAAACCATGAGAAACACAAAAATTTAAGGGAAGGACTGGCAGTGAGAGAAACTGAAAAGGAACAAAGAAATCAAACGAGGCCATAATCCTTCTGCCTGGAATGTGATTCCCCAAGATAACTGGATGGCTGTAGCTCCTTCAGACCCTTGTGCAGATGTCGACATCTTAGTGAGTTCTCCCCTGATGGCATGATTTAAAACTGAACTGCACAGGAGTTCTCTCTCAGCACTCTCCAACCCCCTCTCCTGCTTTATTTTTCTCTGGGGAAAAATACCAACATCTATTATACTATATATTTTACTTATTTATTGTGTTTAATGTCTGTCTCCCTACTACTTAAATGTAAGCTCCATTAGGGGAGGAAATTTGTCTGCTTCATTCACCACTGTACACCAGAGCCTAAAACAGTGCCTGGCATATAGCACCTGCTCAACAAACACTTGCTGATTGACTGAATGATGCGAAGAAATAAAAATAGCAGGATTACTACGCATATACTGATAAGTATGGAAGTAAACTGATATCTAACTTGGAAATTATATTGATTATATTGAGTGCTAAAAGTAAAAATCTATATAACAGTCCTTTAAGTACAAAAGGCTCAAACATATTTTCTTCAAATATGTGTTTCATATATACTATATTCAAATATATGTAATTAATTTTAACATAGGCTTTCTGTTTACTCACAAAGTAATGAGAGAGACTTTATAGCTTGAAAAATCACTCACAATACTCGACAGCCACACTGCAAATCCACCACTTCAAGTATTTAAATCCTATTAATACCTTTTCAACTTCCATTACAAATTTCTAATTTCCTTTCTGAAATTTTGGCTATTTTAAAACATTAAGCAAATGCAAGAAGCTGAAGTTGAAATACCAGAATGTCAGTATAAGCACAGTCATTAGCTTTAAGATATAATGAAAAGGATATGACATTAAAAAGGTAAAGAATGGTCAAAAGTTAGAAATGCAAAAATATCCAAGAATACAAAAAGGCCCACCTAGCTGGCTGGCTTCAGGAAAAAGACCAAATATCATTAAGTCTCACTTTCCTCATCAATAAAATGCAGCTAATACTAGCACCTACCTACCTGATAAGCTTGTTCTGAGAGTTTTTGTTGGATTAAATCTGTTTCAAGTAATTAACTTGGCACAGTGTAAATGTAATTTACACAGAGTAAATGTAATTTACTCCTTTAACCCACAAATATTTATGAAGAATACAGAAGGCATCATACTTACTGGCTACAGTGGCCAGTGAAAGAGATATACCTATCCTCGTAGAATCTAGGACAACTAAAATAAATCTAAAGACAAACAAACGAATTACCAAGTGTGACAAGTGTCACAGAGGAAGCCTATGGGGTCCTGAGTCAGAAACCAAGGGAGTGAGAGAATTCAACCTTAGATGTGGGCAGAAAAAGTATCTCTGAGGACAGGCAAGCTAAGAAGTCATTACCCATACATGTAGGGCACAAAAGTACACGGATAAGGATTCCCGGCAAAGGGACTGATACGTACAAAGACTCAGCCCAAGTGTGGGAAAGAGCTTGTGGCCTCTGAGGAGCTGAGAGGACGCAGTGTAACTGAAGCACAGGAAGCCAAAGGAGGTAAGATCATAGAGACAGGCAAAAGCCAGATGATGCAGGACTCTGAAGGGCCACTGTAAGGATCTGTGACTTGATTCTATGGGACTTTATTCTTCAGTGGAAAGCTGCTGAAGTTCTCTGGTTTTCTTCAGAGGGACAGATGATCCAATTTACACCTCATAAAAATCACTAGAGCTATTTTTGGAAAGTGTAATACAGGGGAATGTGAAAAGAGGTAGAATAATTAGTTCCAAGACTAATGCCATAATCCAGGAGACAGCGATGGTACTTGCAATATGGTGGTAGCAAGGAGATGAAGAGGACTTGATGGATTCCAGATACAGTTTGAAATGGATTGAATTTGGGGGATGAGGGAACGGAAGAAATCAAAGATGACTCCTAGATGTCTGACTTAAGCAAATGCTTGGCTGATGGTGCCATGGTAAGTAACACAGTTAAGAATTTAATTAATTTTAGCTATTCATAGCTACTATTAGGATAGAAGCGAGAGGAAAAAAACCTGGTGATCCTACAGCCAAAATAGAGGGAGGGAGGGAGGGGACACTAAAGCACAGACAGAAAGGACAATTAGGTCAAGCTGTGAGGGAAGAGCAATATCAGACCAAACTTCCCACTGAAAACAACTATAAAAGTGACATAAAATACCAAACAAACTGAGCTATCTAAAGGAACAGAGAGAACAACCGAGAGAGCCAGGACGTCAGGAGCCTTGAGGAGGGAGACACATAGAAGGTCCCCACTTCTCCCTTGAGGTATTTGCCGATTACCACTACGGGGTATACAGGCCAAGCAGAAAGCAGCATCTCGGAGCTTCTGTCAGTCCCACGGGGCTGGGAAGACAAGAATCGGAATTCTGTACCACACCAAAGCAGCTAGGAATTGAGGATCCCAGATAAAAAGGAACCACAAAGCATGAGCCCATCATTCTGCTCAATTTTTGCCCTCCAGGAATGTGCTGAACATGGAATGAAGTGCAGGAAAACTCCTCAAAAAGATGTTGCAAAGAGGCTAAAAGCTGAGCAGAACTTTCATCAGCCTCACAATACTTAAAATTCAGGGCTTGCCAAGGAAGAGGCATCTTGGTAAATACTTCAGACTTTTAAATGAGACCTCAAAAGAGCTACGTGCTAAGAGGCTGTTTGAATTTCCTGATTACCCGGAATTCAGGCTTATGTCTTATCAATCACTGATGAATCAAAGTGATCAATGTTGTCCTAACTGCCTGCCAGAGAATATTAATAACATTTTTCTGGGACTTCCCTGGCGGTCCAGTGGTTAAGACTCCACACTTCCACTGCAGCGGGCACAAGTTCGATCCCTGGAAGGGGAACTAAGATCCTGCGTGCCACACGGTGCAGCCAAAAAAATAAATTTAAAAATTTTTTAAGAAATAATATTTTTCTATCTGAAGAAAGATAACATCATTCTGATCCTCATAATTTTTCATCACAACGTTAATAAAACATTACCAGGCATACTGGAAAAAAGGATCAAATGATAAAAAGGCAGACAACAGAAATAAGCTCATGGGTGATGCAGGTATTAGAGTTATCAGACAGAAACATTACAACAATGTTTATATGCTCAAGAAAATAGGTAAAACACTGTGAGAACTTGAATCTGTATAAGGTTTTGGACTGAAAATACAAAAACTGAAATTAAGAACTCAATAATTGGGTATAACTGGATATTGGACAGAGGAGATATGATAGGTAAACTTGAAGATAGTTCAGCAAAAATATCCAGATACACAGAGGGGGTAAAAATAGTATGAAAACTGTGAAATGACCTAACATACGTGAATTCATAGTCCAAGAAAGAAAGGAAAGAATTAGGGCTTCCCTGGTGGCACAGTGGTTGAGAATCCACCTGCCAATGCAGGGGACACGGGTTCGATCCCTGCTCCGGGAAGATCCCACATGGCTCAGAGCAACTAAGCCCGTGTGCCACAACTACTGAGCCTGCACTCTAGAGCCTATGCACCGCAACTACTGAGCCCATGTGTCACAACTACTGAAGCCCATGTGCCTAGAGCCCGTGCTCCGCAACAAGAGAAGCTACCGCAATGAGAAGCCCGCATACCGCAACGAAGAGTAGCCCCCACTCGCCGCAACTAGAGAAAGCCCACGCATAGCAACAAAGACCCAAAGCAGCCAAAAATAAATAAATAAACTTATTTAAAAATAAAAAAGAATCCCAGCTTATGAAGAGGGTGTGTAGAAAAGGGAACCCTCCTACATTGTTGGTGGGAATGGAAGCTGGTGCAGCAACTGTGGAAAACAGTATGGAGGTTCCTCAAAAAACTAAAAATAGAACTACCATATGACCCAGCAATCCCACTACTGGGCATATACCCTGAGAAAACTGTAATTCAAAAGGACACACATGTACTGTAATTCAAAAGGACACACATGTACTGTTCATTGCTGCACTATTTACAATAGCCAGGATATGGAACAACCTAAATGTCCAATGACAGACGAATGGATAAAGAAGATGTGGTACGTATTTACAATGGAATATTACTCAGCCATAAAAAGGAACAAAACTGGGTCATCTGTAGAGATGTGAATGGACCTAGAGTCTGTCATACAGAGTGAAGTGAGACAGAAAGAGAAAAACAAATATCGTATATGTGGAATCTAGAAAAATGGTACATATGAACCTATTTGCAGGGTAGGAACAGACAAAAAGACGTAGAGAACGGACATGTGGACACAGTGGGGAAAGGGGAAGGTGGGACGAATTGGGAGGTTAGGAGTGACATATATACACTACCATGCGTAAAATAAGTACCTAGTGGGAACACGCTATAAAGCACAGGAAATTCAGCTCAGTGCTCTGTGATGACCTAGATGGATGGGATGGGTGGGGGGTGGGAGGGACGTCCAAGAGGGAGGGGATTATAGGTATACATGTAGCTGATTCACTTCATTGCACAGCAGAAACTAATACAACATTGCAAAGCATTTATACTCCAATAAAAAAAATAAAAACTATGATGCATAAAGAGATTCATCTTAAGCTATAAGGACAAAGAAAGGTTTTAAAGAAATAGCTGGAAAGAGAAGTTAAAAAAAAAAGGTACTATATAATATCCAAAAAAACCAGACTTTAAGGCAAAAATTATTACTAGAGATAATGATAAAAGGATCAATCCAACAGGAAGATACAACAAATTTATTTGTAAATTTATTTGCAACCAAGAACTTGGCCTCAAAATATATAAGGCAAAAATTTGAGAGAACTAAAAAGACATATAGATGAATCCTCACACAGTTGGAGATTTTAACACATTTCTCTCAATGAAGTGATAAAAAAGACAAAGAAGTTGGTAGTGATACAGTCGATTTGAACATGATTAATAAACTTGACTTACATGATATTAATCACACCACACTTAATTTGCTAACACTGACCAGAAAGCAAGTGTCAACAAATTACCAACAACTGAAATCAGAGAAAGAATGATCCTAGACCACAGTACTATTAAACTAGATATCAACAATAAGAATATAGCTAGAAAATCCCCAAATGCTTAGACATTATGCAATATACTTCTAAATAACCAATGCATCAAAGAAACCACAATGGAAAATTTAAAACAATTCTAATTGAGTAATAAAAATATGATATATCAGACTCGTGAGATCCAGCTGAAGTTGCACTTATAGGGAAATTTCATAGACTTAAACGCATACATTAAAAAGAGAAGACTGATCACTACTGATTTGAGTATCCATCTCAAGAAACTTTAAAAAGAACAGCAAATTAATTTTTTTAAGAAATAGAAGGAAAGAAATGAAAGTAAAAGCAGAACCTAATAGAAAATAAAGAACTTTTTAAATCTGAAAATTGGCTCTTTGAAAATCAATGGTGATCAAGAAGCAGCACAAATTACCAACAATCAGATTTTAAAAGCACATATCATTACAGATACTACAAACATTAAAAAGATAATGAAATGATACTGTAAAAAAATGTAAGCCACATTGGAAAATTTAGATAAAACAGACAAATGCCTTAAAAGCAAATCTTGTCAAAATTGACAAAGAAGTAATAGAAAACGTGAATAGTCCTACATGAACTGAAGAAACAGAATCAATAATTCCCACAAGAAAACTCCAAATGGCTTCACCAGTGAATTCTTCCAAACATTTATGGATGCAATAAAATCAATTTTCACAAACTCAGAGAACAGAAAACATTTCCCAGGTCACTTTATGAAGTCAGCATAACCTTGATACCTAAAAGTGTCAAAGACTTTACAAGAAGTTAAAAATTACTCGTCAATCCTTTTCATGAACAAAAATGCAATGTAAACGAAATATATTCTAGCATATTAAGAAGATAATGTATAGTGAAAAAGTTAGGTTTATCCAGAAATTCAAGGATGCTTTAAAATTAGTAAATGTGTACCCTCCCCCACCCCCCCAATTTTAAACACATATCTAAACACACAGCAACTCCATTCAAGCATTTTATCCTAAGACAATAATCAGACAAGGCACAGAGATATACTCTAAGATATGTATTATGACACTGTTTATAATAGCTTTTAAATGCTATATGAATATGGAATAGCTAAACAATTTATGTACACTTATCAGAATCAGTTCAAAATTATAATATGGTTCTATAACTTGTTTGTATGGGTAACCGTTAATGATATATGACTAAATGAAAAAAGCAGGATACAAAAGCAGGAGTATTTCTAAGGCAAAAACACTAATTTTATATGAAAGTGAAGAAAATTAAACATATCATGAGAGAACATTTTGTCTAGGCATAATGAGTTGCCATCTTAATTTATGTTCATTAACAAAAGATATAATGAGTAACTTAAGACAATTTTCTTCAGCAGAAAGAACACTTTCTTCTCAAAATCTAGTCAAAGAAAATTGCCCAAGTATATATTTTATTTAGACCATAAAAAAATGCTACTAGATTTGAATCTATCAACAGAGATCTGCATCATACATAAGCAGTTATACTAGTATGAAGACAAAAACAAAATACCCTAAAAGCACTAAATCAATCTATGTGTTGTGTGTGTGTGTGTGTGTGTATATATATGTGTATATATATATGTATATATATATAACAATAATAGTCTGCATTCAAAGTGGTAAGTTTATAGGAAAAAGTTCTATTGTATAATATAAATATAAGAGGACTCAAAATTCCAACAAGTTTAAAGAAAACTCCCTTTAATTTTAGCAACTAATAAGAAAATCCACCTGCATTAAAATCATTCCAACCCAGAGGTTACATAGTATTTTGCAAGGATACCTGGAACACGGTTTTGGGAGGGAACCTGAGGTATTTTGCTTAGGAAGGAGTGCCTAAGGGATTTAGCACTGTCTGCTCAGGTATGGTAGGGGGCAAGGGCTTAGTGTGTTTATCACTATTGCCATGAGACCCAAATTCCTACCCTAGCTCTGCATTTTCCTAGCTACTACTGATTCCAAAGAAGTTCCTTACCCTCTCTGAACCTAAGTTGTGAGAAAGTAAAAACAGCTCTGCTGACAATCACACTGTGATGCCTCTAAAAGACAGAGACAGACAAAGCCAACAGAAGACCAACAGGTAATAAACTCTCCCAGGGCCACTCCACAGCTCCAAAATGACTAACACTCTCCCCCAGCCCCCTTCCTTTCTCCTGACTCCTGAACAAAGACAGCTGAAAGATCTGATTACCAACCCACTTCCACTTTGTGTACGCAGCATTCAGTCCAGAGCTAGTCCCCACTTCCCTGCTCTCTCATCAGAATCATTAGGCACAGTGCAAACTCCAGCAAGAACCTCTCCGGACACCCTTTCAGGAGATTGCGTGGCCGCTCAGGCACAGGCTCCTCCTCGCCGCAGCAAGTCAATAAACCTGACTCGTTCCACTACAGATGTATTCCTGGTGGTCTTCTCCTGGTGGGTAAATAGCTGCTTCTTTTTCTATATACCAACCTATTTATCCAGGGTCACTGAGAGGATTAAACTAAATGTTATCCTGTAAAATGTCAGCATCTGCCTGGGAAACTGCTAGTACACAACAAATGTTAGCATCTCTCCCCTATGAGCTCAAAATAAAGCTACACATGTAATTTTATTTTTTTAATCATCTACCTAGTTCATCCCTGCAAGAATCTGCATCTCTGCAAAACACAGCTAACAGCCAAAAAAGATAAGCCCTGAAGTAAACAGAACTCTAAGCAACCAAAACAGACATGATCGAGTCCATGAAATAAAGATTATGCACTTTACCGTAAGAACTCCTAAAAATCTCACTTGGACACCATTTGCTCATTTTTAACACACTTTATTCTAATAAACTTTGAAAATCTGGTTTCCACACCCACAGCAAATTAGAATCAGCAACTGTAAAAAGTTAGAGAGGAATAGGTACTTACCACAGAAAAATGTAATTGCTTAACAAGGCAGGAGATGGGAAAACTATAAATATCAAACAGAACTTAAAATACTTAGAAATCTTAAGTCATCTTACACACAACTTCTAAAATTTTTTGACTGAACATCCCAACTATAAAATACTTCAGCATATACTCCCGATATATATATTCATTTATAAACCATATATTTTATGTCTATTATAAAACGTATACTAAAACAGAATTAAAATATTAAAATATTGTTTTAATTATTAACTATTTTAAACATTATCTGTTTTAATATTGCAATCACTAAAAATACTATTACTGTCAACATACTAAGTAAGAGCACTGTTACTGAATACGCCTCTTTATTTTTTAAAATCTTGCTTTCCCCTTTTGTAAAGTTCAATGTACTCTGAAACTTGGTTTTAAGAGAAGTCAAGTCATAACTGAAAAACCTAGCTCACAAATGCATAGATCCATGTAGAACACTATGTCACTTACTGTTTCACAAAATCATATCACTTTTCTACTGTATCACTAAATGTGCACAAGTCTCTGTTAAAAGTCAGTTTCTTGATGTCAATGTTATCACAATTTTATTTTACCTGATGTCAGTCAGATATTTTTGCAAACTAAGGAAAATGTGTTGCTTTTTACGTTTCTAATAAACGGGTCTAAAGCCCACTGAAATTTTCTATGAGGAAGATTTTTCAACAGACTGGAAAAATCGAAACATGTTTTCAAATGTTCTCTCCATAACACTTCTGAAAAGCAGGTATTTTTTTCACTTACTGGTTAAAAATATCAATTTTGCCTTAAAGAGACAACTAATTGTTTTCTAAAAATTATTTGCTGGGCTTCCCTGGTGGCGCAGAGGTTGAGAGTCCGCCTGCCGATGCAAGGGACACAGGTTCGTGCCCCGGTCCGGGAAGATCCCACATGCCGCGGAGCGGCTGGGCCCGTGAGCCGTGGCCGCTGAGCCTGCACGTCCGGAGTCTGTGCTCCGCAACCTGAGAGTCCACAACAGTGACAGGCCCGCGTACCGCAAAAAAAAAAAAAAAAAAAATTATCTGCCAGGTAGCATACTATTGATAGCTTCTTGCCATCATGGAAAAGATCAGTATCTAAAATGTTCATCTTTTGTAAAATAAAAATGTGTAATTCAGCTTTGAGTTCTACAATTCTTTAAGTACTTTGACAGTGAACCTCTGCTCCCCTATTTTTAAAAGTAACTATATAATACACTATGACAGAAAAGCTGTAGAAACTTTGAGAAACTCATGGTGCTGCTTTTGTTCTCCACATTACAAAATTCCCACACCTTCTCCCAGCAAACCATGCTCATGAGAACGTGGACCTAGAAAAGCCTCGAGGCTTTTTCAGATCCTATCCATATTTTAATTCAAAACCTCAATTCTTCCCTCTTTTTGGAGCACAAAGTAACAACTAGAAGTTCTAATATTTTTATTCTCACATCGCAACTGACTTGCCTCATCTCACTTTGTAAATTACTAGTAGTGAAGGGGCATAAGGCTTCACAATCTATATTAGATGCTGAGGGTATGACAGCTATGGTTTATAGAATAATGATTACACAGTGAAGGAGTCAATGAACTTCATTGAAGTGAATCAATATTATTCAAATGATGGCTCTAAGTCACGGAAAGTAAATTATGCGTAGCATATTACACGTAAGCAAATAGGACAGTAATCCAAAATAAATTGGGATATTCCCCAAAACAACCTTTAGGTATTCAAAAAAT